>NC_136071.1:911378259-912578259 GCF_964261635.1 Lissotriton helveticus | reverse complement strand
CCTCCTTGCCTTACACCCTGAGCGGCTTCTCTCCAGGCTCCTTCAGCTCGGTCCCTGAGGAAATAGAGTTCATGACCACAATATGGGCGCCCGCGTCAATGCATGCCATCTGGCACTTATCCAATTACCATTCATGCTATCCCAGGGTCTTATTTACAGTTACTGTTTTGCGGACCAGCCCGGCACCCTTGAACCACTCACAATAGGATTTAACATTGTTCTAACACACTCCGCAAACACTAACACAACCACCGCGCCGCATGTAGATTTATATGTTATCAACATATCATGATGTCATCTTGGAGCTGTCTTTATCATGTTGACACCTGTAGTCTTTTATTTATGTTTACAACAAATACACTTTTGGATCTTAGGTAAGGCATAAATAAAAGGATAACCTGGATTGATAACTCTAAGGTACCTAAATTCACTTTCATCTTAGTACAATTTATTTCCAAGAATATAATGTTTCAGCAATTAGGCCTTTGGCATCTATCAGAGGGTTAACCTGCATTTTTTTATAACAATGAACATTACTTAATTGTCTCCTGACTTCATTATTGTAGTCGCTTCTTCACATGATCACAATATTGTTGCGGCGCATGGTGGGGGCCTCCGGAGAACACTGCCAGAAACCAGGAACATTGCCGTATGCAATAGCGCGAGGGAAAAGAACTACCTTTCCCATGATGCGCTGGGGCCGGCATGCGTCTGACATCAGCGCGTTCCCACATATGACTGTTTCCTGGGGCGCTGATCGGGTGCCGTTGATTCCGATTCCTGCGGTATCTGTGAGAGTACTGGTAGGGGTGCCTCCGCACCATTCTTCTCTTATTATTCTCACTGTACGTAACTGCCTTTAATTTGAATCCAGCCTCAGAGGTTTTTCCGCTGCCCTTAATCCCCATCGCTGCACAGTCCCTTCCGATGAACCTTCCTTCGGTTCTTGCGGGACTGCTCGAGCGATCTCTTGTGGGCAGCCAGTATAGCCTCCACACAGCGGAGGTGTTCTACCTTAAGTATTACGATTTCTTCCCTGATACTACTTACGATTTAACTAAAGCTTTGCCAGGCTTTCTGTGGAGTACAGTCCCATTGGGCGAACTTTTCCATTGGTTCTTGTGAAGAACTGTAATCTTCATTCTCAGGGGTCTCACTAATACAAAAGAACTTGGCACAGAAGCTGAAATATGAACAGACATCTTTATTAAACGTAATTAAGTGAGACTACGTCACACAGGAGCCTTTAGCACCTGAATGAGGCAGTCTAAAGAATACAGAACACAGAGGTCTTTTATATGCTTAGGATTACAAACTCAGCATTAAAGAAAGGGGCAGTCCTAGCTTCTGCAAGCATGCAAAATACCTAATATGGACATACAAGAGCTGCAAAATATTAGCCAATAGAAAAACATCATGTAACCAGAATGTCCCCCTTACGTCATATTTCTGGCCAACCCATAAGTAAATCAATTACAGCACTTATAGGTCAATCAGTAATGGCAGAACACGTCTGTATGCAGTTAGGCCAGCTGGTGTCTGAGATTGATTTCAAAGCAAGGACAGAGGGGGGTTTTCTACACGTTGCAGTCCAAAGGGCAGAAACACTTTATGAATAGAACAGCCTGTGTAAAGGCAACGCAAATTGATGACAAATGTAAGATGGAGTCAAAATTAAAGAACCTCAGCCCTCCTTTTGCCATTACACAGGCAAATCCTAAAATTATTTTGCAAACATTATGTATTTCACTAACTATTGACAATGCCAATAAAACAATAAGAATCAGTCTCCAAACACCCATTCTATGCAATCGCATGGGAAATACCCAGAGTCCGTCGAAGCCTCTCTGGCAGACTTCTATTGTCCATCAAAATCTGTTTCTGTTGTTTTCTTCCGCATGGGCCTCTTCATTCAGACCTTTCATGAAAATGATGTTTCTCAGTATCCGTTGGAGTGCCTTCCTGGCAAACACTCACAGCTCACTTGAAAGTCTCAATGTCTCAATGCAGTGCACCAATATTTCCTGTGCTGCAGGCACTACAGATAGTGTGCTCTTCATTGATAATGGGCACAGATCATCTCATGCAGACCCAAGTACTATTAATCGGGAAAGAGCAACGGAGTTTCACATTCAGCAACACTTTCAGGCTCCAACACTCGCTTTTCAGTGTCAGAGGATGCTCGGGCTGCTCTTCCATTTAATCATAGGTACCACAATGTAGTGCCTTTTTCCAATCTTGGATCCTCCGGTGCACTGCACTTCCGTTAGAGCAAAGAAAAGGGGGTGTGTGGCCAAAACTCAGGCCAAGGGGCTCAAGGGACTGCACACTGTCAGAGGTTGCCAGCACATGGCAGGTTGCTCTTTTGCACTGAAACTCTGGTTCTGTGGCAAAACCAGCTCCTCCTTCTTTTCTGATGTTCAACGCCTTCTGATGAAGCAAGTACAATACTTTGGAGATACAGTTGATGAAGCACTTTCTGGGTGTTGGGACTGTTCATCTGGTAGCTATCACTGATGGGATTGTGGGTGAGTTCCGCAGGTTATTATGACTTAATCCCGCAGAACCTAGTGACTTAGGAAATGGGACACATTTGTTATTTTCCTTCAATTTAGTATAAAAACAGTTTGTTTTTAACAAGAGGATTGCAAGCAGGTGGCCTGCAATCTGTGAGGGACTGGCCATACGCCATGAGACAATTCTGGTCTAGAACACACTTTCATTCTCATAGAATACAAAGACAAAGGCAATAAGCAAAACAGTGCCTCTATTTTCTTCAATTGGGTTTCCATGTGAGAGCATATCCTCTACCATCTAAGGGTAGATAACTATATGACAATTTTATCTAAATGGATGTCCTCACACATAGTGACATCGTCTAATGGGGTAAACACATTTTTTCTCTCAATGATTAAGTCTAAGTGTTCCTAAATTCCTTATCTAGAACATCTCAAAAGAGAAATCACATGATACAGATTATCAGGAACATGTAGATACCTCCCTTTTAATAACTGTGCATCAAGTGCACTATACAATACAAAGGCTAATGATCAAATGTGGAAACAAAAGACAAGAACTAGAGAGTCCTGGTATTTCCATTATTAAAACACATCTGGTCCATCAAAAATTAAAGCAGCAGAAAAAAGGAACTAAAAACCAAATTAGAATAGGCATTGAATTTTTCATATTCAAAAAATCGTAAGGTGTCTCCTATTGAGGTGGAAAACTTGTCTTACTATAGTATCAAGTCAGTTAACCAGTCCATCACTACCCTGACAGTCAGACTGGAAAACATCAAAGTAGGCCTAAGGAAAAATCTTTAAAAAAATCTGGTTATACAAAAGGGATTTATACATTATATGGGGTTCCTAGTACATTACTGCAATCTGGAAGTGTGAACCTAATACAATATTAACAATAAAAGAAGGCTAACTGGTGAAAGGAATATGGAAAAGGGAAAATGGGACTAGGACACAGCTAAAATCCCCAATTACTAGGCACAATGTGACATCAATCAGGGGAGAAATGTCAAAAGAAAAATCTATAGGAAGAACAAGAAATTACTCAGGTGATAGTCAGGTTTGTGACACAAATGGGTGATACACAAAAAGTCAAAATAGTACACAAATTTAAACTCTACCGCTGGCCGCTACACCATATACGGTAATCTCAGCTAATGTTCCAATTCCTTTTTCAGGGAAAAAAAATGAAAAGTTCAGGTCACCTTTAGCAAGAGCCACAACCCAAAACAGAATATTCAGGCCTGCTTAATTTGTCAGGCTTAAAATCCTCACCCTCCTTTTGACAGCAGATCACCAGTTAGTGGAGATTTGGCTGTCAACACACAACTAACTGTGTTGCTGCTGACACACAGGACCAGCAGGAACAATTCATAAAAGGATAAAATGCAAAAATATGTAAAACACTGCACATACACAAAATATCAACTGTTACCAACCATCTTTTGAAAACATGCTAAACCACCCCAATTTCGACGTCCCAAAAACTCTTTCACAGACACTCTGCGTGTCCCGTGTGCCAACACCCTTTGAGGCCCTGCTTTTCCAAGCAATCATTTCTCCATCTACTTACACTTACTCCTAACTCCCACCTTACTGACCTTAAGGTCAAAATCTGCCTTGCGGGCTCCTCAGCCCTCTATCTCTTCCTCACTCTTAAGGCTGAAAAAAGACAAAAAACCTTCCCAACTCTTTCTAACCTGCAATAACCAACCCTATTTAAAACACATGATATATATATTACTCCTGTTAGGGGCTACAATTTATTTCTATACTTAGATTATTAAAACAGTTACTGTGACTAATTTTCAAAACATAATAACACACATACCAGTTTTTAGAACAAATGCTTGTTTGCAATGGTACTCATTTCATCAACCTTAAATGGATGAAGGTCTCAGTTAGGTCCAATAATACAATAAGGGGGGCAAGGGTGGGAAAATGTTTAATGACCTTGCATTGTTGCAGTCCCTATAACTAAGTAACAAACAATGTGCAACAATGGGTCAACACAAGAGTGCAGCAAACTATGTGACTATGTGTAGAAAAGGGGCACCATTCCTGAATCCCAAGTATCCTTGGTGAAAAAGTGTTCCCATCAGATACCCGTCCTGTACCGCCCTACATCACTTGGGATCCTTCACCCGAAGGAAGTGGAAAAAACCACTTAGGATTAGGTAGAGTGTAACCTAATCAGAGTTTGAAGGGATATGAAGTGTGTGGGTTTGAACTTAGTGAAGGTATCAGGGGGTACAAAGAATTAACATAAAGCAGTGCATGAAGTGCTCAATGTGGCAACTAGAAGTGAAAGAATTAATATTGGGTTGTGGGAGTGGAAAATAGAGTTTAATAGAGTCCTACCCACACCCAAGGTTAAAAAAACAGTGCAAGTAGTGGTAACAAATAACTACTCAGATTGTAACTAGGTCGACATGTTTCTGCAGTTAGAGTTGGTTCAAAGGATACCAGTCTGCTTCATCAGGACCTTCTTATTATTAAAGTGCAACTGCTGTTATCAAAATATATAAGTGTGTAAAAAAGGATCATATCACCTGCAAGCGCCAGTGGATATGGTCCAATCAAATAGGCAATGGACAAACACACATAGAGAAAAATACACACAGTTATTCAAGAATGCTGCAAAACACAGAGATATGCTCGTGAAGTATTTGTATGCCAAGTAGTTCATGGTCAGTATTTGTAATGTCAATCAAATGTATGGGCCAGGTGCATACATCCTGGGCTTGAATCTAGTTATTTCACTCACCCAAGTTCTGGGGAATGCACTCTCCACCTCACCCGGCAACAGCTCAGGTACAAATGGAGCACCGCTCTATTAGATGTGAAACAAAAAAAGGAAAACATGAAAGAGGAAGAGTTCACCATAACTCCATCCGGCACCCCATTCACTTCATTATTGGGTATTTCTTTACACAGGTAGAAGTGATTTATTGTTGGTATTTGCATCACCCTGTACATTTCTACTTTATAATTTCGGCAGAAATAATCTCACATTTCGGTTTTGTACTGTTTGCTCTGTTGAGTCTAAATCTGCCCCTTTAATGCTGCTGAAAAAACGTTGCTCAGGACAGCAGAAACATGACATCTAGCTCAATATATGCAACGAGCAACCAAGCTCTGACATGGTATAACAAGTGTTTCTTGGAATGCCATAATATCGCCAAAGTTCTGTATTTAACTATTTATGTTATGCTCAGGAAGAATAGGTCTTGTTTGTCCAGGTAAACAGATTCTGCGTCTATAATGCCGATACTTCGGAAACCGAGAGACGGCATTTCTCTCTATGTGCGCCTTTTAATGTTTACCCCAGTGCCTATGCGATCCCCTCCTTCGAGTGACCGCGCTTTAGAAGTCGATCGCCTAGAGGCGATTCCACCCAGGGAAGACCTGAACGCCACAAAAGATTCCTCCCTCGCATCCCATAGTGCTTACCTGTCCGTCGGTACTCCCCGCCTTCCTCTAGGCTGACTGGTGGGAGGTACCGAATGGACAGGAAACGGACTACTTATCTCTGCGCTGGTTGGTCCGGTGCACTGCACGTGTGCTCCGCGTCATCCGGCGCCTTTACCCACGAAATAGTCTTAGTGTTGACTATCCGCTGATTGGCTAGTCGAAACCTCGCGATACCTCGCATGCCTTGTAATCTGTACTTTGCACTTGAACTACAGAATGACTGGGAATTGTAGTTCAGGCCACGTTAGTGTATTAAACAAAGCATAATCGGCGTTAGGACTACAAAACTGATGGGATTTGTAGTTCGGTTGTGGTGTACTTTGCACTAGAGCTACGGAATGACCGGATGAAAGGATGTCTAGTTTGCTGGATTGTGGTGTAGGCTTTTGGAATGATTTTGTATGATTTAAAACAGTCAAAGATTTAGACTGTAACTTTATATCTCTATGTCTTGTTTCAACCTGTCCAAAATGTGGTTTTTTATCAGACCAGTCTTGTGTCTTATTATTCTTACTGGATTCAGGATGATAACTAATGATCAATAGGCATTTTAGGACTGTGCCCTCTGGCTACTGTACTCTCGGTGTCATAATTTATAGGGACATCCACGGGATATCTTCATTTAAACCCGTGATGTCCGTTTGGAGTTTGTACACCCACCTCTGTTCTCTGTGGTGTAGAAGTGTGCTGACATCAGTAACATGTTTGGGGATCATCGGCTGTTCAAGCACAGTCCATTGGAGGTCTGTTGGTGCGTGATGTGCCTCCAAAAAGTGTTTAGTCATACGGGTTGCTTGCTTGTTACACCGTATTGAGCTCTTGTGCTCAGAGATCCTTATCTTTACCTTTCTCGTGGTCATACCCACGTACTTTTTTCCACAGGGACAGCTAATTAAATAGATGAGGTTAGAACTGTTACAGTTCGTAAACCTCCGCTGTTCCCAGGGATGTTCTGTGCCAATATCAAGAGTTGTGGATTTGCGGGTTTGAGGACACGCTGCACATTGTCCGCATGGGTGGTGTCCAGTCACAGCTGGCATATCCCAAAGGGTGCCTGTGTTTTTGGGGATTTCAGTTTTGGGTCTTGTGTGGACCAATTTGTCCCTAAGGCTGGGTCCCCGTTTAAAGGCAAATAGGGGAACTGGTATTGTGTCATTCCCCGTGTTCAGAATGCCCCAGTGTTTTTTAATGACACTAGTTATTTGATTGGACATTGTGCCAAATGTTGTTACACACGTCATTCTTTCTGTTTTACCTTTTGGTGTAGAGATCTCAAGGAGGCTCGCTCGATTGTTATTTTGCGCTCTTTTCTTGGAGCGATTTATTAATTGTTTGGGGTAATCTTTCTCAAGGAGATCTTTTCTTAAGTTACTAGCATGGTTTTCGAAAGAACCTTTGTCTGAGCAATTTCTGTGTATGCGAAGAAACTGCCCATATGGCAGATTGTCTCGAAGAGCCTTTGGGTGACAGCTATGATAGTTCAAAAGGGAATTGCGGGCCATGGGTTTTTGATAAAGCTCGGACTTCAATCCCTCCACTGTGCCAATTATCATCAGGTCCAGAAATGCCAGTCTATCTTTGTTAAATTCCATGGTGAATTTTAAGAACCGATTTCTGAGGTTCAACCACTCATGGAACTCTTTCAATTGAGTTTCTGTGCCTCGCCACACCACCAAAATATCATCAATGTAGCGTTTCCACGCACGCAGACACTGAAGATGAGGATTGGTGTCTACGAGAACATGCTGCTGCTCAAACTGATGCACATACAGATTAGCGAGGCTAGGGGCAAAAACGCTGCCCATACTGGTCCCGCTAATCTGCAAATACAAGGAGTCTTCAAAGGGGAAGAAGTTCTCCGTCATGGCCACGGTTGCAAGGTTCATGATGAGTCTAACAGGGGTGATGGAATTGAGTTCTCGAGACAGTAACAGATCTTCTATTACTTGGAGTGTCTCAGTCTGCGGTATAGAGGTATATAGGCTTTCAACATCAAATGACACCAATAGATCTGTCTTGATGTCATACTCCATCTCGGGCAACAGTCTTAGTACGTCTTTGGTGTCTTTTAAATACGATGACATCTCTCGTACCATTGGCTGTAAAAATACATCTACAAAGGTTGATAACGGTTCTAATATCGAACCTATCCCAGAAATTATGGGTCGGCCAGGAGGTGGACGTTGGGCCTTATGTATTTTAGGCAGCTGATAGAAATATGGAGTAACCGGGTGTGTTACTTGCAGATATTGACCCTCTTTAGGGGTTAGCCACCCTTCGGCTAATGCTTCTTCTACGATGTTAGCTATGATGTTAGTTAATCTAGCCGTAGGGTCCTCTTTGAGTTTTTTGTAGGAACGTACATCATTAAGTTGGCGAAGGCACTCATTCCGATATGTGTCTGCATCTAGAATGACCACTCCACCCCCCTTATCAGCTGGTTTAATTACAATAAGGGGGTTCTCAATGAGTTCTTTGATTGCAAGTTTTTCGACTTTGGTCAAATTAGAGAACATCTTCTGTTTGTGAGAGAAGAGTTCTTTGACTTCATGGTTAACCGCTTCCTCAAACGTTAACACCTTGGGTGGTTGGCCCAGTGCTGTAGGATTGAATGACGAGTGTTTCTTCAGACCGGTATTGCTAATAGTGGGTTCTTGAGAAATTCCACTATTTTTGTTCGCAAATAAAAAGTGCAGCCTGATCTTCCGATAGAGTTTGCTGAGTTCGATTTGGGCCTGAAAGGGATCCGTGTGGTTTGTTGCCACAAAGCCCAGACCTTTATTTAGCACTTGCTCTTGGGTTACAGAGAGTTGTTGGGAGCTAAGATTGATCACTAGACTTGTTCCGCTGCGGTTGTCGTTTGTTCCTGTGGGATCTTCTTCCCACTTCTCAGATCCATGGTCTGGGGTGGTATATTCCAGCGGACCTGTCCTACTCTGGGGGTTCTTTGACGACCCCGGCTCCTCCGGCCACCTCCTAAAAAAGGTTGTTGATTTTGATCACCATAGAATGGAGGTGGGCCATATGGATTCCCCATGGCGAAGGTTGCCACCAAGGTGGAAATTGTGGTTGTGGGAAAGCGGGATTAAATCCTCTCCACCCTCTCCTGTTTCCTCCTCTACCCCTATGTTGTTTGAAGGAAGATTGACTGGTATCGGAGTCACTTGAGGCTCCGTCCGAACTGGAGCTCCCATAACTGGAACCGCCTTTATTTCCAGATTTCTGGTTGGTGGAACCAAACGTATCACTTGTGTATGGGTATATTTTTTCAACAGAAAACTTGGCCAGATCCTTTTTGAATTTTTCTAATTTAGTAAACAATATCGTGTCTCTAAATTAAACTTGGCCAGATCCTTTTTGAATTTTTCTAATTTAGTAAACAATATCGTGTCTCTAAATTCTTTGCTAGACTTATTACCGTCCTCCTGGTGTTTGGTGAATATTTTACTTGAAGAGATTGTTGTTTTTATCTGGCCTTCCAAGGTCTGAATCTCTATCAATATTCTGTCAGCAGTTTTTTTAGCCGTTTTTATGATTAGGCACAACCAATCGCGCGTGCATTTCCACGCTATTAGGTACCAATCATGGAGGAAGGTTTTATCGTCTAGGAACAGACGAGGAACGTTACCTACTATGAGGCCGATGGGTGCACAGTTGTTCCTTAGGTAATCTGCCATGATGATCCCGTGTACGCACACTCTAGCGTGATTCTTTTTTAAAGTCAAAACCTTTGCCCAGCCATCTTCTAAACTAGTTGAGGTGGTAGGTGTTGAGGTAAGCATGTCGAGCATGCTTGGATTATCTGCAAGTAAGATCTGAATTTCATCCTCGTCAAAAGCCAATCCTAAATTAGTGGCCATGGTGAAAGTGGTGATGTCCAGATTTTAGGTCTGAGAGAGCTCCTCTACTCAATCACCCCCTATCTATGTTCACATCCGTGAGTTGGACAATTAGTGACTGCCCGTAGTCAGCTGACTACACTGGAACAATAATACAATAAGGGGGGCAAGGGTGGGAAAATGTTTAATGACCTTGCATTGTTGCAGTCCCTATAACTAAGTAACAAACAATGTGCAACAATGGGTCAACACAAGAGTGCAGCAAACTATGTGACTATGTGTAGAAAAGGGGCACCATTCCTGAATCCCAAGTATCCTTGGTGAAAAAGTGTTCCCATCAGATACCCGTCCTGTACCGCCCTACATCACTTGGGATCCTTCACCCGAAGGAAGTGGAAAAAACCACTTAGGATTAGGTAGAGTGTAACCTAATCAGAGTTTGAAGGGATATGAAGTGTGTGGGTTTGAACTTAGTGAAGGTATCAGGGGGTACAAAGAATTAACATAAAGCAGTGCATGAAGTGCTCAATGTGGCAACTAGAAGTGAAAGAATTAATATTGGGTTGTGGGAGTGGAAAATAGAGTTTAATAGAGTCCTACCCACACCCAAGGTTAAAAAAACAGTGCAAGTAGTGGTAACAAATAACTACTCAGATTGTAACTAGGTCGACATGTTTCTGCAGTTAGAGTTGGTTCAAAGGATACCAGTCTGCTTCATCAGGACCTTCTTATTATTAAAGTGCAACTGCTGTTATCAAAATATATAAGTGTGTAAAAAAGGATCATATCACCTGCAAGCGCCAGTGGATATGGTCCAATCAAATAGGCAATGGACAAACACACATAGAGAAAAATACACACAGTTATTCAAGAATGCTGCAAAACACATAGATATGCTCGTGAAGTATTTGTATGCCAAGTAGTTCATGGTCAGTATTTGTAATGTCAATCAAATGTATGGGCCAGGTGCATACATCCTGGGCTTGAATCTAGTTATTTCACTCACCCAAGTTCTGGGGAATGCACTCTCCACCTCACCCGGCAACAGCTCAGGTACAAATGGAGCACCGCTCTATTAGATGTGAAACAAAAAAAGGAAAACATGAAAGAGGAAGAGTTCACCATAACTCCATCCGGCACCCCATTCACTTCATTATTGGGTATTTCTTTACACAGGTAGAAGTGATTTATTGTTGGTATTTGCATCACCCTGTACATTTCTACTTTATAATTTCGGCAGAAATAATCTCACATTTCGGTTTTGTACTGTTTGCTCTGTTGAGTCTAAATCTGCCCCTTTAATGCTGCTGAAAAAACGTTGCTCAGGACAGCAGAAACATGACATCTAGCTCAATATATGCAACGAGCAACCAAGCTCTGACATGGTATAACAAGTGTTTCTTGGAATGCCATAATATCGCCAAAGTTCTGTATTTAACTATTTATGTTATGCTCAGGAAGAATAGGTCTTGTTTGTCCAGGTAAACAGATTCTGCGTCTATAATGCCGATACTTCGGAAACCGAGAGACGGCATTTCTCTCTATGTGCGCCTTTTAATGTTTACCCCAGTGCCTATGCGATCCCCTCCTTCGAGTGACCGCGCTTTAGAAGTCGATCGCCTAGAGGCGATTCCACCCAGGGAAGACCTGAACGCCACAAAAGATTCCTCCCTCGCATCCCATAGTGCTTACCTGTCCGTCGGTACTCCCCGCCTTCCTCTAGGCTGACTGGTGGGAGGTACCGAATGGACAGGAAACGGACTACTTATCTCTGCGCTGGTTGGTCCGGTGCACTGCACGTGTGCTCCGCGTCATCCGGCGCCTTTACCCACGAAATAGTCTTAGTGTTGACTATCCGCTGATTGGCTAGTCGAAACCTCGCGATACCTCGCATGCCTTGTAATCTGTACTTTGCACTTGAACTACAGAATGACTGGGAATTGTAGTTCAGGCCACGTTAGTGTATTAAACAAAGCATAATCGGCGTTAGGACTACAAAACTGATGGGATTTGTAGTTCGGTTGTGGTGTACTTTGCACTAGAGCTACGGAATGACCGGATGAAAGGATGTCTAGTTTGCTGGATTGTGGTGTAGGCTTTTGGAATGATTTTGTATGATTTAAAACAGTCAAAGATTTAGACTGTAACTTTATATCTCTATGTCTTGTTTCAACCTGTCCAAAATGTGGTTTTTTATCAGACCAGTCTTGTGTCTTATTATTCTTACTGGATTCAGGATGATAACTAATGATCAATAGGCATTTTAGGACTGTGCCCTCTGGCTACTGTACTCTCGGTGTCATAATTTATAGGGACATCCACGGGATATCTTCATTTAAACCCGTGATGTCCGTTTGGAGTTTGTACACCCACCTCTGTTCTCTGTGGTGTAGAAGTGTGCTGACATCAGTAACATGTTTGGGGATCATCGGCTGTTCAAGCACAGTCCATTGGAGGTCTGTTGGTGCGTGATGTGCCTCCAAAAAGTGTTTAGTCATACGGGTTGCTTGCTTGTTACACCGTATTGAGCTCTTGTGCTCAGAGATCCTTATCTTTACCTTTCTCGTGGTCATACCCACGTACTTTTTTCCACAGGGACAGCTAATTAAATAGATGAGGTTAGAACTGTTACAGTTCGTAAACCTCCGCTGTTCCCAGGGATGTTCTGTGCCAATATCAAGAGTTGTGGATTTGCGGGTTTGAGGACACGCTGCACATTGTCCGCATGGGTGGTGTCCAGTCACAGCTGGCATATCCCAAAGGGTGCCTGTGTTTTTGGGGATTTCAGTTTTGGGTCTTGTGTGGACCAATTTGTCCCTAAGGCTGGGTCCCCGTTTAAAGGCAAATAGGGGAACTGGTATTGTGTCATTCCCCGTGTTCAGAATGCCCCAGTGTTTTTTAATGACACTAGTTATTTGATTGGACATTGTGCCAAATGTTGTTACACACGTCATTCTTTCTGTTTTACCTTTTGGTGTAGAGATCTCAAGGAGGCTCGCTCGATTGTTATTTTGCGCTCTTTTCTTGGAGCGATTTATTAATTGTTTGGGGTAATCTTTCTCAAGGAGATCTTTTCTTAAGTTACTAGCATGGTTTTCGAAAGAACCTTTGTCTGAGCAATTTCTGTGTATGCGAAGAAACTGCCCATATGGCAGATTGTCTCGAAGAGCCTTTGGGTGACAGCTATGATAGTTCAAAAGGGAATTGCGGGCCATGGGTTTTTGATAAAGCTCGGACTTCAATCCCTCCACTGTGCCAATTATCATCAGGTCCAGAAATGCCAGTCTATCTTTGTTAAATTCCATGGTGAATTTTAAGAACCGATTTCTGAGGTTCAACCACTCATGGAACTCTTTCAATTGAGTTTCTGTGCCTCGCCACACCACCAAAATATCATCAATGTAGCGTTTCCACGCACGCAGACACTGAAGATGAGGATTGGTGTCTACGAGAACATGCTGCTGCTCAAACTGATGCACATACAGATTAGCGAGGCTAGGGGCAAAAACGCTGCCCATACTGGTCCCGCTAATCTGCAAATACAAGGAGTCTTCAAAGGCGAAGAAGTTCTCCGTCATGGCCACGGTTGCAAGGTTCATGATGAGTCTAACAGGGGTGATGGAATTGAGTTCTCGAGACAGTAACAGATCTTCTATTACTTGGAGTGTCTCAGTCTGCGGTATAGAGGTATATAGGCTTTCAACATCAAATGACACCAATAGATCTGTCTTGATGTCATACTCCATCTCGGGCAACAGTCTTAGTACGTCTTTGGTGTCTTTTAAATATGATGACATCTCTCGTACCATTGGCTGTAAAAATACATCTACAAAGGTTGATAACGGTTCTAATATCGAACCTATCCCAGAAATTATGGGTCGGCCAGGAGGTGGACGTTGGGCCTTATGTATTTTAGGCAGCTGATAGAAATATGGAGTAACCGGGTGTGTTACTTGCAGATATTGACCCTCTTTAGGGGTTAGCCACCCTTCGGCTAATGCTTCTTCTACGATGTTAGCTATGATGTTAGTTAATCTAGCCGTAGGGTCCTCTTTGAGTTTTTTGTAGGAACGTACATCATTAAGTTGGCGAAGGCACTCATTCCGATATGTGTCTGCATCTAGAATGACCACTCCACCCCCCTTATCAGCTGGTTTAATTACAATAAGGGGGTTCTCAATGAGTTCTTTGATTGCAAGTTTTTCGACTTTGGTCAAATTAGAGAACATCTTCTGTTTGTGAGAGAAGAGTTCATTGCCTTCATGGTTAACCGCTTCCTCAAACGTAAACACCTTGGGTGGTTGGCCCAGTGCTGTAGGATTGAATGACGAGGGTTTCTTCAGACCGGTATTGCTAATAGTGGGTTCTTGAGAAATTCCACTATTTTTGTTCGCAAATAAAAAGTGCAGCCTGATCTTCCGATAGAGTTTGCTGAGTTCGATTTGGGCCTGAAAGGGATCCGTGTGGTTTGTTGCCACAAAGCCCAGACCTTTATTTAGCACTTGCTCTTGGGTTACAGAGAGTTGTTGGGAGCTAAGATTGATCACTAGACTTGTTCCGCTGCGGTTGTCGTTTGTTCCTGTGGGATCTTCTTCCCACTTCTCAGATCCATGGTCTGGGGTGGTATATTCCAGCGGACCTGTCCTACTCTGGGGGTTCTTTGACGACCCCGGCTCCTCCGGCCACCTCCTAAAAAAGGTTGTTGATTTTGATCACCATAGAATGGAGGTGGGCCATATGGATTCATCATGGGTGGGAAAGGGGCTTGTCCCCATGGCGAAGGTTGCCACCAAGGTGGAAATTGTGGTTGTGGGAAAGCGGGATTAAATCCTCTCCACCCTCTCCTGTTTCCTCCTCTACCCCTATGTTGTTTGAAGGAAGATTGACTGGTATCGGAGTCACTTGAGGCTCCGTCCGAACTGGAGCTCCCATAACTGGAACCGCCTTTATTTCCAGATTTCTGGTTGGTGGAACCAAACGTATCACTTGTGTATGGGTATATTTTTTCAACAGAAAACTTGGCCAGATCCTTTTTGAATTTTTCTAATTTAGTAAACAATATCGTGTCTCTAAATTCTTTGCTAGACTTATTACCGTCCTCCTGGTGTTTGGTGAATATTTTACTTGAAGAGATTGTTGTTTTTATCTGGCCTTCCAAGGTCTGAATCTCTATCAATATTCTGTCAGCAGTTTTTTTAGCCGTTTTTATGATTAGGCACAACCAATCGCGCGTGCATTTCCACGCTATTAGGTACCAATCATGGAGGAAGGTTTTATCGTCTAGGAACAGACGAGGAACGTTACCTACTATGAGGCCGATGGGTGCACAGTTGTTCCTTAGGTAATCTGCCATGATGATCCCGTGTACGCACACTCTAGCGTGATTCTTTTTTAAAGTCAAAACCTTTGCCCAGCCATCTTCTAAACTAGTTGAGGTGGTAGGTGTTGAGGTAAGCATGTCGAGCATGCTTGGATTATCTGCAAGTAAGATCTGAATTTCATCCTCGTCAAAAGCCAATCCTAAATTAGTGGCCATGGTGAAAGTGGTGATGTCCAGATTTTAGTTCTGAGAGACTTTTTCACCAAGGATACTTGGGATTCAGGAATGGTGCCCCTTTTCTACACATAGTCACATAGTTTGCTGCACTCTTGTGTTGACCCATTGTTGCACATTGTTTGTTACTTAGTTATAGGGACTGCAACAATGCAAGGTCATTAAACATTTTCCCACCCTTGCCCCCCTTATTGTATTATTGTTCCAGTGTAGTCAGCTGACTACGGGCAGTCACTAATTGTCCAACTCACGGATGTGAACATAGATAGGGGGTGATTGAGTAGAGGAGCTCTCTCAGAACTAAAATCTGGACATCACCACTTTCACCATGGCCACTAATTTAGGATTGGCTTTTGACGAGGATGAAATTCAGATCTTACTTGCAGATAATCCAAGCATGCTCGACATGCTTACCTCAACACCTACCACCTCAACTAGTTTAGAAGATGGCTGGGCAAAGGTTTTGACTTTAAAAAAGAATCACGCTAGAGTGTGCGTACACGGGATCATCATGGCAGATTACCTAAGGAACAACTGTGCACCCATCGGCCTCATAGTAGGTAACGTTCCTCGTCTGTTCCTAGACGATAAAACGTTCCTCCATGATTGGTACCTAATAGCGTGGAAATGCACGCGCGATTGGTTGGGCCTAATCATAAAAACGGCTAAAAAAACTGCTGACAGAATATTGATAGAGATTCAGACCTTGGAAGGCCAGATAAAAACAACAATCTCTTCAAGTAAAATATTCACCAAACACCAGGAGGACGGTAATAAGTCTAGCAAAGAATTTAGAGACACGATATTGTTTACTAAATTAGAAAAATTCAAAAAGGATCTGGCCAAGTTTTCTGTTGAAAAAATATACCCATACACAAGTGATACGTTTGGTTCCACCAACCAGAAATCTGGAAATAAAGGCGGTTCCAGTTATGGGAGCTCCAGTTCGGACGGAGCCTCAAGTGACTCCGATACCAGTCAATCTTCCTTCAAACAACATAGGGGTAGAGGAGGAAACAGGAGAGGGTGGAGAGGATTTAATCCCGCTTTCCCACAACCACAATTTCCACCTTGGTGGCAACCTTCGCCATGGGGACAAGCCCCTTTCCCACCCATGATGAATCCATATGGCCCACCTCCATTCTATGGTGATCAAAATCAACAACCTTTTTTAGGAGGTGGCCGGAGGAGCCGGGGTCGTCAAAGAACCCCCAGAGTAGGACAGGTCCGATGGAATATACCACCCCAGACCATGGATCTGAGAAGTGGGAAGAAGATCCCACAGGAACAAACGACAACCGCAGCGGAACAAGTCTAGTGATCAATCTTAGCTCCCAACAACTCTCTGTAACCCAAGAGCAAGTGCTAAATAAAGGTCTGGGCTTTGTGGCAACAAACCACACGGATCCCTTTCAGGCCCAAATCGAACTCAGCAAACTCTATCGGAAGATCAGGCTGCACTTTTTATTTGCGAACAAAAATAGTGGAATTTCTCAAGAACCACTATTAGCAATACCGGTCTGAAGAAACCCTCGTCATTCAATCCTACAGCACTGGGCCAACCACCCAAGGTGTTAACGTTTGAGGAAGCGGTTAACCATGAAGTCAAAGAACTCTTCTCTCACAAACAGAAGATGTTCTCTAATTTGACCAAAGTCGAAAAACTTGCAATCAAAGAACTCATTGAGAACCCCCTTATTGTAATTAAACCAGCTGATAAGGGGGGTGGAGTGGTCATTCTAGATGCAGACACATATCGGAATGAGTGCCTTCGCCAACTTAATGATGTACGTTCCTACAAAAAACTCAAAGAGGACCCTACGGCTAGATTAACTAACATCATAGCTAACATCGTAGAAGAAGCATTAGCCGAAGGGTGGCTAACCCCTAAAGAGGGTCAATATCTGCAAGTAACACACCCGGTTACTCCATATTTCTATCAGCTGCCTAAAATACATAAGGCCCAACGTCCACCTCCTGGCCGACCCATAATTTCTGGGATAGGTTCGATATTAGAACCGTTATCAACCTTTGTAGATGTATTTTTACAGCCAATGGTACGAGAGATGTCATCATATTTAAAAGACACCAAAGACGTACTAAGACTGTTGCCCGAGATGGAGTATGACATCAAGACAGATCTATTGGTGTCATTTGATGTTGAAAGCCTATATACCTCTATACCGCAGACTGAGACACTCCAAGTAATAGAAGATCTGTTACTGTCTCGAGAACTCAATTCCATCACCCCTGTTAGACTCATCATGAACCTTGCAACCGTGGCCATGACGGAGAACTTCTTCGCCTTTGAAGACTCCTTGTATTTGCAGATTAGCGGGACCAGTATGGGCAGCGTTTTTGCCCCTAGCCTCGCTAATCTGTATGTGCATCAGTTTGAGCAGCAGCATGTTCTCGTAGACACCAATCCTCATCTTCAGTGTCTGCGTGCGTGGAAACGCTACATTGATGATATTTTGGTGGTGTGGCGAGGCACAGAAACTCAATTGAAAGAGTTCCATGAGTGGTTGAACCTCAGAAATCGGTTCTTAAAATTCACCATGGAATTTAACAAAGATAGACTGGCATTTCTGGACCTGATGATAATTGGCACAGTGGAGGGATTGAAGTCCGAGCTTTATCAAAAACCCATGGCCCGCAATTCCCTTTTGAACTATCATAGCTGTCACCCAAAGGCTCTTCGAGACAATCTGCCATATGGGCAGTTTCTTCGCATACACAGAAATTGCTCAGACAAAGGTTCTTTCGAAAACCATGCTAGTAACTTAAGAAAAGATCTCCTTGAGAAAGATTACCCCAAACAATTAATAAATCGCTCCAAGAAAAGAGCGCAAAATAACAATCGAGCGAGCCTCCTTGAGATCTCTACACCAAAAGGTAAAACAGAAAGAATGACGTGTGTAACAACATTTGGCACAATGTCCAATCAAATAACTAGTGTCATTAAAAAACACTGGGGCATTCTGAACACGGGGAATGACACAATACCAGTTCCCCTATTTGCCTTTAAACGGGGACCCAGCCTTAGGGACAAATTGGTCCACACAAGACCCAAAACTGAAATCCCCAAAAACACAGGCACCCTTTGGGATATGCCAGCTGTGACTGGACACCACCCATGCGGACAATGTGCAGCGTGTCCTCAAACCCGCAAATCCACAACTCTTGATATTGGCACAGAACATCCCTGGGAACAGCGGAGGTTTACGAACTGTAACAGTTCTAACCTCATCTATTTAATTAGCTGTCCCTGTGGAAAAAAGTACGTGGGTATGACCACGAGAAAGGTAAAGATAAGGATCTCTGAGCACAAGAGCTCAATACGGTGTAACAAGCAAGCAACCCGTATGACTAAACACTTTTTGGAGGCACATCACGCACCAACAGACCTCCAATGGACTGTGCTTGAACAGCCGATGATCCCCAAACATGTTACTGATGTCAGCACACTTCTACACCACAGAGAACAGAGGTGGGTGTACAAACTCCAAACGGACATCACGGGTTTAAATGAAGATATCCCGTGGATGTCCCTATAAATTATGACACCGAGAGTACAGTAGCCAGAGGGCACAGTCCTAAAATGCCTATTGATCATTAGTTATCATCCTGAATCCAGTAAGAATAATAAGACACAAGACTGGTCTGATAAAAAACCACATTTTGGACAGGTTGAAACAAGACATAGAGATATAAAGTTACAGTCTAAATCTTTGACTGTTTTAAATCATACAAAATCATTCCAAAAGCCTACACCACAATCCAGCAAACTAGACATCCTTTCATCCGGTCATTCCGTAGCTCTAGTGCAAAGTACACCACAACCGAACTACAAATCCCATCAGTTTTGTAGTCCTAACGCCGATTATGCTTTGTTTAATACACTAACGTGGCCTGAACTACAATTCCCAGTCATTCTGTAGTTCAAGTGCAAAGTACAGATTACAAGGCATGCGAGGTATCGCGAGGTTTCGACTAGCCAATCAGCGGATAGTCAACACTAAGACTATTTCGTGGGTAAAGGCGCCGGATGACGCGGAGCACACGTGCAGTGCACCGGACCAACCAGCGCAGAGATAAGTAGTCCGTTTCCTGTCCATTCGGTACCTCCCACCAGTCAGCCTAGAGGAAGGCGGGGAGTACCGACGGACAGGTAAGCACTATGGGATGCGAGGGAGGAATCTTTTGTGGCGTTCAGGTCTTCCCTGGGTGGAATCGCCTCTAGGCGATCGACTTCTAAAGCGCGGTCACTCGAAGGAGGGGATCGCATAGGCACTGGGGTAAACATTAAAAGGCGCACATAGAGAGAAATGCCGTCTCTCGGTTTCCGAAGTATCGGCATTATAGACGCAGAATCTGTTTACCTGGACAAACAAGACCTATTCTTCCTGAGCATAACATAAATAGTTAAATACAGAACTTTGGCGATATTATGGCATTCCAAGAAACACTTGTTATACCATGTCAGAGCTTGGTTGCTCGTTGCATATATTGAGCTAGATGTCATGTTTCTGCTGTCCTGAGCAACGTTTTTTCAGCAGCATTAAAGGGGCAGATTTAGACTCAACAGAGCAAACAGTACAAAACCGAAATGTGAGATTATTTCTGCCGAAATTATAAAGTAGAAATGTACAGGGTGATGCAAATACCAACAATAAATCACTTCTACCTGTGTAAAGAAATACCCAATAATGAAGTGAATGGGGTGCCGGATGGAGTTATGGTGAACTCTTCCTCTTTCATGTTTTCCTTTTTTTGTTTCACATCTAATAGAGCGGTGCTCCATTTGTACCTGAGCTGTTGCCGGGTGAGGTGGAGAGTGCATTCCCCAGAACTTGGGTGAGTGAAATAACTAGATTCAAGCCCAGGATGTATGCACCTGGCCCATACATTTGATTGACATTACAAATACTGACCATGAACTACTTGGCATACAAATACTTCACGAGCATATCTCTGTGTTTTGCAGCATTCTTGAATAACTGTGTGTATTTTTCTCTATGTGTGTTTGTCCATTGCCTATTTGATTGGACCATATCCACTGGCGCTTGCAGGTGATATGATCCTTTTTTACACACTTATATATTTTGATAACAGCAGTTGCACTTTAATAATAAGAAGGTCCTGATGAAGCAGACTGGTATCCTTTGAACCAACTCTAACTGCAGAAACATGTCGACCTAGTTACAATCTGAGTAGTTATTTGTTACCACTACTTGCACTGTTTTTTTAACCTTGGGTGTGGGTAGGACTCTATTAAACTCTATTTTCCACTCCCACAACCCAATATTAATTCTTTCACTTCTAGTTGCCACATTGAGCACTTCATGCACTGCTTTATGTTAATTCTTTGTACCCCCTGATACCTTCACTAAGTTCAAACCCACACACTTCATATCCCTTCAAACTCTGATTAGGTTACACTCTACCTAATCCTAAGTGGTTTTTTCCACTTCCTTCGGGTGAAGGATCCCAAGTGATGTAGGGCGGTACAGGACGGGTATCTGATGGGAACACTTTTTCACCAAGGATACTTGGGATTCAGGAATGGTGCCCCTTTTCTACACATAGTCACATAGTTTGCTGCACTCTTGTGTTGACCCATTGTTGCACATTGTTTGTTACTCAGTTAGGTCCAGCCAAAGTTAAAACCTTCCACCCTGATATTAAACTCAAACCTCTGCACCAGGCACATTGGCTCACTGAGCCATTTAAAAGCAAACCCAAATGGGAACAACTTGCAAATTTGTATTATACCTAAATGTATGCATTTACTGAAGCCCAAAGCACTTTAAAGCTATTGTAAATGGCAAAAATGCCGAAATTTTACCCAAATTCGACTTTGATATTTGGGGCACTTAAAAATAAAGATCCTACAATTGCATTACTTATTAATCATCCTCAGAATGTTCTTTACAAATTGCAGAGATTGGACATTAGAAATATCTCATGCAAATCCTGAGAAAAATGAGTTTTTCACGCCTGCGTCAAGTGACATTCTATATGCTAATGTCCTCATTATGCAGTATAACATAACTTAAATTAAATTATAATGCTAGGAGGTCACAGTATAAGTATTAAGCTTCATGAATAGTAAAAAACAGATTTTGTAGCACTTATTTTTATAACCCAATCATTTTTGATAATTCCACATATTAAGGCTCTGTAATTCCTCGAACAAGGTGGCCTGGCCTCCCCAGGTCATGTACACATTAACCAGTTTTAAACTGTAAGAAACTAACTTCTTCACCCGAAACTGACCTCGCAAAACCAATTTCCCTGATTGATCTTTATCTGAGATTGCCAATCAATGTTCAAGACATCGTTAACTTTTTAGTTTCCTTGGACTTGCCTTATCTTGTTTCAGCATCTGTTACTGTTTCTTTCTTGTTAAATGTTTCTTCATTACATGGGTTAATTATTATTTAGCAACTGAGCCAAGAATATACTTACAGAAATGCTTAAAGAGAGGAAAACCCTTAATTGAAATGTCTTCCTATAATACAAAATAATGAACCTTAGTTTTGAAACCTTTTTAAAACAACATTCTGAAATGCAAAGTTTCACCCGTGCAACTGAGGGCAAAGTCCTGGTTGAATAAATATTCCTGTTTATTTAGCTTGTCTCTCAAGGTTTATAACATGAGCAGCTGGCAGTCTTTTTCAAACTAAAACATATCAATGCGTGTTCTATAATATTTTGAGTTCAGCAGGAATTTACTTCAGCTGATCTGTTTGCCTGTTAATATCTAATACAATATATCTAAGGAAAATGCTGTAAGTTTATTTATTTTTTGCAAAACACCCAATTTCGTTTTTGGGGCCTTTTTTATTCCTAGTGAATGTGAATTTACATTTTAGTTTTCAAGCATTTAGACATTTTTGCTTAATAGACTGAAAACATCAAAAAGAAACACAAACACACATTTGAGCTCATTTCAGACATAAACAGAAAGGGGTCAAACACTCAGGACACACAATACGGCGCGCTTTAGCCATGCATTTCATAAATAGCACCATCGCTATGTACTTACAGAAGTTGCACTAATGGGAAAACCACATAAACATTCAAACACACATTTAACCCACAAACCAATACTCAGAACAAAAATAAAGGACAGCCCACAGACTGTACTTAAACCAAACTATTTGTAAATACTAGTTGTAAGTCATATTTACAAGAAACGCTTCTCAATTGTGTTCCTAAAGACTGCAAAAACAGACAGATACATATCCAAGAAGCCAAAACACACTCAATTCACTAGCTTTGGCTAGCAGAACACCAAAAATCGCTCTGCATATCTTCATTTATAAAATTGCGCAGAACAAAGGATCCTTGTTTTGTATTATGTCATATTTTAATTCCCTGGGGATACAAAATCACCAAGGAAGAAATATGTTTGTATACTTAAACCTATTTAAGTATCCCTTCTAGGAGAGCCGGCTAATTAATTTCACATCACACTATGGTACCGCCAAGAAAAAGCAACACATTTTTCCATGTGAGCCTATACAAATTGCAATTTGCATATCCAAAATCCAAAACATATCTAAAGTTGGCCAACACAAATTCCAAAATTCCAAAGTTACAGTCCCAAATTTGCTAAGACCAGGCATCTTATAGCTCACTAATCTAGCTTTAAACTTCAAGGGGTTATCAAAAACGATATATTCGCAAATATACAAGCCCCTCGGCTTTGGTAATTGCAATAACCAAATCAAAACCAAGAAACCAAACAAAGTCGTGGGAGCGACCCACTTGTACTTCTTATTCTTACTAATCAAAAGGTTATCCAAATTCTAACTGTCAAGTTCTACATGACCTAACGGTCTCTTTGTTTTTTTTTAATACTCACGCCAAAAAGGTTCTCAGTCAGGAGTGACATCATGTGGAGGATCAAAATCAGGAAGATCAGAAATATACTGGGCTGCAGAAACAAAGAATCTCCAGAATCCCTGTGCACAGAGTACCTCCTTAGTAGAATCCTGTTCTGTCCTCCTCAGTTGATTTCAGTCTTCTGACAAGATCACTCCCACAGAAAGTCACTTCTCTGATGAAGCCCGCGTTGGCAGCGCCATCTGAAGAACTGTAATCTTCATTCTCAGGGGTCTCACTAATACAAAAGAACTTAGCACAGAAGCTGAAATATGAACAGACATCTTTATTAAACTTAATTAAGTGAGACTACGTCACACAGGAGCCTTTAGCACCTGAATGAGGCAGTCTAAAGAATACAGAACACAGAGGTCTTTTATATGCTTAGGATTACAAAGAAAGGGGCAGTCCTAGCTTCTGCAAGCATGCAAAATACCTAATATGGACATACAAGATCTGCAAAATATTAGCCAATAGAAAAACATCATGTAACCAGAATGTCCCCCTTACGTCATATTTCTGCCCAACCCATAAGTAAATCAATTACAGCACTTATAGGTCAATCAGTAATGGCAGAACATGTCTGTATGCAGTTAGGCCAGCTGGTGTCTCAGATTGATTTCAAAGCAAGGACAGAGGGGGGTTTTCTACACGTTGCAGTCCAAAGGGCAGAAACACTTCATGAATAGAACAGCCTGTGTAAAGGCAACGCAAATTGATGACAAATGTAAGATGGAGTCAAAATTAAAGAACCTCACTTGCGGGGCTGTTCATTCTAATTTGAACTGGCAAACCTCCCACAAAGTGCGTATCTCTGGAGGGTAATGAAGATACAATTACCTCAGATTTAGGGCTTGTGCTGATTAACAGATAACTTTGGACATTTGTAAATATCGACCTTTGGGCGCACAATTGTTCCAAATCATTTGGAGTGTTTCTCCATGGTGACACTAACCCGGAAGTCGCTGGGCCGCGTTCCAGTGCTTCAGCTGGAAATATAACCCTCCTTGTTTATTTATCTCACACAGCAGGGGCTTGTTGAGCTTACACCTGGGGATAGCTCCAATTACCCCCCTGTTGAAAGACCTCTGATAATCTAATGGGTATGTTTGGTAATACGTTATAAATTCCGCAGTACATGTTAAGTTGTGTTTATACTGATGTATCCTATTCCACCCATAGGTTGCTAGTGGTGGCGCTTCTATGGACATTCTGATTATACAGCATCACTGCGTTATTTTCCTTCACAGGTATTGGAGCCTTGTGTTATATCTGTAGGGCCTTAAGGCTTGTCTTAGAGTATTAATAGTCTCTATAGCAGTGGTGTATGTTTTTTTGTCTCATAGTGTCTTGTTCTCGTTACAGGCCTCTCTCCCTGCTGTCCCCATCCTTCCCTTCCCTCGCCTGATCACTCCAACGTGTCTGTTGCTTTACTCAGACCGAGTCGAGAGGTGTAACCCATTTAAGCATCGTACGATTCTGAGGATTCAAGGACCTGACAAATATAACCTCCTTTGTCCGCCTCCCTTATAACTATCGTGTTGTCAGTACTTAGGCCAGTCTGAGCTTTTCTTTCCTCATATTTCAAATTATCACACCTATTGGAACGTCTTATTTTACTCCATCGTACCATCTTCCAATTTATTACTCTCCTCTTAGCAAATAAATTAATTGCAGAAAATTGAGTCCCCTGTGGTGTGAACTTGGATGGTGGTGCAAGATCACTCTCACAATTATAGTCAATTTCAACATCCAACATGGTATAAATATCATCAACATACAGCTCCTCATCATCATTCTGTGATGATAGAACACACAGCTCTTAAACATCAGTGAATGTGTTGCTAGACCTTTTAATATTTCTTATCTTTGTATCATCATCTTTGTCAATTGTAGTGTTGGACCTGGCCCTTTTGGCAGGTTCACCCCGAAACTTTTTGCTTTTTCCTAGCCTGTTTCTGGAACCTGGTGTTGGTGATTTTAGGCCTCTGCGCACTTTTTCACTGTGGTACAGTGTAAAGTGTGTGAGCTCCCTGTGTATGTGTGGTGAGTGACCTGCCCTCCCATAGGAATGCATGGGGAATATGTGTGACCATGGTACTTCCTGATGTGTGGGGAGTGCAGGGTCGAGTTTGGTATGTACGAACTCGTGAGATTGAATGCTGCGCAATGGTATATGCGCATGATTGTGTCTAGTGTAGAAGTGCCACTTTTAGAAGTTGGCATATTTGTGTAGTTTGTGGCTGGCGTGTGATTGGCTGGAGCCTGGCCCCAGGAGTGAGCCTGGGCCTGCTTGTGGATTGACTGTCTGGTTTGACGGTGACAGGGGCTGCAGAGCCCCCAGGAGGTTGTCTGAGTCAGCCCGTGTATGAAAGGCTGCATCTACTCCCAGGGAAGTGGGAGGAGATAGCACCTGGGAGTGAATAGGGCTGTGCCTGCCTGACCACAATGTCACCTCTGTCCCTGATACTGAAAGAAAGAAGGAAGCCAGGAAGCCCAAGGGCTCCAGCAACACCCAAGAACTGGTTTAGACCGGGCTCAGGGCCCACTTGCACAAAGACTTCAAAGACTTTTTATAGTATAAAAAGGGGCTGTGTCCCCTTCCAAAAGGTTCTTGTTTCTGACTTGAATCCTGCCAGGGGCGTGCTGCTGCTTGGGCCCAGGGGAATCCCTGGACCCTGCCCAGCCCCTGGATGACTGATGGACTTTCCCTGGGGACCTTTGCCTGTGGTCCCCTGCTGCAGACTTCTGAGAACTTTCTCTTGTTTTTGCCAAGGCTTATTATAGCCTAAAGTGCCCGGAAGGACTCTGTACATCACATGACTTTTGTTTCCCTGGCGCTTAGGAGCGCTTGAAGTTGTCTCTAGCGCTTGAGAGCGCTTAACTTTCACTTTCGCGGCTGCCCACGCCGCATTTTGCCCGTATTTTAATTATTTTGTAAATTACGGGTGCCACCCCATTTATTAAGTGATTTAGCGGGTGTCA
Organism: Lissotriton helveticus; assembly: GCF_964261635.1. Taxonomy (NCBI): domain Eukaryota; kingdom Metazoa; phylum Chordata; class Amphibia; order Caudata; family Salamandridae; genus Lissotriton; species Lissotriton helveticus. Next base: position 912,551,995 of record NC_136071.1, on the reverse strand, counting down.
CCCCGCGGCTATACTTTATTTTGAATTCGAGGGTGCCACCCCTCATTATTGCCCCGTGTCTTCACCGCCGCGGCCCTCGCGTCGCAGAAACCGGAAGTCTGGCAGCTTTTGGCCAGGACGGGGGCGGGGCCTGCAATCCGGCAGGAAGTCCCGCCCGCCGCCGCTGCCGGCCTGAGGAGTAAAGCTGCCCGAGAAAGGAGAGAGCGGGGAGGAAGATGGCGCCTGCCGCGGTGGGGCTCCCGTGACCAAGAGGGAGCCCCGCACCCAGAGAAGAGGCGGCTGGAGGTACCAGCGGGGCTCCGTTCCCGAAGAGGAGCCCCGTGCTGGGAGAGAAGCCTCGCCGCCTATGCCGCCAGCCCGAGGAGAAGTGGAGTCCCCAGAGAGAGTGGCCCGGTGAGTAAAACGGGCCAGGGGGCTCCAGAGGGGCTGCTGCTGGTGCCGGGAGACGGCACCATGACGAGAATGGAAGTAGATGACAGTGGGCCTCCCCAACATTTCAACAGAGCCCAAGTGCTCCAACCCGGGCCCATATTTTTGTTGTAGAGCCAGAGAGGCTCTGGGGAGCATTTGGCCATTTCGAGCCCAGCGAGGTTCAGAGGGCTCCTGGGGACATTTGCCCGAGAGGCTCCGTGGGGGCGCAGGTCGGTGCCGGTGTAGGCACAGCGACCACGGGGGCATTGTGATTCAAAGAGCCTGTGTGGCTCACCTGGTCCCCACCATTATTTGCAGAGCCTAGAGAGCTCTAAGGTGCACAGTATGTAGGTGCAGAGCCTGTGTGGCTCCAACAGAAGGTGCGGTTTTATTTCTAGGGCCAGTAAGGGCCCTGGCACAGTTTTGAGTCTCCAGCTCGCCAGCAATTAGTGGGCAGCTGCACCGTTTAGGCGCAAGATGGAGAGTGAGTCCCTGAGAGGGACAGAGATGGCACAGGGGTGCCCGGCCAGTCACAGCTGCGCAGCACTTAGTGCCAGCTGCAACGTTTAGGCCCTTGTGATTGTTCCCAGGTGCCCAGCAAGTAGTGGGCACCTGCAACGTTTAGGTTTTGCGCCGGTGGCGCACCCCTGTCTGGTGCTGCATGGCAGCGCGCCCTGACATTCTGGACACAGGGCTCTTTAGTCCCTTTATTAGATGGGGGCTGGTATGTGATTTTATTTAGGCGCAATGGGATTATCTATGTGATGGTATTTGCCTAATGTGAGTTTTGCGCAATGTGATGTGGTGCTAGGAAATGTAATGCATTTAATATGATTACGCACCTTGATCTTACACCTCTGAATGTTTTTGGGCATCATGTGTTTTTGCGCTATTGAGTTATGTTCTGGCACCTCTGAATGTTTTATGCATCATGTGTCTTCCTTGTTATTACACCTCTGAATGTGTTGGTTTATGCATTATGTGTTTTTCCTTCCCTGCACCTCTGAATGTGTTTATAATGCATCATGTGCCTTATTATTACACCGCTGAATGTGTTTTTATGCATCATGTGTTTACCTTTTCCCTACACCTCTGAATGTGTTTTGATGCATCATGTGTAATGTGTTCTTGCTTACACCCCTAAATGTATTTCATTCTTAGGTGGTTGTTCCTTCCAGTACAGGTGGTCCTAGTGAGGTCCTGGTTCCCTGCGTGACATTCTCCTAAGGTGGTTAGGGTTGCGTAGGTGATACTTACCTGTTACCAGTAGTTACTGGTTGAGTGCTATTCTTGCTAATTTGTGCTACAGTGATTTTATATCCTTTTATTCTAATTTCTGACAGTATTTCTATTTCTAAAAGTGTTGATTCTGACAGTGGCCCATGTGGCCCTGTCTTGTAAATAATCCCTTGTGAATATTGCCCGTGCCAGTTGGCACAATGTACATGTGTGATTTCTATCTGATGTGATTTTGACAATACAGAAGTTATTTTTATATAACCCTGTGTGGAGTTCCTTTTGTGGTGTGCCTAGGATGTTGTTACTGTTGTGTGCTGGCGCAAATGCTTTACACATTGCCTCGGAGTTTAGGCTTACTGCTCGTGCCAAGCTACCAAGGGGGTGAGCAGGGGTTATCTTGGCGTGTGACTTCCTTGCCCTGATTAGAACGGTGGTTTCTGCCTGGCTTTGGCGCCAGCCTTAGCCTACCAGAAATAGCCAGTTCTAACATGTAGTAAAAAAACTTTTAAGTTTTAGGTGTCTTTCAAATTTGTACAGATCAATTTGTAGTTTGGTAAAGTCATAATAATTATTAGGACTGAAAATCAGACCCCAGTGTAAAACATTCAATTCTGTCACATTCAATTCCCTATCAGAGAGGTTAATCACCTGTAACATATTCATACTGTCTGATCTTTCAATACTACCTGCGGTACCCAGGTTCAGGTTTTGTTCTTGGTTGTCTCGAGTCCCAAAATGGCTGCCAAACCTCCTGGGTGAAGTGCTGGCAGCCCATCAGATCTCATTTTGAGATCTTTCCGATCCACAGAGGATTAGCATTCCTAGATATCTATATTTCTGTTTTCTTAAATAACTCCAGAACTACTGAAGGGATTTACACCTAATTACAAAACAGCCTTTCTGGCCCAAGAGCTAGCTTTCTACCAAACTTGGTGTAACTTCGCCCAGTGGTTCGGAAAGTAGTGTATTCAAAATCCCTAAGGGAATTTGCATGGGGAAAATGCGTTTTAGAACCACCCCCTTTTTCTTGGTCTCCCGCTTCACAAATCACCCCAAATGTTCAGCACAGTAGCTCCCAGTAGTTAAGGTGTATAGCGGTGTTGGTACCTGTCATGTGTATATGTACGTCAGAACAAGCAGTTTTATTATCTGGAGGTTTTCTTGGTAAGTTCATAAAAAAAGACAAAGCAGTTTCATACCTGACGTGTTTTGGGAAAATCCTTCCCTTTCTCAAAAGCGGCACGCAGCAAATGCAGCAATCATCAACCACCTATTCATTCCCACTGATGACTTTATAATCCTCAGGATTTTTCTGTGAATTTCTGTGGTTTTTTTAACTAGCAGTGGCGTTTGCAGAGTAGTGGAGAAAGGGGGCTGTGCCTCCAACCAGCGCTCAGGAATCCCACTGCGTGTAGAAAGGGGGCGTGGCCTCCGAAGACCTTTTAGCAATCCCACTGTGTGGGACTTACTGAGGTAACAGGAGAGTTAGTTGGCCCACAAGGACTTTTTCTTGGGGACCATCTACCCCTACTATTGGCTCCAGTAAGTCCCAAACAGCAGGATTGCTGAGTTCTGATTGCTGCCTTTCTGCCAAATTTGGTGTAATTCAGTTCAGAAGTTCGGGCTGTAGCTGAGTCAACAGTTTCCTATGGAAATTAACATGGAGCAAAAGCTTTTTAGGACCCCCCTGTTTCTCTGCCCCCGCGTGACAAATCACCCCGAAACTTTCAACACAGCAGCGGACCTGACGACCCGATTAGTTTTGAACATTTCACAAAGATTTGTCAAACAACGCCAAAGATATTGACAAATCAAAAAAAGCTTTTCCTATGGAAACTAGGTCCTAACTATAATTACCTAATATACGTTTTGGGTGAATCAGAATTTAAACAGCATTCCAGCATTAGACCCCTGCAAAAAAAATATAATTAAAACAGGAACATGCAAACCAGTAAATTTCAATGCGAACAAAGATGTATCGTAGCATACTCACCACATTGCTTGAAAATGACCATTAATAAGAGGACACGATCTGAATGAACTACCAAATTATTCTTACCGGCTGAACTCAAAAAGACAATTTTAACAGACTGTTTTTTATATCATCACATTTTTCAATACATATCACGATGATTTTATCACACACTAAAAAGAATACACATAGACAGACACCCTAGTCAGGGACAAAGTCAACACATACCCAGTAGAAGAGATGGATAAAGTGGATTTAACTGCGAAATTTGAAAAAATTAAAAAATGAAAAAATGAATTCAATAGATTTATAAACGCTAGTAAAATGGTTATATATGGCAATGATGAACTTGGAAAACTGTCAAACACAATAACGGCTAACTAAAAAAATGATTTATTTTAAAAGGTTTGTGTTTAAGCATTTGAGACACTTTGAATAACTTGTCTATGTCTATGATTGCACTAATCATGTGAAACCGATTTGTAAGCACCTGTTACTTTAAATATGGCTCTCAAATAGTTCTACAATGTCATGAGATCAAGGCTCAGACGAGCCAAAATGTTATGGCGGCATTGCAATAAACTATTTAACACCAGCATCGTTGGTCCGTGTCTGTATTGGGAGGCAGAATTCATGGATCAATGCGGAGTAATGATATATATATATATATATATATACGGCAGAGGGATAATAATGCATAATAACATATGCTTTACCAGTGTAGGCAATTACTGGGAATATTTATTGTTTTATGACAGTTCGTAAGTGTAATTGTTTTAACATTATTCGCAATTGCCTCACCCATTTTACAATATGAATACATGTTGGTTTGATCAACTAATATTCTTTAATTTTGCATAACGTCCGTTTGTGTTAGCCAATATGTTGGACTGTCAGGATTAATCTTTTAAGTATATGTGGCAAATAGTCAAAAGAGCAATAATACCTCTTCTATTTTCATTATCGCAATTAACTGTGTGCACTTTAAAAAGGGTGATCAGCCCCCATGACAGTTTCATGTGATCAAGGCTTTGAGAAGCCGAAACGCGATGGCGGACTGGTGTTGGGTCTCTAAATAAAATATTCTCGCACTATCTAAGGGTCTGGCATCGTCTTCTGTTCGAGTGTCTACTTGCTTGAAAGACGTCTACATACCGAATATATATATATATATATATACCATCATCCTTGTCACTGATTCTCCTGCCTCTTGTGCCGGCGGCAAGCCCGTAGCAGGGTAGCAAACCCCCACAATACTTCCACAGTCTCCTCACTTCCCCAGAGAAAGACCAGCCATGGCTCAATTCCTTCAGCGTGTATATTTATTTTCAATAGCAGCAATAAACGCCTGACGCATTTCAGAACTCACTGCTCCTTGCTCATGGGTCAGTTGCATTTGCTTCACCATTGTACATATACTTGTGACTACACCACAATCAAAATAAGACTACATGAAGTTAATTTTACAAGGAATTCACAGCTGCCACATTCAATCTATTCTGGCGATCCTTCTGACATTTATCATTTTTCATCTTTTTCTGCTGATATATGCTTTTAATTTAGGGTGTAACAATTGATCATCTATATATTCACCACAATGCAACACGGTACTTAATTTCAACTTGTAAAGTTTCCTAATTTTTAGCCTATTAACATTAACATACTGTACCGTATTTCATTCGTTATAACTCAATTCACACAGTCATGCCCAAGTGGGAAATGAACATCCTGTTTTCACAATTCTGCACTAGTGGGCCTTTGAGTTAATTCTGAATAGTACATTTACGTTGTGTCAAATTTCCGCAACAATCATCACTATAACTTTTTATATCCAATTCCGCCCCAGTGGGCTATCTTATAGATCAAACTACGCCCATTGTCATACACATTTTGCTTAATTCTTCAAAAGAAGGTCCATTGACCCAAATGAATTCCAGTTCTTTAGCATTTCCTTCTTATTTATTCCACCTACATGTTACCTACAAGAATAAAAACAGTGAGGATCAACCTTGATCCTATATACAGTTTAAAAACAGCAAACTAACATTCTGAGATTTGCACAGAAATATTTACACCAGACCTCTTTCAAAACTGGAAAAACAATTGGTCTTTGCAAGAATTCTACCCTAAATGGATGGCTAATTCTTTATCTCTATTAATACCCAACAGGTATGGAGTTTCATACTTTATAAACATTTTAGATTCCAATCTTCATAGCTCTTGGAATCTATTCCCACCCCTTTCTAATGTAAGGGTTCGGTCTAACACATCGAATTTTAACGGGCTGGTGCCTTTGTCATGTTGTTCTTTAAAATGCCTTGCTATGGGATATTGTTTGTCCTCCTTTAAAATTGCTCTTAAATGTTCTAAAACCCTTTTCTTGACTTTGTGAATTGTGCTGCCTATATAAATGAGTGAACATGAGCAACATAATGCATGTACGCAAAAGTCAGAATTGTATGTCAGATGTTTTCTTATGATAAATGTTTTTTTCATCCTTGATAACTGCATTTGTTAACAGCTTGTGCTTTATTTACTAGCCTTAAATTCACCACAGATGAAAAAACCTTGTATGATTTTAGTATTTCTTTGGGGATGTACCATACTATTACTTACAACATCCTTCAATGATGTACCTTTTCTAAAGGTTACCTGTGGATTCTCACCTAGTGATTTCGATAAAATGTCATCAGTCCTCAAAACTTTCCAAAGTTTATTAAGGCTTTTCTTTACCTCCCATGCCTGGGTACTAAATGTAGTTATACATCTTGGTGTTTGATCTTTGATCTCCCTTTTAGTTTTTGAGGTCAGCAAATCTTCCCTTTTTACTCCTCTCACCTTTTCACACGCTTGATCAATCAGTTTCCAGGAATATCCCCTCTCTTTAAATCCTTGTTTTATTTCAGTCATTTCATTCTAAAACCTTCATCAGAACTACAATTCCTCTTTGCTCTAAGTAATTTCCCATACGGTATACTTTCAATTAGGTTTTTCAGATGACAACTGCCTGCACGCAACAAACTGTTCCCTGTTGTTTTTTTGCAGAAAAGGGTACATTCTAGTTTGTTATTGCAAACTTTCACCTTAATGTCTAGGAATTCTATTTCCTCCTGATATATCTGACTCATAAATTTCAAGTTTAAATAGTTTTCATTCAGAATGTCAACAATTTCCAGTGCCTTTTGCTCACTTCCATTCCAGGTACAAAATATATAATTGATATATCTAACCCAAACGATGAAGTGCTCTTCAAATAGTCTGATGCTACTGACTACCCGCTCCTCCCACCAGCCTAGGTAAAATCCAGCATAGCTGGGGGCAAAGCAGGTCCCCATCGCCGTTCCTTGGGTTTGTCTGTATATCACATGGTCAAAGATACAAAAGTTATTGGTTAGACAAGTGTGCATAATATCTAGGAGCATCTCTGTATGTAACAAGTATATCAAGAAAAATACATAAAAAGATTTTGTCTATTATATATAGTTAAATGTGTTCTTTTTTCCCTGCTGTTATTTTATGTATGTTTTCTTCTCTTCTGTGTGAATAATCTTATGAATAATTTTGGTAGTGACTCAACTAATTAATTTCCGGCGTCTCGTCCCCCATTTTTGCCTTCTAATGGTAAGACTCTGTGACAAAAGAATTCAATCACTTTAGGAAACCATACATGAATGCTTTTTAATGAGCTTGTGCATGTTTTTCTTTCCCCCCTTCAGATATTTGTGGTTTGCCTCCACAATCCCTAAAATCACTTGTGTAGATCACCATAAAGTTTACCCTTCTACTCTCAGTAAGGTAAAATTAAAAATTGCTATCTTTTAAGAAAAAGATTAGTTTGAAGAGGTTTTTGGGGGCGAATCCTTGAGTAAATATCAACAAGAATTACAGAAAGAAATGGCAGTTTACTTTGGGGTTCCTTATTCTTTTTCTTATGCTGAAAATTCCTCCTTTAAATTCAAACTGTAAGCATGTCCTTAAAGAAAGGAGAAAACAAAAACGAGAGGTGCTTAGCTATAGCACTAAATTGAGGTCCATGTAACAGGCCGAAGTAGCTCGAGTGGTGAGCAAATGACAGTTGTAGTCAAGGCGGAGGAGGCCTTGCAGCACCAACTGAACAACCAGGTTCCAGTCTTCAGGGTTGTAGAAAGTTGTTTCGAAAGGGATAGGATTTCGGGAGCGGTTACAAGCCCTCAGCTTCCAGACTACAGTGTCTGTACTTCTCTTGTCGCAGAAGGTGGGGCTCAGAACTGACAGAGAGTACAGAGAGTGTCGGCGTGAGACCCGACTCTCTCTTCAGATGGATTGACAATGCCAAGTGATGACTACACCTCCAATTTGGTACTGACAGCTCCTAGAGAGTACTGCCTGCCAGTCAGAAGAGAGCCTATGGCAAAAAACAGAGGAAGGAAACAGAGGCCCTTAATTAGTCATGAGTTGTAATACAAACAAAAAATATATATTAGCAGGAAACAAGGGCAGCAGGAAATGAAGATCTCTAATTGCTCAGTAGTGCATAATTAGTCAGCGGCCGTTGTACAAACTAAAACAAAATGCCGGAAACAGCAGGAAACAGAGGTTTTTAATTGCTCAGCAGTAGATAATTAGTCAACAGCCACTGTACAAACAAAAATACCGATATTCCGTCAGAAAACAAGGACAGTGGGAAACAGAGACTTTTAACTGACTGCTCAGCATTACATGTAGTTTTAAGAAAAATACCAGCCATTTGTAAATAATAAAACAATTTTTTTTATAGTGTACACAAGCTAAAGTGCATGGTATGCCTTTAAACTAAACACTAAGCAGAGCATGCAAAATAAAGTACATACACTGGAAAATAGTAAGGATAAGAGGGAACATACAGCATAGGCAGACCAGGTTATGACAATTATACCTTCATTCTACTCTTCTCTGAACCCTTTTTTTTCAGTTCAAATGATTTTATTGAGAGAAAATTGAGGTGACCAAACACAATATACAGTATAAATTATACAACATCGTAATCCAAGCTCCTTACATAGGAAGTAAAAGAATTGGAATGATTATACAAAAAGGAACCAAAAGAATGCATAGCAAATGAGACATATATGTATACTAAGTATTAGAATGAAACTAATGGAACTATTAGGTGATTCAGTGAGGTTTGGAAACCTCCTGTTGAGAAGGTTTAGGAAGAGAATGATGTTTAGCACTGATATCGATAAATATCGTGACAGGCGACCATAAGTCATTTGAGATGGGTAAACAAATGCAGTATCTAGTCTGTGATTATGGCATACAGTGTACCACCAGGTCCTATATGAACTTTTTGAAAAATCTCTCCAGTTGACAGTAATTTGTTGGAAGGCGATTGCTAGTAACAAATCGATAATCTTGATATTAAGTGAAACACCATTCCAGATGGAAAAGAGACTACCTAGGAAAATGTGTGTAAAAAAAAGGAAACATTTGGATTATAAATTAAATTGATTTGAGACCATACTAGTTTCCAAAAGCTTTGTACATGTGAGCCGGTGAATAACATATGAAGCAAATCAATGTTGGGGGAAGAGCAAGTCCAACATGTATCTGTGCTAGATGGGAAACGTTTACATAAAGTAGCTGGCGTAAATAAGTCTATTACAAACAAAAACTAGTGTTTGAGTGATATTTGCTGCTCTGGAGGCTGTACGCAGTTTGGTCCATATACCCTTCCAAAGAGTTAATGGCCAGCAAGTAGTGAAGTCACGCTCCCATTCCTCTTCAATTTTTGTCTTCTGTCTTACAGTGGCTATATCCTGCAAATATTTATAAATAATAGAAGCTTTAGTTGTGGTTGCTAACAAGGTGTGGAGACTAGAAGGGGAATCAGAGGTATTGGGGTATCAGGTAAAGTAGAGAATTGGAAGAAGGCTTCCAACACAGTGTTTTTGAGTATGTTATATTTATAGTTAAAGGAAGACGGTAGATTGAATAACTGTCTGAGCGTAATAAAAGGTATACATTATAATTCTGAGAATAGTTCGTGTATCCAAACCAAACCTCTTTTGCTCCAGCTCTCCAATAAAAAGATTTACCATGGACCAACAATTTTTTGTTGAGTTTAGAAAGGAATCTCTAGAATCGTAAATAGAGTGAGAGGAGAAAGCAAGTAATTTTGAAGTGTGCTTTATTACAGGAGTTGAGATGGATTGTAGTTTGCATGAAAAAGAGAGATATTCACGAAATGTGTAAGGAGATAAAAAAAGGCGTTCCGTTAAAGTCCAAAGAGGGCAATCATCTGTAGAATCAAGCAACCAAAGAGATGCTTGGCACAATAGGAAGGCTTTCTGATGCGCCTGGAAATCCGGAAAATTAACTCCTCCTTCTGACTTAGGGCAAATTAATTTTAGCAAGGACAAACAGGGTTTTTTATCACTACACTAAAAAGAAGATAAAGTGGAGTTGATTTTTTTAAATAACTTAGTTTAGATTGGGATTGGGATATTCGAAATGGTATATAAAACTATGGGTGACAACATCATCTTTATTGTATGCAAACGGCCCAACCAAGACAGATACAGAAGGTGCCATTTAGAAGTCAATTCCGAGATCTTTTGAAGACATTTATTCATACATAATGTTACTGTCTCCGAGATTGAGGGCGTAAATTCTAGTCCTAGATATTTAATGCTTTTTGGACTCCATTTAAATCGGGAAGGTTGAAAATCTGAACTGAAAGTGTATTTTGTTAAGGGCAATATTTTGCATTTATCGTTATTTAATTTATATCCAGAAATGAGAGAATAGGATTTCACCTCCTCTAAAAAAGCAGGAATAGATTCTTCTGGTCTGGATATAAAGAGTAAAATATCATCAGCATATGCTGCAAGTTTTAGGTGAGCATTTGATGCGTGAAATCCATGAATACTAGAGTTTTAGCGTAATTTGGTTAAGAATGGTTCGAGTGCTAAATTAAAAAGAAAAGGAGAAAGAAGACAACCTTGACGCACCCCTCTACCTAAATTAAAGAAGGGGGAGATTAAGCCATTGGTACAAACTGCTGCAAGAGGGTTAGAATAGAGAAGAGACACAAAATGTATAACGCTGGGGCCAAATCCAAACCATTTAAGAGCATAAAATAAATATTTCCATTCAACTCTATCGAAAGCCTTTTCGGCGTCCAACGCTATTGCCGCCAATGAATGATTAAAATGTGATGACTTGGATAAAACATCGAAAAAGAGCTGTGTATTATCCGTAATAACTCACCCCTTAACAAAACCAGATTGTTCTTTCCCCAGTAAGTTTGGTAAATAGGAATCCAAACTTATGGCTAATGGCTTTGGCATGTTTTTTTTATCAATATTAACCAATGAGATAGGTCTGTAATTTTTACAGCACTTGGAGTCTTTACCTTCCTTAGGGATAAGACATATGTGGGATTCCGAAAAGGAAACCAAGGAGCTATTTGAGGAGGAAAAAAGCTTATAAGTGAATGCAATTAGGGTATTAAAAGCTATGAGAAATGTGTATAAAATTCAACAGTGAAGCCATCCAGGCCAGGGCGCTTTATTTTTTTTAAGGTTTTGAAGTGCATGTAGACATTCTTGCTGGGAAAGATCAGATTCTAATTGAGATAAATTTGGAGGTGCCTGTTGAGGTTTTTGGATATTAGAGAATAATTGCCGTAATGAGTGATCTGTGGGTTGGGTTTAGGGGGAATATAAAGATTTGTAAAATAGGGAAAATTTGTTCAAAATTTCGACATATTTAAACTTTAGGACTGAGTGCTCATCAAAAACAGAATCTATGTTTAATTTATTTTGGCAGATCTTTAGATTGGCTAAAATTTCCCCTGCTTTATTTTTACCCCCATGGAATTGTGCACTGGATTTTAATGAATAAAGTGAAGCATCTTCTGTTGATTTTTTGTTAAATTCCAATTTAGCATTGATAAGGGCTTTCAAACATGTCTCCGATTGGGATGTGTAATATGAGTGTTCTAGTGCCTTAATATCTTGTAGTAGAGCTGTGGTAATCTTACATGGAGACTTTCGTTTTTTCGCAACAAAGTTTATAATAAAATCTCTTGCTGACGCCTTGAACGCGTCCCAGATAATTGCAGGTGATAGGGACTCTGTATGATTTCTTTCAAAGTCATTGGTGAAGAAAGAGATAAAAGATGCAGAGAACTTGGGGTCCAGGAGGAGAGTGTTATTAAAACGCAATTTTCTGGGAGAGTTAGTTCTGGGCAATATATCGAAGCCAATGGAAACAGGTGCATGATCCGAGAGGAGAATAGGACCAATGTCTGCAACGTGAGGGATTGCGAAATAATATGGGAAACATAAGGGCAAAAGATTTATGTGTTTTATTGGGGGTAAAAGCCACTTTAGAGTTTCTATCTAGGAATGGGTCTAATACTTGGTTGCGATCTCCAGCCATAATTATTATTATTATTAAATCGGTTTTGTACAGCGCACAGTTACCCTGGAGCATCCTCAATACAATTCGAAATTCTCTTTGCTAAGGCGGGCCAAAAAGTAGCATCTCCACCTGTAGGTGCATAAACATTAAGAAAAGAAACTGGTAAATTTTTTTGTGATAGTTTAACAATAAGCCATCTCCCATCAGTATCAGCTTCCTGCGATTGTAAAGTAACTGGAAGAGACTTACGGCATAAAATTGCAAATCCATTGCATTTACCCTGAAAAATAAACCTCCCCTACCCAACCCCTTTTCAGTTTCAAAAACTCACTTTACGTAAGGTGTGTTTCCTGTAAGAAAACAATATCAGCGTTTAACTTACCTAAATGTGACAGAACCCTCTGTCTCTTGATAGGAGAATTTAAACCCCTAATATTCCATGAAACTAATTTAAGTGGCATGACATGCTAGAACAAAAGACAAGGAACATTTCCAATTCAAAAAAGTGAGGAAGTCATCAATAAAAGAATACAAACTTGTAGGGTTAGAGTTCAATTCAGCGCAAAAATATTGAGAGATGTTTAGAGAGAAATAAGAAAATAGGCGGAGTGAAGCGAACTTAGGATAATGATAAATATAGAAAATACAGAAGCAGAGGCAAAGATGGAAAAGAAAGTAAGTCACCTGAGAAGAAATAAGTGTAAAACTGAGATAATAGAAGAAGATAAGTGAAGAAGTTGCAGAACATAAAACAAAGGACAAAACAAATAATACACAGACAAACAACATACCTACAAAAAGAAGATTCAGGGGAACACGTGAGGGGGGATGGAACCACATGGAGAAATCGACATGTCCGGGACGAGACAAACGGAGGGTCCAGGAGAAACCATGATGCCGGGGTAGGGAATCTCTAAGGGCGATGAATAACAAGGATTAGAATAAATAATTGAACATAAAAGTAGGTCAGATGTTGGACCAAACAATAACAGGAACATTAGCAGTAAACTGGCAAACTAGACCAAATGAGCCATCAATATGTAATCCATAAAATCAAAAGAAACAATAAAAGAGGAGATTAATGAAACGTAGCATAGCGAACCATCAAAACGAACCAAAGTTAAGTAAAAAATACAACAAGCAACATAGTCTAGGTAGACTGAGTAACATTATTGTTTATGGAAATTTCGCATAGGAGAAAATGGAAATCAAATATTATGCCAATGGTGTGCTTAAAATCAGCAAAAGAGCAAAGGGGAGTTGTAGCATCTAATCCACAAGAATTAGGCCTTTTATTATTCCAAGAAAATCATAGAGTCAAGTGTTATTCAAAGAAGAAGGCAGTTGAGTGTCCATAGCATTTGAATTGCAAGAGTTGATGAAACTTTGCAGCCTTGCTGGGTCATCATATGTAATTGTTGTATGTAACCTTTAACAGGCATGGATGAAAAAGACCATAGCGGGCACCCAAAGATTGGAGAGCTGGTCACTTGTCGAGGAATGCTTTACGTCTGTTAGCAGTGAGCCTGGCATAGTCTTGTGCGAAAAACAGAGTTGAACCAGACCAAGTAATACATTGCGTAGATTTGACCACAGATAACACCAATAATAGATCTGTATACTCCAGGAAGTAAATAATGACTCCTCTTGGCTGCTGTGAAGGTGACATATTGGAAGGAGTGCGACCTAGTCTGTGTGCTCTTTGAATGTTGAGGGTCACACCCTCTGCTAAGTGCAACACTTTGGGGGGAAAAGATTTAAAGAAAATGATAGGGTCTGCCCCCTCACTCCCTTCCGCCAAGCCATAAATGCGTAGATTGTTCCTCCTGTTGCAATTTTCAAGGTCTTTGATCTGCTCCTGGAGCGTGGAAATTTGTGATTGAAGCTGAGAGACACTCGCAGTGGTTTCCCTAAAGGAGGACATGGATTGTTCGACTGCAGTGACCCTTGTGTGAAGTTGAGACCAGTTGTCTGTTAGGACTTGTAACTTAGAATTAGTTTCTTCCATGAAAGATTGGAGGGCTCTTATTTCGTCCAACAGCATCTCCATAGAAACCGGTGAGGTTGATTTAGGAGGCGATGGGGGATTCTGCTTGAGGCGCTTAGTGAGTGTCTTCTCAGGTGGCGCCAATGAAGGATCCATGGTTGTCACCAGGGTACTTGTAGACTGTAGAGAATCTTCAAACTGGGAGTATGCAGTGAAAATCTTGGAGTTTTTTACGAAAATATACTTTTGTTGCAGTTTCGTGGAGAGAGCACCTCTCGTTCAGCCCACAGGGACACAACACAGTCACTAGGCAAAGAATAGGCGTGAAGATTAACACTTAGATGTGAATTCAAAGCAGAGGTAGAAATCATGTCAAGCTCATCGCAGATATGTAACTGATAGTCGAAGCGGTCAACAATAGCGAAGCATAACAAATATGTCTCCGAACCTAACCATGTGCAGAAATTAAAAAGAAAAATATGCAAGCAGGGAGTCAATGTAATTCCAAAAATGATAATTCGCTAAAGTATATAAAACCTGTAAACATTAAGCATATCCAGTTGATAAGTGAGAGGATTGCACTATGAGTGCATCAAAGGAAACATAAAATGGGCGCCCGGGACTTCTTCCAGTCAGAAAAGCCAAGTGAACAGTTCCTTGCTCCAAATAACCATAACAGAAGCAAGAAGTCATATTTCAGACGCACAATCTCAAAAAAGCAAACAAGAGGGCATAAGCAGCATTTGGGATAATAGCACGCTGTATCTGAGGGATATTGCCGAGCGTTAAAATCACATAATCGCATCCGCGATGTCGCGGCACATTTGGAAAGACTCACTCAGCAAAAAAAAGCATTTCTGTGCCGCTTCCGTGAGTGCCGAAGTGCTGGAAAGGCTTAGCACATTTTCCGACGTCCTGTTGGTGACCTGAAATCGCCAGACTCTACCTCGAAGCGCGTAATCTCCCGGTCCCGCCGGAGCGCCTCAGCCGCACACTGCCATTCCCTGTGGGCGCCAAGCCACGCCCCCCTTCTCTGAACCCTAAAAAAACCCTTACTCCTCTTAAGGCTACCAATTCCTGAACCCTTAAAACCCCTTATTACCCATTAACTCAACCCCTGCCTAAACCCTAAAAACTCCTTAACGCTATCCGTCCCTGAATCTTAAAAAACTCACATTATCCCTTAACACCTTCCAGAACCCTGAAAACCTCTTACTACCCCTTAATGCTAATCATCCCAGAACTCTAAAACCTCTTACCAGCCCTTTTGGAAATGGCCCTCTTTGCAGGGTCATCCCCAAACCTTTTGCCTTCCTCCCACTATTATTTGCAGAATTCGTTTTTGTTGGCCTTAAAACTCTGTGCACGTTAACACTGCTAA
Source organism: Lissotriton helveticus (assembly GCF_964261635.1). Classification (NCBI taxonomy): domain Eukaryota; kingdom Metazoa; phylum Chordata; class Amphibia; order Caudata; family Salamandridae; genus Lissotriton; species Lissotriton helveticus. The sequence continues at coordinate 912,536,617 of NC_136071.1, read as the reverse complement.
CCAGTGCTAAAGTGCTTATGCTCTTTCCTGAAAACATGGTAGAATTGGCATGTACCTTATTGGCATATTTAATTTACTTATATGTCCCCAGTAACATGCACTACATCTGGGCAGGCCCTGTACATTAAATGCACTAGCGGGCCTGCAGCTCTGGTTATGCCAAAATACTTAAGTAGCCCTTTAAAAGTGTCTCAGGCCTGACATTGTAGAGCCTGTGTGTGCAATTTTAAACTGCCATTTTGACCAGTCAAGATAAACCTTTTACCAGGCCCAAACCGTCCTTTTAATACATGTGTCACCCCTACGGTAAACCCTTTCAGTGTGCAGTGTATTTAAAACGTTGGACATGTACTTTTAAGTTTTACATGTCCTCGTAGCGAAAAACTCTTAAACTCATTTTTCTCTACTGCAAGGTGTTGCATTATTATAGTTTATGAGTGTAATTTCCAAATGGGAAGCGATAACTAGTTCATGATTGGTGTCTATGGAATCAAAATATAAATCCTAACTTATGGTGAATTCAGATTTGAAATTACAATTCTGAAAATGACACTGTTAAAAAGTTGGCATTTTCTTACCTTAGCCCTTTGGTGACTGCAGTCTTCCCCTGGGCACATGACTTGGTTTGGTTAGCAGTTGTGCTTTGTGTATTCTTCCTAAATAGTAACCCACAATGGGAGCTTAGGTGTGAGTGGACAGACCATCACTGGCAGGATGGGAGGGAGGAGCTGGGCCCAGTCCCACTTACACCTGAATTAGGATGTGTCCTGTCTCCCTATTGTTAGTTTGGAGCCATGGCAGGGAAGACAGGGCGTCTGTGTACTTCAAAGTCATGCCTTTAGAGGTTTCTCCTCTTCAACTGCACAATTGGGTATAAAGGATGTGCCTTTGGAACCACCACTTAAGTACACTTCTGGACCTGTGAATACTCTGCAAGGAAGTAGGACTACTGTTTTGATAAAAGGACTGTCACTCTGCTGGATTGCTACTCTGCTGCCTTTCTGTGCTGACATGCTGCCTGCTACCATCTTGCCTGTGGAAGAAGAACTGGACCCGCAATTTCATCTTGAAACCAGGATACCAGAGAAACTAAAATGACTAATCTGATGGCCTCTTTATCTGGGCCTCAGAGACACAAAAGGCTCCCCAACAGCTCCTGGACCCTTCTTAAGTGTGTTTCTGACCCCAGGAAGTATCTCTCAGGTACTGGATGCTTGGTGGGAGTCTCAAACTCTTGAATTCAAGCTTTTGGGCTCTTCGTGACTGCAATTGGCCCGGTCATACCCCAAGATTCCCTACACACTGTCCCTTTAAGTTAGACCACTATATAAGTTACTAGAGCCCTGGGAGCGACGCTTTACGTTCTTGCGTCTAGCTCCGTTGCTTTGGTGTCCTGTTACGGGTTGCCTGACTTCCTGATTAGTTCTTCCGGTTCAGTTTGATTGAGGGAGTCCGCCGACCTTCGTGCTTCAGTGCGAACCTCGGCTTTCCATCTCCCCCCACAGAGTCCTTGTGAGTAGCGGGCGTCTTCTGCTCTGACGTCCGCTTATGTTCCGTTGTTGGTGTTTCCTTAGCCTGAACCACCCTTATTCTGGAGTCCTGCCCGGCGGCCGGGTTCTTCCCCGCCATCCGGCTGGGCTCCGCTGCAGTTCCTGTTTCTTCTTGGTGCCTCGCCCGACGGCCGGGCTTGGTCTCCGCCGTCCGGCAGGGTGTCTCTGTAACCTTCCCCCTTCACGTGAGTTGCTTCGCCCGACGGCCGGGCTTGGTCTCCGCCGTTGGACTGGGCAACACTTTGGCCCATTTAGTTAGTTAGGGTTTTTTCTGCTTCTGGTGCATTTTCCCTTACCTTGGTGCACTGCCCGGCGGCCAGGCTTGTTCTCCGCCATCCGGCGGTGCCCCTCCCTGTTATTCCCTTCATATGTTTCTTGGCTGTATACCTGCTGGCCCCAACATCATTTTTACTCATTCCTTGGCCAGCCTCAATGTGTTTGGAGATTCTTGCGTGGACACGAGTGGGGTGCAGAAGTCAATCTACACGACTTAGAATCACGGTAACAGCGCTGTGCGCTGCATTTATATTTTGGTTACTGATACTATAGAATCCTAAACGTATGTTCTGTATTTATAGCATTCCAGGCAAGGCAGTGGTGTTTACATCAGGTTATTGTCGTATTCGTCTGAATAACGGATGTTTCCAGAAGCCTTCTACATCACACAGAGTGAGAGTTTTATACTTTAGGACATTAACACTCATATGTTCAAGGTAGGAAGAGAGTGGTTACTATTCTTTGTTTGTCACACTCATACAGCTCAAGACGAACTCCTACAACTCCCGCATAGCCATTCTACGACATAGACAAAACAATTGTGGTAGGTAGTGGTCATCTACAGAATATAGACAAAGTGTTAATGTGTTTTTGTATCTGTATTTAGAGAGATTGTATATTTATTTACAGCCCCACGTCTGCCAGAAGTCCATTCTGAGTTGCTACGCATCCTCTCTGAAGACTACAGTCAAGCTCTTTATTTCTCCCCCAACCTTTCCTTGTTTTGTCTCCCTGTTTACCCCTGGCGAGCCTCTCGATACTCTAGTGTTTGATAGAGTCGGAAGGCCGTAGGGGAAGGCTGTGGAATATTCTTCGGATCCTGACGCTCCTGCGGAACCTGCCTGGAATTCATTACAGGCCCATTCGCATCGGAACCGCGCCACTTGTACCAAAGATCAGCTCAAGCTGCCACCAACCCGTCTCTTCACACAGCAGCATTGTCAGCTCGCAGTGGACTGCCAATGTGGAGCTCCAGTCCATCCATCCACGACACCTAGCCGGCTCTTTGTGCCACGCCGACTGCAGCTCGTGATGCTATCCTTTCTACTGGCAATTTTCTTCAACGCAAACAGGACTTTTGACACAAAGCTTGAGAAGGTAAACCTTCAGGGGGACTATTCTGGGATTGCATCCAACCCACGTTCCATCGTGGTCAGCCTGACCTATTGTTTTTGATCGGGTCCAGTGTGACCAGATAGCCGAGGTTAGCGCTTTATGCTTTTAGGAACTATATTGCAGTTTATTCTTTAAAAATTCATAACTCCGGTTCTACTGCTTGGATTTATGTAATTTTGGTCTTGTTTTGGTTATCAAATTCAGCTCTAGTATTCCAATCTGGTGTAGGATACGTTTTGTGTGGTATTTTTACTGTTTTCCTGTTCGAAGTGTTGCACAAATACTTTACACATTACCTCTAAGTTATACCCGGCTGCTCTGTGCCAAGTTACCTAGGGGCTGAGCTTGGGGTTTGCTTGTGCCCTGGATTGTGGCTGCTCCTTGACCAGGGTCACAGCCCAGTCAACCAGTAATCCAATTTCTAACAATCCCCTTAATACTAACCACCTCTGAATACTAAAACCCTTAACTACCATTTACTCTACCCTTCCCTGAACCCTAAAAACCGCTTAGTCCTACTCTTCCCTCAACCATAAATACCCCATACCACCCCGAACACTACTCTTCCTTGAATCCTAAAGTATATTATTAACCCTTTACACTTTGCTTTAAAAGTAGGGCAGACTCGGCCCAGGAACATTGAAGTGCTTTACATGTGCACCATATTGTATTACACAAGGTGAGATGTTTTTTTTTTAGGTTTGGGCAGAGTAAAGGATTTGTCCGAAATCATAGGATGTTGAGCGGACGCCAGAGCATGGGCCTGGTCCTCCAGTTCCAAAGTCAGTAGTGTCCTGTCCACGCACAAGAAAGCAGAGCTAGTCTATTATAAGGATTTATTTTGACGCCACCCTAATGCATATTATATTCAGAAATATTACACCAGATATCTAATCTAGTGGGGCAGTTATAATAATAAAATAAACATGTCAAAATAGCATTATTTATATTATATTAATTATTTTCTTACTGAATCCTAGCTAATTGTCATTAGCACTGAAAGGTCTGCCATCAGGAGGGGTACAGTACACTGTATGAATCCGCTTTTTTAAGTCTATAGCTTTGGAATTATAGCCTATTTTTGTTAGGCCTTAAGCCTTCAAGGCCATTCTCTGTTTTTGAGATTCTAGTTTGCTATTAGTCAGCAGCCTTGCTAGAGAAACAACAAGCTCCCTGGAAATCGAAAAAGTCTTCTCTCCTCCAGAGATTGACGATGCTGGTTTTACAGTATTTCCCAGAGCTATTAGGAGAAACTAGCTTGTAACTTTTGATTGAGTGTGAGAAAAACTCATTAGAACTCTTCTGTAATATTACATTTCAAATTTATGTGTAAAACACTGTGCACTGTAAGACTACAAGAATATATAAACTACAAGCACATTATCAGAGCATAACATATACCACATAATATCATATGATAATAGATATAAATGTAGAAAATTATTCAACAGTTATTATTGAGAAACAGCATCTGAGGCTTTTAGGCCCTGTATAAGTGGTTAGCACCTAGATGAATGATTCAAAAACATGAAAGAGGCAGGAATTCCAGGGAATTCTTATTAGCTTTAAATGCTAACCCCTGTCACCATGAGAAACCGTTCCTCCCATCTTCTGAGGTTTTGAATAACTATCCTGTGAGGTTTGTGGCTTTAGTTTATCTAATGTTTTTCATATTTGATATATTTTGTCCAATATTTGATATTTTGTTGTGTTATATATTTATCATGATAGTCCTGTGTGCATTCTAGATATGGCATTTATGTGTGCTGCTTCACGATATATGATTAATAATATACTGTGCTTAAACTGATTTTGTCTGTCAGTTTCATTTTCTTATTATTTGTCGTATCATTTAATTGGCAATCGAATAGGAGCTAAAGTAGTAAAAAAGAAATATAATACTTCCTACAGAATCGACTGTCGTCATATAACGCATGATGCCCCAGGTTCTGCAGGTTACTCGGATACCCCATTCGTCTTAATGACCTCTTTTTCACAGCCTCCGAGCAGGGTTGTTGGGGTGTCTCTATCTCCAGAAACTTTAAGGTGTGTCTTATTAATTATAGGTCGTTACCTAAACATATGTCTGAAGTTTTCCCACTTTTGGCCGACAACACATGGGATTTTGTATTTATAACTGAAACATAGTTGAAGGAAAGTTCCAACTCTGACCTGGACACGGCTATTCCTCCAGGGTATCATATTTTGTCCGCCAACTGGAACAGGGATAAATTGGGAGGTGGAGTGGCGATTATTTCAGGGATATATTTGAGCCATTTTTTTCACCGTTAGGTCGAATTGAAAATCTAGTGAATCTTATTTTCGGTATCAAACTTGTCCCCTCCTTTTCTTTCTCTGGTCTCGTGATAGATAAGCCCACGTATTGCTCCTGTAGCGCTACCCCCTATTGTTTGATAGCATCAAACAACTTTCCTTGCAATACGCCAATTATACAGTTTTGAGGGATTTTAATGTCCATGTAGATGACCCTGAGTGTACCCAAGCCGACCATCTTATTCAGTCCCTAGCTGGTTTGACCCTTATTCAATATGTACAGTCTAGAATCTTTATGCCACCTTTTCGGTGGTATCTAAGGGGGACACGACACCTATCTCGCCTCTCAATGGGAACACAACGCCTTATACGCCTCTCAATCTCAAGGCATCTTTTTCTGAGTTCTGCCCCATTTCTCAAGTGGACTCACTAATTAAGCTTAAGAAATACACGTCTGGCTCCCCAAATTACCCTTGTCCTCCTCATTTCTACAGGATGATGGCTCACCACATTATTCTTTCCCTAAAGACAATATTTAACTCTTCTTTGATTTCTAGTGTATTCCCTTCTTCTCGGAAATAGGCGTTACTTTGCTGCTTCTTAAGAAACTGAATGCAGAACCTTGTGTCTTGAGCAATTATAGGCGTATCTCACTTGTTCCTGCCTCAGCAAAAATTTTTGACAAAATGGTGATCCAGCAGTTATTTGCCTTTGTCGAGGCAAATGGCCTACTCCATGACTCTCAATCGGGCTTCCGAGCAGGTTATAGCACCAAAACCGCTCTCCTGGAGGTGGATGAGTTTGTAAGGGAGAAGCTTAATAAAAGCAAACCTGTTATGGTGGTGCTACTTGACATGTCAGCAGCATTTGACACGGTGTCCCATTCCATCCTTTTGAATATATTAAGTTAACAGGGAATCCTGGGAAGGTCCTGGCCAGGTCTAAATCCTTTTTTGGAAGGCAGATCCCAACGAATGTATCTCCACCCTTTCTCTTCAGCATCCAAAACTTTGGTTTGTGGGGTATCTCAGGGATCGGCCCTAACCTGTTCCTGTTTAATCTGTATCTCGCCCCTCTGGCTGACTCGATTGAAACCTGGCGTGTGAAGGTCTTCTCATATGCAGATGACACTGAACTGCTATTATCTTTTCAGGAAAGTTCAGAGCTAGCTAAACATAATGTTAACGAGTGCCTCAAATAAGTTGGTGCTTGGATGGAGTCAAACTGTCTGCAATTAAACACCGGCAATACTGAAGTTTTGGTCTTCAGCCAAGATGGGCCCTTGCTATCTGGTAGCCTGAAAAATTAAATCTCCTAATGTCTAGTTCCTCTGCTAGTAATCTAGGTATTATGTTTGACTCTGCCCTCTCCTTCCCTGCTCAAATTAGACAAATCTAATTGGTCTGCTTCCTGAAATTGAAAACCTTAAGGACGTTTTTGCATTTTTTACCAAAGGAGACTCGTAAAACAGTCAATTAATCAATCATGAGTTTGTATAGTGCGGCTACTCACCCGTCAGGGCCTCAAGGCACTGAGGCGGAGGGGGGGCTGCGGATCCGTGTCGGTGTGGAGGTTCAGTCGAAGAGCCAGGTCTTAAGGTCCTTCCTGAATTTTGTCAACGATGCAGATTGCCTAAGGTGTAGGGGCAGGGTGTTCCAGGTCTTGGCAGAGACGTAGAAGAAAGATCTTCCTCCGGTTCTGGTCTTGTGGATCTGTGAGATGAGGCCAGGGTGAGTTGAGTGGAGAGGAGTTGTCTGGCGGGTGTGTGTGTGGAATGCGAGGCGGTGGTTCAGATATTCTGGTCCAGCATCATGGAGAGCTTTGTAGGCATGTGTGAGGAGCTTAAAGGTGATTCTCTTGTTGATTAGGAACCAGTGGAGTTGTTGGAGGGGTTGAGTTATGTGGCTGTGGCAGGATATGCAGAGGACCAGTCTGGCTGCGGCGTTTTCGACATTCTGTAGTTTCCTGAGCTGGTTCTGGGTGTCGCCGGCATAGAGTCAAGTCTCCTGCTGATGAGTGCATGGGTGACCGTCTTTCTGGATTCTGTGGGGATCCATCTGAATTTCTTTCAGAGCAGGCACAGCATGTGGAAGCAGAATGAGGATACTGCATTGATTTGGCGGTTTACTGTGAGTGAGGATCCAGTATGATGCCGAGGTTGCGTATGTGGTCCGTAGGGGGGGGAGGTGGGTCCTAAGGGGGTACTAGTGTGGGAGGCCACCAGGATTCAGCCCAGGCTGAGGCGGTGAGTCCGAGGATGAGTACTTCGGTCTTGTCCGAGTTGAGCTTGAGGCTGCTGTTTTTCATCTAGGTAGCAACGGCCTTCGTTCCGCTGTGAAAGTTGATTCTGGCAGCTGTAGGTTTGTTGGTGAAGGAGAGGATCAGCTGAATGCCATCGGTGTAGGAGACGATGTTGAGTCCCTGGCTTCTGACAATGGTGGCGAGGGGGGCCATGTAGACGTTGTGGAAAGTGGGGCTCAGAGAGGACCCCTGGGGCACTCCGCCGCTGATCTCTGTAGGTTCTGAAAGAAACAGGGGTAGTCTGATTCGCTGTGTTCGGCTGGTAAGGAAGGAGTGGATCCAGTCCAATTCTCTGTCGCAGATGCCATCGTCATGGATTCTCCTGATTAGGGTGGGGTGAGAGACGGTGTCAAAGGCAGCCGGGAGGTCCAGTAGGATGAGGGCTGTGGTTTCGCCCCAGTTGAGGAAGGAGCGGATGTCGCTGGTGGCGGCAAGGAGTGCGGTCTGTGTGCTGTGGTTTTTTCAGAAGCCAGACTGGGAGGTGTTCAGGACAGTAGTCCATACTATTGTAATGTCTGGATTGGACTACACCAACAGTCTCTATCTCTGCTTTTCTGCTTGCTTGACATACAGACTTCAGATAATTCAGAATGCAGCAGCAAGATTGATACAGCGAGTTCCTCTCCATCAGCATAGCTTCCCCCATCCGAAGCAGCTTCAATGGCTCCATGTGGCAAAGCGTATTACTTTAACGCCCTTATGCTGGGTTTAAGAGCACTTGCTGGATCAGACTGATCCCTACACCAAAGAGAGAGTAATAAGGTCTAACAACCTCGATTTGATGCGGATTCCTAAAGGTTCAAGGTCCATCATGGAGCAAGATCCTTCACGGTCCTTCAAGCCAAGCGTTGGATAATGTGGTGAGATTTCTGTGTTTGCTTTGAGCACCGGGCGCTTCTGCTGCAGCAGCTGCATGCTTAACACATATTATTTGATTGATTGCTATAACCACTCTCTCTTAAACATGTATGAGGGGCATAGAAAGGATATACTTGGCTCACATGCAAGGAAAGAAAAGCCCTGCCCCTGATGAAGGTTGAGCAGAAAAATAAAAAGCTCAAAGTAGACATCTGGGGACACTGTCCCACAGAAGGAACCCTAACAGACAGGATTTTGTGCAGCAGCTAAGCAGGTACATGACGGATCCTGGAGAATAGCGTAGGAGGAGAAAGATAGTCTGGGGAGACCAGAGATGGTGGAGTGAATATAATTGAGTTAAAGTATGTGGAAAGGAATGAAACATTAAGTGGTGACCAGTTGAGGAACAGGGTTGTAGGGGAGAGGAGAACAAAAAATAATAAAATGCTTAGACACCGCAGCTTACAGAAACCAGACAGGTACAGTCCCATGGAGGGGCTGTGCCTGAGCAAGTACTGTGTTTTTCTTGTGTAGGATGCAAGATTGCCTTAAAAATACTTTACACTCTTTGGGAAAAGGTAGGAATCCCAGTATAAAGGTGCACCTGCAGACACTATGGGCCTCCCTGATTTACTATTCGGCGGATGGGATACTATGTCACAACCGGGATGGATATCCCATCCTCCATATTACAAGTGCCAAAGGATATAAACCACTTGTAATACGATGAATGGGATATCTCTCAAATTTGTGACCGAATATCCCATCCGCTGAACTCTAAATCAAGACCTAAATTCTCAAAGGATAGGAGATGAATGCAAAACATACCAAGAGTCTCCTGAAATGGCCTCATAAATACCCAGGACCATGATTATGAAAATTAAAGAAAATTTACAGAGTTTTATATAGCGCGAACTTGACCCAAAGGTATCGGGTATCAGAGCGCTTTACATAGCACCAGTTGCGTTACATGAGGACACATTCATTTTTTTGTTAGGCACGCGGAGATTAAGTGGTTTGCCCAGTATCACAGGACGTTCAGCGTCATTGCAGAGACTCAAACCCAGTTCCCCAGATTCGAGGTTGGCCACCCTAGCCGTTAGGCCAACTCCTCTCCCCGAATTGAATATTGGACTGGTTTAATCAAAAGAACAGTCTATGAAATGGAATTGCCTCAGCTGTTTCTATGTGATGGCAGTCACCCGAAGCATCCTGAAAATAGCTGGCAGCAGAAGTTTCCTTGGTGATTGTTGTGCTTTGACTGCACCCCATGATTGTGCCCTCATTGTTGGGCTAAATGTCTGTGTAATACATTTAGCTTGATTTGATATCAATATATGGTTACATTCTGACTACATAAACGAAAAACATTCTTTAAAACAATGTAACTGTTACGTCATTTTTACCTTCAACATATATCTAATGAAAGGAATAGTTTTCATTGATGAGACAAAACCCGTGAAACTCCTGTCAGGAGATTTGCAGGACTGGCTGAGCAAGTACTAGTCTGCTAAGATTATGGAAATGTGAGTTAGATAAACATTTTAAACTGTAGCTACTGCTCTGCCTCAGGAGGACTGATGTAACCGTTTCATTGGGTCAACCACACCTGTGGAATGTTTAATGAGCCCCTTCTAAGTGAGGGGGAGGAGGGGTCCGTTGTGTTCTGAGTCAATAGGGCATGCCTACACATTGTTTGTTGCTTCACCAAATACATGCTAACAAAAGTTGCATGTAATTAACCCCCCCCGCAAAAAGAGGACTTTTATTCTCTGATGTGTGGGAAGAAGAATCAATTAAATGCTGAGAGAATTCCAGTAATAAATGAGAAAGTGCTTCACTGCTAAGAGTATTAACATATGAGTAAATTAATCTAGTTGAATTACAACTTCTGCAAGCCTTGTAGGACTACTGCAACATGTTGTCTGTGGACCACACCAAGAAATATTTCCCATTACATACTAGGAAAGCTGGAATTGTTCTGCAACTAAGCAGTAATGGAATTTCTCCCAGGTGGCTTTACATGCTGTTTCGGACATGGGATTCTGAATGTGCTCATATTTAAATCCAGAAGAAAGCCAATACACACGTGATCACTGGAATGCTTGAATTGTACTTTATAAAAATTATTTTTCTAATAAAATCTTTTGAAATTAAAAAAAAAGAAACTCAGCCACTGGTAGTTGGTTAGGCCCTGTCCATTTCTGCCCACCATGCCACCTCAGACAGGAACCAGTCATACACAAATACGCCTTGGTTTTGCTCGTGTAGGGACAGATGGACTGAACTGCCATACAAGGTCCCCTCTGTACTGGAACACAAGCAACCCAAGACCAGTGTGGACCAATTTGGCCCTCTTCAGTATAGTTCGGCTTGAATCGTATGGCACAGTGAGGACAGGATCCACTTTGGTCTCACACTTAGCGCATCACACTGAAGAAAACCAAAAGCTATGAATTGAAGGCTTGAATTAATCTCAGCAACTTATAATTACTCTGAACCACATCTCAACTCAACTCAAAGACATTTGTAGAGCGCACAGCTACCTTCAACGAAGGTGTCCCGGCGCTGAAGTGGATCCTGCAAAATAGGAGGAGGAGAAGGACTACAAACTAGGGACAGGCGAACAGCCAGGTCTCACTCCATCGTTCTTTTGCTCACCATGCCACTTCCGACTAGTCCCCTCTGAACAAAAATACAAACAGCAGCGGGCTGGTTGCTTGTGCTCCCTTTATTCCTACTTGTGTTCTTGTTATCTTAATCACTCAGTTTACATGTGCTACTCTTCATGCGTCTGCTTCTGCCCTCCTTTGCATTCCTTATTTGAATACCATTGGCATAGCCTATGTTTACTTCTTGTAGCCTCAGAGCAGAGATGTAACACAGGTCCCTACAGCCCCTGCAGTGCAGAACTGTCCCCCTTTTCAGGGTGCCTCCATTCAGTCCCTGTCCTAAACATTTCTGTGAGATATGGGAGACTCAGGGGTCATCACCACATCCTGCACAGGAGGAGTTTATCTTGGGTCACTTCCTAAGAGCTAGCCTTACCCTGTGACTTCTCCCTTTTGATTGAAGGATTTATCAGCATGTTTGAGCAGATACTGGATGGTACTTGTCTCTGTGGACTTCAAAGCTGCTATGTCGCCTCGTTGATTATTTCTATCTACTTCTCTCCGTTCCAACCACTTTTTTTCCACCCCAGCCTCTCTTTTCTGTCACTATATCAATTATTCTTTTCAAGGCTATTTTCCCTTTGCATTCGATTTCAACGTCTTCAACAAACAGCCTGTGGATTTGAGGGCAAAAAGGCACTGATGATCACCATCATCAAGCTTATGTAGCACAAATACAAACTGACAAGGCCATCTGAGCATTGCTTTTCAGAAATACAGATGATCACGCAGCCTGCGCAGGCCAAAGACCAGATCTGCACATCTCACCTGACTATTCCTTCAGAACCAAAATGAAAATAAAATATAGAGCGAAATCCTCTTCCAGTGGTGGGACCAGATTTCCACAATGCCCCAGTAAATCCACATTGTTAGGCTGAACAACTGCAGGCCCAGACTAGGGCACACAAAACAAGCAGGCAGCCAAACAAAAAGAGGCAAGGGCAAGCAAGAATAACTACACGACACAGGGAATTACACTTTTTGTAGCAGAAAGGCAATGTCTACCTAAAGCGCCTGCCACCGGGGCTGATCGCTGGCTGATTGTGAGCCGAGCTCCTCGAGTAATTTCTTCGACCTACTAGACAGGGTTTCCTCCCACACGTTTGAAAACACACACTTACATGCCAGGATCCTGCGACAAGCAGCATCGATCACTGAGGTTGGCTGTGGGTAATTAACTAGTCTTGAAAAGAGCAATAGATGCAGAGATCATGAGTCACACGTTTCCTCTTTTAAAAGATGGGACTGCTTTGGAGCATGTGTTCATAGTGCCAATATCGGCCCAGACCCAGACCTTTCTTCATACAACATACCCCTCCACCAATAACCGACACGACACAAGTTTGATGGAGAAAGTTGTTGCAGTTTTATTAGCATATACATTATGCCACCATGTTGGGTTATCTTCCGGTTGATCTAGAGCAGGCCGCCTCTCGCGACCCGCCCACCTGATGAGCCATAACCCCCCGGGGTGTTAACCGCGGGGGCGTTGTCAGTTTTGGGGGGAAGGTCTAACCCCTCCCCCGGCGAACCTCTTGTCCGCCCTTTACTCATGCCCCTCCCCCCTCGGGGGGCGGAGCGTTGGCAACCCCCGGTTGCTCAGGTCTACAACCGCCCGAAGGACTAACGGGGCGCCGTCGGTCCTCCAGGATCCATCACAGCGTGTATCTCCCTGGGGGATAATTCTGCTCTCGCACCCACCGGTGCTCCTGTAGAGGGTACCCCTCAGTACCTTTCTGCATTGGATCGCCCTGTAACTCCGCCTGCAACACAAAAGACAGTAATATTAATTACAACCCCCCCCCCACTTACTGCCCGAAAGCAGGGTAAGCGGATGGGAGGGAAAAAACAGCAACGGGCAGCACCCGCTCGAGGTCAGGGCAGGGAAGGGCGAGGGTCGCGCGAGCAGCAGCCAGGGACAAAGAGGGCGCTTGACTCTCGCCCCGAGGACTATATAGCCCTACAACCCCTCCCCCCCATGACCGGAAGTGACATCACAGGGGGACCACTGGTCCCTCCAACCACTAGACCGCTCAGGGTCTGTGCCATCCTATGGCACTAAGGGTGGCCGCCCTCGTAGGTGGCCACCTTTGGTGTCCCGGGGCAGCCTATCATAGTGAAGAGACCCTGCAATGGACGAGCATGAAAGAAAAGGCCTGCTTCTCACCACCGATAGCTTTACCACCTTTAACATTGTGATTCGTCGTTCTTATTGTCCAGCAAAGTGAGCTTGTGAGGGCAATCTTGTGACATCCCTGCATTGAATCGCGCCCACTCTGCCTGCTTTTCTTTGAGGTTGATTTGTGCAGCATCTCATCAAAATGTACAACGTTTTGAAGTTGACTTGCCAAGAAGGCCAAAATAATTTACCAAACAATAATGTGAACACTAAATCTTATGTTAGAATTTCTCAAAATCACTCATCGTTATTGTATCTAAACAAATAGTTAAAGCAATTATGTTACAATAAGAGTCTGTTATTGGTGGGTGAGACAGAACGAAACGCAGAACTTATGTTAAGTTTTCCATTGCATAAGGCCAGATATACAAAGGGTTTTGGCATTCACTAACTTTGCGAATCGATAATCCGTTTCCATATGTATTAAACGTCTTTAATGATTCAGAAAAGTGAATACGAATCACAAAATGTGTTCAGAGATGGATTATCGAATGGGTATGTGGAAGGGGCTTGTTGTAGGCATCCCTTCCAAATACCAAATAAGCAGTAGCGACCAGTGGTGGGAGTGCAGCCGGGCGCTGGGGGAGGGGCGGGGTGGGGAGTAGTAAACTGCGGAATACGGCCGCACAGCGGTAAGTACACAAAAAATAAATAAAACAAATTTTGTTGTGCCCGCTGCCTCGCATTTGGCGTTGCAGCGCGCGCAAGGAAATTCGTTTTATTTATGTGTTTGTGTACTCACCTCTGTGCGGCCGTATTTCGCAGTTTACTACCCCACACCCTGCCCCTCCCCCGCCCCACATCAGCGCCCGGCAGCACTCCCACCACGTGCCGCTACTGCAAATAAGTATGCTATGTATAAATGTATTGTGACCGAATTCCGGTTGCTAAAGATTGATATACCACAGACACCTCAAGGGAGGTGGTAACCAATTCACAAAAGGGAAGGGGCCTCCTTGGGACCCCTTCTCCTTTGTGAATGTAAAAACAAAGTTTAGAAAGGAGGCAATGGTGCATGCCCATGCCTCCTTTTAAACAAACAACAGAAGTTTTTCTTTTTAAACCTGGCCCCACTTTCTTTAAGGAAAATGGACTGTATTAAAAAAAAGCTTGTTTTATTTTGTTTTATTTAAAAACAATCGCAGACATAGTGGTATGCTGACCCCAGCAATCCACTATCCCTCTCAAGGCAGCGTATCGTATTTGGTCACAATTTGCGAACGACCTCATTAATATTCATGAGGTAAGTTGTACTGCAACCCACTAAGATTAGGTTTTTTCAAATCAACCTATTAGTACTTATGTCAGTTAACAAAATATCACAGTGGTCCAAAAAATACTGGTCGCAAATTGTGACCAGTATTTTGTGACCCGTGTTTAGTAGATCTGGCCCATACTACTCTGGAATCCTTTGCAGGAGCAATAAAAGAAAATAAGGGCAGGATACTCAATCAGCAGTTGCTTCAGATCCTATACGTCCTCCCCTAACACATTTAATTATGCCAGTCTGAAGGCAAAGTCCTTCTCATCTTCCTGTGGGGCATCTTAAGGGCAGCCAATAAGACTGCAAATTCTAAATGGAATCTATGCATACTATGATCAGTTAGGTAGAATAACTATGGCTGTATTTTGTTTCACCCTCACAGATTCTCCAATGTGATGTGAGTCAGTGATATTCATACAATGGCTTTTGCCAAGCAGGTATCTACATTGCTTTCCAATATCACAAACTGGACGGTCGTGTTAATGGTGATGTACCAGGCTATTTTTCCTGAAGTAGTTCAAAAGCACCGCAACACATTTTTACAACATTGTTTCATATGAAGTAAGGTAAGGGATGATTATTTGTTGGGGTCCCTGATACATTTTACCATTTATTATGCACTGCTTTGGAATGTTGGAGACTGGGAGGTAATGTTAGATGCCAATAATATCGGACTACTTTGGTCCTCCAGATCAATGGCTATCTGTGACAGTCTCTAGAATGTTCTGGTTTGGGAAATACACAGATCCCAGAGTTCCACGTGGTAGACTTGTTGGAGATTTATTTTTTTACAGAAGTAACCAAATGAGCTCTGATAAAAGAAAATGCCCTGCACAATTTCTGGATGTACATTTAAAGAAGGGAGGGGTCTGGTAGGACACATGAGAGAGCTATTGCATAAGTATTATAGCAGCTCTAGCAAAGTGAGTAAGCGAGCATTACTGTTGATGAAATACCAGCGAGAACTCTGATGGGAGTGGAGAATGGGCTAAGGGATTTTAGGTGTTTCCTTGTACACTGATATCAGGGCAGACTGTGCTATTACAGCATATTAACAAAGACATACTTAAGTATGGGCTTCAGGCTCAGGCATACTAGCAGTCATCACTGTGTAAATACTTTTTTTATGAATTGTTCATTTCTGTACAACACTGTAGCTCAGTTTGGCACCATGAAGTCCTAACCAGTTGCCTGTCCTGGGCCTTGCTAATTCACCACAGTAGTTGGGTCTTACCACACAGCCAGGCATCTTCTCATTCCTTCGTATGAAAATAGACCTTCCCGTCTATTCTGACTCTGGGAGCACATTTAACATCCTCCTCTATGGGTGCCCATTGTCAATGTTTTTATCCTGGGTCTGCACGTCTGGTGCCATTGCATCATTGTCAGTGTGACACAGGTTTTGTGGTCTCTGAGGTCCACCCAGCTACCTTAATCTGTCTGGAAGATGGGACCCAGGCAGGCTGGCTCTGATTTTATCTGGTAGCTGTTCTACTCAGGGTAAGTCAGGCTATCAGCTGAACCAATGAATAGGAGTGCTAGCAGTAGGGCAGCCCTGACCAGGCCTGGCTCTGGCTGCCTGGCTGGCATGAAGCTGTAGGTGGGTTGTCAAATGTCTTCCATAATATTGCTTTTTAAGATTCTCTGGAACTGACATTGGTGTGGTGCATGAACGAAAGCTGTTGGGGATATGATCACAGGCAGTGTCACACAGTTGTGAGTGGTTGCCTTCAGAGGGGGTCACCTACACTGTCAACGTTGAAACCTGTGCCAACGCAGAACAACAAAGATCAGGGTTGGGATTAGGAGATCTCAAATTTCAACGTAGTCACAGTGAGATCCATAGCATCAGCATCCAGGCCAAAGAGGTCGCATACATGATGAACGTCATAGACTGAGCTCTCATGAGCAGGGACGCAAATGGACATGTGCGACTGACAGTGAGCCAAGTAAGAAGTGTATGACTTAAAAAATTTCAACCCTCCCACGATATGGCAGGGATTTGCTGAGAAAAATGCAAACGTGTCTTAAACTTCAAATAACTGGTCATCATGACATCAAGGAAATCCCTGACATCCAGTAGCAAATTCATGAATGCAAAATTTAACACCTAACAAAATAGCATAGCCGGAAATAACATCTTAGAGTTTACTTTAAATTCATTTGCTATAACTTAAATTAGAAAAACAAGTAGAACAAGTGCTTGTTATTGCAGACAATGTTTTTATTTTACTAATCTCGGTAAAGTTAGGAATAGGGTAGTAGCACTAGTCACCCCACGAAAATGGTACTGGCGAAAAATACCCCTAGTTAAGTTATTCAGATTCTTGTTTTAGTTGCGAGCATGGTGGTCCATGACAAGGATCATGAACCGCTTCCCAGCCGCAGATGTACTTTATGGGGTAGGATCTATCAGGCTAGAAAACGTCTGATGCATAAAATAATTGTTCACAGAGACCATTTGTTACCATGGCAATTGCAAACTATCTCAAAATATAAATAAACCATCCATTAGACAATGTTGTGATTCAACGGACAATATTTTGTATCTGTTTCTTGTCTATTATGACTCACTTTTTACTAATAATGCATGTGACATAACTGCTGTAGTTGCTGTATCATTTACCAGCTTAACTAGTCAAGCCTCTTACACCATTTGGGTTATTTTTCATTGCAGAGTACAAGTAAAGGTCACATTTTTGCGTCAAGATTTGCGGATAAACTGAAGACTAAAGCGAACAAGCATTTGCAATGCAAAAGGTCTTGCATTAGTTAAAGTTACAGCTATTGGCATTGCAAGAATGTTTCTTCGGGTTTTTTTCCCTCAAAAAATATCCTACCAGTAGCATAACTAATAAAAGAAAATCAATGAAGCAAGGAAAGGGTGCCATACCCTCGCCTGTTACTAGGTGTCCCTGTGGACCTCTATTAGACATCTGAGGTACTGCACCCAGCAATAATGGTAAATACAACGCATCCCCAGGACGGGGTCCAGGCCTGTCTTATTTATTCCCAAGCAACAGGGCTCACTGACACACATAGGAAGCACAGTAGAGCTTAGCCTGCTACAGCTGTTTCTTGCTTAAACTCATTGAAATCCTTGATGCACATACTAAAATTCTGGTGCGCAGGACGGAGGAAGAAATAACACTGCGTAGGTGTACAAAATTACTGCAGAGAGCCATTCGCCCAACACCACGCTTTAGCTTCAGATGTTTACAGCTAAAGCTCGGCTTGCAACAATTGGTACAAATTAAATAAATAGAAAAAAAGTTGTGTGTCCGCTGTATTTTTTTTCTATTTATTTACTTTTGTAGCAATCGTGGCACACCGCGCTTTAGCTTAAGGTGTTTAAAACTAGAGTGGTTTGCCGCCATTACTACAAAAGTAAATAAATGGAAAACATTACAGCGCCATTTGCCTTTTTTCAATTTGTTGACTTTTGTAGCAATTGTGGCACTCAGCGCTTTACCTTCAGATGTTTAAAGCTATAGCGTGGCATGCAGCGTTGGTACGGAAGTAAATAAATGGAAAAGAAATGCAGTGGCCATCCGCCTTTCTTTCTATTTATTTACGTTTGTAGCAATTGCAGCACACAGTGCTTTAGTTTCAGATGTTTAAAGCTAAAGTGTGTCATGCTGCGATTGCTACAACAGTAAATACATAGAAAAAACAAGCATTTACAATGCAACGGTTTCATCTTTGGAAAAGTTAGAGCTATTTGCAATGTAAATGACAATGCCATTTATTTATCTGTTTTCAAAACCAACACATAAATACAAATTTTGTCATTTACAATGCCAATAGCTTAAACTTTTCCGAAGGCGAAACCGTTGCATTGTAAATGCTTGTTAACAGTTCTGTCTGATATAGTGTCTCCAAACTCCTGTGCAAAAGACATGAGGATTGCAGCCTGAAGAGTTGTTGATTTCAATCCCAATTCCTGCAATTCTAACCATGCGACATTCCACTTAGGATGCTTTCTGGAGGTACGAGAAGCTTTCACCTCTGTGTGTAGGATGACAACTGTTAACATGGACATTGTTTCCAGTCATACATTTCAAACTCACAAATCATTGGCATTCAGTGTTTGTATGTTTAATTTGATAGAAGCAAACTAAGACTACAACACACAAAATGCTTACATCCCTGTACCAGTACACATCCCCTAAACCCTAAAATTAACCTTAGCTCAGTTTACCACTACTCTGCCCTTTATATGCTCTGTATACAACAGAATCAACCGTTTGTATTGTGCACCTGTTTAGAAGTAGATATGATGTAATTTAGGACTTGTAGGCTACCTCCAGAAGGACCAAAAACTGGGCTCGCCATGGCCCACGTGAATATACCCCAGGCCCATGCTAGAGCCGGGCCTGAATATAATGCTGTTGGTTGGGCATTGCATGTTTTTTGTTGTTGTGTAATACATGACTGAGTGACACCTTCTGTCAGTTCACGCTCCTGCAAACACTGGTGAATTCACTTGATATTTAAATAGTTACGTGAACCGGCAACCACGTCAATTTGACATCGATGATTAACTCTTTTTCTGAGAACGTGGGCATTATTAAATTTAGGATATAGCATTACCAAACAGACCCGCGTCAGGGCTTGATCCGGCAGATATGGAAATAGCCTTTTTAGTTTTAAGAGCATTTGTAAGAAAAAACAGTGTAGTGAGCTAGTTTTCCGTTCTCTCGGTAACGCAGATTCCATCACTGTCAGCTTCAGGACTATTCGGTGTGGTGATCGCATATCGTATTTAGTGTTAATTACTCTCACAGTAAACCTTTTTAAGAAATGTATTCAAGCAGGAATTGTAGGTGCCTAGTTCATTACACATTATATTGACTGCTAGAGAAAATGTGCAAGTCTGGTTGGGTCCGCGGCCATACCCGTCGACTGCAATTATACGGGGTCGACTTGGCAGCGCCTCTCGTTGGTTTTGTCGCTGGTGGTGCAGTGGCGTTTCCGCGTGTTTGACATTCTGCACGCACGAGTCCGTCAGCATGACTGGAATACTTATCTGGGAGGCTTATTACTGTGAATAATGACGCAGTACTAATGTGCTCAGAAATGAACCATTGCCTCGACAGTAGTTTTATCTTGTCTCTAGAAATTCTTTTGTCTCCCTTCACATAAGTATTCATGACGCCACACACCTCCCAGGCACACACTCTCCCGCAAGCCGCTTTTTTGCCGACTTACCGGTGAGCCTGCCACCTGCCGCCCGAGTCCCGGTCAGTACGCCAGTGCCGACAGTCCCCCAAGGAGAAACAGCCTACCTCACCCTCACGATCGCCGACGCACTCCTGACCGCCCCTCGCTCACCGTGCCTTGTCTGACGCACGTCCGGGGAATCTACTGCAGGTTCAGTTAGTGGGGCGCGGCCACGAAACACCAGTGTAAAATACACGATCAGACACCTGCTCTGCAAGTCGTTTAAAGTGCCATACGTAAGTCCCGGTACTCTAAAACACAAAAGGCAAAAGTCGACCAACCTTGTCCGTAGAAATCAGGATTCAGCTTGTCAGGATAAAAACTCATGCTGGGCTCTTCTGTGGGTGTATATTCTTTTGCTGGTCGTCGCCAGTAATGAAACAAAAAGAACTTCTTGTAACTTCAGGATGAGTTTACTGTACACCCACAAGACAGTCCACACCAGCAGCCGGACGCTTCAGGTAACACTCGCCATCTGAGGTTTATGTGTTCCGCTGATTTCATGGTTAACATTCTTGAAGGGAACTAGAGATTAGAGGGCAAGTTACAACAAATATAATTTAGGCATTTTAATGTCAATGGGCAAACTGATTATTGTGAATAATGACGCAGTACTAATGTGCTCAGAAATGAACCATTGCCTCGACAGTAGTTTTATCTTGTCTCTAGAAATTCTTTTGTCTCCCTTCACATAAGTATTCATGCCATGAAATTGGAGCTTTGAAATAACTCGTCTGGCTTTTTTTGATGCAAACGAAAAGCACCGTGGTACTGCGGAACAAATGTGGTTTTGGTAAGGTAGGTTTTCTAATCAGAAGGTAATTTGAAGTCGTCTATGTAGCTGCTGTGCGAAGAAAAGACCTCGATGTTCAGAGTGTGTGTGGAATTTTCGAACTACGGTTTCGTCGATTTTTTTTTTTTTTTTGCCAGGACGTCTCCATGTGTGAGGACGTGCACATGACACACTTTTTGATCACAAATTGAAACAAGCATAACCCATGCGGGTTAAAGAGCAGAATGGCCCGTTATCGTTTCATTGCAATGCTTGCCCCATCACTAGTTCAAACTAAGTTGCCGGAAACCGGATACAGCCTCGGCAGACTCAGAAAATGCGGAGATGGTAAAAATACCTCCCTGAACACCACTATTTTGCCTGCGAGCTATAAAAAGGACATGCCGCTATAAGTGTCAGCCCTTACCTCTATTGCTCCTGTATCTCCTTGCACAGATAGCGTGCAGCGTCTACGTTTCAGTTTGCCGCCATGTAAACATTTCCTCCACTGTTTCTGCGAGTTTTATATACGTCGGAACAGTGTGACGTATCGCGTCTCTCACAGAGATTATTAAAGGGACAGGGCACATCATCTTATGCCGCGATTGCTATGGATAATAATTGCACACTTCCGATCTACTTTGAAGTCTTATTATTCGCGCTCACATGGTTGTGCGCTCAGCGTTTTTGTGCAAAATTTATAAATGAAGTAATTAAACTGACAGTGACAGATCTATATTACTCTTGCCATACCTCCTATCTAGTCCTCAATTGGAAAGCAAACATAGTTTTTACAGCTCGCAATGCTACGCGAGTACATAATGGCATAACAAAACAAGTCAGGTCCCGGGCCGCGCTGTGATTGGCTGACGTCACGGGGGTGTCCCGGGCCGGCAGCCAATCACAGCGCGGCCCGGGAATGACGTCACGGGGGTGTCCCGGGCCGGCAGCCAATCGCAGCGCGGCCCGGGACAAAGGGGCGGGGCTTAAAAAAAGCACCAGAAACGCCCCCGAATCGCGTTTTCGAGAGAAAGCGCGATTGACAGCCTCTGTCTCCCAATGGCTAGCCTCCATTTATGGAGCTAGCCAATGAGAGGCAGAGGCGGTGCCGACATCCCTACTGTAGACAATAGTTTTCGATCTGGGAGTGGCACTGCGTGCCCCTCGCCAGGTCGAAACCTAAAAAGTTGGTAGACCGCCACATTTTTTTTCTATTTATTTACTTTTGTAGCAATCATAGCATGCCGCACTTTAGCTTCAGATGTTTACCCTAAAGCGCAGCACGCCATGATTGGTACAAAAGTAAATAAATGGAAAAGAAATGCGGTGGCCACCCACCTTTTTTTGTGTATTTATTTTCCTTTATATAGCATTCGCGGCATGCTGTGCTTTAGCTGCAGATGTTTAAAGTGAAAGCAGGGCATGCCGCGATTGCTATAGTAAATAAATTGACAAAAAAGGGCCTACGGACGCTACAATTTGTTTCTATTTATTTACTTTTGTAGCAATTGCAGCATGCTGCACTTTAGCTTAAGATGTTCAAAACTAAAGCGCTTCATGCTGCCATTGCAACAAAGTAAATACTTGGAAAACAAATGCTGCATCGGCTCACCTTTTTTCTATTTAGTGATGTTTGTAGCAATGCCAGCACACTGCGCTTTATCTTCAGATCAGGGCTGTACTGGGAACAGCAACTAGCCCTGACAGATTTCTGCTCAACCGGCCCTGGGAGTGGAGGGATGGTTGCTAGTGAGAATCACTGCTCCCGCTTTTGTTACAGGAGGCCGATATTGCAGCACTGCTGCAAAACCGATCCCCTGTAACAAAACCGACCCTTACAGGTACAAAACCGGCCCCCACCACTCCGGCCCACCAGGGAAACGCCTAGTGCCCATTACAGCCAGTCCGGCTCTGCTTCAGATGTTCAATGCTAAAGCACGGTGTGCTGCAATTGCTACAAAAGTAAATAAATGGAAAATAAATGCTGGGGCCGCCTGTGCAACATGTCGTGCCTGCTTCAGCAAGACATTAACTAAATAGTGCTCACTAACTGTGTAAGAGGGGCTGTTCTCATGGGAGGTAACAACAGAAGAGAGGGAGGCACTAAGGAGGGACTACTAAACCTATTCACGAATCAAAAGCCATCATTTACAAAGGGCAGTAAGAAGAGCCAATTGAAACGATGGGCGGAGCTTAAAGTCCATACCTGAATACAGCATGTCCTAAAGAGACAGTGCAAACGCTTCCTAGGCGAGACCTAAAAAGCACCCGTCACTCTCCCCATAGTTCTCTTCCTAACCAGACCACATGCAGGCAGCAACTGGGCTAGCATTGATTTCAGCGGGTTTAGCATAGTTCAAAAGTGTGTGGTGCAGTGGTGAAAGTGGGAAGTGGCGGCTGTACAAGTGGATTTGATTTGATTTAAGATTTGTATAGTGCATGGCTACCCTAGGGCTTGCCCACGCTGATGATGAGTGCTGTGGTAATACGGAGCCCATTAGTGGTTTACGGTAAACAGCTAAGTCTTAAGTTTTTTCCTGAAAGCCAGTTAATTTTGCAGCACTCTTAGATCATGAGGGAGCTCGTTACACAATTTAGGAATCAAGTGAGCAAAGGATCTTCCTCCCCATCTTGATGTTTTGATTCTGGTAGTGCAGAGGAGATGTAGATGGGAGTACCTTAGTAGTCTGGTGGGGCCGTAAGCAGATATCAATTTCCTGAGTTTTTCCGGGCCTTTAATATTTACTGCCCTTTGAGCAATGCATAGGGATTTGAACTTAACTCTCGCTGCAATTGACAGCCAATGGAGCCATTTAAGGGCTTCTCTTACAGATACTTGGCTAGGGAGTTTGAGCAGGAACCTTGCCGTCACGTTCTGCACAGTCTGAAGTCTCTTTATCACATACTTTGGTGAGCCTCGGTAAAGAGAGTTACCATAGTCCAGGCGTGAGACTATAAGGGACTGCAGGACGGTTTTCCTTAGCTACTCTGGGATAAGCTCCAGTTTTTTCATGAGCATTCTTAAGAGCTCGAAGCAGATACCAGACAGTTTGTTTGCCTGCTGGTTCATTGCAAGGGTGCTATCCACCCAGATGCCAACATTTTTTATAACAGATTTAAGATCAGGTGGGTTTCCCATGCATGATGGCCAATTATTCAGTTGCATAGGTATGACCATATTACCTACTATCATAAGTTCTGTCTTCTCTCCGTTCAGTTTTAGGCAACAATTCGGCATCCAGTGCGACAATTTCTTGAGGCAGGGAACCAGTTGTTGGTTTCCTTGGTTTGGGCCATTGGACAGAGAGACAGTCAACTGGGTTACATCAGCATACGATACACCCGAAATGCCAAACTCATGTATGATAGTGGCAAGCTGTCTTACATATATATTGAATAGTGTGGGACTGAGGGAAGAGCCCTGTGGCAATCCGTACTTAATTGGCCGGCGGACAGAGATACAGACCTTTTCCATCACTCGGAAGGACCGATCTTCCAGAAAAGAAATAAGCAAGTCCATCGCTTTGTTCCGGATACCTATTTCCCTTAATCTGTCTTTTAGTATGGCATGATTAACGGTATCAAAAGCCACACGGAGATCGAGTAAAATAATGGTGGCAGACCCTCCATTATCTAATAGGGCTTTAAGCTCATCAGTAACTGCTAGGTGAGCTGCTTCAGTGCTATGTAGGGCACGAAAGCCCATCTGCGTAGGGTGGAGTAGATTGTTCTCATCTATGTAATTGACTAATGTACGATTGACATGTATCTCCAGGAGTTTACCGAGGAGAGGAAGTAGGGAGATAGGTCGCAGATTGCCAAGTATGTCAGGCTCCAGATGGTTTTTTTCAGAATTGGTCTGATTACGGCATGCTTCCAATGTTGTGGAACTAAGCCGGACTCTAGTGACTTATTGAGACTCATCATTAGTGAGGGAAGTATAACCTTAGTCAAGTAGAGAAGGGCATGAGGGGGTTCTGAGTCTAACGGGGATCCAGATTTAGTGGACTTAATCAGCTTCAAGATAGCCCCTTTCTCCAGTTTAGGACATTGTGTTAGGCTTGGGGTTGTAGCCGGTTCACTGACCTTATTTTATCCCTCATGTGCTGGTTCAGTGGAGTTTTCAAAGAGACTGTAAATATCTGTCAGTTTCTTGTGAAAGAAAGATGCTATTTCGTTGCATCTTTCTTTAGTGGCCTTAGGAGATCCATTAATTTCTTGAGGGGTGGTCAGAGTTTTGACTACTCTGAAGAGTTCCTTTGGGGAGTTAAGTGCCTGAGTGATTTTATCCTCATGAAATAGCTTGTGCCATTTTTAATTTGTTATGATAGGATCTGATAGAGGTTTTGGATTTAGCTTTTAGGACAGGATTGTACTCCTTTCTCCAATCCCTTTCTAGTCTCTTGCATTGCTTCTTCAAAGTCAGCAGATGGTTATAGTACCATGCAGCTTTTTTAGTCTGAGATTTTTGATTAGGTATTTTTTTCAGTGGAGCACAAGCATCTAGCGACTGACCGATCCAGTTTTCCCATTGCTGAAAGTCATCCTCTATGTTGCCACCGAAAATGGGCATTATGTTCTTCAGGGCACTTGACCAAATTTCCGAATGAAGCTTCGACCAGCTCCTAGTAGCATTGGTCTCTACCTTGACCTTAGTCTGTTTGGCAGATTTGGGGGGACTGTACAGTATAAGGCAGTGGTCCGATCAGGGGACTGGGGTTACGTCATATATAGTGACCTGGGGTTCATTGGAAAAAGTAAGTTCCAATGTATGCCCTTTGTCATGAGTATGTGTTGAGACCAGTTGAGTTAGTTGAAGGGCCTCCAGATCATCCTGTAGCCTTTTGGTGGAAGGGGCGTCAAGTGTTTCAAATTGAAGGTTAAAGTCACCCAATATTGTTATGTGGTTGTTCCCTATAGATAGGCTAGCTAAAGTATCTGGTAATGCCTCTAAGAATGTAGAGCATGGGCCCGACGGTCTTTACACCAGAACACCTGAATATGTACAGGAGGGGGAGAGTGTGATATGGAACTGAACACTTTCGCATTCCGGGAGAAAGAGTGGGGTTGTAGCGCATTTAAAAGCAATTTTTAAAATAATGGCAATACCGCTCCCAATTTTTTTTCCGGTCTAGTTTGTGATTTTGGTTGACTGGAGGGAGTACAAGATTAATATCTGGCTCAGAGCTATCCTTAAGCCATTTTTTGGTGACAAACAATACATTGAGGGTGTCTTCCTCTAACTCATTTCTGATGTCAATGGCATCCTTGGGGATTGACCGGGCATTAATCAATCCAAGTTTCCAGAAGGAATCTAGGGGCTTGGGAGCCGTTTGATGCTTGTCCTTTAAGGCGAGCAGGTTAAAGCAGCACTGGCTACAGTCTCCTCTAGAGCCAGGCAGATTAGTGAAATCCAGCAATAGTTCAAACAGGGAAAGATTAGGAGGCCTGAGCGCTAAGAGCTGGCCTCTCATGTATATCTGCAGGCCTGCAAGGAGGGGAGCAGGGTTCCCGGTCCCTGGTCCCGGTCGGGCGTAGACAGGTGTAGATAGGTGCAGGCGGTCTTGCCTTTGGCGCCCCAGCGGCGTGCCTCAGCTACGCGTCCAGCTCAGCATCTGAGTTTTATTGCTGGTCGGAAGCAGAAATGCAGTGGAGAGGTGAGGGGCTGTGTCTCTCCTCAACAATCGTCGCCGTGGCGGACCGGAGGTACAGAGTGTAAGCGATGGCAGCAACTGAAGTTACATCGCCCACTCGGTACGTGGGAGAAAATGAATGAAGGAGTTCTACCCCGGTAAAATTATCACAAATAATCACAACTTTGGCTAAAAATGTTAACAAGTTTTGCACATAAAATCGGAGTAGTAAAAACCTAAAATACAGACTGTCAAATTTTTAAATACGCAGGATTAAACAAGGACTTCACCTCGCACTCACCCACACTCATCAGCCACTCAAGTGGAGGATGTCCCTTTAAGTATAAGGTTGGGGGCTGGCTCTTATTTGGAAACAAATTAATGACTGGCAAGGCCGTAGGGTGTTCAGGAAGAGCCACCCTGGGGCTCTCCTAATCTCCTCCTCCTCACACATAGGTTCCAGATTGCTGTAGCTTCCATGATTACCCTAAAGCCATGGGTGGCTTTAATTCCTTCACCAAGTTGGCCATCAGGTTATTGCCTAGCAAGGCCATAGGGAGTGCAGTGGTGAAAGTGGGCAGTGGCGGCAGTACAATTGGAGGTTGTGCCTTTATATATAACATTGGGGCCTGGCTCTTATTTGTGAACAAATTAAGCACTGTCAAGGTCGTAGGGTGTTCAGGAAGAGCCACCCTGGGACTTTCTTTATCACCTCCTCCTCGCACATAGTTTGCAGACTGCTGCAGCTTCCATGATTACTCTAAAGCCATAAGTGGATTTCATTCCTTCACTAAGTTGGCCATCAAGCTATTGCCTATTGAGGGATCCATCCTTCTTATACCACTGGGAAACACAGAGAACACTTGCAGTGATGCAACAATTTCCCACCACTCCTAATCATAACAAATCAGATATAGCTTTGAGTAAGCTAGAGACTAATAAGAGGCCACAAAGAATGCAGGCTCTGAAGTATCACTATTTCCCAACATTATGCCAGCTGTTCTCATCTTCAGGTTCATACATTCGCAGCACGACAAACCTCTACTTTTACACACAAACCACAACAACAGAGCCTCCTCCCCACTACCAGCTGCGTTGTCCTCTCAGCCTTCAGAAGAAATGCCATATGCTGTGGTAACTTCTTCAATCCCCTTCAACTGTCCTATGACTGGCCTGTAGGAATTTCTACTCAGAGTACAACAGAGCTAATTTTTCTGCTTTTTCTGAGAGGCTGAGCTGTCACATTAGACTATAATGATGCAGGAGGGGAGCTGTGTGAAGGGTGTTGTATTGCACCACAGATGGTGGAGGGGGTGCCAAGTGTGGTTTGGCCACTGGATGTAATGTTGCGTGGCCTAGTACAAAATCACATGGAGCTAGAGGGTTGGTGTCACTGGGTTCAGACGCTTGGCCATCCTAGTATTATTAACTCCAGCCCACGTGGTCAGGGGACTATAGCACACTAAAAGAAACATGGGTGAACACACATATAAGCCCCTATTGCAAGGGAACACGATACTGAGGTACAAATAGGTAAAAACAACAGACATGAACATAAAACACTACATTCACCAGAGGCAGTGGTTTAGTGAAAATACAATAGTTAAGACATGACAAAACAAAATGTCTTCGACAGTACTAATTATGCAGGGCAAACACTGAGATACCTGTCATGTGGGTTACCTGACACAATGAAATGCAGCTTCACACCAGATGGTCTTGAAGCTGACTCGATGGTGTAGGGCTCCTGCGGAGTTCATACTTGGTGCGGGCATTGCAACTGGGTGACAGTTCTGATTACGCTTGACTCGAACCAACCTCACTGCTCACAGGGCAATTTGAGTCGTCCGACATGCGGCCCACAGGTATTGCCAAAGAATGAACTATCTCTAGTTGTTCGGAAAAAGTGTCTGATGGTCTGTGGTGGTGTTGGTGTTGGCCCACTCTGGGTGTGCAGCGGTGTTGATGCAGAAATGTTTGAACCGTGAAATGTTACTTGTGTCTTCTTCTGATCCACACCGAGCGGTCACGCTGGTGCCAAACAGACATTTGACAGTCCAGGGGCAGCGTTCAAAAGGTAAACAGAGTGTGCTTCCTGGAGACCAATCCTTGATCAACACCAGATCTCCCACTTTGAGAGTGGATACCTTGGCCCTCCGGTACCAGCCGGCTCAAGCATAGGATGCTAGTCTCTTCTCGTAAACACATCGATCATCAGTGGCATTGGGATGCCAATCCAGGTGATGAGAAATGGGTTCCACAATTGCCTGGCCCATCAGGAGGTGCCCAAGGACTCGTCGGTAGTAGAATGTGGTGTATTTTGATAGTCACGCAGAAAATAGTATATAGCCAAGTGACTGCTGATTGGCGGTGGCAATCTGAATGGCCTTCATTAGGGTTCGCACAATTTGCTCCAACTCTCCGTTGGCTTGAGATCAGCGAGGGGTGATTCTCTTGTGGGCAATGCTAAAGGACTAGAGATAGGATGCAAGTTCTTGTCTTTGGAAGGGCAGACTGTTGTCCGTCTGCAATTCTGTGACTAAACCATGAGTGGGCATCACTTTCTCCAGTTTGAATCTCACCTCCTGTGTGCTCAAAGAAGAAAGGATATCAGCCTATGGGTATTTCAAATAGTCAATCGATCAATACAATGGTGTGCTTTCCACTTTGGCTCCACCTATTGGTTTTCACAGCCTCAAGAGCCTTCTGCAGGCAGACGTCATGGCTGATGGCTTGGCAGATGGTTGCTATGAACAGTGGGAAACTGTGAGACCGGTCCGTCATGTATCTGATGTAGCTCTCTACTTCGTTTGCCTCATCCTCTTTCTCCGGTGTGGCAGCAAGATGGTATCAGGAGAGGTAAACTGCCTATTTTCCACCTGGCAGTTGTACTCCTGGAGCTAGAGCCTTCATTCCTCAGTCTGCGGGGGAGGTTTCCATGCGGTACCTCGAAACAGAGGTTTATGGTCAGTAGTGATCATGAATGGATGTCCGTATACGTACAAATGGACGAGGCGGTACCCCCAGTGGATTGCTATCACCTCCTTCTTGATTTGAGAATGCTTTTGATCAGTCTCTGTGAAGGCCACCAAATTCAACTCTGCTTCAACATGTTGCTGCATCAACACAACCACCAGGGCTTTCGGGCAGGTGTCAACTGCTAAGGTGATATCTCTTTGGGGTTTAAAGTACACCAATGTCATATCCACTGACAGGGCGCCTTTGGTTGCTTGAAACGTCTTTTCTTGTTCCGGGCCCCACTGCCAGGGCACCCCTGACTTGGTAAGGTCAGTCAGCGTAGTCGTTGATGAATCTCCTGCAGTAGTTAACCATCCCTAGGAAACTGTGTATCTCTGACACTGACATCGATGGGGCACATCTTTGATGTCTTGCAATTTGTCTGGATCAGGCGCCAGCCCTTCAGAGGAGAACTCATAGCTGAAGAAATTGAGTTTTGGTTTGAGGAATTTGTGTTTATTTCGATGCAAGGACAGACCAGATTCTTGAATCCTTTGGAGGACTTTCCTGAGCCGTATATTGTGTTCAGGTAGGGAGTTGGCATGGATCATGATGTCAACACTGATAATGATGATTCAAGGAAGATCCGCTAGGAGTTCGTGGATGGCATTCTGGAAAACCTTGGTGGCACTCAAGATACCAAAATTGAGTCACTTATAGCAGCATAGGCCTACATGGGTTGAAAAGGTTGTTATGTAGAGGAACTCTTCTGCTAGGATTAACTGGTAATAGCCAGAATGTAAGTCCAGTTTTGAAAACCAGCAGGTCCAATACAGTTCACTGATCAGGTCGTCTATCGTGGGGGTCAGGTGTCCTTCTCTATTAATGGCAACATTTGGTAGGCACATGTTCATACATATTCGCACTTTACCAGGTTGTCTGGGGTTCCTAGCCACCACAATTGGGGATACCCATGGTGGGGTCACTGCCACCTTTTAAATAATTCCAGGTGCTGCCAGCTTGTTCAGCTCTATTTCGACTCTCGGCCCAAGTGGAAGGAGATGCATCTGTTTCGGAGTGCTAATGGCTGCACTGATTGGTCTATATCTAGTTTTATCCCTCTGCACTGTGAGTTATTTTTGCTAGGGTGGCCTTACCTGCAATTACGGATGCTTTCCTCATTAAAGGGTTAATTACTTTTTTAAAAGCTTCAGGAGAGATATTACGATCCCATAATAAACGTGCCCCTAGAGTGTTAATGGCAGATTCTAAGTAAATTCAAGGAGATCTCCATCTGGCATCTAGATAGTTCTAGCCTTAGGTTATCATCGGTTGATGATTTGAGTTTCTGACAGGTTTTCAAGTAGGCTCCCATCCTTCCAATTGACCGGTTTGCTGTCCAACCTTCAGTCAAAATTGGGTGGGAGAGTCATTAGGTGATAAACTGAAGAGGCGTTCATAAGTTTTTGAAATAATTGCATCAAGACCAGCAGTGTCCCTCCCACGAAGGGCTTCTCTGCATTATGTTGAATTTGGTACTAATTTGGCAGCGACAACCTTTAGCTGTGGTCCGAAACTAGGATCAACCCTGGATCTTTTTAATGTTTGAAAGGCTACTGTTAAGGCACTGCTTTTCATTTGTAGCTCGCATTTATGTGGTGAAAATAAGCCTCGCTCATCGAATAGAATACCTAGGCATTTGGACTTGCTTGCAAGTTCCAATTGTAGGCTGTGTAAGTATCCATGAGATTTAGGCCGCCTACTTCTTTTTATTACCATGTTCTTGTTTTTTTATGATTGATTGCCATACAATTAATTGATGCGTATCTTGAGAGCTCATCAATAATGCATTGTAGGCCAGCTTTAGTTTGTCTAATCAGTATGTCAACCGTATATAAAAGGTTTTAGATAGGTAAACTTCTGAGTTTGGGTGGATCTGAGTAGACTGCATCAAGTGCCTTTGAGATGTCAGTCGAAATAAGTTAAATAGGTAATGTGCCAGAACACATCCTTGTTTCAAACCCTGTTGAGTGTAGATCTTTCTCAAAAGTGTGGCCCCATCCCCAATTTTCATTCTTACTCATGTGCTGGAGTAAATAAGTTGGATTGCTTTCAATGCAGGTGGAATGCCCCAGAGCAATAGTTTTGCACAAAGGAGGTTGCATCGAATGTAGTTAAACGCTGACTTAAAATCAACAAAACAAAGTGGTGTTTGATTCAGTTTCATCTTTTTCAATAAAAGAGAGTGTGCCACGATGTTTGTAGTGGTCCCTTCTCCGAGGTGAAGCTGGTTTGCTTAGGCAATAAAAACAAAATTGCAGTTCCCCATTTAGTTAGTTCTTTTAGGTGCTGCCTGGCAAAGTTCTTGGCCTCGTTATCTAAGAGAGCAATTATTCTGTAATGTAAATTTCTGATTGCCATCTATCTCCTCTCAAAATGCAGGCAATCACTGATCTCCTCCAAGAGTCAGGAATAGTTTGGAGGATCATGGCACTATTAAAGATTGTGATGATGTGTTAGCCCCAAAAATTGACTTTGTACAGCGCCTGTGGAGTGCCACTGGGTCCTGGTGCACCGTCAAGTTGACCAGTCTGTATCTCTCTTAGAACTTGGTCGTTGGTGAAAGATAGTCTGTGGATAACCTTGGTGGATAGTTGTGTACTTTGATGGTTTTGAATACAGAGGGTGAGGACCCGACAGTTGTTTGTTTTTCAGTTGGGGCAGGTGTGAGTAATAGGATCTGTCGTGCAGGGTTCCCTGATCCGCCCATCCAACCCGACGTGGCCCTGTCCTCCCCGCCCGTCCGCAGCCATGGATGGGTCAGCCCAAAGAAGCTCCTGTTCGGGCACCAACTGAAGGAGGTGACCCGAATAGGGTCACCCGGGTCACTCGTGACCACCTCTCGGTCTTCCAAACAAATTAAGAGTCAGTCAGACAGTAGAGAATATAAACCCAAGTTATTTATTAGTATTGTGCTGCAGCGGAGCCCAGTCTGACCAGCCTCATGAGATAGCTGCTGAGGGACTGACTCCCCCCAACATAACTGAAGATATCTTGGGCCAGATGTAGGTCACCCAATACCGGTCGGTAATGGACGAAATTACCGAATTTCGTCCGTTACCGACCGGTATTTGGTATTTGGAATGTAGGTGGCATGATTGTAGGATTCGGTATTTTACCGAATCGGTAACTTAAGGAATCGGTAAAGTACCGAATTCTTAACATACCGATTCGGTAAATTACAGAATCCTTAATGTAGGAAGCACTCAAGTGAGTGCTCTCAAGTGAGTGCTTTGCACACTTACGGATTCGTTATTTGCCACCAACTACAAGTTGGTGGTAAATAACGAAAACCGTTCAAAAAGCAATTTTGTGCTTTATTAACAGTGCCATGTGGCAGACATAAATGCCCTTAGGGCATGTATGTGAGCCACATGTGCACCCATGCACTATTCAGGGGTGCAACAGGGTGTCAATGTGACACCCTGCCACCCTTGTAAGTCTACCCCCTATTACCGATTCGGTATTTACCGAATCGGTAATTCTCATTCATTCCTATGGGCCTGCAGGCCCATAGGAATGAATGGGGAATACCGAATCGGTAAATACCGAATCGGTATTTACTGAATTTTACCAATTCGGTAAAATTTACCAAATCATTAGCTACATATCATTTACGGATTCTAAAATACCGAATCGGTAAAATTCGGTATTTTAGAATCGGTAAATGATATTTACCTACATCTGGCCCTATATATTTTCAAATCCCTAAGAACACGCCCAGGCTGAAAAATTCCAGTCCTGGCACTAGCAAACAAAGGAGGCACAGAAGGATGAGCTACGGTTTTGGGACCGGGTACATGTTATCTCTGCTCCAAGGTTACTCTGCCCATGCCCTCCATTCTAGAAGGTGGGAACGAGCCTATCTAACAGCAAAGGTATGCCATAATAGAGAGTACATTCATTAGTGCAGCTGAACTCGGCTTTGGAGAAACATGAAGACAGATGCAAGTAGGCAGCTTTCCGCTGAGGCAAGCAGTATGAGGCAGAAGCTCAGCTTTGATCATAGAACAAAATGGCGGTTGCTAATAAAATGGCACCATGAATGCTAACTTAACACAGAATGAAACACGAGCAATGGGACAATAACATTTTCAATTCTAACCCTTTATTGGAAAGATAGCTCAGGTCATCCACCGTTAGCTGAGAAGCTCTTAGGAGGGTCTGCCAAGAGATCATCTGTACTGGCAAGTTGCTTGTTCTCAGAAATTTGAGGAGCAAGTTGTGATACTGTTTGAAGCTCCTTTGCAGCTAATTCTTGATTTGGGTTTGTCAAATGTGGTGACCCGAACTGTGGGTCTGCATAAATAGGATCTTACAGTGGCTCTGCATTGTCCTCAAGTCCAGGAAAGGTTCTTTATTTACCTCTAGGCTGTTGAAATGAGGCTCCAGGGCCAGGATAGGAGGTGAGTGGTCAGACTGGGGTCCAGAGTCAAAATCAACTCACAGGCAAAATAGAAGAGACAATGGCAAGTGAGAACAGGGGTTGTAAAAGAATCCATGGCCTCAGACCTTACTGTTGGGTCAGGCAGCAGTCCAGGCCCCACTCTCCACTCAATCAATCAATTCTTTCTTTATTCGGATATTGAAAATAAATATCCATAAAAACACAATAAGATACAAATATATACAATCAAATAAAACCCAATCAATTAATAAAAACCACACGTATATATATATACAGTCCTCATTATCATCCTGCTGTTATATTACACAGTGTTAAGAATTGATTTACGAATTCTAAAAACATTTAAAAAAAAAAAAGGCAGAAACAGAAGCAACAGTTAAAACGTTGTCTAGTTTCTGGATAGCTAAAAAAGCAGGGCGACACCGATTAAAACCCATTATCCTTAATAGCGGTACAATCCATCTTTTCCTCTGGGCAACATAATATTTACAAAATAGCAAAATGTGCATATCCGATTGTGTGGACAAATCATCACAAGGACATTTATTTAGGTCCTTGGTCCAATCATTCATTTTGGGATAGCTAAAAAATCTGAATAAAATATTCAATCGAAAACGAATTAATAAAAACTTATCAAAGCCTTTCATTTGCAATTTCAGATATGGCTGGGTTTTGCTAGTAATCAATATCAGTTGGTGCGCCGTCACTGTACTTTTCTTCATCTCCAAACAGGATCTTTTGTCCTCCAAATGTAACATACATGTGTGCTTTAAATCTTTTCTAGTTACATGGGACATGAGAAGAGGATCGTCAAAATATTCTTGGTGACCAATCTCCATTAAAAAAGATTTTACATACACCAACCATCTTATATTATTGCTTTTTTCTATAATCATGGCGTCTTTCAAAATTGCTCGATTAAAAACACACTCCTCCGAGGTCCACACTCTATGCCATAATAAAACTGGCTGAATTTTAATTAAGTCCTCTAGATAGGGTAGTCCCAGCTCCATATGGCAATTATAAGTGGACACACAATCCGGAACTGTTAGGAGATTACGCAAAAAGGAGTTTTCTACCAGTTGTAATGGTTTGACATCAGTGTAACCCCATATACCTGCACCATATGTGGCAATTGCAGTACTGGTGGCTCCATATATATAGTTAAAAGTTCCCTAATCGTTTTTTGCCCATTTTTCTTGCAAAACTTTGTACGGCCATAATAGATTTACAGAACAACAATTTCCGTGTATTAATTGTCATTTTCCATTGGCCAGTTTGATCGAACAATATGCCCAAATAAGGAAAAGATTGGGTAAATTCAAGGGGTTTTGAATTTATGAACATGTTTTTTTATACTTTAATGCCCTTGGTCCACAATTCATACAGTAAGTCTTTGAAGCATTTACCCTCAGATCTTAATTAGCCATGTAATTTGCAAAGGATGTAATCATCTGCTGCATGGCCAATGGGGTTCAGGCCATTAAAACCGCGTCGTCCGCGTATAATAGCGCAGGAATAGATCTTCTGCCTATTTGTGGCATGTCCCTGCACTCCCTAAGTAGTACCTCCTTCCAGTTCGTTGATATAGATTGTGAATAGGAAGGGGGCGAGTACGCACCCTTGCCGTACTCCTCTGGCGATTGTAAATGATGTTGTGCATTCCCCATTCCTTTCAAATGTTACTGTGGCCCGTGCTCCGCTGTATAACTCTCTCAGGAAGTTAATTATATTCACGTCCACATCACGTTTCTCTGGAATCAGCCACAACTTGCTATGGGTTACACAGTCGAATGCCGACGACAAGTCGACGAACGTTAAATATATGCGGTTTTTCCTTGCACTTACATATTTATCTAAAAGAATGTGCAAGTTAAGGCCCTGCTCTAGAGTACCTAGATGTTTCATGAAACCGTATTGGAGGTCACATATAATAGAGTGGTCCTCAGCCCAAACCTGTAATCTGTTCAGGATTACCCGCCCAAAGATCTTAATGGTAGAGTCTAACAGGGAAATCGGACGGTAACAAGCACAGCTTGATCTGTCTCCCTTTTTAAATATAGGTATTATGATTGACTGATACCAGGATGATAATAACCCATTTGAGCAGGATGCATTGAAGAGTTTGGTGAGGATTGGACCCCATAAGGTCATATTATGTTTATATAAGTCGACAGGAACCCCGTCAGGGCCAGGAGCCTTCCCCCCCAAACTGGCCTCAATGCCTGCCATGACCTCATTCAGTGTTATATTTAGATCTATGTTGTTACTTTTTGAGTTCGCCTCGTCCTGTACAACTATTAGCTGAGACTGTTCCACAGGACCCACCATACTGTACAAACTTTCATAGTGTTTCACCCATTCTGTACCCATTACAGCTATCTCGATTCTGGCTTTGCCTTTGTCTTCAAAAAAGGGTGCATTGACTGCCTTCCAAAAGGCTGCTACGTCCCCGCTCTGGGATGCCTCGCACAGAGATTCCCAAGCCTCCCTTTTTATGGTTTCCTTCCTTTGTTTCTGCTCAAATATATATATCTTGCGACATTCTTTAATTAAGTCATAGTTGCGAGGAAACTCTTTTAGGGCTTGTTTCAGATTAGTATGAGCCTTTGAACAAAGTGTGTCAAACCGTCTGGGGTCCTGTGCTTTTAAATTTTTCTTGTTAACCCATAAACTATTTTTAATCTCCAAATGTATGGTTAAAAAATTATTAATAACCGCGGGATCCGAGGTATTAATGTCAAGGCACTTATCAAAGCTCAATTTGCATTGCCTAATGAGTTTTCGCAGGAAGTTTTCCGGGACCACCTTGGTCCATTTAAAAGCATATCCATTTTGGCGCTGTAAGGCTATGTCCTCAACTACGTCACTATTCAAGTTACCTCTATCATGAACATAATCAGAATTTATAACTTCTAGACTAAGTGGGAAATGGTCACTCATTGGTATGTCTAATGTTTTAAAGTTAGTCACTTCATTTACATGTCTAGATGAAATCAAAATGAAATCAATTATAGAAGATGATCCTCTACCATTAAATGTGGGACAAAAATTAACCACTGGTTGGCATGCTTTGTTTGCAAAGCACGTCATTTGAAAACAAGATATCATTTAGTAAATTTCCGCAGCCAACATGGTCAAAGTGTGATAAACATGTTTCCCTATCCAAAATGGTACCACATGCCCCTTGTTCTCCCCTTCTACATAATAGACAATTAAAGTCCCCTCCCCAGACTGTGAGGACTTCCTTGTTTTTCCAGCACATCATATTTTTGAGGTCTGTAGAGAATTGTTTCATCACGGCTTCCAGAACCTCAGCTGGTATATTATTATAGAAATTTACAATCAATAGGCACTTCTTCTTACTGATATGTATCTGTACCATTTGATAGTATTTATTGGTAACTGGAACTTCTATTTTATCGCATTTCAGAAGGTTTGATATATAAGTACATTAACCTCCTTTAGCTCTGCCGGAAGCTGAGTCTAAAGCCGGGGAAAAATAGTTTTATACCCAGTAAGCATCCTTTGCCCATGTTTCCTGCAAATTAACGATGTCAAATTCATTTGCCAGTTTTAACCAATTTTCATCTGTCTGCTTGGATCTTAAGCCTGGAATGTTCCAAAACATTATTGACCAGGTTCCAAACTTCAACTTGTTCTTCTTTGGGGCAACAGATTTTGGAACATGACTTACGGTAATCACTATTTCTACCAGTCCATTTTGCCTCATCGTGCCATCCCCAGAAGTTACCTGCTCATCCGAGTTATGAGCCACATCCATAGAAATTAATGTAATCGATGGGCATAGTTCTAATTCACCATTTGTCTCAATTAACAATTTACTACTAATGGGGGAAAGAGTAGGCGCGCTCAAAATAGAGATTTCCTGACACCGTCAATCTACTCCTTTAAGGCCCTCCTGTTCACAAAGAATGTGAAAGCTGTTGGAGGTAGGGACATTAAAATAGTTATTATATAAGTCCCTACGAATCCCTCCCTGCATGCCCACGGAATATGTATTGGGACGGGGTGGGGGAAGTGGGGGATAAAAATACATCAAATCCACTGTTTGTATTCCACTCTCAAAACTTTGTGGTCTCCACCCACAAATATATTTCACCACCCTTCTGTCCCTAAAGTTTACTAGGACACAGTCCCCTTGATATTCCTTCGGTTTATGTCCCACCCAGCTTATTCTGCGAACATGCTGAATTTCACTGTGCAGAACAAGGGGAATAGGTTTATACCTATTCAGCCAATGACTGACTTTATTCTTCAATTCTAAGTAGCTTTCTGATTTGCCCTCTTCCAATTCTGGAACCCCCATTAAAACAACAGTATATGGGAATGATTCTGGCGGTGGGTCAATGCGTGGATGTTTATTCGATCGTAAACTTTGTCAGATGTATCCTTGCCTACGCCCTCCTCTATCCCTGAATCTCGTGTCTTCCCTTGGTTCCCGTTATTTCCTTGACCCTTCATCTGTACCCTTTTCTTTATACCCAGCCTCTCCCCCCCTTGTGTGCATAAGGACCCATTTACTGAACAGATACTCCCTGGGTCAATTCTATTAGCTGATCGCGTTATATGATCAGCCTCACTTGTGCAGAGCACTGGGGGTGTTACCTTAGTGTTACCCAAAATATTAGCTAGGTTCTTTGTACTTAGAGCCAATATTGGTTCAGAGTATGTCTTCAAAATCTCGTTATTTGCCTGCGTTGATTCTTCTAGTTTTTGCATTCTCTCGCCAATAGCTTTTATCCTTTCTATGAGGGGCAGCATGAGTGATTTAACCAGATGTTCCATTTTTAGCAGGAAATCCTCTGTGTTTTCCATTGTAGCCTTCTCATGAGCTACATGCCCTAGCGATGTGGTGTCAAAATTTGTCCGTTTTTTAATGGCTATGAGCGATGTTTGCTCTAATATACATGAGGTCTGCACCACTATACTAACCCTCGTAGATACTTTTTGTTTACTTCCTATTTTCCCGTCTTTTGTAATCGCTGCTTTTACTCTGCGTTTTCTATTTATTTTCGGGCTGTTAACAGCAATTGATTTATCTACTGGGAAGTTTTTATTGCTGTTAGAGATATTTTTGGTCTTAGATCTAGTCATAGGGAGTGGTATATTTCCACTAATAGTGCCAACCCCATTTACATCGCTGGACGCATCTAGCTCCTGACCACAGTTACTTCCCTGCGAGATAGATGAATTTATTGTAACAAAAGGGGAACCCTCATCACTAAGTGCTAAGTTATTTTCCCCTGCATTCGCTCTTACTTGCTGAGGTGTAGCTGAAGTTGCAATCGCCCCCATGGATGACCGCCTCAAATACAGTGGTTCTAATGAAAGGCGTCTCTCAGTGAGCGCAATTTCGTGTTCGAGAACATTGGTAGCTCTTATTATGAAGTTATCCAGCGTTCCCGTAACACTCCCCCTGATCCCCCCTTTCTACCAATTCCATTTCGGCTTGTCATGAGCTTCCACCGTTATATATGGCCTAATAAAGCAAAGAGTTACTGTGGCCAGCTGGGTGGGAATAGGCAAGAGGCGAGTCTTAGTTGTGATCAAACCAGGTTTTATTGACTGAAAAAGTCTGTCAGTACAGGTAGGGCGACTCGACACAGGCCGCGGTGAGCGACTTCTTTCCTTCCTGCTTTTATGGATGACCCCCTCCGCTCGGCGCCGGGTCGGGCTCCGCCGTCCTCTTCCGTCGTGGTCCGTCTTGGCCCAGGTTCCGCCGAAGGGGGAGACAGAAACAGAGGTGGTATCAGTACTAGGGTCAACTCACAAGTGGCGTTCGGGAAAAAGAGTGAGGGAACGATTAGTGCTTCAGTTATGTCTTGGGTTGTGAGGGAAGTGCACGGGGGACTTTTTCTACGGGCTTTTGGGTTCTCCCTTCCTTAACCGCAACCACCCAGTAACCCTACCACGTACCTCTGTTAGCCACGCCCCTCCAGGGGAGTGGCTGGGCGAATCGTGGGTCCGTTGCCCTCCTG
Source organism: Lissotriton helveticus (assembly GCF_964261635.1). Taxonomy (NCBI): domain Eukaryota; kingdom Metazoa; phylum Chordata; class Amphibia; order Caudata; family Salamandridae; genus Lissotriton; species Lissotriton helveticus. Next base: position 912,497,071 of record NC_136071.1, on the reverse strand, counting down.
GGACCGTCTCTCCCGATGTTCTGCGTAGGACTCCGAGTCTTCTTCCTCCCTTCTCCTCCTCGCTTCGTGAGCCCCCTACTCCTGAAGCGCCGTCGCCCTCCTTCTCCGCAATCTCCTCCTCTATGTTCCCTGCTCCGGCTCTGGCAGGACAGTCGTCGGCTCCGCTGCTCCAAGCCGCTTCTCTCCACGCTTCGCCTCGGCTCACCACTCCTCCTCCGCTCCACGCCTCTACTTCTCTCCCCGCTGCTCCTCTCCTCCTTTCGACTCCGCTGCTCCACGCCACACCTCCACTCTGCTCCGCTCTGACCGCTCCTCCGGTGTATAGACACCTCTGTTCCGGCAGCTGGGCGTCATTTATGCAGACGGTGTGCTCCTCCTCTTCCTCACTCGGTCCGGGCCAGTTAAAGGGGCTGCGCTCCATATCCTCCTCATCACAGCTGTACTGTTCCGGCCCCTGGTTCCAGCTCGCTCTCTCGTCCACCTGTTGAAAGAAGAGGGGGGGGTCATAGTTTATATTCGCCTTCCGGGATACAGGGGGGGCGTCCCCCGCCTCCCGGTTACAGTTACAAATGTGCTTACAGTTTTTTCGATGTTAATAAGGTGGCCCAGCCCAGCCTCGTCCAGCCGCAGACGGCCGCAGACGGCCCCGCCCTTGGCCCGGGCTTCGCCTGGCGCACGTCCGCGCTGCGGAGTATGATGATTCTCAAAGTACTTCCGGTGCAGGGGGAAGGGCAGGGCGGGCTCCTGCTGGCCCCTGCGGCTCCCTGGGTGCAGTAGTCCTGGCTTGTGGGCTCGTGGCAGCAACAAAGGCAAGTTTACTGACCGCAGCGTCTCCCGCGAAGCGGGAGGTGCAAGGTGTTGAAATAATCACCCGGTGCAGGGGGGAGGGCGGGGCAGGCTCCTGCCGGCCCCTGCGGCTCCCTGGGTGCAGTAGTCCTGGCTCGTGGGCTCGTGGCAGCAACAAAGGCAAGTTTACTGGCCGCAGCGTCTCCCCGGAAGCGGGAGGCGCAAGGTGTTGAAATAATCACCCGGTTCAGGGGGAAGGGCGGGGCGGGCTCCTGCCGGCCCCCGCGGCACCCTGGGTGCAGTAGTCCTGGCTCGTGGCAGCAACAAAGGCAAGTTTACTGGCCGCAGCGTATCTTGGGAAGCGGGAGGCGCAAGGTGTTGAAATAATCACACGGTGCAGGGGGAAGGGCGGGGCGGGCTCCTGCCAGCCCCGCGGCTCCCTGGGTGCAGTAGTCCTGGCTCGTGGGCTAGTGGCAGCAACAAAGGCAAGTTTACTGGCCGAAGCGTCTCCCGTGAAGCGGGAGCGCAAGGTGTTGAAATAATCACCCGGTGCAGGGGAAGGGCGGGGTGGGCTCCTGCTGCCCCCACAGCTCTCTGGGTGCAGTAGTCCTGGCTCGTGGCAGCAACAAAGGCAAGTTTACTGGCCGCAGCGTCTCCACTCAAAAAGATGGTAGACAACAGGTGGTGGTGGTAGAATGACTGCTAGTAGAAGGGTGGCCAAACAAGGTTTAGGTGAATTGTTGTTATTGGTCACTGTGTCATTGTGACTATTTCGGGCCTCAGTATCCAGGAGGGGCCCTGTTTGGGTCGGGCTGTTCTTTTTATTTTATTTTTTCTCTCTGACTTTTGACTTCTCTTGCTTGAGTGATTTGATGAAGGGAACTGCGGAGCCGGGTGAATGGCCAGAGTGACAGGTCGCATCTGCACTGATGCCATCTCTCCCTCAAGTGGGGCGTCAGGAGTCCCTCTAGTGGGTGCTCTTGCAGCGTGTGGCTCCTGAGGTGAAGAGAGAGAAATCCTCTGAGGGAGATCACAGCCAGACGAAGGCACAAGCACACCAGCTGCTGTGTTTAGCAAGTTTCCACGCATATCGCCACTGCACTGCACTACTGCACTGCTGAACCACCCACGATGGCTTGGGCCACTTGGACTTAGCTGCTCAGCAGCTTCAGCAATTAACTGCCAGGCCTGCGCACTTGAAGGCGTGAAGGAGTCACAGCTCGCAACATTCACCAGCGAGACCTGAGGAGGATTAGGCAGTGAGCAGAGGTGTAGACAATAAGACGCTAAGGGAAGTCCACCAAAGGCTGAGGAAATGCTGCTGTGCCAATCAGCACATAACCAGTCAAGCATGACAAGTGTGGCTCACCAATTCTTCAACCACTCGTTTACTCCAATCAACTCCACTCCACTCTGGTCCTCAGTCCCTGCCTTGATTCTTGCCTTAATTCTTGGTCTGGGCCTGACCATGTTGATTCCCTCACTCTCTCCCGGCTCCAACACCACTCTCCCGGTTCTCCCCGCAGTCGGCAGCGAACTCCTTGTTCCTGCTGCAATCTTACAAAGTGAGCAGTCCCTGTGCTCCACAGAATACCATGACCTTGCCCAGAGAAAATAAATCTCCTCCAACAGTTTCAGGTAATATTTTATTATTCGTTAAACAGTAGAATGTCTCTCATCTTTTTCCCTAGTCATCTTTTTAGGGCAAAACATGATTCCCAAAAAGTTGTGGATGCCATTTACATTTGACTGGTAGGAAACTTGAATTTACACCTATTTCATTTAAAAAACAGGCAGATGTCTGGAATTGAAATGAGATCCGCTTCACCTCCACCAGAGAAAAGCAGCTTTAGAAATTGTGAAAATTAAGAATATCAAAGTTATCTATTCAGAAGCAAACTACACAGACCTGGCGATAGCGTGCAAAAACCCACAAACATTGGAAAGCAATGCCACACCTGCCAGAGTACTGGAATTGCAGATTTGGCAATATTCACTGGGCAAAAATTCCAAAAGAGACCTGTAGAGTACCTCATTGCAACCCATTGTTATAGACAACATGTGATTTATGTCTCAATGTTCGTTCTCCACCACACTGCTATGGACTGCAACCAAGACAGGCTAAGTGCATTACTTTTGTGATTTATGTGTGACACCAAAACACTTCCCACACAGACTTCACTGCAAACACAACACATTTCCAACCAAGGGCTCCCTTGCAGTGTACTCTGATAACCATCTGATTAAGTGCTTCAGCGCTGCATCAGATTATATACAACTGATCCATCAGAGGGTTAGGTAAAACAGAAAAGTTTTAAAGGGGTATAAAGTGCTATTAAATGCAAGTACAATTACAGTAACAACTGGCGTCTCTTCCTGTCCTTAATGGGCCTGAATGGAAAATGTTGCTGGAGCACTCACTTCTGCAGAAGAGCATCACACTTTTCGTTGTGGTAAATAAAACAAAGTAGCTTTAATGTTAATGTATTATGTAAGCCAACAACAAGATTATAAAATGGATGCATAGCTTAAACTGTATTCAAATGCTTCTTAACAAGCCTGCTGTAACAGCATCCACGTACAGGGAGGAAAGATAGAAGGAGAGGTAGGTAAGAGAGGTAGAGAGCTGCGACAGGTAGAGAGAGCAGGTAATGAAAGACGTATAGAAGAAATGCAAGGTGGAGAGAGAGGTGAAGTAGAGAGAAGGCCACAATAAGAAATCTTATAGAAAGATAAGATAAGATGGTAAAGATAGTAGTGAGGTAGAGAGAAGGGTAAAGAGAGGGAGTGGATAGCTAGAGAGGTGAGGTATAGAAACAAAAGAGGTGGAGTAGGGGTGAGGTAGACAAAGAGGTGAGTTTGATACAGAGGTAGGGAGAGTGGTGGGGTAGACTGCAGGGGCAAACTTCCCCTTCCCGCTGCCCCACCACTTTTGATGCAGCGGGGACAAAAAAAATAAAAGTAACAAAACTTACCTTAACTCCTCTGTCAACACCACCGTTGCCCGCGCTCCTCCTGAATCTGGGCACAAGCTCCTAGACTGCGGCCAATCCTAAGGCTGCATGAAAGCAGCGTCAGGATTGGCCTGAGCGCTGGCATCTTGCGCTCCCAGGTAGACTGAGAGCTTGTGCCTGCTCTCTCCAGCCCCAGCAACGCAGCTGAGGCTGGAGACAGCTTCAATCCGCATGAAGGGTTTAGCCTGCCTGAGGGGGCCGGCCAAACACCTCATGCACAGTGAATGGAGTGCCCACCATTGCCCCACCAGCAGTGTCATCCCATGGACCCGCTCCAAGACTCATCAGAGTCCTGGGGGTGGGTCCAGGCGATTAAAATAAAACCTGTTTTATTTAAGGGTTATGGCAAGGGGGCAGCGCTCCTCTGCCCTAATGGAGGGGCCGCCGCTGCCTATTTTTACCATTTGTATTTTCTTAAAAAACTGATGTAATAGGATGTTGAACTTGCTGCTGTGTTAACCTGAACTTTCATTAACATCAAAGTACATCACCAGAGTTTTTAGCCTAGAAGCAGTGAGTATTCCACAGTGTGAAGGGGCAAAATAAATATGCAGTTGTTCAATGTTCAGCACAAATTACCAAATCACTGGGGCATTATTAAGAATTAGCAAGTTCTCTCTGCTCCACGTTTGAATGTGTAATTTATAAACCATGAAATCAGGAAAGATCAACACAATATCACAGGAGCGCTTTAAAGTACATTATATGTAGTCAGTTTATAATATACTGTTCAGAGATGTTTTAAGGCATGGGCACAGTAGGCTCAGGGCTCACCGTTCATAGTGGGCCCCTCTTTTAGTGATCGAAAAAGGCCTGCCTTTCATTTAAAAACAATGTACTTCTTGCTTGTCGCTGTTGGGGAATAAAATGTGTGTCTCATTTATTGTCTTCCTTTGCCTCTACATGCAACATATCTCATTTTGCCCAAATCTCCTTTACAATTTGGACCAGTCCATTTGGGGCCTAAGGAGATATATATGAACATTTATCCAGTATGGACCTTTGAAAGTCTGGGAGGGCTGAGTTAAAGTCAGTTGCTTATCAGGCTTTGCTAACATGTAACTGCTGACTCGTCACCATTCTAATAAGCCTTCGCAGAGAACCACGTTGTTAGACAAATCTACTATTGAGGCAGCTCACCTCTGTATTCGGTGTTTCGAGCTGTTCACTGGCAACTGCACAAAACGTGTCCATTCGAACACACATGTGAAAACCATCGCTATGTGAGTAATTAACACTCTTGTGTATTAAAGCACTTCTCCATATACACAGAATACGGAAAATCCTACTGTACATCAGGTACTTGGTTTGATAAAAGCTGATATGAAGTATAAGATATTACTAGAGTAAAATTCAGTTTTTCAGAATTTCATTTATAGAGTCAAACATTCTCTAGAGAATACCCAAAATAGATGCAAAAAGAAGTTGCTCGAGTTTCTCCAATGGACTTAACGTGATAATTGTCAGTAGTAGATTGCCGAATTGATGAAACAATGTAAACAAGTTCTCTCCTAAATTGGATACGGATAAGCTCCAAAAAATGGCAAAGGTTTACACAGAGATTCATAAATTGTGTAATAAAATAAAAAAATAGTAGTAGATGCTTATAAGTTTATTCTATTATACAAAAAGAGTACTGATAGGTTTAAAAGCAGTAGAGATGCAGAACCCCTCATAGGACTAAGGACGTTATGTAAAAAACTGCATAGGAAGGTTTTTTCACTTTGTTCCTAATGTAATACTAGCTGGAATAGAACAAAAGTCTCTCATTCTAAGACACTCCAAATGAACTGAGGACGAAGTGAACGAAGCTTCACACTCTATGAATCCATCATGGTCACAGGTTCAAATTCTACGGGTCCCTATAGCCTTTGCTCCTTCTGAGATTAATTAAATGAATGCTATTGAGTTAGGTATAGATAAATATATGTTATTCAGCACCAAGTTGCGAACATGCCCTTTACACATAAACGGAATGTTATACAGTTAAAGCTAAATCTCAATATGACTGACATTCTTGTGCACCAATGGTCATTGTGCTTAAGCTCCAGCTGCTAGTGACACCTATTCAATTCCCTGCTGTGATATCTGGTACTGGGGGAAACAGGGATGCTGGATACACAAACCTAAATCTTACAAAAATTTGTGAGGTTCAGAGTTTTCAGAAATGCATTTGCACTGTCAAGATCTGAGTAAACCTGTCCTTATTCTACTACATCTCTCCTACATCTCAGCCAAGACCTGGAACGAGCTGCAGATCAACATCAGGTGCGCCCCCACCCTGCTCATCTTCAGGCAGACTCTCAAGACCTGGCTCTTCGACTGACCGGAGCTGCTCTGCCCCTCCCCATCCCCCTCAGCAGGTTGAGACCCTCATGGTGAGTAGCACGCTTATAATTCCCCTGATTGATTGATATATTGCATGCTAATGTTACATGTTTGCAACTGAGCTAATGAAATTGTCCCAGTATATAACTATGAACAACGCCAGATTTCTTGCCGCATTATTAAGGAAACAAGTATATACATTTTGGTCCTCGTTTCCAAGAAGCCTGCGCAACCGGAGTATCATTTTTATTCACGCTCTGGTGATGCAGGCCTCCCAGTCATATCTACAAGGCCACAGAAAGCCACCCTTAGTGGCTTTTCATGGCCTCATTGATATGGTGTAAGGCAAAGCAGCGCAAGTCGCTGCGTTGCCTCACACTGCCTCGGGGAGCGGTAACATGTGTGTTGCGATGGGTGTTCCCACTCAACACCCATGGTTTTTGAAACATTACCAGATTTACAGCATAACGTGAATCTGGGAATGCACTTTACCTGTGCGGAAGTTTGAGAGACGTTCCCTACGTTTTTCGACCAGCCTTCGTACCCGGTGGCTACTACCTATTGTGCCTCCCACTGCCGAGGACCATGTTAATCTGTGGGTGAAGCGTGTGCTGTGTTCCCGTTATCTCCGCCAGGCCTAGGATCATCGGTAGAGCCTTGGTTACTTCTGGCTGATCTTCTAATTTCTGAGACCTACTGCCCCCGTTCTTGCACAGTATATGTATAAAATAATCGGTTTCTTTGACAATATGTACCCTGGACTCCGTATAACGATTGGCTACCTAAGAACTGATGTGATCTGCCTATAGAACTTGGACTTTGTACTATATATTTCTTCTCATCGTCATCAATACATAGCCCCTGAAAATATTTGTTCTAAAGGAATTAAGTGTTGAAAATATTCAAATCATCCTGAATTGTGAAGAATCTACTCATATATTTTGGCTTTCCTTGCGCCCTGACGAAGGAACCTTGGATAAATTGTCCTTTCCGAAACGCGCGTCGGGCGCTCTATTTTTTGTTTGTACCTTCTGTTTTAGGTTTTTGGTCCTGTGATTATGATATTGCTTTTTGTCTTGTAGTGTATGACGTTGTGATTGGCTGAGAGGATGTTTGAATGTGTGAGCTTGATTGGGGGTTGTATGCTATGTTCATTTGATTAATTGCATTATATATATATATATATACATATATATATATATATATATATATATATATATATATATATATATATATATATATATATATATATATATATATATATATATATATATGAATGTCTTTTATGAATTTGTGCCTTTCGATGGAATTGAAAAAATAAATTTATATGTTTTGCTTATAATTGCTTCTGTGTGGGACAATGATGTTATATAAAAATTGATGGATATATTACCTACTGTTATATAAGTCTCTAGGAGAGGTTCTTCTTTGTTTTTTTAATCTGGGAATGTGTCAAAACCCTGCGCTTCCCTAGGGGTGACATAATGGTTGTTTTTGTGAAGGAAGGTCTCTCTTCCTGCACAAAAAAAACAACCTGTTTTCAACGCAGGTACCCTTACACCATGGTACAAGTGCAAGGGTGCCTGTGTTGGCATTATGCAGCCATTTGTGGAACAGAGCAGTGAAAGAGGATAGGAATGAACCATATCTCATAGATACAGCACATTCCTGCCCTTTTCTTTTGATGAAGGGCAGGGCAGCACAACAAAGTGGTTTGCAGCGCTGCCCTGTGTCAAATTGTTGTAAATAAGGCCCTTCATCTTTTTAAACAGTTGCTGTATGACTGAAATTCATTCATGCTCAGGAAAAAAGGTAAGCTGTTTAACCATACAGCTAACACTGGTCCTTAACAAGAACAGAGGTCCATTGCCACTTCCATGAAAAACCAGTCTACCTGAGTAGGAGGTGGAAATAGATAGGTCCTGTGATCCTCCTTTGCATGGTTAAATATAAAAATGGCATCCCAGTAAAACTGTCCTATTAAGAGCTACCGCTAGTAATGCCTACTAAGATTAGGTTGGTGCATTTATTTTCAGAAAACGCTATGGGCCTGATTATGATTAAGGTGCTATTTATTGCACCTGATAAATAACGATACCGCAGTGCACTTTATTTTTCGTGTGCAATAAATAGCACCTATTACGAGTTTCTGGGGAACAACAGATGAATTTTTGTGTTTAACGCACCAAAATCTGCATGATACAATAAATACTGTATGCTTTTCCCCTGTTAGATTTCGGCAGGTTTTACCTAAATCACTTAACTATAGAAGCAATTCTGCAGGCATCATAAGCTGAATATACAGAGCTCTTGATGCACACTGAAGTGCAATGTTTAAGTAAAGGGAAAGTTCTGGAGTGGTTCATCACTTTGCTTCCTGAAATTGGCTTATAATGCTCCATTTTCTTTTAGATCTATTCACAAACTTCAATGCACTCAATTTGAAGTTGCAAGGCAAACAGCATGTGTGCTCCACGATGAATGGTATTTACACATTTGAAAGTAAGCTTGTGCTATACAAAGAAAACTGGGTGATGCTGACTTCACCCACTTCCCAAAACTTTTGACTGTAACTCAAAGTTTTCCAAATTCACAACAAATGCTATCAATGTTAAACCTTGATGCATGTCTTGAGGAAATTTCTGGGGAGATCAAAAGGCGATTTTCTCAATTCAGAGCACTCACCGCTCTGTTCAGGCTGGTTAAAAAACCCTGGATGGTGAGTGCACGAAATGTTGAAGTTGTTGAGCTGATTGGCACGAAAAAGGTGCAAGCAGATATGGAGCTGATTGACATGCAGGACAATTCAGCTCCAGAAAAATTCTGGAAAATTGTTCCTTAGAATAAATTTCCTCTTCAAATTACAGTGGCCCAGAAAGTATTTTGGTAAACATATGTTTGTGAAAGTATATTTTCCACAATGGGAGTGTTGAAAAGTAAACTCAGAAATGAGCTAACAGACTTACATCTGAATCAGCTCTTGGGGTTTCCCATTTCAGACATAGTACCAGATTACAGGACACTAATAGGAGACATGAAGTGTAAAATAAGTTCATAGTATATCTGTCTTTAACGTTGCTATTTTTCAGACTCAGTTAAACCTGCGCCTCATTGGGCTTGTGCTGACTATACCATTAATGAGGATTACCATGCAATGCCTCTAAAACTTGTTATTGTCTGATAATAAGAATCAAAATGTCAATAGAATGTGTCTTTTAAAATGTGGATATCTCTGAAAGGTCATTCAGTTGTTTGGGAAACGCCTCCTTGTATCTTAGTAGTTTCATCTGCATTTGAAATAGAGTGTTGTCTAGTAATGTTTTGAAAAATTGGTGATTTTTTTTCTTACTCTAGTAGTCCAGGCCCCAACGACCCCACCTCCACCCTCCGGCCCAACGGTGCAGCCCACAGCCACAAACCAGACTGTACTTTTGGCCCCCCGAGAAAAAGTTTGAGAGTACGCATGCCCTAAAGGGAAGATCCCTAATGTTAAACTAAAGTTTCAAGTGAAGTCAGGGAAGTTTATGCAGCGGATATCAGAAAATGATATCTCTAAAGCGGGACCAAATGAAGGTTCCATTCAGGCAAAGGAAAAATAGATTTGCTTGAGAGTTTCACTCTATGAGCAACAATAAAATACGCATAGGATCTAGAGAGAGAGGCAGAGAAATCCGCCTTCAAAAGTGGTTCAGGAGCAGTCTGAACTTGACTACCACAGCAAAGCATAATTAAGCATGCATTTTCTAATAAGAAATACAACTGCCTTCAATTTCCTAGAGACAGGGTCCAATCAAAATCTAGCACTGGATGATAATGTGTCTGTGTTCTCTTTCTCAGGCATCACACAAGGAAGCTCACAGCTGCGTGACCTTCACATCTCACTGGTTCCAACATCACGATCAGACTATCCTGGATACAAGTGCACAAAGCCAATTAAAATTTTACAATGAAATTATCAACAATACGATCTCATGCAGAGTGGAACAACTGAAAGAAATGATTATTCAAACTATTCCAGTTAGCTAGACCCCTGACACAAAAATGGGGCAGGGATGCGGTGCGGAGGAGGGGCAGGGTGGACAGTGGTAAACAACGGAATATGGATAACTGCAGGTAAGTAAACAATTTATTAAATAAAACGAATTTTGTAGCGCACCATGCATTGCAAAATGTGATGCAGCGCGCGTTACGAAATTAGTTTTATTTTTTAAATTGTTTCCTTACCTGCAATTGTCCATATTCCGGTGTTTACCACTGTCCACCTTGCCCCTCCCCCGCACCGCCTCCCTCCCCACCAAACTCCCTCCAGGGGCAGCGGCTGGATAATACACAACAGCAAAAGCACAGTTTCGATGTTAAGGTTTTTCAGACTGAGGCCTACATTAACTATGGCTAACTTAATGTGAACAACCTTTAACTGTGATCAACTTTTACAGTAGAAGCACAGACTATAATCAATCTTTACATAAAATCGTACTTAGCTATAAGTGTTTAATAGTCATATATAATGAGCAATAGCATGTTGTTAAGGAAAAAATGAAAACACATTGACAGTGCCCAACCACCACCACCAGATGACTGCAGCACTTCATGTAAGCAGCAGAGTAGCATGGGTTCCTGGGTGTTTTGGAGTAAGAAAGGAAAATGGGACCCATGGCCACTATTTGGATTTAGTACGCTCCTAAGTGCCCTGGTGCCAATGCACCTGCTTCACTATTGATTGCTACTCCCCTCCCCGCAAGGGCAGACTATGAATGTTAGTAACAGGCAGTAATAAGTCGGAATCAAGGGGTACTCCATATACCACAGAGAATCACTCTGAAGCGAAGGTATCCAACCCATCAGAGCAACAACTGCAACCTGATAAAAAAAGAGGCAAAGCAATCCCTGGCAGAACCAGATAGCCATATTCTACTTTCACCAAATGATCCAGGAGCAGCAAAAATATATATTTAAGGCAGCCAAGAAGAAGACAATCTCTTCCTTTCTAAAGCTTCATCAGGCCACTCTGCACATCAAGTGCCTCAACCTGTCTGAAAGCCAGTCGGTTGTGTAGCAATGGCACTGTGTGTCTTAGTGCAAGCAAAGAAGGTCTCTTTTAGCCTAAGTTGGTTAGTAACATACATGGTGCCCCACACACCTACACCTTGGTGCACAATTTAACTGATACACTAAATAATTGTTATGCTCCTATGGGCGCCCCTTCCTGGTATAAGATATTGTTCCAGGTAGATCTCAAGCAACACAGTTGCCGTTCTCCAAAAACAGTAAGTGGAAGGGGGATGTTAGAAATAAGCTGATAACTGCTAAATAGTCCAGGTGTCACAGGCCAGGCTGTTTTTCTTTTATCCAGAAAAGATACTCAGGAGTTTTTGCGGTACAATGGCAGCATGAAGTGAACTGTTCATCACAAGACCATCGAGCCATGCAACAAAAATGGGAAACAACCTTTACAACGCAACTTTTACCACGCAGTGCCTTTACGACGCAACTTTTACAACGCAAACCATTACAGCGCATTGCGCTGGGGGGCGCTCTAGGATAGGGAATAGGTTTAATTTACTGTCCAACACCTTCCCTACTATCCACGGGGACTGGAGTTGGAATAGTAAATTAAACTATTCACTATCCAGCGCCCCAAAGCACTATGCGTTGTAATGGTATGCGTTGTAAAAAACACGTTGTAAAAGCATGCGATGTAAAAGCATGCGTTGTAATGTCATACATCCAACAAAAATAGACATCAACTGTTTGAGAATGTTGCTCAGGCTGGAGTCCATAGGGTTGGAAGGGCGCCTAAATGAGAGAGCCGCCACCACAATTCTGTGATCCACAAAAACATTGACAAAGCTGAGCTTGTTTGAATTATCACCAGTTCTACCTAAGGCCAGTGGCGGCTCCTCCGCTAAGGCAGAGGAGCTTCTCCTCACTACTTCACAATAGTTAAGTAAAGGAAACATAAAATTATAACTTGCGTTATTATCATTTTATGTTTCTTTCGGCTGCTGCTTTGCGTTTGCTGTGGGGATGCTCCGATGACAGAGGAGTAGGGGAGGAGTGGTTTGCCCACTTCTAAGTGCACATGTTTGGACAGCCCTCTCTGGCCAGCGAAACATCCATTCACACTTTGCATCTTCTCCATGCAGGCTGCATTACAGCCTGCGTGGAAAATATGCCCAGTCCCCCATTCCCTTGCTGAGCGCTGATCCACGAGGCTCAGACAAATCACAACTCTGCATTGCAGCGTTGTGATTGGCTATCGGGAGGCTGGGAGCTGGGTGCTTCCTGCTGCTTCCTGCATCCTGCTGCGGGACCGGAGACAGGAAGAAGAGGACGGAGGAGAGGTGGTAGCCCTCACAGGTAAGTGTTTTTTTTTGTTTGTTTTACTTTTTTTAATCACCCCGTCACACCACCCGGGTCCAGTAGCAAATGCTCATTTCAACTGGTGTGGTAGTGGCATAAAGGTGTGGCCTGATTGCAGATTCTCAGTGATTTCATTATGCTGCATTACTACCCGGAAGTACCATGAATGGTTTTGGCCACCTGAAAATACACGTGGAAAGCATGCAGTAACACTGTTACTACTCAATTTTCCTCCTGTATTTCTGCAAATCTTAAAATCTGGAGACAAAATCCATTGAAAATATTATTATGGTAATATTTCCACTTTTATCATGGATGGTTAAGTGTTAACTACTTCAAAAGAAAATCAAAAACGTTATGGATATAATCAACTACAAACTATTCCACAATTTTAGTCTTAATCTTCGTAATATTTTCACTCAAGATCGTAAAAAGGTTCTCTGTCATTTCAGAGGGGCACTGACTACTGACTCGGGCAAATGAGGGTTTTAATAATTTGGGGAATTTTAAAACAATTATTGTTTCCCTTACCCCTATGCGCATAGGAATTTAAACTGGTACAGATTTGCAAGAATATTCACTTTAATATAGCTTTTTGGAATACCGACAGGTTCAAGCTGCAAATCAAGTGGAATGGATTTGGCCCAAGAGTTTTCCAATTTCCTCAGTTAGGAAAGAATTTTAGGTAAGAAACGACCCTTTTGTAGGCCTGTTTCTAGGACTCAAAGATAGTTGGAAAAGTTAGGCGCCAGGAAGTCATGCAGTGCACGTTGTTGGCTTCGTAGTAGATGTGCAAGGTGCTGGGTGACTGTGGTGTCCAGGTAGTGTTTTAGATTTCAGGGTGCTGGAAAGGGGATTTTGATCAGAATGCAGGCACAGAAAGTATCAAGCAAGAAACGGGGCAGATTCAAGTTTCAAGTTTATTGGATCCAGACACGGTGTGTAGTGCAAGCAGGGGTGTATGTGTAGAGTAAAATTCTCAACAACTAAAAAATGGTGGGTAAGTATACATTGGATAGTATAGATTTACTATTCTTACCTCCACATCTACATATCTTGAAGAAATACATGCCATCAAAAAATAAGATATATGTAAAGTGAAATATGGTAAAACTAAACTTATTCCCTTCTGCTTATTTTGTTGATGTTTTGGTTGACGATATTTTTGTTACAATACGTTTGTAGCAGGATATTTAAAATTCAGTATTCCAGTATCATACCGCAAGGAGAGTAAGATGCAGATAACATAGGGTGCAGGGAGGACTGTAGTCAGAGTCAAAAGCAGCACTGCCAACATTTTTGCAAATTATCCTGTTCTCTTCCTTTTTTTTTCTTGTCTTTCTGTCGCCCCTTTAACTCACTTTCTCGCCCCTCTCTCTCTTGCACTCTCTCACTCTTTCAGCCCCCTCCTCTGCCTTCTGCAGCTAATCTTGGGGAGCTGTAGGAAGTGACAGAAGCACCAGCAGCCACATTAGGCCTTCAAAACTCAACCTCTGATGACTCCAGCCGGTCCAGGGAAATCCCTGATGAAATTAACAGCCACTCCGGCCCTGAGTGCAGGCAGGGCTGGTACAGTCAGGATAGGTGTCAACAAGGTAAGATAAGGCGCAAAGCAGGAATGGTACATGCAGGGAGGGAAGGGTGCAGAGGGAATAGTGCAGGCAGGGCATAAGAGCTGCACGGCATGATGCAGACAAAGCAGGGTGTGGTCAGGACAGGCTGCAAGTAAAATGGCATGTGTATGATCTGGGCCACGACAGGGCTGGATGCATCCAGGAAGGGTGCAGTAGGATGGGTCCCCCAGGCAAGGAGGGACACAGCCAGCAACGAAGGGTGCAGACAGAGGACAAACAGGGCATGATAAAAGCATAGTCTGATGCATACAGAACAGCAGGCACAGGCAGCAGTGAATAATGTGACCGGGGGATGAGCTGGGGACTTATTATCAAGGTCTAAACAGGTGCACTTCTTTAATCTCTATAAATAACACCGCGAATGGATACTGTCAAGTGCTGCTACATTTGCATCTCCATGGGAGCAAAGAGAGTACAAACTAATGCAAATGTTCTGCTGTGGTTGGACTCTTTGAATACTCTATTCTGAGCTCCGCATCTGAGAGGGAGGCGGTCCATGTCGCGGGACGCCAGGTTTCCACTCGCAGACTTTTGCTATGATTCAGTGAAACCCATCAGGCTAACACGTTCAATAAATACTGATATGTAAAAAGAAGTGTAAGGATGCTAACAAGGGGCCTTACCGGTGTGCAGACATCTGGCAAGCCTAGGAGAGGGAAGCAGGGAGCCTCTCTGCCAACCTTGCAGACACAAGGCCATGTGTCTGTGTGGGACTTAGCTGGGGGGGGAGGATCTTCCACCCCCTCCAAGTTTATATGCAGCCGAATGCTAGCCAAGGACTCTGTAAAATGTTCTGCAACCTCGAGGGTTTTAAAAAAAGGCTTGCACCTTTTGTTCCACACCCACACTGGCACCCTCAGATCACCAAATCCGGTTTACATTCGCGCTACTCACTCTCACACTGCCCTCAAGCTCCTTGTTGCTCACACTCCTCCCAAATTCTCAATCCTCTGAATCTCACCCCTACCACACTCACAATCTTTACCCATAATCCCCTCGCTCAAAAGCCCAATTCTCTAACAAATATCACTCACACGTTCACTCTCACTCACACTTACACTCTCCTCCTGGAATTTACCAGCTGCTTCCAGGCAGCTGTTCCTCATTGCTCACCACAGGTTGGGGTCGGACTCCTGAATCAGAGCCCAGACCAGCAGCACTCACTCCAAGTTGCACCCTAAGTGCATTTTCAACCTCTAGCCAAGATCTCAGGGCATTGGCGATCACATTGGTGGCAACTGGCAAGTAGGGTCAAAGTGACCTGTAGCATAATCAGGCAGTGCCAGTAGGGCTGGTCTGATAGATCAGCGTATGCACCGTGTTTCTCTGTTTGTGAGCCTGCTTTATGGTCTGCTGGGCCGGTTTTTATTTTTGATGTCCCTGTTATTACCACAACATTGCCTGCAGCAAGCACAAACCCATGCTGTCTTCTATTCCTTGCAAAACACGTATGCAGCGTGTCTTTACAAGTTCGAAACTGACCCTCATTGCATATTTTGGACACTTTTTTAGCTTACTGATTCACTAATGGGCGTCACTTATATTTTGGTACCCAAGACTATTTTCTGTCCCATTCTGACCATGGTGGCAAGAGCGGCTGAGAGACCTTAGAGAGAAACGGGGAGAATTGAGTTGGGACAGAGGCTGTTCTTTTGCAGTCTCTGGTTCATGCAGTCCTGAGGCCACTGCTGCTTGCTTGTATTACCTGGGGCACGGCTGGAGTGGGGTTGCTCTAAGAGACCAAAGTTCTAGATTTTTAACTTCTGGAGCACAGAAGCAAGCCGTAAGCCATGGGCTGCAAGGAAGTGCAATAGGACATACACAGCTCTGGACATACAGAGCTCGTATCTCTGACTCCCCCTGAGCCTTTTTCGAGCATGTTCAATGCTGAGTGCTCTGCAAAACCCCATATCCTGGCCCCTATCGGAACTGTAGCAAAGCTACTATGTACTCAAGTCATGTGTATGTGTGTATGGTGGAAATGCTCTAGGCGCTGACATTATTGTGAATGTGTGTGTGTATCTGCATGCATGTATGTATAATGGTGTGTGTGTGTGTATATGTGTCTGAGAGTTATATATATATATATATATTTATATATATATATATATCCTCGCTCCTGTTTGCACCAATTGCGACGGGGCTCTAGCGGTGGGTGCCGCGACGCGGTTGGTGCACCGTGTAATATTACAGCTCCAGGATCTCCTCTCCCAGCCGAGAAAGAAGAAGCAGCACTCGCGGGGTGAGTTACAATGTTTTCTTTATTCCCTTACCAGCCGCGTTTCAGGTCAAGCCCTTTGTCAATGTGGTAACGAGAAATGTTACACGGGAATCATTTTTAAGCAAAGCGTGATCTCAGGTGGAAACTGTAAAAGGACTACCCGCTACAAATCCGCGGGCGCCATGTTGGAATGTGCAAAGACGAATACAATTTCGCCATGTTTCAATAGGCAAAATCTCAATGCATATGAGCTGTTAGATACAATTAATTCATTGAGCCGTGAATCGGCTGACCAAATATATACACATTTTCTCGATATTTACTATATAGTAAAAGTTAGTAAAAACGTGTGCAGCTTAATAATATACATGTTATCATTCCATGATTCTACAAACAATTTAACACATTCTAGGTATACACGTTCAAACTTGCAGTTTATAAGGTGATATAATGTTGCCTAGTGAATAGAACATTCCTTTGTTATCTTGCCGTGGATCGGCTTAGGCGGCTCCTATCACTAGAAACCGCTAAATTATAACCGGGGTAACCCCCCAGGTTAAAACAGATTCCTCCAGAATCAATAAGTTGGCCTTGGCATTCATGTGTTCAGTTTATTTACCTAGGTGGATGGCCAATTCCTCCCCACTATTCAGGCCCATTGGGATTTTCGTTTGCAAGTCAATAATATAGCGTGACTCCAGACGCCTCAGTTTCAAAAGCCGGTTACCAACCCTTTCATGTTCTGGTACTTGATCCACCCCGAAATACTGTAACATGTCCCTATTGCTTCGATGTTTTATTGCAAAATGCTTGGCTACAGGAGATGTCATGTCCTTATTAGCTATAGCCCGCATGTGTTCAAGGATTCTCAGTTTCACACTCTTTATAGTACTCCCTATATATTTTAAATTGCAGGGGCACACTAGGCAATACACCACATAGGGTGTCTGACAGGTGATGAAGGAACAGATGTTTTTCTTCTTCTTCACCCCTGGTAGTTCAAAGCCCAAGACCCTTTTGCTGTATGCACAGGCCTTGCACTTGCCACAAGGAAAGAACCCTTTCATTTCTGCCAAAGTGTTTGTCCTTGCTATAGGGGCGTCTAAGTGACTGTGTACCAGTAAATATTTAATGGATTTTGTTCTTCTAAAGGTTACCAGCGGGTTTCTTGGGATGTCTGCACCGATAATGGAATCAGTCTTTAAGATATGCCAATTTCGGCGCAGTATTCCTTTCAACCTGTTGGCGTTGTTGCTAAAAGTTGTTATTAGACGGAATTTTCCCTCATCTGATTTTCTTTCTTTGTGATTCACCTTTTCCTTTAGCAGTTCAGTTCTTTGAATCCCTGATACTCTTTTCACTGTTTGAATCAAGAGAGCCGGACTATAACCTCTTTGTATGAACCTGTCTATGCTGTCCTTTGCTGCAATTTGGAAGTCTTCCTCACGTGAGCAGTTGCGTTTGAGGCGCAATAGCTCCCCGTAAGGGATACTTCGTTTTAGGTTCACCGGATGTCCACTCTCCGCGTGCAGAACGCTGTTTCCAGCGGTTGGTTTGCGGTATAGGGATGTTATTACCTGGTTGTCAATGATAGTTATCCGAAGATCAAGGTAGCTCACTGCCACTGAGCTTACCTCCCCGGTGAATTTCAAGTTGACATTATTGTTATTTAAATGGGAAATGTAGTCTCTAGCACTTTGTTCTGACCCCCTCCATACCAGGAAGAGGTCATCTATATATCTGTGCCATTTGATCACATTGCCAGTCCAGGCACCATTCCCTTCGGACCAGGCCACCTGCTCCTCCCACCAGCCTACGAATAGATTCGCATAGCTGGGAGCGAAGCAGGTGCCCATAGCGGTCCCGGAGATCTGTCTAAAGAGATCTCCCTGAAAAAGAAAAAAGTTATTCAACAGACAAAATTCCGTTAGTTCCAGTAACATAGTGCTGTGTCCCGCATATTTTAGAGGTCTTTTCGACATGAAATATTCAATTGCTTTCAAGCCTTGTACGTGCTCAATACAAGTATATAAACTCGTTATATCCATCACAATCATAACATAGGTAGGATCCCAAACCAGGTCTTGCAATTGTACAATGCAATTCTTAGTGTCTCTGATATATGAGGACAGTTTAAGCACAGATTGAAAGAGAAAATGATCGATGAATACTGACAGATTCTCAGTTAGGCTGCCCATTCTGTCCTCATATATCAGAGACACTAAGAATTTCATTGTACAATTGCAAGACCTGGTTTGGGATCCTACCTATGTTATGATTGTGATGGATATAACGAGTTTATATACTTGTATTGAGCACGTACAAGGCTTGAAAGCAATTGAATATTTCATGTCGAAAAGACCTCTAAAATATGCGGGACACAGCACTATGTTACTGGAACTAACGGAATTTTGTCTGTTGAATAACTTTTTTCTTTTTCAGGGAGACCTCTTTAGACAGATCTCCGGGACCGCTATGGGCACCTGCTTCGCTCCCAGCTATGCAAATCTATTCGTAGGCTGGTGGGAGGAGCAGGTGGCCTGGTCCGAAGGGAATGGTGCCTGGACTGGCAATGTGATCAAATGGCACAGATATATAGATGACCTCTTCCTGGTATGGAGGGGGTCAGAACAAAGTGCTAGAGACTACATTTCCCATTTAAATAACAATAATGTCAACTTGAAATTCACCGGGGAGGTAAGCTCAGTGGCAGGGAGCTACCTTGATCTTCGGATAACTATCATTGACAACCAGGTAATAACATCCCTATACCGCAAACCAACCGCTGGAAACAGCGTTCTGCACGCGGAGAGTGGACATCCGGTGAACCTAAAACGAAGTATCCCTTACGGGGAGCTATTGCGCCTCAAACGCAACTGCTCACGTGAGGAAGACTTCCAAATTGCAGCAAAGGACAGCATAGACAGGTTCATACAAAGAGGTTATAGTCCGGCTCTCTTGATTCAAACATTGAAAAGAGTATCAGGGATTCAAAGAACTGAACTGCTAAAGGAAAAGGTGAATCACAAAGAAAAAAAATCAGATGAGGGAAAATTCTGTCTAATAACAACTTTTAGCAACAACGCCAACAGGTTGAAAGGAATACTGCGCCGAAATTGGCATATCTTAAAGACTGATTCCATTATCGGTGCAGACATCCCAAGAAACCCGCTGGTAACCTTTAGAAGAACAAAATCCATTAAAGATTTACTGGTACACAGTCACTTAGACGCCCCTATAGCAAGGACAAACACTTTGGCAGAAATGAAAGGGTTCTTTCCTTGTGGCAAGTGCAAGGCCTGTGCATACAGCAAAAGGGTCTTGGGCTTTGAACTCCCAGGGGTGAAGAAGAAGAAAAACATCGGTTCCTTCATCACCTGTCAGACACCCTATGTGGTGTATTGCCTAGTGTGCCCCTGCAATTTAAAATATATAGGGAGTACTATAAAGAGTGTGAAACTGAGAATCCTTGAACACATGCGGGCTATAGCTAATAAGGACATGACATCTCCTGTAGCCAAGCATTTTGCAATAAAACATCGAAGCAATAGGGACATGTTACAGTATTTCGGGGTGGATCAAGTACCAGAACATGAAAGGGGTGGTAACCGGCATTTGAAACTGAGGCGTCTGGAGTCACGCTATATTATTGACTTGCAAACGAAAATCCCAATGGGCCTGAATAGTGGGGAGGAATTGGCCATCCACCTAGGTAAATAAACTGAACACATGAATGCCAAGGCCAACTTATTGATTCTGGAGGAATCTGTTTTAACCTGGGGGGTTACCCCGGTTATAATTTAGCGGTTTCTAGTGATAGGAGCCGCCTAAGCCGATCCACGGCAAGATAACAAAGGAATGTTCTATTGACTAGGCAACATTATATCACCTTATAAACTGCAAGTTTGAACGTGTATACCTAGAATGTGTTAAATTGTTTGTAGAATCATGGAATGATAACATGTATATTATTAAGCTGCACACGTTTTTACTAACTTTTACTATATAGTAAATATCGAGAAAATGTGTATATATTTGGTCAGCCGATTCACGGCTCAATGAATTAATTGTATCTAACAGCTCATATGCATTGAGATTTTGCCTATTGATACATGGCGAAATTTTATTCGTCTTTGCACATTCCAACATGGCGCCCGCGGATTTGTAGCGGGTAGTCCTTTTACAGTTTCCACCTGAGATCACGCTTTGCTTAAAAATGATTCCCGTGTAACATTTCTCGTTACCACATTGACAAAGGGCTTGACCCGAAACGCGTCTGTAAGGGAATAAAGAAATCATTGTAACTCACCCCGCGAGTGCTGCTTCTTCTTTCTCGGCTGGGAGAGGAGATCCTGGAGCTGTAATATATATATATATATATATATATATATATATATATATATATATATATATATATATATATATATATAACACCAAATCCTGTCCACATCAAATGCTGAAATCCTTCACCAGCGACGCTTATAGGAACGGACCACCACTCAGGTTTTAATTGATTTCAAGGTGCATTTATTCCTGCATTTCTCTCAACATGACGTGTTTCGACCGGATCTCCCCGGTCTTAATCACATGACATGCAAGGAATCCCATGTTACTTTAATACTCGAGCTCTCCATCTTACTCCCTTCAAACAGTACATAGAATTGAAAGATAGACTATAATTGGAAAAAAGACTATATGGGTATGGGGTGCTATTTCAGGATGACAACTCTATTTACAAAAATTCATTGTCATATTCCTGGCGAGTTTAAAAATACAATGCTTCCTAAAATAAACGGAAAGCCTTGTCAATAACAAATAAACATCGCAACAAAGAACTAAAAAAGGTAATCAATACTTATGGACCCCACTCCAAATTATTAACGAAATGTTAGGATAATCCATTGTGTCAAAAATAAATACACAAATGTGCAATAAAGGGCAAGTGCCCACATAATATCCAACATAGTCCATCTAAAATACATCTATTTATATGAAGGTAATGGAGACTAGAGCATTCCACCAAAGTACAAATATGTATCGCTCTACTAAGAAGTTCCTAGTAGACACGATATAAATAAATTAAAAATTGGGACTAGCGGATGCATTTCAAATTTCATACTAGAAAATTACAGTGAAGTGCATACAGTGATAAATGTGCAAAGATATGAATGTAAACATTAGAGGCTGGAAACAGTGGATATACAAAGTGGAAGTGAACATGTTTAAGTAGTGTGCAAAAAATTGGTCATCTCACGATTCTAATACCACACAGATACCGGATAAAAACCAGTTAAACCAGGGGCCTAGTTAAACAAATAAAATCCACAAGTAAAAGTGTAGCTAAAATCCAATAAATAACCAATCTGTACACACTAAAAAGTTCAAGTTGCATAAGAAATATTGTTAAAATGTATCAGGATAATTATGAGATTGCAAGAATAAATTTAATTAATTATCTTAGGGATAGCAGCAAGAAATGGAAAGTATAGAAAGTGTATTGAAATGTAAACATTTGACTTCAATTATATAGATATATCGAAAATTAAATATATATATATATATATATATAAATATGAGTACAAAATGATAACAGTACACTCAGAGTCAGAATTATAAAGTCAAGAAATGTCCTTGCAACGTCGACTTCAAATTACAGAAAGTTGTATAAATCCTCTCCTGTATTAAGCCCATTGGGCATCTTAGTATCTAACCTTATGATATATTGGCTTTCCAATTGGCGCAATTTCTTCTCTCTGTTCCCTCCTCTGATAGATTTGGGAACTGCGTCAATTACATAATAACAGAGATCCTGAAGGTTATTATGATGGACCAATTTGAAATGACGGGCAACTGGATATGAAGAGTCCGAATTCACAATTGCCCGTAGGTGTTGCAAGATACGATTAAAACAGGGAGTTTGGTGCTGCCTACATATTGAAGTTGACATGTACATTTGAGCACATAAACGGCAAAGTCGGTCTTGCATGAATAGAGGCCTTGAATTTTTTTTTATATGGCACAGAAGAAAAGGCATCTTCAAATACCTGTGTATTGACCCCAAACTTACAGGACCTGCACGAGCTACACTTGTAAAAACCCTTTCTGTTAGTCAACCAGTTGCCCGTATTGCTTACTTTGGGGCTAGTCCTAACAAGTGCATCCCTCATAGAGGACGCTCTTCTAAAAGTTATTGTTGGTTGTAATTTCAACTCCGGGGCCAAAGTCATGTCTGTCCTGAGAATGGGCCAATGTTTGTTAACAATCCTTCTAACTTGTTTCTCTTGGCTACTGAATGTGGTTATTAGTCTCACCACTGATTTTGGTTTTACGTCTGATTAAGTAGTGTTGAAATCCACACTACTACTTTCTGGTTGAGTGACCTGATACTGTATCCTGGCCAGTGCTGACTGTAGGTCCCTCAGACCATAGCCTCGAGCTTTGAATCTATCTATTGATTCTGACAAACATTGTTCCAAGTCCTCTTTCTTGCTACAAATCCTTTTGATACGTAAAATATATATATATAATTCTTCTGAGCCTCGCAAAGGAACCAGCAGATGATGGGATTTTGGACTGACACGTATTTCCGAGGCCCATCTGAGGGCTTTGAAAGTGAACAGTGTGAATCACCGTGCATCCATCAGTGGAGTAATTAGCTGACACCGACCACAAGGCCCAACAGGCACTGCGTTGAACACAATGGTGTAGCCCATCTGAGAGTGGTTAATTGACTTGTGTGGGTGTGTCAAATAGCACAAACTTCTTGTCGAGTCTCTGAAGAGAGCAGTAGCTCAGAAACGCGTCAGGCTTTTAACCTCCGACATGAAAGCTGTAATTTTATTGAAATGCGGAACCCAGCCTTACCTGAATAAATGCTTTTCAGCAAGCTGTTGGTCGTGTGCGTCCTTGCCTGTGGGCACTTGGAGCTTTGATGTTATACGCGGTAGCCCAGCCGCGAAGGATAGCACTACCCCGTGATGACTGGGGGTCCTGGGGCCCGAAATTCTTCTGAGCCTCGCAAAAGAACCAGCAGCCGATGGGATTTTGGACTGACACGTATTTCCGAGGCCCATCTGAGGGCTTTGAAAGTGAGCAGTGTGAATCACCGTGCATCCATCAGTGGAGTAATTAGCTGACACAGACCACAAGGCCCAACAGGCACTGCGTTGAACACAATGGTGTAGCCCATCTGAGGGCGGTTAATTGACTTGTGTGGGTGTGTCAAATAGCGCAAACTTCTATATGAGTTAGATGGGTTTTCTGTGACCATCAAGTGTATTAACTGGTGTTAGAAATGGGATTCCTGGTTGGCTGAGGTATACACCCATGCCAGGCAGGAATCACCACTCTAGTCAGAGTAAGCTAGATACACACTGAAAGATAACCTGTGCACACCCTCTGGTGGCTTGGCACAGAGCAGTTAGGTTTATCTAAAGAGGCAATGTGTAAAATATTTGTGCAACACACACACAGTAAGACAATGAATATACCACAAAACACTCCACACAGGTTTAGAGAAATAGATTATTATATTCTAAACAAAACAAGACTAAAATGAAAAAAATCCAATGTTTGGAAGTTGAAATATTGAATTTTCATGAAATAAATCCAATAAAGGGCTTAGAAGCAAGTAGCACTAAAAAGGTTACTTTAGGTCGTGATGGGCCAGGGAAAGTCAAAGGGGGAGATTTACTAAGATTGTGCGCCATGTTTGCGTGACAAAAGTGAGGCAAATTGGCATAAAATCTTATTTTCTCGAATTACTTTCTAGCACTAAACTTGTTAAGCGCTGGAATTAACGGAAAGTAATGCGAAGCAGAGCATGGCGCTGCTTCGCATTACTTTGCGCCATGGGGTCATATCAAGGGTGGAGCATGGGCGTTCCCATGCAACCACCCAAGGTTTCTCACACTTAACCCAATTTCCTAATAAAGTAAATTGGGTTTAGCATGCGAAAACTGCGCCCTTTTCAAGTTGCCACACGGAAGGAGAAATTCTTTAATTTCTCCTTCGTTTTCCGACTTTGCATGCGTGCTGCACTGTGTGCAGCACGCATACAAAGTGAGAAAAACTTTGCATTGTGTCTGAGCATCGTATTTTGTACAGGAAGGTTAACCTTCCTGTACAAAACCTATGCTAGACAAATGTACACACCCTAGCGCTATGGCGCTTAGGTGTATATGTGGCGCAAGGCAGCTGTAATCAGCGTTGGTGCAAGGGAAAAGGGAGGAGAGCGCCATATCGCTGAAGATATCGTGCTCCCTCTCCGTTGCGCAAACCAGTGCAGCCTCGCGGGTGGCTGCGCTGCGGGAATTGTTTGTAAATCTCCCCCAAAGTTTGGGCCAACAGTGATGGAGCGCCAGCCAGCTAGGACCCACACAGGCCTCAGTGGACAAAGTACCTTTCTTGGTCACAAACAGTGAGATGCATCGATGTCGAGGCCTGCAGGTGCAGGATGCGTCAAACTTCTCCACGCAGTGAAGATGAGTAGTCAGTTCCGACGATGGGTGCTGTAGTTGAGAGGGGATGCATCAATCTCTCCAAGTTGCAATGGTGGTGATACGCTGTCTGATGCATCGATCTCTGGAGGCAAAGCGCTGGGTGCGAGACGAAAAGATGATTTTACTACAACAACTGGATCAATGAGCCGGTTCTGCTATACGTAGACAGGAGATGCATCAAAATCCATGTTGCAAGTATCTGGTCCCCTTCCAGTGAGCCGGTCACACGTGCGGGGGTTAAGACTTGGATATCACTGCGTCTCAAGCAACACGGGGAACCCAACAAGCACTTGGAGAACACTTGGAGTGAAGACAGACTCCAGCTTTCCTTCAGCAGAGACAGAGAGCAGCAGGCAGCAGGACAACTAGCAGAAAGTTGGCCTTCCAGCTCAGCAGTTCAGTTGAGTCCTTTATGCATCACAGCAGTTCTGGCAGAGCGTCAATTACAAGTCCAGTAGTGTCTGATTATAGGAGGTCAGAGACCCAGTACTTATACCTAAAAATGCCTTTGATGTGGGGATGACTTCAAAGCAGCTCCACAAAGTGCACAGGTATCTCTTTTAACCCAGTCCTGTCTGTCAGGCTATCTGTGGGGTTTAATCAGTTCTTTTTGTGGGGACAGGACACTGCCTATTCAAGTGAAGTGTTAGCCCCTTCCCTCTGTCCTGCCCAGGCAAGGTCATCAGAAGATGTATGTAGATGGATGCTTGGACATACCTATCCTTTCAGTGTTGTAGCTGTCTAGAGGCAATGCACAAAGTGTAGCTGTCCCCCACCCCAATTGGCATTGGAGACAGGCTGTCAGGCACACAGAGCAGTAAGTGCCCAAAAATATCCACTTTCTAAAAGTGGCATTTCTAAAACGTTAATGTTAAGTCCTACTTCACCAGTGAGGAGGATTTCCCATTACCATTCCAAAGATATGAAATATGAAAAAGCTAATACTCTCTGTCAGGAATTACAGCTTAAAAGTGTTTTAAGGAATTCCCAATGCTAGCCTTTGAGAGAAGTAGGCCTCACAGTAGTGAAAAACTAATTTGGATGTTTGTCACAATCAGGACATGTAAAGATTAAACACACGCCCAACCTTTTACTTACATTGCACCCTGCCCTGGGGCTTAGGGCCTACATGAGGGGTGACTTATAGGTAGTAAAAGGGGAGTTTACGGCTTGGCAGGTAGGTTTAAATGGCAAGTCGAAGTGGCAGTAAACTGCACACACAGGCCCTGCAGTGGCAGGCCTGAGACTGGTTTGAAAGGCTACTTATGTGGGTTGACAATCAGTGCTACAGGCCTTCTAGTAGCATTTGACTTACATGCCCTAGGTATATGTTATACTACTTTACAAGGGACTTACTAGTAAATCAAATATGCCAATCAGGTATAGACCAATGTCACCATGTCTATGGGAAGCACATGCACTTTAGCCCTGGTTATCAGTGGTAAAGTGCTCAGAGTCCTGAGGCCAACAAAAATAATCAGCAAAACAAGAGGTAAAAGGTAGAAAGTCTGAGAAAAGACCATCCTGAGGATTACAGGTCTAACAACTGCCATATGGTGAAACACCAGAGTCACATTATATATATTGAGTAATACTTGGAGCATATCGCTATAGAGGATAAACATTTTTATTGGACCCAGTGTCCAAGCACCATCATGGCTTTCTCATTGTTCCATTATTTACTAAGTGAACAGCTAAGCATACTCTTGCTTGCTACAATAGCTACCACTTAGAAATGTATCAGGTGAATTATATTTTAGGCATGTTGTTCTATTCAGGAGGAACTGTTACAGAAAAGTAGAGTATTTAGCAAATTATGGAACATCCTGAGAGAAATTCTTGTCTGTTAAAAAAAATCAAGGAGTAGACTTATGGTCGGAAATGGGCACTCAGCAAAAAAAAACTATGTTTCCTACCCACTTCACTTAAGGTTCTCATGTCTCGTTTATAGATACTTTTGTTTCTGAAAGCAAGCCTCCCCTGGCTCTTCCATCAGGAACCTTCTACAGGCAGCCCACCCACCACAGGGATCACCAGCTGCAGTGTGTTGGAAGGCTGCCCTTTTTGGGGCAAGCCTTCTTATGATGATTTTTCCTGCATGGCTCAGGTGGGAAGTCATGGGAGTTCCGGGCAGGAAAACAACTAACAAAAATATACACCACATGCCAGGAGAACCCACCTAACATTTTAGGTGTTGTTTATGAAAATTCAAGAAAGAAAAAGTTAAATGGGCCTCCATAGCATAATAGTTCACCCACCATTGCAATTTTGCAGAAAGTCTTCCTGCTGTTTTAGTGACAATTCTCAGCCACGTCGACATGGATCCACACAGCACTGATGCTGACCACCATAGCACCAGCAGAGTCTGCCTTACCACAGGCATAGCAGCCAGTCCTAACCACAGCCTTACTGATGCCCTTAGTAGACATTGATCTCAACATGTAATGAGAGCGAGTATTTTTTTTTAAAAAATGGCAAGCTTGAGAAACAGATAAAACCTCCTTGTTGGCACAAAGAAGATTAAAAAGATCTAGCAGAATTTTTATCCAAGCCTTGCAGGTCAGCACAAACAACAGTTAATAAGCTACTCCCTGAAAGGTACAATGCATTAAGGATGTGATAAATGTTTATCCTTTAGTTACACCCTACACACACGTTTATTGACCAACGAGGGAACTTGCAATACCCTTATAACATATGGCAGTGGACACTTTATTTCTTATATATTTACAATATTCATACAAATGAGAATTTAATTATATTGCATATCCCCATGACTACACCATCGGCAAAGGATACAGTCATGGCACTATCTTTCACAGAGCAACTACACGAGATATTTTAAGAAGGGTGGATGCATGAATAACGCTGGTAAAGATAGAGCTTTGTTACTACAATAATAATGATAGTGTTAAATACATTTTCACAAAACACATTGCAGGATGTTGGGAGATCACGTGGCACTAACGAACAAAAATTTGAGGGACATACCTGGACGCATGCCACTAACAGGCCTGTGATGTACATTGACTATCATAGAGATGAATTGCCTGATGTATGGTTAGACTCTCAAATGAAGAATAATTTAGTGATGTGCAATTATGAGTGCTGACAGAGCCTCAGAAGAAGGCATGGACAACATTGGAAAAGCACATGCATTTCAATGCATAATAGTGTGCAAAATAAAAAAAACGATGAAAGTCCGAGCTTTCGAAAAATGTCGAGTGCTATAAATTGGAGGGTTATCTCTATAAGTGAATTCTATGTGAAATTTGATGAACACTTAATTTAAATATTTTATATGCATGTGCGATCGTCTATTAGCATAAGAGAAATAATAGTATTCATGATTGGGCATCTGTGTCAGAAAAATCAGATGCGACATGCGCAGTTATTTTGGTTGAAGCAGATAGTTAAAAAGAAATTGCGAATCTTAACAGAGTTTTGTGAGCTTGGTTGGGGTTATTCGTAAGCCTGCATGTTCTCAATTGTATTTGACAATGAAATCAAGGAATGCAATCATCATGCAATTTACTACAATCAGAACCACTAATTTAATATCATAACAATGATACTGCTCAAAGTAACAGTTCAAATTGAAATGAACTGCTAAGCCTGTTAAGTCCCACGTGTCAGCGAGAACCTTCTGGTAAAGTATTTACATTCAACGGTAAATAATAAGAGATCGTGGTAAGATGGTGCATCCTAAGTAAGATTAGAAGTATATGTTAATTGGCCAGCTTTAGCGCTGGTGGCACCTGGTGCGGCAATCCGTTTTGGTGCCCCCTCCCACATGACCTCCTACTCAGATTCCCTGGCTACCACTGGGCAAAAGTGCCCCTCATCTTTCCATAGCCCCTCTCTCACATACATTTCTTTTGTTTTAAAGCACTGGTATTGGCTAGCTTTACTAAAAAAAATGTATATTTACCTAAACAAACCCTTTTTAGCAACATTAGGAATAAATAATGAAAAACTGGTGAAACAATATAACGTCCTAACTATTTTATGCAGTTTGCATGAAGCTCTTTGATGACAGTTTGTAACAGTCACTCTTCTACATTAGGGGTGTGTCTTATGTGCTGCGGTAACACAAGAATTTATTAAACAAAAGCAGTAATTCACACAGCTCTCCATACAAAATACAGATTTGTGATTTGCACGCATATTAACCCTTAACTGTTAAAATTAGGAAGTTAGAAGCCAAAAGGTCAAGGGAATCCAAGCCAAAGATGCCATGTTTAAAAAAAGTTCTTACTTCTTTCTCATTTATTGTACCTGCCCCCTACATGAGAACTGTCAGAAAGTGTTTATTAATTTGGGAAGAAGGGACACTTGCCTACGTAATAAACACACACTGGGTGAGTCTCAACACAAGTGCCAGAAAATCTCAGCAAAACCCCTGGTAGTGGTAGCAGAAGCAGCGGGCAATTCCCCAAGGAAGTGCATGTTAAGTTCAAGCAGTAACAAACAATTTTTAACTCCTTGCGTGCGCGTGACGGCCGGGAGCCATCACGCATCACGGTGGGGTTGTGAGGAGGGCGGCCCCCGGCCGGCCGAACACCGCCCACTCATTAACAACCCAGCAAGGGGTTAAAGACAAGAAAACAACACAGTGAAAATGTCAAATCCATTTCGAAACAGAAACCATAAATGAGCAAAGAGACACCAAAATCATTAAACTTGGATACAGGAATCCATTGACATGCGTATAAAAATGTTTTAGCAAAAAGGACAGAAAAATGTAAGTACTTCTGAAAAACAGTTTGCATGGATAAGTACCTGGTGATAACGGATAGGGTCTCCTGACATCCAATCTGTCTGTCTCTGTTTCCCATTGAAAGACCTTTCAATACCAGTTAGGAAAGAAAATGCTGCACAAATGTGTGTTAACGTTGGGTCTAGAGGCTGGGTCCCTGAGGATGAAGAAGAGCAGTGGTGTATACATGTGATGAAAAAATATGGTCTTACAAAGGGAAGGGCCTTAATCAAGGAAACAACAATAATTCTTAAACAAGGAGAAACAACATTGGAAGTAAACACTGTAGTTCAATGGACACTGGCATGGATGGAAATCATACTGCTTATGCTTTTGCACATGTGCTAGTCTTGAGCCAGAGGGGCAGTTCTTTGATTCTTTGGGTGACATCACAACCTGGCCTTATCAATCAATCGGGGGTTTATAAAGTGTGCTACTCACCCGTGAGGGTCTCAAGGCACTGGGGGGAGATGGGGGGGGACGGTGGCTCTGGGTCAGTCGAAGAGCCAGGTCTTGAGGTCCTTCCTGAACGTTTGCAGGGTCGGGGAGCATCTGATGTTCAGCGGGAGCTCGTTCCAGGTTTTTGCTGCAATGTAGGAGAAAGCTCTCCCGCCGGTTCTGTTTCTGCAGATGTGGGGAACCTCTGCTAGGGTGAGGTCAGCGGAGCGGAGGTTTCTCTTGGGTACGTGGAAGGATACTGGTTTGACAGGTTTGTGTGTAGCCCGTTTTTTGACTATTTAAGGGCCTGTTTTATGGTCTGGTGGGGCAATCTGTTTCTCTGCTATTACCACAAATGTTGCTTGCAGCAAGCCCAAATGCTTGCAGTCGCCCATAACTTGCAAAACATAAATATGGCCTGCCTTTACAAGTGCAAAAAAAGCTTTGATTTGCAAATATGGTCCACTTTTTTTTTACAACTATCTGATTCGCTATTGGAGGCTACTTTTAGTTTAGTGCTAAGACCTACTACCTGTCCCAGTCTGAACCTTTCTTCCAACATGTCAGACGGTCAGACCAATATGCCAGGAGTCATTGACTATGAGCAGAAACCAGTTCCTTTTGGAGTGGACGATGTGGCAGATGCCCAGAAAGGAGATGGTATAGATCCTTAGGGTATTCCCTTTCACTCTAGTGAACCATAGAGTACAATAAGATGTGCACTGCACTGATGACATCTTTGATATCATTAGTGATG
This sequence comes from Lissotriton helveticus, assembly GCF_964261635.1. Taxonomy (NCBI): domain Eukaryota; kingdom Metazoa; phylum Chordata; class Amphibia; order Caudata; family Salamandridae; genus Lissotriton; species Lissotriton helveticus. Next base: position 912,466,270 of record NC_136071.1, on the reverse strand, counting down.
TCATCACACACACACATTCATGATCTCTAGTGAATACATAATGTTGGCTGCTGTACTTCTCACTTGTGTGACTCATAGGCTGTGAACAACAGGTTCTAAAGCAACACGTTATGTTATTTTTATTTATTTTGATACACTGTGGTGGATATGCTCTAGATGATCTGCACATCAACGTGTCTCCTTTATAATATGATCCAAAACAGTCCTTGTATTCAGTCTCGGGGGCTCCTTTGGTGCCAAACACTCATCCACCTAGAGTGTCAACTCCCGAATACACCAAGGTGATTCAGGTACCAATTTAGATTAAAGACACCAGAGACCACCATACAATAGTTACTTTCATCCTGTGTGCATTATGCACCATGAAGAGAATTATCATCACACGAGAAAGAGCCCCACAAGATTAAGTATCACCGTAGCTCTAGATCGGTTTCAAAATCAAATTTTATTTCTTTACAGAATGCAGCAGCAGATGAGCGTGTCGCCCTACCCGGGCTTCCTCAAGGCTGGAAATTACATATTAAGACATCAATTGGAACATGTATTTTCTATAACATTTAAAAACATAGCATTCAAACAAAAATTATTTTAATGTAAAAATGGTCAATTTATCAGTGAGTGCTAATATCATTATTAAGGCCACCAATCACCCGTAGTGACATAAAGGGCGAGAACATTATGTTTCCCCTCAGTGAAACTTTTTATTTATTTTGATACACTGTGGTGGATATGCTCTAGACGATCTGCACATCAACGTGTCTCCTTTATAATATAATCCAAAACAGTCCGTGTATTCAGTCTCGGGGGTTCCTTTGGTGCCAAACACTCATCCACCTAGAGTGTCAACTCCCGAATACACCAAGGTGATTCTGGTACCAATTTTGATTAAAGACACCAGAGACCACCATACAATAGTTACTTTCATCCTGTGTGCATTATGCACCATGAAGAGCAATATCATCACACGAGAAAGAGTCCCACAAGATTAAGTATCATCGTAGCTCTAGATCGATTTCAAAATCAAATTTTATTTCTTTACAGAATGCAGCACCCGATGCGCATTTCTCCCTACCCGGGCTTCCTCAAGGCTGGAAATTACATATAAAGACATCAATTGGAACATGTATTTTCTATAACATTTAAAAACATAGCATTCAAACAAAAACTATTTTAATGTAAAAATGATCAATTTATCAGTGAGTGCTAATTTCGTTATTAAGGCCACCAATCACCCATAGTGACATAAAGGGCGAGAACATCATGTTTCCCCTCAGTGAATCTATATCACTCAAAATCCGAAAGTACAGATTCAGGTGCACCCATTAGGTAGACTGAAGAGCCACCACATCCTCCAAACCACCCTGTGTCTGGTTATATACAGAGACACTAGATATCCTTCACATTCGTCTTGGCGCAGAAAGTGAAAGGAGAAAGAAGTTAAATGAAACTCCTGATAATCTCGCCTCGCTAATGTAGTAATTATAACATTATGTCTCCTATAAACACTGCACATAGTTAAAATTCCAAAGTATAATCACACTTACCAGAAGGGCTGGAAAATATTTTTAAAGGTATAGGGCTTGATATGCCATCTAGTCGCGAATACTCGCAGCGACAACCAACATATATTATTCAACATGAAAGCACGCCTAAACAAAGGCAATCACCTCTTACCTACAGTTTCATAGTCCTCTTTTTAACATCTTAGGCACCAAATTTAAAATCTGCGCACTCTGTGTGTGAAATACGTTCTCTTTTCCAAGTCAGTTATATTATTGGAATCGTGATACGTTCCATCTGTCATAAACGAAATATATACGGGCTATTTTCAGTCTACAGTTCTGTTTACGATCCCCACGGATCCCATTTCTATTAATTTCTATGCCAGAATGTTAAAAGGCTATTAGTACCGCGTTCAAAGCTTACCGGGAGTTCCCATTCATTCCAAACAGCGTGTCCACGCCACTACTATTCGGGTTCCACACGCCTACGTCAACTCGCTTAGTTTTAATTGCATTACGTTAAAAGTAAACACCAAAGAAGGACACTGTCAGGACTGGCCAGAGCAAGCCCTTAGTAAGCCACAAGTACCTCCCAGTTGTTTGTAAAGTGCATCAGGGCAGACATGTCAGGCTTAATAGGTTCTTGCCAAACAGATGGTCGTCCCTTTTGTTTAGTCGGCAAATGATATCCTCGCGGCGGAATTCCAAGATTGCCACCGATTTCAATTGCTGAAGTTGCCGGTCTAGTGTTTTTGGTTTTTCGGCAAGGGCAGCTGTGTTCGCTTGCTCCCGCCCGGCAAAGTGCGCACTTCAACTGAGACATTTTGAGGAATGGTTGCCTTCACCAGAGCGGCCATTTTTGAGAAAATACGATTCCTGTTTTGGGAGTATTTCGGAGCCTTCAAGGCAGACTGGCATTTCCTCGTCTGCGGTAAGTCTGTCTATGACTTTATTTTTGAGACTCAAGTGATGTTAAAGGGAACTGAGGAGTAGCAGAGTTTCGGTATTAGCGGTCCCAGATTTTTGTAAAGAATTTCTTGTTTGGTTATTTTACAGAAAATTTGTGATCCTTATCACGAGTAACATTTAGTTACCAGAATGTTTTTGTGAAGCATCCTACCAGAGACCTATACTACCTGAGACCTGAAAGAATGCATGCCACCCTGAGTTGTTATTCTGAGCTGCATTTTGGAACATAGAAATAATGCACTAAGACTTGAGAAACAGAAATTCGCCAAGTAGGTATTGTTATTTATATATATATATAAGTCAAGTCAAAAATTTATATAGCGCACTACTCACCCAGAGGGTCTCAAGGCGCTTGAGGAGGGGGGTTCGCTACTTATCAAATAGCCACGTTTTGAGTTGTTTTCTGAAGGAGAGGTGGTTCTGTGTGAGGCGGAGGTGGGTGGGGAGCGAATTCCAGGTCTTGGCCGCTAAGTAGGAGAATGATCTTCCTCCCATGGTGGCTTTTCGGATGCATGGAATCGCGGCGAGGGCTTGATTGGACGATCGTATTTGGCGGGTGGGGGTGTAAAAGGTCAGGCGCGTGTTGAGGTATCTGGGTCCTAGGTCATAGAGGGCCTTGTGTGCGTGGGTGAGGAGACGGAACGTTATTCTCTTGTTGACGGGGAGCCAGTGAAGGTCTCTCAGGTGACCGGATATGTGGATAAGTATAGATACTTACCATCACAGAAGGAGTACCATCTTGTGGCTGAATTCTCCAGAGTTTCGTCACGGTGGTGGTCTCGATTGTTTTCAACTGTTAAGAAGAAGGTTAATCCCTGTTTCACAAGTTCCTACAGGTAACTAAGTAGTATCAAGATAAAACTAGGAAAAGAGAGAGTACACAGTGAGAATAATTAGAGAATTTATCTGTTATTTCATTATTTCAGTAGTATCTACACGTGAGGAGGAACGCAGTGTAGAAGTGAAGGTAATTACTTATCTACAAGAGAACAGATAGCCACCCAATCAGGACAGGTAACCTAAGTATAGATAAAGAGAGCAAAGTGTGGAAGAAGTAAGAGGGTTTAGTATCTGTTCTAACATAGTTCTATAACAGGAAGAACACGTAAGATAGCTGCAGACCTGTCCAGCAGAAGGAAGTTGTGGCATTTTCTCTTCTCTTCCCAATCCCCTTTCCCCCTCTTTGCTGCTTGGGTGCTATATGTACTCGGTAGTGGAGTTTGGGAATTGTGGAATTAATTATCGGCTCCTGCGGAAGCACAGAATTTTGGGACAGATATCTGACAGATTGAAGTGCCTTTCCAGAATTCTTCCGCCTGAGCAGGATAGCAGAGGGAATCAATATGAAAACCTTAGCGGCAGTGCTTGAAGGGTTACAGACACAACTCAGTGAGGCCATGTCCGATAATAAATCAATCAGAGAGGAGGTTAGGAAATCCAGCCAAGAACCCCAGTTTTTACGACAGAGGTTAGAAGAAGTATCTGCTGGCCCAGTTTCTGGATCTAAGGAAACTAAGCCTACATTATTCGCCCCAGCCCCCTCAGCGGCAGAATTGACCACTCAGGGTATTCATGCTATTTCTCCCACCATTCCATTAGCGGCTCCAGAAAGGCTTAGTGGGGATCCACATAAGGCCCAGATCTTCCTCACCCAATGCGCATTACACTTTCTTTGTAGACCAATAATATTTAAGGAGGATCAGTCTAAGGTGACGTTCATGTTGTCTTACCTGAGTGCAGATGCGGCCGCCTGGTCTATGCCATTGGTGAACAACAATGATGCGATTCTGTACGATTTTGGGGAGTTTAAAAAAGAATTTTTGAGAATTTTCGACAGAAGGTCCGTATCACAAACAACTGATAAAGAACTGTTGGATTTAAAGCAGGGCAATAGAGAGATTTGGCGCAATTTAATAAATTGACTGTCGAAACCAACTGGCCAGAAGCCAAAAGATCCTCCATTGTTTATGGAGGACTCAAGGATGAACTGAGGAATGGGGTGGCACAGTGTCAGGATTCGAGCCTCCAGTAAGCGCTGACCTTCCTCGCGCTGTACACGGAGGTTTATGGCAGGAAAGACTACGTTTCCCAGCATGCCCGGGAAGCACGTCACGTTTGCAACGTGAGTCACACAAGTACAGGAAATAAAGCACTTGCCGGGAAAACGGGCTTTGCCGATTATTCCTGCTGTAGAGATCGAGTGGTTGGTATCTACCAGGAAGGCGGTAAGACCCCTTGTTTGAATCCTGTTCTAATCTAGCGGTACCCCGTTCTGGGTTGGGTGCGCGTTTCCCTGTGGCGCCGAGTGGAACACGTAGCAAGTGTTGATTCGGCTCGCATTTCGTGTCTTTGAAATCTCTACCTGGGCTAAGGGCTCTCTCGGATGAGCGAGCTCACTTTCTCCGTTGGCCGAGACTGGCATTCTGCCATCTTGATGCGGGGAAAATACAAAGAATAATTAACTTCCCTGTTGGAGGAGACTACAATTCCTGGTCTCTTGCGGGACAGTTGTAGTCTTTCTGATTATTACTATGAGCGTTTTGGGCTCAAACTGTGCCTTGGATTTTCCACGGATTACCTGATGTCTTGGTCAGCCTAGCGGTTGCTGGACGCTTTTGGATTTCAGAAACTTTTGCGTGGTGCAGACTTCGTTAAGGATTTATTAACCATGTCTGCTGTTCATGTTTGATTTCTCTCCACAACCTTTTCTATTTTATCCAATCACAGGAGAGAGAAATAAAGGGTATCATATCGGTGGGATTTATCTAACTACAGAAGATAACACAATCAGTGTTTGGTATGTTGTAGAATCTAGCTCATAGGATGAAACAGCAGGTACAGAATCAGTAGTTCCAATGTGTTCTTTTGGTTCCCTTTACAGTTGGTAAATCCCTGGTATCCCCCTAATCTCTTCCTATATTTGAGGCATCAGTATTAACCTTTACAGGTAGGAGTGTGGGCATGATGTATGTTATACTGTAAGGGAGGGACAAAGATAGTCCTGTTATATGTAAACACTTATTGTGTGTTCTTAGTATCTTTTGTTGTCGTTTCAGATCTCCCTCCTCGCTGTCCCCTACCTTTCCTTCCCTCGCTTGACTATCCCGGCAGTCTGTGTATCTTCACTTCAGACTCTGGGGACTTCGAGAGGTGGAACCAATATAGCATCAGCACAATCCCGAAGATATCGGAAGGAGGAGCCTGATAGAATAATCGGCCCAAGATTGTTTTCTCTTCTTGATTGTGCTGAGTTAGATATATGGCTACCTTAGAAGACGTAATGGCTGCTCTGGCGTTGGTGCAAACAGAGTTAGTAGCCTCCCGACAGGAAGTAGCCGCTTCGAGAGTAGAAACTGCTCAGCTACAAGCCAGGGTAGATAGGATACAGGGGAATCCCTTTAATGCAGGTGGTAACCCTCCCCCTTCCAGCTCTGTAGTTGTTGAAATGCCCGCACAAATACCGTTGGCTCCCCCTGAGAGGTTTTTCGGGGATAACAAAAAGGTACAGGTTTTCATGACTCAGGTGTTGCTACATTTCATGTGCAAACCCAAAATGTTCTCTACCAACCAGGCCAGAGTGGCTTTTCTGATCTCATATTTAGGGGGGCGAAGCAGCGCAGTGGGCAGTCCCTGTAGTTAGATGTGATGACCCTCTGCTTTACGATTGGGGTGAATTTTGTCTGGAATTCGAGAAAACATTCGACCAGAGAGCAGAAACGTTTTCTGCTGACAGAGATCTACTGGAACTGAGACAGGGCACTTCTGATTTGGTAAGATACCTCAACAGTTTTCGTCGATTGGTGGCGGAAACCGATTGGCCTGAGTCCAAGCAATCTTCTATCTTTTATCAGGGTCTTACTGAGGAATTAAAGGATGTGTTGGCACACATCGACCCCCAACCTCGCACCTGCTCCGCTCTCATAGAACTTACCTTACGCCTAGACCATAGGATGAAAGAGCGGAAAGGAGACCACAAGAAAAAAGATCGTCCTGTCCAGCCGTATGAACGTGTCGGGCAAGGGGAGAAAACAGCTACGTCAATGGAACCTATGGAAATAGGAGCCGTGAGGGCCTCATTGACACTGAGTGAAAGGGATCATCGCTGAAAACAAGGTATGTGCCTTTATTGTGGCAAAAAAGGGCACTACCTATGGGACTGCCAGTAAAACCTAAGCCTAGAAGGTTTAGGAATGGACAAGCCGCGGCGGGGATCACTGATAAGGGGGCGGAAAACTCCAAAGCTTGAAGGTGGAAGAAGGGGAACTCTCAAGCAAAAACATCATCCCTTCAATAACTCCGGGTTGTGTTCAGGAGAAGAACCACTTGTTTCTTGAAATGTCTATGGTTATAAACTCCGAAGAAAAAGACATAAGGGCCATGGTGGATTACGGAGCCACAGGATGCTTCATGGATTTTGATGAAGCCATGCGTTTAGGAGCACTCCTTATCACCAAGAGTCAGCCAGAAACCGTGTACGCAGTGGACGGAAAGGAATTGGAAGCGGGACCCATTAAATACAACACCCCTGAATATGACCTTACCTACGATGGCTAGCATCATGAGAGGCTGTCGTTTAACATCATAAATGTGCCTCAATATGGAGTCATACTGGGTCTTCCGTGGTTACAAAAACATGAACGCTTAATACATTGGACCTCCAAATCCGTACAGTTTACGTCCACATTTTGTATGGATCATTGCAACCAGGAGCTTTGTAGTCCCTCTCGGGCATTAGCCCCAATACAACATGTTGCCACTGCTGCAGAAAAGGAAGTGACTCTGCCTACCGTCTACGCGGCGTACGAAGCAGTGTTCAGCGACACGCAGGCAGAGGTCCTCCCGCCTCACAGGGAATACGATTGTAGGATTGATCTTCTCCCTGGAGTTGTGGTCCCTAGTGGAAGGATTTATGCCCTCACTGTACCTGAGAACGAAATTCTACGTACCTATCTGGATAAATACCTTGCTGCTGGGTACATACGACCTTCAAAATCCCCTGCGGCATCCCCTCTGTTTTTCATCCCGAAGGCAAACGGTGAGAAGAGATGTTGCATCGACTACAGGGCTCTCAATACCATTACGGGGAAGAACCAATGTCCGTTGCCATTAATCCCTGTTCTATTGGAACAAGTACGAGCGGCCAAGATATATACCAAACTTGATCTAAGGGATGCCTAGCACCTTGTTCGTATACGTCAGGGTGATGAATGGAAGACGGCATTCAAGACACGGTATGGGCTTTTCGAATACCTGGTAATGCCCTTTGGGCTTTGTAACGCCCCGGCCGCATTTCAATTCTTCTTAAACGAAGTATTAAGGGGACATCTTGACCTTTACGTAGTGGTCTATATCGACGACATTTTGATATATTCCGCCACGACTGAAGAACATGTGGGACACGTGAGCCGGGTTTTACAGGCGTTACAAGACAACCATCTTTACTGCAAGATCACCAAGTGTGAGTTTCATGTTACCATGGTGGAATTTTTAGGTGTGATGCTCACACCGTCTGGTCAGGTTATGGCCGAAAGAAAAGTCAAGGCAGTGAAGGAGTGGCCTTGTCCCTGTAACGTCAAGGATATCCAGAGCCTGTTGGGTTTCGCCAACTTTTATAGAAGGTTTATCCGGGGATTCTCTGCTATGGTGACGCCGTTAACCCGGCTCACACGGAAAAACACTCCTTTTGTGTGGGACAAAATAACCCAGGAAGCTTTCAATCAGTTGAAAGCCGCGTTTTCTACGGCTCGGGTTCTCACACACGCCAACCCCGAGATACCTTTCTTAGTGGAAGCTGACGCATCAGAAGTCACTCTGGGAGCCATCCTGTCCCAAAGACACAAAACCACAGGACACCTACATCCGATAGCGTTCATGTCTCGTAAATTGAATTCCGCTGAAATAAACTATACGATCGCCTAGAAGGAACTTCTGGCTATCAGGGATGCGTTCCTGGAATGGAGGCATTGGCTCATGGGTACAAAACACCAGGTGACGGTCTATACAGACCATCGTAACTTGCAATTCATGCGAGCAGCTGGTCATCTTACCCCGCGGCAATTACGCTGGATGCTGTTCTTTGAGGAATACCGATTTGTCGGCACCTACCGGCCAGGTGTGAATAACAAGAAAGCGGATGCTTTGACGCAACAGGAATACCCAACTATGCACACCGTAACACCAAACAGAGCTATCATCGAACCCGCAAAGGTCTTGTGTGTTACACAAACTGGGGATTTCTTGCTGGGCGTAAAGACAGGAGTACAGGCTTGTGTATGGAGAACCTGGCTTAGGCATCATAAAGAATGGAAGATGAAACCAGGCATACCCGTGAAAGGACCACAAGTAATAGTACCTACTAAATCCTTACGAAGAACTGTCTTTTCCTGGTGTCACGACTCACCTTGTGCTGGTCACATGGGATATGCAAAAACGCTGGGGAAGGCATTAAGACAGTTCTGGTGGCCCTTCATCCGGCCTGACCTACGTCAATGGGTGAAAGAGTGTGCAACGTGTGCCCAAATGAAATCCGATCGACAGCAACCCCAAGGGTTGTTACAACCCCTGCCCACTCCGGAAAACCCGTGGGAGAGGTTCTCTGTTGACTTCATAGTCGGTCTCCCCAAAGATCAAGGGAAGACAGCTATAGTCGTGGATATAGACTATCTTACCAAAATGGGTCACTTCATTGCTTGCAACCAGGTTCCCACGGCAGGTCAGTTAGCACACATCCTTTTGGTACACGTAGTTCGTTTACATGGACTCCCAAGGGTTATAGTTTCAGATAGGGGGGCCCAAATCACGGCACGTGTTTGGAAAACCTGGTGCTCTGAACTGCAGATAACGTCTTCCCTCTCAACTAGTTTTCACCCCCAAACAGATGGTCAGACAGAGAGGTTAAACCAGACACTCAAACAGTTCCTGCGTTGTTACGTTCAAGATAACACCGAGTCATGAGTGGACTGGTTATGGGTGGTGGAGATTGCTTATAACAACACACAACATTCCTCCACACTTCACACTCCCTTTTTCTGTTCCTATGGACATCATCCTAGATTCAACGCACTGTTGTTTCCGAGTTCCAACGCCAGGTTGCCGGACGTCAAGGAGAGGTTGTTGCGTGTCCGCAAGGTCCTACTTGCCACGCGGAAGAACCTTATACGAGCCAAGGTTAGGTACAAGGCACAGGCGGATAAATGCTGTAGACCTTGTCCTGTGTATAAAAAAGGAGATCTGGTGTGGTTATCCACAAAACACATAAGGTTCGAGAAATACAGTGTATTTAACCCCAGGTTCATTGGTCCTTATCGTGTCATAAAACACGTTAACCCGGTGGCGGTGAAATTGCGCTTGCCGGCGCATTTCAGGATCCACCCAGTGTTTCATGTGTCCCTCCTGAAACCCTCCCATTGCCCGGTAAGGTGTGCTCCTTTGCCTATTTGGGTACAACAGGATCGTGAATATGAGGTTCAGGGAGTGCTAGATTCTAAGTTGGTGAGGGGGCGGTTGCAGTATCTGATTTCCTGGAAGGGCTATGGCCCGGAGGAGAACTCTTGGGAGCCTGCCGGAGCGGTGCACGCTCCTCGTTTGGTGTCTAAGTTCCACCGCTTGTATCCGGATAAACCTGCTGCCGGTCTGCGTCATTGTGAAGGGGGATGTACTGTCAGGATTTGAGCCTCCGGTAAGCGCTGACCTTCCTCGCGCTGTACACAGAGGTTTATGGCAGGAAAGACTATGTTTCCCAGCATGCCCGGGAAGCACGTCACGTTTGCAACGTGAGTCACCCAAGTACAGGAAATAAAATGTAAATGTAGCCGTACTTGTAAAGCGCACTGATACTCCTGAGTGTCCTGGCGCTGTACTCATACCGCTAGGGAACCCTTCCTGTTTTTTCCCCGTGAAATGTCCACTCCTGGGCATCCCCAGGGTGCAACCAGGCATCCCTAGCGCTGTAGGGGGCCGTTGTGGAGACTAAGCAAGCTATTGCCCAGAGTTGCAGCGTGGGACCCATGCTTAGAGTAGGCACCGAGGCGAGAAATCAGGTCTGAGGAATTATGAGCCCAAGATCCGCCGAGACCTGCCAAGGCAGGAATTGAACCCTGGTCCCAGGCCAGACCTCTTCATCAGGGTCTGCCGCTCTAACCATTGAGCCACACTTCTCCACCTAGCCCTCCTAAAGCCCTTGCCGGGGAAACCGGCATTGCCGATTATTCCTGCTGGAGAGATCGAGTGGTTGGTATCTACCGGGAAGGCGGTAAGACCCCTTGTTTGAATCCTTTTCTAATCTAGCGGCACCCCGTTCTGGGTTGGGTACGCGTTTCCCTGTCGCGCTGAGTGGAACACGTAGCAAGTGTTGATTCGGCTCGCATTTTGTGTCTTTGAAATCTCTACCTGGGCTAAGGGCTCTCTCGGATGAGCGAGCTCACTTTCCCCGTTGGCCGAGACTGGCATTCCGCCGTCTTGATGCGGGGAAAATACAAAGAATAATTAACTTCCCTGTTGGAGGAGACTACAATTCCTGGTCTCTTGCGGAGCAGTTGTAGTCTTTGTGATTATTACTATGAGTGTTTTGGGCTCAAACTGTTCCTTGGATTTCCCACGGATTACCTGATGTCTTGGTCAGCCTAGCGGTTGCTGGACGCTTTTGGATTTCAGAAACCTTTCCGTGGTGCAGATTTCGTTAAGGATTTATTAACCATGTTGCTGTTCATGTTTGATTTCTCTCCACAACCTTTTCTATTTTATCCAATCACAGGAGAGAGAAATAAAGGGTATCATATCGGTGGGATTTATCTAACTACAGAAGATAACACAATCAGTGTTTGGTATGTTGTAGAATGTAGCTCATAGGATGAAACAGCAGGTACAGAATCAGTAGTTCCAATGTGTTCTTTTGTTTCCCTTTACAGTTGGTAAAATCCGTGGTATCCCCCTAATCTCTTCCTATATTTGAGGCATCAGTATTTTCCTTTACAGGTAGGAGTGTGGGCATGATGTATGTTATACTGTAAGGGAGGGACAAAGATAGTCCTGTTATATGTAAACACTTATTGTGTGTTCTTAGTATCTTTTGTTGTCATTTCAGATCTCCCTCCCCGCTGTCCCCTTCCTTTCCTTCCCTCGCTTGACTATCCTGTCTGTGTATCTTCACTTCAGACTCTGGGGACGTCGAGAGATGGAACCCATATAGCATCAGCACAATCCCAAAGATATCGGAAGGAGGAGCCTGACTCACAGATCCCTAAGCGACCTACGGATGTCTCAGAATTAATTGATTTAGTTTTGGAAATTGATCAGCGCCAGAGTGAGAGAAGGAGTGAGCGCAGGAAGGATATAAACTATTTCCCTCCTCGGTTCGATCGAATCAGGTCCGACAACTCTAAGATCAAGGAAGCTTCAACTGAAGAAGAAGCTATGCAGATAGGATCAGTGTGTGGCCCTTTGACAATGGAAGAAAGAGAGAAGCGACAAATGGGCAAACTCTGCATGTATTGCGGAGATGCGGTGCATTTTGTGAAAGAATGCCCCAAGAAGCCTAAGAATCCGGCATGGTTAAAAGACAGGCTCCACCAGTAAAGGGAGTTGCTATGGTGGAGGCTCATGAAAAGTCAACTCCAGATTTCCAGCAAGTTGCGAATACATTGCAATCGTCTGCTCCTCACTTAATTGTCTCCAGTTCCATTAAGTTTAGTGGAATTCAATTGTATGGCATATCAGTAATGATTGATTCTGGAGCAACTGGCAGTTTTTGTGACATCGGGTTTGTAAAATCATTGGGCATACAATTTGTCAAGAAAGAGAGGCCAGAATCCGTTTGTGCCGTAGACGGTACAAATCTGTCTTCTGGTCCCATTGTACACAATGCTGAGGAGATTTGGTTGACGGGGCCAGGTAGTCATGTGAGCATTTTGAGGTTTAGTCTCATCGACGCTCCTCAATTTCAGCTCATTCTGGGTCTACCATGGCTGACTGAATATAACCCTAAGATTGAATGGGCCAAGAGAATGATTGAAATGGATTCTGCTTATTGTAAGAGTCATTGCTATGATTGGAGTTTGGAATTTCCTCCTGCGTCACCACCCAAAATCTTGGCTAGTCAAGCCAAATCGGTTTGCGTAATGGAAACTCAAGAAATTCCTAGTAAATACTTGGATTTGGCAGCTGTATTTGATGAAAGAGAGGCTAACTAATTGCCGCTGCATCGTTATTACGATTGCAAGATAGACTTGGAACCAGGAGGCTCTTTGCCCTGCAGCCGTATTTATGCTCTTTCGGAAAAAGAAAATCAACATCTCAAGGAGTATCTTGACCAGTATCTAGCTAACGGATTTATCCGCCCTTCCCAGTCGCCTGTTTCTTCTCCACTTTTTTTTATTCCCAAGAAGGACGGAAGACTGAGAATGTGTATTGACTATCGTGCTTTAAATTCTGTCACCAAGAAGAATAGATACCCGTTGCCACTCATTTCTGAAATGCTGGATCAGGTCAATGGAGCGCGAGTCTATACTAAACTGGATTTAAGGGGGGCCTATCATCTAGTTCGCATGGCCGAAGGTGATGAATGGAAGACCGCATTCCAAACTAGATTGGGTTTATTCGAGTATCAGGTCATGCCCTTCAGATTGTGTAACGCTCCTGCCGCATTTCAGCATTTTGTAAATGATGTCCTGAGGGAGTTCATGGACCGTTTTGCTCTTGTCTACATTGAAGACATTCTCATATTCTCTGAAAATATGAAGGAGCATATCCAGCATGTCCGAGCCGTTCTGAATAAGCTATTGGAACATCAACTTTTTGTGCAGTTGAAGAAATGTGTGTTTAATTCCAGTCAAGTAGAATTTGAGGGTTTCGTTCTTTCATCAGACAGAGTGTCGATGAATGAAGCTAAAGTGAAGACAATCAAGGAATGGCCTTCTCCACGGAATGTGAAACAAGTGCAGAGTTTCATTGGTTTTGCAAAGTTTTACAGACGCTTTATTGAAAACTTTTCGAAAAAAGTTTCTCTGTTAACTCGTCTGTTGAAGAAAGGAGCAAGGTTTGAATGGACAGCTGAAACAGAAGGGGCATTTTGTGAGTTGAAGAGAGTTTTTACTTCCGCCCCAGTGCTTTTGCATCTAAACCCAGAGGAGCCTTTCTTTGTAGAGGCTGATGCTTCCAATTTGGCAATTGGAGGGATACTATCTCAGAGAGACAGAACTACGGGTCAGCTTCATCCAGTTGCTTATCGATGCCGTAAACTGTCTCCAGCTGAGTTGAATTGTTCCATTGCTGACAAGGAGCTATTGGCAGTCAAAGATGCTTTTCAGGAATGGAGGCATTATTTATTGGGTGCTCGACATGAAGTTACTGTTTACACAGATCATCGGAATCCACAGTTTTTAAAATCTGCTCGAAACTTGACTCCCAGGCAACTGCGGTGGTCTTTATTTTTTGCAGGTTATAATTTCGTGTTAACCTATAAGCCTGGTTCCACCAATGGTAAAGCTGATACCTTGTCACATTTAGATGTTGGAGAAGATTCCCTGATTTTGGAGAAGGAACTTATCATTCCAAAGGAAAAGATAATTGGTGTAATCCAGTTTCCAGAGTTTGAAAACCAGTTGGATCAGGATCTTGCTCAATTAGATCTTGAAGACTGGGTCAGACAAGATGAGAATCGAGAGGTTAAGAATGGCAGACCATTTTTCAAAGGAAGGCTTTTTGTTCCAAATGACAAACTCCAAATAATGCTCATTCAACATTTTCATGATGACCTCTTGGCTGGCCACAAGGGAGTTAAGAAAACATTGGAATTGGTACAACGTGAAATTTGGTGGCCGACTATGGAGACTCAGCTGAGACAACATGTTGCCTCTTGTGAGCAATGTATTAAGGGAAAATCAGTGAGAATGGCCCACAGGGTTTACTGCTCCCATTGCCCCTGGCTCCGTATCTGTGGCACACAGTTTCCATGGATTTCATTGTGGAACTCCCCTCCAGTCAAGGGTTTTCCGTCATTTAGGTGGTAGTAGATCATTTCACCAAGATGAGTCATTTCATTCCCTTAAAGTCAATTCCAAATGCTACTCAATTATCTTCTCTTTTCACACAACATGTAGTCAGACCACATGGTATTCCAAAGGTGGTAATTTCTGATCGGGATCCTCAATTTATTTCTCACTTTTGGAGGGCCTTCTTAAAGAGGTTGGATATTGACTCTCGTTTGTCTTCCAGTTTCCATCCAGAGACTGATGGCAAGACGGAAAGAGTTAATCAGGAATTGGAGCAGTATTTGCATTTGTTCCTGATGGACCATGAGGGTGATTGGCCAGAGATAATTTGGGCGGCTGAGTTTGCCTATAATAACACAAAACATTCTTCTACAGTGTGGCAGGGAGGAACCGGATGGACCTATATCTCGCTCTATGCCCCGTGGACAGATCAACAATGCCCTCTTACCTCTTTCCATGCAGCAACGAGAACTGGAGATTTGCGGAAACTCCCGTAGTATTACCCGACCTGAAAGAGGAACATTGTTTCTTTAATTGGGTCAAGCTAGAACAGAATCCCGCCCACACAGATGGCATCGACGACGAGGTATATCCCGGAAGAAACAGTGTATCGGTGTGTGTTACACCTGGAGGCGGAGAAGGAGATTACGGAGGAAGTGAAGGCGAGAGTGGAGCTGGAGTAGACCACGTACAGAGAGAGACGAACGGAGAAGAGTCGAGAGCGGAAATGATCTGCCGAACAGAGAAGCCAGGAGGCCAACGTCAAGGCGCATTGCCCAGCCACGCTTTAAGGGAAGCGTGGCTCTCCCAGGTACGTTCTCATATTGTGGGTTGGGTGGGTAGAAGGGGTTTTAAACCACCCTGAGTCCGACTCGAATGTTCCCCTGCACTCCCCTTCCCTCGCACATTTTGGCACTACGCAGTCATATTGTTTGTGCACCCGTGTGAGACCTCACTCCCTGCCCTGTCACTGTGCAAAAGCAAAGCACTAGACTGAAACAAGTCTATTTTTCTTTCTTTTTTTTGTTCTGACTGGGGCGACGACGATGGACGAACAGGCGCCTACAACTCCCAGAAGCACCCTGGAGCGAAGAAGAACAGGACTGGAGTTGTGGAAGGAGCGACTCTCTTCAAGCGAGAAAGACATTGAACCCCTTCTCCCTTATTATCGCAGCACGTTACGCCGATGGCGTGTAATTAAGTCAATAAAACCTTCACTACCATCTCCACGTATTACCGTGAGTAATTTCATCCCGCAACATATAGGTTACACTCCTTTCTATTTAAACTCAGGTAGACATCCTAACACCTTTGTAGGAAGGCAGGAGAGTGATGTTCCAGTGGTAGAAGAGGTACTTCAAAATCTACAGAAGGCCTATCAGCAAGCTACAGACAACCTAATCAAGGCCAAGAGTTCTTACAAGAAACAAGCTGATAAGAAGAGACTTTCTAGCCTAGTTTATGACTCTGGGGAGGAGGTTTGGATTTCTATTCGAAATCTGTGTTTAAAGGGAAATCGAAAGTTCCAACCTAAATTCATTGGCCCTTTTCAAGTTAAGAAGATGGTGAATCCAGTTAGCGTTTAGATTTGACTTCCTCAGAGGTTAAAGATCCATTCAGTGTTTCATGTTTCTTTAGTAAGGAAGAATCCATCTAATCTGAGAAGAAAGGGTCCTCCCAAGCCCCTACAAGTTCAGTCAGAAGAGGAATTTGAAGTTAAGAGGATTGTAGTTTCAAAGATGAAGAAGGCAAAATTGTTGTATCTGGTGGACTGGAAGGGTTATGGTCCAGAAGAAAGAATTTGGGAACCAAAGACCAATTTGCAGGCACTGAGACTGATTAAAGAATTCCACAAGAGACACCCTAATAAGCCCAAAGAGGTTGGGGGTAGATGTTTAGTGGGGGGTACTGTCAGGACTGGCCAGAGCAAGCCTCAAGCACCTCCCAGTTGTTTGTAAAGTGCATCAGGGCAGACATGTCATGGTTCGTAGGTTCTTGCCAAACAGATGGTCGTCCATTTTGTTTAGTAGGCAAATGATATCCTCGCGGCGGAATTCCAAGATGGCTGCCAGTTTCAATTGCTGAAGTTGCCGGTCTGGTCTTTTTGGTTTTTCGGCAAGGGCAGCTATGTTCGCTTGCTCGCGCCCGGCAAAGTGTGCACTTCAACTGAGACATTTTGAGGAACGGTTGCCTTCACCAGAGCGGCTGTTTTTGAGAAAATACAATTCCTGTTTTGTGAGTATTTCGGAGCCTTCTAGGCAGACTGGCGTTTCCGCGTCTGCTGTAAGTATGTCTTTGACCTTATTTTTGATACTCGAGTGAAGTTAGAGGGAACTGAGGAGTAGCAGAGTTCCGGTATCAGCGCTAAAGATTAGCGTTCCCAGATTTTTGTAAAGAACTTCTTGTTTGGTTATTTTACTGAAAATTAGTGAGCCTTATCACGAGTAACATTTAGTTACCAGAATGTTTTTGTGAAGCATCCTACCAGAGACCTATACTACCTGAGACCTGAAAGACTGCATACAACCCAGAGTTGTTATTCTGGGCTGCATTTTGGAACATAGAAATAATTCACTAAGACTTGAGAAACAGAAAGAAACAGGAATTCATCAAGTAGGTGTGGTTATATATATATATATATATATACTAGCAGCCCGTCCCGACGTTGTCCGGGTATGAATTGCTGCCGGCCAGTAGTATATTGTTTTGTAGGATTTCGTTTTGATAGCATTTCTTATCTGTGACAGGCCTGTGAAACGATTAGATTCACAGTGCACTGCTGATGCACTTAAGAGTGCGCGTTCAGTAGTGTGTGAACTCGAGTTTCCCTACTTTATTTTTCCTTGCAATATTATATAGCGCGAACTCGACAACATGGCATGAGCACAATTTACATTACAGAAGAATACATTCATTTGTGGTAGGCACGGGGAGACAAAGCGATTTGCCTGGAATCACAGGATGTTGAGCTGATGCAGAGATTCGAACGTAGCTCCCCAGCTCTAAAGTTCGCAATTCTAGAACTTGTGGCGGGAGGTGTGTCTAAAAGTGTATGTCGGTGCTGGCCATCAATGAGAGAGACCTGTGCATTTTTCAAATCGGTGGTGAAAAAATATGAGTATGTTGCTGGAGATGTGGGCCGCTGTGCCACCAATGTACTTAACGGGGGAGGGTAAACACCCATTATTCCGCAACTTTCTTTCCGCATACCATCACTTCCGCATACTTTCATTACGAAAGTACCATGACTCCGCAATGCCATTATAACGCATGGCATTACATTTTATATGCTTTTATCACGCATACATTTACAACCAAATTCGTTGTAAATGCATGAATGGTAAAAGCATGTTGTTTTTTAATGTTTGGATAAGGTAAGTATGGGTATAGGGGTATATGTTTTGGGGTACTGAGGTATATGTTTTGGGGTGTTTGGGTATTTTAAGGGTTCAGATATAGTTTTGGGGTATGGGGTACAGGGGTAGTTTTAGGGTTTAGGGATAGGTATGGGTTTTGGGGTACAGGGGTATTTTTAGAGTTCAGGGCTAGGTTTGGGTTTTGGGTTATAGGGTTTTTTTTAGGGTTCAGGGGTAGGTTTGGGTTTTGGGGTACAGGGGTATTTTAAGGGTTCAGGGCTAGGTTTGGGTTTTGGGGTACAGGGGTATTTTTAGGGTTCAAGGCTAGGTTTGGGTTTTGGGGTGCAGGGGTATTTTAGGGTTCAGGGGTAGGTTTGGGTTTTGGGGTACAGGGTTATTTTTATGGTTCAGGGCAGGGCCGGACTGGGAACCAAAACCGGCCCTGGCAAAGTGCTCGGCCGCCCCCCCCCTCGGGGGGCCGAGCGCTTTGCCAGGGCCGCTTTTCTGCCGATTTTGTTACAGGGCCGATTTTGCAGCTATGCTGCAAAACCGGCTCTGTAACAAAAACGGCCCCCAGGGCCCAAAACCGGCCCCCACCCTTGCGGCCGACCGGGGGATTGCCCGGTGCCCGCAACGGCGAGTCCGGGCCTGGTTCAGGGCTAGGTTTGGGTTTTTGGGTACAGGGGTATTTTTAGGGTTCGGGGTAGGTTTGGGTTTTGGGGTACAGGGGTAGTTTAAGGGTTCAGGACTAAGTTTGGGTTTTGGGGTACAGGGGTATTTTAGGGTTCAGGGGTAGGTTTCGGTTTTGGGGTACAGGGGTATTTTTAGGGTTCAGGGCTAGGTTTGGGTTTTGGGCTACAGGGGTATTTTTAGGGTTCAGGGGTAGGTTTGGGTTTTGAGGTACAGGGGTATTTATAGGGTTCTGGGCTAGGTTTGGGTTTTGTGGTACAGGGGTATTTTTAGGGTTTAGGGATAGGTTTGGGATTTGGGATACAGGGTATATTTATAGGGTTAAGATGGGTTAGTGTTTAAGGGTGTTGGAGTATTTTAAGGAGTAAGGGTGGGTTATGATTATGGGGTGCAGGGGTATTTAAAGGGAGCAGGGTGGACACCCGGAGCTGGAATGTACAGAACCTGGGAAGAAAAAACAATGAAATATTGGGCACAACGCTCGCTTTTTTTTCCGCAATCCCGCGCCCCGCACACGCCCAAGCCCCAAGCACACGCCCACAGCACACGATATGAGACATGGCAAGAAGGGCGGAACGTACCACACGCCCCCAGCGTTTGTCAGGCCCCAGCACACGCCCACAGCACAACGCAGACACGCCCACAAGGGACTACTTTGCTGGCACGGTTCTTTTACCTTTTAAATGTATATGGTGGGCGTCTGCATAGCCTATGTCCTTTTGCTGTGACTGCCCTATCCAACGCTGTATTGGGTTTTGTGATTGGTGCTGTGGTTCCTGAGATTACCCGCCTCAAAGGTTTGGGCTCTTTATTTATTATATTAGTATAGATAAAGATACTTACCAACACAGAAGGAGTACCATGTTGTGGCTGAATTCTCCAGAGTTTCGTCATGGTGGTGGTCTCGATTGTTTTCAACTGTTAAGAAGAAGGTTAATCCTTGTTTCACGAGTTCCTACAGGTAACTAAGTAGTCTCAAGATAAAACTAGGAAAAGAGAGAGTACACAGTGAGAATAATTAGTGAATTTATCTGTTATTTGATTCTTTCAGTAGTAACTACACATAAGGAGGAACGCAGTGTAGCAGCAAAGCTAAATACTTATCTACATGAGAACAGATAGCCACCCAATCAGGACGGGTAAACTAAGTATACATAGACAGAGCATGTTTAAGAATTAAGAGGGTTTAATATCTGTTGCTAACATAGTTCTATTACAGGGAAAATACGTAAGATAGCTGCAGACCTATCAAGCAGAAGGAAGTTGTGGCATATTCTCTTCTCTTCCCAATCCCCTTTCCCCCTCTTTACTGACTGGGTGCTATATGTACTCGGTAGTGGAGTTTGGGAATTGTGGAATTAATCATCGGCTCCTGCGGAAGCACAGAGGTTTGGGACAGGTATCTGAGAGACACCATGTCCTAAAGCTACCAGTTTCAGCACTTCAGTGGCGGCCATCTTAAGGTTGCCGCAACTAACATTAAGACTTATTTGAATTATATGTAAACGTTATTTTTAGGTTCGATTGACGTTCTATTACACCACAATTCAGACTAAAATGTCCTCCACGTAACTTCCTTATATAATAAGTATCTACGCTGAGGATTTTATGTTTGTCCACCTCTCGGCCCGAATAAACATTAGAGGTGGACACCATATTCTGAGGCTACCCAGTTAGTAAATAGACAGTTATAATAATACCTTCTGGCAACCCACACCAAGTAGCACATAACGGTGCATATTAGTATATATCTCAATTCATATTGGTCAAGGTGCATCAATTCAGGTATATCTGTACACCGACTGAACACCATCGAGTGGAGAGAATGAGAGAACATATATGAGAGTTACCCCAGATCATAATTTTAAAAAGGACATTTGCAGTTCTAACATAATATAAAATCACAAATCATTATAATCCGTGTCTAAATATAAAAGTATATTATTAATAAATCACTTCATCTTTATCTGACACCATTCTTATATACATTCTGTACATTTTCATATCGATAAGGTATCAGGCTCAAGGATATTGCAACCAAGCTCCTCAAAAAATCAATATCTCTGCATCTTTGCCAATTAATATGTTTATATCCCAAGGCTTGTACAAATCAGTAATATTGATACAACCTTCCTCCTTATAACCTCTCAATGGCAACTTAAATAGCCATATTACAGATTATGATGCTTATTCATCACACATTGGTACTCTACGACAATGCAGCAGTCATAGTACCCTCACCATGGCAACTTAAATAGCTTCAATAGCCATATTGCAGATTTAGACAATTGTTAAACACAGAGTAATCCCATACCTTAACGCAACAGTCATAGAAACTCAAAGAGTTCCTTGTCTACATTAATTCCCTGTTCCACGGCTCTTAAGGATATAATCCATTTGCTTTCTATCTGTCACAGTCTTGATGTTCTGTTACCACCTCTCTGGCCCAGATGGGCAACATCTACACCATGAAAACCTACATTTATGATCTCTTTGTTTTTATGTATGGTGTTGAAATGCACTGCAAATGGGTATTTTGTGTTGTTGTTACGTATGGCCCTTACATGTTCTTGTGTCCTCTCCTTGAGAGGCATCACTGTGCTCCCAATATATATTTTATTGCAGATGCATTTGATACAATAAACTGTGACTGTAGTATTGCAGTTAATAAAGTGGAGAAGTGTGGCTCACTGGTTAGAGGAGGCAGACCCTGAAGCAGAGGTCAGACCCGGGACCAGGGTTCAATTCCCGACGCGGCAGGGTCTTGAGCCCAAATATCCACGGACTCGATAATTCTCGTTTCGGTGCCTACTTGAATCATGGGTTCACACTCTGCAGCTCTGGGCATTAGCCTGCTTAATCTCCACTACGGCCCCCCGCGGCAGGATGCCTGGCTTTCACCTTGGGAGAAGCCAGGACGGGTTCCCAAGGCAAGCGCCGAGATGCCTACGGGTAATCGAGCGCTATATAAGAACGCATAATAATAATAATAATAATAATAAAATGATTCACAGTATATGTTTTTGCAGTATTATCTTGGAACTTGGTTGTTTTGTTTATTGCGAAACAACATACATTGCACATTCCACATTTGTGAAATCCTTTTGGAGCAGAGGGTAACCATGTGTTCATTCTCATCGGTGGGATATAACTTGGACACAATAATTGTCTTAATGTATTTCCCTTTTTTAATATAATCGATGGTTTTGACCCTATCTTTTCATGCAGACCTAAATCCTCCATCAGTAGATACCAATGTTTATTCAAGATTTTATACAGGTCCGTACTTACAGATGAATAAGGTGTGATAAATCTAATTTTCTAATTATTCTGTTTAATTGTCCTACGTTTGTCTGTCAGAAGAGTGTTTCTATCTCTTTTGTTAATTTTATGGCGTGCTTTAGCTATCATGTCATTGTTATATCCCCTGGCAATGAATCTTTTCTCCACTTGATGCAGTTCATCATTCAATTTTGAGACATCACTACAGTTTGCCTTGGTTCTCACCATTTCTCCAAATGGGATTGATCTTATCTTTGAGGGTGGATGTGAGCTATCGGCATGCAGCAAAGCATTGCATGCAGTAGGTTTCCTAAAGGGTACTGATAACAATTTATCATTGTTGACCACAATAGTGATATCCAGAACGCTTATGTTAGTAATACTTTGTTCCTTTTTGAAACTCAAATTTAAGGGATTATTATTCATATACGAAAACCGTTCTACTAGGTCTTCAATGGTGCCAGACCAGAACATCAAAATATCATCAATGTATCTGCCTAGATACAAATTACTCAATAACATGAGGGTGATTTACATTCTCTGATTGCATGTCCCTGATCTTGTGGTTACATCCACTTTGTCTTTTGTATTGGGATCTGGATCTTGATTTGCCCCTCCGCATTCTAGTATGTCTGACATCTCTAGTAATAGTAGTGTGACAAGTGGGGAGTCATCTAAAACCCAGGGAGGTGCAACTGGTGTAGGTCCTGATCCATTTTTGTTTTTAGAATTGCAGAGGTTTAGGAAAGGAATCAAACAAGCGTTCAAAAAAGATATGAACCCAAAAGAACACGGAGGGGCAAATCAAAATCCAGATCCCAGATGGCCGAAGGAGGCAGAGGTTCCACCAAAAACTACCAATGCTGTACGAAATCTGGGTATTAAATTCGACAACACCTTGGCCTTTAAGCAACAAGTTAAAGAAGTGGCAGGTGCCTGTTTTAATATAATTAGGAGTCTTAGAAAATTCTTCGACCTGCTCCCCTTGAATGCCAGACGGACGGTTGCAGTGGCGCTGATAACATCTTGCCTAGACTACTGCAATAGTCTGTACGCAGGGTTAAATAAATCTGCCCTGCACAGACTCCAGATGGTCCAAAATGCAGCCGCCAGACTGGTTCTCAGACTGCCCAGGAAATCTTCGGCCTCTGCTGCATTAGATGCCCTACATTGGCTTCCCATACAAAAACGCATCCTGTTCAAGGTCCTCACTATCACCTACAGAGCTTTCCATCACCAAGGCCCAATGTACCTGCGTAGGCACTTCATACAATACCACATGACACGGGAACTCAGATCCTCCTCGTTCCCAGATTCAGGCTGTCAACCATAGGAGGTAAATCCCTAGCAGTTATCGGCGCTAAAGCTTGGAATAAATTACCCTGTTTCCTCCGGGAAGCCACCACTGAGCAAAGGTTCAGAAAAATGTTGAAAACATGGATTTATGCATTGTCAGATACAAGCTGCAAAGCACTGATATGATCCTCCCTCGCCAACTTGGCCAGACCAGCTGCAGTTATCTGTGGGAACTAGGAGTCGCAGCGCCAAGATGCTCCTTGGAGCGGTAGCGCGCTATAAAACTGACACATCACATCACATCACATCACATAATCCGTCATTACAAACAGTGGCTGCTGATTTGGACCTTAATACATACACAAGAATTGAAAGTGGATTAAGAGTTACATCCAAAGTTACTCCACAATTGCAAGGAGCAAATAACATTGTCAAATTCCAGCAGAATGTTATGCTTGACCTATACAAAACGGAGGACAAGTTCTACTCCAAACGCCATCATTACAGACAGAACATCACTGTGGAAAAAAGAAATGCACTAGACAATCTAAAGAAAAAAGACTCCCTTGTCATCCAAGAGGCAGACAAGGGAGGAAATATAGTGCTAATGAATCATTTGGACTATATGGCAGAAATAGACAGACAGCTAGGTGACACTATGACATATATTAACCTCAGTGCAAATCCAATACAACACACCAAAGAGCTCATATATAGCAAACTTAAACATTGTAGTGATCTGGGCTTGATCTCAGATTTGGAGGTCAAATACTTATTCAATGATATTCCAACATATCCATGTATTTACTGTCAAGCCAAAATACACAAAGGAGGAGAGTTTCCTCTCAGGTATTGGGTCTCCTGCGGAGAAAAACTCGGAATACATTGATTTATTCTTACAGCCATTGGTGAACAACCTCCCCTCGCTTATCCAGGACACATGTGGTGTCCTGAGCAAAATTGGAGATGTAGATTGGGTATATGGAGACTATCTAGTAACAATGGATATCTGTTCTTTGTATACAAGTATTCCAGGTAAACTGGGACTCGATGCAGTACAACACTTTCGAGATACAAGACCAGTAGATACCTATGAACACTCTATGATGTTGTTGGATATGATAGAACTTGTTCTAAATAACAAAATATTTCTACTTAATGGCAGCTGGTTCCGCCAGGTTAGAGGAGTAGCTATGGGGGCAACATGTTCGCCATCTTTTGCCAACCTCTACATGGGTTATTTCGAACTAATACATCTATGTCGTAAAGGCCCAGCTAACCTGATGGAAAACATTTTGTATCTAGGCAGATACATTGATGATATTTTGATGTTCTGGTCTGGCACCATTGAGGACCTAGTAGAACTGTTTTTGTATATGAATGATAATCCCTTCGATTTGAGTTTCACAAAGGAACAAAGTATTACTAACATAAACTTTCTGGATATCACTATTGTGGTCAACAATGATAAATTGTTATCAGTACCCTTTAGGAAACCTACTGCATGCAATGCTTTGCTGCATGCCGATAGCTCACATCCACCATCACAGATAAGATCAATACCATTTGGAGAAATGGTGAGAACCAAGAGAAACTGTAGTGATGTCTCAAAATTGAATGATGAACTGCATCAAGTGGAGAAAAGATTCATTGCCAGGGGATATAACAATGACATGATAGCTAAAGCACGCCATAAAATTAACAAAAGAGATAGAAACACTCTTCTGACAGACAAACGTAGGAAAAATAAATAGAATAATAAGAAAATTAGATTTATCACACCTTATTCATCTGTAAGTACGGACCTGTAAAAAAACTTGAATAAACATTGGTATCTACTGATGGAGGATTTAGGTCTGCATGAAAAGATAGGGTCAAAACCAACGATTACTTTCAAAAAGGGAAAGACATTAGACAATCATTGTGTCCAAGATATATCCCACCGATGAGAATAAACACATGGTTACCCTCTGCTCCAAAAGGATTTCACAAATGTGGAATGTGCAATGTATGTTGTTTCGCAATAAACAAAACAACCAAGTTCCAATATAATACTGCAAAAACATATACTGTGAATCATTTTATTAACTGCAATACTACATTCACAGATTATTGTATCAAATGCATCTGCAATAAAATATATATTGGGAGCACAGTGAGGTCTCTCAAGGAGAGGATACAAGAACATGTAAGGGCCATACATAACAACAACACACAATACCCATTTGCAGTGCATTTGAACACCATACATAAAAACAAAGAGATCATAAATGTAGGTTTTCATGGTATAGATGTTGCCCATCTGGGCCAGAGAGGTGGTAACAGAACAACAAGACGGTAACAGATAGAAAGCAAATGGATTATATCCTTAAGAGCCGTGGAACAGGAAATTAATGTAGACAAGGAACTCTTTGAGTTTCTATGACTGTTGCGTTAAGGTATGGGATTACTCTGTGTTTAACAGTCATCTAAATCTGCAATATGGCGATTGAAGCTATTTAAGTTGCCATGGTGAGGGTACTATGACTGCTGCATTGTCGTAGAGCACCAATGTGTTGAGAATAAGCATCGTAATTTGTAATATGGCTATTTAAATAGCCATTGAGAGGTTATAAGGAGGAAGGTTGTATCAATATACTGTTTTGTACAAGCCTTTGGATATAAACATATTAATTGGCAAAGGTGCAGAGATACGGATTGTTTGAGGAGCTTGGTTGCAGTGTCATTGAGCCTGATACCTTATCAATATGAAAATGTACAGAATTTATATAAGAATGATGTCAGATAAAGATGAAGTGATTTATTAATAATATACTTTTATATTTAGACATGGATTATAACGATTTGTGATTTTATATTATGTTAGAACTGCAAGTGTCATTTTAAAAATTATGATCTGGGGTAACACTCATATATGTTCTCTCATTCTCTCCACTCGATGGTGTTCAGTCGGTGTACAGATATACCTGAATTGATGCAACTTGACCAATATGAATTGAGATATATACTAACATGCACCGTTAAATATATAGTGTGTTATTTGATGTGGGTTGCCAGAAGGTTTTATTATAACTGTCTATTTACTAGCTGGGTAGCCTCAGAATATGGTGTCCACCTCTAATGTTCATTCTGGCCGAGAGGTGGACAAACATAAAATCGTCAGCGTAGATACTTATTATATAAGGAAGTTACGTTGAGGACATTTTAGTCAGAATTGTGGTGTAATAGAACGTCAGTCGAACCTAAAAATAACGTATACATATAATTCAAATAAGTCTTAATGTTAGCTATGGCAACCTTAAGATGGTCGCCACTGAAGTGCTGAAACTGGTAGCTTTAGGACATGGTGTCCTTCTTTGGTGTTTACTTTTCACGTAACACAATTAAAACTGAGCGGGTTGACGTAGGCGTGTGGAACCCGGATAGTGGTGGCTTTGGGCATGCTGTTTGGAATGAATGGGAATTCCCGGGAAGTTTGAACGCGGTACTAATAGGTTTTTAACATTCTGGCATAGAAGTTAACAGAAATGGGATCTGTGGGGATCGTAAACGGAATTGTAGACTCAAACTGTAGACTCAAACTAGCCCTTATATATTTCTTTTATGACAGATGGAATGTATCATGGTTCCAATAATATAACAGACTTGGAAAAGAGGACGTATTTCACACATGAAGTGCGCAGATTTTACCTTTGGGGGAAATATCCTTTACGACGCAACTTTTACCACGCAGTACCTTTACAACGCAGGATTTACAAGGCAAGTCATTACAACGACTTGCGCTGGAGGGCGCTGTAGGATAGGTAATAGTTTAATTTACTATCCAAAACCTTCCCTACTATCCACGGGGACTGGAGTTGGAATAGTAAATTAAACTATTCACTATCCAGCGCCCCCCAACGCAAGTCGTTGTAACGACTTGCGTTTTAAAACCTGCGTTGTAAAGGCATGCGTGGTAAAAGCATGCGTTGTAACGACATACATCCACCTTTGGTGCCAAAGATGTTAAAAAGAGGACTATGAAACTGTAGGTAAGAGGTTATTTCCTTTGCTTAGGCGTGCTCTCATTTTGAATATTGTATGTTGGTTGGCGCTGGCGAGTATTCGCGACTGGATGGCATATCAAGCCCTATACCTTTAAAAATCTTTTTCAGCACTTCTGGTACATGTGATTATACTTTGGAATTTTAACTACATGCAGCGTTAATTGGAGACATAATGTTATAATTACTACATTAGCGAGGTGAGATTATCAGGAGTTTCATTTAACTTCTTTCTCCTTTCACTTTCTGCGCCAAGACGAATGTGAAGGGTATCTAGTGTCTCTGTATATAACCAGACACAGGGTGGTTTGGAGGATGTGGTGGCTCTTTAATCTATCCAATGGGTGCACCTGAATCTGTACTTTCGGAGTTTGAGACATTTAGATTCACTGAGGGGGAACAGAATGTTCTCGCCCTTTATGTCACTTTGAGTGATTGGTGGCCTTAATAATGAAATTAGCACTCATTGATAAATTGACCATTTTTACATAAAAATAATTTTTATTTGAATGCTATGTTTTTAAATGTTTTAAAAAATGCATGTTCCAATGAATGTCTTTATATGTAATTTGCAGCCTTGAGGAAGGCCGGGTAGGGCGAAACGCGCGTCGGCTGCTGCATTCTGTAAAGAAATAAAATTTGATTTTAAAATTGATCTACAACTATGGTGATACTTAATCTTGTAATGTAATGTAATGTAATGTGTATACTTGTAAAGCGCACTGTTGCCAGCCGGCGTCCTGGCGCTGTATACCGCTGGGGAACCCGTCCTGGCTTTCCCTGTGGGATGGCCCCTGCTGGGAATCCCCAAGGTGGAGCCAGGCATCCCCGGCGTTGATGGAGCCGTTGTGGAGATTAGGCAAGCTAATGCCCAGAGTTGCCGAGTGCGCCCCCTGGTTAGAGTAGGCACCGAAGCGAGAATTATCGAGTCCGCTAACCCTGGTCCACGACCGTGCAGCGTCGGTAATCGAACCCTGGTCCTGGGCCGACTTCTGCTTCCGGGTCTGCCGCCTCTAACCAGTGAGCCACACCACTCCAACGTTTTCTCGTATGATGATACTGCTCTTCATGGTGCATATTGCACACAGAAGGAAAGTAACTATTGTATGATGTGCTATGGTGTCTCTAATCTAAATGTTCTTTTAATTAATTACACGCTCGAATCACCCCCGAAGGGATATCTCATAGGTGACCACAGCTTCTGTGGGTCCCAATATAGACAAGTCTTCTCGAGGGTCTTAGTGTCATGGATGAGCTTAGGACCTTCAAAGCCCAATCGTGTTACATGGCTAGATGACTTGCCACTGTTTTGTGGGGCCCTTCAATGACGGAAGCAGAACAATGTGTGATGTATAAAATGGGGAAATGATGTCACCGGTACCGTGACAGTATCCATATCCGAATGAATAACACAACTGACTGATGTCTGAGCCTTTGTGGTCAGTACTCTGAGGGTACAACATGTGTCGCAACAGAGGCTGGTTAGACTAACCTAACAAAGCCGGGTACAGCAGAAGCGATGATGAGCTAGTTTCCCCCTTCCTCCTTTGCGGCACCACCTGCGAGTTTGTAAATACACACTCCTCAGATAGGACCCCAGCAAGGGAAGGGAACAAAGGGAGAAATAAACCAAAACACTGTGGCAGCCAGAAACCATCTACAGCTTGGGTTGAAAGAGTTGTAGACTTCACTCTATTGTCTGTATCTTGTACCTTTAAAAAAGAGACACAATAAACAAACGTGAGACTTCCCCCCTATGCCCCTTAATATGGTAAAATATATATACTAGAGATATAACTCACTTTATATACTGCCACAAGCATCCATAGAATAAAGGCACAAAAGGAAAAAATAAAGGAAAATAAATCATGGTCTTCTATAGTTCTGTAATGAATGGATTCATAAGGAAATGTCACCAAATTGTTTACGGCAAGGGAAACCTTTACTTATCTGACAACGTCTTCACGGATCTCTATTTTACTGGTGTACCGTGATTCCTCTTATCCAGCTCAGTCCTGAACAGGAAACGCAATCCGAGCCTCTGTTCAGCTCCGTGTGAAAGAAAAAACAAAAATAACTCAAATGCCCAAGAACACGATTCCGGGACGCTCTCGCGATTTCCTTCACTAGCGTGGATCAGAACTACTTGTTGAGGGTCTTTAGAATGGGATAACGATCCCGTGGTAACCAAAGCAGAAGCTCTCACTTTCCCGCATTAGCGTAGCAGTGAGATTCGAGCAGCGGGGATCCCCGACGCTGCAATACAGGTCAAAGGTTGCGTATGCGCTCCAGCTCGGTCGCGACCCGTGAAGAGTAATCAAAAAGGAACAGGACTCTGAAACCAATATCCGCGGCTCCAGGAAAAATGCTGACGGGTGAGATGGAATGCCTACGGGATTCTTGTAGGCCAAAATACAACTCCAGGCTCTGCTGTCTATGCCGTAGCGGACTTCACCATGAAAAGTAGGTGACAAGAACCGAGCATAGGAGAAGGAGGAGCCTAAATAGGAAGTAGGTAGTAGTGATAGGGAAAGAGAAGACAGACCGAGATTTAGGTACTCTGGGAGATGTAGTCCCAAATCACCAATCTCGCATTCATTCCCCCCTACCTCGCTACGATCGTGACAACATGACTTGTACCCGTCCGAGCACCACAAGCAACAGTCTTGGAACCCTCATCACCCCCATGGTACAGCCAGCATCCTCCTGGCATAAAGAGCGGATGAGAGCTATTTGCCCGACAATGATTACACCACACAGCTCAGAACATTGCTTAGTACTCTGACACATTTGAGCAGCATGTCACATAAGTTGGCCGACAGAGCATCATATATTTGCCGTTTCTTAGAACACACATGCAGTGCCATATTACTACTGACCCCACCCTGAAAGATTAGAGGGATTTTAAAAAATGTCAGGGTATAGTCATAGGATGATGGCTCCTAGTATAGATAAGGGTATAGTCAATGATGTTTTATTTGTTGGCACAAACATGTTGAGTACTGGAGAACTGGGCCTTATGGGCCGAGCGGTGCAGGGCACGCCTGAAATCTCCGGGTTCACCTGCCTTGTCAGACAGAGACCCGAGACACTCTGTTAGGCTTAGAAAATCAGGATTATTAGCTGCAGCTAAGCACAGTTATCCAAGAAGTACATGGTATATTCTTAGGAGACTGCCACTTGACTCCGTGGCGCACAACCTTTTATAGTACACATATTTACAACCGCTACTCCCAAAACATACAAAGCTGACAAATAGGAAAAGTTTGAAAACAAGCTATCAAGTATCTTGAATACGCCCTTCTTTCAGACCCCGTGTTCACTCCTCCCCTCAAGTTAATCAGTGTTAGTGCCCACAATTCAATTTACAGGTGGTAGGACGTGTTCGTATGCCTCGAAGGATAGTTGTGTAATAGGAGAACACAAGGAGAGAATAGCGAAGGCCAGTCAAATAAGATAAAGTAAGAAAGAATGGTGGGACCCAAACAGTTGACTAAGACAAGGATCAATCAGTCTAGACATGGATTAACAAACTCGGCCAGACCCTGACTTCGGTTTTGTAAACAAGGATAAGGGGTTACTTTTTAACAGAAGAGACGCAAAGCAGATGGAAAAGCAAAAACACTCCGTTCGCCGTGCTGCCTGAGTGAGGGCAACACAAAATGGCGACGGACACAAAATGGCGGCTAAATACAGGACAAAGTCGAAAACCAAAGAACCTCAGACCCTCCTTTTGTCATTACTCAGGCAAAACACAAAGGACTCAAGTTAGTCTGAGTCGATGTCGATGGCCATGAGGTCACTGAGCTGTTGCTGCAACATCATTTTAATGTCCTCTGTTTTCTGTGACACAGGCTTTGGGACACACAAGGTGGCACAAAGACCACAGATGGCGGGGCCACACTGCAAACAAAGACAACAAGAGAAAATGATGGCAAAATCATTCCAAGGAAAATTAACACCTTCCATCCCCATGTGGACAGTAGTCCCCAAAACCATCCCATCACAGACCAATCTCCTGTGTCCTGATGAATAGACTCGGAAATTACATGCAATTTAGAGATGGCTTGGTATACCGTAGGGGCATTATCAGGAATATAAAAGCAGCAACTAGACCCAATCAATTTACAGACTCCTCTATCTGCAAGGACAAAGTCTAAAACCATTCGGTTTTGCAAAGTCATAAGACGATCCGCCTGAAGTTCGGCTGTCAGATTACTCAAGGCTCCAGAAGTCACATTTGTGGTAGCCTCAACAACACGAACTAGCTGTCTGATGTTTCTCCTATTGACCATTGGACCCCAAAAAGGAAGAAACCCTTTGATAAAGTCTCCTCCCTTTTGTCCTGTTGTGTCTCTGGAATCAATAACCCCTCTACCATATCTCTTTCTGTGATGACCTGGAGGAGCAATGTATGTCGGGGGAAGAAGAAAAGCCACATAACACGTTCCTGAAAAATAAGTGGGAAGCCATGTATAAGCTCTGTCATGACAAACAAAATATGTACCTTGAGATGGTACCAACGGTGAAGAAATCTGGGGTGAATAGATGTATGTATGGTAACAAACACTTTTTCCTGTTTGTTCTTAATATTCTGACCATTTATCTGTAGACATAAATTACCACGACGAGGTATGGTCCAAATTGGCAAAGATCTTCTTTGTCTAGCCTTATCTGTGAGGCTAGTAACGTAACGAGTCACGTTCCAACCATCATATGCTCCTTTTAGCCGTAGTCACTATTCCCTTTATCAAAGAACTATGACTAAAATCTGCTCCACCATTATATGGACCACCAGGAGGATATCGAAGTTGATTCTGGTATGCATTAGAAAACATTGCTAAATAAGCCCAAGCGGAACCTTCGTAAGAAAATGGAAGGACTAAATACGGCATCCCTCTTTCTGTGTTATGGGGCATGAGCCCACAAACCCAACAGTCAGTAGTGTTGACTACCAGTTGATGCTGATGTAACAACTGGATGAATGAATTGTTGAAGTATTCTATTCTCCTAATTTGCTCATGATCTGGGAGTGTATGGACCTGATGCGGGGAGGTAGTAGTAGAAAAAGGTAAAGAAACAGAAGTAGGAACAGGTGCTTGCTGCATAGTGTGAACAACCCAACCCACAAAAGCCAATAAAATACATAAACATACTAAAATACACATTGTTACGCCACATCGACTAAACAATAATTTCTTTTATTTGTTTTTCATTACAATCTTTATATCATTCCCTTCCACTTTAATCTCTAAAGCGTTGCTCACGGTAATCTTCCTGGATCACTTAGTTGTGGTTATTAGCCGTCCTATGACACTGCAAGTCCTGCAGACCTATGTCACTACTCAGGTCACAGCTTAAGACTCATACCGTGACCCTGCAACTTGATGGATAGTGAAAAAGAAATGTCTTTCAAAAAAAGTGTAACCAGAAAAAAAGAAAACAAAGTTCAATTGTCTTTAGTCAACCTAGGTCTTAGGTTGTACCGTGTCTTGCCAGATACCGTTTGCTCTTGAAACAAAATCTCTGGGTTCATTGTATTCAATCGCAAATGTAATGGTACAGTTTCTTGCAACACGTCCTCATCTTCTTTCTCAGAACTTGTCCAGTCCAGGTGTGCACTACTGAAAGGTACAAATCGGGGTACTTTTTCACTCTCACTGTCACCTACACCTTCTCGGACCCACTGGTCGTAAGGCAAAGGCAAAGGTACCCTCTTACAGTGCACGCCGTGGACCCAATTTTTCTTTACGACGACTTTCACTGCTGTACGTGTCACGAGGAGTACTTGTCGCGGCGGCCCCCAACGAGGGTCCAAGTTCTTTTTCCTCTGAAAATTCTTCAGACAGACAAAGTCTCCGGGTTGGATGAAATGACCTGGATCTGAGGAAGCCTCCGGCAAAACGTTTTGAACCTGTTGATGAATAACACGTAATTTAGTGGTGCGGTCATGCAAGTAATCTACCAATATTGGGTATGGGATATCGGAATACTTTTTAGGTCGAGGGACTCCCCAGACATTGGCTGGGCACCCGAAAACGACCTCATAAGGACTAAGTCCTAAACGAGAATATACAGTGTTCTCGCAGAGAGAAGTGCCAAAGGAAAAGCATCGGGCCAAGCAAGACCAGTGCTGGCCTGAATCTTTGCTAATTTGAGCTTGAGGGTGCCATTATAGCACTCTACCAAACCCGCTGACTGAGGGTGGTTTGCCGCATGGAATTTCTGCCTAATACCAAGACCCCACACACCTTCTGCATAATTTGGCCTACGAATTCACTTCCATTGTCACTCCAGACAATTTGCGGCAAACCAAACCTCGGGAAGAATTCCTTCAAGATGACTTTGGCAGTAGACAAAGCAGTATTATCCTTTAGGGGGTAGGCCTCTATCCATCTGGAAAAGGCACAGACCACCACCAGAACATACTTGAGGTTATTGGAATGTTCCCTGTGAATGTAATCAATTTGTAATACCTCAAAACGGTACGTAGGGGGAGCAAAATGACCTGCCGGAGTTGGGGTTCCTTTTCCTGGATTATGCATTAAACAAACAATACAATGCTCCACCACATTTTCCGCACATTTAGGGATTCCTTCATTTTGCCATACTGGAGCCAGAAGCTTGCATATTCCTTTCGCACTGATATGGGCTGGACCATGCGCCATAGTAACTACAGGCACTACATAGGCATCTGGTAACAGCCAACGTTGGTGTTCTGACAACTCCGTCCAACACCCTGTCGCGTCCAACATTCCCGTACTCTCTCTACACTTACTGAATTCTCTCTCGGTTGCTTCTTCTTGAATCATTCTCACACTTTCTACTGTGTCCTCACACACACCTCCTTCTCTGACCCATCTTGCAGGACCTGCAACATACATACGACTCTTAACATCTTTCGCTGTTTCTTTTGCTACCTCATCTGCAAAAGCATTCCCACGACCCACATCATCAGTGATCCTTTTATGTGCACTGCATTTTATGTGCACTGCACTTCACAATTGCTATCCTAGTAGGCAAGGCAAGTGATTCGTGAAGATCAGTTACCAACTGACCATGCTGTATTTTAGTCCCATGGGAAGTAAAGAATCCTCTTTCCTTCCACAAACGACCAAAGCTATGAGCCACGCCAAAGGCGTATTGGCTATCGGTGTAAACAGTCACTCTCTTTCCCTTTGCCAACACACACGCTCTCGTCAGTGCAATCAACTCAGCTGCTTGAGCTGAATTCTGTGTAATGCGTGCAGTCTCTACTACTGTATGCAAGGTGGTAACAGCATAGGCTGCAGTCGTCTCACCATTAGGAAGCTTGAAACAAGACCCATCCACCCATAGGATCCCATCCGGGTCCACGAGTGGTGTATCTTTTAAATCTATTCTGCCTTTAGTTTCCTCCTCTGTATGAAGAAAACAATCATGCTGCTCTTGGGTATCTTTGTCTTCTGGAATGGGTAACAGAGTTGCTGGATTTAAAACATTACATCGCTTGATGTGTATATGACTAGCCAAGAGCGTCAACTCGTACCCAGACAAACAGGCACTCGTGAGGTGTTGCGTTTTCGTTCTGTTCAAAAGAGTATCTACTGCATGTGGTACCATAACAACAAGAGTGTTATCCAGTACCAATCCAGCAGATTGACGAATAGAGATTGCTGCTGCTGCTGTAGCTCTGAGACAACTAGGCAATGCCTTGGCTACCGGATCCAATGTAGCCGAAAAATAGGCACATGGCCTTTGTTTGTCTCCAAATTGTTGCGTTAAAACTGACAATGCACAACCTTCTCTTTCATGTACATAGAGTGTGAAAGGCTTGCTATAATCCGGAGTACCTGCACACAGGAGCAGAACACAAAGCAGTACGTAAGTCAGAAAAACTCTTCTGACATTCATAAGTCCAAGGAAGAGGTTGGGGTGTATCTTTCAAAGTAAGTGCCAGCAGAGGTTTAGCCAACAAAGAAAAATTCGGAATCCACTGTCTACAATAAGAGGTAATGCCCAGAAAGGCATCACCTCCCTTTGTGTGGATAGTACAGACATTCGTGCAATCGCTTGAATACGTTCTGGGGTCAATCGCCTTCCCTCCTTCGACAAGAGATGACCTAAATAGGTAACCTCTTGGCGGCAATATTGTAGTTTAGAGGGTGACATCTTATGATGTAAATCAGACAAATTACGTAAAAGCGAAACAGTCGCATTTTTACAAACATCCTCCGAATCAGCAGCCACTAATAAATCATCCACATACTGAATAAGAGTAGCACCTGAAGGCAAAGAAAAAGAATCAAGCTGAGATTTCAAAGCCTGACTATAAATGGAGGGACTCTCACAATAACCTTGAGGTGCATGTTTGAATCGAAAACTTCGGCCTCCAAGAGAGAAGCCAAAGAGATCCCTACTCTCCTCAGCAATAGGAAACAAGACCCATCCACCCATAGGATCCCATCCGGGTCCACGAGTGGTGTATCTTTTAAATCTATTCTGCCTTTAGTTTCCTCCTCTGTACGAAGAAAACAATCATGCTGCTCTTGGGTATCTTTGTCTTCTGGAATGGGTAACAGAGTTGCTGGATTTAAAACATTACATCGCTTGATGTGTATATGACTAGCCAAGAGCGTCAACTCGTACCCAGACAAACAGGCACTCGTGAGGTGTTGCGTTTTCGTTCTGTTCAAAAGAGTATCTACTGCATGTGGTACCATAACAACAAGAGTGTTATCCAGTACCAATCCAGCAGATTGACGAATAGAGATTGCTGCTGCTGCTGTAGCTCTGAGACAACTAGGCAATGCCTTGGCTACCGGATCCAATGTAGCCGAAAAATAGGCACATGGCCTTTGTTTGTCTCCAAATTGTTGCGTTAAAACTGACAATGCACAACCTTCTCTTTCATGTACATAGAGTGTGAAAGGCTTGCTATAATCCGGAGTACCTGCACACAGGAGCAGAACACAAAGCAGTACGTAAGTCAGAAAAACTCTTCTGACATTCATAAGTCCAAGGAAGAGGTTGGGGTGTATCTTTCAAAGTAAGTGCCAGCAGAGGTTTAGCCAACAAAGAAAAATTCGGAATCCACTGTCTACAATAAGAGGTAATGCCCAGAAAGGCATCACCTCCCTTTGTGTGGATGGTACAGACATTCGTGCAATCGCTTGAATACGTTCTGGGGTCAATCGCCTTCCCTCCTTCGACAAGAGATGACCTAAATAGGTAACCTCTTGGCGGCAATATTGTAGTTTAGAGGGTGACACCTTATGATGTAAATCAGACAAATTACGTAAAAGCGAAACAGTCGCATTTTTACAAACATCCTCCGAATCAGCAGCCACTAATAAATCATCCACATACTGAATAAGAGTAGCACCTGAAGGCAAAGAAAAAGAATCAAGCTGAGATTTCAAAGCCTGACTATAAATGGAGGGACTCTCACAATAACCTTGAGGTGCATGTTTGAATCGAAAACTTCGGCCTCCAAGAGAGAAGCCAAAGAGATCCCTACTCTCCTCAGCAATAGGAATGCTGAAGAAAGCATTCTTGAGATCAATAACTGAGAACCAAACAGCCGAGGCAGGTATCATTGTGAGCAAGGCAGTGATATCCGGGACAACAGGAAACTGGGGGACAACAATTTTGTTGACCTCCAAAAGATCAATCACAAAACGGTATACAGGAGGCTGAGAAGGATCAGTGCGTTTAAGAACAGGCAAAACAGGACTGTTGCAAACATTTCCTCTCGTTTCTTCAACCACACCCTTCTGAACTAAATCATAAACAATAGCCAACAGAGCTCTTTCACCATCGTTAGAAATCTTATACTGAGGAATGCGTGGTAATTTAACATCGGGTTTGACAGTAATCACGTAAGGTGGAATTTTGAGCAACCCAACATCATTCGGACCCGTGGCCCAAAGCGTAGCAGGAAGTGAACGCAATTCAAGTGACAATTGATCCTTAAACAAATACATAGGAGAAATCAATTTATCACCCAAAGTAAGATGTACACCAGAGGGGGAACAATACAATGTTGCATGTAGACGTTTCAACAAATCCAAACCCAACAAATTCTCACCGCAACCAGTCGTTAAAATGAGCGAGCTTCCAAATCATAAGGACCAATGGAGATAGGCAAAGGACAAGAAACTGGGTTACGAACTGGGCCGCCAGAGAATCCTACAGAAACATTTGTTAAGCCGGACAAAGGTGCCTGTTAGACGGGGACCCTGAGGGTCGGCCGGATACTGAGGGAGAGATCCCCGAGGGGGACCGCCTCCGGCGATCGTACAGACAAGTTACCTCCCTCCCCACAAACAGGCACCACACCAAGTCGAGTTCAAGGCTTTATATAAGGTTCGTAAGGCAAGGTTATAAGCGATACAGGAGGTCTCGGACCCGGGGGTCCTCTCACTTCTAGTCTCTGTAGGGAAAGGGGGTAGCGGGACAGTCTTGGTACCGGATCGGTACCGGTGGGGGTAAGAGGCGAGCTCACAATCCTCGAGCTGGAGTGTCTGTGGATCGGGCCGCGGCAGCGCCAGCAGGCCAAGATGATAGTCTCACAAAGCAGAGGGCCGCGGCAGCGCCAGCAGGCCAAGTCGATGGTTTCACGAGGCAGAGGGCCGCGGCAGCGCCAGCAGGCCAAGACGATGGTTTCACGAGGCAGAGGGCCGCGGCAGCGCCAGCAGGCCAAGACGATGGTTTCACGAGGCAGAGGGCCGCGGCAGCGCCAGCAGGCCAAGACGATGGTTTCACAAGGCAGAGGGCCGCGGCAGCGCCAGCAGGCCAAGACGATGGTTTCACGAGGCAGAGGGCCGCGGCAGCGCCAGCAGGCCAAGACGATGGTTTCACGAGGCAGAGGGCCGCGGCAGCGCCAGCAGGCCAGTTACGGATGAGTTCTTCTCGGGTCTCTCGACTCCAGGATACAACTGCCTTCCTGGTCTGGCCCTGCCCCAGTTATAGGTCTGGTCCCCTTTGATGTCCGGACCCTCGCACCTGGGGGGCCGGGGGGTCCGGGATGAGGGAGTCCAGACACCCAGCAGGGGGGTGGAGCCAGCGCCCAGGGCGGCCGGGGGTGATCGACACCTGGCGGAGGAGAGCCGTTGACGATTCCTTCTCCCATTGACCCGCCAAGTGGTCACTCTGCCTCCTGGGGGGAGGTTGGTGCCTCGATGTCGGGGCCGGCCGGGCCCAGGTTAGGGTCGAGCTGAGGCCACGCGGCCTCGTGCTGCAGTGCCCCAAGATGGCGGCCGGGTCGATGTTGTGGTGTGGATGGTGACCCGGGCCGGCTGGGGCCGGAGCTGGTGTCTTGTAGTGGAGGGATTGCAGGGTACTTCGGTTGGTCGTGTGGGGACTCTGGCTGGGGATGCAGGGAGAGCCAGGGTCCCGGTCCCATTGCGGGGAGGGGGGCAGCCCGACCATGCGGCCTGTCCAACATGCGTCCCCCCCAGCTGAAGGCGGGGAGAGTCAGCCATCTTCCGGGGGACTCTCCTCGCTGAGGCGGAAAAAGCGTGACAGGCCGTCGGCGTTGGCGTGGTCCTGACCTGGACGATGTTCCACCGTGAAGTCCATCCCCTGCAGGGAGATGGACCAGCGCAACAGCTTCGGGTTCTCCCCCCGCATTTGCATCAGCCATTGCAGGGGTCGGTGGTCTGTTTGCACCCGAAAGTGGGTGCCGAAGAGGTATGGCCGGAGCTTCTTGAGTGCCCAAACTACGGCGAAGGCCTCTCTCTCAATGGTGCTCCAGCGCTGTTCTCGGGGCAAGAGGCGTCGGCTGATGAAGACCACCGGATTGTCGACCCCTTCGGCGTTGAGTTGGGAGAGGACGGCCCCCACACCATGATCGGAGGCGTCCGTCTGCACAATGAACTCCCGGCTGTAGTCGGGAGCCTGGAGCACGGGGGCCGTGCACATGGCGGTCTTTAGTCTCTCGAAGGCCGATTGGCAGTCCGGGGTCCAGTTGACTGTTTTGGGGCTCTTCTTGGAGGTGAGCTCTGTGAGGGGCCCCACGATGCTGCCATAGTCCTTCACGAACCGCCGGTAGTATCCGGTGAGCCCCAGGAAGGCCCGGACCTCCGTTTGGGTCGTAGGGGGCTGCCAGGCCTGGATGGCAGCAATCTTGAGTTGGAGGGGGGCCACCAGCCCGCTTCCCACTTGGTGTCCCAGGTAGGTCACGGACCCTTGGCCAACCTGGCACTTGCTGGCCTTGATGGTGAGCCCGGCTTGCCGGAGGGCGTGTAGAACCTCCCGCAGGTGGCGGAGGTGGTCGATCCACTGGTGGCTGTACACAGCAATGTCGTCCAGGTAGGCGGCGCTGAAGTCTTCCAGGCCCGCCAGTACCTGATTTACCAGCCGTTGGAACGTTGCCGGGGCGTTTTTCATGCCGAAGGGCATGACTTTAAAGTGGTAGTGCCCGTCTGGGGTAGAGAAGGCGGACCGTTCTTGGGCCCGAGGGGTGAGGCCGATCTGCCAGTAGCCCGCTGTCAGGTCGAAGATGCTCAGGTAGCGGGCGGCCCCCATCCGGTCAATTAACTCGTCGGCCCGGGGGATGGGATGAGCGTCGGTCCGGGTAACTGCATTCAGCCCACGATAGTCCACGCAGAACCGGAGCTCAGGGGCAACGCCTGGGGCAGCTGCCTTGGGAACCAGGACGACTGGGCTTGCCCAGGGGCTGTCTGAGGGTTCGATCACTCCTAGGGTCAGCATTTTGGACACCTCGGTCTGGATGCAGGCTCGTACCCGGTCTGGTACGCGGTACGCCCGGTGCCGAATAGGAGGGCTGTCCCCGGTGTCCACATCGTGGAGGCACCAGGGGGTGACCCCGGGGGTGAGGGAGAACAGGGAGGCGAACTGTCTCAGGAGCCTTTGGCAGTCTTGGCGTTGCTCCGGGGACAGGGCCTCGGAGAGCTGGACCCCTTCCACTGAGCCGTCCTGCTCGAAGGCCCTCAGTAAGTCCGGAAGGGGTTCGGAGTTTTCTTCTGTCCCATTATCGGTAGCCATCAGGAGGCTGAGCTCGGATCGCACAAAATGGGGTTTGAGCCTGTTGGCATGGAGGACCCGTAGGGGGTTCCGGGCAGTCTCCATGTCGATTAAATAGGTGACGGGCCCTTTGCGTTCGATTACCTTGAAGGGCCCGGACCATCGGTCTTGGAGTGCACATGGTTCAACCGGGGACATCACCCAGACCTGTTGTCCCGGTTCGAACTCAATGGAGGACGCGTGCTGATCGTACCACCTCTTCATGTCCTCCTGACTGGCCTCGAGGTTGGTTTTGGCGGTGTCTCGGAACCGCCGGGTCTGGTTGCGGAGAGCCAGGAGGTACCTGTAGATGTCCGGGGGAGTTTTCTGGGGAGGCTGCTCCCAACCTTCCTTGACTAGGCTGAGGGGGCCCCGGACGGGGTGCCCGTACAGGAGTTCAAATGGGCTGAAGCCGAGGGACTTCTGCGGGACCTCCCGATAGGCAAACAGGAGGCATGGGAGTAGCACGTCCCACTGGCGTCGAAGGGGTTCTTCTAGACCCATAATCATCCCCTTGAGGGTGCGGTTGAATCTCGCGACCAGTCCGTTTCCTTGCGGGTGATAGGGGGTCGTGAATTTGTAGGTGACCCCGCATTGTTGCCAGAGGGACTTCATATATCTGGAGATAAAGTTCGTGCCCCTGTCACTGACGACCTCCCGGGGGAACCCCACCCGGGAGA
The DNA here is from genome assembly GCF_964261635.1 of Lissotriton helveticus. Lineage (NCBI taxonomy): Eukaryota > Metazoa > Chordata > Amphibia > Caudata > Salamandridae > Lissotriton > Lissotriton helveticus. Next base: position 912,425,457 of record NC_136071.1, on the reverse strand, counting down.
AGATCCCCATCAGGGCCCGGCCCACCACGGGGGCCGTCACCGTCCGAAGAGGGATGGCTTCGGGATAGCGGGTGGCGTGGTCTACCAGGACCAGGATGAACCGGTGTCCTTGGGCTGTTCGAGGGTCGAGGGGCCCCACAATGTCTATTCCCACCCGTTCAAACGGGGTGGTGACGACAGGAAAGGGTTGTAACGGTGCTTTGATTTTTCGGCCACTTTTTCCGCTGGCCTGGCAGGTGGGGCAGGCCTTGCAGTGGTTGGTGACATCCTTCCGCATGTGGGGCCAGAAAAAATGGGTCACCAGGCGGTCGTAGGTTTTATCCTGCCCCAGGTGTCCGGCAAGGGGGACATCGTGGGCTAAGTTCAGGAGGAAGTCTCGGAAGCGAAGGGGCACCACCAGCACCCGACTGGCCCCTAGTTCGGCAATTTTCTGCTCGCTGTAGAGCAGGTCTTGGTCCCAGTAGATCCAGTGGGCCCCCGAGGTATCCCCGGTGCTCTGGGCCAGGGCTTGCTGCGGAGTCCTTCGAGAGAGGGACAGGTTTTCTGTTCGGCCCGGAATTGGTCCTGCGTGGGGCCTCCCTCCTGCCGCCATTGTGCCAGGTCAGGGACGTCCCGAAGCTGGGCGGATCCTTCTTCGGTTTGGGTCAATGGACTGGCTTCTGGGGCGGCCTCCTCTGGGATGAGCGCGGGAGGAGGTTCTGGCCACTCGGGCTCTTCTGGGCTGGGGACCGCGCGGGCGGTCATGGACCGGGTCGTGACGCAGACCCATTCGGGGAGGCCGAGCATCCCCAGGTGCTCCCTCCGTTCGACAGCTGCCCAGGGAGAGCTTTCAAGGTCGTTTCCTAGGAGGCAGTCCACGGGGGCATCATCGCAGACAGTTACTTTTAACATCCCTGTTACTCCTCCCCACTCGAAGGGGACGCAGGCCATGTGGCATAGGCTTTCAGAGTTGTCGGCTGATCGGACAGGGCAAAGAATGTTCGGCAAGATTTGGTCTGGAGTGACGAGGTGGCGTCGGACCGCCGTTACACTGGCCCCGGTGTCGCGGAGGGCTTCCGCCCGGCGGCCATTAATGTTGACCCATTGTCCGTACTTCTGTGTGTTGGCGGGAAGGGGGGCCCGCGGAATCATGTCTCTCTCCCCTAAGCAGACCAGTGCCATGGCGGCGGGTGCCCATTCCGAGGGGTCGGTCTCGTACTCTTCTTGGTCTTCCGGGATTAGTTCTTCCCCTAGGGCCGCCGCTGCAACTTGGCGGGGGGTAGTGTTCGGATTCTTTGGGCAGTTGGGATCGCTGGCGTAGTGGCCGGGTCGCTGGCACCTGTGGCACGTAATGTTGGCCCGGAAACCGGCCCGGACGGCAGGGCTTCCTCGGCCAACCGGGGTCGAGGGGTTTCTGGGGGGTGACGAGGGGCCGGGGTCCCTACCCCGACCCTGACTTCCTCCTCCCCCTCGGGGGCGATACGGTCTGGATAATTCGCTGGGTGCGTTCCGGCCAACTCGGGTGCTTTCCCACCGGTCGGCTTCGACGGCGAGTTGTCGAGGGTCGGTTAGCTTACTGTCCAGGAGGTGTTGCCGGAGCTCTACGAAGCAGTTGTTCGACAGGTGTTCCCATACGATCAGGTCAAAGAGTTGTTCGTAGGTGGTTACTTTGTTGCCCTTGATCCACCCCTCGAAGGCTCGGCTAAAAAAGTTCACGTACTCCACCCAAGTGGTACCCGGAATCCGTTTGCAGTCACGGAACCGTTGGCGGTACATCTCAGGGGTGAGCCCGTATCGAGTGAGGAGGGCGGCCTTCATGTGGTCGTAGGAGGTCATCAGTTGGTCCGGGAGTTGCAGCAGGGCGTCCCGCCCTTCGTTGACAAACCTCCCCCATAATCCGGCTCCCCAATCGCTTCGGGGAATCCGGTGGGAGGTCATTGCCACCTCATAGGCTTTAAACCACTGCTGTATATCATCGTTCTTGTGGTATTCCCGGATGACATCTTTGGGGATGTGAACCTTGGGTTCGGTCGAGGCCGACGGGGTCGGTCGTTCGGGGAGCCCGAGGTCTTTATTCTGTTTCTGGATCTCCAGTGCTTTGAGATTGCGCTCATGTTCGTACTCTATTTTCTTTTCCTCTAGCTCTCTCTGTCTTTGCTTGTCTTCTCGCTCTTCCCTGAGCCGTAAGTGTTCCAGGGTTATTTTTTGTTCTGCCAGCTTGAGTTCTCCATCCAAGCGAAGTCGGGCTAGTTCTATTTCGTGGAGTCTGGTTTTTTCTCTTTCTCGGATCTCTTCCAGGGAGAGACCCGCTCCTTCTTTAGCTGGTGCGGGGCTTGTTTCGGATGTTTGTGTTCGGGGTACGGCCGTACCCGTTTCTGCCCAGGCTTCTAGGGCTCGTTTGAAGTCTTCCTTCGTACTCAGACCCGTGGTTGGGAGACCAAGTTCCATGCAATATTGCTTCAGTTCTCGGTGGTTGTAGTCTTCCAATTTTTCCATCTGGAATTTCTCCGTTGTTCCGCTCTCTGTTGTCATGGTGGTCGTGTGTCGTGGGTCGGGTAACTTTCTGTACGATTATGCGTAGGTTCGGATCCCGTCGCTGGCCACCAATGTTAGACGGGGACCCTGAGGGTCGGCCGGATACTGAGGGAGAGATCCCCGAGGGGGACCGCCTCCGGCGATCGTACAGACAAGTTACCTCCCTCCCCACAAACAGGCACCACACCAAGTCGAGTTCAAGGCTTTATATAAGGTTCGTAAGGCAAGGTTATAAGCGATACAGGAGGTCTCGGACCCGGAGGTCCTCTCACTTCTAGTCTCTGTAGGGAAAGGGGGTAGCGGGACAGTCTTGGTACCGGATCGGTACCGGTGGGGGTAAGAGGCGAGCTCACAATCCTCGAGCTGGAGTGTCTGTGGATCGGGCCGCGGCAGCGCCAGCAGGCCAAGATGATAGTCTCACAAAGCAGAGGGCCGCGGCAGCGCCAGCAGGCCAAGTCGATGGTTTCACGAGGCAGAGGGCCGCGGCAGCGCCAGCAGGCCAAGACGATGGTTTCACGAGGCAGAGGGCCGCGGCAGCGCCAGCAGGCCAAGACGATGGTTTCACGAGGCAGAGGGCCGCGGCAGCGCCAGCAGGCCAAGACGATGGTTTCACGAGGCAGAGGGCCGCGGCAGCGCCAGCAGGCCAAGACGATGGTTTCACGAGGCAGAGGGCCGCGGCAGCGCCAGCAGGCCAAGACGATGGTTTCACGAGGCAGAGGGCCGCGGCAGCGCCAGCAGGCCAAGACGATGGTTTCACGAGGCAGAGGGCCGCGGCAGCGCCAGCAGGCCAGTTACGGATGAGTTCTTCTCGGGTCTCTCGACTCCAGGATACAACTGCCTTCCTGGTCTGGCCCTGCCCCAGTTATAGGTCTGGTCCCCTTTGATGTCCGGACCCTCGCGCCTGGGGGGCCGGGGGGTCCGGGATGAGGGAGTCCAGACACCCAGCAGGGGGGTGGAGCCAGCGCCCAGGGCGGCCGGGGGTGATCGACACCTGGCGGAGGAGAGCCGTTGACGATTCCTTCTCCCATTGACCCGCCAAGTGGTCACTCTGCCTCCTGGGGGGAGGTTGGTGCCTCGATGTCGGGGCCGGCCGGGCCCAGGTTAGGGTCGAGCTGAGGCCACGCGGCCTCGTGCTGCAGTGCCCCAAGATGGCGGCCGGGTCGATGTTGTGGTGTGGATGGTGACCCGGGCCGGCTGGGGCCGGAGCTGGTGTCTTGTAGTGGAGGGATTGCAGGGTACTTCGGTTGGTCGTGTGGGGACTCTGGCTGGGGATGCAGGGAGAGCCAGGGTCCCGGTCCCATTGCGGGGAGGGGGGCAGCCCGACCATGCGGCCTGTCCAACAGTGCCCCAGGGAGTTTGGAATGTATGATAGAACTTCTCATTGCACCAATATCCAAAGGAAATGGTTCTGAAACACTCAATGCACCAACATTAACATAAGGCCCATTCTGATCCACTGGAACTGATACGACTCCCGTACTTTGCCCATGGCTGTCCTAGCTAGTATGAAAATCCTGATTTTCACTTTCAGTACAATAATCGTCATTGTAATATTGTGCAGACTGAGAATTCTGCTGATCAAAATAGTTCATAGAATTCTGAGGGGGAAAAGAACACTCGCCCTCTACCTCTAGGTGCTGACTGAAAACCATCACGGCCTCTCGACCCTGGAAATCCACCATTACGCTGCAATAAAACTGGACAACTATTCTTAAAATGACCTTCCTCTTTACAATAGGCACATTGATTAGGACCCAGCAAAGGTCGTGGAACAAAAGGTTCAGGTTTCTGTAACAACCTTTGAAACTGTGAGGGCTGTTGCAATTGGCGCTGAGCAGAACGAGGGGGATAAGCCTGTTGCAAAAGAACCTTCATTTTTAATTCTTTAGTCTTTTTCTCCACTTTATCCTTTTCTTCCTTATCCCTGTTCTCGTAGTACTGAGCAGTAGCTAATATCTGGGCAGACGAAGAAACGGCCCATGAACTTTCGGAATCTTTCAATTTATGCGATAGTTCTGGAAGTAAATTAATTACAAATTTATCCACAAATAAACGCTGTCCACCCTCAGTACTCATATCTTGACCACTACGGTCGATGAACGTCTCCTCAAAACGAGTAAAGAAATCAGAGACACTCTCATCTTTCTTCTGTTTACACGCAGCTAACTTATCCCAGTTAACACGTAGGGCAGGCATCATCGTTTTCACTAAAGTGATGATCCTACCAGGTAAATCTGTAATCAAAACATCGGGTTTAGCACCACCAACTTGTGCTGTATCTTCAGCAACTATAGCGGCCCAAGTACCACCTAAAGCTTGGTCGTGGTCTTCCCTACGAATCCGAGCCCATAATGCTTGTGGCACTACATTTCCCATCAGTAAATCAATATCTGCCAAATTCATAATACACGCATCGACAGTCTGGGACAGCTCCTTATAATACCCAGCAGGATTTTTACCAGGGTCCGGTAAAGACTGTTTAAGCGCCAACACCTCAGATCGATTCCAGGGGACATGTACCCATATACGTTGGAAATTAGGTCGAGGGACTCCCCAGACATTGGCTGGGCACCCGAAAACGACCTCATAAGGACTAAGTCCTAAACGAGAATATACAGTGTTCTCGCAGAGAGAAGTGCCAAAGGAAAAGCATCGGGCCAAGCAAGACCAGTGCTGGCCTGAATCTTTGCTAATTTGAGCTTGAGGGTGCCATTATAGCACTCTACCAAACCCGCTGACTGAGGGTGGTTTGCCGCATGGAATTTCTGCCTAATACCAAGACCCCACACACCTTCTGCATAATTTGGCCTACGAATTCACTTCCATTGTCACTCCAGACAATTTGCGGCAAACCAAACCTCGGGAAGAATTCCTTCAAGATGACTTTGGCAGTAGACAAAGCAGTATTATCCTTTAGGGGGTAGGCCTCTATCCATCTGGAAAAGGCACAGACCACCACCAGAACATACTTGAGGTTATTGGAATGTTCCCTGTGAATGTAATCAATTTGTAATACCTCAAAACGGTACGTAGGGGGAGCAAAATGACCTGCCGGAGTTGGGGTTCCTTTTCTTGGATTATGCATCAAACAAACAATACAATGCTCCACCACATTTTCCGCACATTTAGGGATTCCTTCATTTTGCCATACTGGAGCCAGAAGCTTGCATATTCCTTTCGCACTGATATGGGCTGGACCATGCGCCATAGTAACTACAGGCACTACATAGGCATCTGGTAACAGCCAACGTTGGTGTTCTGACAACTCCGTCCAACACCCTGTCGCGTCCAACATTCCCGTACTCTCTCTACACTTACTCAATTCTCTCTCGGTTGCTCCTTCTTGAATCATTCTCACACTTTCTACTGTGTCCTCACACACACCTCCTTCTCTGACCCATCTTGCAGGACCTGCAACATACATACGACTCTTAACATCTTTCGCTGTTTCTTTTGCTACCTCATCTGCAAAAGCATTCCCACGACCCACATCATCAGTGATCCTTTTATGTGCACTGCATTTTATGTGCACTGCACTTCACAATTGCTATCCTAGTAGGCAAGGCAAGTGATTCGTGAAGATCAGTTACCAACTGACCATGCTGTATTTTAGTCCCATGGGAAGTAAAGAATCCTCTTTCCTTCCACAAACGACCAAAGCTATGAGCCACGCCAAAGGCGTATTGGCTATCGGTGTAAACAGTCACTCTCTTTCCCTTTGCCAACACACACGCTCTCGTCAGTGCAATCAACTCAGCTGCTTGAGCTGAATTCTGTGTAATGCGTGCAGTCTCTACTACTGTATGCAAGGTGGTAACAGCATAGGCTGCAGTCGTCTCACCATTAGGAAGCTTGAAACAAGACCCATCCACCCATAGGATCCCATCCGGGTCCACGAGTGGTGTATCTTTTAAATCTATTCTGCCTTTAGTTTCCTCCTCTGTACGAAGAAAACAATCATGCTGCTCTTGGGTATCTTTGTCTTCTGGAATGGGTAACAGAGTTGCTGGATTTAAAACATTACATCGCTTGATGTGTATATGACTAGCCAAGAGCGTCAACTCGTACCCAGACAAACAGGCACTCGTGAGGTGTTGCGTTTTCGTTCTGTTCAAAAGAGTATCTACTGCATGTGGTACCATAACAACAAGAGTGTTATCCAGTACCAATCCAGCAGATTGACGAATAGAGATTGCTGCTGCTGCTGTAGCTCTGAGACAACTAGGCAATGCCTTGGCTACCGGATCCAATGTAGCCGAAAAATAGGCACATGGCCTTTGTTTGTCTCCAAATTGTTGCGTTAAAACTGACAATGCACAACCTTCTCTTTCATGTACATAGAGTGTGAAAGGCTTGCTATAATCCGGAGTACCTGCACACAGGAGCAGAACACAAAGCAGTACGTAAGTCAGAAAAACTCTTCTGACATTCATAAGTCCAAGGAAGAGGTTGGGGTGTATCTTTCAAAGTAAGTGCCAGCAGAGGTTTAGCCAACAAAGAAAAATTCGGAATCCACTGTCTACAATAAGAGGTAATGCCCAGAAAGGCATCACCTCCCTTTGTGTGGATGGCACAGACATTCGTGCAATCGCTTGAATACGTTCTGGGGTCAATCGCCTTCCCTCCTTCGACAAGAGATGACCTAAATAGGTAACCTCTTGGCGGCAATATTGTAGTTTAGAGGGTGACACCTTATGATGTAAATCAGACAAATTACGTAAAAGCGAAACAGTCGCATTTTTACAAACATCCTCCGAATCAGCAGCCACTAATAAATCATCCACATACTGAATAAGAGTAGCACCTGAAGGCAAAGAAAAAGAATCAAGCTGAGATTTCAAAGCCTGACTATAAATGGAGGGACTCTCACAATAACCTTGAGGTGCATGTTTGAATCGAAAACTTCGGCCTCCAAGAGAGAAGCCAAAGAGATCCCTACTCTCCTCAGCAATAGGAATGCTGAAGAAAGCATTCTTGAGATCAATAACTGAGAACCAAACAGCCGAGGCAGGTATCATTGTGAGCAAGGCAGTGATATCCGGGACAACGGGAAACTGGGGGACAACAATTTTGTTGACCTCCAGAAGATCAATCACAAAACGGTATACAGGAGGCTGAGAAGGATCAGTGCGTTTAAGAACAGGCAAAACAGGACTGTTGCAAACATTTCCTCTCGTTTCTTCAACCACACCCTTCTGAACTAAATCATAAACAATAGCCAACAGAGCTCTTTCACCATCGTTAGAAATCTTATACTGAGGAATGCATGGTAATTTAACATCGGGTTTGACAGTAATCACGTAAGGTGGAATTTTGAGCAACCCAACATCATTCGGACCCGTGGCCCAAAGCGTAGCAGGAAGTGAACGCAATTCAAGTGACAATTGATCCTTAAACAAATACATAGGAGAAATCAATTTGTCACCCAAAGTAAGATGTACACCAGAGGGGGAACAATACAATGTTGCATGTAGACGTTTCAACAAATCCAAACCCAACAAATTCTCACCGCAACCAGTCGTTAAAATGAGCGAGCTTCCAAATCATAAGGACCAATGGAGATAGGCAAAGGACAAGAAACTGGGTTACGAACTGGGCCGCCAGAGAATCCTACAGAAACATTTGTTAAGCCGGACAAAGGTGCCCCAGGGAGTTTGGAATGTATGATAGAACTTCTCATTGCACCAATATCCAAAGGAAATGGTTCTGAAACACTCAATGCACCAACATTAACATAAGGCCCATTCTGATCCACTGGAACTGATACGACTCCCGTACTTTGCCCATGGCTGTCCTAGCTAGTATGAAAATCCTGATTTTCACTTTCAGTACAATAATCGTCATTGTAATATTGTGCAGACTGAGAATTCTGCTGATCAAAATAGTTCATAGAATTCTGAGGGGGAAAAGAACACTCGCCCTCTACCTCTAGGTGCTGACTGAAAACCATCACGGCCTCTCGACCCTGGAAATCCACCATTACGCTGCAATAAAACTGGACAACTATTCTTAAAATGACCTTCCTCTTTACAATAGGCACATTGATTAGGACCCAGCAAAGGTCGTGGAACAAAAGGTTCAGGTTTCTGTAACAACCTTTGAAACTGTGAGGGCTGTTGCAATTGGCGCTGAGCAGAACGAGAGGGATAAGCCTGTTGCAAAAGAACCTTCATTTTTAATTCTTTAGTCTTTTTCTCCACTTTATCCTTTTCTTCCTTATCCCTGTTCTCGTAGTACTGAGCAGTAGCTAATATCTGGGCAGACGAAGAAACGGCCCATGAACTTTCGGAATCTTTCAATTTATGCGATAGTTCTGGAAGTAAATTAATTACAAATTTATCCACAAATAAACGCTGTCCACCCTCAGTACTCATATCTTGACCACTACGGTCGATGAACGTCTCCTCAAAACGAGTAAAGAAATCAGAGACACTCTCATCTTTCTTCTGTTTACACGCAGCTAACTTATCCCAGTTAACACGTAGGGCAGGCATCATCGTTTTCACTAAAGTGATGATCCTACCAGGTAAATCTGTAATCAAAACATCGGGTTTAGCACCACCAACTTGTGCTGTATCTTCAGCAACTATAGCGGCCCAAGTACCACCTAAAGCTTGGTCGTGGTCTTCCCTACGAATCCGAGCCCATAATGCTTGTGGCACTACATTTCCCATCAGTAAATCAATATCTGCCAAATTCATAATACACGCATCGACAGTCTGGGACAGCTCCTTATAATACCCAGCAGGATTTTTACCAGGGTCCGGTAAAGACTGTTTAAGCGCCAACACCTCAGATCGATTCCAGGGGACATGTACCCATATACGTTGGAAATTAGCTGGAACAGCTGGAACAGCGCCTGCCTGTGGAACCGCATCCCTCCATATCGGGGGAACTTCTCGCATAGGATAGTGTTTCACTTTAAGCCGAACCGCAGGATCAGGTTCAAGAGGAGCTTGAGAGAAAAATAAGGACCTGAAAGTGACAAGAGTCTTTACGGCATCCTCAACTTCGGGACCCACAATAAGTCCTTTATCAAATTTAGCCTGTATTTCTAACAAACCCTGGGGAGGTAAATCCAAATCCATATCCTCCCATCTTTTAACAAGAGTATTACACATGACATTAAAAATTAAAAACATATCACTGCTTGGGCGCATTCCATTGACGAAAAGTGTTCAGGATATCACGCACGCTCTACTGTGGACCACTCATGATCCAATTGTGAGCAAGAGAGTCCAACATAACTCGCTCGTCAGAATCTGGAAATTGACTACGGGATTGCCATCGGGATAGAACAGGAGTCAAGTTAAGAGACCCAAAGAAAGGGGAGAAAAGACCAGAAACAGTATCGACTAATCGTTTACGAGCTGTAGGAGAATCTGACAGTAAAACAGGAGACAAGGTATTAAGCACAGCAGGAGAAGAGCTAACAGTTACAAGAGGAACTGATGGTAAAGGAGACTGAGGTACAGAAGTCGGTGGCAAAGGAGGCGGAGGCGGAGGTGGAAATACTGGAAGAGGCAATTGCGGAAGAACCGGAACAACTGGCTGGACAACAGGTTGCTGGACAAGTGGTAACAATGAGAGGGTGCATTAGCACCTGGTACATAAGGCGGAGGCAATCTCAACAAATGGGACATTAAGGGATCTTCGTCAAGATCCTCATTCTGTGGGGGAGTAGGCAACACAGGATAACATCTATCTATTGCCATACGATGCTGTCTTTCTGAGACTTCAATCATCTGATCAGTCTCATTATTCTTAAACTGCTGGGCAGCCTGTAAAATCGTCATATCTTGCGCTTTCTTATTTCTTTTAGCCTGTTTAATTTCTTTCTGTTTGGCTTCCTTACGCCATAGGCGGAAAGAGTCAAACATTGCCGGCCGGGCTTTTCTTTTAAACAAAATTGCTTCTAGATGATCTAATATGTCAGGCTCAAAGCTACCATTTTGTGGCCACTGCAGAACACCATCTTTCTTCGTATATCGGATCCATGTTTCATTAAAAATAATGGGGCCGATACCATGTTTCGAATAAAGCTCATAAGTGGGAGTTCCAACCTGAAGAATTGGACAAGAGTCCTCCAGCCGGGAATCCCTATTACAGTCCAAACAGCAAAACTTCCTAAACTTACTAAGCCCAGGCATTTCGTAACGGACTGGACTGTTCACAAACTTCAAGGGGTTTGATCACAGCACAAACGTACTTACCCCTTGGCTTCGACTAGTGCAAAAGTTGAATAACAAAAACAAGACAAAAAGGTGGGCGCTACCCACGAATACTTAACTAAGTGTTTTCTGACGCCAACAGAGGTCCGTCTAACGTCTCGCGATACCAATCATCACCAGAGGGGCAAGGCAGGCCGGCAGTCAGGGCAGCAGTCGTCGGCAGCCGTCGGAAAGGAGTAGCCACACTGCAAAAGACCTTTGGTCCACTTCGACATACAGGGGTCGCTTGACATTGGTTCGCGAATCCTCCAGAATTTTCTTGCGAGGCTCCTCACGACCTCGGGCTCAACCGCTACCACTGAAGCCGCCCTACGTTGGGCGCCAGTTGGAGAACCGGGCCTTATGGGCCGAGCGGCGCAGGGCACGCCTGAAATCTTCGGGTTCACCTGCCTTCTCAGACAGAGACACAAGACACTCTGTTAGGCATAGAAAATCAGGTTTATTAGCTGCAGCTAAGCACAGTTATCCAAGAAGTACATGGTATATTCTTAGGAGACTGCCACTTGACTCTTTTATAGTACACATATTTACAACCGCTACTCCCAAAACATACAAAGCTGACAAATAGGAAAAGTTTGAAAACAAGCTATCAAGTATCTTGAATATGCCCTTCTTTCAGACCCCGTGTTCACTCCTCCCCTCAAGTTAATCAGTGTTAATGCCCACAATTCAATTTACAGGTGGTAGGACGTGTTCGTATGTCTCAAAGGATAGTTGTGTAATAGGAGAACATAAGGAGAGAATAGCGAAGGCCAGTCAAATAAGATAAAGTAAGAAAGAATGGTGGGACCCAAACAGTCGACTAAGACAAGGATCAATCAGTCTATACATGGATTAACAAACTCGGCCAGACCCTGACTTCGGTTTCGTAAACAAGGACAAGGGGTTACTTTTTAACAGAACAGACGCAAAGCAGATGGAAAAGCAAAAACACTCCGTTCGCCGTGCTGCCTGAGTGAGGGCAACACAAAATGGCGACGGACACAAAATGGCGGCTAAATACAGGACGAAGTCGAAAACCAAAGAACCTCAGTACCTATTAAATGGCACTGGAACAATGACAGAAATTGCACCGTAGCACAGTATTTTTCATCTGTAATATTTGAACTGTCTTAAAATGTTTCCAGTTGGGCACATTGTATCAAACAAGCACTGCTTCTCTTGTGGCACACATGTGTGCGCTGTGTATTCCATTTATGTTCTCGATACATACTGTTTTATTGACACATCTGGTTACCTGTGAAGAATGTTGCTTTTTGGGGGAACATACGTGATAATTTTGATGTAAACTGCACACTGTGGCCCAATTTGCCCCAATAGTCTCTTGGTAGAGAAAGTAGGGTCCAAACCCCAACGACCCCAATCCACCCCCTCTGGGAGAGGTTGGCGTGCTTGCTACAATTCCTCTCAATATACCATGTGTGACTTTTGTGATTTTTTTGTAAATCCAGGACTATTATTATTTCATGATCGACCTCGACTGACTGACTAAGATCACTTGTATAGCGCCCTCACACACCACTCTCTCGACCTGGAGGGTCCTCAAGGCGCTATACTTGCAGTGCCCCACTTTACAGGGCTGCTCTGTTGCAGCTACAGAGCGCATTTCCATGTCCTCTGATCCTGTACAGGTGAAAATAGTAATTGTTGCGCTTTCCCGCTGGGAAGTGTTCCTTTTTGGTGCACTGCCGGGGTCCCTATTGGAAAATGAAATCAATTTAATCCCAAATCAGGTTATAATTTCATTTTAAATTCTTTATTCATCTTAAAAAATAAACTTCTTTCATTAGATATTTCGCTTTATCCATATGTCAACACAAATCATATAATTCAATTGCTGGATATCAAATAAAGGTTACAAATGCCCCCAATGCCTTTCGGGCATGGACGCTGCCCTTCATCAGTTCCTTATCAAGATGCCTGAGTTTGCGCGAATTAGACGTGTGGTGTTTCAGTGGGAAACATCCTTTACAACGCAACTTTTACCACGCAGTGCTTTTACAACGCAGGTTTTACAACGAAAACCATTACAACGCATTGCGCTGGGGGGCGTTCTAGGATAGGGAATAGATTTAATTTACTATCCAACACCTTCCCTAGTGTCCACGGGGACTGGAGTTGGAATAGTAAATTAAATTATTCACTATCCAGCACCCCAAAGCGCTCTGCGTTGTAATGGTATGCGTTGTAAAAACCGCTTTGTAAAAGCATGCGTGGTAAAAGCATGCGTTGTAATGTCATACATCCGTTTCAGTGAACGCCATTGTGAAAGACACAATACCAGGCCAATGGATGCAGAGGGCTAGCTGGAAGCTCCTATACATAAATATATCATAAAAACTATTTTAGTAAAAACACGTATTCGCTAATGCTGGATCTCAAAAAGGAGGCATTTTAAATTTTACAGAAAATTCCAACCAGCTGCAAATTACGAAACAGCTATTGATGAATAGGCAAAAACACCAGGCTACTGTAACTTGATAAAAACTAAAGATTTTGTTAAGCTAAATACTTGCTCTTAAAACATACATAATAGTATTGGTTAAATCAGATGTTTGTCAAGTGTACACATGGAGAAAGCCACTGGAGCCACAGCTAGCTGCCTTTACCATGACATATCCCGGAGCGAAATAATCTGCACCTCCAAGAAGAGCCATTTTAAAATCTTTTAAAAGCAAATTCCAGTCTTTCAAGTGTTTTAAGTTTTCCGTCGACGATATATCTTATTGTTTCAAGTACTGCAATGCAAAGTATTAAAGAAGAGACGCATTCGTAAAATAATGGTCGTTTTCTAATAAACATGTGCTTTCTTCTCTCAGTCGTCATTGAGGTAATTGGATTACCACGAATTCACCATGTTCCTCATACCTAGACAAATTAATGCGGTAAAGTTATTCCTGCCTAGTTTTGTTAACACTTATTTATCGCACTAGCCTGATAAAGTAATTTGAGTCTTTTAGCAGTTGTCAATTTTGTTTTATTGTATTAACATTTTAGTGCACTTAATAATAGATACAGCAGTCCTTAAACCGATGTGAAACCATGTATTCATTTATTCGTCTGCGAAATAAAGTCACGTTTCCCAACTGGAATACAAAGTGGTGAACTCGAACGACCTGTCGCACTGCTGACACAATTGTTGCATTTTTAAGATACACTCTAAACTGGTAAAGGAAACACAAATGCAAGGAAAGCTTTACACTGGAGTTTATTTTGTTTCCTGCTTGGAACGCAGTGTTGTGTGTTTAAGCTTAAACGTTGTTTCCCTAAGAAACATGTTTCTTTGCAAACCGGCTGCAACGGCCGAAGATCTGTTGCAGATTATTTTTTTGTGAGTGGAAATAGAAGATGAGGGGCTTGAGAGCTACTTTCTGTGCACTTCTGCCTTTATTCAAGCAGACATTTATATGTTTTTTTTTTTATTTAACTTTTTTTGTGCTTTATTAAGCAGGGCAGTCAAGAGAAATGACACAGTTCAAATATTTTACCGGAGGCAAAATATTAGCTTCTGTACACAAGAGGGGTGCAGTGCAGGGGGTTGGAAGACAAATAAAGCACCCCTCTTTGACCCATGTGCCACTACATGAAAAAGCAAAGTGAGTGATACCCATCCTTCCTATGAAGGCCATGAGAATTGTTCACACCTAGTAAATTAAAACAGAAAATTGTGCTGAATGATGCACTTCACTGCAAGATTTTAAAGAAAATTGCCCATAAAACTACACATTTACAAATCTTGGAATTGCTTTTATTCGTTCCTCTTTCTTTCCTTTTATCCATTGTTCATTCTTCCCTCCTTTCCGTCTTTTCATTATTCTTTCCTTCTTTGTCATCTTTATTTAATACTTCCTGTTATCCATTCTTTCCACTCTCCTTTCATTCCTCCATTCCTTATTCTTTCCTTCTAACCATTCTTCTTACATTCCATCGCTCCTCCTCTCTATCTTTCTGCCCTTCTTTATATTATTTTACTTTTTCCTTCTTACAATATTCTCTTCCTTCTTGCGTTCTTTTTTCTTGCTTTCTATCCTCCTGTCCTTCTTTCTCCCCTTCTTTTCATCTTTCATTATTTATTCCTTCCCTTCTTTGTGTCATTTTCTTCTTTTCTTTCTTCTTTTTTTCTTTATTTCATTATTTGTTTATACTTTCACTTCTTATTTTCTTTCCATAGTCATTTCCTCATTTACAGAATGTCCTCCTATGTCTTACTTTCTTTCCCTATTTCACTCCTCCTTTTTTAATTTTTGTTCCTTCCTTTATTTCTTCTTAACGTTTTTCTTCCAATTCTCTCTTCTTTCTACATTTCTTTACTTAGTTCCTTCTTGGTTGATTTCTTTTTCTTTCTCTTGCCTCCTGCCTCCTTTCCATTTCATTGTGGCTTTTTAAAGAAGTAAAATTTCTTATTTACCATTTCAATCATTTTTCTATTTGCCTATGTATTTGACTTTCCTGGCACCCCTTTTCCCCCACTCCACAGATCGGTCATGGGATCTTTCATGTCTTCTGTCTTGTGATCTCTGAGTCACAGGTCGAAGTTGAAAAGGGCTTAAAAAGCAATTTAAACAGCCCCTGATGCATCCCCATGGAGCTCACAAAGCTGGTCCTTTATTACGCCTTTGGTGCAGTACCAATTTGACAGCCAACGGTCTTAGCATTCCAAGGATAACAAAACAACTGTAGGCCTTCTGTTATGTTACCTCCTTCGTTGTAGAGGTTCATGAGCCAGGCATTGTGCAAGGATGGCTAGGTCTAAATATCTGGCTCGTGAACCCTCAGGAATCGTAAGCCAACATAGAGCCAAGTCAAGTTTGCCAACTGAAACTTGCTAACCACTTTATATACATGCGACTCAACAAGGTGGTATAATCTAATGTACTAAACTGATCCACAAATTTTGATGAAATAGCTTACTTATTTGTAAAGGTCTTTATAGTTTTATATTTTAAATGTTTGTTGATGATGTACATGCCAAATCGTTTCATGACAGGACTTATGATTTGGATCTTGGAGCCAAACCAGAAGGCTCAGTTCTGGCTCGCCTTGCTCTATAAGTTTGTGGGCTTGCCCATATCTCATTCAATGTTCTCGATAGTGTTCACTTGGGAGCTGACGGTTAAATCCACTTTAAGTGGATAGGAATGCGGTTGGAGGAAATCAGCAGAACCGTCTGCTCTTGGTGGCTAAAGAAAAGAGCTTGAATGCCATAATCCTTAACACAATGCAATCATATTATTCTAAAAACATTGCTTGTCAAGGGAGTTTCCAACATAAACTGTGAAAAAATTGATGGACATTTCAAAGGTACTGCAGAGGGTTGATCCCTCACAGAACATGTGTGAACAATTGAATCATTTCTTACTGGAGAAGGTAGAAGAGATTATAAAAGATATTGAATAATTCTGTGTTTTGAGGATAATCCTCTAGACAAAGATCTGCTAATGCACTCTCGTCGTTACCAGTTTTAGAGGATGGAAAGTTGAAAGAGTAAATATGTACAGTGAAGTTGGGCTCGCAGCTGTATCCCTGTCCTCTGGAGGTCACCCATTCTTTGTCGGTGACAGCCTTGCAATCTTGAAGCCTTTTTGAATGCTTCTCACTGCATACTTTGAAAAAGACATTGTCCTAGCTATCTTCAAGGTGGCTACAATCATAATACTGCTGAAAGAACCCCATGGTACTGATCATTTTCACCATATTGCACTTCTACTTTTTGGGACAAATGTGATGGAAAATTTTGAGCCCAAAACTCTTTAGAATGATCTTAAGACACTCCATGGCCTTTGCAACATGCAGGCTGGTTTTCACTAACCCTGGGCGTAGTTCGCGTAGTAGCGCTACGGTAGCTACGCGAAGTGCATTTCGCACTACGCAAGCTATGCGTAGCTACGCGAACTGCGTAGTGCGGTAGGGAAAATGCTGTTCGCACTGATTGCACAGTGCCGGATGCTTGCCCGCACTGTGCAGTCATTGCAAACGGCATCTTGCACAATGCAAGCAGTCGTTTTCTGCCGCTCGAGTAGATTTCTACTCGAGCAGCAGCTTTCTCAAAGCGGACTGGTAGTTTCTCATCGCAAGGGTTCGTGAGCATAGGCGACCACTAGCAATGAGGAACCTGATCTACCACTGTTGAGAATCTCACCGGGAGGTTTATTTTCCACGCTCGCGAACGGAAACTTGATGTTGCTGATCGCGAACGAGGAAAGAGTCTCGCCGGGATAGTGATTTTGCTCGCTCTCGGTCGCCAACTTGACGTTGAAGAACGCGAGCGAGCATAAAATGCCCGCTACGCTACGCGTTTTTGCACTGTGCTACGTGCAATTTGTGTAGTGTACCGCCCAGGGTTGGTTTTCACTCGACTCACAGTAACTTAACAGTCTTACTCTCTCTATTGAATGACCTCAGGTTTGATTTAGATGTGAGAAAAATAAGTGCATTGATACTGATAAACCTGTGGGCTTTATTTAACATGGTTGATCGGGACATTTATTTTAGATCATTACAAAGCAGTCGCATTGGGCACACAGTGTGGAAATGGGTTAAGTCTTTTATGACAGATAGGACGCAAGATATGATTATGAGCCCATACTTCTCGCAGATAGAAAAAGTCCAATTTGGTTAGTTCCGCAAGGATCGCCAATGGCACCACACCTCTTCAACATCTGTATGAGCCCATTGGCCAAAGCCTTGTCTGAAATGGGTGTCAGGGCATGCACATGAGCAGATGATATGCAGCTGCTTCTTCGGTTGGCTAATAGCATCTTCTCTGGTTTGCATACTGAGTTTCAACAGAATATTCACTTAGTTTGTAACTGGATGGGGTTCAATAAACTGAAATAAACTGAAATTTAATTTTCAGAGTTCAGCGGTCTTGGCAGTGAATGGGCATTCTTATTGATGGTTAGATACTTACTAGCCGTCCAAGCTGAGTATGATGCTTAACCCAGGCTGTGGTGTGATGATTGATGTTATGTCATGTTATGTGATGTGTATTTGTAAAGTGCACTATCAAATGCGAAGGTATCTTGGCGCTGAGCAGGTGTATGAGCCTAGCCCTGCCTATTGTAGGATGGTTAATCGAAAAGCCACGTCTTCAACTTCTTGAGGAATTGAAGAAGGGAGGAGGAGGCTCTGATTGGAGTGGGAGGCCGTTCCACACTTTAGGAGCAATGTAGGAGAATGCCCATCCTCCTTATCTGGTTCTGTGTATGTGTGGAATGTGTGCAAGGAGGAGTCCTGTAAACGGAGAAGTCTGGGTGGTTGAATGAAGGAGTTGCGACTGTTGAGGTAGGTGGTGCCTGAGTTGTGTAGTGCCTTGAATCTGTGTGTGAGGAGTTCTCAATGACCACGTTTGTGTATCTGGAGCCAGTAAAGCTCCCTAATGTGTGGTATTATGTGCGTTCTGTATCGGAGGTTGAGAATAAGACTGTTCCTGATTTCTGGATGGTTTGTAATCTTTTAGTGAGTTACTTGGTGATCCTGGTGTAAAGGGTGTTCCCGTAGTTCAACCTGCTGGAGACTAGGGAGTGAGTGATAGATTTTCTAGTGCTTCTTGGAAGCCATTTGAAGATCTTCCCCAGCATCTTCATGGTGTTGAAGCTGGACGCAGTAACAACTTTTACTTGTGCGATCATGTCCAGTTTGCTGTGGATGATTATTCTGAGTTTCTGGTGTGGGTGCTGGCTGTGGGTGTAGTTTCGAGTTTGGTCGGCCACCAGTTGGGGTCCCATTGTGAGGTGTTCTTGCCGAAGCTTTGAGACAATTTGCTTTCATTCAGTTACTGACTTCGGTCATGTAGGTTGTGAATTTGTTTCTTGTGTTCAGGGTCTTGTCCAGAGAGAGCGCATGAGTTACATGTCGTTGGATTAGGAGAGGATGTTGATGTTGTGTGCACAGATGACATTGGGGCTGAGCAATGAGCCTTGAGGTGCTCCGCAGAAGAGTTTGCCAGCTTCTGAGGACTATGGTGCCAGGCTGACAGCTTGTGTTATATCCATTAACAAGGAGCAGATCCAGCAAAGAGCGGATCCTTGGATGCTAATTTCATGCAGGGGAATAATGAGGATGGGGTGTGAGGCCATGTCAGATACTGTAGAGAGGTTCATGAGAAGGAGGCCTTGAGTGTCTCCTCTATCAAGGATCATGTGGATGTCATATGTGGCGGTGATGAGTGCTGTTTCTGGACTGTGGTAGGGCCTGAATTCGGACTCCGGGGGGTTGAGGAGCTGGTAGTTGCTGAGGTGGTCGGTGAGGTGTCAATTGATTTGTTTCTCTAAGACATTTGCCTGCATGGTAGGAGGGAGATGGGTCTGTAGTAGAAAAGCATGGCTGGGCCAGATAGTTTCTTGAGCAGTGGTGTGACAATGGCATGTTTCCAGGTGTCCGGGAATGTGGCTGAGTCAATGAAGGTGATGAGGATGGGTGTTAGTACTTTGCTGATCGATAGGAGTACTTTTGTGAAGGTGTGGTGGGGGTAAGTGTCAGATGGGGCTTGTGTCTGGATGGTCTTCATTGTGGGAGCAATTCTGACTATGGTTATGATGGACCATGAGGTCAGGGTTTTTTCTTCTGCCGTGATGGGTAGTTGAGTTGATCTGGTGACATGCAGTGGCGTAATGAAACTGAAGGCCCCCCCTGCAAAGTACACAGAGGGGGCCCCCTCACTGGTCCTCCACCTACCACTTTTGCTGTCCACCCTCAGTACTCATATCTTGACCACTACGGTCGATGAACGTCTCCTCAAAACGAGTAAAGAAATCAGAGACACTCTCATCTTTCTTCTGTTTACACGCAGCTAACTTATCCCAGTTAACACGTAGGGCAGGCATCATCGTTTTCACTAAAGTGATGATCCTACCAGGTAAATCTGTAATCAAAACATCGGGTTTAGCACCACCAACTTGTGCTGTATCTTCAGCAACTATAGCGGCCCAAGTACCACCTAAAGCTTGGTCGTGGTCTTCCCTACGAATCCGAGCCCATAATGCTTGTGGCACTACATTTCACATCAGTAAATCAATATCTGCCAAATTCATAATACACGCATCGACAGTCTGGGACAGCTCCTTATAATACCCAGCAGGATTTTTACCAGGGTCCGGTAAAGACTGTTTAAGCGCCAACACCTCAGATCGATTCCAGGGGACATGTACCCATATACGTTGGAAATTAGCTGGAACAGCGCCTGCCTGTGGAACCGCATCCCTCCATATCGGGGGAACTTCTCGCATAGGATAGTGTTTCACTTTAAGCCGAACCGCAGGATCAGGTTCAAGAGGAGCTTGAGAGAAAAATAAGGACCTGAAAGTGACAAGAGTCTTTACGGCATCCTCAACTTCGGGACCCACAATAAGTCCTTTATCAAATTTAGCCTGTATTTCTAACAAACCCTGGGGAGGTAAATCCAAATCCATATCCTCCCATCTTTTAACAAGAGTATTACACATGACATTAAAAATTAAAAACATATCACTGCTTGGGCGCATTCCATTGACGAAAAGTGTTCAGGATATCACGCACGCTCTACTGTGGACCACTCATGATCCAATTGTGAGCAAGAGAGTCCAACATAACTCGCTCGTCAGAATCTGGAAATTGACTACGGGATTGCCATCGGGATAGAACAGGAGTCAAGTTAAGAGACCCAAAGAAAGGGGAGAAAAGACCAGAAACAGTATCGACTAATCGTTTACGAGCTGTAGGAGAATCTGACAGTAAAACAGGAGACAAGGTATTAAGCACAGCAGGAGAAGAGCTAACAGTTACAAGAGGAACTGATGGTAAAGGAGACTGAGGTACAGAAGTCGGTGGCAAAGGAGGCGGAGGTGGAAATACTGGAAGAGGCAATTGCGGAAGAACCGGAACAACTGGCTGGACAACAGGTTGCTGGACAAGTGGTAACAATGAGAGGGTGCATTAGCACCTGGTACATAAGGCGGAGGCAATCTCAACAAATGGGACATTAAGGGATCTTCGTCACGATCCTCATTCTGTGGGGGAGTAGGCAACACAGGATAACATCTATCTATTGCCATACGATGCTGTCTTTCTGAGACTTCAATCATCTGATCAGTCTCATTATTCTTAAACTGCTGGGCAGCCTGTAAAATCGTCATATCTTGCGCTTTCTTATTTCTTTTAGCCTGTTTAATTTCTTTCTGTTTGGCTTCCTTACGCCATAGGCGGAAAGAGTCAAACATTGCCGGCCGGGCTTTTCTTTTAAACAAAATTGCTTCTAGATGATCTAATATGTCAGGCTCAAAGCTACCATTTTGTGGCCACTGCAGAACACCATCTTTCTTCGTATATCGGATCCATTTTTCATTAAAAATAATGGGGCCGATACCATGTTTCGAATAAAGCTCATAAGTGGGAGTTCCAACCTGAAGAATTGGACAAGAGTCCTCCAGCCGGGAATCCCTATTACAGTCCAAACAGCAAAACTTCCTAAACTTACTAAGCCCAGGCATTTCGTAACGGACTGGACTGTTCACAAACTTCAAGGGGTTTGATCACAGCACAAACGTACTTACCCCTTGGCTTCGACTAGTGCAAAAGTTGAATAACAAAAACAAGACAAAAAGGTGGGCGCTACCCACGAATACTTAACTAAGTGTTTTCTGACGCCAACAGAGGTCCGTCTAACGTCTCGCGATACCAATCATCACCAGAGGGGCAAGGCAAGCCGGCAGTCAGGGCAGCAGTCGTCGGCAGCCGTCGGAAAGGAGTAGCCACACTGCAAAAGACTTTCGGTCCACTTCGACATACAGGGGTCGCTTGACATTGGTTTGCGAATCCTCCAGAATTTTCTTGCGAGGCTCCTCACGACCCTCGGGCTCAACCGCTACCACTGAAGCCGCCCTACGTTGGGCGCCAGTTGGAGAACCGGGCCTTATGGGCCGAGCGGCGCAGGGCACGCCTGAAATCTCCGGGTTCACCTGCCTTCTCAGACAGAGACACAAGACACTCTGTTAGGCATAGAAAATCAGGTTTATTAGCTGCAGCTAAGCACAGTTATCCAAGAAGTACATGGTATATTCTTAGGAGACTGCCACTTGACTCTTTTATAGTACACATATTTACAACCGCTACTCCCAAAACATACAAAGCTGACAAATAGGAAAAGTTTGAAAACAAGCTATCAAGTATCTTGAATATGCCCTTCTTTCAGACCCCGTGTTCACTCTTCCCCTCAAGTTAATCAGTGTTAATGCCCACAATTCAATTTACAGGTGGTAGGACGTGTTCGTATGTCTCAAAGGATAGTTGTGTAATAGGAGAACATAAGGAGAGAATAGCGAAGGCCAGTCAAATAAGATAAAGTAAGAAAGAATGGTGGGACCCAAACAGTCGACTAAGACAAGGATCAATCAGTCTAGACATGGATTAACAAACTCGGCCAGACCCTGACTTCGGTTTCGTAAACAAGGACAAGGGGTTACTTTTTAACAGAAGAGACGCAAAGCAGATGGAAAAGCAAAAACACTCCGTTCGCCGTGCTGCCTGAGTGAGGGCAACACAAAATGGCGACGGACACAAAATGGCGGCTAAATACAGGACGAAGTCGAAAACCAAAGAACCTCAGTACCTATTAAATGGCACTGGAACAGTGACAGAAATTGCACCGTAGCACAGTATTTTTCATCTGTAATATTTGAACTGTCTTAAAATGTTTCCAGTTGGGCACATTGTATCAAACAAGCACTGCTTCTCTTGTGGCACACATGTGTGCGCTGTGTATTCCATTTATGTTCTCGATACATACTGTTTTATTGACACATCTGGTTACCTGTGAAGAATGTTGCTTTTTGGGGGAACATACGTGATAATTTTGATGTAAACTGCACACTGTGGCCCAATTTGCCCCAATAGTCTCTTGGTAGAGAAAGTAGGGTCCAAACCCCAACGACCCCAATCCACCCCCTCTGGGAGAGGTTGGCGTGCTTGCTACAATTCCTCTCAATATACCATGTGTGACTTTTGTGATTTTTTTGTAAATCCAGGACTATTATTATTTCATGATCGACCTCGACTGACTGACTAAGATCACTTGTATAGCGCCCTCACACACCACTCTCTCGACCTGGAGGGTCCTCAAGGCGCTATACTTGCAGTGCCCCACTTTACAGGGCTGCTCTGTTGCAGCTACAGAGCGCATTTCCATGTCCTCTGATCCTGTACAGGTGAAAATAGTAATTGTTGCGCTTTCCCGCTGGGAAGTGTTCCTTTTTGGTGCACTGCCGGGGTCCCTATTGGAAAATGAAATCAATTTAATCCCAAATCAGGTTATAATTTCATTTTAAATTCTTTATTCATCTTAAAAAATAAACTTCTTTCATTAGATATTTCGCTTTATCCATATGTCAACACAAATCATATAATTCAATTGCTGGATATCAAATAAAGGTTACAAATGCCCCCAATGCCTTTCGGGCATGGACGCTGCCCTTCATCAGTTCCTTATCAAGATGCCTGAGTTTGCGCGAATTAGACGTGTGGTGTTTCAGTGGGAAACATCCTTTACAACGCAACTTTTACCACGCAGTGCTTTTACAACGCAGGTTTTACAACGAAAACCATTACAACGCATTGCGCTGGGGGGCGTTCTAGGATAGGGAATAGATTTAATTTACTATCCAACACCTTCCCTAGTGTCCACGGGGACTGGAGTTGGAATAGTAAATTAAATTATTCACTATCCAGCACCCCAAAGCGCTCTGCGTTGTAATGGTATGCGTTGTAAAAACCGCTTTGTATAAGCATGCGTGGTAAAAGCATGCGTTGTAATGTCATACATCCGTTTCAGTGAACGCCATTGTGAAAGACACAATACCAGGCCAATGGATGCAGAGGGCTAGCTGGAAGCTCCTATACATAAATATATCATAAAAACTATTTTAGTAAAAACACGTATTCGCTAATGCTGGATCTCAAAAAGGAGGCATTTTAAATTTTACAGAAAATTCCAACCAGCTGCAAATTACGAAACAGTTATTGATGAATAGGCAAAAACACCAGGCTACTGTAACTTGATAAAAACTAAAGATTTTGTTAAGCTAAATACTTGCTCTTAAAACATACATAATAGTATTGGTTAAATCAGATGTTTGTCAAGTGTACACATGGAGAAAGCCACTGGAGCCACAGCTAGCTGCCTTTACCATGACATATCCCGGAGCGAAATAATCTGCACCTCCAAGAAGAGCCATTTTAAAATCTTTTAAAAGCAAATTCCAGTCTTTCAAGTGTTTTAAGTTTTCCGTCGACGATATATCTTATTGTTTCAAGTACTGCAATGCAAAGTATTAAAGAAGAGACGCATTCGTAAAATAATGGTCGTTTTCTAATAAACATGTGCTTTCTTCTCTCAGTCGTCATTGAGGTAATTGGATTACCACGAATTCACCATGTTCCTCATACCTAGACAAATTAATGCGGTAAAGTTATTCCTGCCTAGTTTTGTTAACACTTATTTATCGCACTAGCCTGATAAAGTAATTTGAGTCTTTTAGCAGTTGTCAATTTTGTTTTATTGTATTAACATTTTAGTGCACTTAATAATAGATACAGCAGTCCTTAAACCGATGTGAAACCATGTATTCATTTATTCGTCTGCGAAATAAAGTCACGTTTCCCAACTGGAATACAAAGTGGTGAACTCGAACGACCTGTCGCACTGCTGACACAATTGTTGCATTTTTAAGATACACTCTAAACTGGTAAAGGAAACACAAATGCAAGGAAAGCTTTACACTGGAGTTTATTTTGTTTCCTGCTTGGAACGCAGTGTTGTGTGTTTAAGCTTAAACGTTGTTTCCCTAAGAAACATGTTTCTTTGCAAACCGGCTGCAACGGCCGAAGATCTGTTGCAGATTATTTTTTTGTGAGTGGAAATAGAAGATGAGGGGCTTGAGAGCTACTTTCTGTGCACTTCTGCCTTTATTCAAGCAGACATTTATATGTTTTTTTTTTATTTAACTTTTTTTGTGCTTTATTAAGCAGGGCAGTCAAGAGAAATGACACAGTTCAAATATTTTACCGGAGGCAAAATATTAGCTTCTGTACACAAGAGGGGTGCAGTGCAGGGGGTTGGTAGACAAATAAAGCACCCCTCTTTGACCCATGTGCCACTACATGAAAAAGCAAAGTGAGTGATACCCATCCTTCCTATGAAGGCCATGAGAATTGTTCACACCTAGTAAATTAAAACAGAAAATTGTGCTGAATGATGCACTTCACTGCAAGATTTTAAAGAAAATTGCCCATAAAACTACACATTTACAAATCTTGGAATTGCTTTTATTCGTTCCTCTTTCTTTCTTTTATCCATTGTTCATTCTTCCCTCCTTTCCGTCTTTTCATTATTCTTTCCTTCTTTGTCATCTTTATTTAATACTTCCTGTTATCCATTCTTTCCACTCTCCTTTCATTCCTCCATTCCTTATTCTTTCCTTCTAACCATTCTTCTTACATTCCATCGCTCCTCCTCTCTATCTTTCTGCCCTTCTTTATATTATTTTACTTTTTCCTTCTTACAATATTCTCTTCCTTCTTGCGTTCTTTTTTCTTGCTTTCTATCCTCCTGTCCTTCTTTCTCCCCTTCTTTTCATCTTTCATTATTTATTCCTTCCCTTCTTTGTGTCATTTTCTTCTTTTCTTTCTTCTTTTTTTCTTTATTTCATTATTTGTTTATACTTTCACTTCTTATTTTCTTTCCATAGTCATTTCCTCATTTACAGAATGTCCTCCTATGTCTTACTTTCTTTCCCTATTTCACTCCTCCTTTTTTAATTTTTGTTCCTTCCTTTATTTCTTCTTAACGTTTTTCTTCCAATTCTCTCTTCTTTCTACATTTCTTTACTTAGTTCCTTCTTGGTTGCTTTCTTTTTCTTTCTCTTGCCTCCTGCCTCCTTTCCATTTCATTGTGGCTTTTTAAAGAAGTAAAATTTCTTATTTACCATTTCAATCATTTTTCTATTTGCCTATGTATTTGACTTTCCTGGCACCCCTTTTCCCCCACTCCACAGATCGGTCATGGGATCTTTCATGTCTTCTGTCTTGTGATCTCTGAGTCACAGGTCGAAGTTGAAAAGGGCTTAAAAAGCAATTTAAACAGCCCCTGATGCATCCCCATGGAGCTCACAAAGCTGGTGCTTTATTACGCCTTTGGTGCAGTACCAATTTGACAGCCAACGGTCTTAGCATTCCAAGGATAACAAAACAACTGTAGGCCTTCTGTTATGTTACCTCCTTCGTTGTAGAGGTTCATGAGCCAGGCATTGTGCAAGGATGGCTAGGTCTAAATATCTGGCTCGTGAACCCTCAGGAATCGTAAGCCAACATAGAGCCAAGTCAAGTTTGCCAACTGAAACTTGCTAACCACTTTATATACATGCGACTCAACAAGGTGGTATAATCTAATGTACTAAACTGATCCACAAATTTTGATGAAATAGCTTACTTATTTGTAAAGGTCTTTATAGTTTTATATTTTAAATGTTTGTTGATGATGTACATGCCAAATCGTTTCATGACAGGACTTATGATTTGGATCTTGGAGCCAAACCAGAAGGCTCAGTTCTGGCTCGCCTTGCTCTATAAGTTTGTGGGCTTGCCCATATCTCATTCAATGTTCTCGATAGTGTTCACTTGGGAGCTGACGGTTAAATCCACTTTAAGTGGATAGGAATGCGGTTGGAGGAAATCAGCAGAACCGTCTGCTCTTGGTGGCTAAAGAAAAGAGCTTGAATGCCATAATCCTTAACACAATGCAATCATATTATTCTAAAAACATTGCTTGTCAAGGGAGTTTCCAACATAAACTGTGAAAAAATTGATGGACATTTCAAAGGTACTGCAGAGGGTTGATCCCTCACAGAACATGTGTGAACAATTGAATCATTTCTTACTGGAGAAGGTAGAAGAGATTATAAAAGATATTGAATAATTCTGTGTTTTGAGGATAATCCTCTAGACAAAGATCTGCTAATGCACTCTCGTCGTTACCAGTTTTAGAGGATGGAAAGTTGAAAGAGTAAATATGTACAGTGAAGTTGGGCTCGCAGCTGTATCCCTGTCCTCTGGAGGTCACCCATTCTTTGTCGGTGACAGCCTTGCAATCTTGAAGCCTTTTTGAATGCTTCTCACTGCATACTTTGAAAAGGACATTGTCCTAGCTATCTTCAAGGTGGCTACAATCATAATACTGCTGAAAGAACCCCATGGTACTGATCATTTTCACCATATTGCACTTCTACTTTTTGGGACAAATGTGATGGAAAATTTTGAGCCCAAAACTCTTTAGAATGATCTTAAGACACTCCATGGCCTTTGCAACATGCAGGCTGGTTTTCACTAACCCTGGGCGTAGTTCGCGTAGTAGCGCTACGGTAGCTACGCGAAGTGCATTTCGCACTACGCAAGCTATGCGTAGCTACGCGAACTGCGTAGTGCGGTAGGGAAAATGCTGTTCGCACTGATTGCACAGTGCCGGATGCTTGCCCGCACTGTGCAGTCATTGCAAACGGCATCTTGCACAATGCAAGCAGTCGTTTTCTGCCGCTCGAGTAGATTTCTACTCGAGCAGCAGCTTTCTCAAAGCGGACTGGTAGTTTCTCATCGCAAGGGTTCGTGAGCATAGGCGACCACTAGCAATGAGGAACCTGATCTACCACTGTTGAGAATCTCACCGGGAGGTTTATTTTCCACGCTCGCGAACGGAAACTTGATGTTGCTGATCGCGAACGAGGAAAGAGTCTCGCCGGGATAGTGATTTTGCTCGCTCTCGGTCGCCAACTTGACGTTGAAGAACGCGAGCGAGCATAAAATTCCCGCTACGCTACGCGTTTTTGCACTGTGCTACGTGCAATTTGTGTAGTGTACCGCCCAGGGTTGGTTTTCACTCGACTCACAGTAACTTAACAGTCTTACTCTCTCTATTGAATGACCTCAGGTTTGATTTAGATGTGAGAAAAATAAGTGCATTGATACTGATAAACCTGTGGGCTTTATTTAACATGGTTGATCGGGACATTTATTTTAGATCATTACAAAGCAGTCGCATTGGGCACACAGTGTGGAAATGGGTTCAGTCTTTTATGACAGATAGGACGCAAGGTATGATTATGAGCCCATACTTCTCGCAGATAGAAAAAGTCCAATTTGGTTAGTTCGCAAGGATCGCCAATGGCACCACACCTCTTCAACATCTGTATGAGCCCATTGGCCAAAGCCTTGTCTGAAATGGGTGTCAGGGCATGCACATGAGCAGATGATATGCAGCTGCTTCTTCGGTTGGCTAATAGCATCTTCTCTGGTTTGCATACTGAGTTTCAACAGAATATTCACTTAGTTTGTAACTGGATGGGGTTCAATAAACTGAAATAAACTGAAATTTAATTTTCAGAGTTCAGCGGTCTTGGCAGTGAATGGGCATTCTTATTGATGGTTAGATACTTACTAGCCGTCCAAGCTGAGTATGATGCTTAACCCAGGCTGTGGTGTGATGATTGATGTTATGTCATGTTATGTGATGTGTATTTGTAAAGTGCACTATCAAATGCGAAGGTATCTTGGCGCTGAGCAGGTGTATCAGCCTAGCCCTGCCTATTGTAGGATGGTTAATTGAAAAGCCACGTCTTCAACTTCTTGAGGAATTGAAGAAGGGAGGAGGAGGCTCTGATTGGAGTGGGAGGCCGTTCCACACTTTAGGAGCAATGTAGGAGAATGCCCATCCTCCTTATCTGGTTCTGTGTATGTGTGGAATGTGTGCAAGGAGGAGTCCTGTAAACGGAGAAGTCTGGGTGGTTGAATGAAGGAGTTGCGACTGTTGAGGTAGGTGGTGCCTGAGTTGTGTAGTGCCTTGAATCTGTGTGTGAGGAGTTCTCAATGACCACGTTTGTGTATCTGGAGCCAGTAAAGCTCCCTAATGTGTGGTATTATGTGCGTTCTGTATCGGAGGTTGAGAATAAGACTGTTCCTGATTTCTGGATGGTTTGTAATCTTTTAGTGAGTTACTTGGTGATCCTGGTGTAAAGGGTGTTCCCGTAGTTCAACCTGCTGGAGACTAGGGAGTGAGTGATAGATTTTCTAGTGTTTCTTGGAAGCCATTTGAAGATCTTCCCCAGCATCTTCATGGTGTTGAAGCTGGACGCAGTAACAACTTTTACTTGTGCGATCATGTCCAGTTTGCTGTGGATGATTATTCTGAGTTTCTGGTGTGGGTGCTGGCTGTGGGTGTAGTTTCGAGTTTGGTCGGCCACCAGTTGGGGTCCCATTGTGAGGTGTTCTTGCCGAAGCTTTGAGACAATTTGCTTTCATTCAGTTACTGACTTCGGTCATGTAGGTTGTGAATTTGTTTCTTGTGTTCAGGGTCTTGTCCAGAGAGAGCGCATGAGTTACATGTCGTTGGATTAGGAGAGGATGTTGATGTTGTGTGCACAGATGACATTGGGGCTGAGCAATGAGCCTTGAGGTGCTCCGCAGAAGAGTTTGCCAGCTTCTGAGGACTATGGTGCCAGGCTGACAGCTTGTGTTATATCCATTAACAAGGAGCAGATCCAGCAAAGAGCGGATCCTTGGATGCTAATTTCATGCAGGGGAATAATGAGGATGGGGTGTGAGGCCATGTCAGATACTGTAGAGAGGTCCATGAGAAGGAGGCCTTGAGTGTCTCCTCTATCAAGGATCATGTGGATGTCATATGTGGCGGTGATGAGTGCTGTTTCTGGACTGTGGTAGGGCCTGAATTCGGACTCCGGGGGGTTGAGGAGCTGGTAGTTGCTGAGGTGGTCGGTGAGGTGTCAATTGATTTGTTTCTCTAAGACATTTGCCTGCATGGTAGGAGGGAGATGGGTCTGTAGTAGAAAAGCATGGCTGGGCCAGATAGTTTCTTGAGCAGTGGTGTGACAATGGCATGTTTCCAGGTGTCCGGGAATGTGGCTGAGTCAATGAAGGTGATGAGGAAGGGTGTTAGTACTTTGCTGATCGATAGGAGTACTTTTGTGAAGGTGTGGTGGGGGTAAGTGTCAGATGGGGCTTGTGTCTGGATGGTCTTCATTGTGGGAGCAATTCTGACTATGGTTATGATGGACCATGAGGTCAGGGTTTTTTCTTCTGCCGTGATGGGTAGTTGAGTTGCTCTGGTGACATGCAGTGGCGTAATGAAACTGAAGGCCCCCCCTGCAAAGTACACAGAGGGGGCCCCCTCACTGGTCCTCCACCTACCACTTTTGCTGAGGGGGTCCCCTGGAGCTTGGGGGTTGCGGGGGCTTATGTTATGCCACTGGTGACAGGGTCTGGTTGAGGGTCAATGTTGCTGTATACGGAGGGGATTTTGGTACATAAGAATTCTGCGAGCTTGTGGAAAAGATCTTGTGAGGGGGTGATGTTGCTGCAAGTGGCAGGAGGCACTGTGAAATCTTTGAGATGATGAAGATGTCATTGCTGCTGATAGTGCTGGTGTCAATACAATCAGCAAGAGCTGTGCACTTGGTGCTCCTATTTACTGGTTGCAGCTTCTTCAGGTAATTTGAAAATGTCTTTATGTGTGGTGCCTTGAGTAGTTCTCCATATATGCTCTCCAGTTGCTAGCAGTGGTGTTTCATCAGCCTGAGTCCTCTCTGTACCAGCTGGCTTGTGGTCGGGCCCTTGTTATTGCTTTGCGTTTGAGGGAAGCCAGGGTGTCAATGCATGCAGTGATACAGCTGTTAAGGTTCTTTATGGCTTTTGGCAAGTTGCTGGTTTGCTCAGGCCAGTGCCCATGGCCCACTCCTCTTCTGAAATGCTTTTACAGCTGCCATGGGCAGTTCCAGTGGTTGCAAGTCTGCTGTGGTGTGAGATGGGTATGCTGAAACTGATGAAGGCATGGTTTGTCCAGGTCATAGTTTCTGGCTTGTTGACTATGATGTTGCTGATGGAGGAGAAAATCAGGTTCAGTGGGTGTCTGGCAGTGTGGGTGGGTTCGGTTGATGCTAAGCTTACTCTCCTCAATCAAGATCAGTTTACACTTTTGACTTATTGTCACCAATTAAGAACTTTAAGGAAATACATCTCCTTTACTTACTGGCAAAAGTGGCTTCTTGGCAGATAAAGCATTAATTGGCTCCCAGCTCAGTTATGTTAATGCCATTGATTTGGAAATTCACTTTGTTGCAGGGCTCTTTAACGTTTCACATGGCAGGTATATTTTACATAAACTTCACTGGGAACCAAAGTGCTTTGCTTTGCACACAAGTCTTTCTTTCACAAAGCACCCTCTTTTATAAAATAAGTCTTCTGATATAGATAGAGACTAGATCCCTTCTTTTCCTAGGAAAGCAATTTCTCAAGGGTTTCCAGAATATGAAACGTGAATTCATTAAAAAGCATGCTTTAATGACTGCTTATATACTACAAAAATGTAAATGCACATATGTGCCTTTACATATGCTGACTTATTTTTGGATGAGGTTTCATTTTTAAACCAGGTTGAAGCCTGCATATGCCTTAGAATGATTTAAGACACATTTTAAGTGAGTTTCCATGCTATCCTGTTCTGTACAATGCAAATGTTATCTATACTTTTCCAGTAATCATATTCTGACGCTGGCACACCAAAACAAAGATTTTCAAAAGTAGTAAAGTCAGCTTTTTTTGGCAATATTTGTATCTCCTCCCCAAAGCCTTCTCACATTTATCCCATGAGAAGGTTCTGACACATACTCAGTAGCTGTTCTCTTCCATTGACTAGCATTGGGAAAAAGTTTAGCACCAGAATTTAGCATTACATGCTCCATCTGATTAGAAGCGAAGCTCTGGTCCATTGATTAAGCAATTGCTATTTTTGTAATGCTTGTTGCCTATTTTTGCATGTTAGGCAACGTGCTATGCAGAGTGTCTGTGTTTTCTTGTACAAAAAAGACTGCATTAGCTCCGAGATGACTCTAACTAAATTCAGAAGGGACTTAAAACGCGGCTCTTTGTATATATATTTTCATAATTGCCAGCTATTCTCTCACTACTGTAAGCCAAGCCCCTAGACACCCATTTAGTGTACATTATAAAAATATAACATTATGACGATGATGATAACATAACAGTATCCATTATCACAATTCTGTTTGCCTCCAGACTCTTTGCTTACCAAAATAAAATGAGCCTAACTCATGCACTTCCATTTGATTGCATAGTGCTTATGGTTCAATTCCTCTTATTTTTTTTTCCAAAAAAGTGCCAATATCTGCAATATTAACTCTCGGAAACCGGTGAGGTCGCTCATCATAGCAAACATGTCTATGCAATCAGTATCTTGGCAAACACATCCCATTCCCAAACCACCCTTCCCTCCCCCCACTCACTTCATATCTTTAAACAAGCATAAAATAACCACAACAATTCATTGCTACTAGGTGATTCAGTTAGGGCTACATATCTGTCTCTGGTAGTTGTAGGAGGTGGAGATATTTAGGGCAGGTCAGTTCCCGAAAGTCGTGAGAGTGCAAAGACAGATAAGGCGCCATAAGTTCCTGAAGGAAGTGCCCTGGTTGACAAGTGAAAGCGAGATCTTTTGCATACTTAGGATGTGCCATAGCATGTGGAGCCATCCAGTGTGGGTGGCAATCTGCGAAGTACCCCAGTGCAAGAGAATATTCTGTATGGCTGCCCCCAGCGATAAAACAATCCGTTTTCCCCCGGCTGGACTTTAGGGGGTATGTTAAGAGATTTAGGCAGATTCAAGACTATATAAGCAAAACATCTTGGCAATTGTGTATTAAGGTGTAGATCTATATCATCAATGTTATGTTATGTCATGAGGTATTTGTAGAGCACGTAGCTACTCCAGGAGTGTCCCGGCACTGTCACAAACCCTTAACAAAGCAATGTACACAGAAACAGCAGGAGCCTCGTTACTGTTGGAAGAGCCAGGTTTTCAGAAGGCGCCTAAAACCAAGAATCTCCTGCACCTGTCTCATAGAGGGAGGCAAACTGTTCCATAGCTTCGCGGCTACTACTGAGGTTCTGTAATTCTCAAGCCTGACTCCATTTTGTGTTGCCCTCACGTAGGCCTGTGAAAGAGGCCCGGCGAACAAGTGGCCTGGCCTTCTGAGTTCATGTATACATGAACTAGGTTTCTTTCGACCTTGAATGAACTGCAGAGAAACTGACCTTTTCACCTGAAACTGACCTCGCAAAGTCAATTTCCCTTGGTTTGATCCTTGTCTAAGATTGCCACTTAATGTTCAGGACCTCGTTAACCTTTAGTTTCCTTGCACATGTTTTATCTTGTTCAGCATCTATTACTGTTTCCTTTATGTTCTGACATTACATGGGTTGTGCTTTTCAATTATATATTTGTCCGGCTTGTAAAGATTGAATTTGGGACATTCCTAATAATTAACTTTTGGGTTGGGTTACTGTAAATTGGGTTTTTGGTTAATGTGATACTCAGTTAGAAAATGTGCCCTATTGGTTAGAATTTTGTGCAGTGGGTGTACATTTATAATGAGAATATGGTGTATAAAAGGAGATGTCTTGCCTTAGTAATTTGAACAGTCTCCTAGGAATATACATTGTGATGTATTGTTGGGATTTCTGTTACTAGCTGCAGCTAATAAACTTGGTCTCTGACGCCACCCAGAAGTATTCCGTGTCTCTGTATACCAAGACAGGTGGAACTCGAAGATTTCAGGTGTGTCCCTGGCACCGCTGGGTTCTGACCCGGTTATTCAACTGGCGCCCAACGTGGGGCGACTTCAGCGGTACCGGTCCAAGCCCGAAGATTGTGAGGAGCCCCGTGAGGAAACTCTGGAGGAGGGCCCCCACTCCATCGACCCCTGCATGTCGAAACATGGACCGAAGGTCTTTTCTGCGAGGCTTCCCCTTTCCGACGGCTACGAAGGACTGCTGCCCTGACTGTCGCCCTGTCTTGGACCCTCGTGTGATGATTTGTAAGGCGAGACGTTAGACGGTCTTCTGGTGGCGTGACAGACATTTTGGTTAAGTATAAGTGGGTCGCTCCCACGACTTTGTTTTGTTTCTTGGGTTTTGATTCGGCCATTGCAGTGGTCGAAGCCGAGGGGTTCGTATATTTACGAGTGTATCATTTTTTGATACCCTTTGAAGTTTGAAACCAGACTAGTGAGCAAGATGCCTGGTCTTGGTAAACTTGGTAAATGGTTTGTTTGTGGTCTTAATAGGGATTCCCGATTGGAGGATTCGTGTCCGATACCTCCGGTTGGAACTCCAACTTATGAGCTTTATTCGAAACATGGCGTGGGTCCCATTACCTTTAATGAGGTTTGGGTCCGCTACACTAGGAAGGACGGTGTTTTACGATGGCCCCCACATGATAGTTTTGAAACAGAGATTTTAGATAACTTAGAAGTTGCGCTATTTAGGAAGAAAGCCCGGCCGGCGATGTTTGACTCTTTCCGCCTTTGGCGTAAGGAAGCCAAACAGCGAGAAATTAAGCAAGCGAAAAGAGATAGGAAAGAAAGGAATATGTCAGTAATGCAAGCCGCTACGCAGTTTAAGGACGATGAAGAAGATCGTGTGATTGAAGTGTCAGATAGACAGCATTGCATGGCCATTGACAAATGTTATCCGGCTTTGACACCTCCCCTTTCAACTGTGACTGAAGACCCTGAAAAGGATCCTTTGATGTTGCATCTACTGAGATTACCACCCCCTTATGCGCAGAGTGCTAGAGCACCTCCGTTACCTCCAGTTGTTGCACCCCCTGTTGTTGTTCAACCCCCTGCTGTTGTTCAGCCATTTGTTGCTCCACAAGTGGTTCTTCCTCCTGCTGCGCAGCCCCCTCTAGGGCCGCCAGCTTTGTTACCAGCCTTGCCTCAAACTCCTTTGACTTACACTGCCTTATCTTCGTCTTCTCTTACTTCTGTCCCTATGACTCCTATTCCTCGGACTACTTTGTCTCCTGTCCTTATGTCAGCTTCTTCTCCTTCTGCTCGACAAAGAATGACTGAAACTGTCACTAGTCTTTTGTCTCCTCTCTTTGGGTCACTGAATAGGACCCCTGTTTCTGAACGTAAGCAGAGACGTAGTCAGCTTCCTGGTCCCGAAGAGCGGGCAGTGTTAGATCTCCTTGCTCGTAGATGGGTTTTGAATGCTTCCAGGTATGGTTTACAAGCGGTATGGATGTTTTTTTACAGTGGGAAGCACCAAAGCAAAGGTATGTTTTTGATGTCATTTGTACCTTTCTTCGTCAGGAGTGGAAGATAATGAGTTGGGTCCAATTCCGTTGGACTTGATTAATGTTCAGCGCGAATTTGCTAAGGGAACGATAGTGGGTTCAGATGTTGAGGTAGCGGTAGAGACAATACTTACTTTCAGGTCTAGACTTCCACCTCAGTTATTGTTCGAACCTGACCCTTCTGTTAGGAGAAAAGTGAAGCAGTATCCTATGAGAGTGGTTCCCCCTGTATGGAGAGAAGAAGTTTTGGCTGATGCCGCTCATGGTATTGCGGCTGCACCGGCTCATTTTCAGCGAGTGTGGGTGCATGTCCATTGGAAGAGAGCTGAGGTCCTGGCTCTTAAGCAGACCTTGCCTGACCCCCGTAAAAATCCTGCTGGTTATTACAAGGAGTTGTCTCAGACAGTTGATGCGTGTGTTATGAATATAGCTGACATCGATATGTTGATGGGTAATGTAGTTCCTCAACCTTTGTGGGCGAAGATCCGTCACGAGGATCATGTGCAAGAGTTCGGAGAAACATGGGTTAATATTACTGCTGCAGATGGTAGACAGGTAGGAGGTGCTAAACCTGAGCCTTTAGTTGCAGAACTACCTGGTAGGATTGTTAATTTAATGAAAACTTTGATACCTCCTTTGCGAGTGAATTGGGACAAGTTAGCAGCATGCAAACAAAAGAAAGATGAGAGAGTGTCCGATTTCTTCACTAGGTTTGAAGAAACATTCATTGATCATAGTGGTCAGGACATGAGTACAGAAGGTGGTCAGAGGTTGTTCATAGATAAATTTGTTTTTAATTTGCTCCCCGAACTTTGGAATAAGTTAAAGGACTCTGAGAGTTCGTGGGAAGTTTCTTTTTCGGCCCAGATATTGGCTACCGCACAATACTAAGAGAATAGAGACGAAGATGAGAAGAATAAAGTAGAGAAGAAGACTAAAGAATTAAAAATGAAAGTTCTTTTGCAACAGGCTTATCCGCCTCGCCCTAATCAGCGTCAGTTTCAGCAACCCCCACAGTTTCAGAAACCATTGCAGATGCCTGAGTCTTTTGTTCCGCGATTTCCGCTAGGCCCTAATCAGTGCTCTTATTGTAAAGAGGAAGGTCATTTCAAGAGTAGTTGTCCGGTCTTGCTACAACGTGTGAATGGTATGTCTGGTCTGAGAGGTCGTGGTGGTTACCAACAAGTACCTAGGGGTAGGTGACGTGGTACGTTTCCTCAGAATGAACGTTCCTTTACCCCCCAGAATTCTGCAAATTATTTTGACCGACAGAATGTTCCGAACGTCCAGTCTGCTCAGTACTACGTTGATGATTATTATGTTGGAAGCGAGAGTGCTGGTTTTAATGATAGCTAGGACAGCCATGGACAAAGAGAGGGAGTAGTGTCCGTTCCAGTAGACCAGAGTGGACCTTATGTTGAAGTGATTACATCAGGTGTGGCAGAACCTTTTCTTTTGGATACTGGTGCAACAAAGAGTTCTATCATGCACTCTAAACTCCCTGGCGCACCTTTGTCTGGCTTGACGAATGTTTCGGTAGGATTTTCTGGCGCCCCAGTTAGCAACCCGGTTTCTAGCCCTTTGCCCCTTTCTATTGGTCCTTGTGAATTGGAGGTTCCCCTTATTCTAACGACTGGTTGTGGTGAGAATTTGTTGGGTTTGGACTTGTTGAAAAGATTGCATGCGACATTATATTGTTCTCCGTTGGGAGTACATCTTACCTTGGGTAAGAAAGTGATCTCCCCGATGTATTTGTCTAAGGATTGCCTGCCGTTGGAATTGCGTTCTCTCCCTGATACACTTTGGGCTACGCGTCCTAATGATGTTGGTCTTTTGCAGATTCCACCCTACGTTGTTACGCTTAAATCAAATGCTAAATTGACACACATTCCTCAGTACAACATTTTCAGTGATGGTGAAAGAGCTCTTTTAGCAATTATTTATGATTTGGTTGAGAAAGGTGTGGTTGAAGAAACAAGAGGTAATGTGTGTAACAGTCCTGTTCTGCCTATTCTTAAGCGTACTGACTCTTCTCAGCCACCTGTGTATCGATTTGTGATCGACCTTCAAGAGGTCAATAAGATAGTTGTGCCACAGTTTCCTGTTGTTCCGGACATTACTGCTTTATTGACTATGGTCCCTGCCTCAGCTGCTTTGTTTTCTGTGATTGATCTGAAGAATGCTTTCTTCAGTATTCCGATCGCTGAGGAAAGTAGGGACATTTTCGGCTTCTCTTTAGGAGGCAGCAGCTTCCGGTTTAAGAGAGCTCCTCAAGGTTATTGTGAGAGGGCCTCCATTTATAGTCAGGCTTTGAAAACTCAACTCGATACTCTTGTGTTGCCTTCTGGTGATACTCTTATCCAGTAAGTTGATGATCTGCTAGTGGCTGCTGATAATGAGGAGATTTGTAAAGAGGTTACTCTTTCTTTGCTACGACATTTGTCTGACCTTCATCATAAAGTTTCCCCTTCCAAGTTGCAGTATTGTCGACAAGAAGTGAACTACTCCGGTCATCTCTTATCGAAGGAGGGA
This sequence comes from Lissotriton helveticus, assembly GCF_964261635.1. Classification (NCBI taxonomy): domain Eukaryota; kingdom Metazoa; phylum Chordata; class Amphibia; order Caudata; family Salamandridae; genus Lissotriton; species Lissotriton helveticus. The sequence goes on along the minus strand of NC_136071.1, from coordinate 912,387,993 downwards.
AGACGATTGACCCCAGAGCGTATTCAAGCGATTGCCCAAATGACTGTACCATCCACACAGAGAGAAGTGCGTGCTTTCTTGGGTATCACCTCGTATTGTTGTCGGCAGTGGATCCCGAACTTTTCTTTGTTAGCGAAACCTTTGTTGGCACTTACTCTCAAAGATACACCACACCCTCTTCCTTGGTCTGATGAATGTCAGAAGAGTTTTTCTGAATTGCGTGATGCATTGTGTTCTGCTCCGGTGTTGGGTCCCCCTGACTATAGTAAACCTTTTATACTTTATGTGCACAAGAGAGAAGGTTGTGCGTTGTCAGTTTTGACACAACAGTTTGGAGACAAGCAGCGCCCATGTGCGTATTTTTCGGCTACTTTAGATCCGGTAGCTAGGGCGTTGCCTGGTTGCCTAAGAGCTACGGCAGCAGCAGCTGTTTCCATCCGACAGTCTGCTGGTTTGGTATTGGATAATACATTGATTGTGATGGTCCCACATGCAGTGGATACCTTATTAAACAGGACGAAGACTCAGCACCTTACTAGTGCATGTCTGTCAGGTTACGAGTTGACGCTTTTGGCTAGTCATGTGCACATTAAGAGGTGCAACACATTGAATCCAGCTAAATTGTTGCCGATTTGTGTAGAGACAGATGATCAAGAACAGCATGATTGTGTTTTTAGGACAGAGGAGGAAACAAAGGGTAGAATTGATTTGAAAGATACTCCTCTTTCAAACCCTGATGGTACCCTATGGGTAGATGGTTCATGCTTTAAGCTTCCGAATGGAGAGACGTCTGCAGCATATGCTATCACAACTTTGCACACGATTGGTGAAACAGCGCGTATTGCACAGAATTCAGCCCAGGTAGCTGAATTGATAGCCTTGACTAGAGCGTGTGTGTTGTCAAAAGGAAAGAGAGTGAATGTTTTTACTGATAGCCAGTATGCGTTTGGCGTTGCTCATAGCTTTGGACGATTGTGGAAAGAAAGAGGATTTCTTACTTCTCATGGTACGAAAATCCAGCATGGCCAATTAGTGAGTGAGCTTCTTGAATCGCTTACTTTGCCAACACAGATCGCCATTGTAAAGTGTAGTGCGCATAAAAAGGTTACAGATGATGTGGGTCGAGGGAATGCGTTTGCGGATGAAGTAGCGAGAGAAACAGCGAGAGATTTGATGAGTCGAATGTATGTTGCAGGTCCTGCAAGATGGGTTGTGGAAAGAGGAATGTGTGAGGATACAATAGAAAGTGTGAAGATGATTCAGGCAGAAGCTACTGAGAAAGAATTGAGTACGTGGAGAGAGAGTACGGGAATGTTGGATTCAACAGGCTGTTGGGTTGAGTTGTCAGAGCATCGGCGATGGTTGTTGCCAGATGTGTATGTGCTTCCAGTGGTTACTATGGCTCATGAGATGGCTCACATCAGCTCAAAAGGGATATGCAAGTTGTTGGCTCCGGTATGGCAGAATAGTGGAATTCCCAAATGTGCTGAGAATTTGGTTAAACACTGCATGATTTGCTTGATGCATAATCCTGGCAAGGGAACTCCAACTCCAGCGGGTCATTTTGCTCCTCCAACGTATCCGTTCGAGGTGTTGCAGATAGACTACATTCATATGGAAAGATGCAATAACTTGAAGTATGTCCTTGTGGTTGTTTGTGCCTTTTCCAGATGGATAGAGGCCTACCCCCTGAAGGATAATACTGCCTTGTCTACAGCCAAGTTTTTGCTCAAAGAGTTTTTCCCGAGGTATGGATTGCCGAGGATGGTCTGGAGTGATAACGGAAGTGAATTCGTGGGTCAGATTATGCAGAAAGTGTGTGCGGGAATTATACAGAAGTTCCACGCAGCGAATCACCCCCAGTCAGCAGGCCTGGTCGAGTGCTATAACGGCACGTTAAAGCTGAAGTTGGCCAAGGTGCAAGCGAGCTCTGGTCTCACATGGCCCGATGCTCTACCATTGGCACTTTTGTCCACACGAACGACAATACATTCTCGCATGGGACTTAGCCCATACGAGATTGTTTTTGGAAGCCCGGCAAATGTTTGGGGTGTGCCGAGGCCAAGAGAATACAGCGATATTGAGTACCCTATGTTGGTTGACTATTTACATGATTTGACTGCTAAATTGCGTGTTCTTCACCAACAGGTTCATGATACCTTACCTTCAGCTTCTGTTGACGCGTGACATGCGATCCAACCCGGCGACTGGATTCTGATCAGGAACTTCCAGAGGTCCAAGAACCTACAGCCGAGGGGGACTGGTCCTTATCAAGTGCTGCTAGCAACAAGGACCGCTGTGAAAGTCTTCGGGAAAAAGAGTTGGGTGCATGCCACCCACACGAAGAGGATACCTCTGCCCTTACCGTATGATCAGTGGGTCCGGGAAGGTGTTGCCGATTCTGAGACTGAAAATGTCCCGAGATTTGTGCCTTTTAGTGATGCTCGTTTGAAATGGACTCAGTCAGAACGTGCGGATGATGAAATTTTGCAAGAAGCTGCGCCGCATTTGAGACTGGACACTACGCATCCGGAGATTCTTTTTCAGGATCAAACATTATAGTTTAAGGCCGAGGTCTAAAAAAGGACAAATAAAGTAATATTTTTTTGTGTATTGTGCTCTCTCAGACAAGAGACTATTTTTCTTTTTGCTTTTTCGAACCACCATCCGGGTTCAGCTGCAGGGTCGTGGTATAAGACTTAAGGGGTGAACCGCGAATTGACGAAAGGTCTGTGGTTCTAGGTTGTCTAGGACGCCTGGACGCACACTTGAGTGAAGAAGGAAAATTGCCGCGAGCAGCACATTAGAGGATGGAGTCTTTTGTACCTGGGAGAGATGTTGAGAAAATAGACCTTAAAATGAAATTCTGTGCATTGATACGTAGCAAATGTTTTATAATATCATGTTTTTTAATGTTTTAAAATATTACGATAGCTTATGTGGGATGGATTGTCTATGCTACACAACAGACGTTTGCACCCACTTCCAACCTATGCTTTCTTACACTACTGTTTCTTTGCATCAGTTCTATACGTTGCCTGAACATGAGCAGACAAGGAGGTCAGAATTTGTCAACAACTCGTTCATACAGTTGTTGCATCAGCATCATTTAGTAGTGAATACCACTAACTGTTGGGTTTATGGTCTTATGCCGCATACGACCGATAAGGGTATGCCATATTTGGTTTTGCCTTTTTCTTTTAATGGGTCTGTGTGGGCTTTACAGACTATGTTTATCTATGGAAATGAGATACGCCCTTCACGTTCCCTTAAGGATAACTCCAGCAATAGTGCCTTGATAAAGGGAATAGTAGATATGATCCGAGATATCGATGCATATAATGCTATCCCCAAGGATGAGATGCAGGCTTATGTTGGTTGGAATTTGACCGGATATAGTACCAGCTTGACTGAGAAGGAGAGACGAAAAAGGTCTCCCCCGATTTGGATTGTGCCCCATCAAGGTTATTTTTGTTTGCAAGGTGTTAAAATCTGGATTGTGGCGTAAACATTATCGGCGCCATCTTGTCCTTTTCAGATCCATACGTGCGCGTAAGCAGCAACCATTTTGATTGCCATGGCCTCTCTGCCCACTCCCGATAGCCAGCGTCTCTCTCTCCCCCTCACTCCCCAGCCTCGCAAGCATCCCCGACAGCCCCCGGTCTCTCCTGCTTGGGTCATAAACGCACCTCCAGCGCGACCCTGTCTCCGAGCCACATCCCGTGCTGAACCCCCCTCACTCTTTCATCTCATTCATAGAACAGGCTCTTTTGATAACCTCTTCCTCCCTGCCCGATTGTCCGGCCTGACCCCAGGCCATCACCTAGCTCAACAGATGCAGTTTATTGCCCCCTACAGTAGGACCTCGCCCCACATCAAAGGAGCGGGGATTAATCAATGCCTTCACACCCCTAGATCCGACCGATCGCCCACATTCCTGTTCCCAGCGGAATGTCCAGCTGCGCGATAGCCATCATGCTGAGATTTGGGTGGGGACCTCTACTGTAGATATGTGTGAGAACGGGCCTGAACCGGGGATTCCAAAGATGCCTTTTTGAACTTCAAAGCAATACCACGGATGTCATAAATGTAATAAAGCCATAAACCTGTGTATAAGAGGCCAGGCCTCAGAGATGCGGAGAGAGCACCTCGAGAAGATACCCTGTTGTCTGATTTGACGTGTTCTGCTCCGTCGGAATAAACTCCTGTTTCCTGCCTTCCAGTCTCCAGCGCCTGCCTCTTTATTTGGTAACCGTGAGTTGGGTGAGAGGCGGCTAACACCGGGCAAACCTTGAAAAGGGGTAATTGACCTGATCTGCCTGACCCCTTTTCCTTAATTGGCGTCCCAAACGTGGGGCCCATCAGCGACACGTGGATCCAGTGGGAGAGGTCCTGATGACGGAGTGAACGACTTCAACGATCGGGAAGTGCACCTGCCCGATAGACCCTCGTCTGGCAGCCGATCATCCGAACTTCACTGGTTCCGAGCAGACTTCTTTCGAGTGATCTACGGTCCTGACTGGGAACCATCAGGAGTGCCACGACAGAAGATAGAGGATGATCAGGCGCTGAAATCGGAAGACAGAAAACTGTCCATGCGGTCCGGGTAAGGTCGTGTAACACGACAAACTGTGAAATATTTGATTGATTGATTGGAAAATACTAGTATTACTCTCCGAATTGTTGGTTCTCTTGGAGATTCTCTGTCTGCAAACGGAGAGGAATAGAAAGTATTCTCTCTTCCTTTGCAGGTAGTGAAGGGTAGGTAATGCAGGTCTTTGCCCCCTGTTGTAATCCGTCGTGCCTATCTTTCTCCCCCACTGATTGATTGTTTGCCCGAACATTGTTTGTTCGAGGATTGTTTTCTCGAGAATTCTCTGTCTACAAATGGGGGAAGGATAAAAGTATTCTGTCCTCCTTTGCAGATAGTGAAGAATAGGTAACGCAGGCCTTTGCCCCCGTTGTAACCCGTCGTGCCTATTTCTTTCTCGCCACTGATTGTTTGATTGAACGGACATTAATTGTTCGATATTGGTTCTTTGGAGGTATTCTCTGCTTACAAATAACGTGGAATAGAGATATTCTGTCTAGTCTTTGTAAGCAGTGAAAGGGTAGGTAGCGCTGGCTTTTGCCCCCGTTGTAACCCGTCGCGCCTATTTGATTCCTCATTTGATTGATTGATTGTTTGACCGAACATTGACTGTTTGGAATTGGTTCTCTCTTTGGGTATTCCCTATTTGCGAATACTGTAGAATAGAAATATTCTGTCTAGTCTTCGCAAAGTAGTGAAGGATAGGTAGTGCAGACTTTTGTCCCCATTGTAACCCGTCATGCCTATCTTCTCCCCATTGTTCAGTAGTTGGTTCAGCCCGGACCGCTTATTAGAGGTGGATCATCCGGCTCCTCTGGAGGGCACCCCTAATAAGGATATGTTTTTAAAGTATGGACTAGTCGCCGTAGCTTATAGTAAGTTATGGCATAAATATACTAAAAAGGATCAGGAAAGTCAGTGGCCACTGATAGGATCCTTTGATGACGCAAAAATAAGCGTGCTGGAAACAGCCCTTTGTAACAATAAAACAACGCCCACTATGCTTGATAGTTTCGGCATGTGGCGCAAAGAGACGGAACAACGAAAGAAAAGAAACGAAGTCAGACTAGAGAAAGAATTGCGAAAAGCAGCTCATTTAGCCTCGAGCAAGTTGAAAGAAGAGATAAAGGAAAGAGAGGGAGCTAGACTGAAGCAAGAATCCGAGACATCGAGCCAATGTCCCGTTAGAACACCCTCTACGCTTTACCCTGAGCTACCTTCGAAGCAGCGAGCGAACGATGATCTACTGCTAGGTCCCCCGATCATCTACATGCCCCCTCCATACGCCCCTTCCCACCCTCTAGTGCAACGCACGCAACCCCCTAGCACAGATGAGAGCAGTGCCAGAGCCTCGGTCCTCACGGCCTCCTCACCGGCCGAGCCCCTTGTACTCAGCGCAGCGCAAGCAGCAACATTAGATGAGCCCGAAACTGAGAAGAAAGACTCTGCTAGGCTCCATCGATTGAGTAAGAAGGAACGAGCAGGGATTGATAAGATCGTAAAGACGCTAGTAGAACGGAAAGAAAACGAAGATTACGTGACAGATATATTCAATACATATGCTGATAACCACAAACGACACTTTGTTGCACGTTTCTGTTACCACACCCTTAACGCCTATGAAGACCGGTATCGTAACAAAGGTCCTGAAAGCCTAATGACACTGTATAGAAAAGTCGACATTGGAGACGAGGGCGAAGGTGATGTGACGGACCTCTTCTCGTGCATGCTTGAAGTCTGCCGCCACCTCACTGAACAAAGATTAGAAGCCGACACCACGACCCCTGTAGCGACTGAACCTCAAACTGAGAGAACTGACACCATGATGCCAATAAGAGAAGCGGCACCTTATTGGGTCCCCTCACGAGGACAGGGAACACACGACGATATTAACCACCAAGATGCGAGAGGGAGGGTAGTGTACAACTGGGTCTACCAACCCTGGGATCGGCAAGACATCCTGACTTTCCGAAAGTCCTTGCCCGATCTACGAAAGAACCCCACTGCCTTCTACACAGAATTAGGTACCGCCTTGGGTTCGACGATTATGACCCTAGCGGACATCGACTTGTTTTTCGGGCTATGTCTGCCAGCTGATGTATGGAAGCAAATCCGGAAAGTCGACCACCTTGAGCTGTTCGGACATACCTAGTCACAACTCGATGGCATAGACAAACAGCGAGAGCCCGGACAGAAACCCTTGAAATCGATTCTAGACCTGCCAGACAAAATAGTACTAAAACTGAAAACCATAGTACCAGAAAAGAAGGTGGACTGGTCGATATTAACGGCTTGCTGCCAGAAACCACAGGAAGACGCCTCAGAATATTTCTCCCGGTTCGAAACGGTGTTCTCCGATTACAGTGGCCAGGACATGACCTCTGCGACCGGACATCACTTGTTCGTCCAGAACTTTGTAAAAGGCCTGACACCAGAAGTCTCGCAAAAACTGCAGACTAGTGAAAGTAGTTGGGCTGCCTCCAAACCCGCGGCTATCCTTCAGATGGCTCAATACTACGAACGGCAAAAGAACGAGAACGATAGGGCGACTGAGAAAAAGAAAAAGGACTTGAAAGAACGAGTGATGATTGCTCAATTGCAAGGAGTGACGACAGGAAGGGAACAGTATAGAGGAAACTACCAGTCGAATGCTCCTAGAAATCCACCCCCTAGAGACCGCACACCCGCACCCGGCGCTCCACGAACAGACCTCGATGAGAACCAGTGTGCGTTTTGCAAAGGATTTGGGCATTGGAAGTCCCAGTGCCCGGTCCTGCTAGAAATGTACAAAAATAGGGACGCAAAAGACATAGCGGGTGGGCCGAAAAATAGAGGACAGGGACGAGGGCACGCAAACGACGCCAGAAATGACAGATCAGGCAGACCGAACACTTTTGACCACCCCCGTCAGAACCAATGCCAGCAGACTGACTGTGACGATGCCCGCGACTGGGCATAGGACTGCCTAGGGCAAGGGAGGGATCCAGTCGAGCTCTATGTTGACCAGCAAGGTCCTTATGTCACCGCTAAGGTCCTAGGTACGAAGTCTCCATTTCTGGTAGACACTGGCGCGACACGTAGTGCGTTATCTAAACGACTGATTCCAAGGGCACCCTTGTCTGGCTCACACATAACATCAAGAGGCTTTGATGGAACGCCCTCCACTAACCCCTTATCCGCACCGGTTTCCTTCGACTTGGACAGTAACCCCACTGACACGACGTTTCTGCTTTCCTCCAACACCCCCGATGCCATTATGGGACTTGACTTACTGAAGCATTTCCGAGCTACTATCAGGTGTTCACAGGACGGAGTTCGAGTCATTCTGTACGATAACCCGACTTTGCTCAGACCTCATCCCGCACGACACATGTTCTCCATCTCTGACGCTGACGCATCCTTACTTGACTCTCTACCTCTGTATCTGTGGGCTAAAACTGACGCTGACGTAGGACGAATGATGATCGACCCCGTGCACATAACTGTTCGCCAAGATGCGATACTCCCAAAACTCCCACAGTATCGGATATCGCCCGAAGGTGAAAAGGCATTGGTAATGATAATCCAGTCCCTGGTAGAGGCAGGAGTGGTAGAGGAAGTAGTCAGCAATATTTGCAACAGCCCTATCCTACCCATTGTGAAGAAGCAGGGCGAGGGAGATGAGAAAGCGTACCACTTCATCATCGACCTTCGAGAGGTCAACAAGGTTGTTGTACCTCAGTACCCCGTAGTCTCAGATATCGCCACCATTCTGACCCTGATTCCTTCCACAGCCACCACCTTCACTGTAATAGACCTCAAGAACGCTTTCTTCTCCATCCCCATCCACCCAGACAGCCGCTACCTTTTCGGCTTCACGTTAAAATCCCGCTCATATAGATTTTGTAGAGCTCCCCAAGGTTACACAGAAAGTCCCAGCATCTATAGCCAGGCCCTCAAGAGACAGCTGGACGCCGTTCAGCTACCGGAGGGAGTGGTGTTGATACAGTACGTCGATGACATCCTTTTGGCGGCCGACACCACTCCACTTACAGTCACAGCCACCATCCAACTCTTGTACTTCCTTGCGGAAAATGGCCACAAGGTCTCCAAGAGAAAGTTGCAATTCTGCCAACCTCAGGTCACCTACCTAGGCCACCTCTTGTCCAAAGACGGGAGAAAGCTTACACCCGATCGAATTCAGCCCCTATCCCAAAGATCCAGAAACAAGTCCGCTCACTGGTAGGCCTCACCTCCTTCTGCCGGCAGTGGTTGCCAAATTTCAGCCTCATTGTAAAGCCACTACTTTCCCTACTAGCCAAAGATGTCCCCTTCCCACTCCCTCGGACCCCCGAATGCCAATCTTCCTTCAAAGAACTTCGAGACGCCCTTTGTTCTGCACCAGTCCTAGGAACCCCCGATTACACCAAGCCCTTCTCTCTCTACACTCACGAAAGGGAGGGGTGCGCTTTGTCTGTCCTGACTCAAACTATTGGCCCCAAGCAACGACCATGTGCCTATTTCTCTGCCACCCTTGACCCCGTAGCGAGAGCCTTGCCTGCCTGCCTTTGAGCCGTAGCTGCCGCTGCTGTCTCTATCCGACAAAGTGAGGGGATCGTACTATCGAATTCCCTCACGGTATTAGTGCCCCATGCTGTTGACACCCTCCTGAACCAGACTAACACGCAACACCTGACTAGCGCACGACTGACTGGATACGAACTGACTCTGCTTGCACCCCACATCACGCTGAAAAGATGCACCACACTGAACCCAGCCACCTTGTTGCCTCTGCCCGAAAACAACCCAAATGTTCCCCCTATACATGACTGTGTGACCCTCACAGAAGAACAGACTAGGAGTAGAGTTGACCTCCGAGACACCGCCTTCACAGACCCTGACGGAGAGCTATGGGTAGACGGCTCTTGCATCAAACTCTCCGACGGCACCACCTCAGCTGCCTATGCAGTAACGACAGCCCGAACAGTAATTGAGACAGCCCGCATCACACAACGATCCGCACAGGCGGCAGAACTGATTGCCCTCACACGAGCATGTATTATAGCGACAGGGACCACGGCAAACATTTACACGGACAGCCAGTACGCCTTCGGAGTGGTTCACCATTTTGGACTCTTGTGGAGAGAAAGGGGATTCCTGACGTCCCACGGCACGCCCATCCTCCACGGAGATCTAGTCTCCGCCCTGATTGAAGCAGTTCTCCTCCCCAAACGATTAGCCGTAATCAAATGCCAGGCACACAGGAAGGTGACAGACTTAGTCGGACAGGGAAACGCACTGGCCGACATCACTGCCCGAACCACAGCTGAGAATAGGACGATGACACGCATGTATGTGACCAGGTCACAAGCAGAAAAATGGACTGACGCTAGGGAAACGATTAGGGACATCCAGTCGGCCAGCACACCTCACGAACTGACTGAGTGGGCACGGGTAGGCTTAAAAGACGATGAAGGCTGCTGGCGGACAAAAGACACAAACAAATGGTTGCTGCCTGACTCGTACCTGATTCCCATACTGACTATGGCACACTCCCCCGCACACATAGGATCTGCCCCCATGATAGAACTCATCTCCAAGGCCTGGCACAATGACAAAATCCCCGACTCAGCCACACGCCTGGTCCAGCAATGCCTTATCTGCCTGCAACACAACCCTGGGAAAGGAACTGTGGTACCCCGGGGAGGGTTTGGGGTCCCCGACCATCCCTTTGAGGTCCTCCAGATGGACTACATCCAACTAGAAAGATGCCAAAGCCTGAAGTATGTATTAGTCATTGTGTGTGCCTTCAGCAAATGGGTAGAAGCCTATCCAACCCGTGATAACACTGCCATGACCACTGCCAAGGTACTACTGAAAGAGTTTTTCCCTCGCTACGGTCTTTGTCGAATTCTATGGAGCGACAACGGCCCCCACTTCATAGCTGAAGTTATCCAACTAATCTTGAAAGGGTTGGGTGTAAAACAGAGGTTTCATGCAGTCTTTCACCCCCAATCTGCTGGCTTAGTTGAGCGACACAACGCCACACTGAAACTAAAACTGTCGAAGATAGTGGCCACCACAGGACTTAAATGGCCAGATGCCCTCCCACTGGCATTGCTATTGATGCGCTCCACTCCCACTAAGCACCATTTGACCCCCTACGAGGTTGTATTTGGGCGACCAATGAACCTCTGGACTACCCCTAAACCGACCTCCATTCACGACGTCCTGGATGTCCTACTGTCTGATTACTTGTGCAAATTGACTAAAACTTTGTCTGTCACTCATCAGCAGGTGCAGCAGGCCATCCCCGATGCTTCCAGGGGTCCGGGTCACGATATCCAACCGGGGGATTATGTGCTGATCCGAAATTTCCAACGGGCAAAGAGTCTGGAACCCCGGTGGACGGGCCCCTGGCAAGTACTGATCACCACCCGGACGGCTCTTCGAGTGGAGGGGAAACGACACTGGCTGCACGCACACCACTGTAAGAAGGTCTCCTCGACCCTGGCCACGACAGAAAACGTCAGCACCCAAGAAGAGCTCCTGAACAAAGACCGGCCATCACTGAACTGTTATCCTGATACCTAGGCACTCGAACTTGCAAAATTCTCTGATCCCACTGTGCCATCCAGGGAAGGGTATTTCCTGCGTCGAAAGGAGGGAGCTTCGGCTAAGTAGACCACGGACTAAGTTGAATCTCAGAACGGTAGCCTAAACACAACCAAGGGTTACCCGGAGAGAAGCTAAACGAAGTCTGCGGTTCTGCCCACTACCGAGCACCTCGAAGATGATGGAAGCGCCAGATAAGAAGATGATGGAAGCGCCAGATAAGAAGATGATGGAAGCAACCGGAAATACCCACTACAGGAACCCAAAGACTGACAGTATGCACAAATCAAAGACAATTGCCCTTTTCATTGTCCTCCTCTTTTGCCTCCTCCTCATGACTTCCTTCTGGATCGTGGAAGAGAGCGCACCCGCTCATCAGATATTGCTGACCACTGCACAGCCAACCACTATGAAAGAGCATCACCTGATCTCCCTTTCGCCTCAGCTCCGAGAAAGGCGTAAGGAGTTCTGGAACAATTCCTTCGTGCAACTGTTGCACCAACACAACCTTGCCGCCAACGCCACAAACTGCTGGATCTGCGGGTTGCTCCCGCATGCCACCGGACACTCCATCCCTTTCATCCCTTCCCCGTTCTCAGTTCATGGCTCCTGCCTTGCCTGGTTGATCCTCTTGCAAGAGAGCTACAAGGACAACGCCACTTCTGGTCAAACAGTGTCACACTTCTACCATGGGTTCTGGCTGAACAAAACCGGGAGGACATCTGCTCCCTTTTGTCCTTTGACCTCTGGTTCCTCCTTCCATATGGACATCCCTGCCAAGGAACGAGTTGAAATGCAGGTGTTCCATAATCCAGCCAGACCCACCTTCTCCTACCTACGGAAACGAACTGCTGCCACTCTGACTGTGGCTCTGTCTGTTATCAATGTCACGGGCCTCGTGTGCCTCGAAGGCCTGGGAACACAGCTGGTGGGTCACAGTTCCTGCCACATCACCAGAACATTGGACTCAATTGATCCCCCCTCCTTTGTTGCTTCTCCGAATATGTACTTTGTTTGTGGCACCAAAGCTTACACTTGGCTTCCAAAAGGTTGGGGGGGTACTTGCTACATCGCCTTCATTCTCCCTCCAACGTACGTGGCCCCAGCAAACCATCACCGGCAGAAGCGCGCAAAAGACATTGAACAAGCCGACTCCACCGGAGCACAGTTCCTGGATGCAGTGAAGGGACTTGTTCCTCTGTGGGGCCCAATGGCAAACAGCTGCGCCATCCGACATCTGACCCAGGCAGTAGAAACGACCATGAACATCACGGCTGGCATCCTCACTAACAATACGGCTGAGCTTCAGGCAGTCCGCCTGGTGGCTCTTCAGAACCGCCTTGTTCTAGATGTGGTTCTAGCTGACCGTGGAGGAGCATGCCGCATCATCGGATCCAGCTGTTGCACCTACGTGCCAGATAACTCGCCCTCAGTCTACAAAGCAATCGAGCACCTCCACAGACTTTCCTCAGAGGTTCACCAGGAGCAAGAAGGATGGTCGCTTGGGAGCTGGTTTTGGGGTACTTTGAAGGACTGGGGATGGAGGTTGTTTACATTTATATTGATACCGGTCGTGGTACTGTGTGGGTGTTGCCTAGGTATTCAATGCTTGCCACCTTTGTGTTCACTCATTACTAACTGCATGTGCCCTAAGACTCCGAATTTCGAAGCTGAACGTATGAAAGCTTTGTATGATATCGAAATACGTAATATAATGGGGATAGACATAAATTGACAAGCTGGCTAGATATGTTGAAAAGGGAGGACTGTTAAAATCTGGATTGTGGCGTAAACATTATCGGCGCCATCTTGTCCTTTTCAGATCCATACGTGCGCGTAAGCAGCAACCATTTTGATTGCCATGGCCTCTCTGCCCACTCCCGATAGCCAGCGTCTCTTTCTCTCCCCCTCACTCCCCAGCCTCGCAAGCATCCCCGACAGCCCCCGGTCTCTCCTGCTTGGGTCATAAACGCACCTCCAGCGTGACCCTGTCTCCGAGCCACATCCCGTGCTGAACCCCCCTCACTCTTTCATCTCATTCATAGAACAGGCTCTTTTGATAACCTCTTCCTCCCTGCCCGATTGTCCGGCCTGACCCCAGGCCATCACCTAGCTCAACAGATGCAGTTTATTGCCCCCTACAGTAGGACCTCGCCCCACATCAAAGGAGCGGGGATTAATCAATGCCTTCACACCCCTAGATCCGACCGATCGCCCACATTCCTGTTCCCAGCGGAATGTCCAGCTGCGCGATAGCCATCATGCTGAGATTTGGGTGGGGACCTCTACTGTAGATATGTGTGAGAACGGGCCTGAACCGGGGATTCCAAAGATGCCTTTTTGAACTTCAAAGCAATACCACGGATGTCATAAATGTAATAAAGCCATAAACCTGTGTATAAGAGGCCAGGCCTCAGAGATGCAGAGAGAGCACCTCGAGAAGATACCCTGTTGTCTGATTTGACGTGTTCTGCTCCGTCGGAATAAACTCCTGTTTCCTGCCTTCCAGTCTCCAGCGCTGCCTCTTTATTTGGTAACCGTGAGTTGGGTGAGAGGCGGCTAACGCCGGGCAAACCTTGAAAAGGGGTAATCGACCTGATCTGCCTGACCCCTTTTCCTCAAAGGCACTGGTCGAAATCCGAAAGCTCAGCTAGGTAAGAGTGTGTGTGTTCACACCTATGTCTATTCGTCCCAGACTTCTCCACCGTTCGTACCAGCTAAAGGCACATATTTTGTTTCTCACAACAGAGCCTACACATGGTTGCCACCTGATTTTTCAGGTACATGTTATGTGGTGTTTTTGCTTCCCCCTACATATACTACGGCTCCGGCCTATCATAGAACGAGATATGGTAGAGGGGTCTTCGATAATGAAGATACTGCAGGACAAGAAGCAGGAGATTTCTTCAAGGGTTTCCTGCCCTTTTGGGGTCCTATGATCAATAGTGGGCATATTCGACAGCTTGTCCGTGTTGTTGAAGCTACTATTAACGAGACAGCAGGTGCTCTTAGTAATGTTACAGCTGAGTTTCAAGCGGACCGCCTTATGATGTTGCAGAATCGTATGGTTTTAGACGTCATACTTGCAGATCGAGGTGGAGTATGCAAATTGATCGGATCTAGTTGTTGCATTTACTTACCAGATAATGCTCCTACAGTGTACCAAGCCATCTCTAGGTTACATAAGATCTCAGAGTCTATCCATGTAGACAAAGGAGACTGGTCATTGACGGCATGGTTTTGGGAATTGCTGTCTAAATGGGGATGGAAGATTTTGACATTCCTTGGTATGGTTTTGGCCATCCTTTTCTCTTGTTGTCTTTGCATCCAGTGTGGTCCCGCCATTTGTAGTCTTTGTGCTACTATGTGCGTTAGGAGACCTGTCCCGAGAGAAGTAGAGAATAATAGGATGATGCTACAGCAACACTTAGATGACCTAATGAAGATTGATATGGACCTAGATTCAGATTAACATGAGTTTAGAGTATTGCCTGCGTAATGGCAAAAGGAGGGTCTGAGGTTCTGTAATTCTCTAGCCTGACTCCATTTTGTGCTGCCCTCACGTAGTCCTGTGAAAGAGGCCCGGCGAACAAGTGGCCTGGCCTTCTGAGTTCATGTATACATTAACTAGGTTTCTTTCGACTCTGAATGAACTGCAGAGAAACTGACCTTTTCACCTGAAACTGACCTCGCAAAGCCAATTTCCCTTGGTTTGATCCTTGTCTAAGATTGCCACTTAATGTTCAGGACCTCGTTAACCTTTAGTTTCCTTGCACATGTTTTATCTTGTTCAGCATCTATTACTGTTTCCTTTATGTTCTGACATTACATGGGTTGTGCTTTTCAATTACAAATTTGTCCGGCTTGTAAAGATTGAATTTGGGACATTCCTAATAATTAACTTTTGGGTTGGGTTAATGTAAATTGGGTTTTTGTTAATGTGATACTCAGTTAGAAAATGTGCCCTATTGGTTAGAATTTTGCGCAGTGGGTGTACATTTATAATGAGAATATGGTGTATAAAAGGAGATGTCTTGCCTTAGTAATTTGAACAGTCTCCTAGGAATATACATTGTGATGTATTGTTGGGATTTCTGTTACTAGCTGCAGCTAATAAACTTGGTCTCTGACGCCACCCAGAAGTATTCCGTGTCTCTGTATACCAAGACAGGTGGAACTCGAAGATTTCAGGAGTGTCCCTGGCACCGCTGGGTTCTGACCCGGTTCTTCACTACCTGAAAAGAGCGTCCCCCCTTTCGAGACAGAAAGCACTTTGGCATGATCGTCAAGCACTTGTGACCAGTATGATAGTAGCCGCGGACAATCCCACAGTATATGGACCAGGGTTCCCTGTGCCCCACAACTCTGCCAGCAATCCGCACTTCGAGCCGAGTTGACTCTATGTAGACATACAGGAGTGTAGTACCAGTACATAACTACTTTGGTGAGTGTTTGAGAGAAATCCACATTGCTGGCTGTGTGCCTAGCTCTGTAATATATCTCCTCCCATTACCTGTCACTGAACTGCCTCCCTAGGTCCCTTTCCCATCTGGGCTGATTGGCTTTGTTACATTGGTTCTGGAATACATATATTTCTGTGAAGTCTTGTATACCATGTTTTAGTCATCAACCACTTCTCATATTGGTTGAGATGTTGCTGGGAGTTAGACCTATTGTACAGGTGTAGTATCCATTGATGGAGTTGCATATTAGAGGTAGTCAGATTCAGGGAGCCCATAGTCTGTGGCACCTGGATAAAAGAGATCACTCCTTCCTTGTCGAATGAGTGACCCATAGTGTGTAGGTCCGATTGCCACCACCTCCCAAATGTCCCGGATCTAACGCCCGGAGCAAAGTCCGGGCTGTCCAATAGAGGTGTCATGGGTGAGGGAAAGAAACTCAGTCCGCACTGAACACTAGTCCGGTCCCATGATACCATCATCACCTGTGTGATAGGGGACAGGTATAGATTCCGAGGTCTATGCATTTTCTTTAGGAAGGGAACTTTCCAAAGTGACGTGCCCGCCACCACCCTGTCCTCGAACAACTAGTGCTTCTCGGATTCAACCCGATTCCACTCTACTAGGTAATGGCCGCCTGGTAGTACAATTCGAGATCTGGATTGCCTAAGCCCCAGCCCTAGGGGAAAAAAGCCCAGGTCTTTCTTCATGCGAGGTTTCCCCCCAAGCCGGATGCATTTAAGCAGTTCCACCTGGAGCTTAGGGATCATGCCCTTGGAGGTGATAGTGGAATTGTTTGAAAAAGATATATTATCTTCGAGGGAACAGACATCTTGAAAGTTGCCACCCTTCCCAGCCAGGAGATGTGGGAGTGTTTCCAGCAAGCTAAGCAGCTGCAAATTTGTTGATGTAATGATTGGTAGTTAAGAGAGGCATTTGATTGTATAGCGGATGCTAGTTTAATCCCTAGGTATAGGATTGCCTCCGTCGCTCATTGGACAGAGTATTGCCGCCCAAGTTGGTCTGGGGGTAGGGAGAAGCGAAGTGCCAGCAATTTGTCCACGTTAACCCGGAAGCCTGATGCTGCACCAAAGGTCTCGAGTTCCCTCCGAAAGGCCGGCAGGGCCGTAACTGGCCAGTCCAGCATTTCCAGCACATCGTCCGCATAGAAGCTTATGATGTGTTGCTCCCCTCCGGACTATCACCGTGGGTAAGTGATTGCAGTTCAGAAGCTTTGTCCTAATTTTCTCCCCAATCCAAAATGTGTGGGAACCTGCTCCAGGAAAGGCCAGTGGACTATATCAAAGGCCTTTTTGGTGTCAATCGCCAAGAGCATGAGATCTCCCAGTGCACACAAGGCCTTCTATATGATATGTAGAATACAAATGGCATTGTGGCTCATTTGTCTCTGTGGGATGAAGCCTGCCTGATCTGGATCGACAAAGGAAGGCATCTATGGGCTGAGCCTGCTGGCCAGAATGCCCGTAAACAGTTTAAAATCCTCATTTAAAAGGGAAATGGGGGTGAACTGCACTGTGACTTATCTTTGCCCAGTTAGGGTATGACGGTGATATCTGATATTACTTCCTCTATGCATATCTATGCGTAACTGGTGCTATGTAAAGCGCTCTGATACCTGATTCGGTTCGGTTCTAGTTCGCGCTATATAAAACTCTGCAAAAAAAATAAAAAAATAAAAAAATATATCTCTCTTTCTAGCGACTATGCCTGATCCGGAGAGAAATGGGTCGTGCGTGCTGATTGGAGATACCGGGCGCTATCCGCTGGGTCTAGGTGTTGGCAAGAGTAGAGGTGTGTGTAAAATTCCCTAAAGGCATCCGCTATGGCTCTGTCCTCTCTTGCCAGCTGTCCCCCGACGTGCATATGGAGGATACCCCAAGGGCCTGCCGTTGAGCAGGTAGTTTGTTCGCTAGAAGCCGGCCACATTTGTCTCTGCCAACATAGAAGGAATGGCGCAAGCGGTGGGCCACATACTTCCAGGTCAATGCCCATCAGTTGGGAGAGAAGGGCTGACAGTTAACGCCAAACCCTCAGGGCATATGTACGTTGTTACAACGCATGATTTTACTACGCTTGCCTTTACAACGCAGGTTTTTCAACGCAAGTCGTTACAACGACTTGCGTTGGGGGGTGCTGGATAATGAATAGTTTAATTTACTATTACAACTCCAGTCCCAGTGAATAGTAGGGAAGGTGTTGGACAGTAAATTAAACTATTACCTATCCTAGAGCGCCCCCCAGCGCAATTCGTTGTAATGACTTGCGTTGAAAAACCTGCGTTGTAAAGGCACTGAGTGGTAAAAGTTGCGTCGTAAAGGATGTTTCCCCTCATGGCACCAGTGCATTGGTGTATGCGTTCGAGCTCTTTGTCTTGTTTGGTGAGGGTCTCCCTGTTTCTCTATTTGGGCTGTATTGTCAGCAGCTGAAATCATGATGAGTTCACGCCTAACTACTGTTTTTAGTGATTCCCACGCTATTGCGATGGAAATGTTGGAGTGTCATTATGTGCAAGATACTCAGTGATGGCTTGCTGAATCTGTGCCACCACCTCATCACATTGTAGCATGTTTCTCACAGTTTCCACTGGTGGGTAGGTTGCTCTAGTGGGGGGGAGTGTCACCGCATTGTGATCTGAGAGCACCGCTGTGAGTAGTTCAGTCTCTGTGGTGAATGTATGTATGTCTGTCATTCCCAAGAAGTAGTCCAACCTGGCATATGTTTTATGTGTGTACGAAAAAAAGGAGTATTCACATGCATGTGGCTGGGAGGCCCTCCATAGATTTCTAAGCTCTAAGATTTCTAAGCTCTAGGTCTTTCAGCCACTCGTGTCCTCTCTCCAAAAGCGCCCCTGCTGGACCCTGCCTCTGTGCTGACCAGTATAGGACTTTATCAAATACCAGATTAAGGCACCTCCCAGCAATACCTCGTCTGTAGTAGACATGGCCTCCGACAGTGCAGTGCATAGAAATGCCTCCTGCCCTTTGTTCGGAGCGTAAATAGAGCCCACCACTAAATACTGTCCTCCCAAGCGTGAGGTGGTAAGTGACAAGTCTGCCACAAATGTTGGGCCCTTTTTGTCCCATGCTCCCCCTGAAGGAGCGCACTACCATATGGCCACCCCTGCTGTCTTCGTGGAGGCCAAGAAGAAATACTGATGGGGGCAAAGCATGTGACCTAAGTCGTTGCCAGTCCTTTGAGAGATGGAGAGCCCCTGAAGGAGACCTATGTCCATTCCCGAGTATTCTAAATGTGACAATACCGCCCTTCGTTTTATCAGGTTATTAAGCTCTCTTCACATTGAGAGTGAGAACCTTAAGTGGCGTTGCCTGCATTGAGACCGTCAAGATTGATGTAAGCTATGGGATTCGGCAGTCTGCTAAGTCTAGGGGGGGCGCTAATTATTATGGAAGTCTCTATGAGTGTTTGGCGTTCATGTTGTTGTGTCAGCTGTGTAGGTGAGTGTCGGCCCCAAAGATAAAACAAAGGGAACAGAAAAAAAGGATAACTTGAGAGACCCGGGACACTGATGCTTGCTATGGCAGTGCGGGAGCAAGACTCCCGCCCTACCATAGCAAACTCCTGCATTGCTTCATGGAAGCGAGAGCAGGTAAACCTCTTCTCTTGCTTCTACGAAGCAAAGCAGGATTTCTTTTCCACAAGGGGAGCTGCATGTCAGCAGCTCCCCATGTGGAAAAGCAATGCCAGCTCCCGCAGGAGGTGGGGAGCCGGCGGGACTGTGGGAACATTGGGGCTCCCACCACGGTCCCCAACTCTGAGGGTATGCCCCGGGGAATGGGGTACCCGGGGCCAAAATTGGCCCGGGAGGGGGGCCACACGGTCCCCCTCCCATTAAAATAAAAAAAAAGATTTTGGCATCCCCCGGGGCGCATATAAATTAATGGTAGTAGACGTTTTTTTGCCAAAGTTTCGAGTCGCAACCCTAGCATGGCCCCCTGTTGTGATCGTGATGGATGCGTGGCTCTCTGTGTGGCCCCCTGGTGTGAACGTGAGGGGTGCGCGGCTCTCAGCGCAGCCACCTGGTGTGAACGCGAGGGGTGCGCAGGTCCGTTAGTCGCCCCAAGTGCGCGACTCCAAGCAAAAATAAATATTTTTTTATTTATATAAACCTAGGTTATATGTTGGGTTATTGAGTAGGTCTAAAAAGAGCCCTTGCTTTCATTGGGCGATTGTTGTAGCTACATGTAAGTGCGGATGCAGAGCTTCAGGGTGTTGAGAAACACTATGTTGCCTTGATCAGTGAAGTGTACTCCATCACTTCTGTAGATGCCATATTGAAACGAAGATTGTTGTTATTAATGGAGCCCATCTTATGGTATCTGAGGTTAGTATAAACAGCTTTATTGACATTTTTTCTAGCTAGTAAACAAAGACAGTTTGGGGGAAAGCAACATAATTCCTGCAAAGGTGTCCTTCATTAGCAATTCCAGACCTACCCCAGTCAATGTGCTTAGGTCATTGCCACCAAAGTGCACAATCATGAGCTCAGGGGCTTGGAAATGCAAAAAGGTTTTAACCAAAGGCATCAATTGGTGCCACTGTAATCCTCTCTGCCCAATCCTTTAATGTCTACATTTTGAGGTGCTAGGTCTTTGTCAATACCTCTGTGTTCAGCATACCTTTTGCACCAGAATACATAGCTGTGCCCAACAATCCACACAGAAAGCATCTTAAAGGGATGTCTGTAGGTAATCAAAAGATGTCTGTAGCTGAGGTAGTCAGTTGGTAGAATGAGAGGTATCTAAAATGGTGGAGAAGATGCTCTTTTAAAAAAAGAAGAGAATTGATTAGCTGTTTAAGAACATTGAACATTCAAAAATAGGGTGCATTTTACTTTGTTTAAAAAGCAAGTTTCTTATTGGTTAATAAAAGAATGTTCGAAAGATACAGTAGAAAGGATAAGGTAATGTTCTGTAAAGCCAACCACACCACTGTTTTCGTTTGCAACATTGTGTCGTGAACTTGAAAATATGGTGAACTTGTGACCTGTCAGTTAAGTTGAATGTTACATGAACTGTTACTATGGTAACTTGCATTAAGCAGAAGGGGTGAAGAAGTCAGCTGATAAGGGTTAGTATCTGTGACTAGTGGAAATGTGTTTTACAATTTGAAAAACTCTGGGAAGCAATGTCATTTGTTGCTTATGTGTGTTTGTATGGAAAAAGAGAGGGAAAGCTTGCCATTACTGGTTTTATCTTAAAGAGTCTAGTGATGTATATTGACTGTGTGTAAAAGAAAATCCTGTCTGAGTGTGTGAGTTTTTCATTCAACACATTTATTTGCAAGGTGAGTTATACATTTTTTAGGTTTATTTAAAAAAGATTAGACATTATTCAATAACTGTTGTTTGAAATATATTATTAAATGTAGAGATGTATATTAGAATTTGTTTCATTGTACTTGAATATTGTTTAAAAAAGAGTCTGTACAGTAATATGTGTATTTTTTTTAGATCAAATTTATTTTTATTTTCTGTAAGACAAAACAGTGCAATATGAGGACAATCACAATCAGATACGCTTAATCCGCCCCTTGTGTTGGATCTGGCATCAGCAATTTGATCCCCTGGGGTAAATGCCATGTGTCCATGTATGCTGGCGAGGGTGATACCCATCAAGGTGATGTGGGAGTATATCTTTATGAGTGAGCGGTGCCGTAACTGAAAATATTGGAAAGTTTGTGGTTTGTCTATGGCATACCCATCCTTTATATCGTCTAGTGTCATGAAACCCTGGAGATCAAATAAGTCCCCGGCCGCGCGACACTCGGTCTGGCGCCACTGCGGAAAGGAACCAGGAGCCATCCCGGGCGGGAACGCAGGGTTGTCGAGCAGGGGTGTCATCCGGGACGGGAAGGACGTAAGGTCTCTGGATACCGCCACCGCGTCCCACACCTGGAGGAGCGTTCTGGTGATGGGAGATTTTTTAATGTATGCTAGCCTGTCCGGACGCGCCAGGAAGGGAACCCTCCATAGCGGCATTCCCGCCATTGCCCTGTCTTGAAACAGCCAGTTTCTCCGAAGTTGGCCTGGACCACTCTAAAAGATATCGTAGTTGTGCTGCCCGGAAGTATCGCTGCAGGTCAGGCATGCCCAACGCTCCCTCGGCTGGAGCTCGAGTGATTAGGTCGCGCCGCATCATAGGACGTTTACCGGCCCAAATATAGTGCTGAATGGTGTCTTGAAGTTGTTTGATCATACCTATCGGGGGGTGACCGGGATGGTCTGGAACAGGTACAACACTTTTGGTAGCAAGGACATTTTAACAGCGGCCACCCGGCCCAGCCAGGAGAGCGGCTGCTGTCGCCATCTCTGAATAACCCCCTGGATGCGTGTGAGAAGCTTGGTGTAGTTTAGTTCAACGGTTTGGGCGGTTGTGGGCGTCATGTCGATCCCCAGGTATGGGAGCTCCATTTGCGTGGACAACCCTCCCAGCCGAAGCGAGCCTCTGCTGGCCTGGCGGGTATTTCTCCCAAGAGGGAGGATCACTGATTTTCCGACGTTCATTTTAAAGCCCGATACCTTCCCGAACCGCTCCATTACCTCTAAAAATGCTGGTATCGAGACCCTAGGGTTGTCTACGGCGACTAAAATTTTGTCCGCGTACAAGCTTATAGTTTGTTCTGCGCCCCCAAATGTGATGCCCTTGATGGCCTAGTTGTCAGGCACATGTTGGGCGAAAGGTTTTACATAGAGGGCGAAAATCAGCGGTGAGAGCGGGCAGCCCAGCCTTGTGCCTCGTCGAATGTCAAACGGTTTGGAGCTAGTCCCGTTCACCTTAATCGTTGCTTGGGGCGACG
Source organism: Lissotriton helveticus (assembly GCF_964261635.1). Taxonomy (NCBI): domain Eukaryota; kingdom Metazoa; phylum Chordata; class Amphibia; order Caudata; family Salamandridae; genus Lissotriton; species Lissotriton helveticus. Next base: position 912,365,511 of record NC_136071.1, on the reverse strand, counting down.
CGTAACCACTCGCCACCCAAACAATGAACCTATCACCCATACCAAATCTCGCCAGCGTCCTATCTAGGTGGATCCAGTCCACTCTGTCGAACGCTTTTTCGGCGTCGACTGAGAGAAGGGCCGCGTCCACCGCGTTATAGTGTGCTTTATCGATCACGTGCATCAGGCGCTTGGTGTTGTCGGTGCATTGTCGGGAAGGTATAAAGCCCGCCTGATCCGGTTCTATTATACCCGGAAGACAAGGGCCCAGTCTCGCGGCCAGAATCCCTGTAAAGAGTTTTAAATCGAGTTTGAGGAGTGAGATCGGCCGATAGGCCGCGCACCGGGACGTGTCCTTGCCTGGTTTTGGTAGGACTATAATATCTGCCTCCAGCATGTCTTGGGGGATCGATCCCGGGCCTTGGAAAGAATTGAATAGTTTTGTCAGTACGGGAGCTAGGAGGGGGCAAAAGGATTTATAAAAGCCCGCAGAGAACCCATCTGGGCCCGGGGCCTTAAGCGGTTTGAGACGTGCAATGGCCAAGATCACCTCCTCCAATCGTATGGGGGCATCCAGAGCCATGGCGTTCGCCTCATTAAGGGTTGTGATATTAGCTTCGTCCAAGTATGCTGTCCCTGCCTCAGCATCCGAGGCCGGATCAGCCTTGTAAAGTGTGGCATAGAATGCTCTGAATGCCTCCGCGATGCGGTCGTCCCCTCGGAGTTCCCCCCCACCTTCCTCGTGAATGACTGGGATCTTAGACCGGACAATTTTCGCTTTAAGTTATCCCCCCACGTAGTATGTGTGCTTGAGACGCAATGCTGCGTATTCTGCTCGGTCCAGATCGAGGCTCGCAAGCTGCGCTCTGGCTGCCTTCAACTTGCGCCAGATCCTAAGGGCCCCTGTCCGGCTATGTACCCTCACCGGCTCCAGCACCTGTGCTGCCAGCTCCTGGCGTCGCTCTTTCCTTTCCCTGATGTCCGCTGCCGAGATTGCTAATAATTCTCCTCTGACGACCGCCTTGAGTGCCCCCCAGACTGCCGTCATAGCCACATCCCCCGTATTGTTCTGGCTTAAATAATCCGCGATGCTCTGGGAGAATTGTTGCGCGACCCCCATGCGGGAGAGCAGAGTCTCTCTGAGTCGCCATTTACCCCTATGCGACCGCATGCGCTGGACCTGTAGGTGAAGTACTATCGCATCGTGGTCCGACAGGGCGGCAGGGGCGACCTCCATGTCCTGCACCATCGGGGCCAGCTCTGCAGAACTGAGAAAGTGGTCTATGCGGGCGTACGTACGATGCACATGTGAGTAAAAGGTGTACCCCGGGGCTGTGGGGTGGATCTCCCTCCATGTGTCCAGGAACCCCCTGCTAGCGAGCCAGCGCTTCCCCTCAGTAGAGAGGGCTCCGGAATCGCCGAACCTCCGCCCCGACCTATCCCTTTCGTTATCAATAACCAGGTTTATGTCCCCGCCTATCAGTGTGTGCCTCGAGTCCGTGCCCATGATCTTCGATAGTGCACCTTTGAGGAATGTCTCCTGGTTGGAGTTGGGAGCGTAAACGGACCCCACCGTAATTGCCATGTTCCCGAGGAAAACAGTGTGGGCTAAAAGTCTGCCTTTGATTTCTGCCACCTTGTCCCCCACCCAGCCTTTGAAGTGACTAGCAACAAGAATGGCTACCCCTGCCCTCTTCTCTACTGTGGAGGAGTAAAACTGAATAGGGAAAGCCCTGGACTTCATGCGATGCCAGTCTTTGGCCAGAAAGTGTGTCTCTTGGAGAAGGCATATGGCCGCCCTGGAGTTTTCCAGATAGGAGACTACTGCCCTCCTTTTGATAGGGTTATTGAGCCCTTTAACGTTCAAGGTAAGAACCTGAATAGTCTCGTCAGCCATGGGGAAGTACGTGCCCTATCCCGCTCTTCCGCTGTCCTGATCCAGAGCCACCCCAAACCACCCCAAACTCCCGCTCTCGCTGCCTTAGCAAATTGAATACACCGGAACCCACCCCCAAATCCCCCCACCACCCTTCCCCACCCCCCACCCTGTGCCCCAACCCCAACTGAACTTGTGAACATTGTCCCAGGCCTGATAAAGGCACAGTCCAGGCCTGTGGTAAGTCTCAAAGGAGGGAGAACAGTGACAGTGGCGGCTCCGAAGCCCCCCATCCCACCCCCCCAGCCTGTAGCGAACTCAGAGTGCTGCTGCACCCCAACCGTGACCCCTCACTGATCCTCAGTCGTATCCTTGGAGACCTTCTTTATCGCCGCTGCGTGCTCCTGCCCTATTGTCTCGGGGTCTGGCTTAAGTCCCTTCCTGGACAGACGTCTGCGGCCGACCGTCTGCCATCCATCTCTTGTCCTCCGTGGGGACCCCGGATGGGAAGACTGCGTGCCAGGACTTTCTTCTGTGTCGCCACCCTCAGCGGTGATGCCCAACAAGTCGCATGTCTCTCGAAGGGATCAGAGCTGGTATAAGACACCCTTCCATTTGAAGATGAGTCTAAACGGATGCCCCCAGGAGTATGGGGTGCCATTATCGTGCAGGAAGGATGTGACCACCTTGAAGGCCTTTCTCTTTTGCAGCGTGATCGCAGATAGATCTTGGAACAGTTCGACCGTGTACCCCTGAAAGTGGAAGGGTTGCTTTTGGCGTGCCGCTTTCAGGATGCGCTCCTTGAGGGGGTAGTCAGGCAAAAAGGCTAGGATGTCCGGTGGTGGAGCCTGTGCTCGGCGTGCTAGGCCCACTCTGTGTGCTCTGTCTATTCGGATCTCAAAATCCGCTGGTTCCCCCAAGATATCCCGAAACAAAGACTGCAGGTAGGCCGTGACATCGCTCCCCTCCGATTTGGACAGCACTCCTCTGACCCGTATGTTGTTGCGCCGAGTGCGGTTCTCGAGATCTTCCGTGTGGGTCTGCAAGTCCATCTGTTGTTCGTGAAGTTTAACGATTTCTTGCCGCAGCAGGTCTACTTCTTCGCACCTAGCGTCCCCAGAGTTCTCAATCCCTGCCACTCGTTCCCCGAGGTCGTCCACATCTCGACGCAGCTCCCTGTATTCCCCCGCCATGTCTTGTTTGAGGGTCTGGAAGTCTTCTCTAAGGGAGTTGAAAAGGAGTTCCAGGAAGAATTTTGTGATCGGGGCTTCCTCCTCATCTTTGGCCCTCTCCTTTAGTTGGGACGCATTGGCCGGTTTGTCGGGGCTTTTCTCTCCTTTAGCCCCCCCTTTAGCCAGCATTTCGGGGATGGTGCGGCCAGCCCTGCGGTTCGAGGTTGCCATGATGTCCCTTGGTAATATCCCTTGGCAGAACCTTTGGACCTCCTGAGGCGAAAAGCCGGGAGATAGATGCGAATTGTTTTAACTTTTGTGTGTCACTGAAATATACTTTGCTGATTTTAAAGAGCACTTCTCACCTGGCTTCACAGGACTCGCTCCTGTAAACTCACCGCACAGCTGCCCCAGCGCTGTCAGCGGGTTCTCTAACAAACACGGCGCCATTGCCGGCGTGCGATTAGGCCACGCCCCCTTGGAGGCCACGCCCCTTCTGAGCAGGTACTTAACGCTGTTCAAGAGCGCTGCCTGCCAGAACCTTTGAACCTCCTGAGGCGAAAAGCCGGGAGATAGATGCGAATTGTTTTAACTTTTGTGTGTCACTGAAATATACTTTGCTGATTTTAAAGAGCACTTCTCACCTGGCTTCACAGGACTCGCTCCTGTAAACTCACCGCACAGCTGCCCCAGCGCTGTCAGCGGGTTCTCTAACAAACACGGCGCCATTGCCGGCGTGCGATTAGGCCACGCCCCCTTGGAGGCCACGCCCCTTCCGAGCAGGTACTTAACGCTGTTCAAGAGCGCTGCCTGCCAGAACCTTTGAACCTCCTGAGGCGAAAAGCCGGGAGATAGATGCGAATTGTTTTAACTTTTGTGTGTCACTGAAATATACTTTGCTGATTTTAAAGAGCACTTCTCACCTGGCTTTACAGGACTCGCTCCTGTAAACTCACCGCACAGCTGCCCCAGCGCTGTCAGCGGGTTCTCTAACAAACACGCGCCATTGCCGGTGTGCGATTAGGCCACGCCCCCTTGGAGGCCACGCCCCTCCCCCCCCCTCATGAAAGTATGTGTCTCTACCGTACGCGCAGCGGACGGGCGCAGCGGGCGCGCCTAAGGCAAGCCCGTCTTCGCCCGTCCTCGCCAAGTCATCGCCTCTCGCCAGTCCTCCTGCTCGAAAAATGCAGACGGCACACGGTTATGGTAAAAATCATCTCTTGGCACTCAACCCGGGCCCACGGTGCGACAAACTAGAGGGCTGCTTGGGACAGACCGCTCTCAATTGTAAGTCCTGTAACTTATTTATATCTGAACCAAGTCTCCCTAGACACAGGGCTACCAGTAGGACGTTTTCCTCTCTCACAATATCTCACCTCAATGTCAGGTCCCTGGTTAAACATCATCCTGAGGTTCATACGCTCTTAATAGAGGACAACCCAGACATACTGTTTCTAAGTGAAACTTGGCTCAAAGATGAACTAACCAGCATCCCTAATCTTACGCTACCGGCTGGATTCTCGATGACCTCTATCAATAGAGACTCGAGAGGAGGCGGTATTGCAGCCATATATAGAACAGCATATAACTGTGCTTTTGTGAAGGAAGACATTACGGGATGTGAGTGTGCTCGCTTCAAAATTACTACTAGCCCTCACTTCTCCCTATCTGGCCTTCTCATTTATAGACCTCCGGGGCCCACCTCCAAATTTATAGAGGAACTCCTAGAGACTGCCCATGCCTTAGTTGCCATTTCACCTAACTTTACGATCTTGGGGGACATAAACCTCCATTTTGATGCCCTCGAGGATCCGACCATTAGCAATCTCCTAGCAGACCTTACAGCCCTACAGCTGACCCCTCGTATACTATCCCCCACTCATTCTGCTGGCCATCTACTCGACCAGGTTTTTACTAATATTCCGGAAGCGAAAGCAGACCCCCCTAAACCTATGGGATGGACAGACCACTCTCTGGTCACATTTGTGATCACGACCGCCACTCAACCCAAAAAGGTGCTGCCCGTCTCCCGTCTTAAACGGCCCTGGCACAAACTCTATAGTATGGACTTTCCTGCCAGTTTAGGTGAACCCAATCTGGATAGTGCAAGTGACATCAATTTGTCATACGCTGCTTTTCAAGAGTGGATTATTAAAGGACTCGACACTATCATACCAGCCAAATGGACTAGAGGACGGAGTACCCCCTCTAATCCATGGTATGACGAGAATTTAAAAAAGCTTAGAAAAGAGTGTAAAAAAGCCGAACGCCATTGGAGGAAAGACTATAGGGACAAGGAGAAAGCCTGCTATCTAGCCACACTCAAGCTATATCACAAAGCTATACGCATGGCTCGCGCTTCTTTTTATGCTAATGAAATTGATTCCAGCCCCAACCCCACGAAAACAATTTTTAAACTGGTGCAAAAACTACAAAATGGTGGCAACCCGGTCTCGTGCATCTCTTCCACTCAACAGTGCGATGATCTTGCCACCTTTTTCACAGAAAAGGTGAGAAAAATCTATAACACCTTCTCTCATACCCCTATTGTCTGCACCGGCCCTTCCAATGATGCTTTGAAAGGCTCCAAGCTTACCCTTCTACCAGCTATCTCTCTTGAAAACCTAGCTACAATTTGTAGAAAAGTGAAATCGGGATCTCCCTCGGACCCCATGAGACCAGCCCACTTTTTAAAAGCACTGGACTTCTTCCTACTTCCATTGGCCAAACTCCTTAATCTTTCCTTTTCATCAGCCACCGTACCCACATGCTGGAAACAGGCTTGGGTTACCCCCATAATTAAAAAATCTACGCTAGACCCTGCAAAACCGGAAAACTACAGGCCAGTCTCACTGCTCCTGTGGGTGTCTAAACTAGCTGAAGCCCATGCGAACGCCGTACTCACTGACCATCTGGCCAAAAATAACATCTTGGACCCCTCCCAACACGGGTTCAGGCCTGGGCACAGTACGGAGTCCGCTCTTCTTTCCACCACAGAACACCTCCGGAGGATTATGGACACCGGTCAGAGTGCTGCGCTGATACTGCTCGACCTCAGCGCAGCATTCGACACGGTTTCCCATAATATCCTACTGGGCCGCCTGGAAAGCATGGGGATCAGTGAACTGGCTCTGGAATGGTTTCGGTCATTCCTCACGAGCAGATGCTTTCGTGTGTCAGTCCCCCCTTTTATTTCCCAACCTCATGTGATAGGCCAAGGAGTCCCACAGGGTTCTGCCCTTAGCCCATCCCTTTTTAATGTGTATATGCAACCTCTTGCGGCAGTGGCCAAAGAATGGAACCTCACATTGGTCTCATATGCTGACGACACCCAGCTGGTCATCACCCTCACGGAAGTGCCCTTTGCCACTGCTACAAGATTTAGGGATGGGTTAGCTGCAGTCGCCAACTGGATGACTGCAAATTGTCTACAACTAAATGCAGGTAAAACCGAGGTGTTACTCCTGGGTAAGAACACTAGCGGCTGGAACGACCATTGGTGGCCCCCTTTGCTGGGCCCCACCCCCTCTCCCAAATCCCTGGTAAAAAACCTAGGAGTATGGTTGGACTTTGCACTGAATTACCAGTCGCATACCAAAAAAATAGCAGCTACTTGTATTGGTTTGCTGAGAAGCCTTAACCCCATCTTAGGCTTCTTTGACCCCAAGACAAGGCAGCTCATTGTCCAAGCCACCATCCTTGCCCGGCTGGATTATGCGAACGTCCTTTTACTGGGCGCTAACAAAGCTGAGATAACCAGATTCCAGCGGATTCAGAACTCAGCGGCCAGGGCAATTGTAGGCCTGCCCAGAAGATGCTCGGCTAGAGCCACCATACAAAGGCTCCATTGGCTACCCATGGAGGCTCGCATCCAGTTTAAGGCTCTTACTATCGCTTTTAAAATCCTTAGAACTGACGACCCCGAACTTCTCCGATCATTGCTAACACCTTACACTCCCCAACGCAATCTTCGCTCCATGGGCCAACACCTAATAGTGGTCCCCCGCACGAAGTTCTGCCGTAGTGGAGGTCGCTCCTTCAGGCTAATAGGAGCAAAATTATGGAACTCTTTGCCCCTCCACATTCGTTGCCTCAACAACCTGTTCGCTTTTCGTAAAGCAGTGAAAACGCACCTCTTTTCACTTCTGTAGTCTCGTCTCCCCCCCCCCCTCTCCTCAGTTGGTTATGCTATGGTTCTTAGCGCCGGGACGCCCCGTTGCTGGGGCAGCTGTCGCGCTCAACAAAACTGATAACATAACATAACATAACATACCCGGCTGGGCTCCACGGGTCGATGCCCCTCTTCGGGGGCCGCGCGGCCAGGAGCGGGCCCGGGTAGGAAGCGGTGTGCGCGGGTGGGTGGGCGCCGACGTCCTCTGTGCCCGCCGGGCCTACGGCGCGGGCGGGAACCCCAGCGAAGTCACCTCCGGGGCTGGCCCCTTTCATCGATGTGCTGGCAGCTCGGTCCGTTCCACTGGACTGCGGCCTCTCCGCTAGTGCGATTGCCCCCGGGGGCTCAATAGGTGCCCCCCGAACGCACCCCTCGACCGCAGTCCCCAAGCCCCTGCCTCAGCCTCCGGAAGCTACCCTTGGGCTTCCGGAGGCCGCCTCGTGCTGCGGGGTCACCAGCCCACCTCTATGTCGCCCTGCGGCCTACCGCTGCTCTCCGGGGGCTCGATTGCCGCCCCCCAAACCCGCCGCTGTGGTGTGACACTGCACTCCCTTGCGCCTCCTGGATTCTCACCGGGGACTCGGTGACTGCCCCCCGAAGCCACCCTCTTCCCGCCTGATAGGGCCTCCGGTCGCGTGATGCAGCCGCAAGGGTCCAGGACCACCCTGGAGCGCCGCCGTATGCCGCGTGGCGGAGCGCCCGGCGGCCGCGATCGCCAGGCCTCACTGGGCCACCCACCGGGGGCTCGAGTAACCGCCCCCCGAGCTCTTTCACCAGACGTCCCATGGGTCCACTCCTCACCTGTGTCCCCGCTGGTCTTCGCGAGGCTCCGGACCAGCCCGGCCTAGGCCCAGACCGGGGCCTCGATTAATGCGTCCGGCCGTTCGGCCCTGTCTCTCGCTCCCCGGGGCTCGGTCCACGCGGCCAGCGACCTGCTCCCGGCACCTCCCCTTTCGCTCTTCCAGCCTCCGGCAGGGGTCCTCTATGTCGCGGGCCAACGTCAGCCACTCCGCCGAGGGGCGCCTATGCCGCCGCCGCCGCCCGGTGCACCTGGCCGCCGCGCTACTTCTCTCCGGCCAGAAGCTGCCACCTCCGCCGTCCACGATCACCCGCTCCAAGGGCGGGGCGATCACGCTCGCCTGAGGTCCCGGACAGAAGCCCCTGGTATGCCGATGTGGAGTTTAGCAGGTAGGGGTGCAGTAAGCAGGTTTTAATGCGTTATTGGGGGTTTGGGACGGGGAGCCTCTCCGAGCCACGTCCTCTCAGGCCGCCATCTTAGCCACGCCCCCAATATGTGTATTTTAAAAGATGATTACTGATGTAATTAATTAAGCTTGTTTTTTAGGCTGTTCAAAGGTATAGTCGAATGATGCCATATATATTTTTTAGATAGTTGGATGAAGATGCAGTACAAAGGTGCAGTTTGAAAGATGTGCATATCAGGTGTAGTTTATTAACCTTAATTCTTTCTTCTCCCTATAAAAGGAATAGTTGAATGATACTGCATAATTATAGATACTTGAGCACTTCCTATACAGTTCAGTAATCTCCCTGTTACAACCTATGCACTCCTCCAATCACCTAGGCAGCCTCATGTCTGTATCCAATCTCTGCGCCAAAACCCAAGCACTTATAAATTCACCATGCACGCTCCTTGCAGTACTCTAATCATCCAGTCACTACCCATGTAGTCATGCAATGACATAGGCACTAACTAATGCACTTCTACAATCGCTTGAGCACTACCTATACAGTTCAGTACTCTCTCTGTTATTACCTATGCACTACTCCAATCACCTAGCCAGTCCCATGTCCTTATCCAATCACTGCGCCAAAACTCAAGCACTTATAAATGCACCATGCACTCTCCTTGCAGTACTCGAATCATCTAGTCACTCCCCATGTAATCATGCATTGACCCAGGCTCTAACTCATGCCCTTCTACAGTCCCTTGAGAACTACCTATACCGCTCAGTAATCTCCCTGTTACTACCTATGCACTCCTCCAATCACCTAGCCAGTCCCATGTCCTTATCCAATCACTGCTCCAAAACCCAAACACATATAAATTCATCATGCACTGTCTTTGCAGTACTCTAATCATCCAGTCACTACCCATGTACTCATGAAATGACCCAGGCACAAACTCATGCAGTGGTACAATCCCCAGAGCACTACCTATACACTACAGCAATCCCCCTGTCTCTCCCTGTACACTCTTCTAATCACCCAGCCAGTCCCATGTCCTTAACCAATCACTGCGCTAAAACCCAAGCACTTATAAATTCACCAAGCACTCTCCTTGCAGTACTCTAATTATCCAGTCACTACCCATGTACTCATTAAATGACTCAGGCACTAACTGATGCACTGCTACAATCCTCTGAGCACTACCCATGTAGTCCAGCAATACCCCTGTTACTACCTACGCACTTCTCTAATCATCCAGCCAGTCCCATGTGCTTATCCAATCACTGCGCCAAAACCCAAGCACTTATAAATTCACCATGCACTCTCCTTGCTGTACTTTAATCATCCAGTCACTACCCATGTATTCATACAGATTCCCAGGCACTGAGGTTCCGTGGTTTTCGGGACCGGACTCCATTTTGTTTACGTCGTCCGAAGACGCCATTTTTGTGTTGCCCTCACGTAGGCCTAGGTGGTAAACGAACGAACGAAGTTGCATGGGCCTCGTTGTTCATGTAAGCATTGACAGGCCCTTTTCGATTTGCGAGTGAACTGCAAATATGCTGACCCCGTCACCTGAAACTGACCCTTTTCGAAGCCAGTTTTTTCTAGCTGATCGTTGTCTGTAATTCCCAATCAATGTTCAGGATATCGTTAACTTTTAGTTTCTTGCACATATCTTATCCTACTCAACATCTGAATTGTTTCTTTCCTTTACGACTTTTCATTACATGGGTAGTGCTTTTCAATTATGGGTTTGTCCGGCTTGTGGTAATCGAATTTGGGACAGTCTTAATAATTAACTTATGGGTTGGTACGATGTAAAGTGAGCTTTTTGGAATGTAATAATGTATGTGAAATGTGTTCTATTGGTCAGAATTTGCCGCAGTGGATGTGCATTTGTAATTAATTGAAAATACCATAAAAAGAGATGTCTTGCTCTACGAAAGTTGAGCAGTCTCCTGAGTTGTACACCGTGTTGTATTGCTTGGTATACTGTTACTAGCTGCAGCTAATAAATTTGATCTCTGACGCCACCTAGAAGTATTCTGTGTCTCTGTATACCAAGACAGGTGAATCCGAAGACTTCGGGTGTGTCCCTGGCACCGCTGGGTTTTAAGAAAACCCGGTTCTTCAGCACTAACTGATGCACTGCAGTAATCCCCTGAGTACTACCCATGTAGTCTAGCAGAACCACTGTTACTACCTATGCACTAATCCAATCACCCACCAGTATCATGTTGTTATCTAGTCACTGCGCCAAAGCCCAAGCACTTATAAATTCACCATGCACTCTCCTTGATGTACTCTAATCATCCAGTCACTAACCACGTACTCATGCAATGACCCAGGCACTAACTCTTGCACTTCTACAATCCCATGAGCACTACCTATACAGTTCAGTAATCTCCCTGTTACTACCTATGCACTCCTCCAATCACCCAGCCAGTCCCATGTCCTTATCCAATCACTGCGCCAAAACCCAAGCACATATAAATTCACCATGCACTCTCCTTGCCGTACTCTAATCATCCAGTCACTACACATGTTCTCATGCAATGACGCAGGAAATAACTCATGCACTTCTACAACCCTTTGAGCACTACGCAAGCAGTCCTCTAATCACCTAGACACTACTCGTTCACTCCTTCAATTACCAAGGTCCTACTCATGCAGTCCAGCAATCACCCTGTAACTATCCATGCACTCCTCCAATCACCCAGCCAGTACCCAAGCACTCTAACAATCACCTAACCAGTACCATATTTGTATCCAATCACTCCGGCAATACCCAAGCACTTATAAATTCACCATGCACTCTCCTTGCAGTACTCTAATCATCCAGTCACCACCCATGTACTCATGCAATGACCAAGGCAGTAACCCTGCACTGCTACAATCCATCCCCTATGCACTACCAATGCAGTCCTCTAGGTACTACCCGTTCACTCTTTCAGTTACCAAGGTACTACTCTTGCAGTCCAGCAATCACCCTGTCAATACCCATGCACTCCTCCAATCACCCAGCCAGTACCATGTACTTATTCAATCACTCCACCAATACCCAAGCAGTTATAAATTCACCATGCACTCTCCTTGTAGTCACTATATATGTACTCATGCAGTTTTACAATCACCAGAGCACTACCTATGCACTCCAGCAATCCCCGTCACATCCGGTGGACTCTTCCAATCACTCAGCCAACCCCTTGTCTTTATCCAATCACCCTGCCAAAACCCAAACAATTATAAACTCACAATGCATTCTCCTTGCACCACTCTAATGATAACCCAGGCAGTAACACATGCACTGCTACAATCCCCTGTGCACTATCCATGCAGATCTCTAACCACCTACACACTATTGAATCACTCCTTTAATTACCGAGGTAGTACCCATGCACTCCAGTAATCTCCCTGTCACTCCCTGTGCCCTCTTCCAATCACCCAGCGAGCACCATGTACCTATCCAATCTCTCTGCCAAAACCCACGCACTTATAAATTCACCATGCACTCTCCTTGCACCACTCTAATCATCCAGCCACTACCCATGTACTCATGCAATGACCAAGGCACTAACACATGCACTGTTACAAGCCCTTGAGCACTACCTATGCAGTCCATCAATCTCCCTGTAACTACCAATGTACACTCTTCTAATCACCCCTGCCAAACCCATGTCCTTATCCAATCACTGCGCCAAAACCCAAGCACTTATAAATTCACCATGCACTCTCCTTGCAGTACTGTAATCATCCGGTCACTACACATCAACTCATGAAATGACCCAGGCACTAACTGATGCACTGCTACAATCTCCTGAGAACTACCCATGTGGTCCAACAATACCCCTGTTACTACATATGCACTCCTCCAATCACCCAGCCAGTCCCATGTCCTTATGCAATAACTGCGCCAAAAACCAAGCACTTATAAATTTACCATGCACTCTCCTTGCAGCATTCTAATCATCCAGTCACTACCCATGTACTCATGCTATAACCCAGGGAGTAGCAAATGCACTGCTACTATCCCCTGAGCACTACCCATGCGGACCTCTAACCACCTACTCACTACTGATTTACTCTTCCAATTAACCAGGTAGTACCCATGCACTCCAGCAATCCCCCTTTCACTGCCTATGCTCTCCTCCAATCACTCAGCCAGCCCCATATCCTTATTCAATCACTCCAACAAAACCCAAGCACTTATAAATTCACCATGCACTCTCCTTGCAGTACTGTAATCATCCAGTCACTTACCATGCACTCATGCAATGACCCAGGCACTAACACATGCACTGCTACAATCCCCTGAGCACTACCCATGCAGTCCAGCCATCGCCCTGTCACTACATATGGAGTCCTCCAATCCCCTAGCCAGCTCCATGTACTTATCCAATCACTCCACCAAAACCTAAGTACTTATAAATTTACCATGCACTCTCATTGCAGTACTCTAATCACCTAGTCACTACCCATGTACTATTGCAATGACCCAGGCACTAACTCATGCACTTCTACAATCCCTTGAGCGCTACCTATGCAGTCCACCAATGTCCCTGTTACTACCATGTACACTCCTCCAATCACCCAGCCAGTCCCATGTCCTATGCTCTCCTCCAGTCACTCAGCCAGTCCCATGTCTTTATTCAATCACTCCGCCAAAACCCAAGCACTTGTAAATTCACCAGGCACTGTCCTCACAGCAACTGGGGTCTCCTATGGCACAGCCCGGTGCCTCCGGTTTCCAGGTGGGGGCCGATTGCCGGTGGCTCCTCCTCTTGCCGGACAGGTCAGTGCTGATGTGCTGGGCCAGTGGCGGCATGAGAGACAGGGAAAAATGGCTTACCCTGCCACCATCCTGGCCATGCATAGTGCTTTAAAAGATTCTGAGGTTGGGATTTATCAGGCCTTGTATACTCCTTCCTCTCTGACATCAATACATTCTGCATGCTTAGTTCTGGAGGGGAACAGACATGTCTCCAAGCACTTGGAGGAGCACTCACAAGCCCCACTTTTGTTGTTGGACATAGATAATGTAGGTGGAAGGAGGTACCAATTAAATTGAAATATTTTACTCAACCTTTCAGTCGGACAGGAATGTGTACAATATTATATTATTTCATTAATGTAGTCATGTAAATCTTGGAGCTATAAGAACAAAAACAGCCACAATTAGTGCCACAGCAAGGAATTGCTTCCACAGGGCTTTTATGAGGCATTAGAACATAATTCCAGCTCATTTAATAAAGTAATCAGTTCAGTTTCAGATTTTATGACTAGCCCATGATATGGCATCTGATTGGTCAGAATTAACGATGACTTCTCACTTTTCTTACTCTATCTTCACCAAGCCTATGTTCACCTTCAGAGGTGGAAGGTGCTGCTGCAGAAATCTGGGACTGAATCCCAATCTCTGTGATTCCAGCTATTTGTCGTCACTTTGTTGCCTGTCCAGCAGGGCAAGCTGATTGTGCTGAAGCTTCAAACTCAGACAACTCCGAGCTGTTTGGGTACATGACCCTTGAACTCCTCTATCCATGGATCTGGGGGTTACAATCCGGGCAGGCAGAAGGTGCCCTTTGTTTTATTGCTGGTTTCACATATATTGCTGTCTCTACCAGTGCTTCAATAGACTTGCTTTCTAATTTGAAACTATCAGCCAGATTCATCAAGGGAAATTGAGCTCGCAAAGGGCCAGATTCTGAGAATCTGGCCCTTTGCGAGCGCAATTTTTGCATTTGGAATTCATCATCCCAAATGCAAATTTCGCTATTACAGAAATCGCATTGTAGCGAGGAATAGCATTTAAGGAATCTCTATTTGAGATTCCTTAAATGCAATTCATGAAAACTTTTAAAATATGCGAATTCGCAATTTCGGGCCGCTATTTACCGCGAAGTCTGACTTCGTGGTAAATAGCAAAAACTTAGAAAAATACACTTTAGTGCATTTTTCTAAGTGGTATGTTACACACATTACACACACACATGTCCTTGTGCAACATCAGGCTACATTTCCATTTCAGGGGTGCTACAGGGTGTCCTTTGGACACCCCTGGCACCCTTGAAATCGCATTCTTATTTGCGATTAGCAAAGTACTAATTGCAAATAAGGATTGACTCCCCATAAAGGCCCATAGGAATGAATGGGGAGTTATTCCTTATTTGTGATTAGCAATTTGCTAATCGCAAATAAGGAGGCTGTAGGAATCGCAATTTATTTTGCAATTTCTACATGAATCTCGATTTGAGAGTCCTTAATAGCGATTCCTTAATAATCGCTATTAAGGACTCGCAAATCGGGACCATGATGAATCTACCTGTTAGTGACATGCTTAAGTGGCATATCCAAACTCATGAAGCATTTTTTTTCATTTCTGTATTTGCTTAATACGGTCTTGCAAATTCCCAAAGTAGCTGGTTCAGAGACACATCATATGTTTTGTGATCTAGCCCATTCTCAGACTGCCACTATGCAAAAAGACCCACAGGATAAATATTAAATAAATAAATCTGTATTTGTAAAGCGCAAACTACTCACCCTTACGGATCTCAAGGCGCTGGGGGCCGTTGTGGAAATTAAGTGAGCTATTGCCCAGAGTCACATGGTGCTGAGCTGAGCTGCTGCTGGAGCCAGGTATCAAACCGTGAACCCTGTGCTCCGAAGTCAGCTGCCCTGGCCGCTGCACCACACCTCTCCACTGGAGATCTCCAATAGGCGGTGAACTGTGCTTGGAATATGAAGTCATGAAACAAAATGTCTTTCCCAATGCTTAGATGTCAGATATGTAGAGGTCCCATGGAGGATGAACTGTTTGTAAAAGGAGAAGTCTAGTGTGGTGAACCCTAGTCCACTCAGTGTGGCCAACGTTTCTGCAATGTTGACTAGCTGGCATCAATCTACACAGATACTAGCATTCAAGGACCTTAAGTCCACCTGGAAAAGCTGATATTCATTTTCTCCATCGTCACTATAGGAGGCAGACAATTTCTTGACTGTATTTGTTGTATGAAATCTTCTAAGAATAACCTATCCAGCTCTGCTTTCACATTTTACGTGATTAGGAGGTGAACCTAGTGCACGCCACAGATAAAGAAATCCATCTTGCTTCCCAAGTTTCTTGCTCTAGGTCCCTTGGAACTTTTAGTAAGCAACCTATTGCAACCAGATCTTTATTTACCTAGCCTGGCTGCTGAGGGGTGTTACCCCAAAACCGGTCCCAGGATGCTTGTTTCCAGTACAGGGAAGACTTGGCTTGGCAGTTCGGGCTAGACTGTTCCTATGAGGCACAGGGCCAAGATTGATTTGCATATAGCTGGGTCTGAACTGGGGTGGCGAAGTGAGCTTAAGAACGATGATGGATTCAACCCAGATCTGTGACTGGGCATGAGTGTCTGAAAAGTTTCAGCGCTCCTTCCATCATCTACTTATGTTTGCTTTATTTAGTTAGGCCACTCCAAGACGGCTGCCATATTAACTGCTGATGGGCTGGGCCTTTAAAGTCCCATATGCACCTTAGATGCAGAGCTGAATCAGGAAATAGACTTCTTGCCGATTACTCTCTAATGAGCATTCACAGATTCTCAATCAATCAATCTCAAGGTGCTGGGGGGGGGGGGAGCAGGTTCGGATCAGTGGAAGAGCCAGGTTCAGCCTGAACATGTGCATGGTCGTGGAGCATCTGATGTTACCAGGGAGCACATTCCAGGTCGTGGCTGCGATGTAGAAGAAGGCTCTCCCGGCGGTTCTGTTTCTACGCATGCGGGGGATCTATGCCAGGGCGAGGTCGGCAGAGCGGAGGTTCCTCTTGGGTACGTGGAAACATACTCTGTCATTGAGGTATTTGGTTCTGATGTTGTTGAGGGATTTGTAGGCATGGGTGAGGAGTTTGAAGGTGACCCTCTTCTCGAAGGGGAGCCAATGGAGGCTTCCTAGGTGTTGGGTCATGTGCTCGTGTGCGCTGTCCCTAGCACGAGCCTGGCTGCAGCGTTCTGGATGGTTTGGAGTTTGTGTAGAAGAGTTTTGTTGATTCCGGCATAGAGGGTGCTGCCATAGTCTAGTCTGCTGGTTAGGAGTACCTGGGTGACAGTCTTTCTGCAGTCGGGGGGGATCCATTTGAAGGTCTTACAGAGGATGGAGCGGCAGTTGAAGCTGGTGGATGCGACGGCGTTGATCTGGCGGTTCATGGAGAGGGAGGAGCCGAGGATTATACAGAGGTTCCACGCTTCGTTCATCATCTAATTGTGTTTGCTTTATTTAGGTAGGCCACTCCAAGACGGCTGCAATATTAACTGCTGATAGGCTGGGCCTTTGGAGTCCCATATGCACCTTAGATGCAGAGCTGGATCAGGAAATAGACTTCTTGCCGATTACTCTCTAATGAGCATTCGATTCTCAATCAATCAATCAGGGGTTTGTAGAGCACGCTTCTTACTCGTGAGGGTCTCAAGGCGCTGGTGAGGAGCAGGTTTGGATCAGTCGAAGAGCCAGGTCCACCCTGAACGTGTGCATGGTCGGGGAGCGTCTGATGTTAACAGGGAGCTCATTCCAGGTCTTGGCTGCCATGTAGGAGAAGGCTCTCCCGCTGGTTCAGTTTCTACGGATGCGGGGGACCTCTGCCAGGGCGAGGTTGGCGGAGCGGAGGTTCCTCTTGGGTACGTTGAAAAAAACTCTGTCATTGAGGAATTTGGGTCTGATGTTGAGGGATTTGTAGGCATGGGTGAGGGGTTTGAAGGTGACCCTCTTCTCGATGGGGAGCCAGTGGAGGCTTTGTTGGTGTTGGGCCATGTGATTGTGGCGCAGTGTCCCTAGGACGAGCCAGACTGCAGCATTCTGGATGGTTTGGAGTTTGTGTGGAAGAGTTTTGTTGATTCCGGCATAGAGGGCATTGCCGTAGTCTAATCTGCTGGTTATGAGTGCCTGAGTGACGGTCTTTCTGCAGTCGGGGGATCCATTTGAAGGTCTTACGGAGGATGCAGAGACAGTTGAAGCTGGTGGATGCGACAGCGTTGACCTGGCGGTTCATGGAGAGGGAGGAGCTGAGGATTATGCAGAGGTTCCGGGCGTGGTCTCTCGAGGTGGGTGGGCTCCCGAGCGCAGAGGGCCACCAGGTGCTGGCCCAGGCTGAGTTGCAGGTTCCGAGGATGAGGACCTTGGTCTGTTCCAATAAAATGATTCTTAAACAGGCTGAATGTCGCACATCATAAACCAATAGTGTCAACAATAAATGGATGAAATGTAGGCTGCTCTAAAAAGCAATTGACACTTTAAACAAGAAATGGCCGAAGGGGGCAACTTCTAGTCTTGCACTAAAATGGTA
Source organism: Lissotriton helveticus (assembly GCF_964261635.1). Lineage (NCBI taxonomy): Eukaryota > Metazoa > Chordata > Amphibia > Caudata > Salamandridae > Lissotriton > Lissotriton helveticus. The sequence continues at coordinate 912,347,797 of NC_136071.1, read as the reverse complement.
ACACTCCCTAAGGAGGAGTAATGCAACTAATATGCACTCATATCCTGAGCTGCCACAAAGGGCATAATCAACAAATCCACTCTGTCTATATTCATTTTTTTGGTATGCATGCTGTCTGCTTAAGGCTAAAGCTGTCTCTATCCTGACTTAAAAGGTGAGACGAGCGTAGGGCAGGTATTTCACTGAGAGGTAGTCACCGGCATGTTTTGGGCATCTGTGACTGCCTTGCCTAGAATCTGAGAGGAAATATTAACTCAGAGTCCTATATAGTGTGTTGTGGGTTGCCACTATATTTCAGTTTGCAATGTACACCTGATACTATAGGTTGGGACATTGGTAGTACAGTTCCTTTGTCATTGTGTGTTACCTCTCCTACATTTCCCATGGTGTTGGATTCCTAAAGCGCTTGGCAAAGTGCCCAGTCGTTCCTCAATTCGAGCATTTGGTATTTTAATCCCTGGCCAAATAGCTGTGGTTTTGCTAATCCTAGCAAGCCACCAGTGTTCTGGGTTTATTGCAGATTTTTTTTTTTAGATTAACTAATGTTTCCGCTTTTTTGTATGCCTCACATGCTCATGTTCTTTATGTTGTGTTTGATCACCCTACTTGAAACTACATGTAATGGTTTTTGCAGCCCTTGATACGAGGCTCTCACTGAGCCACATTAACATTGTTTGTCTTCATCCTAAATTGTTCTCGAAACACCATATTAGCAAATGTACCAAAATGACAGGCATATGAGGGAGTCTTCAGTGCCGCTGTCTGATTAACCACTGTCGCATTGGGTGCCTCAGACCACAAATTGGAAATATTCCTCTGCTGCCTGTTGCAACATTTCCTTCTGGCACATGAGTGTCTAGTACATCAAGCGATCACACAAATTCAAATTCATAATCATAATCATTCACCCACTTCACACCCCAGAAAATGTTAAATCTTAGAAAACGAATACTTGTAAGCAATTTATTAACATAGCTTTTGTCTGTTGCGGTTTGAAGTCCCCTTCCCCTCTCCATGTGTGTGAGGTACAAGCTAAACCCCACCTTTCAATGTACATATGGAAGGTTTGAAGGGCGTCATTTTAGTTTGTCAGGTGGCCCACCAGCCTAAAAGATCAGAGGGTAGGCGGGCCCTGACCTTCACTTCCCTGGGGAGTTTACCCACTGTGTTTAGAGGCCCCGGGTACTCTGGCTGGGTTCTCTGCACCTTCATTTCATCCATTGGTGCGGCAGATGCACTCATGAATCTTGAGCTGGAAACATCCGTTACTGCGCGGACTTTTCTTCACGTACCGTTACTACGCAAGCGTTAGTACGCATGCGATGTAACAACGCCTCACCTTTAGTACGCTTGCTGTTACACCGCATGCATACTTACAACGCATGCGTAGTGGGTGGACGCCGTTTTTAGATGTCGTTGCGTCGGCCATTTGCTCCCTGGGCCTGCTGCTTCTGCGGAGGATGTAGGAAGCCAGGGGAAGCAGGAAGGGGGAGAAGATTGGAACCACGTGTGGAAAGAGGTAAGTGGGGCTGTGTAGGGGCATATAGGGGCTGTGCAGGGGAGTGCAGGTTTGTGTACTTGTGTAGGGTTGTACTGTTTTAGGGTGGTGTCGTGCAGGGTAGTGTTTGGGAGTAGGGACGGTTGTGTAGCTGTAGTGTAGAGTAGTGTATTTGGGTGTAGGGTAGTGTAGAAGGTAGTGTAAAGTTGGTGTTTAGAGTAGTGTTTTAGGGTAGTGTTGTAGGGTTAGTGTAGTGTAGGGTAGTGTATTTGGGTGTAGCGTAGTGTAGAGGGTAGTGTTTAGGTAGTGTAAGGTTAGTGTTTAGAGTAGTGTTTTAGCGTTTAGGGTAGTGTTGTGGGGTTACTGTAGTGTAGGGTAGTGTAGTTGGGTGTAGGGTAGTGTAGAGGGTAGTGTAAGGTTAGGGTTTAGGGTAGTGTTGTGGGGTTAGTGTAGGGTAGTGTATTTGAGTGTAGGGTAGTGTAGAGGGTAGTGTTTAGGTAGTGTAAGGTTAGTGTTTAGAGTAGTGTTTTAGGGTTTAGGGTAGTGTTGTGGGGTTACTGTAGTGTAGGGTAGTGTAGTTGGGTGTAGGGTAGTGTAGAGGGTAGTGTTTAGGTAGTGTAAGTTAGGGTTTAGGGTAGTGTTGTGGGGTTAGTGTAGTGTAAGGTAGTGTATTTGGGTGTAGGGTAGTGTAGAGGGTAGTGTTTAGGTAGTGTAAGGTTAGGTTTTAGGGTTAGGGTACTGTATTTGGGTGTAGGGTAATGTAGAGGGTAGTGTTTAGGTAGTGTAAGGTTAGGGTTTATGGTTGTGTTTTAGGGTTTAGTGTAGTGTCAGGGGGTTGTGTAGGGTAGTGTTACAGTGTAGGGGAAGGACTTGGGGTAGGGGTAGGGTCGTGCTGGGGTAGAGGTTTAGGGTTTAGGGTAGTGTTTGTGTAGTGTAGGGTAGTGTTTTAGGGTTTAGTGTAGTGTCAGGGGGTCGTGTAGGGTAGTGTTACAGTGTAGGGGAAGGACTTGGGGTAGGGTCGTGCTGGGGGTAGTGTTGTAGTGTTTGTGTAGTGTAGGGTAGTGTTTAGGGTAGTGTAAGGGGGTAGTGTAGGATAGAGTTACAGTGTAGGGGACGGTCAGGGGGTAGGTGTATGATCACCAAGTAGTGGTATGCGTAGAAAGGTTATGCGAAGTAAAAGTAAATTAATATCTTATTAATGCACTTGCTTAGTAATTGAATGCTAATTAAAATTATGCGAAGTAAAGGCATTTGCTATGTAAAAACATCGCAATAAAAGCATGCGAAGTAATGTCACGCTAAGTATCGTCATACAACCATCTTGAGCAGGTTGTGAAAAACACCTGGGCAAGGTTCTGTTACTATGTGTGCGGTCAGAAAGATCTAGAACATGAATCATGCAATTGCATTTATTATATACAGAAACAAACAATTTGACAGAACCTGATGTCATTACATTTTTAATAATTATTTTGTATATAAAAGATATTGTTCATTTTGAATATATATATTTTAGTATTTTGTTTGAATTTTGTTAAAAGAGTTATTCCGTTGTCCAACTTATCAGTGAATACATGAAAGATTTCAAAAGTGGTACATTCGTACAAAAGGATAACTTTTTTAACCCCCTATTATTTTGAACATATACATCACATCAATTGATAAATCATAGCCACTAATTGTTTATGGTGTACAATACGAATAACTGAACGATGTGGAGAAGCTGGTGGTAAAGAGAATATTGAGTGGGTGCCATGTTTTTTACTCCCACTCAGCATTCATGTTTTGTTTTACTGAAACAAACTCCCAAAGTGTGATTTCATTAACAACAAATCAATGACGCTAACATGCGTTTGTCAAGCCTCTCGGGCAAAAGAAATCCTGTGACAACCACCACGCAATAAATAGGATGACCACTACTAGGCCTTGGCAATACTCTGGTGGCGAGGCTCCACTGGCAGAAACATGGCGGTTGCCACAGGTCAAACTAAGGTGGGGGTGATTAGCACAAGTTTGACGTTATCAGACAACTGACCATTTTACGGCGATTCACCTAAATGCCCCCCTAAGTTTCAAAGATTGGGCAAGAAAGAGATTTAATGCTACACTTTGTTCCAAATGAAACCGTGCTAGTGAAGGCAGGGAAATGAGCACAATCGTTTTACTTCCAAATTGAGTGCTGGCTCCCCTGGAATGTTATTAAACACCTAGTTAGTACTAACAACAGCATGTGCCTGGGTGGGAGTTCGACAAATTTCAGTGGAATACTTGTATCAATATCTTAATTCCTGCAAGTGCATATGGAGGTTAACAAGTATGCACAGCCAGAATACACTGTTTGTTCGACCGAACTACAGAGAACTGTGTATATTAAATTCCTTTCTCACTGCCATGTGATTGAGCTGATGGCATCACGGAGGCATGTAATACCCTTATGTTGTTCTCCTTGCTTTGACCTGTGCAGCGCCAAATGTCCAATCAATTATGGAAAGTGGGAGTAACGGGGTGGGAACGGCATAATATCCACTGAATTCCACACAAAGTCAGATCAATAAAAAGAAGGCAAAGCAGCCAAACTGGTTTTGTGTAGAATTTGAGCAGCAAATTAAAACTAGTGAGAACAATTAAAAATTGTGTGTTTTTCCTGTGTATATGCGCAAGATTTCTACACGTTAAGTGATTTATACTTGTGCAATTGCCTGCAAGTAGAGATTTGTACTGCAGGGTGTGCCTCAAGTACAAATCTTTTACAAGACTCCACTCGCTCCCTTCAGCTCCACAGCATAATACTCAATTATGGTTTGCAAACAATGCATTTTTTGGTCAAGTGTGGGCAATGACATCATCCCTGTGGGATGCAAGTGTGAATACACAGCTGTGCTATTTTTTTTTTCTGGCATGTCAAAAGTATTGATGAAACTTTTTGAGCAGCCTTGCCTTGAAATAGTTTTAAATACTGTTGTCCTAAAAAGTTCTAATTGAGTAATAGGGGAATTAATTGATTTTAATGTATGACTGAGTCAATTCTTAAGACAGTTTGTACATACCTTTACTTCCAATGTCAGGTCATCCTATATATAGATATATGTATATATGTATACAAACACACACTATAATTTTCATAACCACGCTTGAGCATATACCATAGCAAATACATGTTTTGCTTTGCTAATAACTTTTGTGTCGTTTGGCAAATCTTTGCCAAACTGTCCAAAAAAAGTCTCATCCAGTTGAGCTTCTTCCTGGAAAATTTCGAGGTGATCCGTCCCGCGGGAATGTGGCCGAAAAAATGGGGTCAAAATGTGTTTTCCCCATCCAGTTCTCCAAAGGACAATTAGATACAGCTACAGCTAAAATGGCTAAACAGATTTACACCAAATTTGGCAGAATGCTAGCTCTTGGTCCAGAAAGTGGGCTTTTTGGGATTTGGTGTAAATCGATTAACCATTTTTGAGAAATTATGGTTCAAATTTTATGTATATGTAAGGCCATGGAGGATCCACAGACCAGACAGATCTAAAGATAAGATTTGATTGGCTGCCACCACATCAAAAAAGATGTGGCGGCAGTCATTTTACGACTCGGGGGCTCAGTATGGTATCCTACAAAAATAATTAATAAAAGATATAAGGGCCAGAGTTCAGATACCCTGCCTTTCAAAGGCAGGTGAAGGGGGTGGACCAGGGCTCAGGAGGTGTTAGTAATGTAGTTTTGGGGCAGGGGGCATGCAGGCCCCATCCAGAGCCTATAGAAGACACCAAGGACCTCATCCCCTAGTGCCAATTTAATGTTTAAGGGGAGGAGGGCTGTCACAGGTACCCCCTCCCTGAACCTCTGAAATGCTCTGGGGACCCCATCCTCTGGGGCCAAAGTTGTTTTTATCCGGAGGGGGCATGTTGTCCCCCTTCCTGAGCTGTAGAACGGCCCCAATTACCCCATTCCCTGGGGCCACAACAGATACAGTGACCCAAGGACCTCATCCTTCAGGACATTTACCAGATCCCTATCCAGAAGAGGTGGAGCAGGGAATGTGAATCTAATCCCTGCCCGCACTCTCCTGGGGCAGTGAACACAGCTTTGCTCTCACATGGTGGGAGCAGAGAAAAAAGCTGCTGTCGCTGGGCAGGAGCTGAAGAACATAGCTGGCTCCTGCTACACAAAGGATTAATGCTGGCTGGGGAGTCAGCAGGGCCCACAGGGGCATTGGGGGTCTCCCCATAACCCCTAACATTAATAAAAAGTTCTGGCTAACCCAGGTGACCACTGGGTCACCCACTGTAAAAATATGTCCAGCATCCATGGCAAACAGTGTGGGTGCTGGCTGGGGAGTAAACAGGACCACAGGGGCTTGGGACTCCCCATTTCAGTCCCAAATTGAATATAAAGGTTGTGTGTCCTGGGAGCAACCAGGATACCCCAAACAAATAAAACATAGCACAAAGGAGACACTCATTTATTAGTCCCTGCTCCAGGGAGGAGCACCCCACAATGCCCTGCATGTGCTTTTGAATTATAATTTTTAATCCTGGTGATGCCCCTAAAAGTGGCAGGGGCACCATCAACCATATTTTAATGCTGTGGAGGGCTGCAGTGAGCACAGCAACATTAAAAAATATACACAGTAAGTCTCCTGGGCCATTGAATCCATGACCCCAGGATAGTTGACCATAATTTTAAAGCACTCCAAGCTGCAGCTGTATGCTCTACTGTTGGAGTGCAGAGATTCCTTTGGGCTGGTTCTATGGAATTTTGTGACTTGAAAAATGTGAAAAAAAGAGTCAAATACATCTTTAGGCTTGCTGATAAAATTCTTTTTTTTAAACATATTGTGGCAATAAGTATTATTAAACATTACAATGTGTGTCAATACGTCTCCTTTGTAGATATTGATGTGCTCACCTACGTATAAAGTCAACAGGCCTGCCTTTTATATTTATATATTCAAAAAGAAGGAGGTTGGGTGTCAGTGGGGGGTGGGTGCAGGGCCTGGCCATAGGCCAGGCCCTGCACCCACCCTACACTGAGAACAGTGATTGACATCTTGCTTTAAGTTTTAAAAAACATAGAAATTTGCTGGGGGGGGGGGGAGGGGGGCGTGGATTGCAGCCCAAGATGGTGGTCGCATAAGCGACGAGCTCCGGTCCGGGGTTTCAAACCCGATCAATTATCCGACTCTCCCTACCTTGTCAGATGGTGGAAAGGGAGCGGCTGACATATCCTGACTAAACGGTTGCCTCAACGGAGTTTTGTGGACGTCTGGAGCCCCCTGGAGCGGTCTTGTAGGCGGCGGAGATTTCTGGCCTTCCTGAGGCCTGTTGAGAGTCTGGAGCCGCGGGTTATCCTGTGGCCTGGCGGGGCTGCCGGCGCCTGATCCTGGCTGCAGCGTCCACGCGAGACCCCGGCTCTGGGCCCAGGCTTCTTCACTGCTGCTGAGTCCCCTAAATGGTGTTCTGCCCTGGCGTGCTGGGGGCACCGGGTTCCTGATACCGCCCGCGGAGACGGGTGACGCACTGGTGCACTGGTGCTACTGTGCCTGCTGCTGGGGGAGGCTTCCCCGAAGAGGCCCGGGTGGTTGTGGGGCCGCATTGTGCCACAGATCGGTAGCGGCTTCTCGGCGGACACCGTCTGTGCTCGCATGACACTACTGATCGGAGGAGTGGCTAGGAGTGTTGGATTGGTGCCCCCCATTTCTGAGGTGAGATCGTGGAGAGGGCTATTGATAAGCGCTGTGGCTTTTGTCCTTCGCCCCCCCCACCCCACTGCACAGGGTGGTGCCTGGAGATCCTTCCCGGACCACTGGTGAGGCTGCGAGGGTGCGGACCGTCAGAGTTGGTTGGTGGGCCCCCCCTGCCTCCTAAGCAGGAAGTTATGGAGAGAGAGCTTCTACATACCTAGGGGAGCCCTATCGCACCACATGGCCAAGGCAGTACCTTGTCTGGACCGGTGGTGCCCGGTGCGGAGTTGGGATCAGAGGTGAGCTGGGAGTGGTGTGCACCTGTGGTTGGTGACCTGCATTGGCGTACTGACTGGGGGAACACCTGGCTGCGCAGAGACCTGGCTTAGCTGCTTGGGCTTGGTGATATGGGAGCTGAATGGGAACCTTAATGCCGCCATTTCCTCTGTTTTTACTCCGGTGAGCTGGAGGGGCTCGCTGTTACAAGGGATATCGGCTGCCATAACCCTCCAGGGTACCCTGGGTTGCCCTTGCGATTGGACTGAGTGGGTTCCTTGCTACTGCCTTGTATCGTTGACTGGTGGTGGTTGCTTGTTTTCTGGCGAGGCTCTCCGCCGGCTGTGGTGTAGTTGTTGATATCCAATTGCTGTTGCTGGGTGCTCGCTACCTGGCCCCACCACGCCGCCGGCTATGGGCAAGGGAAGGCCTAGGGTGCCAACGAGGTCTGGGAGAGCAGGATCTCTCTCTCTCCGACTTCGGGTCATTCTTCCACCCTGTCCCACCAGATGGAGGGGGCTGTGGAGACCAACACTTCGGGGACAAGCTGGACATGATTTTACGAGAGATTCGAGATTCCTGTTCTGTATTGGAAGGACAGCTGGGCTTAATCTCGGTGGATCTCAACTTGCTGAAGGAGGATCATACGAAATTGGCAGAGTGGGCTAAAATAAATGAGTAAAAGGTAGACACCATGGTACCCCAGGTACAGGCCCATGAAGAGCAATTACAACACATACGTCAACAGATCGACTCCCTCCAGGCGCGGGCTGATGATGCAGAAGGCCGGGCACGCCGGAACAACCTCTGAATCGTGGGTCTGCTGGAGGGGACGAAAGAATCTACGCCACAGCTTTCCAAACTTTTCATGTTGGTGACACACTTTTTGGAGATGCATCATTTTGGGACACAGTAAGGCAGCGTAGCGAGTGAGCGTAGCGAGCAGGTCCGAACCACCTTCGGGGGTTTCTCCCCCGGAAGAAAATTTTGAAATAAAAGTGGGCAAATGGTGCACTTTCAAGCAAATTTGAGAAAGCAGGAAGGTTACTAAAGCAATTGTGAATCTGTTCTAACAAAGACAGTGACTGGCAAAACTGGGTGTAAGGTTATGTTTGTGCCTGAAGCAAGAATATAATCATGCACACATTGACACATGCCCCAGTGATTTACGGCACAAAGAGGGCTGTTTCACGCACTGCCAACACTTTCAACCATTCACAAAGTTGACCTGCTGGCGAGCGAGCCCAAATCACCCAAGAGGGGTTCCTGGGGGATCTTCCCCCGGAGAACATTTTGAAGAAAAAGTGGGCAAATGGTGCATTTTCAAGCAAATTTGAGAACGCAGCAAGGTTAATAAAGCAATTGTGAATCTGTTCTAACAAAGACAGTGACTGGCAAAACTAGGTATAAAGTTAGGTTTGTGCCTGAAGCAAGGATATAATCATGCACATATTGTCACCTGCCCCAGGGATTTAGGGAACCACCATTATTAAAACAAAATGGACTATTGCTGGGGGCTTTTTCCTGGTGCTTGGTCTTTTGAAGTTGTGCAGTCTCAACAGCTATGTGCCAAGCACATACAAACAGGTAGTAAGAATCATACTGCAAGAGAGGAAATTCCAGAAACTCATAAGTTGTATATTCTGTTAAAATATGTACATTCACAAGTACTTGATGGTTGCAGCAAACAAAATTGAGGTCTGGATGTTAAGTCCCATATTACCTCTAATATTTACCCTCTGCTACTCTTAGTGATCACTAATCAGATTGTCCTGATTGAAAATTGCAAGCTAAGGAGTTTCGACCTGGGTGGTTGAGACATATTTACCTTTTTTTCTTTTCTTTGCAAGATTGAATGAGGGACTCTGAGAATGACATTCTAATTCCCTGTGACATAGGCTTTCATTAGATTATTGACAGCAACCAGCTGTGAGGTGACGCATTATCACAGAGCGCTGCCTGATCATGGCAGTGACACCCCGTCACAACAGCTACGCATGTGTGTTGCGTTATAGTGTGGAAAAGTAAATTTTGCCATGTTCTGTGTCCCTACGTGTTCCCCATCTTATGTTATGTGTGCATGATTAATATGCATATGTATCCCCCATGTTCGATTAAAGACGCAATTACAGTTGTGTCCATCTCTAGTATGCCAGTTCCCAGTTCTCGTGAAAGCTACGAGTATTAGGCCTATGTAAAGTTACGTTGCCACGTTTCTCAGTGTGCACGTTATTTCATTGTAAAGTCCCCGTTTCTAGGCCTCAAAAGGGCCCGGACACCAGATTCAGCTCCTGTCTCCTGAACCCTCGCTGAGGAGCGATACAGCCCCCACCTGTATCCTCGACCCTTCACTTACTTCCTGCCTCACAGTGCCCGGCTCGGCCTGGCTCTGCCTACGAGTCTGCCAAGAGTATGTTATGATTCTAGTTATCAGTCCAGCCCTCCTTCTCTGCATTCCTAAGCTACTGAATCGCATCAATAGTTTCCGTCATTGTCTAGCCTTTACGTCTCCATGTAGGAGAAATACTGTATTAATGGTCATTTAATATTCTTCAACACGCACTACATGTATAATAATGCATGCTCCAGTCTTAGAGTCTGTTAGCCTTTCCCCTCCTGACTCTTAGTTTATATCAACATGTCCTCTAAACATTAGATACTAGATAGGGTTTAGGTACATGTCGCCCTGACTCTCCAGACTTCAGTCTCTGCTCCTAGCGCAGAGTTCATAGCCCCCAGCTTCTCCTAGTAACACGTAATTGTCAGTTTGCGCGCACCTCTAGGTCAGAGGTCCCGGCTCCTTAGGTAGCCCCCTCCATGTTTCCGCCCCATTTATGACATATTCTGTTACGTTTACATCACATGTCCATGTATACGCCTCTTGTTACACCTACTTTCACCCTTATCTTTCGCGACTGCTATTGACCACACCCACTGCTCCGCCTATTGTATGTGTTGTAATGCAACTGTTTTAGTATATATGCTTGTGTACTGTTATTAAAGTTAGCGCGCTCATTCCCTGTCCCCCCTGCAGGGCCCTGCCATCCTGTTCCCGTGCAGGTTGTCCTGTTCCTGTCCTTTATGCTGTATTAAACCTGCAAACTCCTACTACCTCGAATCTTGACTCTTATTTATTGAGCTATCTGTTATTACTATGTCCAGTCAAACCTAGATCCGGTATTATTTATTTATATACCACATAATGGCGCCCGAACAGGCACTTGCCCTTTCCCCACGCGCCGGTGAAGCCACGCCGGCCCCCTGACCCTCTGCAGCCGTGACGGAACCATACCGTGCACGTGCAGATATTTCTGCTTCAAGTATCCCTCAGGCCCACGGAGGAGACGGAGGTGGCGGTCCAGCATCCAGACGAGGCGGTGGAGGAACGCGGCGAGTCCCGACCAGAGCCCAAGCCAAGAGTCCAAGGTCCGAGGTATCCGGAGGCCCACCCGTAACTGAAGTCCGAAGTTCGTCCGTCCGGCGTCAAAACAGTCCAGTCCAGTCCGAGGCCTTCCGTTCTTGCTGCCCGGTGAGTACCGTTGCTGGGGTAGTATCTAGACAGGGTCAATCTAATTGACTCTGGTCCGTGGGTTTTGGTGGTACACAGACCCAAAACGAAGTGTCCACTTCGGTGGATGCGGGTCCTGACGTGTCTCTTTATGAGACCGGTAAGTTTCGTACTGTTTTAGCAGTGCATCTAGTTTCTGTTCTAGTCAGTTCTGTTCTCGAGAAGATTCATGTATTCTGTTTTCAGTATTCCAGGTAGTATTCTGTTCGAACTGTTATTTTAAATGTTCTTCATGTATTTTTAATGTCGTGGTATGAAAGTGGTGTAATTATCGTGTTCATTGTGTATTGTATTGTGTCTAGATTACAGTTCAGTCATGCCCTTATTTTCTAAATTACGTCAGTTAAAAACCAGAAAAGGTCTGTTAGAAGCAGCAGTTCCTGTCCCGCCTAGGGACAGTCCAGGTCATTTTATGTATCAGAAGCATGGCATAAGTGCCATATTATATCTAGATTTATGGGTGGAGTACACCAAAGAGTTAGAAGAAAAGTATAGATGGCCCGTATCAGGTACGTGGGATGCCGAGTGCATCATGCGAGTAGAAGAAGCATTATGGAAAAAGAAAGCCAGACAGTCACAGAAAGATGCCATCGAGTTATGGCGCAAAGAATCTCATAAAAGAACCGAAAAAGAAATCAGAAAGTCAGAATTAAGAAGAGAATCCTTAGAACGAGCCCAAGAAAGGGAACTAATCGAGATAGGTGAACGAGTCAAAACCGAACAGTCCGACAGACAGAGGAATGCCCTCATTAAGGGTATGTACCCTCTTCTTGCCGAGGGCTTGCCAAAAGCAACCCCGGAGGCATCCAGTAATTTTCCGCCACCATTAGTTCCGATCAAGCTACGTCACAAACCGACCGCAGCTGATATTTTCATTTCGTCCTATTTGGACGACACAGTCCCAGAATATGCAAATCCTGTTCCGCCAGCTCCTGTAAATAATGTAAATCCTGCTCCTCCAGACACCGGAGTACCTGCCACGGTACCCCCGGTCCAGCCTACATTACAATTTCCCGCCGCGCCAATACGAAGAGTATCAGTCGACGATTCTAGTTTAGGGGCCGCAGGAGGAGGTCCTCCTGGTACCCCGCCACCACACCAACGAGTAACGTTAGTCGAGTTACATGAATGTGCGTTACAGCGTACGCCCAAATATAAGTCCGTTGCAGATATCCGACGAGCTCTTACTGAATGCCGCTATGATCCAGTTGCAGGTGATGATAGTACAGTTATATATTCCATCCGTGTAAGACGGGTGACCGGGTATTTGGACACCCTACCGAATATGAAAGAAGATCTAGACAGAATATATCGTTTCATCCGTACAGGGGATGATCCAGAAAGTATTGGTGAAGCCATGTCTCAAAGGAAAGCTGAGATCCAGCTCATGTTATTAAAGTTTCTGATTAATTGTTTAATAAGGGAACAAGATTACCCGACCAAAGATCCGGCCGAAATGAGAATCCTGACAAGGTGGAGTGATAATATAGCCGAGGGTAAGCACAGAACCATCAGTAGTATAGAGAGTATGTACAAGAAAATCCGTAAAGAAATAATAAAGTTACACGAACAACGTAAAGCAGCACAAGTAAGCGAGAAAGAAAATGACTCTTCTACTGAAGAGGTGTCATATAGCTCCTGTATATCCTTATATCGTGTTAAGTTAGCATAGGTACATTTGAGGTTTAAACGCCATTTTTCTTTCTTGCAACTTCTGCACACGACACTTAATTGTTGACTTAGCTTTCAACCTAGTAGTTTGCCGTGGTTTATGTGAGAATAATATGTTATTGCTCTGATATCAGCTTTGCTTAATAAACTATGTCTGCACGAAGAGTGCTGAAGTTTCAGGAACAACACGATAGGGAATTGTTATGAGGTCTGATCTCCACGCCTTCATAGTCATAACACAAGTGCAGCCTTTGCCAACTCTGGCTTCAGGCGGGATTGATATTGCTTTGCACGAGGCACATAGAACACACTTGATGCGGTGCACATGCAGAGAGAGCTGGTGTATGCTGATGTGATTCCTTCATGCTAGGACACTAAGGTATGGGCCCGCCCTAAAACAACCCAAAGAGACCTTCTTAGCTAATAATATAATATATGTGTTAGGGAGGGTGAGATATAAGTGTTGTTAACTCTTATACATTACAGCATGTTAACATGCTGTCACCATTCGCTTTTTATGTCTTAGTAACTATGCTGATAATTTTGATACTGATAATAAGTATACTTGTATTATCTAAGATACTGCGCCTGAGAAGACGGCATTAGTAAATAAACATTTCAAATGCACATGTGTCTTCTTTACTCCATGTTCTGGTTTGTAATGATAATATAACAAAAGAGTGTTCATGAGTTCCACGTACCCTGAGGTACTGTAAGTTCATGTTCTGGTTTGTCTAAACATTGGGAGTTTGATATGTCCAATGAGACACTGTAGCTAGCTCGGTAAGGGGTGAGTTGGTTGCTAAGGTAAGTTTTGGGACACCCTAATTTGCCGAGGTTCCACTCCTCTGTGCACAGTTCTGTGTGAGAACAGAAACCCTGCGACATGGCCCCCAACGTTTTCGGTGGTCTTATATCATGACACTCGAGTAGTTTATCGTTCATACCTTAACCCCTTCACCTCCGTTTCCGGAAAGCGGGGTGTCGGTGAAACCTACCTATTTTTTGGAATAGGTTTTATTCAAGCTTGATATTTTCTTAAACGGTTTCTTTGAATTACTACCCAGTTGTGCTACAAAGTATTCTTTGTGTTTTCTTGTTTCCAGTGTTGTCATGGCGGCGGTGGCTATTGCGCAGCATAGTCGCGTAGCGGTACGCAACCATCTTCAGACGTACCAGGTCCCAGTAGATGGGATGGCTGTGATTTTCGTGGTATGTGCAGATCCGGCGTTTCCTTACGAGTTGTTTTACTCTTGGGTTACGTTTCCGGCTGTGGACGCTAATTCTGGTTTGTTCCACTCCTACACCGCCTCGGATGTCCCGGCTGAGTATACGCCGTACAGGGCATTGGAAATACCTATTGATCATTGGCAGCATCGAGTTTGGTTTGATGGCGCCCTCCCCCACTCTTTGTCCGCAGCGAGGTTAGGTCCACTCTCAATTCCAGGTACAAATTGGCCTGCGTTGGGTGGCTTTACCCCGCACCCGAATCACGGCGCTTGTACCCTGCAGGAAATTCGTAGGCTGCATGTTGTTTCCATTTCCGTGATTCGTGCATTAGTGCAATACATCGGTCGCCACCTGCCTGGTGGTCCCCAGGGGGGTGCGGCCGTTCCCATCGATCGAGGCGGAATGCGTCTCAATCCAGTGATGGTTAATTCGGTTTTTGGTGCTCGTCCGCTTGACAACGATGACTTCCCGTTCTGGCTAGCAGAGAAGTTTGATCAACTGGAGGCGGTTTTTCCGAATTCTACTCCTGCTGATAAACATAGAATGTTAACGATTACTCTACCGAAGGATTTAACTCCTGAACTTGTTGACTGTGAAAGCTGGGGAAAAACATTTGCGGCAGTTTATACAAGGTGCTTCGGCACCCCGTCTATGACTGCCCTGCCTGACATCATTAGACGTGTTCAGAATGATCACGGACAAGAGGCAGCGGTTGAATTGGGTATGCGCCTGTGTGGTTCTTTTGAGATTGTATGTGATCTCATTCTCTCCAATGTTAAAGGAGATGCAGTTAACTTTCAGGTGTCGAATGCTTTGGCTGCTCTGCCCGATGCCGACAAACCCCGCCAGTTAGCAAAGATTGTGGTGGCCGCTTATAAGACAATTGGCCGCACAAGTAGAGGTCTGAAATATTTCCCAGTAAAGGAGAAAAAACAACCTCAGGGACAATCTGCAGTGACAGATGTCCAGCCCAAGTCCAAAAAACAAAATTGGCCTAAGAAACAGACACAGGGGAAGCAGAATACACAGACTCAGGATTCTTTTCCTGCAGTACAAGCACCTGCGCCAACAGAAAAAGTTTATGATTTGCGCGATCGCGCGATGATTAAATCACCTGATCGATTTCAGGGTTCTGATCAACGCTCTCCTCGTTCCTTTCAGGAAACATCGGTCCCGAAGACCACTGGAGGAGGGGGTGGACGTGGACATGGTGGCCAACAAGGACGTGGTCAGTCCAGCCAGACGGACGGCGCAGTGAAGCAGGAGGATTCTACGCCTAAGCGTCCGCAGTTTGCGAAAAAGAAAGTCGCAGCCTTAACAGCGCATAGATATGCCACAGATAGTGAGATCGCGGCTTCGGAATCTGACGTGGGCTCTGACCTTGCTGGACAGCGCGGCGGAGATTACCATAGTCAGAGAGGCGCTCCGTCCACTACTGAAGGTGACAGCGACTGAAGTGTTTGTTGTCATAGAAACAGCCGATACGAGATTAGCTCCCCCTGAAAGACTTTTTGAAATTGTCCTGTTAATTGAAGGTGACATACAGCGTACTGTCAGAGGGGTGTTTTGGGAGAACCTTTCGTCTACGTACGACATTTTGCTTTCCGAGGCTGACTGGCCCCCACCTTTTGTGCTCGCAGCGCCGCGAGGGGAGGAGGTAATCCTTCCCAGTTTCGCGCACACTGTCTCGACTGAGCATGCGCAGCATTTTGCAGAAGAGTGGGCTCGGGCTCTTGCACCGGCTCTCTACCGCAACCAATGTGGTTGGGACAAATTGTCCCCGTGCCACGAAATTCCTTTGCGGTCTGAGCCGCAGCCTCAGCCTCAATATCCCATACGGCGTGAAGCTAAAGCTGCCGTCGCAGGAATCCTTGAACAATTGGAATATCAGGGAGTTATTGAAACGTGTGTGTCACCGATGAATAATCCCCTTTTTACTGTGACCAAACCTGACGGATCATTTCGTTTGGTATTGGATTACCGGCATTTGAACTCGCATTGCCGTAACTGTGCAGTACAGAATACTCACGGCTCTGCGTTAGTGGATAGTCTAGTGCGTAAGCGTTTCAAGACAACGCTTGACATTTCCAATGGCTTTTATGCCCACAGACTGGATGGCTTTAGCTCCCAATGGACAAGTTTTACGTCCGCTGGTGTGCAAAAATGCTTCCGAAGACTCCCTATGGGCTACAAAAATAGTCCTGGAGTCTTCACCTCCAGAATAGTCACTCTATTGGAGGGTATCGATCCAGATGCATGTTCTTATGTGGATGACATATATCTCACAGACGACGAAATTTGGATGCATCTGTGTCGGGTGAATTCAATAATTTGTAACTTTGCAGATATGGGTTACAAGTTTAATTTTGCAAAATCGCACATTGCAGAACACACAGTGTTGTTCCTCGGCTATGAGCTGAACAATGAAGGTCGAGGATTGGCTCCTCACTTCCTGGAAAAATGCGCCCAGTTGCGCGCTCCTACAACACTGAAAAAATTACAGTCTTTACTGGGCTTCTTGAATTTCGGCAGAACTTACGTTCCGGAATATGCCCAGCGTATCAAGCCTTTGTATGCTTTGATACAACCAACTTTTTCAAAATCATGCTGGCTGCCTGAGCATTCGGCCATTTTGCAATCTTTGCAAGCTGATCTGCTCGCTTCTAAATACTTATTGACTCGTGATAACCACACCAACCTGGTGATAAGAATTATTCCAGGGGCGGTGGGTTTCACGTACCTGACTTTCAATGAAGGTGACACAGTACCTATTGCTTACAAGTCACACTTGTACACTTCGGCTGAATTGCGGTTTCCCACTGTGGAGAAAGTTTTAACAGCTGTACAGATGGCGATTCTTAAAGAACGAGCGCTATCGCAGGGGAAACGCATGTTGGTGGTAACACCCTGTCCTCATTTGGAGGCAGTCACAAAAGCAAGTGTGCCAAATTCAAAAGCTTTGCACCCTCGGTGGATTCAGTGGGCTGCGTCATTGACATCCACGGATGTCACGTTTATTTTTGACGCCTCCTTACGGTCGCAAGAGTACTTGCAGTATGAATTCGTTCATCCTGCTCCTCTGGCTATGCGACCTTTGGAGGACTTCCATTGCATCATTTACACTGATGGGTCGGCGCAGGTTGCGCATGGCTCTAAACATGCCTACGTTTCCGCATGCGCCATTGTGGTCGGTGCTATGTTGGATGATGAGTTCATTTCCAGGGAAGTGCACACGTTGCCCCTGGGTGACTGCACCGCGCAATTAGCAGAGCTTCGTGCACTCTTACTAGCGTTAGAGTACGCGGATCCAAGTGTTACTACTCTGATTGTAAGTGATTCTTACTACTGTGTCCAGTCTTACAATGAAAACTTGTTCTTTTGGATTCAAAATGATTTTCATGATTCCAAGGGTAGCACAATAAAACACAAAATGATCTGGGTTCGAGTGGCAGAGCTTAAGGCTCTGTTGCCTCTCGTTTATGTGATTCATACTCTCGGTCATCAACGTGTGGGAGTTCACGCTGTTGGCAACTCGCTTGCTGATGAAGCAGCGAAATCAGCAGTATCTACATACTTAGTTGCAGCGGTTACTAGGTCAAAAACCAAGATTGATAGCGACATCTTGGCAGCGATTGCTGCCTCTGAGAAGGGAAGTAAACATCCTGCGGGATTCCCTTCGAAGTACAAATACCACTTAAGTCCCGAAAAGGTTCCTTTTGTGACAATTCCTGATGTTGGGGAACGGCTGATCCCCAACTCGGATCGCAGAGCAGACTTGATTACAGCGGCACATGAAGGTGTGGCGTCTGCGCATTCGGGCGTCTCAGCCACTGTAACTCAATTACAACAACGTTTCTGGTGGCGGGGACTGTACAAACAGACGCGTGATTATGTCCTGCTTTGTGACATATGCCAGCAGATTAAACCTTCGACTGCTGCGCGTCCGCCACAGACTCAGTTGTACATTTCTAATAAACCGCTAGGTTGTGTTTATTTAGATCACTGCGGTCCTTTTTCATCTGATACTGCGTTTAGGTACATCTTAGTAGCAGTTGACTCATGCACACGCTTTGTGTGGGTTTGGCCACATCGCAGCGCTGATTCACGGACTGTCGTTAGAGATATGCGTGTCTTTATAGGGATTTTTGCCTGTGGTACCTTCCATTCGGATCAGGGTCCGGCTTTCGCCTCTAAGGCGTATAAGGATGCCATGACTTCGATGGGGGTCCAAGTCAAGTTTTCGTCACCCTACAGACCTGAGGGTAATAGTGTAGTTGAACGAATGAACCGTGATTTAAAGCAATCTTTGACAGCCCGAGTTATAGGCACTGGCAGAAACTGGCTGGCTCACCTCTATGGCGTGCAGCGTGCTCTTAATAATCTCCCTAGAAGGTCTCTGGGTGGGCGGACCCCATACGAAATGCTCTTTGGAATCAAGATGTACGTCCCTGACCTTGACGGTCTAGACTATGTGGTTCGCGCCACTTCCTTTGACGCAGATGAACATTGCAATGTTTTACAGAATCTACAAAAGACCAGAGACAGTCTTGCAAAGGAACATTTGCCCTCCACGTCGGATGATGCGTTGCAGATCCCGGTAGTTGGCTGGCTACCCCAAGTTGGAGAACTGGTTCGGGAGAAGATCGATAACAAGAAAGAATTTGGTCCTTCCTATCGAGCTCCGGTTCCCGTCGTTGGAGTGAAGGGCACAAGAACAGTCATTTTACCACCTCTTCCTGGTCGTAAGGAAAACAGGTTTATTTCAATTGACAATGTCAAGATACACAGAGTGGCCGATTCTTCTTAGCATGACACCGGCTGTTTCCTGTCCTTCCATTGTGAGAAATTCAGTTATGCCTACTGCTTCTAATAATGAACCTGAAGTGGCCATCGAATTACCTGCTCTTTCCAGTCCTTTATTAAATAATTTACCTGGAACTGACATTGATGAGACAGACTATGCCTATCCCACTGATTTGTCCATACCTGACCTGCAAGCACGTTTAGCCACAGACTCCAGATTTTCTTTTGACTCTGTTTCTCTTGCCTCAAAGGAACCCTCTCGTGTTGCAGTTTATGCAAGCCTGTTTAAAAAACATTTTTTGATACCGCCTTGGACTTACATTTGGCTAGTCCTTGTTTCGATTTACCTTTTTATGTCAATTGGTTTTGTGTTTTATTTTTTTCGAATCATCAATGGACATTATGTCGAGGAGAGAACATGCATTACTCATTTAAATGGAACTTTGGCCCCACTTTCCTCTTCACATTCTACACACAGATTAAAAAGAGACTTGACTTTGGTTAACATCACAGCATGGCCTGTCCTTGATGGAATCGTGTGGGATGCAGTTCGGTTTCAGATTCATGGCCCCACGGAAGTCGTTAATGTTCCTAATGTACTTAGAGTGAATATGGGGGATGTGGTGAAACAAAACATTCGTTCTGATGACTGGGATGTTAAGGCTGTGGAAAGTTTGTTTTCTGATTTAAAATACTATGCTGCCTTTGATGCTGAGGATTTATATTTAGAATCTGCGAATTATGGTGAATTGTTCTGTTACCAACATTATGTAAATGTAAATGTAGTTGAGCTTATATAGCGCACAGCTACCCACAGTGGGTTTCCCGGCGCTTGCTTAGGGAACCCTTCCTGGTATTCCCCTGTGAGATAGCAGGGTATCCACAAGGTGAAAGTCAGGCATCCCGCCGCGAGGGGCCGTTGTGGAGATTAAGCAAGCTATTGCCCAGAGTCGCAGAGTGTGAACCCGTGAGTTGAGGAGGCACCGGGGCGAGAATTATCGAGTCCGTGGAATTTTTAGCCCAAGACCCGCCGAGGCGGGGAATTGAACCCTGGTCCAGGACCGATCTCAGCTTCCGGGTCTGCTGCCTCTAACCCCTGAGCCACACTTCTCCACATTATGGCAATCACTTTTTACACAAAACATCATCCCGAAGGGATGCTGTTAATTTTACTCAGTGGGAACATTGCCCAGCACCTACACAAGGGAGTTCAGAAACGTTTCTCAAAAAGTATACTTATTTCACTGACTTTAACCAGTCCAATCCCGAGTCCTTTTATTTTAAATTTCACAAACAACCACTGTCCAAGGTTAGACTTACCGATACAAAATTGTTGTATTCGAAGGCCTTCCTAGATCAATTAGTTACTGGAGGCTATGACCTATGGAAGGAAACAATAGACCTTAAATCGGTTTGGGGTTCAAGGGCCTGGCAGGTACAAGGCGCTGAGGCTTTGCACCGTGCATGTCTCATCCCGAATCATATGTTGTTTTTAAATGAAACAATTTCCCAGACCACATGCTTTGGATTGGCTACATCTAAAAGGTTAAACACTCCGTCTTTCCCGGAGTTGGAGGAATATGATGGGTGGAGTAATTTTACTCAGTTATCAATTAGAGAATTACAGACTCTGCTTCTCAATTCCTCCTTTAACATTTCCAGTATGAATCCTAAGGGTTGGCTACTTTGGCACCGTAGTGCAGATTCTTGTCAAAGTAGATTTTTAAATTTAACTGACGGTTTTAAGACTGTTAGATCTGATCCCCGGTTTGACTTAGGTCATACTGTCACCTCGTATTCCGTAGGCAAGTTGTGTCAAAATTGGCTGAGGCATTCAACTTTACCTGCGGTTAAGAATCACCTTTCCAAATTGAATGCAGAAGTGGATTGAATGATTTCATTAAAGGCCCGGCTAGTGGCAGGTCGAAAAGGTGGTTATATGGGGTTTACAATGAAATTTGGAAGCTATCACAGATTGAGGCTGCTACACGCCTTAGGGCTATTGATCAGGCTAATCTTGAGAAAGTGCTTGCAGTTGTTGACAATAGCATTAATGTGCTTTCCTCTAGAATTTACACATTGGATAATATTGTGTCGTCAGTTGTCGATATTGTGCATGATGAAATATCTGTGTTATACCATGGTCAGAATCAATTACGATCAATCATGCAGTTTGCGTGGACCCTTCAAACTCTGAAAATGGGTAAAGTCCCCTGGGGTTACATGAACGTTTCTTCTTTATTTGCCCCTTTTAATTTGACTGAGAAACAACGCTTGCTTTCAATGCGTGATGCTTCCTTTTCTATGTTACATATTGAAAGGTTGGAATCTTTACCTTTTTCTGTGGCAGAAGCCACTGCTGCGACGTGGCTTATCCACGGTTTAATAACACTGCCTTTTGCTTTATATAAATTTTCAAATTGTATGAAATATGTGCCAATAGGTCGTTATGAACCTTTGGGTAGCGGTTTCCTTCATGAAGTCTGGTCACTCCCATACACGTACAGATGTTTTAAGGATGAACAGGAGGTTTATCTGAATGGGGAGGAGTGTACTGAGACACCAGATCATTCTTTAATGTGTCGACACATACAGTTACACGGTTCATGCAACAAGGACAGGCCGAATATGGCTTGCGTTTTACAGGGCACGCCTGTTCCTGCTATCATCCCCACGTTTAAATTATTAGGGAATGGAAGTTATTTAATGCTCAATAATGAAGACTGTTGTGGGTTAATTAAAGGTATCCCTTTCATAGTTACAGTAAGTGAGCGGGTTATTTGCTGTAGAAATGTGCTTTACCCTCCCACACATGAACATAGAGATTCTTCCATCTGGCCAAGAATACCAACCTTGGGAGCAGAATTCAGCGGCATGGCAAGAATAAGAGCTCTTTTGTCCCAGAAAGAGGTGGCCTTGAGCTCGGCCCGTGAAACTTTCGTGCTTCACATTGCTAACACACGTACAGAAGTTCAGGCTCTATTAAATACTGATTTGCCTTTGCATTTCGGAGCAATGGTTCGTACTATCTTTAACGCATCCTCCACAAAGGGCCTATCACATTTTTTTTAAAGTTGTTAGCAGTGGTCTCGTGACTTCCTTTGAGAAAATTTTTGGAGTCATCCCTGCTTTCTTCCATTCAATCTTTTCATCCTTGTTTGGAGGGTTCCCGTTTTTACTTGCACTAGCGGCTGGCGCTCTGGTGGTTTTCTGTCTTTTTAAATATGGATGCCCATCCTGTGCAAGACCACGCGCAACTGCTGCTGACGCGGTTCCGCAATCGCATGCTTGAATATTATGGCACACTGCCGTTGGCGACTTTAAGCACGGCATTTGGATTATCTTTTCGATTCTCCTATTTCACCTGTGTCCAACCTGTTTTTCACTGCCTGACCTGTGATTTCCAGTGGGCCATTGATTTGTGTCTCTGCGGACCGGTTTCTCCTGACGTCGATTTTAATCAACTGATATCATTGCTCACGAGTTGGTTTGTTCTGACGAGAGGATTATGGCCTTAGCAGTGGCGCATTGACTAATTGGTCCCTGGGATGTGTTGTCGGCAGCACGGAGTTTCTTGGAACTGAGTTTTCTTGAAAACCCACCGAGCTGTCCTCTGATGGTTATAGAGGATCCGGTGCTGGAAGAACACGTATGTTCCTTTCATCTTTTAAATTGGATGGCTGAACTGTTTTCGGATGAGGACAGTGACTTCCTATTGGAGGCTGTTGCTACTTACTTTTCATATACAGTTTTGTCATAGACACTGCTTCGAATTGACGTGCTGATTAATGGCATTTCATTGATTTTATTGACTTATTTGTCAAGAACTTTTTGTTTTCGTTTGCCTATTGGCTTGAGCCACGTTATATTTTTGGGCTATTTTTTAGCATTACTTTTTAAAGTTTGGTTTCGACTCATGCTCGTTTACTGTTGAGTTCTGCTCTCATGTGATGGCACTTCTGTTATCATATTTAGTCCGTTCTCGGATCATGGGGGGGTGTCATATAGCTCCTGTATATCCTTATATCGTGTTAAGTTAGCATAGGTACATTTGAGGTTTAAACGCCATTTTTCTTTCTTGCAACTTCTGCACACGACACTTAATTGTTGACTTAGCTTTCAACCTAGTAGTTTGCCGTGGTTTATGTGAGAATAATATGTTATTGCTCTGATATCAGCTTTGCTTAATAAACTATGTCTGCACGAAGAGTGCTGAAGTTTCAGGAACAACACGATAGGGAATTGTTATGAGGTCTGATCTCCACGCCTTCATAGTCATAACACAAGTGCAGCCTTTGCCAACTCTGGCTTCAGGCGGGATTGATATTGCTTTGCACGAGGCACATAGAACACACTTGATGCGGTGCACATGCAGAGAGAGCTGGTGTATGCTGATGTGATTCCTTCATGCTAGGACACTAAGGTATGGGCCCGCCCTAAAACAACCCAAAGAGACCTTCTTAGCTAATAATATAATATATGTGTTAGGGAGGGTGAGATATAAGTGTTGTTAACTCTTATACATTACAGCATGTTAACATGCTGTCACCATTCGCTTTTTATGTCTTAGTAACTATGCTGATAATTTTGATACTGATAATAAGTATACTTGTATTATCTAAGATACTGCGCCTGAGAAGACGGCATTAGTAAATAAACATTTCAAATGCACATGTGTCTTCTTTACTCCATGTTCTGGTTTGTAATGATAATATAACAAAAGAGTGTTCATGAGTTCCACGTACCCTGAGGTACTGTAAGTTCATGTTCTGGTTTGTCTAAACATTGGGAGTTTGATATGTCCAATGAGACACTGTAGCTAGCTCGGTAAGGGGTGAGTTGGTTGCTAAGGTAAGTTTTGGGACACCCTAATTTGCCGAGGTTCCACTCCTCTGTGCACAGTTCTGTGTGAGAACAGAAACCCTGCGACAGAGGTAGAGGACGAGAATCCCGCCAGAATAGCGTATGTAGGAAAATCGAGATTTCCAGACCGCCATTTACGCCTAGAACACAAGAAAATCTTTCATCATCCAGCACCAGAGCAAGGTTCTCTAGAACAAGTATTTCAAGCTACCGATCATATTTTGAAATCACGAATCGGTTATAGTGAGTTAAGTACTATGCATGAACAAGAACTAGCCCGATCAGCAGTCCGATGGATTACTGATTCTACCACTTTTCCAGACGAAATAGTGGCACAAATGTTTCTGAAACTGCCCCCAGCCGAGCAACGACTGGTGGGTATGTATATGATCCAGCACCTCATCACATTGTATGAGGGTCAACACTCTGATCCAGGTCCGTTACATGATGTCCTGAACGAGTTACTCCAGTATAGATGGAAAGGTCTAGGTACCGATTTAATTAGTGTTATTCTAGAACAGCGCCACAAATATAGAACGTTCCTGAACCCGCATTTTGTTCATGTCTCACCCCCAGAAAGTAAACCGTTTTACATAGATAGACAGAATCCGTTACGAGAAGTACACCCAGTCAGGACAGCAGATGGTGAAATGCAACGAGTGTTTGTTTACACCCCGATTACAAAGATGGAACTCTTAGAGATGAAGAAATTAATTCCCTGTCATGACAAAGATCCAGCAGGGTTCCACCGAGAATTAAAAGACATGCTCCGTATGGGAGAATACACGTATCCAGATATAATTAAAATGCTAAAGGTCCTGTTGCCCGCAGGGGTATACGAGAAACTCAAGGAAAAAGAATGGGAGGTGGGAGAGAAAAAGATCGATTGGGCAGTTCTAGAAGCTGAAGATAAGATACGAGTACCAGGTACCGGTCTTGGAGAGAAATGTAAAGAATTACCTGAATTATTGATACAAGTTTTGCCAAGATTATTAGCAACTAAAAAGGAAGACTGGGATGCAATCTCAGCCTGTAAACAGAAACCAGACGAAGACACTAGTGATTTTTATTCTAGATTTGAGAAATGCTTTATTATAAACAGTGGCCTCAAGACGAGTAGCGAGTCATACCCTCATCTTTTTGTTACTAAATTAGTCGAGAATTCAAGTCCACAAGTTAAGAATCGAGTTTTGAAAGTCAAAAGTACATGGCAAGCTAGTACCCCGTCCCAAATGTTACAGATGCTTCAGTATCACCAGAATAGAATCAGAGAAGAGCAAGATCATGAAAGAAAACGTATGAAAGACACGAAAATGAAAGTACTAGTTGCACAATCTGTTCCTCAAGACAGTCAGAAGAGGGGTCCGAATCAAGCCAGTCATCCTGCAGCTCCCGTTAAAGGGACCTGTAATTATTGTAAACAGCCAGGTCATTTCATAAACGAGTGTGCAGTTCTGAAACACAATATAGCTACTGGTAAGACTAAAGAAAGACCACGTCCGTCTAGACAAGAACAAGTTTCACAGACTTCTCAGCCACAGAATGCACAACAGACAGTTTCAGCACCGCAGCCTATTGCTGCAACACAGCATGTTACACAGCAGATGTATCAGTATGCACAGACAGAGTATCCAGAGTATCAACAGTACTCATGAAACAGCCTAGAGAGGGAGGTAGGCTTGCCTCTCATCGAGATTCCTGTAGATCAAGAAGGTCCCTATGTTCACAGTCAAGTATTAGGGAAAGACAGAAAGTTTCTGATTGATACAGGGGCAAGTAGGACCACCATTAGTCACGCCGAAGTTCCAGGGGCTCCGCTCTCAGGCTCTAGAAATGTTTCCCTTGGTTTTTCAGGAAAGCCTATTGTAAACGAGATATCTAAGCCAGTTACTCTAGAAGTAGGTCCATTGTCCCGCACTACTGATCTGTTACTTACGAAGTCATGTCCAGAAAATCTGTTAGGTATTAAAACACTGAAAGAATTAGGTGCAGTTATTTGCTGCTCCCCAGAAGGAATACGACTGTTTCTACGTGACTTCAAGGGTCACTATGTATTACGAGATTTTGATCCGAGATTGTCTAATGTTCCGCAGCATCTATGGGCGCAAGGTCCAACTGATGTAGGTTATATGCAAATCACACCCCATCGTGTGACTCTCAAACCAGGTGTAGTGTTACCACGAATCAGACAGTACAGACTGCCACCTGAGGCTGTAACAGCCTTATCCAAAATTATTGACGAGCTCATGGTTCAAGGAGTAGTTGTAGAAACTGACTCCAATGTATGTAATTCTCCGATCATTCCAGTCATGAAACGTACTGATCCAAATGCACCCCAGTATATCGATTAGTGATTGACCTTCGAGAACTTAATAAATGTATTATTCCGCAGTACCCAGTTGTCCCAGATATCTCTTCCCTATTGACAGCCATTGATTCCGAAGCCTCATTTTTTACAGTCATAGACCTCAAGAACGCGTTTTTCAGTGTCCCCATTCATCCAGACAGCCAGTTTCTTTTCGGATTTTGTTTAAATGGAAGGAGCTATATGTTCACACGAGCTCCTCAAGGATTCACAGAAAGTCCTAGTATTTACAGTCAAGCACTTAAGAGACAACTAGACAATATTCACATGCCAACAGACACTGCCCTGCTCCAGTATGTCGATGATCTACTGATCACAGCCCGTTCTGAACGTGCTTGCGAGCGAGCATCACTTACAGTCTTGTATTTCCTTGCCGAGATGGGGCACAAGGTGTCCCCTTCGAAGCTTCAATTCTGTGTCCAGCAAGTGATCTATTTAGGCCACTTACTGTCCAAGAGGGGTAGGCAGTTGACACCTGACCGTATCCAGTTAATAGCGAGTCTTCCTCAGCCCAAGACCCAGAAGGAGGTACGTGCTTTTATCGGCCTTACTTCTTACTGCAGACAATGGATTCCTCAGTATGCATTTCTAGCTAAGCCACTGATACAGTTAACGACACAGGAGGCAGCCGTATCGACTGTCCTCCCTTGGACATCTGAACATACACTTAGTTTCAATGAGTTAAAGAAAGCCTTATGCCAAGCTCCAGTTCTAGCTACACCGAACTACAGTAAGCCTTTTACACTTTTCGTCACTGAACGGGAAGGTACAGCATTATCTGTTCTCACACAAGATCAAGCAGGACAATACAAGCCCTGTGCTTATTTTTCGAGCACACTAGATCCTGTAGCCCAGGCTCTGCCTGCGTGCCTCAAGTCAGTTGCAGCCACAGCACTAGCTATCAGACAAAGTGATTCCATAGTATTAGGACATTCCCTGACAGTACAAGTTCCACACTCCGTGGAGGTTCTTTTAAACCGAACACAGACTCAACACTTGACAATTGCACGTTTGACAGGTTATGAACTGACACTGTTCCAGCCACACATAGAAATCAGACGCTGCAACGTTCTAAATCCTGCTACACTGTTACCGTCAGTTAATTCGAATCCTGCCACACACGACTGTGTGGAAGTAGTTAATATTATGACAAAGCCAAGACAAGATCTGACATATATTCCATTACCAGATCCCGACCTGACACTTTATGTGGATGGTTCATGTATGAGAACAAGTACAGGAGAACTAGTAGCCGCGTATGCAGTGACTACTGACACTGAAGTTATAGAAACACACCGTATTGACACTCTGTCCGCTCAAGCAGCAGAGCTAGTTGCTCTGACCCAAGCCTGCATACATGCCAAGAACCTGAAAGTTAATGTTTACACAGATTCACGCTACGCATTTGGAGTCGTACACGACTTTGGAGTGCTCTGGCAGGAGAGAGGTTTCATGACTTCTCATGGAACCAAGATTCAGCATGGTCTCCTTATTCAGGCTCTGTTAGATGCCATACACTTACCGACATCTATTGCTATCATGAAGTGCAAAGCACATACGAAAGTTACAGACATTGTTTCCCAAGGTAATGATCTAGCAGATCGCACAGCCAAGCTTACAGCACAGACTCCAGACATTTCAGTTAATCCGACACAGACACATACTCCAGATCCAACTACCTGTATGACAGTTAAGGACCCCACTCAAGATGTCATAGATATCCAGTTACATGCTACTCCCGATGAAATCAAGAAATGGTCCGAACAAGGAGGGGTCCAGACAGATCAGGGATGGGTAACGAAGGGTAAAGCCACATGGTTTCTCCCCGACTCTATGGTTCAAGTCATTATCAATACCGCACATAGTCCAGCACATTTAGGAGAAAAAGCTATGTTAGACAGTATTCAGAACATTTGGTCCAATAAGCATTTACGAGCTGCAGCCAAGCAGAAAGTCCGTACCTGTATGATAAGTTGCCAGTTTAATCCAGGTAAAAGTGTCCCGGTGGAACAAGGTGGATTCCAGCCCCCTGACCACCCTTTTGAAGTCCTCCAAATGGATTATATTCAGATGGAGCGATGTCGAGGTTTCAAGTATGTCCTTGTAGTTGTATGCGCTTTGTCCAGGTGGACAGAAGCATATCCAGTCCCAGATTACACAGCCGCGACCACTGCCAAGCAGTTGGTTCGTGAATTCTTCCCCCGCTATGGACTCCCAAGGGTCGTATATTCTGATAACGGCCAGCCATTCTCATCTGAGCTCATGAAACACATCTCCCTTTTGTTAGGGTACCAGTGGAAGTTCCATTGTGTACGCCATCCTGAAGCAGCCGGTCTCGTAGAGAGACATAACCAGACCCTGAAAATCCGCATCGCCAAAGTATGTAAAGAGAAAGGTGTGGACTGGCTAGTAGCTCTGCCAGTCGCTTTGTTTTATATGCGTATGGTCGCACATTCCAGATCAGGTCTGTCCCCGTACGAGGTCGTATTCGGCCGCCCCCCTAACATGTGGGGTACACCTAGACCCCGAAGTATTACCGATGTTTCAAGTAATATGCTGACAGATTACCTAGCTTCCTTGATGTCTGCCCTACACTCTTGTCGTTCACAGGTTGCCGCCGCATTTCCAGACAATACCGAGGTGGCACCGCATGAAATCGTTCCTGGAAGTTTGGTTCTTGTCCGGAATTTTGATCGTTCAAGTCCGCTGGAGCCCCTCTGGAAGGAGCCCAAGCAAGTCCTCCTGGCCACCCGTACTGCCGTCAAACTGGAAGGCAGGAAGGGCTGGGTACATTTGTCTCACATAAAGAAATTTTATGGACTAAAGACTGTTTCCAAGAACATTTTCGAGGATTTTAAGGATTGCCAAAGTACTATTCTTAAGGACTGTCCCGCAAAAGACAATGATACAGATCCCTCCCTGTTAGAGAAAACTCCGCAGCAGGAGTATAAGAAAAAATTAAGGTCTAGTAAAATAAGTCAGCCAGTTTGATTGTCTAAGTCCTCCCCTAGGTGAAACGGTTAGACCGGTTTCTGACATGTATAAAATAGACCCCCACAGAGAGAGAGTTAGTGAGAACTCTAAAAGTTGCACTATTATTTTATGTTTTCTGCTATATCTCAGCCTTATGATTACCTGCATAAGTTATGCATTTTATTTGTGTTTTCCAGTTTCTCATGTAAATAAGTATTCTATTGCTACAGTAGAGCACACGTTTAGTGATCTGCCTCCTCATGAACTATCATATCGTCTTGCTATGCGTAATAATTCCTTTATCCGCATGTTACATTATTCCCACCAGACCAGCAATGCCACTAATTGTTGAGTGTGTGGTCGACTCCCCCCTTTCCAGACACCGACGGGAGTTCTGCCACTCTTTCCTTATCCATTTTCACATAATGGTTCGTGTGGAGCATGGTCCACGTTAACGTCATCCTCAACAGATATGTCCTTTCTAAACAGTACATGTTTTCCAGACAAGCAAGGTCTTCCCCACAGAACAGGGTTAGATCTAGAAAATGAAGTTTATAATTTAGGTAATTATTCTTTGAATTTCATGGTCCTGAATGTTCAGTCTGATACTACTCCAGACTTACCTGCTATGTCAGTACTACCAGTCAAAGGCGAATTATGTGTCCGAAATAATGGTTCCGTACATGTAGGCCATAGTGATTGTACTACTATTGTCAAGTATAGTGACAGTAGGAAATCTATTTTCAAAGCTTCACGTCATTCTTATTTTGTTTGTGGTCAGACCGCATATGTTCGTTTGCCCCTCGATTGGGAGGGAACCTGTTACATTGCCTTCCTACTGCCACCAGTTTTTCTAGCCCCACCTGACTACCATAGGAATTCCCACCTAGTACATACTAGACACAAGAGAGACCTCCCGATTGTCGATTATACTGAAACCGCTCTAGAACAATACATAGATATCAATAAAGGTGTCTTCCCCTATTTAGGTACTGTCGTGAATAGTAAACTGATACGTAGATTAACGAGAACCCTCGAAGCAGTAGTGATTGAGACTACTTCTGCTCTAGGTAACTTAACCGAAGAGCAATCCTTTATGAGAATTGTCGTGCTCCAGAATCGTCTCGTCCTTGACGTCATACTGGCCGATAGGGGCGGGGCATGTAGAGTCATCGGATCTAGTTGCTGCATTTTCATTCCTAATAACGCGCCGTCTGTTTATTCAGCTATAACCAGACTCCATAAAATTGCCCATCTGTTACACCAAAATCCAGGCACCTGGACATGGTCCGGTTGGTTCTGGAATATTATTTCCGCCTGGGGATGGAAAGTATTGTCATTTCTGGGTATTGCAGTAGCGATCATATTCAGTTGCTGCCTCTGTTTACAATGTGGCCCTGCGATTTGTGGCATTTGTGCTACCTCTTGTATTCCTAGTCCCAAGTCCCGTTCTAAATCCCGTTCCAAGAAAATTCGAGACGAGCAAATGATCCTGTATGAAATGATAGATGGTATCATGAATATTGATGTTTCCTGATGGAAATGTAGTGACAAGGAGGGAATGTGGAAAAGTAAATTTTGCCATGTTCTGTGTCCCTACGTGTTCCCCATCTTATGTTATGTGTGCATGATTAATATGCATATGTATCCCCCATGTTCGATTAAAGACGCAATTACAGTTGTGTCCATCTCTAGTATGCCAGTTCCCAGTTCTCGTGAAAGCTACGAGTATTAGGCCTATGTAAAGTTACGTTGCCACGTTTCTCAGTGTGCACGTTATTTCATTGTAAAGTCCCCGTTTCTAGGCCTCAAAAGGGCCCGGACACCAGATTCAGCTCCTGTCTCCTGAACCCTCGCTGAGGAGCGATACAGCCCCCACCTGTATCCTCGACCCTTCACTTACTTCCTGCCTCACAGTGCCCGGCTCGGCCTGGCTCTGCCTACGAGTCTGCCAAGAGTATGTTATGATTCTAGTTATCAGTCCAGCCCTCCTTCTCTGCATTCCTAAGCTACTGAATCGCATCAATAGTTTCCGTCATTGTCTAGCCTTTACGTCTCCATGTAGGAGAAATACTGTATTAATGGTCATTTAATATTCTTCAACACGCACTACATGTATAATAATGCATGCTCCAGTCTTAGAGTCTGTTAGCCTTTCCCCTCCTGACTCTTAGTTTATATCAACATGTCCTCTAAACATTAGATACTAGATAGGGTTTAGGTACATGTCGCCCTGACTCTCCAGACTTCAGTCTCTGCTCCTAGCGCAGAGTTCATAGCCCCCAGCTTCTCCTAGTAACACGTCATTGTCAGTTTGCGCGCACCTCTAGGTCAGAGGTCCCGGCTCCTTAGGTAGCCCCCTCCATGTTTCCGCCCCATTTATGACATATTCTGTTACGTTTACATCACATGTCCATGTATACGCCTCTTGTTACACCTACTTTCACCCTTATCTTTCGCGACTGCTATTGACCACACCCACTGCTCCGCCTATTGTATGTGTTGTAATGCAACTGTTTTAGTATATATGCTTGTGTACTGTTATTAAAGTTAGCGCGCTCATTCCCTGTCCCCCCTGCAGGGCCCTGCCATCCTGTTCCCGTGCAGGTTGTCCTGTTCCTGTCCTTTATGCTGTATTAAACCTGCAAACTCCTACTACCTCGAATCTTGACTCTTATTTATTGAGCTATCTGTTATTACTATGTCCAGTCAAACCTAGATCCGGTATTATTTATTTATATACCACAATAGCATGGGTACTCACAAACTTTCTCTCGGACCAAATTTACAGTGTGGTTTGTGGCAGAGGGCTGCAACGGTAGGGGTGGGGTCAGTGGAGGAGGGGCTGGGCTAGCGCAAAAAAAAAGCTGTGACTACGAGGTTGAACACAGACCCCTGCAACGGATGCCTTCGTCCACTGAGCCACCAGACCCGGCATACACATATCTTTTTCTCTCTCTCTCTGTCTCCCTCTCTCTTTCTATCTCTCCCTCCCTCTCTCTGTCTCCCTCCCTCTCTCTCTCTCTATCCCTCTCTCTCCCTCTCTCTCTCTCCCTCTGTCTCACTCTGTCTGTCTCCTTCTCTCTCTCTCTAACTCTCTCCCTTTCCCTCCATCTCTCTCCCCCTCTCTCCCTCGCTCTCTCTCCCTCTGTCTCCCTCCCTCTGTCTCCCTCCCTCTGTCTCCCTCCCTCTGTCTCCCTCTGTCTGTCTCCCTCTGTCTGTCTACCTCCCTCTGTCTACCTCCCTCTGTCCACCTCTATCTGTCTTGCTTCCTCTGCCGCCCTCTATCTGTCTCGCTCCCTCTCTCTCTCTCTCTCTGTCTCCCTCTCTCTCTCTCTCTGTCTCCCTCTCTCTCTCTCCCCCTTTGTCTCTCTCCCTGTCTCCCTCCCTCTGTCTCCTTCTCTCTGTCTACCTCTTTCTCTGTCTCCCTCTCTCCCTGTCTCCCTCTCTCTCTGTCTCCCCCTCTGTCTGTCTCCCTCTCCTTCCCTCTATCTCCTCCTGACTCCCACCCTCCGTCTCCCTCTGCCTCCCTCCCTCCGTCTCCCTCTCTCTGTCTCCCACTCTCTCTGTCTACCTCACTCTGTCTCCCTCTCTCTGTCTCCTTCCCTCTGTCTCCTCCCTCTGTCTCCCTCTCTCTCCCTCTGTCTCACTCTCTCTCTCTCTCTCTCTCTCCCTCTGTCTCACTCTGTCTGTCGCCCTCTGTCTCCCTCTCTCTCTGTCTCCCTCTCTCTCTGTCTCCCTCCCTCTCTGCCTCCCTCCCTCTGCCTCCCTCCCTCTGTCTCACTCCCTCTGTCTCCCTCTCTCTCTCTCTCTCTCTCTCCCTCTGTCTCACTCTGTCTGTCACCCTCTGTCTCCCTCTCTCTCTTTCTCCCTCTCTCTCTCTGTCTCCCTCCCTCTCTGTCTCCCTCCCTCTCTGTCTCCCTCCCTCTCTGTCTCCCTCCCTCTCTGTCTCCCTCCCTCTCTGTACCCCTCCCTCTGTCTCCCTCCCTCTGTCTGTCTCCCTCTCATTCCCTCAGTCTCCCCCTAACTCCCTCCCTCTCCCTCCCTCTGCCTCCCTCCCTCTGTCTCCCCCTCTCTGTCTCCCTCTGTCTCCCTCTCTCTCTGTCTCTCTCCCTCTTCCTCTCACTGTCATCCTTGGTCTCCCTCTCTCTCTCTCTCCCTCCGTCTCCCTCTCTGTCTTTATGCCTCTATGTCTAAGTCTCTGCCTCTATCTGTCTGTCCCTGTCTATGCCTCCATCTGTCTGTCTGTCCCTGTCTCTGTCTGTCCCCGTCTGTCCCTGTCTCCGTCCCTCTGTCACACTCTCCATCTCTGCCTCTATCTGTCTGCTCCTGTCCCTGTCTCCGCCTCTATCTGCCTCTGTCGGTCTCTGTCTGTCCCTGTCTCTGTCTCTATCTCTGTCTGTCTGTCTCCCTCCCTCTCTTTCTCTGTCTCCCTCCCTCTCTCTCTCTGTCTCCCTCCTGCTCTCTTCCCCTCTCTCTGTCTCCCTCCCTCTGTCTGTATCCGTCTGTCTCCCTCTTGTCCAACTTCCTCTGTCTCCCTCAATCTGTCTCCCTACCTCTGCCTCCCTCCCTCTGTCTCCCTCTCTCTGTCTCCCTCCCTCTGTCTGTCGCACTCTGTCTGTCGCACTCTGTCTGTCGCCCTCTGTCTCCCTCCCTCTGTCTCCCTCCCTCTGTCTCCCTCCCTCTGTCTCCCTCTCTCTGTCTCCCTCCCTCTGTCTCCGTCCCTCTGTTTCCTTCCTGCTGTCTCCGTCCCTCTGTCT
Source organism: Lissotriton helveticus (assembly GCF_964261635.1). Classification (NCBI taxonomy): domain Eukaryota; kingdom Metazoa; phylum Chordata; class Amphibia; order Caudata; family Salamandridae; genus Lissotriton; species Lissotriton helveticus. Next base: position 912,314,116 of record NC_136071.1, on the reverse strand, counting down.
CCCTTCCTCTGTCTCCCACGGTTTCCCTCTCTCTGTTCCCTCTCTCTCTGTCTTCCTCTGTCTGTCTCCCTCCCTCTGTCTGTCTCCCTCTCTCTGTCTCCCTCTGTCTGTCTCCCTCCCTTTGTCGCCCTCCTCCCTCTGTCTGTCTCTCTCTGTCTGTCGCCCTCTGTCTCTCTCTCTGTCTCCCTCCCTCTGTTTCTCTCCCTCTGTTTCTCTCCCTCTGTTTCTCCCCCTCTGTTTCATTTCTCTCCCTCTGTTTCCCTCCCTCTGTCTTCCTCCTACTGTCTCCCTCCCTCCATTTGTCACCCTCTGTCACCCCAACTCAGCTTCCCCGGCACACACACACAGCAGCACCCGAGCACTTCATAGGTCTTTAAAAGACCATTTACTTGTTACTGAGGCTTTGTTCTGAATCGCCTGACCCCCATAGAGCAGAGTGTCTGGTGGAATACCTCTTAATTAGCAGCAGTTATGTGCTAAGTGCCCGCGACACACCCACCATTTGCAGGCGACACAGTACTGTGTCGGGACACACAGTTTGGAAAGCGCCTACGGAATACATTCAGAACTGGTTAAAGACTACTGTGACCCCCACCGGACTGTCCGCACACTCCACAGTCGAAGGGGAGCATCGGGTCTTCACACGTTGTCCAATTCCAGGTGATAACCCGCATCCCATCCTGGCCAGGATTTTAAATTACAGGGATCGAGATCATCTACTGCAAGTGGCAAGAGATAATGGTCCTCTACAGATTGATAATGCCAAGATTTCAATATTCCCGGATTACACTTTGTCAGTCCAGTGCAGAAGATTTTCCTTTATGGAGTTGAAGGCACGTGCTCGAGCAGTGTGCCTGTCGTTTCCATTATAGTTCCCCGCAAAACTGCAAATCCTCTATGACCAGCTCTCCCTGTTTTTGATACCCCTGACAGCGCGTGGGAATGGCTGAACAAGACGTTCCCCGATGTCCAACCTATGAGACATATGGACTCCTCTCTGCCAAAATCGCAAAGCCCCCCTCAGAGGCGTAAGAGGGGCCTTCTCACTTAAAGTTCGATCTCCAGTTCCTCGGTTCATCAGCAAGTACTAGAGGGCAGGCGAAGGGCTCTACACACTGCCTCCACTTTTCGCACCACTCGCCCAGATATTTGCTCTAGCCCGTCTGAGGGATTGAACACAGACACTGATTCTGTTGGTAGCGTTGCACTGTTTCCTTCTGTGACCTCACGATTTAGCAATGATCCTCTAGCCTAGGCGGACTCTTAGTTCTTTGTCTCATGACTCGTAGGATATGCCTAGCCTATTGTTTTCCTGTCCTGATTGAAGTTCTATTGTTCACCATATGCGTCTTTGCCCGCCTGGCAGAGCATCATAGAACTTGAATGCTGTTACGCCAAGTGGGAACGGATGATTAAGTTCCCTGGCACAGCCCACGTTCTGGGCGCTTCCATGTGTTACCTACTGATCTTACACGGCTGTTGATGGTGTTAGCGACCTTCCCCTAAAGGCGGTAGCACTGGTTGAATGTGAAGCATGTTAACTTTGTTTACACGGTTTGGTCGAACGATGTTTGGGCATTGGACCCAGTATTGGGACTCAGTTGAGTTTGTTGAAACTATGCTGCATGGTCTGGGGGTCGTGGGGGTGGGGGTGGGGGGGTTATGGATGGGTGGGGCCGGGACCCAGGGGTTTCCTCATTCTATTTGATGATGCCTGCTGTTAATTCTTATACCTTTGTCTTGTGGAATGTTCGAGGTATGGGTTTCATGGCTAAATGACATAGAAAAGCTGTGCTATTACATCGCTGTAAAGCGCACATAATTTGCTTTCAAGAGACACATTTGATCCCCACTGAAACTATGAAACTACAAAGGAGATGGCTTGGTCAATTTTTTGCAACGGCATATTCGGCCTTTTCAAGGGGGGCTGCCATTAGGGTTACGGACGGGCATCCCCTTCTCTCTTAATGAGTGCAAGATAGATGATCAGGGCCGGTTTGTTCTTTTGTTGGGAACGTTGGATGGTAGACAGGTAGTGCTGGGGTCCCTCTATGCACCAAATGCGGACCAAGAGGCATTCTTTATGCGGGTATCCCGGGCACTTGCTGGCTGGTCCGATGTCCCGTGGCTTCTGGGTGGTGACTTAAATACAGTATTTGACATTAGTCTGGATCGTTCTCATCCTCCTTTATTTAACACTGCGGCGAGGGTGCAGGCCGTAACCTTAACTCGTTGGGCACAAGGTTGGGCTTCATTAGACATCTGGAGGGCAATGCACATGAACTTGAGGGAATATTCCTTTTACTCTTACCCCCATATGTTGCACACACATCTGGATCACTTGTTCAGCTCCCCAGGTCTCTCCTCTTCTATTAAATATTGTGAGTTTCTTGGCAAGACTATATCTGACCATAATCTCATAGAATTGCGGTTGGCTTGGGGCCATTCCCCTGCTCCAATCCCAACGTGGAGGATGCAGCCTATACAACTTGGAAGACCAGGTCTATCGGGCTGTATTGTATACAGCTATTGATGCATATTATGTGGAGAATGAAGGTACTGCTTCGTCCAGAGCTATCGAATGGGAGGCCTTCAAAGTGACTGAACATAGGGGTTGACATGGGGAATTTGGCAGGATCACGGAGGGAAACGATCAGGGACATCACTGACCTAGAGGGGGAATTACAGGCCCTGGAGGTAGCGGCTCAGAGGAGTGTAGACGGTGCAGAGCCACTTCAGTCCGCTAGGTTTAAGTATGCGGCATTGTTAGAGTGCTTATGTCTGTTAGATTTTTGATGCCTACACACTGCGTACACACTCCGAGGCGGATAGGGTGGGTACACTATTGGCGAGACTGATCCAACCTACGGTGAGTCCTACTCCCATTTTAGCAGTGAATAAGGTTAATAATGTATTGGTTACATCTCAGGGTGATATCACTGATGCGTTTCAGGAATATTATGCTCGTTTGTATGCCGCCCCGTGTTTAGATGTCTCGGCTCTCAAACTTTCCTTCTTGTCCAAGGTTTAGCTTCCCACGGTTTCTGATTCGATTGCCAAGGATTTGGCTGCTCCGATTACTGTCTCAGAGATTCGGGTGCTGATAAAGGCTTTGGCCCGCAACGAGACGCCAGGCTCCGATGGCCTCCCTGTGGAGTTTTATTCCACATTTGCCGATATGTTGATTCCGAGATTGTTGCAACTCTATACTACTTCCCTGGAGAGCGGGGTCTTGCCTCCTACTACCAGGGAGACGATAGTCACGTCCTTATTGAAACCGGATAAGGTCCCAACTGATCTTCTATCTTATAGGCCACTTTCTATTCTGAAAACAGAATATAACATACTCAGTAAGGCCTTGGAGTCGCGACTCCTTCCACTCCTTCCCTGTTTGATCTATAATGACCAATGTGGATTCATACCCCAACGCAGTACCTCTCTGAATATCCGCCGGCTCCATGCCTTAATGCACGCAGCGTCCGACTCTTCCCCTCTTGCTGGTTGCTTGTCTTTAGACTTGCGCCAGGCTTTTGATACTCTCAGCTGGCCGTATATGTTAGCGGTGTTGTCTAAATTTAGCCTGCCCCAGTCCTATTGTGCATTGATTACATTGTTGTATTCTTGTCCCACAGCACGTGCTAAGACGGGTAGAACCATCTCTCCCTCTTATTTAATATCCCGGGGTACACACCAGGGCTGCCCCTTATCCCCCATGCTTTTTGTGTTGGCCCTTGAGCCTCTTGCATAGTACTTGTGTCAGATTATGATCCCTTATGCCATCCCGTTACGTGGGGTGATATATTCAGTATCATTATACGCGAATGACATGCTGTGATATTTTCGAGATTTGGATGTTGATAAACGCATGATTGCTGCTGCCTTTTCTAGATTTGGGGAAATTTCTGGCTTGAGTCTTAATCCCTCTAAATCGGTTGCCTTCGCCTTCTATAATACTTATGCTTCTCCCACTCTACAATTTGGGCATATGCACTTCCGAGTTGAGCCTGTCACTTTTAAGTACTTGGGGATTAATGTCTATAGATCAAATGCCAATACCATGGAGGGTAATGTAGTTTGCACCATTAATTCGCTGCGCTCCTAGATCGCCTTTTGGAATTCGTTGCTATTGACGGTGGCTGGCCGCTTGGCTGCGTCGAAAATGGTTATGCTACCCCGCCTCATTTATTACTTTGGGAATTTACTGGTGGTCCTGACGGCTTGGTTTTTTAAATTGCTGGACAGGCTCCTATCATCTTTGATATGGGGAAAGGGCAGGCATCGGTTGGCGCTGTTTAAGCTGCAGCTACCTAGTGCAGTAGGGGGCATGGGGGCACCTGATTGTAAGACATATTGTATAGTGGGACAATTACAGTGGATGGCATATTTGTTGGCGGGTATTTATTTGAAATTGGATACTCCCTGGAATTTGTAAATCGTGGGCTTCTTGAGTCGCAGCTCTGTCCGGGTGCACAGAAGTTGAGTGATCCTCCTTACCTGTTGCATGGTGTTTTACATTATTGGGCACAGGCGAAAAGGCTGGGAAGGTTGCCATTTCCGTACGCCCCGAATATCCCCCTATGTGGACTGCCTACTAGGTGTGGGGTACCATCGATTATCCAAATACAGGGATGGACTCGAGAGGAGGTAGGGACAGTCGGGGATTTATTTCTCGAGGGCCAATGTATGTTGAATGAAGAGTTTGCACGTGCTAACTCGGTGCCTGAAACCTTGTTTCTCACTTATGCTGCTGTAGTGCGTTTCATTCAAACTTATTGGTACACAGATCAAACAGAACCCCCAACTTTCCAATTGCTGAAATCACTATACATTATGGGACATGGCCGACACTTGGTGCGCCGGCTCTATCGAGGCTTGAGAGAACATTTGCATGCTCCACTGATACGTCTTAGGCAGAAGTGGTACTTTATCTTTATCTTGGGGCGGGAATTGGAAGATAGGGAATGGGCTCAAATGCTAGAACATTCCCGACGAGTCTCTCGGAATTGCCGTTTAAAAAAGAATTATTTATACTACATAAAGCATACCTTGCCCCGGCAACGATACAAAAGATGTTTCCCACGGCGTTCGCGGCATGTCCGCGGTGCAAGGCGCCTGCAGCTGATTTCCTTCATATGATATGGCACTGTCCGGTGCTGCAGGGGTTTTGGTCAGAGGTTGTCCGGGGGTTGGAGGTATTGAGGAAGTGCACACCATGGAACACAATTGAGGCTTGCCTTCTGGGACTATTCCCCCTCCCTAAGAAGGCAAAATTGCTATGCAGATTTACAGGGTTAGCTTTGATGTTGGCTAAACGTATGATAACACAGCACTGAAAGTCTACTCTAGCACCGCCCACACTCTACCCGGGGGCCTCCCTTTCACTCCCTTATCCCAGGCTCTATTCCTTTTATCCCTCCCCCTTTTGTCTCTCCTTCCTCGTTTTCCACCCCCCTTGTTCCCCTTCCCCCCTCCCTCGTTGCACACCCTTTCCTGGGGATCTCAGACCTGACACGCACCTGACACAGGAACATCAGCGTGGTGTATAGTATAAGTAGCAGCACTTATGTTTCTTGTTTCGTTGGGGTATTGTTTGGGGTGGGTTATTTTGGGGTGGGGGATGTAATGGGTACTGCACCTGATACCACTTACTAGAGTCGTTATTTGCTTTATGAATATACAGTTTGTACACTTATGCTGCAAATATTGCTGTACTTTCTGTAAAGTGTTTTCGCTCCATGTATGCTTTGTTTCAGCATGCGGACAGGCTCCATGCCGACGTGCCCTTTTGCAATGTGCTCAAAATGCTTATGATTGTGTACACCTGTATATTATTTGCAGTGCTCAATAAAAATATATATATTTTTTTAAATAAATTCGCTGGAAAAAAAACAACTTACAAGGACGTTATAGTTAGAGGAACATTTCAGTTAAAACATATTGTTTTAAACCAAGAAAATCACTGAATTTTACAAGTTATAATTATTTCAAGTAACTATAACTCATGCCCAAAGAAACTACATCTCACTCCCTCACCAATCACACTTTATTTAGACCCCTATATAGAAGCTTTTTAAGCAAGAACTTCTCTCTCTTCCCTCATTAATTTTGCACAATATGGAGTTGGATGTATTGGCAAACATGGAAAACATAGCTATTCTGACATGCCCTGCAAGCGCCTTAACTGCGTTTGAAATGGCAGGTGGACAGCATGGGAAGTTGTCTGGTTATAAGCTCAACCTTGACAAATGTCCATGCTACAACACTTGACCCTCATTGGGCTCAGTCGGGACTTACCTAGGTATATAGTTGTCCATGGAGATGGAGGATATAATTGAGTCAAACTTCAACACGCTATTGGGAAAGTGTGTTCCGGAAGCTTAATGGTAGCTTTCTTTAATTCACAACCTTTTATGTTAAATCCAATTACAGACTGTTGGACATGGCCCTTTCCCCAGGGTCACCCTCAAACTTGTTGCATTCCTCCTCCTCCTTTTTGCTGAATTAGTTTTGTTGGCCTTAGGACTCTGTACAGATTAATATACAATACGATTTTTAAATGATTTTGTTGGGACATCCTGCTATCATTCGAGCCGAAGTCATGGGTTTTATTTCTTTGCCATTGCAATAGCCCAGCTTGACTGAGCTTGACACTAGCTTCTGAAGGAGGTGCCTCATTTTATAGCTTGGTGACAAGAATTTGTTATCGTATGTGGTCCACAAATGTCTGTTATAAAAAATGATTCTCGAAGGGTTAGGCTGCTAAGAATTTGGGTTCTGAAAGAATAATGGCTGTCGATGCTCATGCTTGGTTACAATCCAGTAATGGAATTAAATGTATGGATCTGATCCTATTGATATTGATGTGGGCTAATATTAGATCATGAACTGGCTTTAATTCATTCATGAATGAATGAATGAATGAATACTTTCTTGTAGAGCGCATGGCTACCCTCGAGCATCCCAGCGCTGTAAGACCGGAGGACGTCAAGGAAGACATTTTTGAAACAAGAATGTCTTTAGTCGCTTCCTGAAAGCCAGGTGGTTAGATTCATGCCTGATGTTATCCGGGAGTTTGTTCCATCCTTTGGCTGCTTGGACAGAAAGCAGGCGGCCGCCCATCATGACGCACACTGCACTTTATTGTGATGTTTTTTTCTGTAATTCAGCCTTGTAGGGCTATGGGAGTTATTATGATATTTTTCCTAATTAAAAAAATAAAAGATTGCATTATTTTAGGATCTACTCGAAGAAAAACAACATTAACAAAAATAATTCTAACAAAACAGTGGAAAAGATTAGAAGCGAAAAATATGCACATTTTGAAATTATTACACATAATGTGAATAATGAGTTATAATGTGATTCGGCTGTATCAAAAACAAAACAAAGAAAGGTTATGTAAAAATATGTTTAACAACTAAATAGAAATAATGTGGTTCACAAAAAGAAAAATGCATTCAGAACAAATATCACCATTTAAAGCAGCAAGAACAAATACAATCTGAGCAATTGCAAATTACATTAATTTCCCAATATCACGACATTCTGAAAATTCAGATTCATCAAACTAAAGATACAAACGCAAACATTTACTGGAAAATGCATTCAGCCAGTGAATACAACAATGAGAAATGTAAAAAGGGTCTGTTTATTGAAACAAAAGATTAAAAACAAAATAATTAGAGGAAGTTACAGCTAAAGCATGAATGTGCAAAGAAATATCTATGGAATAACCTTCCAAAAATTACATTTGCACACATCTAATTTGTACCACAATTAATAAAATAAAAGCAAAATTGAATATTAAAGCTTTCTAAAATTTTTTTGAAGGACAATGAAAGTACACCTAAAATAAATAATGTATTTTACTGTGGAAAAATATAAACATGAAAATAATTTACAATAGGAGAGAGGCAGCACACTGTCTGGCATGCCAGCACGCAATTTGCCAAGGTGCATTGTGGCAATGCAGTCCACAATAAACTCCCTTTATTTGGATGTCTTTAGTATTCATCATTTTTGGTGCAGCAAGTGCTGTGTATCTCTAGACACATGTTTCAGGATTTTTGTCTTTCTTCAAAAGACAGCAGAACTTGGGTGTGCTGGTAATGCTACTCACAATCTCATGTTTCTGTATCACTACTAGAGGGCAGGTACATCTCACTGATCTTATCGCCAAATAACTCAATAAGGAGCGAATCACAACAAGGAGAAGGAAGCACACTACCTAGCATAACAGCACACAGTTATTGGGCAGACAACTGCTTTCAAGAAAGGATTGAACCCAATTCAAGCTCTAACAATGTAACAGGTCAATCTATGGGTTACATTACAAATCTAAATTGAAAAAGTATTTCATATTTCACACACATTTGGAGCATATGATACTGTAACAAGAAAATTAATATGTAGAATATAGTGAGCTCGAAGACCAATATTATTGCTACAGAAAAAAACAGCAGCATAAAAAAAGGTACGTAAAACAACCTAAACAAGTACACGATGATATCATAACATTTATAGCATAAAAACAAAGCTATCATGAAAACGAAAATGAAAATTAAATATTTCATTACATCTTTAATATTTCCAAGACATAAATGATTTTCTTGTTGAAGCATTTTTTTATTACTCTCAAGTCCAAAGGATCACCATTATTGAAGAATTAACTTTAGTAAATAGTGAGAAGTGGTGCTAATTAGCTTTAAATGTTACTTCTGAGGGACAGTATCATGTCACAGGTATTGAAGTAATTTGCTACACAAAACTACAGGAAAATAAACTACACACAAGGCTCCAACATTTTGGGGAGAACCAGAACAACTTAAAAATTGCATTTGTATGAAACTAAATGAATAACAACTGTACAGCGATTGCACACCATTTCTGGTAACAAACAAAAAAATCATTATCATTTAAAAAATATATTGCAGTTTTATACAGCTGCCTTTAAGGATTGTTGAAAACACAATACATTAGGAATAAACAATAATTTTGACGACAAACTGTTTATTCTAATTAATCAAGTTCCTAGTAAATATTATAACATTTGATAACAGTTAACAGATGTAAACAAACATAAAAAAGCATTCTAATAATTACTAAGACATAATCTCTTCTTCAAAGATTGAAATAAACTGGAGTGATAAAACACGGAACAACAAAAGAACAATTTGAAAAAATTTAGACAAGATTTAGAAGAAATTCATGATCACTGGACCATTACCCCCGTTATACTCAAAAGATATAAGATATATATATATAAATGGAAAATTCAATGGTTACAGGGACGTTATAGTTAGGCTCAGATTTCACTCATACGAGACTGAGGTTTGTGAATTCTGCTGAGGGGCTCATATATTTGCGAGTGTATTGATAGAGATAACCCCTTGAAGTTTGAAGCTAGATTAGTGAGCTATAAGATGCCTAATCTTAGCAAATTTGGGACTGTAGCTTTGGAACTTTGGAATTTGTGTTGGCCAACTTTGGATTTGTATAGGTTTGGATATGCGAATTGCAATTTGTGTAGGCAGGTAATGAGGAGATATTTCTCCATTTGGTTTAGTTGAACGGTGCACGTACGAAAAGTACCTTAAGCACCACTTTGATTATAATACTTGCGTATTCCGCAGTATTTTTTGGCATGCCTGTTCTCAAGCTCACATGGAAAAATGTGTTGCTTTTTTGGAAGGTACCATAGTGTGATGTGAAGTAAATTAGCCGGCCGCCCTAGCGGGAAATATCTAAATAGGTTTAGATTTACAAACATATTTCTTCCTTGGTAATTCTGTAATCCCCAGGGAATTAAAATATGACATAATACATATAAGGATCCTTTGTTCTGCGCAATGTTATGAAGGAAGATATGCAGAGCGATTTTTTGGGCGTTCTGCTAGCCAAAGCTAGTGAATTGAGTGTATTTTCGCTTCTTGGACATACATCAGTCTGTTGGGCTGTTTTTGCAGTCTTTTGAAACACTATTGAGAAGCGTTTCTTGTAAATATGACTTACAACTAGTATTTACAAATGGTTTGGTTTAAGTACAGTCTGTGGGCTGTCCTTGGTTTCTGTCCTGAGTATTGATTTGTGGGTTAAATGTGTGTTTAAATGTCTATGTGGGTTTCCCATTAGTGCAACTTCTGTAAGTACATAGCGATGGCGCTATTCACGAGATGCATGGCTAAAGCGCGCTGTATTGTGTGTCCTGAGTGTTTTGACCCCTTTCTGTTTATGTCTGAAATGAGCTCAATGTCTGTTCGTGGTTTTTCTTGATGTTTTCAGTCTATTAAGCAACATTTTGTAAGCATATTCTTGGGTCTGTTGCTAAATAAAATTGTCTTTTTTAGATAGAAAAAATGGCGCAAACATTTTGTCATGTTTCAAGTTAGGCGTCTGTGCTTGGGCTTATAAATGAATGCATCTAAAAATGATAGGCAAGGGATGCAGCTTGCTCTTATATGAGGAATTATCAAACATAATTGGATTTATTAAAAATAATTATTAGTTATGAAAAATAATTATTAAAAATAAGTGCTACAAAATTTGTTTTTTACTATTCATGGAGCTTAATGCTCATACTGTGACCTCCTAGCATTATAATTTAATTTGAGTTGTGTTGCACTACATAATGAGGACATTAGTATATGACATCTTACCTAGCGCAGGCGTAAAAAACTCATTTTTCTAAGGATTTACACGAGATATGTCTAATGTCTAATATCTGTAATTTGTAAGGAACATTCTGAGGATGATTAATATGTATCACAAGTATAGGATATTTATTTTTAAGTGCCCCAAATATCAAAGTCGAATTTGGGTATTTTTGCCATTTAAAATAGCTTTAAAGTGCTTTTAGGCTTCAGTAAATGCATACTTTTAGGTATAAAACACAAATTTACAGGTTATTCCCATTTGGGGATGCTTTTAATGGCTCAGTCAGCCAATGTACCTGGTGCAGAGGTTTGAGTTTAATATCACGGTTGAAGGTTTTAACTCCAGCTGGACTTACTGAAATGTTTATCTATTTAAGGTTGCTAAAATGAGTACCATTGCATAGGGTAATAGCAAACATCTGTTCTAAAGATGGTATGTTATGTTATTATGTTGTGCGAATTATTCACAGTAAATGTTGTTTAATAATCTGGAAACAGAGATAATTTTTTTAGCGCATAAAAGGGAGACATTATTTTTCAAAATAGAGTGAATTATTGCAGGTTAAGAGGAATTAGGAAGGCCTTTTGTTTTTGTCAGCCTCAGAATGAGCAGAGGGTGGGGGCTGGAATAAGCTACAGCTGGCTCAAGTCGCGCTGAGATGCTATCTTTGGTTTCCCTGTAAGCAATGGAAGGAGGCTGTCATGTTGACATTTGTAACCTTTTAAATTAGGGACTTGTCTCTGTGAAATGCAGAATGACCTTGCTAAACAGGCCTCTAAAAGGAAGGGTTTCTGGTTTCTCCACAAAATTAAAGAACTTAATTCCAAAGGGACAATATGAAACAGGTTTCTTTGAAAGTCCCAACACATGCTAAATGCTCTGCAGAAATGATATATTAGTATCTCTGCCTCTAAAAAAAGAATGTCTGCTAGTTGCTTTTATTTGACCGAAAATGAAGCATTGTATTAAGTCTTAGACAGAAAATAAGACAAAGCTTTTTATTGAAATTTTGAAGGCTACGTGCCTAAGGGAGAACGATTTGCCAATTAAGAATTATTTTTTACAGTGGAAATTGTGGCCCAAAGATAACATGGAGTGTCAGTGAAAGAATTTTACTTTTGGAAAGTTAAAATGGCTTAATGTTGCAAGCTGACTGACAAGATGGTAACAGTTAAGTAATGGAAAATTATTTTTGTGTCTGTTCATGTGTATTATGTTTTGTCTTCTGATTAAAAGTTATAATTGATGTCTGTTTGTCATGAGAAATGTCTCTCTTTTGTGCGTTGTGTATTTTTCCTTTTTGCTTCTGCTCACAGATCATTCATGGATTGTTCTGGGTGATTTTAAGGCTGACAAGACACGTGAGTTTGGTTGGTTGAAATGAGATGTGTTTTTGCGTAATTTCTTTGCAAAGAAATGTTTGTGCATTTTACATATTCTTGCATTTTATCCTTTTATGAATTGTTCCTGCTGGTCCTGTGTGTCAGAAGTGACACACAGTAAGTTGAATTTGACAGCCAAATCTCCACTACGTGGTGATTTGCTGTCAAAAGGAGGGTGAGGATTTTAAACCTGACAAATTAAGCAGGCCCGAATATTGCTAGTACATGACCCATGACCGCTCATTTATATATGCTATTGTTTTGTCTATGCTTTTTGTACTTGATATACAGTGAGTATATCTGATGGCTTGACATGTCCGTTTTGTGCGTTTTTTTTTGCATGTTTTTGTTTTATGTTGCTGCTTATGATACTATTACAAGTTTACCTGTGTTGTGAAGGGATATACATGACGATGTGTATCCTGCACAACAGTTGGGTAGATTTGTTTTGACACTACATTTCACAGATAGACAGCCAACACTTCATCAGTGTATGTCAAATTTGGCCATAATGGCATTTGAAGAAAAGTAAAATAAAAGAAATATACAGGACCAAAGTATGTCATATGCTGTTAGTCATGTACTGCCCCTCCCCTTAAGGAACAGGCAGCCCTAAAATTATGTATCCTGAATTGGACGTAAGGATAAATTATAGATCTGTGACTTTTGTGCATGGTGACCTAATTTTTATATTACATTAGTCAGTTTTGTTCTGCTTCCTAAATAGTGTATGGCCTTGTACCATAAAGGAAACAAGGTTTAATTTTTTTTCCCTGAAAAAAGAACTGGAACATTAGAGGAGATTACCGTATATGGTGTAGCGGCCAGCGGTAGAGTTAAATTTGAAAACTATTTTGACTTTTTGTGTATCACCCATACTCTTGGTATTGTGTCACAAACTTGACTATCACCTGAGTAATTTCTTGTTCTTCCTATAGATTTTTCTTTTGACATTTCTCCCCTGATTGATGTCACATTGTGCCTAGTAATTTGGGATTTTAGCTGTGTCCTAGTCCCATTTTCCCTTTTCCATCTTCCTTTCACCAGTCAGCCCTTTTATTATTGTAGGTGTGTTGTTTAGGTTCACACTTCCAGATTGCAGTAATGTACTAGGAACCCCTATATTATGTATAATTCCCTTTTGTATGACTAGACTGTTTTTTTAAGAATTTTCTTTAGGCCTAACTCGATGTTTTTCAGTCTAACCGTCATGGTAGTGATGGACTGGTTAACTGACTCAATGCTATTATAAGACAAGTTTCCACATTTTGATTATTAGCCTGTGTATTGCGTAGTGCACTTGGTGCACAGTTATTAAAAGGGAGGTATCTACATGTCCCTGATAATCTATATTATGGAATTTTTCTTTTGAGATGTTCTAGATAAGGAATTTAGGAATACCTAGACTTAATCATGCCGCTATGTACCCTTAGATGGTGGAGGATATGCTCTCACACGGAAACCCAATTGAAGAGCCTAGAATCACTGTTTTGCCTACTGCCTTTGTCTTTGTATTGCCTTTGAGAAATGACAGTGTATTCTAGACCAGAATTGTCCCATGGCATATGGCCACTCCTTTGAAGATTGCAGGCCACCTGCTTGCAGTCCCCTTGTTATACAATGAACTGTTTAAAGCATCGCACTTGCTCCATCAGACGGCATTGGACATCACAGAACAATAATTTCAGTGCAAAGAGCGAAAGAGAAGGATTCTTGTTGTTTGAGGCTTCAGTTTTCCACCCACCTGTCATGTGCTGGCAACCTCTGACAGTGTGCAGTCCCTTGAGCCCCTTGGCCTGAGTTTTGGCCACACAACCCCTTTTCCTTTGCTCCAACAGAAGTGCAGTGCACCGGAGGATCCAAGATTGGAAAAAGGCACTACATTCTGGTGCCTAATGAAAGAGTAGCCTGAGCGTACTCTCACACTGAGTAATGAGTGTTGGAGCCTGAGAATGTAGACCTGTATCTGCATAAGATGATCTGTGCCCTTGATCAATGAAGAGCACACTATCTGTAGTGCCTGCCGCACAGAAGAGATATTGGTGCACTGCCTTGAGACATTGAGACTGTCAAATAAGCTGTGAGTGTTTGCCAGGAGGGCACTCCAACGGATACCGAGAAGGACCATTTTCATGAAAGGCCTGAACGAAGAGGCCCATGCAACAACTGGAGCAGATATGATGGACAATAGAAGCCTGACAGAGAGGCTTTTGAACGGACTCTGAGCATAGTTGGCTTCACAAGTGGTTTCCGTGTGATTGCATAAAATGGGTTTGAGGAGACTGATCATTATTGTTTTACTGGCATTGTTTTAAAGTAGTATTCTGTTTAGTAAAAGCAGAATAAAGTCCATTCTCTGTGGAAGAGTATCCTTTTCATCTGAGAGCATTAATAAGGATTGCCACTGTTTCACCTGAATATATAATAAGTTACTGAAGTGCATAGGAGCCATAAAAATGTTACTAGATAATTTTAGGATTTGCTTTCTGCTTAGAGTTGTGAAAAATTATAATTTTGTTTGTAATAGTGGTCATTACTTTCTCCTGTTGTCCATATGTTCTTAATAACATGTTTTCTAGTATTTTTAAGCATGACGTTGTCTTTTGTGGGTTGGATCATTTTCACTACCCAATTGACTTCTGCACCCACCTCCCAACCTATGTCTTTTCCTACTACTACTTCTTTGCATTCTTTTCATATCTTACCTGAACACGAGCAGATTAGAAGATCGGAATTTGTGAATAATTCCTTTGTACAGTTTCAGCATCAATACCAGTTAGTAATGAACACCACTAATTGTTGGGTGTGTGGTCTTATGCCACATACTACAGATAGAGGTATTCCCTATTTGGTTCTGCCATTTAGTTACAACGGGTCTGTATGGGCATATCAGACGATGTTTATTTATGCCAACAAAGTCTATCCCTTGTGTTCCATGAAAAGAACTCGAGTAATAGTGCCTTAGTGAAGGGAATAACGGATAATATTGATATCGATTCAGACACAGACTGAGTGATTGCCTATGTAAGGGCAAAAGGAGGGTCTGAGGTTCTGTGAATTCTGAACCCTTGGGTTCCATTTTGTGCATGGTAGCCATTTTGTGGTTGCCCTCACATAGGCCTATGACTGTGGCTGAACAAGTCTTTCAAGGACATGTACACCTTAGCTCGAATTCGTGCTGACTCCTGTTTGACCTGAGTGAACTGACCCTGTTGCCTGAAGCTGACCTTGTTAAACCAGTTCCTGCCCTTTAGCTGATCAAGATTGAGGATCAAAGCACAGGACATTGTAGAGTTTGGTATGCACAAACACACCCCTTAGCCTGCTTCTTATCTGTTTCTGTTCCTTCTTTTATGGTCTGTTTATGATATGGGTTGTGGTCCTTTTATTATGGGTTTGTCCGGCTTGTGTAAGAAGGAATGTTAAGCATTTTGCATGCTTGCAAAAGCTAGGACTGCCCCTTACTTGTATGCTGAAGTTTGCATATAAAAGGCCTCTGTTTTCTGTATTCCTCAGACTACCTCATTCAGTTGCTACGGCTTCTGTGTGACGTGGCCTCACTTATTAAATTTAATAAAGATGTCTTTTCATATTTGCAGCTTCTGTGCCAAGTTCTTTTTATTAGTAAGTATTCCCTGAGAATGAAGATTACAGTTCTTCAAGACCAGTGAAATTCAGCAGTTATAGTGACCTGAGTTAACTATAACTTAGGCCCTTACATATTACATCACTCATGACATGGTAAGTGATCTCACTGATGACTTCATCCAGTGATTGTGAGTGTTTTCCAAAGAATTTATGTGTTAAATGTATATACTAATGTACCACAAACGTTAAATTAGTATACTTTATGTACTACTAATGAGTGATTCCTTTTTTAACATAGTTTATGGGAGTTGTGTGTGACTTTGTGTATCTGTGTGTGAGTGGGTGTCTGAGTGAGTGTCTGATTGACTGTACAGGTGTGTGAGTGGGTGTGTGAATGGCTGTATGGGAGTATAAGTGGGTGTCTGAATGGCTGTGTGGGTGAGCTAGTGGCTGTGTGAGTGGCTGTACTGGTAAGTGTGTGGGTATGTCAGTGGATGTGTCAGTGACTGTATGGGTGAGTGAGTGGGTGTCTGAATGGCTGTATGAGTGAGTGACTGGGTGTGTAAGTGGCTATATGGATGAGTGATTGGCTGTTTGTGGGAGTGTTTGGTTAAGTGAGTTGGTGTGTGAGAAACTGTATGGAAGAGTGTGTGTGGGGGATTGGCTGTATGACTGAGTGAGTGGCTGTGAGTGGTTGTATGGATGTGTGCCTGGGTAAGTGGTTGTGTGGGTGTGTAAGTGGTTGTATGGATGAGTGAGTGGCTCTGTTGAGAGGTTGTATGGCTGAAGGAGTGGGTGTGTGAGTGGCTGTATAGGTGAATAACTGGGTGTGTCAGTAGATATATGGGTTAGTGTGGGACTGTGTGAGTGGTTGTATGGGTGAGTGACTGGTTGTAGGATCAGGATCTATGAATGAGTGAGTGCACATGTGAGTGGCTCTGTTTATAAGTGAGTGGTTGTGTAAGTACTTGTATGGGTCTGTGAATTGGTATGTGAGTGGTTGTGTGGATGTGTGAGTGGGCATATGAGTGGTTATATGGTGTGTGAATGGGTCTGTGAATGGTTCTGTGGATGATGTAATCAGTGATGTCATTTGAGTTTTCATGAGCGATGTCACTGACCATGTCATGAGTGATGTAATATATTAGTTCATAAGTAGTGCATTGCGGGCCCGTACGTTAAGTTAGCTTAGGTAACTATAACTACTGAATTTCACTAGCTTTGTACAAGTGAAATCTGAGCCTCCCAATAAAGTTCCTGAAACCTTTGATTTTCTCAGTGAATTTCAAAGGTTTTTTATACTATTTTCTAACTATAAATTCCCTGTAGCCTTTGTTTTTTAGTGAATTTCTATGTTTTTTTAAAATTCTATTTCCTAACTATAAAGTTCCTGTAGCCTTGGGTTTTTAAGTGAATTTGTAATGGTTTTTAATTTTATTTCCTAACTGTAACCACTAACCTTTGACACTGAGTGTGTGAGGGAGTGCATGAGTGTCTCAGTGGTTGTATGAGTAGGTATGTAAGTAGGTCAATCAATCAAGTATTTGTAAAGCACACACTGTCAACCCTAAGGGTGTCTGGCTGCAGTGCCTGTGTTGAAGAGCCAGGTCTTGAATCTTTTTCTGAAGTCTGCCTGTGAGGGGGCTGTATGGAGCTGGAGGGGAAGGTCATTCCAGGTCTTGGATGTAGGAAAAGGAGCGGCCACCTCTGCGGCTGTAATGGTTGCGGGGGTGTGTGTGAGGGTGAGTGAGGAGGAGAACAGGTACCTGGTAGGTTGAAGGAAGCTTAGTCAATGGTTGACGTAGGCAGGTTCTAGGTTGTTGAGGGCTTTTAGGCGTGTGTGAATAGGTGTAAGAGAGAATGAGTGGGGTTGTAAGTGGGTATATGAGTCTCTGAGAGGATCTGTGAGTTGGTGTGTGAGTCTCAGAGTAGATTTGTGAGTGGGTAAGAGAGAGTATGAGTGATTCTGTAAGTGGGTGCATGAGTGTCTGACAGTGTCTGTGAGTGGGTGTACGTGTCTGAGTTAATCTGTGAGTGGGTGCATGAGTGAATGGGTCTGTGAGTGACTGTGAGAGCGTCTGAGTTGTTCTGTGAGTGGGCCCATGAGTGCCTGAGTGGATTCTGCTAATTTTATTTAGGCCTCAGTGGAGCTTACAGAGCTTCACTCCACAGAATTCTGGGGAGTTACGGAAAAACTCCACCAAATTCCACAGAGTTCTGTGAGTGAGCGAAGGTTCCTTCAGCCACCCCTAATGAAGTTCCCTTGACTGCTGAGGGTCATTGGGTGGCAAGAACCCCTATTGTTGCCACAAGTAAGTTCCACACAGCGGAATTGCTGAGACCTCATTCGAGGTCCCAGCCCCCTTTCTCAACCACTCTGCAAACACATCTCCTGGCTTACTACTGGTTGGGGAATGAAGTTTCCTTGGCTGCTGAGGGTTGTTGGTGGCCAAGATCCCCTATTGTTGCTACAAGTAAATCCCCTACAGGGGGATTGCTGAGGCCTCTTTAGAGGCCCGCCCCCTTTCCCAACCAGTCTGTAAGTGTACCTCTGAAGTACTAAAAAAAATACCATAGAGCTATACTTACCAATCGCCCATATACATTAGTTACCAAGAATAAGTCAGTCGGCAATGGAGAAGGTTCAATCGTTTATTTTGCAAAAAACGCCCTATATAGGGGAGCCTCCCTCTCGTCACAGCTCTCAAAGGTGTGCAGAGGAGACTGTTGGATTACATACAAGACAGTGCATATATACTTTCAGCATACCTCATGAAAACCCCGTACAAGGAAAAGTATTGTTTCTCATAAAGCTAAAAGGAAAACCCATATAAGGCACAACTGATTGATTCGAAACTTAGCTCAAGTTATTCCGGGGGTAGGTCAGTAGAGGTGCCTCCCTTTCACTCTGGTGCACGGGAGTACAGACATGGCGCCTACAAGAATGTGTTCATCCCACAAGAAAGACAGATGTGACCTTCTGTTTCCTAAGTTAGGCCCGATTCTTGCTTCTCAATGTATACATGGTAGAAATATATTTACAGGGGGTTCGTCTAGGACCGCATGCTGATATAATATTGGATATATCAGGCCAACATTATGACTTCGATTTTTATATTCCTTCAGACCGCCCTTTTGGCGTGATTTATCCAATATATCCTACAATGTACCAGATTGTCTAATCTAAAAACACACCTTCATCTATTTGCATGAGGTCTGCAACTTCCTTTTGCACTAACTGTTTTTCAATTTTCGCCTGTCGAGAAATGGTCAGTGAGAAAGTGAGCCGGGCAGCACAAAAAGAGCAGCATGCTGGCCCACAATGAAGACATAGGCAAAAAACAAATACCAACCCAAGTGCTCCAGCTAGGATCATGAAAATTTTCCAGCCCCAGGTGGATAGGAGGTTCCAAAACCATCCTGTTAAGGACCAAGTACCAGTGTCAGCATGGACCTCGGCAGCTAAGCGATGTAGCTTCTGAATGGCCAAGTGTATGGTTGGAGCAGAATCAGGAATATATACACAGCAGGAGCTGCCGATCACGCGGCATGCTCCTCCTCGGTCAGCTAGGATGACGTCAAGCACCATCCGATTTTGAAGCGATACAAGCCTCGTAGCCTGAAGCTCCACTGTCAAATTAGTCAAAATCCCAGTAGTGGTTTGAACTACATTTTCCACCACTCTAGAGAGACGTCTAACATCCCTGCTAGTAAAAATAGGACCCCAGATAGGGAAGAGGCCCTTTGCTATATCTACAAACTGCTGAGAAGCAGTATCAAACTGATCTGTGCCATCAGTGTCAATACTTCTACTAATTCGGTAAGAATCATAGCTTCGTTTAATCAACTGGTGTGTCTTGTGGTAGTTAGAAGGAGGTATATACACTGGAGGATACAGGAAGGACAGGTAACATTGCCCTGCCCATCCTCTGGGAAGCCAATTGTAGGCGTTCTCACCACAGACAAAGTACACATTTGGGGGAGTTATCAAAGGTGGGGTGCTGTTAGTATGCAAAGTGTAGGTGTAGTTACATTGACTATCTCCTACCTCAACATGACCTTTCCCCTGTATACAAAAGGAAGCAGTAATATTCAAAATAGGAACTGGCATCGCCTTGTCATCAGTAACATTACGGTCTTGGAAGTGTTGGAAATATTGCGTGGAGTTAAATTGTTCAAAATCTAACATTTCTTCTCTTAACCAAGTAGCATTTTCATAAGTAGTATACAGATTCATACAGGCGTCTGGATCTAAAGATACTTCTCCTTGATTTCCTTGAGCATCAAATCCCTGATGTTGTTCTATATACTTTAAAACAGCTTCATAATCCTTTTCAGTATATCTTTTAGGGTCAGCTACATAATGCAGATACATAAGAGATAACAACTGAAACCAGGCTTCACAGCTCGCTAAGTGTGATAATGGCAAAGAAATGAATTAATCATGGCGATGCATCACAGATGGCAAAAGGCCACATACCCAACCGTTTGTCTTATTCCTTAGTGCTATGAGCTTCGTGCAACATTTCTGTGAACACATTTTTAGCATAGGTTTCTCGATGTCGCTCTTTTTGGGGAGGCAAGGTATAAAAGAAATGCTCAGGTGGGGTTGCTGTAGTACCTAATACCTTATGCATAGGGTATTGAAATTCCAAATACATGAACACGCTCATTAATATTATCATAATTACTGCAATAGTTATTACAAAGGCTATCTTCACTCTGGTAGCCCAACCGGAAAACATGGGGACATTCTCGAGAAAAGGTCTGGGAGCAAGAGGACTTTCGTCTTCAAGGGCAAACCGAGCAAAGGGATACATTCTATCTACAAGTCCAAACTAAACTCGGGAATAAGATGCAAGCCAACTGCCAGAGGGTTTCTTCTCCCTGTGTCTGTCTAGAGCCTCACAGGTAGGCTCTTATCCACAGAATTTCAAAGTTGCAATTTAAGCCCTTAACATAACAAAGTCTTTCTTTCTGAACAGAACAATATAACAGTTTCAAGCTCTCAACGGGTTCAGTCCAGTGTCTTGCTCAATACCCCAGTAAAGAGCTATCTTCAACCCTACAGCTCAAGTCTTTCCCTATCTCCTCCAATCCGAGATTGGGGTATCGCGCTGTTTTCGAGGCCGTAAATTGTATCGAAGATGGCCAGGTTGCTCCTGATCATGGAACAACACAGCAGCAGGGACATTCGGTACAACACGTTTTTTGGAAGCCTCAGGGGGATCAGTCTTATCACGAGTTTCAGAAACTGAGGCTGATTCGTCTCCTTGCGGCGTCAACAATCCTTCCTCTTGCCCGATTTCAATGGCATCCGAGAAAGGCACAAAACTCAACCTCCGTTCTCCCTCTTGTGTTAGAACTCCGTCTCGGTTCTGCTGATCAGAAGGAAGCGGTAGGGGTAGTTTCTTTACATGCGAACGTGTATCCAGTGCTTTTTCCCATCTACTTTCACTGCTGTTCGAGAGGCCAAAAGAATCTGGTAGGGACGGCTCCACCTGGGTTCCAGACTCGATTTCGGTTGGTAATTTGGCACGAGGACCCACTGTCCTGGTTCCAAGCGATGTCCGGGACCCTCCGGCAGCGGCTGCAGTACTGCTGACACCTGCTGATGAATGGAACGCAGATCTTAAGTTAAAGCGTACAGAAATCTGTCATCATAGGATAATCAAGATCACGGAAGGATCTAGGCCTTGGGACACCCACACATTGGCTGGGCGACCAAAAACAACCTCATAGGGTGACAGCCCAGCCCGAGAATGGGGGGTTACTCTTATTGACATTAAGGCTAGGGGCAGCGCATCAGGCCAACTCAAAACCGTGCTCTCCTGTATCTTTGCCATTTTTAATTTCAATATGCCATTATATTTCTCAACCAGTCCTGCAGATTGCGGATGTCGTGCTGCATGAAATTTCTGTTTTATCTGTAACCCATTACAAATATATTTAACAAGTTCTGCATTGAAATGTATCCCATTGTCTGTCCATATAATTCTGGGAAAACCAAATCGAGGCAGAAACTCTTTAATCAGGGCTTTTGCAGTGGCCAAGGCAGTATTGTCTTTGGTGGGGTATGCTTCAACCCATTTGCTAAACGCACAAACCACCACCAACACATACTTAAGATTGTTTACTCTGTCAAATTGAATATAATCCATTTGTAGCACTTCAAACAGCAAAGAAGGGGGCGCACAATTTCCACTAAGAACTGTCTCTCCCCCACCGGGATTATGCTGTAAACAGACCATGCAGTATTTAACCACATGGGCAGCAGTCTTGGGGATATTCAAGTTATTCCACACTGGGTCCAATAATGCACAAATACTTTTTGCTCCAATGTGGGCAGTGCCATGGGCAATCACTACTACTGCGTACACCAGGGCATTAGGCAATAGCCATCTCTGTTTGTCAGTCAAGTCAGTCCAGCAATCATTTTTGTCTAACCGCCCTATTTCCTTTTCCCATTTCAATAATTCATCAGGAGTGGCTTCTCTCTGCAATTCTCTAACACTTTCAATAGTATTATCAAATAGTGTAGTCTCCGCCACCCATCGGGCTGCTACACTGGGGAACATCGTGGACATTTTAGTTTGTGCTGTTTCTTTCGCTACTTGATCGGCAAAGGCATTTCCCTCTCCTGTAGTGTCAATGATTATCTTGTGGCACTACACTTAATGATAGGCACCTTCTCTGGTAAAGTTAGAGCATTTAACAATCTTTCAATCAAAGGGCCATGTTGTATTCTTTGACCATGGGAGGTAAGAAAACCTCGTTCCCTCCAGAGCCGCCCGAAACTATGGGCCACGCCAAAGGCGTACTGGCTGTCTGTAAAAATATTGACTCTTAAACCTTCGCTCAGTTCACATGCTCTTAATAATGCTATTAGTTTAGCTGCTTGCGCTGAATGCTGAGAAACCCGAGCAGTCTCTACTACTGTTCTAAGGGTAGTTATGGCATAAGCAGCAGTTGTCGTGCCATCTGGTAACTTAAAACAAGAGCCATCCACATACAACTCCCCTTGTGGGTCAGATAAAGGGGAGTCAGTGAGGTCTACACGTCCCTTCATTTCTTCTTCAGCCCGAAATATACAATTATGGACATCGTCCTTTTGATCACTCGAAGAGAGGGGTAGTAACATAGCTGGATTCAGAGTGGCACATCTTTTAATTATAATGTGGGGTGCAAATAGAGTTAATTCATAACCAGTCAATCGTGCACTCGTAAGGTGCTGAGTTTTTGTTCTGTTCAATAATATGTCCACAGCGTGCAGTACCATCACTGTGAGATCAGTATTTAAAACAATCCCATCCGACTGTCGAATAGCCACCGCCACAGCAGCAGTGGCCCTTAAACAGCTAGGAAGGGCCCTGACAACATTATCCAATACTGCAGAAAAATATGCACAAGGTCGTCGCTTTCTGCCAAAACTCTGGGTTAGCACTGAAAGAGAACAACCGTCCACTTCATGCACGTAAAGTACAAAAGGTTTTCGGTAGTCCGGAGAACCCAAGACGGGTGCAGAGCAAAGAGCAGATTTCAAAGAATTAAAAGCATCTTGACATTCATCCGTCCAGGGCAAGGGTTCATGCACATCTTTGGTAACCAAATGCAGCAAAGGTTTAGCCAGAAGAGAAAAATTAGGAATCCATTGGTGACAGTAAGAGGTTATGCCTAGAAAAGCACGAACATCACATTGAGTACGGGGCACAGACATGTTAGTAATAACAGTTATCCGTTCAGGAGTTAGTCTTCTCCCCGCTTTCGACAGTAAATGACCAAGGTAGGTAAATACTGAAATTTGGATAAGGATACTGTATTACCATTAGCCGCCAAATGGTTCAACAATTTAACTGTGGCCTCCTTACAACCGTCTGCCGTATCTGATGGCACCAGAATGTCATCCACATATTGGACGAGAACATTACCAGGAGGTAGGACTAACTCATCTAACACTGCCTTTAGAGCTTGGCTATAAATACTAGGACTCTCAGTATAGCCTTGAGGTGCGCGGCAGAATCTGAAGCTGCGGCCAGATAATGAGAATCCGAAAATATGACGGCTGTCAGGATGTATTGGGATACTAAAGAAAGCATTCTTTAAATCTATCACTGAGAAATACTGTGCAGTAGGGGGAATCATAGTCAGGATTGCAGTGATGTCCGGAACCACAGGGTATTGAGGAATCACTATTTTATTAACCTCTCTAAGGTCAATTACAAAACGATAAGTATCTTTATAATCGGGGTCACCATCTACCACCATCTAGAGGGGCCTTTTTCAAAATCGGTAAAATGGGGCTATTACAAATGTTTGCAGACGTTTCTTCTACCACTCCTTTCTTAATTAAATCACGAATAACATGCAATAAAGCCTGTTCACCTTCTGGTGAAATTCGATATTGGGGAATACGTGGTAGATGCGCGTTTGGTTTTAACGTTATGGATACAGGGGGTATTTTCAACAATCCTACATCCGTGTCCCCCTTTGCCCAAAGAGTGTGGGGTATGTCTGAAAACTCAGGAGGGAGAGGTGCATCTTTAACTAAACATTGGGACATACGTTCAATAGGAGGCTGCAATGTTAGATACACACCATCAGGAGAACAATAAATACGAGCATGCAATTTCTTTAGTATATCCAATCCCAGCAAATTTTAACCACAACTAGAAGTAAGCAAGAATGGTGAATCCACAGTAACAGGGCCACAGTAAAGGGAAGTGGCTTTGAAACGGGGCTTACCACGGGGATTCCTGAAAATCCCACAGATACGTTATTTTGCCCAGACAGAGCAGCCCCTGGGACCAATGTATGAGCAACAGAACTATTCATTGCTCCAGTATCCACCAAAAACTTCTCAGATGTCCCCATCAATTGCCCCTGTACATAAGGCCCCTGCTGGTCAACTGGTACTGATATATGGCCCCTGCTCTGTCCGTGGCTGTCTCATGCATAATTGTTTACATCGTAGCTGTCTTCCCGATAATCCTCATTATAGTATTGCCTTCCCTGAAAATCATCGAAATAGTTTTTTCCCAACTCATCGCCGGACGTGTCACCACGCCTCATACTATTACGATCAGTACATCCTCTTCCTCGTCCTCGATTAAAACCACCCCGTCCGTATAATAATGGACACTGAGCTCACCAGTGTCCCTCCTGTCTACAATTGGAACACTGGTTTAATCCTATATTAGGAGCCGGACCTCCTCCCCCTCTCATCATTGCTCCTCTTGGGAAGGAGCCCCTTCCTCCCCTTCTACCGTTTTGTCCTCTGCTGACTTGCTGCAGTAGTACTCGGGTTTTCAACTCCTTAACCTTTTTATCCGACTTATCCTTGCTCTCGTTTTCTCGATGTTCATAACACAGGGCCATGCTAAAAATAACTGAGGGGGTCGAAGTGGTCCAAGTACTTTTGGCAGCCTGTAAACGTGTCTTTATTTCTGGTAACAAATTAGTGACAAATCTATTTACAAATAGCCGTATGCCACCTTCTCTGGACAAGTCTTGTTTACTGAAGTCAATAAATACTTTCTCAAACCAAGTGAAGAAATCAGACACATTTTCATCCTTCTTTTGTTTGTAGGCTGTTAGTTTATCCCAATCCACCTTTCGTGACGGAATAAGAGTTTGCATATATGTAATAATTCAAGCGGGTATAGCTAAAATCTCGTCTTTAGGCTTGTCGCCTGGTTTTCGATCTTTGTCCCATGTCTTAATATGATCCCAGGTCCCTCCAAGTTCGGCAGCATGATCTGAATCATGCACCTGTCTCCATATATCTACTGGGATCAGAAGACCGAAAAATAACTCAATGTCAGCTAAAGTCATAATGGCCGAATTTGCGGCTTCTGTTAATTCTTTATAATAAGCAGTGGGGTTTTTTCGAGGGTAGGGAAGTTGGGCTTTTAAGGTAAGAACCTCACTCGGCTTCCAAGGGGTATAGACCCACTGCTCTTGAAAACGTGCCTCTACACGTGGTCTGGTCACTTGGCCCCCTCCATCTAACACTTCAGGAATCTCTGGGGGAAAAAGAGGGTGCACTTCTCTCATAGGATACTGTGCCCCTACATCTGGACATTTCCTATACATTCGGTCCCGATATTGTATCAAAGTTTCGACATTTTTAAATACTTCTTCGACCTGTAATTCGAAATTAAAAGCTCGATCCTTGATATGCCATAATATCTGGGGGGTCAGCCCTTCCTCAAAACATTGCTCCCTTAAGGAAATCAATCTTATTGCCATGTGTTCTAATGCTAATTGTTGCGTAACTGGTTCAAAATCTTTCATAGTACTCCAAATGTCTTCCAGAGTATAAATCGGATTCCGCATCCATTGGGATGCCTGAATCACTATAGCCCGTCTTTCTTCAGTTCCTAAGGATGATCAAGTAAAAACTCGTCGACCTTCCATCCCTCCCATAGGGCGTCGTGGCGTGACATCTGAAGAGGCAGCGGTCAGTCCCATAGGGATGACCGTTGTACCTCTAGCTGGGGGTGTTAAAAATACTGGGGACAAGGGAGAGGCAGCAACCGACCCAGGTAACTAGGGGCCAGATGTAGGTCTTATCTTATCTTATCTTATGCGGAATTTGTTAAGCGCACGGTCACCCAGAGGTTTCATGGTGCTGATGAAACAGATGGAAGATGGTAAGTAAAGAGGCAGATGGAATAATGCTCTAACCGTGCGCTTGTTTGAATAGCCAGGTCTTCAACGCTCTCCTGAACTCTGTCAGCTTGGTACAATTCCGGATAGACAAGGGCAGTGAGTTCCAGGTTTTTGGGGCGAGGTATGCGAAGCAGGATCCACCAAGTCGTTTCTTTTTATATGTCGGCACCGTGAGGAGGGACAGATGGGCAGAACGGAGGTCGCGGGTCGGTTCATGTTTGTTTATGAGTTGATTGACGAACCTGGGGCTTTTACCATGGAGAGCCTTAAAAATTATGCAGCCTGTCTTGAAGGTGATCCGATGGGTTATAGGGAGCCAATGGAGGGAGGCCAACAAAGGTTTGGCTGACTTCCTGCGATTGCTCTTGAATATTAATCTGGCCGCTTGATTTTGAACAATCTGCAGGCGTTTAGCGATGGTGAGGGGAAGACCCAAGTAGATAGAGTTGGAGAAATCTAATCGCGAGAGAACCAGTGCGAGTACTACCTGGATGAGAGCAGTATGGGGCAGCAGATGGGTGATCTTTTTAATCTTTCTTAGCTGGAAGAAGCAGGAGGAGATCACTGTTCCGGCCTGGGTTTTCAGTGAGAGGTCGGCGCTGAGAGTAACCCCAAGACTTTTAGCTGACTGGGAGGGGGATGGGGGAGTGCCCATTGAGGATGGCCAGAAGTGGGGGCCCCAGCTGAGTGCGCTGTTGCTAGGGAGTACCAACTCAGTCTTTCCTGGGTTCAGCTTAAGATGGTTCTGATCCATCCAGCTCTGAATGTGCAGCATGGTCTTTTGAAATTCCTCGACGGAGTCTGGAGAGTTGAGGGGAAATACCAGCTGTAGATCGTCTGCGTAGTTGTAAATAATGACTTTTCTATTTTTCAGGGAGTGCAGGAGGGGTTTAAGATATAAATTAAAAAGGAGGGGAGACAGTGAGGAGCCCTGTGGGACACCGCAGGTGGTTGGGAGTGTGGGGGCTGTGAAGTTGTCCAGCTTTACAGCCTGGGATCTGTCCGTCAGGAAGGACTTAATCCAAGTGAGAGCCGTGCCGCTGAGGCCGGCTTGTTCGACACGGTGTAATAGAATAGTATGGTCCACCGTGTCGAACGCGGCCGATAGGTCAAGAAGTACGAGGGCTTGGTGAATTCCATTGTCGGCGTTGGTCCTTAGAGTATTCTGCACGGCAAGGATCACCGCTTCGGTGGAATGTGCCTGGCGGAATCCCGCTTGGTTGGATTCCAGATAATCTGATGTTTCGATGAAATTGGCTAAACAGCTGGTTACATAGGCTTCAAGCAGCTTTGCACCGTAAGGGAGAAGGGAAATGGGGCGGTAGTTTGAGAGGTTAGAGGGATCGGCACCTGGTTTCTTGATTAGAGGGACCAGGGTGGCATTTTTAAAGGAATCGGGTACTATTCCTCGTGATAGGGAGGTGTTCAAAATGGGGAGTATGCCCTGAGGGAGTGCAGCATAGACTTCTTTCAGTATATGCGGGGGACAGGGATCGTTAGGTGAGCCCGATTTTACTCGGTTCATTAGTTCCAGTAATTTGGGTGGGTCAATGGGGGGGATGTCCTGAAGGGTATTAGGATTTCTACTGATGTCCGGATAGTCTGCCACAGCATGGTTGGTTTGGATACTGTTTTTTATGATGTCGATCTTCTCCTTGAAGAAATCGTTGAGTCGGTTGCAAATCATTTGTGATGCAGGTTGAGAGGGAGAGGTTCTGGAGTCATTGCATAAATCATTTACGACTCTGAAGATTTCCCGTGATTTGTTTTTAGCGTTGGAGATTTTATCTGAGAAAAAAGTTGCTTTGGCAGATAAGATAGAGTTCTTATAATTTTTGCGGGCTGTCTTATATAATGCTCTGTCTATGGCGTGGTAGCCATGTCTCCACTTCCTCTCTAGTTGGCGGAGTTCTAGTTTCTGCTTTTTTAAATCAGCGTAAAACCATCTGTGGGCGTCCATACGACGGGCGCGAGAGAACATGGTGAGGGGAGCGTGTTCGTTGCATGCAGAGCGGAGCCACTCGGTGTGTGCTTTGTCCATCAGATTGATGTCTGGTCCCTGGGTAGGGATGGAGTTGGTCAGAGTGGAGAGGAAATTTTGGAGGTTTAGGGATCTCCATTTCCTGGCTGACCCCCCCGAGGGCGCTTGATTTTTTGGGTGACCCTGAGTGGTGATAGAGAATTGCAATAAGTAGTGGTCAGACCATATACATGGTGAGGCCGTGGGACAAAAGGTAGAAATGTTGTGAGACCAGATGTGGTCTAGGATATGTCCCTTTTCATGGGTGGGGATCAAGACGTGTTGGTGGAAGTGTAAACTGGAGAGGAGCTCGAAAAGTTCTGTGGCGTGAGGTCCAGCTTCCGAGTTATTATACCAGTAATTGAAATCCCCTATGACCATGACCTTGTCATAGTCGACGACTAGACCTGCTATTTGCTCAGACAAGGAAGCTGGGAAGGAAGGCATAGATGTAGGTGGTCGGTAGATCAATGCTAGCGCCATGGTGCCTGTATCGGTGTCAGATTTGATGACTACGTTTTCCGTATCTGGTAAGTCTAGGGGAGGTAAGGTGGTAAACGAATGATCTTTATAAATGATGGCGGCAACACCTCCCCCAGCTTTTCCTGATTTTCTATTTGCTGACAGGATGTAATAATCTGATGGTAAGGCCGTGAGTATATCTGGCAAGGAGTCTGTAGTGAGCCATGTCTCAGTGACAAATAGTATGTCAGGACTATCCGACTTCAAGAGCAGGAATATATCTAGTTGATGTTTAACCAGAGATCTGGTGTTAAGATAGAGACATCGGAGGGTCCGGAGATTGGGTTTAGGGGGGGGTTTATTGGTTTTAGATCTTTGAGATAAGATAGGGGTCGGTTCTTGTATGTGATGGTGAGAAAGGATATTGCTTGCCTTTAGGCCAGCGTGTGTGGTCGGGTCGAGGGGTTGAAGAGCGGGATTATAAAGAGAATGCAAATCAAGGGAGGAATACCTGATGAGTTCTTCATTCTGCCTGGTCCCTGGGCCCGTGCAGGCGCGGACGGGCGCAGACGGGCTTGCCTTAGGCGCGCCTTTGGCGCGCCAACGGCGCTCCCGCTGCGCTCGTCCGCTGCACTTCCTGCCCAGGCACATGATGAAGGGGTAGGAGGGGGCGTGGCCTCAAGGGGGCGTGGCTAGCGAGCACGCCTGCGATGGCGGCCGCTGAATGACAACAAACAATCACCGCAGCAGCACTCAATCGGAATAGAGTGGTCAAGTAAGCTTTTAGAGATTATTCATTCAACAATTAAAAGCAGTTTGCACAATTTTAAAACAAAATAGCGTACCTCCAGAACCCGGCTTCCGCCTCAGGTTTGGAAATCTGGTTTCTGTTGAGGCTTCGAGTACGGCGCCTTATAACGGGGAAGGGGGCGTGGCCTCAAGGGGGCGTGGCTAGCGAGCACACCTGCGATGGCGGCCGCTGAATGACAACAAACAATCACCGCAGCAGCACTCAATCGGAATAGAGTGGTCAAGTAAGCTTTTAGAGGTTATTCATTCAACAATTAAAAGCAGTTTGCACAATTTTAAAACAAAATAGCGTACCTCCAGAACCCGGCTTCCGCATCAGGTCTGGAAATCTGGTTTCTGTTGAGGCTTCGAGTACGGCGCCTTATAACGGGGAAGGGGGCGTGGCCTCAAGGGGGCGTGGCTAGCGAGCACACCTGCGATGGCGGCCGCTGAATGACAACAAACAATCACCGCAGCAGCACTCAATCGGAATAGAGTGGTCAAGTAAGCTTTTAGAGGTTATTCATTCAACAATTAAAAGCAGTTTGCACAATTTTAAAACAAAATAGCGTACCTCCAGAACCCGGCTTCCGCCTCAGGTCTGGAAATCTGGTTTCTGTTGAGGCTTCGAGTACGGCGCCTTATAACGGGGAAGGGGGCGTGGCCTCAAGGGGGCGTGGCTAGCGAGCACGCCTGCGATGGCGGCCGCTGAATGACAACAAACAATCACCGCAGCAGCACTCAATCGGAATAGAGTGGTCAAGTAAGCTTTTAGAGGTTATTCATTCAACAATTAAAAGCAGTTTGCACAATTTTAAAACAAAATAGCGTACCTCCAGAACCCGGCTTCCGCCTCAGGTCTGGAAATCTGGTTTCTGTTGAGGCTTCGAGTACGGCGCCTTATAACGGGGAAGGGGGCGTGGCCTCAAGGGGGCGTGGCTAGCGAGCACGCCTGCGATGGCGGCCGCTGAATGACAACGAACAATCACCGCAGCAGCACTCAATCGGAATAGAGTGGTCAAGTAAGCTTTTAGAGGTTATCCATTCAACAATTAAAAGCAGTTTGCACAATTTTAAAACAAAATAGCGTACCTCCAGAACCCGGCTTCCGCCTCAGGTCTGGGAATCTGGTTTCAAATAGGTCGGCAAATACTGGTCGGTAACCGCCGATTTCGGCCGTTACCGATCGGTATTTGCAAATGGAGATGTAGGGGCCTTAACATTTACAGATTCGGTATATTTACCGAATCGGTAAAGTTACCGATTCCGTAAAATACCGATTCTGTAAATTTACCGAATCGGTAAATCAATATGTAGGTGGCACTGAAAACAGTGCCACAGGCCCTTACCGATTTGTTATTTACCATGTAATACTATTGCATGGTAAATAACGAATACCTGTGTACATGCACATCTATGCATGTACACCTGTGTCATGTGGCCCTTAGGGCATGTATGTGTGCCACATGGCACACAAGCCACAAACAGGGGTGCAACAGGGTGTCAAAGTGACACCCTGTCCCCCTTGGCAATTCGGTAATTTTACAGATTCTGTAA
Organism: Lissotriton helveticus; assembly: GCF_964261635.1. NCBI lineage: Eukaryota > Metazoa > Chordata > Amphibia > Caudata > Salamandridae > Lissotriton > Lissotriton helveticus. The sequence goes on along the minus strand of NC_136071.1, from coordinate 912,282,994 downwards.
TTACCGAATCAGTATTTGCCATTGAATCCTATGGGCTTCAAGGCCCATAGGATTCAATGACAAATACAGATTCTGTAATTACAGAAGCGGTAAATACCGAATCCTACCGATTCGGTATTTTTTTACCAAAAAATTACCTACATTAGATTTACTGATTCAAGAATACCGAATCGGTAAAATTCGGTATTTAAGAATCGGTAAATCTAATTTACCTACATCGGGCCCAAAGTAATCAAATCTGAGCTAGCTGAACAAAGGGTAGGAGGGGCGGACAACGGAGCCGGAGGGTGTACGGCTACCGGTGCGGTAGCAACTGCAGGCACCGCTGCTCCCGCCCTCCCTGTCCGGTCCGCTGGGACCGCCGGGTACAAGCCTTGGGGGGCATATGGAGGCGGAGGGCGAACCTCTAATAGTTCCTCTATTTCGTCTTCTGCCTCGGTTCGGGTCACATAACTTTTATCTGTTTGTAATCGAAACTGTCTATCCAGTTGTTCAATATTCTTCGCTACTTTTTCCTTTTCAGTGCCACTGCCTTTTGAGTTATAGTCTGTCCTGCTTTGATCTTTCCCAATTTTTCTTCTCGTATTCACCGTCGCTTCGCCTCCTTCAACCACAAGGTCAAGGAGTCAAACATAGTCTGACGGCTCCTTTTTAAAAACCGTTTATTCTGTAAGTAGTTCATTTTTCTTTCATCAAAAGACCCTGTGAAAGGCCTTTGTAATTCGGCATTGTCTTTAGTATATTTATTCCACAGTGTATTAAACAAAATGGGAGAAATACCATGTTTAACATACATATCAAAACTAGGACTGCCTTCCGGAGGAGCAGGCTGTCTTTCCTCCAGCCGTCCACTCCTCTGACGGCAGCATCCAAAACACAATTTACAAAAAAAAACCATTTTTATGAATTCAACAAATCATACCATTCCAACTGAAGTTACTCTCATGGACGCGTCCACTCACCACATACTCTTTCACTTTTCAACTCAAAACAATTCCATTCACATAACATACCTAAAGTGCATAAGTTTTGATCGATAAAAGTAATTTGAAAACAGAAGACGGTGGGGGTTAAACCTGGTACGCACAAGGGTATATTTACACAGTAAGTTCAACCAATTATTGTCTCATTTTCTGCACTCTACTCCTATCGTAGTTCACCGTCCAAGCCACTAAAAATAATCCAAAAATACAATAAACAAAGAAGGAGTGCTCCAACTTCAAAAATGATTTTTCAGTCCAATGCTGTAATCCCAAAGTTCTTTATTTTCTGATTAGTCCAATTTTTTCAGTTTTTTTGTTTGATCAACAGAACAAAATATCCAATTCTTGAGATGAAAATCACATATGATACTGCCTACGCGTTTCGTCCTAGACGGACATCATCAGGGCTCCAACATCATCAAGATCCTGTCATCCAAGTTCTGTACATCAGTTTTTCAATAACACTTATCGTTCTCTCTCCTCTCTATTGTATATACTGTTCAATCACTTTAACCATTAGTTGGCTTTATTCAATTCTCAGCGAAGTATATCCAATTCCTAGTACTTGTGGAAAACAGTTGGGTTCCCAGTTTTGCCCCAAATCGCAATCCTGTCTTCAAGATCTTGTTTCCCAAAATCCCAATTATTCATTCATTCCAAACCGCAACAGTAATCTTGCTATAATCCCAGAAATTTGATTCTCATCATCCATCAGCAGCGACACGCCTGATCGTGATACATCGGCTGTGTCGATAAAAGTACTCCGGTCATGAATTCACAATTCCATATGACATGTCTTATACTCGAACAGAGCCCGTTGACTCCTGTTCGGGGAATCGATCACCCTGGATTCCAGACCACTAAAAGAATTCACAAAAGAGACAGTCCAAAGACTGTCCTGGGATCATCAGACAGGTGAACCACGAACCCTCTTACAGACTATCCCGTAGTCCTGTGCTGGTTGGGCCGGGCGTTTTGGGCACGTAGCTCCAGACCCCGAGCTTACCCAGTTTCTCCTAGGGCTTTTCCGAAGAGGATTCGGCCGAGTGAGCACCGCCCGTGAAACACTAAGGCGTCCGATGTTGTCCCAACTAATCACCGAACAAGTCTGTGAGGCATCTGCCCGTGTAGTCACACCTCTGCCACGTCAGACCCCCAGATTCCCTGTGGTTCATTAACCACTACATTCCATACTCAGTTAACTGTTCTTCTGAGCCACTTCTCAAAAGTGCTCGTTCCAAAGTCAACAAAGGACTTACAATACAATTCACTCACCTGGTGCACTTAGGTCTGATTGCGTCTCCACTGCCGACTTCTTTTATAGACCAACACGGTCAGCTGTTCCCGGGTTAAGCCCGAAGGACTCCGGCGAAGGGTTATTTAGCAGCTATGAAGGTCACTGGGCCGGAGAGTGGAATTTTCCTTTTCTACCACAAACTGGTTTCTCAATTAGGATCCTTTTTCAGTCCACCCCCTCAACCAGAACCCCTCCCCGTCCCTCTTCTCCTGCTTACAGGAGGGAACAACCCTATCACGGAGTCCCGGCGGAGTCGCAAACTGAAGTGCTAAAAAAATATACCATAGAGCTATACTTACCAATAGCCCATATACATTAGTTAAAAAGAATAAGTCAGTCGACAATGGAGAAGGTTCAATCGTTTATTTTGCAAAAAGCGCCCTATTTAGGGAAGCCTCCCTCTCGCCACAGCTCTCAAAGGTGTGCAGAGGAGACTGCTGGATTACATACAAGACAGTGCATATATACTTTCAGCATACCTCGTGAAAACCCATACAAGGAAAAGTATCGTTTCTCATGAAGCTAAAAGGAAAACCCATATAAGGCACAACTGATTGATTCGAAACTTAGCTCAAGTTATTCCGGGGGTAGGTCAGTAGAGGTGCTTCCCTTTCACTCTGGTGCACGGGAGTACAGACATGGTGCCTACAAGAATGTGTTCATCCAACAAGAAAGACAGATGTGACCTTGTGTTTCCTAAGTTAGAATCAATGCTCTGTTCATAGCCCAGGCCGACCTTTCAGGCTCGCCCCTCAGCAGCATGTCACGTGCTTTCCTAACTAACGAAACAGACTTTACGAAAGTTAACACCATTATGGCGTCTGTTCATCCTAGGCCCGATTCTTTCTTTTCGATGTATACATGGTAGAAATATATTTACAGGGGGTTCATCTAGGACCGCATGCTGATATATATTGGATATATCAGGCCAACATTATGACATAGATTTTTATATTCCTTCACCTCCTGGCACACTACTGGTTGGGGGATGAACTCCACATAGCTGCTGTGGGTCGTTGGGGGCTAAGAAACCTTATTGTTATCACAAGTAAGTACCCCACAGCAGGATTACTGAGACCTCATCAGATGGCACACCCCTTTCTCAACCACTCTGCAAACACGCCTTGTGGTACACTACTGGTTGGGGTTGAATTCCCCTTTGCTGCTGAGGGTTGTTGAGACCTCGTCGGATGCCTAGCCCCCTTTCTCAACCACTCTGCAAACACACCTCCTGGTGCACTATTAGTTGGGGGAAGAACTCCATTTGGCTGTTGAGTCTCGTTGGGGCCAAGAACCCCTATTGTTACCACAAGTAAGTCCCCTATAGTGGGATTGCTGAGATCTCGTCGATGGCCATGCCTCCTTTTTTCAACCACTCTGCAACTGCACTTCCTGGCGCGCTACTGGTTGGGGAAGGAACTCCCCTTGGCTGCTGAGGGTCATTAGGGACCAAGAACCCCTATTGTTGCCACCAGTTAGTCTCACACAGCAGGATTGCTGAGACCTCGTCAAAGGCCCTGCCCCCTTTGTCAACTGCTCTACAAATGCACCTCCTGGGTCACTACTGGTTGGGCGATGAAGTCTCCTTGGAGCCTGAGGGTTTGGGGGCAAACAGACCCTCTTGTTACCACCAGTACGTCCCACACATCAGGATTGCTGAAAGCTGGTGGGAGCTCCTGCTCCCTTCTCCACCACTCTGCAAAAGTGCCTCCTGGTGCACTACTTGTTTGGGGATGAAGTCTTGGGGTGAGCGCACCGTAAACTCCGCTCTGCAGGCGGTTAGCTCTGTTTTTGCCGCACGACGTGTTCCGAGCACAGTGTGGAGTGGCAAAACTCTACAAACTCGACTGGCAGAGCGGAGTTTACCACCCACCCCTAGTTTTCTGCCTTTTATATGCTCACTTCTGAGATTTATTTTGCCTTTTCTGCTCATTGCTGACCTTTATTTTTCCATTTCTGCTCGTTTCTGACCTTTATCTTGCCTCTTTCTGCTCATTTCTGATCTCTATTTCTCTATCTCTATTTTGGCTCTTTCTGTTCGTTTCTGACCTTTAGTCTTTCCCTGTTCTTGATCATTTCTCACCTTTATTTTGCCTCTTTCTGCTCATTGCTGACCTTTTTCCTGCCTCTTTCGGCTCATTTTGAACCTCCATTCTGCCTTTTCTGCTCGTTTCTCACCTTTATTTTGCCACTTTCTGCTTGTTGCTGACCTTATTCTGCCTCTTTTTGCTCATTTGTTACCTTCATTCTGCCTCTTTCTGTTAATTTCTGACCTTTATCTTGCCTCTTTATGCTTGTTGCTGACCTTTATTCTCCCTCTTTCTGCTAGATTCTGACCATTATTCTGCCTCTTTATTGGCTTTTACCCCCAGGATCGCAGTGGAAGCCTCAAGGCCACATTGCCGGTATTGCTCTCACAGACATTCAGCTCACTGTCTGTCAGAGCAAACCTTTCATGTGTTTCACTGCCTTTTTGATAGGTGGCAGGAAAACAGATGAAACCTTCACTTCCATCAAGCGAAAGCATTTATTAGCTCTCACTTGTTGGAAGCAGAGTGTTTGCTCCGACTTGGTGGGAGCTGTCACAGCTCCTGCCAAGTCAAAGCAAACAGCTATGTCCCGGGGGGGGCGGGGGGGCACACCATGATATAGCAGGAGCCAGTCCTGGGGGGTGGCAGTCCCCAGGGTCATTATGGGCTCCAGGAGGGGGCTGTGCAGCCTGCAGTCCTTTGATCTGCACAGGCCAACCCTGAGGCGGTGGTGGTTCATGGGCTGCATGTGACGCAGGAGGGGGGCCGCACAGCCCCTCTCCCATTTCTTTAAAATATTTGGCTCCAGGGAGATGTGGTGGCTGGGGGGGTCAGCAGAGCCCTAACATTAGGTATTATTTAGCCTCTGGGAGGTGGTGGTCCTCAGGGTTTAGGGGGTCGACGTGGCCCCCTCATCAATCTTCCTTTAGTCACGGGGCGGTGGTGATCCCTGGGGCTTATAGAGCCCATGGAGTGGGGCCCGTGCTCCCCCCTCCATTAAAAAAAACAATTCCCCGGGCCTGTCCACCAAGGGGCTGGATTCAAAACAAGCGTGGGAGGCCACACTTTGGAAAAACATATTTTTGTTGCGGATTTGCAGCTGGGCTCCATTGCATTTTTGTGTTTTTTTGGCATGTGAGGGTCACAGGGCGACCCCACACCACGCTTAGGGGCTCAGGGTATTTTTACCCTGCCCTCTTTTCTGTTTTTAAATGTTTTTTTTGTGAGAATGAAACACTATCAAGGAAACTAAGTAGTATTTGGTTGAAAGCCTTTAAGCACTTTGCTTTTAATGTTTTACCAAATGTATGTCAGACCTTTACAAACATATGCATTTGAATACTGTGCTTCTCAAATATATTCTGAAGACCCACGATTCTGAGAAAATACATGCTACCTATTTCATTCCATATAAAGACCTCCACTGCTTCTAGGCTTGAGCTATGTAATATACCTAATACAAAATTTAAAAAATGCACTGTTTACACATGGCAGGCAGGCTTCATGCCTTATAATTTTCACACCAGACCATCACTAACTTCTGTCACCATATACCTTGCTAGATATTCAGCAGACCTCATAAGGAATTCAGGGACACATGTGATCTAACAGGATATTATTTTTGCACCAGTTGCACAACAATACATGGACATCTATAGGTCAGTCAGAATTTATTTGGCACAAGTGCTGAGATGAGTAACATACTGGGTTGTTCCTCTTTCTCGGTGGTGTAGGAAGACCTTTTGCCGCCCACAGCTGCATGAAAGAGCAGGAGGGGGCAGTGCTGGGGATTCCTGTTCTTGCCTCCCACAATTATATTGTACAATATAATTGATCAGTAATACACCCGGTTGTTCTTGATTTATTCTTTATCCCTATATGCTAACTGACTAGTGTATATTTCACATTCATTGTGGATGTCAGTAAGAGACAGTTTATTTGAACACACAGTGAAAAAAATCCCTTGTTAGCAACATTACCTGACACATTTAGAAAGATGAAGAAAAACCAAAGGTGGTGATGGACGGAGCATTGACAATACAAACACTCACCCCCAGTCAACTGATCTGGGTTTAATCCATCACCGTTCTTTAGCTCACTCCGCCACCCCAGTTCAGACATGGCCATATGCAAATCAGTCTGACCCTGTGCCTCATGGGAACAGTCCATCCCGAACTGCCAAGCCATGTCTTCCCTGGACCGGAATCAAGCTTCCCAGGACCGGTTTCTGGCATTACAGCCGTCTTCAGCCGGGCTTGCTTGACTCCAGTGGCAAAGTGAGCAAGGGACTCACGTCTGAGCATACCCTGCCAACTTAGGGCGAACAAAGAAAAACCAAAGGTGGTGATGGACGGAGCATTGACAATACAAACACTCACCCCCAGTCAACTGATCTGGGTTTAATCCATCACCGTTCTTTAGCTCACTCCGCCACCCCAGTTCAGACATGGCCATATGCAAATCAGTCTGACCCTGTGCCTCATGGGAACAGTCCATCCCGAACTGCCAAGCCATGTCTTCCCTGGACCGGAATCAAGCTTCCCAGGACCGGTTTCTGGCATTACAGCCGTCTTCAGCCGGGCTTGCTTGACTCCAGTGGCAAAGTGAGCAAGGGACTCACGTCTGAGCATACCCTGCCAACTTAGGGCGAACAAAGAAAAACCAAAGGTGGTGATGGACGGAGCATTGACAATACAAACACTCACCCCCAGTCAACTGATCTGGGTTTAATCCATCACCGTTCTTTAGCTCACTCCGCCACCCCAGTTCAGACATGGCCATATGCAAATCAGTCTGACCCTGTGCCTCATGGGAACAGTCCATCCCGAACTGCCAAGCCATGTCTTCCCTGGACCGGAATCAAGCTTCCCAGGACCGGTTTCTGGCATTACAGCCGTCTTCAGCCGGGCTTGCTTGACTCCAGTGGCAAAGTGAGCAAGGGACTCACGTCTGAGCATACCCTGCCAACTTAGGGCGAACAAAGAAAAACCAAAGGTGGTGATGGACGGAGCATTGACAATACAAACACTCACCCCCAGTCAACTGATCTGGGTTTAATCCATCACCGTTCTTTAGCTCACTCCGCCACCCCAGTTCAGACATGGCCATATGCAAATCAGTCTGACCCTGTGCCTCATGGGAACAGTCCATCCCGAACTGCCAAGCCATGTCTTCCCTGGACCGGAATCAAGCTTCCCAGGACCGGTTTCTGGCATTACAGCCGTCTTCAGCCGGGCTTGCTTGACTCCAGTGGCAAAGTGAGCAAGGGACTCACGTCTGAGCATACCCTGCCAACTTAGGGCGAACAAAGAAAAACCAAAGGTGGTGATGGACGGAGCATTGACAATACAAACACTCACCCCCAGTCAACTGATCTGGGTTTAATCCATCACCGTTCTTTAGCTCACTCCGCCACCCCAGTTCAGACATGGCCATATGCAAATCAGTCTGACCCTGTGCCTCATGGGAACAGTCCATCCCGAACTGCCAAGCCATGTCTTCCCTGGACCGGAATCAAGCTTCCCAGGACCGGTTTCTGGCATTACAGCCGTCTTCAGCCGGGCTTGCTTGACTCCAGTGGCAAAGTGAGCAAGGGACTCACGTCTGAGCATACCCTGCCAACTTAGGGCGAACAAAGAAAAACCAAAGGTGGTGATGGACGGAGCATTGACAATACAAACACTCACCCCCAGTCAACTGATCTGGGTTTAATCCATCACCGTTCTTTAGCTCACTCCGCCACCCCAGTTCAGACATGGCCATATGCAAATCAGTCTGACCCTGTGCCTCATGGGAACAGTCCATCCCGAACTGCCAAGCCATGTCTTCCCTGGACCGGAATCAAGCTTCCCAGGACCGGTTTCTGGCATTACAGCCGTCTTCAGCCGGGCTTGCTTGACTCCAGTGGCAAAGTGAGCAAGGGACTCACGTCTGAGCATACCCTGCCAACTTAGGGCGAACAAAGAAAAACCAAAGGTGGTGATGGACGGAGCATTGACAATACAAACACTCACCCCCAGTCAACTGATCTGGGTTTAATCCATCACCGTTCTTTAGCTCACTCCGCCACCCCAGTTCAGACATGGCCATATGCAAATCAGTCTGACCCTGTGCCTCATGGGAACAGTCCATCCCGAACTGCCAAGCCATGTCTTCCCTGGACCGGAATCAAGCTTCCCAGGACCGGTTTCTGGCATTACAGCCGTCTTCAGCCGGGCTTGCTTGACTCCAGTGGCAAAGTGAGCAAGGGACTCACGTCTGAGCATACCCTGCCAACTTAGGGCGAACAAAGAAAAACCAAAGGTGGTGATGGACGGAGCATTGACAATACAAACACTCACCCCCAGTCAACTGATCTGGGTTTAATCCATCACCGTTCTTTAGCTCACTCCGCCACCCCAGTTCAGACATGGCCATATGCAAATCAGTCTGACCCTGTGCCTCATGGGAACAGTCCATCCCGAACTGCCAAGCCATGTCTTCCCTGGACCGGAATCAAGCTTCCCAGGACCGGTTTCTGGCATTACAGCCGTCTTCAGCCGGGCTTGCTTGACTCCAGTGGCAAAGTGAGCAAGGGACTCACGTCTGAGCATACCCTGCCAACTTAGGGCGAACAAAGAAAAACCAAAGGTGGTGATGGACGGAGCATTGACAATACAAACACTCACCCCCAGTCAACTGATCTGGGTTTAATCCATCACCGTTCTTTAGCTCACTCCGCCACCCCAGTTCAGACATGGCCATATGCAAATCAGTCTGACCCTGTGCCTCATGGGAACAGTCCATCCCGAACTGCCAAGCCATGTCTTCCCTGGACCGGAATCAAGCTTCCCAGGACCGGTTTCTGGCATTACAGCCGTCTTCAGCCGGGCTTGCTTGACTCCAGTGGCAAAGTGAGCAAGGGACTCACGTCTGAGCATACCCTGCCAACTTAGGGCGAACAAAGAAAAACCAAAGGTGGTGATGGACGGAGCATTGACAATACAAACACTCACCCCCAGTCAACTGATCTGGGTTTAATCCATCACCGTTCTTTAGCTCACTCCGCCACCCCAGTTCAGACATGGCCATATGCAAATCAGTCTGACCCTGTGCCTCATGGGAACAGTCCATCCCGAACTGCCAAGCCATGTCTTCCCTGGACCGGAATCAAGCTTCCCAGGACCGGTTTCTGGCATTACAGCCGTCTTCAGCCGGGCTTGCTTGACTCCAGTGGCAAAGTGAGCAAGGGACTCACGTCTGAGCATACCCTGCCAACTTAGGGCGAACAAAGAAAAACCAAAGGTGGTGATGGACGGAGCATTGACAATACAAACACTCACCCCCAGTCAACTGATCTGGGTTTAATCCATCACCGTTCTTTAGCTCACTCCGCCACCCCAGTTCAGACATGGCCATATGCAAATCAGTCTGACCCTGTGCCTCATGGGAACAGTCCATCCCGAACTGCCAAGCCATGTCTTCCCTGGACCGGAATCAAGCTTCCCAGGACCGGTTTCTGGCATTACAGCCGTCTTCAGCCGGGCTTGCTTGACTCCAGTGGCAAAGTGAGCAAGGGACTCACGTCTGAGCATACCCTGCCAACTTAGGGCGAACAAAGAAAAACCAAAGGTGGTGATGGACGGAGCATTGACAATACAAACACTCACCCCCAGTCAACTGATCTGGGTTTAATCCATCACCGTTCTTTAGCTCACTCCGCCACCCCAGTTCAGACATGGCCATATGCAAATCAGTCTGACCCTGTGCCTCATGGGAACAGTCCATCCCGAACTGCCAAGCCATGTCTTCCCTGGACCGGAATCAAGCTTCCCAGGACCGGTTTCTGGCATTACAGCCGTCTTCAGCCGGGCTTGCTTGACTCCAGTGGCAAAGTGAGCAAGGGACTCACGTCTGAGCATACCCTGCCAACTTAGGGCGAACAAAGAAAAACCAAAGGTGGTGATGGACGGAGCATTGACAATACAAACACTCACCCCCAGTCAACTGATCTGGGTTTAATCCATCACCGTTCTTTAGCTCACTCCGCCACCCCAGTTCAGACATGGCCATATGCAAATCAGTCTGACCCTGTGCCTCATGGGAACAGTCCATCCCGAACTGCCAAGCCATGTCTTCCCTGGACCGGAATCAAGCTTCCCAGGACCGGTTTCTGGCATTACAGCCGTCTTCAGCCGGGCTTGCTTGACTCCAGTGGCAAAGTGAGCAAGGGACTCACGTCTGAGCATACCCTGCCAACTTAGGGCGAACAAAGAAAAACCAAAGGTGGTGATGGACGGAGCATTGACAATACAAACACTCACCCCCAGTCAACTGATCTGGGTTTAATCCATCACCGTTCTTTAGCTCACTCCGCCACCCCAGTTCAGACATGGCCATATGCAAATCAGTCTGACCCTGTGCCTCATGGGAACAGTCCATCCCGAACTGCCAAGCCATGTCTTCCCTGGACCGGAATCAAGCTTCCCAGGACCGGTTTCTGGCATTACAGCCGTCTTCAGCCGGGCTTGCTTGACTCCAGTGGCAAAGTGAGCAAGGGACTCACGTCTGAGCATACCCTGCCAACTTAGGGCGAACAAAGAAAAACCAAAGGTGGTGATGGACGGAGCATTGACAATACAAACACTCACCCCCAGTCAACTGATCTGGGTTTAATCCATCACCGTTCTTTAGCTCACTCCGCCACCCCAGTTCAGACATGGCCATATGCAAATCAGTCTGACCCTGTGCCTCATGGGAACAGTCCATCCCGAACTGCCAAGCCATGTCTTCCCTGGACCGGAATCAAGCTTCCCAGGACCGGTTTCTGGCATTACAGCCGTCTTCAGCCGGGCTTGCTTGACTCCAGTGGCAAAGTGAGCAAGGGACTCACGTCTGAGCATACCCTGCCAACTTAGGGCGAACAAAGAAAAACCAAAGGTGGTGATGGACGGAGCATTGACAATACAAACACTCACCCCCAGTCAACTGATCTGGGTTTAATCCATCACCGTTCTTTAGCTCACTCCGCCACCCCAGTTCAGACATGGCCATATGCAAATCAGTCTGACCCTGTGCCTCATGGGAACAGTCCATCCCGAACTGCCAAGCCATGTCTTCCCTGGACCGGAATCAAGCTTCCCAGGACCGGTTTCTGGCATTACAGCCGTCTTCAGCCGGGCTTGCTTGACTCCAGTGGCAAAGTGAGCAAGGGACTCACGTCTGAGCATACCCTGCCAACTTAGGGCGAACAAAGAAAAACCAAAGGTGGTGATGGACGGAGCATTGACAATACAAACACTCACCCCCAGTCAACTGATCTGGGTTTAATCCATCACCGTTCTTTAGCTCACTCCGCCACCCCAGTTCAGACATGGCCATATGCAAATCAGTCTGACCCTGTGCCTCATGGGAACAGTCCATCCCGAACTGCCAAGCCATGTCTTCCCTGGACCGGAATCAAGCTTCCCAGGACCGGTTTCTGGCATTACAGCCGTCTTCAGCCGGGCTTGCTTGACTCCAGTGGCAAAGTGAGCAAGGGACTCACGTCTGAGCATACCCTGCCAACTTAGGGCGAACAAAGAAAAACCAAAGGTGGTGATGGACGGAGCATTGACAATACAAACACTCACCCCCAGTCAACTGATCTGGGTTTAATCCATCACCGTTCTTTAGCTCACTCCGCCACCCCAGTTCAGACATGGCCATATGCAAATCAGTCTGACCCTGTGCCTCATGGGAACAGTCCATCCCGAACTGCCAAGCCATGTCTTCCCTGGACCGGAATCAAGCTTCCCAGGACCGGTTTCTGGCATTACAGCCGTCTTCAGCCGGGCTTGCTTGACTCCAGTGGCAAAGTGAGCAAGGGACTCACGTCTGAGCATACCCTGCCAACTTAGGGCGAACAAAGAAAAACCAAAGGTGGTGATGGACGGAGCATTGACAATACAAACACTCACCCCCAGTCAACTGATCTGGGTTTAATCCATCACCGTTCTTTAGCTCACTCCGCCACCCCAGTTCAGACATGGCCATATGCAAATCAGTCTGACCCTGTGCCTCATGGGAACAGTCCATCCCGAACTGCCAAGCCATGTCTTCCCTGGACCGGAATCAAGCTTCCCAGGACCGGTTTCTGGCATTACAGCCGTCTTCAGCCGGGCTTGCTTGACTCCAGTGGCAAAGTGAGCAAGGGACTCACGTCTGAGCATACCCTGCCAACTTAGGGCGAACAAAGAAAAACCAAAGGTGGTGATGGACGGAGCATTGACAATACAAACACTCACCCCCAGTCAACTGATCTGGGTTTAATCCATCACCGTTCTTTAGCTCACTCCGCCACCCCAGTTCAGACATGGCCATATGCAAATCAGTCTGACCCTGTGCCTCATGGGAACAGTCCATCCCGAACTGCCAAGCCATGTCTTCCCTGGACCGGAATCAAGCTTCCCAGGACCGGTTTCTGGCATTACAGCCGTCTTCAGCCGGGCTTGCTTGACTCCAGTGGCAAAGTGAGCAAGGGACTCACGTCTGAGCATACCCTGCCAACTTAGGGCGAACAAAGAAAAACCAAAGGTGGTGATGGACGGAGCATTGACAATACAAACACTCACCCCCAGTCAACTGATCTGGGTTTAATCCATCACCGTTCTTTAGCTCACTCCGCCACCCCAGTTCAGACATGGCCATATGCAAATCAGTCTGACCCTGTGCCTCATGGGAACAGTCCATCCCGAACTGCCAAGCCATGTCTTCCCTGGACCGGAATCAAGCTTCCCAGGACCGGTTTCTGGCATTACAGCCGTCTTCAGCCGGGCTTGCTTGACTCCAGTGGCAAAGTGAGCAAGGGACTCACGTCTGAGCATACCCTGCCAACTTAGGGCGAACAAAGAAAAACCAAAGGTGGTGATGGACGGAGCATTGACAATACAAACACTCACCCCCAGTCAACTGATCTGGGTTTAATCCATCACCGTTCTTTAGCTCACTCCGCCACCCCAGTTCAGACATGGCCATATGCAAATCAGTCTGACCCTGTGCCTCATGGGAACAGTCCATCCCGAACTGCCAAGCCATGTCTTCCCTGGACCGGAATCAAGCTTCCCAGGACCGGTTTCTGGCATTACAGCCGTCTTCAGCCGGGCTTGCTTGACTCCAGTGGCAAAGTGAGCAAGGGACTCACGTCTGAGCATACCCTGCCAACTTAGGGCGAACAAAGAAAAACCAAAGGTGGTGATGGACGGAGCATTGACAATACAAACACTCACCCCCAGTCAACTGATCTGGGTTTAATCCATCACCGTTCTTTAGCTCACTCCGCCACCCCAGTTCAGACATGGCCATATGCAAATCAGTCTGACCCTGTGCCTCATGGGAACAGTCCATCCCGAACTGCCAAGCCATGTCTTCCCTGGACCGGAATCAAGCTTCCCAGGACCGGTTTCTGGCATTACAGCCGTCTTCAGCCGGGCTTGCTTGACTCCAGTGGCAAAGTGAGCAAGGGACTCACGTCTGAGCATACCCTGCCAACTTAGGGCGAACAAAGAAAAACCAAAGGTGGTGATGGACGGAGCATTGACAATACAAACACTCACCCCCAGTCAACTGATCTGGGTTTAATCCATCACCGTTCTTTAGCTCACTCCGCCACCCCAGTTCAGACATGGCCATATGCAAATCAGTCTGACCCTGTGCCTCATGGGAACAGTCCATCCCGAACTGCCAAGCCATGTCTTCCCTGGACCGGAATCAAGCTTCCCAGGACCGGTTTCTGGCATTACAGCCGTCTTCAGCCGGGCTTGCTTGACTCCAGTGGCAAAGTGAGCAAGGGACTCACGTCTGAGCATACCCTGCCAACTTAGGGCGAACAAAGAAAAACCAAAGGTGGTGATGGACGGAGCATTGACAATACAAACACTCACCCCCAGTCAACTGATCTGGGTTTAATCCATCACCGTTCTTTAGCTCACTCCGCCACCCCAGTTCAGACATGGCCATATGCAAATCAGTCTGACCCTGTGCCTCATGGGAACAGTCCATCCCGAACTGCCAAGCCATGTCTTCCCTGGACCGGAATCAAGCTTCCCAGGACCGGTTTCTGGCATTACAGCCGTCTTCAGCCGGGCTTGCTTGACTCCAGTGGCAAAGTGAGCAAGGGACTCACGTCTGAGCATACCCTGCCAACTTAGGGCGAACAAAGAAAAACCAAAGGTGGTGATGGATGGAGCATTGACAATACAAACACTCACCCCCAGTTTTTCTTTGTTCGCCCTAAGTTGGCAGGGTATGCTCAGACGTGAGTCCCTTGCTCACTTTGCCACTGGAGTCAAGCAAGCCCGGCTGAAGACGGCTGTAATGCCAGAAACCGGTCCTGGGAAGCTTGATTCCGGTCCAGGGAAGACATGGCTTGGCAGTTCGGGCTGGACTGTTCCCATGAGGCACAGGGTCAGACTGATTTGCATATGGCCATGTCTGAACTGGGGTGGCGGAGTGAGCTAAAGAACGGTGATGGATTAAACCCAGATCAGTTGACTGGGGGTGAGTGTTTGTATTGTCAACGCTCCGTCCATCACCTCCTTTGGTTTTTCTTTGTTCGCCCTAAGTTGGCAGGGTATGCTCAGACGTGAGTCCCTTGCTCACTTTGCCACTGGAGTCAAGCAAGCCCGGCTGAAGACGGCTGTAATGCCAGAAACCGGTCCTGGGAAGCTTGATTCCGGTCCAGGGAAGACATGGCTTGGCAGTTCGGGCTGGACTGTTCCCATGAGGCACAGGGTCAGACTGATTTGCATATGGCCATGTCTGAACTGGGGTGGCGGAGTGAGCTAAAGAACGGTGATGGATTAAACCCAGATCAGTTGACTGGGGGTGAGTGTTTGTATTGTCAACGCTCCGTCCATCACCTCCTTTGGTTTTTCTTTGTTCGCCCTAAGTTGGCAGGGTATGCTCAGACGTGAGTCCCTTGCTCACTTTGCCACTGGAGTCAAGCAAGCCCGGCTGAAGACGGCTGTAATGCCAGAAACCGGTCCTGGGAAGCTTGATTCCGGTCCAGGGAAGACATGGCTTGGCAGTTCGGGCTGGACTGTTCCCATGAGGCACAGGGTCAGACTGATTTGCATATGGCCATGTCTGAACTGGGGTGGCGGAGTGAGCTAAAGAACGGTGATGGATTAAACCCAGATCAGTTGACTGGGGGTGAGTGTTTGTATTGTCAACGCTCCGTCCATCACCTCCTTTGGTTTTTCTTTGTTCGCCCTAAGTTGGCAGGGTATGCTCAGACGTGAGTCCCTTGCTCACTTTGCCACTGGAGTCAAGCAAGCCCGGCTGAAGACGGCTGTAATGCCAGAAACCGGTCCTGGGAAGCTTGATTCCGGTCCAGGGAAGACATGGCTTGGCAGTTCGGGCTGGACTGTTCCCATGAGGCACAGGGTCAGACTGATTTGCATATGGCCATGTCTGAACTGGGGTGGCGGAGTGAGCTAAAGAACGGTGATGGATTAAACCCAGATCAGTTGACTGGGGGTGAGTGTTTGTATTGTCAACGCTCCGTCCATCACCTCCTTTGGTTTTTCTTTGTTCGCCCTAAGTTGGCAGGGTATGCTCAGACGTGAGTCCCTTGCTCACTTTGCCACTGGAGTCAAGCAAGCCCGGCTGAAGACGGCTGTAATGCCAGAAACCGGTCCTGGGAAGCTTGATTCCGGTCCAGGGAAGACATGGCTTGGCAGTTCGGGCTGGACTGTTCCCATGAGGCACAGGGTCAGACTGATTTGCATATGGCCATGTCTGAACTGGGGTGGCGGAGTGAGCTAAAGAACGGTGATGGATTAAACCCAGATCAGTTGACTGGGGGTGAGTGTTTGTATTGTCAACGCTCCGTCCATCACCTCCTTTGGTTTTTCTTTGTTCGCCCTAAGTTGGCAGGGTATGCTCAGACGTGAGTCCCTTGCTCACTTTGCCACTGGAGTCAAGCAAGCCCGGCTGAAGACGGCTGTAATGCCAGAAACCGGTCCTGGGAAGCTTGATTCCGGTCCAGGGAAGACATGGCTTGGCAGTTCGGGCTGGACTGTTCCCATGAGGCACAGGGTCAGACTGATTTGCATATGGCCATGTCTGAACTGGGGTGGCGGAGTGAGCTAAAGAACGGTGATGGATTAAACCCAGATCAGTTGACTGGGGGTGAGTGTTTGTATTGTCAACGCTCCGTCCATCACCTCCTTTGGTTTTTCTTTGTTCGCCCTAAGTTGGCAGGGTATGCTCAGACGTGAGTCCCTTGCTCACTTTGCCACTGGAGTCAAGCAAGCCCGGCTGAAGACGGCTGTAATGCCAGAAACCGGTCCTGGGAAGCTTGATTCCGGTCCAGGGAAGACATGGCTTGGCAGTTCGGGCTGGACTGTTCCCATGAGGCACAGGGTCAGACTGATTTGCATATGGCCATGTCTGAACTGGGGTGGCGGAGTGAGCTAAAGAACGGTGATGGATTAAACCCAGATCAGTTGACTGGGGGTGAGTGTTTGTATTGTCAACGCTCCGTCCATCACCTCCTTTGGTTTTTCTTTGTTCGCCCTAAGTTGGCAGGGTATGCTCAGACGTGAGTCCCTTGCTCACTTTGCCACTGGAGTCAAGCAAGCCCGGCTGAAGACGGCTGTAATGCCAGAAACCGGTCCTGGGAAGCTTGATTCCGGTCCAGGGAAGACATGGCTTGGCAGTTCGGGCTGGACTGTTCCCATGAGGCACAGGGTCAGACTGATTTGCATATGGCCATGTCTGAACTGGGGTGGCGGAGTGAGCTAAAGAACGGTGATGGATTAAACCCAGATCAGTTGACTGGGGGTGAGTGTTTGTATTGTCAACGCTCCGTCCATCACCTCCTTTGGTTTTTCCACATTTAGAAAGATGGCATTTTCCTTCCATAGCCCTTTTGTGTCTACAGCCTTTCGCTGGGTCACATGACTGGGTGTAACTGATAGTTAGACTTTGTGAATTCCTCCCTGACAGTCACATAATATAGGTTATCAGGTGTGTCTGTGGGGGCCATCTGCTGGCAGGATGGGGGAAGAACTGAGCATAGCCCCACTTACATCTGAATAACCTGTGCTATGCCTTCACAAAAAGTGCCTAATGAGCCCGCATTGTCACTTCACCCAGCTTGAAGACAGGGCAGGGGGAACATGAAATTCTATCCACTTCAGAGCCACTGTCTAGAAGCTTTTCTCACCTTCCAGAATGAGGACACCAGGGTATATCAGAAGGACCTCAGAAACCAACTCTTCAATACACTTCTTGACCTGTGGAGACTCTACCAGGAATAAAGACTGCTGTGCTGCTACAAAGACTGCCACTCTGCTGGACCTCTGCTCTAAAGCAACTGCTGCCCTGCTGCCTGAGGAAGAAGAGCTGGACCTACAAATTCATTTTGAACCCAGGAGTGACTCAACGGGCGAGTCTGCTGGCATCCTGATCTGAGCCTCCGGGACACAAAAGGCTCCCCACCCAGCTCCTAGACCAAGCTGCAGTGACCCCCAAGTGGTGCCTCTCATGCCCTGGACCCTTGATGTGGCTAACAGACTCTTTAAATCAAGCTTTTTGGCTCTTCCTGACTTCAAACTGGCCTGTTCGCACCGAACCATGCAGCTCACTCCAAAAATCAGCACAAAAAACCACCTCGTCTCTTCTCACAGAAGCATCAACAGCCCACAGAGGACTGCCACCGCATAGGTCCAGCCCGCCTATCCACAACGGCTTACCTGTTCTTCACGCCACTCGCAACTCTCTCCGGGCTCCGAGCAACACTCTTCAACATGAAAGAAACTCTTGGCACAAAACCTGAGAAGGTAAAAATTCAGTGGGACTAATCTGGAACTGTATTGGACCCACGGGCCATCATGGTCGGCCTGAACGTTTGACTTTGAACCGATCCAGTGCGATCAGATAGCCGTGGTTGGCGCTTTGTGCTATTTTACCACTTATTCTTTAGAAATTCATAACTCCAGTTCTACTGACTGGATCTTTGTCGTTTTGGTCTTGTTTTATTTGTTAACCTTTGCTCTATATTTCTAACGTGGTGTGGGTCCTTTTTGTGTATTGTTTTTATTGTGTTGCTGTTTGAAGTGTGGCACAAATACTTAACACATTCCCTCTAAGTTAAGCCTGGCTGCTCTGTGCCAAGCTACCAGGGGGTTGAGTACAGGTTATTTTGGGGTTCGCTTGTGCCTTACCCTTACAAGAACTGTGGTTTCTACTTGGCCTACTCCAATCAACCAGTAACCCAGTTCTTACACAGGCTCAACTGATAACTGAATTCTGGTGTTTTCTTCAACAATCTTGGTACATTGGCCAGAATTGCAACAATGTGACCAAGCAGGATGTCTGGGGTGGACCGATTTCCACTCTATTGCTCAAGGTGTACCAAAGGGAACAAGGATGCTTCTCTATAGTGATACTTGGATAGAGGACAGCCTGGTGTGCAGATCATTAACTAGTGCACACAGCTTTTCACAACTTTAACTATGGATAAGGATTTGTTTCGTTACCATAGGTTTTTGGGATGAACACGTCTGGTAGGGTGTAAAAGAATGTAAATGTTTGGGTACGAAAGAGGGACGTCCTAAGTGTTAGAAAATATTTTCTGAGTAAATCCAAGGAAAGAGCAGGTGGCTCAGGAGGAACATTGTATATTTGTTGGTGTATATTTGTTGGTTGACTGTAGTAAATGAATGCTGTTAACCACTGGAAGCTGTTTCAGCTGACCCAGGAGCACTGTGAACCCTGTCATGTTGTAACCAGATGTGTCAGAGGTGTCCAGAATGCAAGGGGGCCAGCCAAACATAGTGTAACAACAGGTGTGCATGTATACTTTCTGTAACTAGCTGGCAGACTACCAATTTTTTTTATCCTGGTGCTGTGCTTTACATTATTCCTCTAAACTGTCACCATATGAGGTTTGAAGATTGAGTGTAAGACAGGTAAAAAAGGCCACCAGAAAATCTTAAGGTACTAAGGTTTTACTTGAGGGTGATGTAAAACCCCTGACGTCCGACTCATCTGGCTTAAATTAAGGTAGTCCCATCGCCATTTTAGACCATAGAGGTCACCATTTTAGACCATGGAGGTCGCCATTTTAGATCATGGAGATTGCCATTAATATAGAACCTTATCATGTCTGCCATTTGACGCAGATGTCGTATGGCCCTATCTTTCTTACAACTGTGAAAGTATCAGCTCGTTTGACTGATAACATAGATGTGGAATTAGTCTGGTCAGGGGTCTACTTATCACCAAATAAGAACGAGTACAGACATATAGTCAAAATAGTGTAGTCTGAATTGACGTTCTCTTATGTCAGAAATTCCAATATACGATAAGACTTAGTATATTTAGCAAATAGGGACTGCCTTTGACCACTTGATAGAAAGGTCCATCACCTAGATTATGTCACGACGTCAATGGTATTTACCACTAACCTCTGAGAGATGTCAGCAGGAACGATGGATAGATGAATATTCCCCCTCCTCTCCAGAACGCACAATACACAGTGTAAGGGTAACACAACTATGTATAAATGCCTCCCGGGGAAAAAGGGAAGTGGAGAAAATAATAAAGGTTGTCCAGAGGGGCTTCCGAAGAAGTGTCTGTATGCCGTCCACCCACTCTCTCGCTGGTCTCTAAGAACCCCCGGTTGGTTACTGCAGGTAAGGAAAGAACAAGAACCAACAATTAGAAACCCAGCGCTGCACAGGAATCAAAGAAACATAACATCTCTATAGGATAGTTACTAACTGTTGTGGTGGACTGGAGCGCCTGAAAAACCCTCAGGAACATAAACCATAAAACAGCAGATATTCGAGTGGAAACAATCCTCCTCAGGAGCAGCCTGACAAATGGCGGCAGTACCAAATCAGCAAAGGTTTCAAAACGTCGACAAAATCAGCAAGGAATGTTAAACAAAGAACAAACAAAATCATCAAGGAGTTTCTTCGTGTAGCACGTACCGGTACCGGCACGCCAGGATTCACAAAAGGTAATGTCCCATGAAGAACACCAGTGACGGAGACGACAACGCGCTCCTGCGCGGGTCTCACAAACGCCACTCAAAATAGCGAGGCCGCCCGTCTTATAGATGCGGGGACTCGCTAACGTGACTAGAATACAGAAAACAGTCTCGAGAAATGCTGAGAAGCAGAATTCGTTCTGCTCAAGGCAAACAATGTACCTGGTAATTCACTCCGACTTAACAGGCAAGGCTCCGCCCCGCTCGCACTCAAGGTCCTGATTGACAAGCCCCGAGCCGTTACCTCGGAAGGCTTTTGTCAATACAACGCTTCCGTTTCCGTGTCTGCTGGGCCTCTGGGGAATGTAGTTCCCGTGTCTGCTGGGCCTCTGAGGAATGTAGTTCCGCAACCGCCAGGCTCCCTCCAGTGGCGATATGCGGTAACCACATCGTCTAACCAACGCTATTTGTCCCTTTCTGAACCTAGCACCCCTGGTAAGCGCTACAGATTATCACTCGAGATTCTGCCGGAAGATAGTATTCCATACTGCCAGCGCACTTCAAGATGCTACATCTTGTTCAATGCTGATAAAGCCAAGTCACAGGGAACACTGCCTTCATGCTTCCACTGATAACTACAGCCTTTGCTGTCAACAAGGTATGCAGTGCGTCTCTTCTCCCTAAAACACTCTAGATTGTTTTCCATGCTCTCTAAGTGTAGCTCATAGAAGTAGGTTTTAGGGTGGTAGATTTTAGATTAATTTTTGTTGCTCACTATGTGCCTTTTTGCTGTTTTTATGATATCTGTGTAATTGTTTTAGATGTACTGGGAACAGGTTATTCCTGTCATAATAAATGATTTTTATATAAAGTGTCTATTATTCTTAGTGCAGCATGTGTGATATTGTGAACATCCAAATAGGTTTGTTTCTATTACCATTGTGACTCTGTTTCAACAATGTATTGGTTAGGGTTCTGCAGGGCTATATTAACCTGTCTTTCACATTCAGTGTTGGTGCACTGAACGGAGTTCACTAGTGTCACCCGTTGGTGGGAAAGCAGATCTTGTAGCACTGCGCCAAAGTCGTACTTTACGCAACTAGGGGACTCCCACCCTTTGTATGTATACCCACTATAGAAACAGCACAAGCCTATATTCAACATATAAGGATAACAGCTGGAAACATTGTCTGGAAGAAGATAGCTTGAAATGCACATTGAAAAATTTTAAAACAAAGTTTATCAGGAACAATTCCACTCTTTCCACGAGGAAGCCCCTAAACACTAACAAGAATTGTAGGTTATAGAACTTAAAGATGCTCAAAAAATTAAATACCAAATTAGACGCTTGAAGAATATAAACATGATATATCTTCAGCTGCACAGGAAGACAGCAGTACCTGCAGAGCGTGGACTCTGCTTGGTGTGAAGCACCGTGGCTGCCATGTTTGTGCAATTTGAAACATGCAAGTCAAGTCACAACAAACCACATGTCCCAGTGCCCCACGGCACTCTCACAAGACCTGCAATGGTGGCAGCCATATTAGCTCCATAGAGTATACGTTCCTGCGATTTCAGTGCTTTCCATACTTGCAATCAAAGTATTCCACACACTATTGCACTTATTCTTAGATCTGTCAGCCTTCAGGTGGTCTTCTCCCAAACATTTTGTGTTTGATCTCCACGTTTTTGCTGTATCTTTTTGTTTGCCTTAGGACTCTGGGCACTTTGCCACTGCTAACCAGTGCTAAAGTGCATGTGCTTCTTCCATAAACATGTTTGTGATTGCTGTATACCTGATTGGCCTATTTAATTTACTTGTAAGTCCTTTGTAGAGTGGTACACCATATACCCAGGGCCTATAAGTTAAGTGCTTTTAGTGAGCTTTCAGCATTGATTGTGCTACCCATGGATGAAGCCTTCCGAACCTATCTCAGGCCTGCCAGAGCAGGGCCTGTGTGTTCAGTTTAATGCAACTTCGACTTTACCTTTAAAACTTGTTGCCAATCATGAAACTCCCTTTTTACGACATATAAGTCACCCTAAGGTAGGCCCTATGTAGCCCTAAGGGCAGAGTGCTATGTAAGTTAAAGTTAGGGCATGTACTTTTATGTTTGGCATGTCCTGGTAGTGACAAACAGCCTATTTTGTTTTTCACTACTGTGAGGCCTACCCCTCTCATAGGGTAGCATTGGGATTTTGTCAATACTCTTTTAAGCTTTGATTCCTGATCAGAGAGGAGTAGCTTTTGGATGTTTCATAATTTTGGAATGGTATTGATAAATCCTACTTACTGGTGAGGTTGCATTTAACTTTACTATTTTAGAAATGCGACTTTTAGAAAGTGGACATTTCTGTGGACTTACTGTATGTATTGCGACTTATATAGCGCACGTATCACCCGAAGGCATCAAGGCGCTTGCCTTGGGAACCCGTCCTGGCTTTTCCCTGTGAGATAACCCCTACTGGGTATCCCCAGGGTGAAAGCCAGGCATCCCGCAGCGGGCGGGCCGCCGTAGTGGAGATTAAGCAACTATTGCCCAGAGTTGCAGCGTGGGACCCCATGATTAGAATAGGCACCGAGGTGAGAATTATCGAATCCGTGGACATTTTGGGCTCAGGACCCTGCCGCGTCGGGAATTGAACCCTGGTCACGGGCCAGACCTCTGCATCAGGGTCTGCCGCTCTAATCAGTGAGCCACACTCCTCTCACCTGCTAAATGTGCCTGACAGCCTGTCTCCAATACATGTCTGGGATGGATGACAGCCAGATTTGGGAATTCCCCTAGACATCCACAACATAGGCCACTCAACAACATCTGCTTCCATCTGCATACTGATGAGTCTTCCTAGGGAAGAGGGAGGGGGGAAGGCAATCCTTCACTTGAAAAGATAGTGTCCTGTCCCCACACAATGGGCTGATTTACCTGTCATAGCTAGGCTGACAGACAGGACTGGGCTGAAAGGGGGACCCATACACTTAAAGCAGCTCCCTTGAAGTCACCTCCACATCTTAGGCACTTTTGGGTATAAGTAATGGTTCTCTGACCTCATCTAATCAGACACTACTGGACTTGTACACAAGCTGTATTGTTGATCTACTAGTGCTTCTGCTCCGTTCAAACATCACTGCGTCAGTTTCGACCCACACTACAACCCTCCGAGGCTGTGTCTGCTAATCATCAAAGCTGCTGGAGGGCCTTCCAGGTGGTTCTTCAGCATTACGTTGCCCAAGAACCTAGGGATGTGCTCGAGACACTATGATCGTCAGTGCATCTCCACTTCTTGACAAAACGTTGTGTGTTCTACGCTGATGATTCCCTGTCTGAAACCACACGACAATGCGGGACCCATTCCCGAGGTCCGCAAAGGTACTGTGACTGAGACCCTCCTCTCTTGAGGACCACAGATCCGATATTGGTTACTGTCAACCGGTCCTGCATGACCGTCCTTATTCATTGCTGTAGGAAGACTGTGTTGAGCACTATTTTTACATGCAATCTCTGAAAGTCATAACTTGAAAAGTATTCCCTGTATTTTGATTGTTTTGGTCTTGTTGGCTTATAATATAAAAACTATTTTTGTAAACCTGTGTGGAGACCTTTTGTGTTGTATTCATTATGTTACTATTTGTGTGTGTTGCACAAATACTTTACACAGTGCCTCTTTAGATCACCTGACTGCTCTGTGCCAAGCTACCAGAGGGTGAACATAGGTGTGTACCATCTTACCCTGAATAGAGTGGTGGTTCCTGCCTGGCCTGGGTGCATACAAAACCCAATTTCTAACACCTATTATTTCACATGAGGAGCAAGAGGACTCCTCAGTTAGTACTGCCTTTATGTTACTTAGAGTGTCGTATGGTTTAGGGTGCTGCCAGTGGAATTGCCAGTGCTGGAGAAGATCAATACTAATTTTAAATTAAATTAGAGCTAACAAACTTGTTACATTAAGAATCATTCAGTTTATAACCCTAACCTACAAACTGTGGAAGGCAGCTTGCTTCATAGACACACATACTACAGTTTAGTTTACTTCATATAGACATAAAAAAAATGTCATTTATATTTCTGCTTTACAATTTCATAAAGTTTCAGCCAGTCATAAAGAGTAGGTTATACAGATACTGTTACAAGGTGTGGTGTCCAGTGTACTGGGAATGGGGAACTGGGATATAAACAATACAGCATTAAACAAGCATTGGCATATCCAATAGGTCTCACCTTTGGGACCTTATAAGTGTTTAGTTTTCCAGCACAATATCATTGGTGCAACAACATCAACTGTTGCATGGCTAAACACTTTTAATGTCCCAAAGGCGAGACCTCTTGGCTATGCCAATGCTTGTTCTTTAATTGGAGAGAACAGGTTTCCAAACAGGAGCTCAAACACAAGTGTAAGAGGATAGTATGGTGGACCTGTGGGGTGCGGAAACAAATGAAACAAGAGAACATGAAGGGAAGAAAGTATGCGAGAAAGATGGATGGGTGAAAGAATGGATTGACTGAGGGATGGATAGATGTAACACGAATGACGAAGTGGATGGATGGAAGCAGTGATGGACGGAGAGAAGGATGGGTGGGTGGGTGGGGAGAATGGATGGGGAGGAGAGTGGATAGATACAGAGAAGGATGAATGGATGAAGCAGAGGATAGATGGATGATTTAAAGAAAAAATAATAGAAAGATGGATGAATATCTGGATAAATGAGTGGAAAGAAGGAAGGACAGAAGGATGAAGTAGGTATGGATGGAGAAAGGAAAAAAGCCAAAAGACAAAGACATTGAAGAAGGAAAGCTGGATGAAAGTAGTATGATGAAAGTGAAGAATGGGTGGAAGGGTGGAGAAAGGGCAGAAAAAAGATGAGAGAAGGAATTAAAAGAAATAAGGAAGAAAGACTGAAGAAGAATAGGGGGTAGCAAATTTCTGAAATCTCTGAGGGATAGCAATCGCCAGAATGCTTGCTGTGCTCACTCAATGCACTCGCTAACTTATTACCATTTGTGATATTGTTCAGAATGGGGATTATTTTATTTTTCTGGCTTCTCTCTTGCATGAAGGGTTCCCTTACTTCAAGGGCTGCCTGAGGCTTTAAATTTCATTTTACCTCAAAACTCAGGCCACAAAATCTCCACAAGCTTGCTTCCTAACTTAGACTTCAGCTGAGCGTTACATTCCACCCGGTCACTAGCCTTTTTTAGCCAAAGGCTACGTGCCTGCAAACTCGCCTGCTACCCGGAGGGCTCTTAAAACATTCTGGCTGGTGAAGAACATGTTGAAGCAGAGGCTCTGCCTTTGCAAGGCGGACCAATCATTCCCCATATTGGATACAGAGCGCTGGACTGACCTGGCATTCCATCGCAAAACCAGCCAGTGACTGGCACCCTGGCGAACGCTAAAGACAAACATGACCATGCTGCTGGCTCTTCTTTCAGTGTTTTGATTTGCAATGTTTGCAGCACGTCAATGTCACCAAAGTGTGTCTTTTACTTGTTCTTGTGGAAGGGGAACCAGTGTTGCACCTCAGACAGACCCTGCATAATGGCCTTCACAATCTTGACAATGGCGTGTAGACCTTGAAACAACTGTACCTCGCTGAGAATATCTTGTAATACATATCCAACTGCAACCCGTCTGCTCCTGCGACCGAGGGACAGTCATACAGACAGCACTGTGTACACGCAGTGGGGACACGGAGCTCTCCAGGCTCAACTCTAACTTGTGGAAAGCCCTTCTGCCCGACTTTCAATGCTTTTCCATTCCGATGACATCCAGGAAAGCTGGAAAATTGCAAACGCTCCTATAAACAGCCTCCAGTCTGTCCAGAAACTGCTATTCTGTGCAACTTGGTGCAACTTAGGTTGCCAATATGTTTATTATAAACCCACAGCACAGAAATAAGTGGTTAAATTGGAATCGCACTGCAATACATTCCAATAGGCTACCTCCGTAACTCTATATTTCCTATTCTTTACCCTTTCATCTTTATGCAGAACCCAAACGATTACCCGATCGATACAATGCAATGCTTATATTAATGCATTTTATGGACGTTTTCAAAGATTAAATCTTAGTGTGTCACCAAGTGTGGAGCGTCCAAGTGTGGAGCATCAATGAGAACACCAGTCGCTCCAAATGTTATAAAAAAAAAGAAACAAGGGTTGTAAGTCATTAATTTGAGGGTTCACACGGCGTTAAGAAGCCCAAGATAGGAAACATGCACTGTAAAAGAATGTGTAACATCACATAATTTGTACATGACACTAACAAGAACAACAGCGTAGCACTGTGTGACATGGATAAAAGGTATGCAGGGACTTGGTGCTACACTATTCTGGACGCAATCTACCCCCATATACTAACCAGCACAAGTGTGCGCCTCGCGCGGCAGCAGGGGGTGGGGACCTGCGCCATTCCTTTACGGGAGCGTGCAGCAAGGCGCGATGATTGCGACCATATGGCGCCACCATATGGCGATGCACGCTCCCGCAAGGGAATTGCCAGATGTGCATGCGTTGCCATTGCAAGCAATGCAACGCGTGCACGTTTTTGCCCCCAAAGCTGTGCCGATGGCTAAAGGTCTCTCTCCTATGCAGCGAATGAGCACTGCCTAGGAGAGACCTAAAACTGTATTTATTTTTGTTGATATTGCTAGACCATATATGTCGTAAACAGAGTCTTGGTATTCTATCATTGGTTAATCCCCACTGTCCTATTTTTCTACTCAGATCGTTGAATAGTTGGCATTGTTTTAGAGAAGATAGTGAGCTATACATCACATTAAATTATCACAATTTCCATCTGGATCAGACAATAAAGAGAGTTTGTTATGAGTGAAGAGTTTTATTATTTAAATTCTTAGTAAGCAATCTATATTAAAGTCATATGTTAAATTCATCAATATCAGTCATTAGAATATCATTAGAAATCAATAAGTTCTCAATAAATAACAATAAGCGTGTTCCATAGGAAAAAAATCCCTACTCTAAGAAGGAGAAGGAAAAGGTGTCAGTCTCAGATACCCATTGAGAATTCTGATGTCAAGAGAAAGCATGAAGCTTCGGCAGTTAAGAATCGCTCAAAGCAGAACTTCTCATAAACAGAGATTCTAGAAATTCAAAGTCATGGAGCAGCTCAAATAAAGTTTGAAGGGATTTGGAAAATGTGTGGATGGAATGTAGAGTTAACACACACTATTCTAGACAGACAAGAATATAGTTTCAATCTTTATGTAGCTTCTTCCCTCTTCTGTCGAGCAATCAGCTTCCGAAACGTATATTCCCCGTCTTCTCATGGGAACACAATATTCTTCAGACAACAACTTCTAAAACTGCAAATAGGTCTAAGTCCTCATGATTCATTCGCCCATTCAAGTCCATATTTCCACAAGTTAAACGTCATCCCTAACCTTCTAAATAACAAGTTTATTCATTAGCTAACAATGGTCTTTTTGGAAGTTGCATTGGAAAATCAAGTCCGTTTCAAAGGTCAAGTTCAAGTTTAAATGCTGAACTTACAATTTCTTAGCTCTATTGACTGTAATATGGCAGTGTCTCAGTGTATTAGGCCTAGCATGTTTAAGTAGGATTGCCTAGTGCAATTTCACCATAATTTCATCTTTGAAGTGTGTGGGACTTCAGGGGGGGTCTCAAACAGATTCGCACACACGGGTTGTCGGGGTAGAGCAGGTTTTATTATTTTATAATGTCTGCGTTTCTGTACAGGCACACGATAAAAGGGTAGGGGTTGTTCTGCCTCCTCCGCCGTGGTTCTTCCCCCTCCGGAGCGTCGATCCCAAGGTCTTCTGGGAGTTGTAGGCCTTTTACCCGCCGTCTCGATGTCCTCGTTGTGCCGGTATAGGATAAAGAAAAGAAAACCCGTCTCAGTACAAGACTTCGGTAAGACACTGCTTGTAGGGGAAAGGGGGTGAGGAAAACACACGTGCCCGCTAATACCCCTGCTCAGTGACGTGACCCCTTGTGCGCAGAAAACAACAACAAGGGTGTGCAGAGGGGGTTTCGTGCATTTAAGGGG
This sequence comes from Lissotriton helveticus, assembly GCF_964261635.1. Classification (NCBI taxonomy): domain Eukaryota; kingdom Metazoa; phylum Chordata; class Amphibia; order Caudata; family Salamandridae; genus Lissotriton; species Lissotriton helveticus. The sequence continues at coordinate 912,254,689 of NC_136071.1, read as the reverse complement.
GCTTCCCTCGCCTGATGCCTGCCCACCCTGTGAACTTGGACCGTACCTGGTCGAGCCACACTTCCGTGTTAGTGTGGCTGGGCGATGCGCGTTCCACAGAGCCTCCTGGCTTATAGCGGTAGCCGCCCTCAGCTTCGTCCACCGGTCCTGTCGTTGCCTTCTCTCCTGGAGTCCCCTCGTAGCTCCGCTCCGCCTCTGCTTCTCTCCCCGTCCTCCTCCGGGGTCGCGCTGGTGTTCCCTCGTATGTCCTCCGATGTTCCTCCTCTTCCTCCGCTTCCGTACTCCGCTCTCCTTCCTCCTCTTCCTCGGTTCTCAGTCTTTCCTCCGCCCTCCGATCGCCTTCCTCTTCTGTCCACTCCGCTCCGCTGTCTCTCCACTCACGCCACCAGTCTCCTACTCCGCCTCCGGGTGCCTCGCACACCTGGATTGATTCTGGGATGGGTTTTACCTCTTCGGGGAGGGCGTGCCGCCATTCCAGATCCGCCCCCTTAAAGGGGTAAGCTTGTCGGTTCTCCGCATCGGGCCGTCTTCGTATGTCATCAGGTGTATTCCATGCCTCTGTATGCTGGACAAAAAGGGTAGAAACATTAATAGGCATACCAGGGGGCCCCTCATCCGGGTCCCCCACGTCACAAAGTGTCAATAGCTTTGCACATTATTAAATATTAATTCTCTATATTTTTGAACGCTTCTCCAATATCACCTTTTCTGCAGTGCAGGATAAACCCCACTGTAAGAAAAGACAGAGTGAAGCTATCCATTGTCTCTCTCTCCCTCTCTCTCTCTCTCTCTCTCTCTCTCTCTCTTTCTCTCTCTCTCTCTCTCTCTCTCTCTCTCTCTCTCTCTCTCTCTTTCTCTCTCTCTCGTACAGTTCGTTTCATCCCAGATTTACTGTTGGTCAGCATAAATAATCTTTGCATGGATGTCAGTGGGTTTGGGGAAGTGTGGATACAGGAAAAACAACGAGAGAGAGAGAGGGTGTAACAAATGGGGCCACTCTTGTTCCCCCTAAACAATATTAAAACAACAACGAAAGAGTGTGCCGAACAGACAAAGAGAGCCAGCCACTCACTCACCAACCTAGTTGGTGGCATGCTTCATCAGAGGGTCCCCACCAGAGAGGCAGAGTGCCTCTCCGGTGTGCTACAACGCCTGACTACAGCGGAGCAAGTATTTGTGTGTGTGACGTGAGTGCAGTGGTGCGAATATGTAATCTAAAAGGTGCCTGAATTAATCCCAAAAAATTGTTATTGGTGGAAAACCAGGCATCAATAAAAACAGGTGCGTTGGATGTCTAGTAACTGGCTAAATTGACCAGATACATCCTATTCTGAGAAGAAAGAAATTGGTTGACATGTTTCTGCTTCGAAATGCAATTGGCGAAGCATTCATCAGGACCAGCACACCACGGGGCTATGTGCACGCTAAGGCGCCCCCTAACTGTGGTGGAATGAACAGAATCAACTCACGGTTATCTAGTTGACCCTTCAGGACTTCTGAGAGTCCATAATATCTGTGAAATTAAACAGACAAGCAAACAGACACACAGAACAAGTCATATGGCAAAGTGGTACATTATAGCTCAAGTGCTTATCCATAATCCAGAGTGTCTAGAGTCATGCTGCTGTTTAGTGCTCTTTGAAGTGCAGTTATATCACTAGCAACTTCATGTAATGCATTTGTGTCAGTGACATGTGAATCAACACTAACACTTTGTGCTATACAGGTGCTTTCGAGACGTGCTCTATTATTGTATAGCATTAAAACATGAAAAAAGAGGCGCGCCTACTGTCATGCACGCTTTACACGGAAATTACGGTTAAGTGTTCTAATTTAAGCAAAGAACATGACTATGCTGCTGGAGCGAGAGTGATTACAAGACTCAAGCTAAAAACAGATACGGCAGTTTGTTGAGCAAGTGTTAAAAAACTTGTTGTTACAAGTATGTTGTTAAAAGTAGGGCTTACGTGAGGAAATGTATGGCCTCGCGACATGGATCCCGGTGGGGGGCGGTGACTTATAGTCAAACACTGTAGGGATTCAAGAAAACAAAAAACTCCGGTCAAATTAGTAGTTGCCCTTGGGTTACCTTAAATTCGTGGTAGCGCTCTCGAATCCACTTACTTCATCAAAGACACATGCCCGTGTTTCACCTGCATACTTCCTTCCTTGGACCCCAAGGATAGCTAGGTGTCTGCTTTGCGTGTGTTTTAAATTAAAAAGATTGCCGGGTGGCAGGAGCACGGAGCGCTTCACTCATCGAAAAGTGCAATGACGTTTTACGCTAAGGATTAGCGTGATGCAAAGAGCTGAAACGCTCACCTCTACGTGTGTGGTTTTTTGACCCATGCTCAACAAACTGCTGTATCTATTGTTAGCTTGAGTCTTGCAACCACTCTCTTGCAATCCTGTGTAAAGCATGCGTGACAGTAGGCGCGCATATTTTTCTTCTTTATTTTCAATAGCAGCCATATTGACTTGTAACTGCTCAGAACAGGACTTAATTTCCCAAGAACCAAAGGGAAACCATAAAGTTCAACAAAAAAACATGCTCCATCAATCAGGAGCCGTCAGTCCCATGAACTGGTCTTGTCCCTTGTCGGATTCCCTCTTTCTTTCTGCAACCAAGCAGACAGTGGAAGATCTTTACTCTTGTTTTGCTGATTCCGGACCTAAAAGCAGAAACATTTGTGACTCCTGGAGAAAACGAAGGCTTACGAACAGCAAGCTCATTGAACAGCAGTCATTACAGAGAAAAATGAAAATGTGTTACTTACACGTAGATCCAATAACCCGGACGGGTCATGATTCATCCATGGGTGGGCTAATCCTCACCTCCGAGTCCGTGAAAGAATTGAAACTTTCCTTTGCGCAGGCTAGGAAATTTTTCACTCTATGTCAGGACCCTGGTTTAAAATAAAAACATTTTGAAGGTTGAATCTGACAACCAGTCTGCAGCATTCAGAATGTCCTCCAAACGAGCTCTCAAAACAAAAGTCTTTGAAGCCATTGTCCCCCGTGCCGAATGCGCACCAAAGACTTTGGTGTCGATGCCTGCTTCCGACATCTGCCATCGAACCCACTTGGCTATGGTCGGTGACAACACTGCTCTAAAAGGTTTCCTCAGAGCAATCAACAATTGTCGTTCCCCATGAGGCCGTTACTCCTCCGTCATCGACTCGTAGGCCTTAATACACCATACCATGCACAATTTGGGTGCAACTGGGAAGGCCAGGTAGGAGATCACCGGGACTGGCACTTAGTTCGACATGTCACATGAAACTTGGCCCCCTCAGGGGTGAAGGAGTGACCCGTGATATTGAGGGCATGGACGTCGGACACCCGTCTGCAAAATATCAAACAGAGCAACATTGCTAGCTTCGCTGACAACTGCTTGCATGAAAGGTATTTATTGCTAGGTCACCCTAACAACAAATTCAATACCTTATTCACATCCCAAAGGACTGGATACCACAGTTCCAGTGGAAGGGACCGCCGAATACCACGTAGCAGTTTCTTGACCAACGGATGTTCACCCACCAGAAGATTCACCACATTATGACCTGCTGAGATGGCAGACCGAAAGGTATTAACTAAGTGATAAGCCATGCCGTCTGAGGCAAGAGATGCCAGGAAATTTAAGATACGGACAATGTCTGCCTCCAAGGGATCCAGACTTCATTGCAGACACCAAGCCATCCAGCAAGACCAGGCTGAACAATATCCCTTAATTGTTCAAAAGAGGAGGTTCGCAGCATTACTTGAAAGGCCCAGGAGTTGCCATTGAGCCCGGTAATGATCCACGCCATAAGTGGAAGGGAGTCGTTCGACACCAGCAGCTGAACCTAAGGGGTGGATCCTGGAGTTTTTCCCTAGAAACAGTGGGGCATTCCTGCACAAAAAACTATGCAGAAAGGCATTTTTCTCTTTGTATGTGTTTGTATGTGTGCTGCACAATATAGCACACATGCAAGTAGAAAATATAGGGGAGTGTAGGCTGTCCGAGTGTCCAACACAAGAATGGGGTCGTTTTTAGACTTTAAACCAGTTCCTTTTAATTTTCAGGATTTTTAGTCTATTACTCTATGGGTAATTTCTTTCACTTTTCAGAAAACATATATTAAAAAAACAAAAGATGAAGAAGGTCTTGGGTTGACTTCAAGGTGGGCCGTCTACTTATTAGTCTTGGCCTCTGAGCTTGTCTTGCTGCTTTCCGGACTTCTTCGCCCCCGTAAGCCTCCCCAGAAGGGTAGAGAGTAAAAGAAAGGGACCAGGATTAATTACACTGTTCTTCCTATGGCTACTTGTGTGCTACCATCACCAGACGTAGTGTAGGGAGGGGGAATTAAAGAAAAAACGGGGAAAAGGGCTGGGTGTGCCGGAAGGGATGCCGACAAAATCAGTGACTTTTACTTCCCCTTATCATCCCCCCACCAGAATGCACCCCTCAAAGGTACTTGCCTTGGGCCACGACCCGATTCAAAAGGGGGTGGTGATGGACAGAGTATCTGAATTAAGCAGAACACTCCTACCCAGTCAAAAGATCAGGGCTTGATCCATCACCGTTTTTTAGCTCACTGCACCATCCCAGTTCAGAACCTGGCTACATGCAAATTAGTCTGACCCTGGCCCAGTGCATCATGGGAACAGGGCAGACCAAACTACCAAGCCAATTCTTTACTGGAAAGGAAACAAGCTTCCGGGGACCGGTTTCCGGCGTTTCCAGCCGCCCTCGCGGGTAACTGGGATATCGAGTCCTGAGACAGAGATACCAACCCTCCAGCCTTCTAAATCCCAGGTACTGAACTGACTAACCCCTTACAGAGAATTCTTGAGTCAGATTCTTGGCAAAACAAACTTAACTTAAACTGCTACTTACTTACTCCCTCCCACGTATTAGGCTTAGGTCAGGTACACCGGGGTAGGCGTAGTTAGAAGCACCAGTTGAGTACGATTAGTCAATGTATATATGTAGGTATATCTTTTATCCATTTTAAAGTATCATATGGCTACGAAACCATATCAATGCTTTTACAGTATTATTTTATAATCCTGCTTTTACTGTATGCACTTTACTTAACCTTAAGTATTGCTACTGTAGCGATTCATTTCTCTTGTATGAGAAAAAGAGACTGATCAATAAATAACACCTTTTATTGAACACGCCCATCTCTTCTATCTCTACAAACTGGTGGAACTAAGTATGCACGTACTGACTGAGTAAAATGATTGTCTTTTGTTTTCACACGACTCTAGAGATATACTCTTGATTAGGGGGGAGCAAAGTTGTCATGTTCTATGGTTGTCAGAAACTAAATCCCTTCTTGTCTATCCAGGGAGGTTAAACTCCTCCTTGCCTATTTGAGAAAGTTTCTAGTGAACTCTGAGCTAGCTGGCACACATAACTTTAAGTCTAATATCGTCAGTAGAAGACCTAGTTAACCACAGTCCTACGTCTATACTATTGAAGATAGTATTCCAATGCGCAGAGCCTATTGGGATAATAGGAACTACACTACATGGCGCCCAACGTTTGGTAAGGCGATAAAACTAACGCAAGGCATTAGAGTAACTCAGTCGTGCTTTTCCACACAGACCCTTTTCTCCCATAAAACTCCAAAGACGTCTGGAGTGGGTCAAAGGTTAAATCCGCCAAACTTAGTAGGAGGAGACTCCTATGTATGGGTTTTGGTTTATTCAACGTTGAAGGATACAGTGTTCCAAAATATTGTGCATCCAATCTTTGTTTCCGTAGAAACCTGATCTGCAACAAAAACCCTTCCTGTCAGTAAAATGTCAGACGGTGAAGGAGATAGGGAGACAGCTAGATTAGCAGCTCAACTCCTAGCGGAAGACACAAGTCTCCTACAGCAAGACCCGGATGCAATACTCATCCCGGTCAGCATAAGAAAAACTATAACTTTAAAACTCATAGAAAATGGACTGACATCGAGAGGTGGTACAGTCATATTCGTAATTGAGGCACACGAATATCGGCAGACAGAGGTATTCTATTCATGGATAAATTTTCCAGCAGCAAACGCTGTAACAAAGGAGTTCCACTATTACAAGATAGAGGAACCTCCGGATGAGTACACCCCTTTCGAGGAGGTGGAAATACCACTCAAATACCAAGAGCACCTGCTCTGGTTTAAAGGCGCCCTAAAACATAATGATCACATCACCAGGCTCGGTCCACTAGTTAGACCAGGAGCAACGTAGCCAGTTCTAGCCGGCTACACACCACATCCAGACATTGGAAAAATGTCGAAACCAGAACTTTTAGCACAGCTAGAACAACTGGTTAAAATACACAGACAATTAGTCCAATATGTAATGCGGACTTCAACAGTCCAACCAACTATTAAAATTCCACAGCTGACCCCTCATCAGGGGAACACAAATAAAATCACACCACAGAACATACAGTCCTGTCTAGGTAAAGTACCCATTAAAAGGGAACAAATTCCATTCTGGTTAGCACAGAAAATCACTCAAATAGAGGCGGTATTTCCAGATACCACCCCTGTTGAGAAACACAGGATTCTGACTATCTGTCTCCCAATGGGGATCGTACCACATGTGGAGGACTGTGACACTTGGGGTACAGTGTTTGCTTCCATTTACACAAAAACACATGGTGTTCCGTCCATGTCGGTAATACCAGAGGTGCTAAAACCGATTCAAAATGAATACGGTCCGGAACCTGCTTTAACTCTGGGTATGAAATTACTGAAAGACTTTAAGCAGGTCTCGGCAATATTACTAGCAAACATAAAAGGGGAAGCAGCAAATGTGGCAATCCGCCAAAGATTGAAGGAAACAGATATAGCAGAACAACCATTTGAACTTGCCAGAATCATAGAAAAATCCTATGAAGAGCTAGGAAGAGATAGTTTGGGTGGGAAACCAGTAAAACCCCAACTAATAGAAAATCCTGAAAAGGTATTTATTAAAAATAATCTAAACACTTCAAAAAAGAACTGGGATGGAAATAAACAATCCACTCCCAAAGAAAAAAGATTCCAGTCCAGAGGAAGGTCTCCTCGGCGGAGAGAAAGATCTCCGGACCAAGGACACAAGTCTCCCCAGAGGGAGCCCTCTGAGAAAAAATACAACCTTAGAAATAGGGATAATTTGAAGAAACCTGATAGATATCAAGATATTGATACACGTCCCTCTCGATCTTTTCAGACTTCCTCGCAGAAATCGGAAAGAAGAGGACGGTCAGAACAAAGGGAAGAGCACATCAAGTCCAAAGACAAAGAACCTGCTCATCAAAGTAAAAAGTTACAATTTCCAAAGAAGAAGGTAGCCAGCATTAAAATAATCAAACATGCCGAGGATCCTGAGGACTCAGTTGAAAAACGGAGAGTGGGCTCAGACAATGCTAGACAGCGCAGCAGAAGTTAGCATAGCTCGCAAGATCCTGATGAATCATCTGGAGACAGTGGACATGAATGAATACATTCAAGTGGAAACTGCAGATACCAGAGTTAGCAAACCTCATAAAATATATGAAATAACTTTACGTATAGAGGGAGATAAGACTAGGAAAATAAGGGGTCTGTTTTGGGATAATCTCTCCAAAGGCTATGACATCCTTTTAGCTGAAAAAGACTGGCCACCAGAGTTTGTCAGGGAATGCCCTCATGGCGAAGAAATGATTATGCCTGCCTTCTCAAATCATATTCCAATTCATAAAAATATACACTTGCAAGAAAGTGGGCAGTAGCCCAAGCTCCTGCACTATTTAAAAATCATGTGGGATGGGATGAGGACTCTCCTCCTCACAAGATCCAGTTAAAATCTCAACCAACTGCACAGAGGCATTACCCAATTAAGCAAGAAGCTAAAAAACAGGTCAGGGAGATCTTAGATCAACTTGAATACCAGGGGGTGATTGAAACATGCACCTCACAAACGAACAATCCTTTGTTTCCTGTCTCCAAACCAGATGATTCATATCGTCTAGTTTTGGACTACAGACACCTTAACTCATGCTGCAAAACGTTTGCAGTACAAAACTCACACAGTGCCGCACTAATGAATAGCATAGTGCGCAAAAAATACAAAACAACATTAGACATATCTAATGGATTCTTTTGTCAAAATATAGCACCTGAAAGCAGATATTTGACCGCATTCTCAATAAATGGCTCGCAGAAATTTCTGTTGTTTGCCCCAAGGGTTCAAGAACAGCCCAGGATTATTCTCAGCGAGAGTAACAGAATTACTACAAATATATGATGACGAGGCATTATCTTATGTCGATGACACCTATCTAACAGATAATGACTTGGATACTCACTTGAAAAGAGTGAACACCATAATACTTGGGTTCGCAGCAGAGGGTTACAAATTCAACTTCAAAAAGTAAGAATTGCCCATCTAACTGTCCCGTTGTTAGGATATGAATTATCAAGTGAAGGCAAAAGCCTGGCTGACAATTTCCTAGAGAAATGTGCTGTAATCCAAGCACCTAGAACACTGAAAAACTTGCAATCAATTCTAGGTTTCCTAAATTTCGGAAGAACTTACATTATAAATTATGCAGAGAGGGTTAAACCGCTCTATGATCTAATAAAACCAGATTTTAAAAGAATCAATTGGACTCAAAAACACACAGAAATTTTGAGATCTTTACAAACAGACATGTTAGTTAAAACAAAACTACAAACACGCGATAACACACGCAACCTTGTAATCCGAGTCATCCCAGGAAGATGCGGATTCACATACCTAACCTCTAATGAGGGAGAAACAGTACCAATAGCTTACAAATCACGCTTGTACACAGAAGCGGAAAAAACATTCAGCATTAAGGAAAACATTGTTCATGCGGTTCAAACATCTGTAGCAAGATAAAGATACCAAGCTGACGGCAGACGGATTACAGTCAGAACAGCAGAATCAGCCTTTGAGGCATTAACAAGCCCATGTAATTTACCTACAATGGCGGCACTAAATCCAAAATGGATACAATGGGAAGATTCTCTTGCTACAGACAGAGTGAAATACTATTTTGATCCGGAAATGAAAAAATTAAAAGATCTAGAATATGAAAGAGAATATCCTCTGCCTGGCGACATTCTGCCCATACGACAGTACGCCTGTGTAATATATACAGACGGACATGCTCAGCCCTCAGTGTGGGGAGAGCAAGCTTATAGCGCCACATGCGAGATTACAAAAGGCGTGTGGTGCAAAGGTAAATTGAAACCTCTATTTACAAAAACACACTCAGTGGAAAATAATTCAGAACAACAAACTGAAATAATAGCGTTAAAAATGGCGCTAGATAATGCGGATCGCGAATTCCCGACACTAATAGTGTGCGATTCATATTACTGCGTCAAATCATACAATAACGACTTGCAGAAATGGGTTGAAAATGGGTACAAAGATGACACAGGTGCCACAATAAAGCAAAAATCGCTTTGGGAACAAGTAGTTCTTTTACAGGAAGAACTACCAAAGACTCACGTGATACACTCACCGAGTCATCAGCGTGATGGCGTTCACGTTGCCGGGAATTTATTGGCTGAGAAAGGCACAGCGGAAGCAACTAAATCGGCTTCCGTAGCTACAAAAAAGTGTTCAGGAAAATACATTGACGGGGAAACAATGCTGGCGGTGAAAACGTCATCAAAAGGCGACTGCTCAGCGCTACCCATCAACTATCCACTCAATTATACATACATAATCGATGCGAACTCCGTTCCTTTTGCTCAAATCCCTGGAGTGGGGGATAGAGTAATTCCAAACACGAACAGGAGAGGCTTGTTAATAGCAGACGCACATATGGGTGAGGGTCTTAGACACCTCAAACTAAAAGATTCTCTGGAAGAATTGCAATCCACATACTGGTGGCCAGGAATGAGCCTGCAACACCACATATTTGCAAAAAACTGTCCAAACTGCAACAGAGATCGCAGTGGCGACCGAGACGGTGTTTTACCATGGCGGTTCGCTCAAGACGGGATTAAACAATAAAAATATAAAAACCCAATATGATTAATGCGTCAAATTAACATATAGAGACTATCATCACTTAAAATGTAGACCCCAGCTCTCGGCTGACGTCTGAACTGTTATATAAAGATTTGCGAGTCTATAATGGCATATACGCATGGGGCATGCTACATTCTGACCATTGCCCTGCTTTTAGCTCTCGAGCTTATGGGGGGCGTATGGCCAGCATGGGCATTGCATTGCGGGACTCTTATCACTTCCTTCCTGAGGGAGACGGGATGGTGTAAAGAAAAAACCAAGGCATAGAGCAATCTGTAACGGCAAAGGTATTAGGTTCGGGAGCTGGGTGGGTCAAACATTTAATAAGTGTCCAACGTAGTCTTAACAATCTACCAAGAAATTCTCTGAAAGGTCTCAGTCCGTACGAACTATTGTTTGGGACTAGAATGTTAATCCAGGACCTCGACAGTCAAACTTCAGTGGTTAAAGAAAAATGCTTTGATATCAAAGATCGTTTGGCTATTTTACAGGACTTAAACGAAACAAGAAAAGACCTGAGCAACATAAAGTTGAAACAGCAGCCAATAACCACTGAGGAGAAACCCCCTGTCCCAGCAAGGCCTGTCTGGATTCCAAAAATCGGGGATCTGGTCAGAGAGAAGATCGCGGTGAAGAAGGAATTTGGGCCTTCTTACAGAAAAGCAGTTCCTGTCTTGTCTGTCAACGGGACAAGATCAGTAGTACTACCGCCCCTTGCTGGTAAAAAGGAGAACCGAGTTGTATCCATCGACCTGGTTAAACCACAATCATGTGGCCAATAACAAGTAGTAGGCCAAGTGGACTCCCAAGAAGTAGCAGAACACCAAAGTTTGCTACAAACACAGAGGTTCAAACTGAAAGACTAATCACAATTGATAAACCTACAGTAAAACAACAAGGACTATGCAACAAAGCCATGGAACTTAAACCTCTTGAAACCCAAATTAAAATCTTAAATCAAGAAACACCAGTCTACAATGATGTAACCACAGACTATGCTAATGAAACAAAGAAAATTCCAAAAACAAAAAAGAATCCAGAAGCAATTGAAACAATTGACAGAACAGCATCAGGCTACTTCATCAACTTCGATGATTTTTCTGAGGATCTGAGTGAACCTGAGGAACAGCCGACAACAAAAACTTTTAAAGACAAAGCAAAGGAACTCTTTCATCAACTAAAAGAAACCTATCTGGTTTCTCCATGGATTGAACTTTGGGTGGCACTAGGAGTATTCATCCTCATACTTTGGCTCATCATGGTACTATGCTTGGGACATTTCATTGAGGGAAAATATGCTACAATGGACACAGCAAGTCAGAATATCAACTTGGTCCTGAAACCACACAAGTCTTCACACCTCGAGAAAAGAGAACTTTCTTCAGTAAACTTCACAGCCAATCCTATACCCGGTGGGGTAGCATGGGACAAAACTGATTACGAAATATATGGTCCGGTTGAGCTCCTGAAGTATCCTCATCAATTCAAGATTTCATTGAGTGACTTTGTAAAACCGAGCACATTCGCTGATGATTGGGACTTTGAAAGTATTAATGATATGATGTCTGATCTAGTAATGTCAGCTAAATTTACAGAACATGATTATTTGCAAGGTTCATCTAATTACGATCAAATGTTTTGTTACAACCATTATGGTAACCATTATCTGCATAAATCTACACAACCTAGAAATGTTTTAAATTTTAACCAATGGGAGCATTGTGCAACTCCACCAAAAGGCAGTTCAAAGACATTTTTTGATAAATATTCATACTTTTCAGGGTTTAACACAAGTAATGCAGAATCATTTTATTTCAAATTGTTAAATAAGACAGGAGTGAAAACCATGCTTACAAACACAAAATTGATATATTCGGACTCATTTTTTGAAAAAATGAATACATTCGGTTTTGATTTTTGGAACAATAACATTGAAACGAAAACAATCTGGGGCACAAAAGATTGGCAAGTGCAAGGTATAGAATCATTATTTGGAGCCTGCATGATCCCAGAACAAATTATATTTTTGAATGACACAATTCAACAGACTACCTGTCTTGGACTAGCAAAAATCAAAGACTTAAATAAACCGTCTATTCCAAAACCAACACCTAACAGTAATAGCACTACGGATGTTGAGATAGATATATCCTATATTTTAAACCAAAACAGAACACATCCTGATTGGAAACAATGGTTGATCTGGCCCACAGACACAAATAACTGTCAAGACAGATTCCTGAACAAAATACAGGGGTTCACATTGACCAGGCCAGACCCAAGATACTCCCAGAGACAACATCCAGGGATTGTAACTACTTACAGTGTGGGGAAACTCTGCCTTCAATGGCTACATACATCCACACTGTCAGAAATTAAGAAACACAACTTTACTTAAAGAAGGTGCTGACTTGCGTGATTTCATCATGGGACCACGCAAACAGCGTCAAAAACGTTTCATAGCGGCCTCTATATATGCAGCTTACAACGAAGCTTGGAAAGTAACTCAAATTGAGACAGGAGAAAAAATACGGGAAATTGACCGTGTTCATTTGGAAAAATCACTTTCTGTTGTAGACAATGGGTTAATGACTCTGTCTTCCAGAATATATTCACTGGACAGTATTGTATCTTCTGCAATCGATATAATAGAGCAAGACTTACTGATGTTGCAACACGGTCAGTCTCAATTACGTTCTATTGTACAGATTGGCTGGACGTTACAAAATCTGCGTTCAGGCTATGTGCCTTGGCGTTTAATCAACACAACGTCACTATTTAATATATTTAACCTTACTGATAAACAAATCAGTTTGGCACAAAAGGGTGCTGACTATACAATTCTGAGCATTGAAAAACTTGAGAGATTACCATTGACAATGTCAGAACGACCTGTCATTGAATGGAGAATACATGGGATGATAAATATACCGATAACAACTTTCCAGTTTCAATACTGCCAAAAATATATACAGGCAGGCCAGTATGAAAGGTTGGGTAAAGGATACCTTAAGTCAACATGGAACTTGCCCTATACACACACATGTGTCAGTAATAAAGGACAGAGTGTATTTCTTAGTGGTAATAATTGTGAAAAATCACTAAGTGGCATACTTCTGTGTCAGGGTATAAGTTTGCATGGGGCCTGCGAAGGGACTTCAAATAACCTTTCATGTCACCAGTTAGGCACACCTGCAACACAAATAGAACCATTCTTTAGAAGACTTTCGAACGGGAGTTACATTCTAATTGTGGATCACAGATGTTGTGGCTTGCTGCCAGGAAAACCTTATCTTGTAAGCGTGACTTCCAGGGTCATGTGCTGTGAAAGAGTATTGTTCCCGAATGATGCTCCAGACAGGGAGGGAAGGTTATGGCCCAGTTTAAAAATCTCTTCTATTCGAATTGATACTTTAAGCAGAATGAAGACTGTGCTTCTACAGACGCCAACCCAGTTGACGTCATCAAAAGAAACGTATGATCTCCAAGTTGCAAGGACAACGGCAGAGATTCATTCAATGTTATCAACAAATTGCCCCCTACACTTCGCAGAAATGCTGTACGAAATCTTAAATATTTCTGATACAAGTGGTATCGCAAGTGTATTTAAGACAGTTTTTTCAGGAGCTTTAACCCCATTCAAAGCGATCCTGGGTATTTTTCCAAATTTCGTCCATTCCATCTTTGGCGGACTTCCACTCCTGTTGGGACTCGTAGCAGGCATTTTATTCTTGCTACTCTTGCTTCGTTATGGCAAGCCATGTCACAGACAAGACTCCAGCAACAATGGAAGAAACGATCCTAGCTATCCGCTACCGGGACCGCATAACTAAAGTCCTTGGCTTAGCCCGGCTACGAGATCTAAATATGACCTGGTTTCTTTCATTCAGACCGATCTGGCAGAATTGTGTAATGCCTGTATTAAGGTGCATGGTATGCGGCGAAAAATGCGTGTTGGACACCTGTCTTACACTACAATCGGACGTACCATTGGATGCAGATACTTTGTTGGGTCCAGTAAAGGCTCATGCATTGTGCTGTCCCCAGCGGCTACCTATCCTGATGATGGCATTCGTGGAGACTTCACCACTACGATTGAAGGGTAGTGAAGTACAAGATGAAAGCAGCATCGACCAGGTACGACCTTCTGTAAGCAGTTCTGATCGAACCATCATTGAAAGCAATCATGCGCATGACTGCATGGTAGCGACATTTTCCAACCTAGTCGAACTTTCACCAGAAGCTGTAGACTGTTTTTCGAGAGTCTGTCTGAAATGATGTTTTCACCAGAACAGAGAGAATGAATTTTAATCAAACTTGCACACGGCGTTCCCTGAACTCTGAATTTGGCCTTCAGTCTTTTGAAAACAAAGTGACTGTGAACTATTTTTTCTCTTCTCCCATGAAAAGCGAAAACTTTTTTTCCCAATTCCAAAATATTTACCTTTTGGCACTTATCTTCTGCTTAAAGTAAAACTATTCTTAGAGAACAGAGCTTCTATTCTTAGGAATTCTAGAGACGTTACATTACCTCAACCTCTAGCTTATATGCAATTAACTGTGTTTATATGTGATGAGATGGTCTCGCAATTTTTTTTCTGTATCAAGAGCCATTTCATGTGTAATTTCGCAAATCATTCATGCTGATATAAAATGTGCATCTCCCTTTTGAATGATTATACTACTTGAATGCATACAGTACCTATACTCATTTCGTGCATTTCGCATACGCCATTTTTCAAATACAAAAAAAAAAGTGTTTTTGGGGTGGTTCGGTATACACATGCACTGTTAGTTATGTTTACTATTGCTTAGGTTAGTAAATATGTACATAAAATCGTGGAGTGGGTGTAGTGTGTTTATCTAGGTACCTATATTGATACTCCTATTTCTGACCCTTGTCCGGTTATTAATTCACTAATGTCCATACAACGGCACAGAAACCCGTTTTCAGATTAGGTCATAGCGCATGCTGTCACATTAAGCAAGCACTATCCCTCCAGCCCCCTAGAAAGCACACCGAGTTCTCAAAACAAATCAAACCTCCAGCAGACCTGGGAAATCCCCCGCAGCTATTGTTTTGATTTCGCTCGAGAACTCCTGAAAAGAATGTAAGAACGACCAGTCCTTATGACATTCTTACTGACGTCTTATGTCCATCCTTACGTCAAACTCGGCACCTTTCAGGTATAAATATACCAACGCTGCCCTAAGCAAAGACACGGTGGTGACGAGCTTGGAGCAGCGCTACTTGCCGGAGAGCCCAGCTGATGCAGAAAAGCCCACGGACGCTGCCCCTCCCTTTTGACGCGCTGAGAGAGACGCTGCCTTTTCTCCTGCCGAGAAATCCAGCCTCCGGCGCTTCCAGCCGCCCTCGCGGGTAACTGGGATATCGAGTCCTGAGACAGAGATACCAACCCTCCAGCCTTCTAAATCCCAGGTACTGAACTGACTAACCCCTTACAGAGAATTCTTGAGTCAGATTCTTGGCAAAACAAACTTAACTTAAACTGCTACTTACTTACTCCCTCCCACGTATTAGGCTTAGGTCAGGTACACCGGGGTAGGCGTAGTTAGAAGCACCAGTTGAGTACGATTAGTCAATGTATATATGTAGGTATATCTTTTATCCATTTTAAAGTATCATATGGCTACGAAACCATATCAATGCTTTTACAGTATTATTTTATAATCCTGCTTTTACTGTATGCACTTTACTTAACCTTAAGTATTGCTACTGTAGCGATTCATTTCTCTTGTATGAGAAAAAGAGACTGATCAATAAATAACACCTTTTATTGAACACGCCCATCTCTTCTATCTCTACAAACTGGTGGAACTAAGTATGCACGTACTGACTGAGTAAAATGATTGTCTTTTGTTTTCACACGACTCTAGAGATATACCAAAGTTGTCATGTTCTATGGTTGTCAGAAACTAAATCCCTTCTTGTCTATCCAGGGAGGTTAAACTCCTCCTTGCCTATTCGAGAAAGTTTCTAGTGAACTCTGAGCTAGCTGGCACACATAACTTTAAGTCTAATATCGTCAGTAGAAGACCTAGTTAACCACAGTCCTACGTCTATACTGTTGAAGATAGTATTCCAATGCGCAGAGCCTATTGCGATAATAGGAACTACACTACAGTTACATCAGCCTTGGGGAGCTGCAGGATTTTGTCATAAATCAATTTCTACAACCCTTTGAAGATAAGTATTTTCATCACAATCCATGAGTGGATGCATGGAAACACACCTGTGCCACCCATGGAATGTAAATTGTCCTGTGTTGAATTACTTTGGGTTACAATGCAACGTAAATCATGATTTGATTTGATTGTACATACCAACCTAACACTTTGGGACCCATTAGGATTGCAGGCGGATTGCTCCCGCCGTGCCGGAGGGGGCAATCCGCCAGCCATCCCCACAAAAAAGACCCCCTGACATATCACAGTGGCTGGGGGGTCCGCGGCGGACGAAAAGACCGTCCGCTGCTTTTCCGCCCGGTCGACATGTCGATCGGGTGGAAAAGTGTACAATATGGTGGCAGTGTCTGACAGACACCGCCAGCCATATTACAATTTGGCCTTGAACATGCCTTTCCGTGGCAGCAATGGAAAGGCATGCAGAGATTGCTTGGGGGGCGCGTTGCGGGCCCCCCAGGGACTCTGGGGGGGTGGATGGTGCACATGGGGAGTACCTATGGTACCCCCCTGCCTTTCAATGAACAACGTGGCAGGCACCGCGCAGTGCCTGTCACGTTGTGCATTGAAACGCACAACCTGCCTCTGTGGCATTAAGTAGGGGCGATGCTCTCTGCATCGCCCGCCGCAATGTTGCAGATGCCCAATGCACCCGCCAGTGTGGCGGGTGCATGCAAATTGGGAGTGCAGGACCCCCGCGCCCTCAGCGGGCGGTCCTGGTTCCCGAGGGTATGGTGGGCGGACAAAGTCCGCCCCCCATACTAATGGGGCCCTATGTGTCCAGTCTGCATTAAAAAAGTAATGGGAATCCAACACAACTTAATTTTAAATATCGGCTTATGTTCGCAGCAACACAATATGATGTGCTTCTGCCATACACACAACACTGAAACGCTTCTAACTTACGCAATACTGCATTCACACACTTTTTCATTCTGACACTACTACCTTACAAGCATAAGCAACCTATCAATCCTGTCACTTCGCCGCACACCATTGCCACAGCAACACAATCATAATAAAAGAACAATTTTGGTGATCTGCACAACATCAAAATGTTTTCTACTTAGACCAGGAAAGAAGCACTTCAAAATGTAAATGTATATGTGTGTAGTCCAAAATCGTTACATGTAACATATCTATAATTTCATGTGTTTAAATAGTGATGGCACGTTCAGTCCATTAAAACATCCAAAGAGGCCAATTTGTATTTCTGTTTTAATTTTTATTCTTCTTTACCCCATATAAAAAAACTTTCTATTTAGGCCACAAAATAAATTCAGCCTCTTCGATCCAAGGGCACCCATTCAGTAGCATGCTGCCCAATTGTGCGTTAGCTCACTGAGTGAATGAAGCAAACCGAAAATGCATATGCAATGAAATAACCATAAATCTGTTAGTTAGCCCTACTGATGTCATTCATTTGATTGCCTACAATAGTTTTGCTGCATTGTGTACATATCTCTTTGAATGAGACCTGTGCGAACCTTTGTTCTTCATTAACATTGCATAGGCAAGCATGGTAGGACATCTTGGGAACGTCTGTTTTAAAGCATAAGAAAAAGCATTCCAAGATGTTTGCCATGCATATGCACATGGGCACCATGCATGGGTGACCACTTTGGAATGGATTATGAGAAAGAAAGAAAGAAAGAAAGAAAGAAAGAAAGAAAGAAAGGAAGAAAGAAAGAAAGAAAGAAAGGAAGAAAGAAAGGAAGAAAGAAAGAAAGAAAGAAAGAAAGAGAGAGAGAGAGAGAGAGAGAGAGAGAGAGAGAAAAAAAAATAGTCCCTTGTACAATGTTGTGTCTTGACGTCAGCAGTGGAAGGATAGTACTCATTCAATAAAAAACATGGTAAGACCGAAATGCTCCTTGGGTGGGGCAAACACAAGAATAAGGGAGAAAGCTATCAAATCAGAATCAAGGAACAGAACTAAATAAGAAAGCCATCAAATAATGAGCAAGGATGGACACAAAACCCTCTCTAAAGGTCCAATTCACAAAAAGACATACGACTCGTAAAATTACAAGTGCGGAGTCTCCACAGTCATGGCGGAATCTCCGAACTCAGGGTGGAATCTCCACACTGCAGTGCTCAATGCAAAAATTCCTCCACAAGTGCGGAGAGTCCACCACGAGTGAGGAGACTTTGCACTCATAACTTCTACGAGTCGTAAGTCCCTTAGTGAATCGGGCTCTCAATTTATATTGAACACAATGGGTCTGTTGCCAATGAACAGCTAAAGCTATCTGTAGGCGAGAACTAACAAGCATTTACAATGCAATGGTTTCACCTTTATAAAAGTTGGAGCTATTGGTATTTTAAATGACAAACCTTTCATTTATGTGTTGGTTTGGAAAACAGATAAATAAATGGCATTGTCATTTACAATGCCAATAGCTTAATCTTGCGCAAATGCGAGTCCTATTGCATTTGCAATGCAATAGGTCGCATATTTACGCAAGTTTGAGCTATTGACATTGCAAATAACAATACGTTTTATTTATGTTTCAAAAACCAAAACATAAATAAAAGGTCTCTCACACTGCTGTCTCTCCCTAGAACACACACACTGCTGTCTCACGCTGCTGTCTCTCTCACACACTGCTGTTTCTCCCACACTGCTGTCTTTCTTACACACAATGCTGTCTCTCACACTGCTGTCTCTCATACACACTGCTGTCTCTCACACTGCAGGTGTGGGTTGTGGGATGTGGGTTTCCAGCTCATATCTTGAGGGTGGGCGCTGCTGCCTTTCATGGGTATTTTTTTTATACATACTCCCCAGGGCATTAGCGGTTGCTTCAGAAGCTTTTATTTTGAGGGGAGAGATGTTGGGGGTCAAATCTCAGCCCAAAGCCTCGACCCCTCTTCATGACCTTGTGCCCTCATGCCTTGTAAACGCAATTGGCTTATGATTTTGTCCCTTTATAGACACATCTCCTATAAGATCCTCCCCCCAAAACCTCGCCCCCCATTGTGAAATGTATCTGCAAGTTGGCATGCCTGGGCAGTAATTGTGTGGCAGCCAATGGATCACTGCAAAAATGCAGCGTACAATTCACTGGAGCTGTCAGTGACGCAACAGCTATGACCGTCTTAACAATAGGGACAAAAGGCGCTGGTGTGACCCATACAGTCAGTCTGAGGGGCTATGGACTCCCAAGTGGCACGCCTAAACCCTATAGCTCAGTAAGGTCGTCATGCAAGTGTCTATTGTTTAAAATAGCAGTCGTTTTTATGCATCCAAGATGTTGCACCATTGTCAACTGTTAAGTTATCGCAGGCCGAGACCTAAAAAACAAATCTATATTGTAAAAGCTCAATAGATGCATACTACACATGAACTTACATCCGCAGTGCAAAGTCTACGTTCAAATCTGCCAATCGCGGCTTGCACTCAATTAAAAAGAATAAAAAAGCAAAATCGAAAACAACCCCACAAACCAAATTAAGTGAAGTGAAATAATAAATATACAAAAAAGTCAGGTAAATCAGCAAGCAAACTGAATAGAGCCGAACTTGCCATACAAACGATCAAAGTGAATGGATGCGCAGACCTGGGCAGGGTTGGTGAGGTTTCACCTGGAGGACGGCGTTTGAAGCCAGAGCCACTGCTGGAAGAGAGGCGCGAAAGGGCTCAGTGAAGCGGGCATCAGTAGGAGAGCTCTGTGACCATGGGGCACTGCAGGAGGGCAGCCGGGAGGAGACCCCTAGGCAGCACAGGACATACGAAGGATTAGACCCCAGGAACCACTAAAGGGGAGACCCCTGAGGGATACAGGGCAACTGAAGGGGAAGACCCCAGGAACTACTGAAGGTGAAGACCTCCGAGTGATACACAACCACAGAAGGGGTACACACCCAGGAATAAGGAACCACCGAGGGGGAGACCCCCGAAGGATACAGGACCACAGAAGGGGTACACACCCAGGAATAAGGAAATAAGGAACCACAGAGGGGGAGACCCCCGACGGATACAGGACCACTGAGGGGGTACACACACAGGAATAAGGAACCACCGAAGGGGAGACCCCCGACGGATACAGGACCCCTGAAGGGGTAGACCCCTGGAATAAAGACCCGCTTAAGGGGCGCACCTTGAGGGATACTGGACCTCTCAAGTGAGACACCACAAACGACACAAGACCACTAAAGAGGAACCCCCGAGGGGCACAATAATTGAAGGGTGAGGCTGCAATCGCCTGGAAATTAACACCACTGAAGGGAGAGATGCCCCACTGCCACAGGCGCACTGAATGCACTCTCCAGTGGGACTCTGGACCGCTCGAGGGGACACTCCGGAAGCCCAGGACCTATCCAAGGGAAACATGGTGCAGCACTCACCGGGTCGCCCCCACTGACCCCGGAGCAGAGCCAGGCGGTGCGTGCTCGTTCTGCCGGTGGTGGGGCTCGGGGGCCAGGCCTGTGCTGCTCAGTGACATCCCCGGGGCGGCAGCAGCAACACGAATGGCTGCCGCAGGGTTCATGCCGCCTCTACTCTCCCTCACGGGGTGCCTGCTGATGCCAACAGGTGAGCGGGCACGGTGGGAGGGGCACTGAAGGAGGGTACACACAGGACTAAAGAAGAAGCGGATGCCCGGTGTCCTGTTTCCTGCCCCATGGCTTGTTTAGGATCTCTCAAAGTTCTAGCCTTTTTTGTGTTTCCGGCCTCCCTAAGGGGCGAGGGGGCGTTATTGTGTGCGGTATGTGCCCAGCGTTGGATATGCACATCCGCTGAGCCGGTGGGGCACTCGAATGGTCCGGGCGCCGTGCCAGTCTTCAAGCGCTGCATTAAAGAGGTGTGCGCGTAGTGCCTCGTTTTCACGCTATTTTCATTCTGTCTAATAAAGAGGCATCGAAACCTGCGGGTTTTTCAATACCTACTAACACTGTAACACCTGCTTTGCATGTGGCGTTAAATCATGCAGTTTGATGGCAGATTGACGGGCACACGGACAGCGGGAGGGGGGACGGGCACACGGACAGCGGGAGGGGGGTGGGAATGGGCTCACGGACAGCGGGAGGGGGGGCGGGAACGGGCTCACGGACAGCGGGAGGGGGGCGGGAACGGACAGCGGGACATCGCGCAACCCACCCCTGCAAAGGACACTTCCGAAATGGCGAAAACAAAGCTTAAAAAAAACAACAAAAAAACACGCCCACAGCCGCATTACGTGGGCAAAAGCCTAAAATTCTCGGGAACGCCCACGAATCTGCTCCGGCATTGACGGACAGATCTCTGTTCCAATGGCTAGCCTCCATTTATGGAGCTAGCCAAGGGAACAGAGGGGCGGGACTACACACACATACTCTAGACAAAAGTTTTCGCCTGCGTGAAACGCTGCTTGCGCAGCTTTCGACAGGCGAAACCTAAAAACCCCAATCAATTGAGTGAAAGAGCCAAGCTAATAATTCATTGTAATATAAGTCACTACTTTTACCACATTAGTAAAAACATGGAGTAAGTTCTTAACTTTAGGTGAAAGAAGGCCTGCTTCCTTAAACCAAGATAACCTTCAATAGTAGGCCTTCTTTGGCCCACGCTTCTCACTCTGGTTGCAACTAAATATGTTAAGATAGATTGCTATCATGGAAAAGGACCAATGCTTAATTAGAGGAAGACTGCAAGCTGGGGCCTTGGTGACCATGCATTGGCTACTGTTTTCTGATACATAACGAGCCTTGATGACAGAAGGTTGCCACTGATTCTCAACATTGTAAGGTTACATTTCGCAAGTTGATTACTGGTGACTGGGTTAATTCTTAACAAGACAGAACAGTTCATAAAGTTGTAGAAGTTGCCGCAGGACTAGAAAGATGCCTAGGTGGATATGCCACAAAAGTCAGCATCATGGATCAGCCACTTCATCTACTGTGGATAACATTAATTTTAATCATGACGACAGCATTGTTAAGCTGTATAACTGTGTGGGGAGAAGGTATTATCCCAAATGGGGAGATGTTTGGCCTGATTTAGATCTTGGCGAATGAGTTACTCCATCACAATGGTGACAGATATCCTGTCCGCCTAAATATAATTCCCATTATATCCTATGGGATTTATATTTCGGCGGATGGAATATCCGTCGCCATTGTGACCAATAACCCATCCGTGAAATCTAAATCAGGGCCCTTGTGTTTTAGGGATGTGGCACGGAATCTCAAAAGTGAACAAACTTGCCTCAAGCAATGCAAACGTCTTGTGTAATGCAAGCTAATTGATGCCTACAGCAGTCGCATGTATACAACAAGTCTCATTGTTTGAACTCTGCATTTAGTAGAAGAGGTGCATTCTAGTAAAATTATAGCATAACAGAATCTGAAAATCTAACAATTTACAATGTATGTGGGCCCTTCTTTAAAGTTCTCACACTGCCTTCCAAAAAGGGCACCTCACTTCCACTCCTAAGTTTCTAACATATCCAAATTGCTGGCATTGTTTTAAAGTTTTATTGACAGCTGCGAATTGCTATTGGGTGTGGCAGGTGTTGTGAAACATTATCCCATTTCAGCAGAAAGAGGTCATACCCAAAGCCCACTATAAGAGCCTGATTCCATTGTGTGGTACAGGGTGCGGTATTTACCACAGCCAGTAAATATTTTTAAGCCACTGTGTGAGTGTCGTAAATACCGCATATTCTTAGTTGTTAACTTAGAAATGAGACATATTGTGCAGAATCGAATTTAACACACTGAATCCTTCATGTTTTGCTAATTTCTAAATATATTCTCCTCAATACATTTCAGCAGGATTGACCTGCCTGAATCTATCAGCGGAAAACCGCGAGGGTGTGACAATTATCATCACACACCTGGTAATTTAGATGGCTTAATGATATACTGGATATAATAGGTCGGTTGCTAAACATAGGCAAGACCTAAAATGGGACAGGTAGAACAATAATGGAGACAGGAAGGGTGAATCAGAAATTACAGGGACTGGATGAGGCAAAACAGAAAAGTGTTTTGTTCTTGTAAAGGCGATGCTTACTAATGAAGCATAAAAAATGAAAGAAAAGAAGAAAGGAAAGGAAATGGAACGTTGCCCTAACAGGCCGCGTGTTTCTCTGTTAGACTTTGTCAATGAAATGAAACAGGCATGTTTTCACTTAGTTTAAAGCTACTTGTCATACACTGTCATTAGCAAACTTCCATTTATACCAAAAGCGCTTTGATTAGAAGCATCATTATAATTCCAGCATTCAAAATGAAATACATCTTTTATCATCCAGATCGTTTTAAATGCTTTAGGAAACTCCTTTGTACAAGTGCAGGTATTACCAGTAAAAATACATTTAGGGAAGGACTTTGTGGATTTAATTTTTTTAAGTTTCTTTAGTAAGACAGAAAAGTGAATGTCGGAGGCCACAACTATTAATCAATTTTTTGTAACATTAATGGTGAAATAAAATAATTATAGTCTAAGGGCTATAGTGTTCATGGCCTTTTTCTTAGTCCTCAGGCATTAGTGCCTAAGCAGAGGGTTTATGGCAGCATTTAGTTTTCGGCCAGAGGATTTGTGGACGAATATGCTTTTAAAACAGAGCATATACAGCAGCTTTGGTCATTATCACACCATATTCTTCATAGTCATTGTTAGAACTGGGAGTCTCTAGTTGGCTGAGGTAGGTACCTTAGTCCAAATAGGGACCCTTGCTTCTAACTCAGGGAAAGTCAGGGAATGTAAGGTCATCTTCTCAGATAGCCCCTGCTCACCCCCTCGGTAGCTGGCACGAGCAGCCAGGCCTATTTCCAAGGCAACTGTGTAAAGTATTTGCACCACGCTCTCAGTAACCTAGTGATAACACCACAAATGGACTCCACACGAGTTTCATATAAACAATTATATGTTTATAAAAAAAAGTTATACGATGAGACCACACAATAAAAATCCAACAAATGCATATTTGTAATTTTTGCCTTGCCAGTTATTAGGCCAGCAAGCCCTTGTAGGTTCTTGCAGTATTAATGAGCAATTCTCGATGATCCAATGCAGTCCTAATGCAATGCTATGCAGTTGGTAATGCAAGAATCAGGCACTTCGTAATGTAAAAATAATGCAATTCGTAATGCAACAATCAGGCAGGTCGTAATGCCAAAATAATGCAATTCGCAATGCAACAATCAGGCAGTTCGTAATACAACAATCAGGCAGTTCGTAATGCAAAATTAATGCAATTCGTAATGCAACTATCAGGCAGTTCGTAATGCAAAAATAATGCAATTCGTAATGCAGAAATAATGTACTCCGGCACCGATCGCGGTGTCCTGGATGGTCTCTATGCCCCTCTTACTTATTCACAGTCCGCTACTGCCAAAATATGCCCCCAACTGTTATGATGGAAAACAAAGTGCAGCTCCACACTCTGGCCCTGGTACTGCCACTCCTCGGCAAGTACGCTCCACGATATGGACTTGAGCAGAGGCTCGCGCTGCCAAAGAGGGGAAAGGCCGAGAGTGTTTTTCTAGTAGGCCACACTCTGCCCCACGCTTGCTGAGAGTTACCTGAGGGGTACGTTCTCACTCTCCTCGTGGCTTGGGCCTCCAATGCGACTTCATTGATCTTGGGCAGTAGAACTCGGACCCCCGAAGGAGATGGTTCGAGGTCTCTCTTTGGTAAAGGCAGGCTCGGGCCAGCGGAGGTGAATTCCCACAGCTCCTCTGGGGATGCCGGTCTGGGCCGATGGCAATGACGATTACAGCACTTCTGGTCACACTGTTGATCAAAGTAGAGAACAAGACTACTCCGGGACATACAGTCACGGGGCAAGTTCTCACGAAGGTCTCAGGCTGCCACAGGGCACATGCACACAGCGTCGCTGAGACTCACTTGAGCTACGGGTGCACACAATCACAGGGAAATCCTCATGAAGGTCTCAGGCTGTATGAAGCACACACACAGCATCGCTGAGACTCACTTGACTCCGGGTGCACATGATCACAGAACAATCCTCATGAAGGTCTTAGGTCGCAACAAGGCACACACACACACACAGCATCCCTGAGACTCACTTGAGCTCTGGGTGCCCACGATCACAGGGCAATCCTCACGGAGGTCTCAGGCTGCACAAAGCACACGCACACAGCGTTGCTGAGACTCACTTGAGCTTCGTGTGCACACGATTACAGGATAATCCTCATGAAGGTCTCAAGTTGCACAAAGCACATGCACACAGCATTGCTGAGACTCCCTTGGACTCCGAGTGCACACGATCACGGGGAAGTTCTTACGAAGGTCTCAGGGTGCAAAAAGCACACGCACACAGTGTCGCTGAGACACCCTTGCAAACTTTTATGTTCCTGAGTTTCCACAACCGGGAGCCAGCTCTCCTCGGGCCCTTAGGGAAAAGTTACTTTAGGACACGGCACATAGCAAAGTCCTTTCAAGCAGGGGAACATAGCACACAGCAAAGTCCCTTAGCCTCTCCTTAGTTAGATCAGAAAACTACAGGCCAGGCCTAGAACACACAGCACTCAGTCCTTCAACTGTTCTTCCTTTGGCAGAGGTTCCTCTTGACCACAAAGTAGTTTTCATTCCTTTTCAGAATTGCTCAGTCCAATGTTCAGGGGTTTCAGCTCTGATAGTTATACCCCTAAATGTATTTGAAGTCTTTGTGTTCAGGGGGGCACTGGCCCCTGTCCAAACCAGTTCTGGGTGTCTCCCTGCCAGTGACACCTTCTTCCTTTGATTAGTGGGGGTCTGGATCCTCAATCACTCAGCAGGAGATGGAGCCATTGCTTTATGGCAGCAGCCCAGGCCTCTTCACCTCCAGGGTCTACTCCACCCCCCTACACTCCAGATGCCGGTCAGCCTGTTGCTCTCTCACCTCCTCCCCTGGGTCAAGACATTCCCTAGATCCTATCACATTCAAATTCAGCCAGTCAATCCACAACCAGGCAGAGACACACAGAAGTGTTAGAACACAGAAACCAGTCACTTCTAAAAGCATGGTTTCTAAACACACAAATCAAAAACCACCTTCACAAAAAGATGTGTTATTAAATTCTGAATTCAGGCACACTAAACTTCTCCTCTCCATCTTAAGCCTATGGGAAGATAGGCTGGAAACATATTACTCAGCTTTCCCCATTCTGTTCTATGGGCAAGATGGCCTTGCAAAAGTGAAAAACAAATTTGGTATTTTTTCCCTGTCAGGACATGGTACACACCTTAGTACATGTCCTACCTTTCACATTTACTGCACCCTGCCCAGGGGGGTACCTTGGGCCTACCATAGGGGTGTCCGATGTGCATAAAAAGGGAAGAATAAGGCCCTTTTCAGGACAACAAGGTAGTTTAAGAAACTGCACTCAGGCACTGCAGTGGCAGGCCTGAGTTATCTCTTTAGGGTTTCTTGTGTGGTGGCACAATTAGTGCTGCAGGCCCACTAGTAGCATTTACATAACCAGCCCTGGCACACATAGTGCACTTTGCTAGGGACTTTACTAGTAAGGGAAACATACCAATTATGGACAATCAATTACCATTACACTTTACAAATGGGGCACTTGCACTTTAACACTGTTCAGCAGTGGCAAAGTGCCCAAAGCATCAGAGTTGGCAACACCATGTCAGAAAAAAGGTCTAGGGGGAAGGCAAAACGTTTAGGAAACTTTAGCCAAAAAGGGCCAAATCCAACAGTCATGTTCTCTGTCACACTCTGGAGGTACAGCATTTGGTGCTATGCTTTGTGGTGTTGAGTCTTACAGTAGAAAATATTGGTCGAAAATTCACCAGTGGAAAAATTCACATGTTAAATAAAACAGTCCTCTTTTGAGTTTTGGGAAAGGTTTGCACAATGGTAACGCAACATGATTGCACTAAGGTTTATGCCCAAGTTAGTCCTTGATTCAAAGTGGGTAGGAGTTTTCCAACCCATGCGCTAACCGCTCATTGCACAGGGGTTGGAATTCTGAGTGAAGTGGAGTTTACTGCATCTGGTATCTACTGTGTGTGACATAGTCCACATCCTTGGTTACATTTCAGCAGGTCAAACATTCCGTAATTTAAAAGACGAAAAGAGTACAGTATTTACAGTGACATGCAGATGTTGATGCAGTAAGCCTTTATATTCACTACAGTTCCTTAGCCAAGAAATATATATGTAAATACAGCTATATGAGCAGGATAGTAATGTCTGAAATAAAGTTAGGGCTTTGGAGAATAATTTAGAAAGGAGGTGTCAGAGCTACAGTGCGATCTTACCTTATTGTTTGCGCTGTGACTTCTCTGGGACTATATGGACCCAACTCCTGATGCCCTACCTTACTTTCTAGCGATTGATTCTCCATTAGGAAGACTTGGTCGGGTCTGGGGAAGAGGGTATGGTTGTTGGTGCTTTTCCATATCCCTGTACTCTTGCCTGTTGAAGAACCTTAAAAAACAAAGAGGAATTTGGTATGTTGAGTTGTAGTGCCTACTTTCTTGTTCTATGCACCTTTTAGGAGCAACAACTACCTGCGATCAACTTGCTTGCTTGCATGGGATGGGTGCACTACAGTGGTGTGTACAGGAAGACTTCTGATTAGTTTCTCTTAGGTCTTCTATTGTGTTGTTTATTAGTCTTCAAATAACAATAAATGAAGGGGAATTTGATTCGTCTTAAACTGCCAACCCATACTTAAAATAATACACAATAATACTCAATAGGCTTATACATTTACTAATACAAAGTTCCACTCACTTCTTATGACATAATGAGTTACACTCAATTGAGTGTTTAATGCACACTGATGATTATTGAAAGCTTCATTTTATCTTTTTACATTCTTTCTAAAGTTCTCTTAGTCCTGGAAATGTATTTCTTAATCAAACCTTGTACATTTTCTCTGTGAATACCAAATCGCCAGAAGTTCTTTGTTTTTAGTTCAACTGTGAATAGAATTAGCAAACTGCATAGCGATGCAGGTAATAGTAATTTAAGCGTGTACCTGAATGATAGTTCCGGTGGTTGTTTCAGGCTTACTGTTTTGCTTTGTGTTTTTCTTTCAGATTAATTTGTTACTGGCTGCACCCAAGCTGGAAGAAGGCAGTCATTACCGGAATGATGAAGGTAGACCCAAAGGTTGGTGTGACCGTTGCTGTAACAAAATCAAGGTAAGTGAAGCGGAATGCTGCGGAAAACCTGCTTCCTCAAGGGTCTTAAGGCAAAGCATGTGCTCCAAGATGGTTGCGATTTTAATACTCACTACGCCCATCATGGCCGCTGAGATTTTCCCAAAGTCTAATGAGATTTTGGCAAATCTCGCAGTAAGACACCAGACATGATTTCAAACTGGTGCTTCTCATTAAAGGGAGCATCACACTTTATAAGTGAGTCGATTTTTTATTTAGAAAGCGCAACAAATGCCCATAGTCATCAAGGCTCTATAGTCACAGCAGCATGCATAATACAGCGGTAAATTAAACAGTTACGAGGCCAAGAAAAGAGACAGCCTATACAGTGTACTGCCAGGTCTTTAATGCCTTTCTGAAAGGTAAATGCCCTTTGAAGTCTAAGACTGGGGGAGCAAGTTCCAGAGTCTGGCAACAGCAAACTAAGAAAGCTCTGCCACCCCATCTCATCTTGCTCTGGGCAAAGTGACCAGATTGAGATAGGCTCATCGCAGTTCTCAACCTGGAATGTACAAATGGAACATCTCCATTATCCAAGCTGGGTTTGTTTGATAGAGAGCCTTATGTACCATACAGATAGCCTTAAATGTGATAGGCTTTCTGATAGAAAGCTCACGCAGCCCAGCAGAAGCAGATTGACGCTTGGGAATATCAAGAACAGCCCTGACAAGAGCATTCTGTGCTAATTGCAGTATTGCTTGGGTACTGATATTAGAATCCAGATAGAGAGCATTGCAGTAATCGGTTCTCGACATAACCAATGCCATAGCAACCTGCTTCCATGCTGAGATGGGAATTAAGTGAAAGATTTCTTTTTACATTCTTATAAGCCACGAGTTTGTTGCAACTGTGAGAGTGGCCTGTCCGTTAAGAGAAAGCTCAGTATATAGAATCACTCCAAGATTTTTTGCATCATCTGCTGGAACAAGTGCAATTTTAGCTTGCAGACGCACATTTCGGAACAGCTGTTGCTTAAGAAATCTGGTACCCTGCTGTTTCTCTATTGGGGCACGTTTGATACCATTCTAAAAATAGTTTTTCCCACCGTATGACTGGAAATGACTGCCGAATGATTACTATTCTGCTCAGTCACATTTTTTTAATCGCGTCTATGTTGTGTGCACAATAATCGTCTGATTTTAATCCCTACCTTGCTGGGCGTCGTTTTCTCTCCCTGGTCCACCACAGCTTGTGCTGGTTGTGTGGAGGGAGGCTGCATAACGGCACCACTATGAGCAATACTCACTTCCTGTAGCACACTAGAGGTGACCATTTTGGTGAAGGTGACGGTCTGGTCTCCTGACTGGGACCGATCTCAGTCACCTATTTCAAGCACAGATGGCGCCGACGTGCAGTGGACGCGTGCAGGGGGCGCGCCGCTGGCGCGCCAAAGGCAAGCCCGTCTGCCCCCATCCGCGCCAGGGCTGGGCCTAGGGCCAGACAAGCTGCCTCTCCATGGCCAAAACAGTCTCTCTCAAGGAATTTTATATTATCTGTAAATAATGCTCCAAACAAATGCCATCAGTCCCTGAATGTTGCCACATGGGAGGGACCGATCAGCAGTAACCATTGTAAAAAGGCCTTTAATTTTACTCAAGCACCTATACCTTTGGAGAAGAGCTCACATAGAAGTTTGCATGGGGGCCTTATAAATGCAAGATCAATGTGCAAACACGCACTGCTTATCTTTGACCTTATAGTTGACAGCGACCTGGATTGCCTCTTTATAACCGAGACATGGTTAAAAGCTTGGTGCAACCCAGACATCGTGAACACTCTCCCCCCCCCCGGTTATTTTATTCAAAGGGCAGACAGATCAGAGCAACGTGGAGGTGGCCTCGTAATTATCTATTGCGATACTCCGAGATGCACAATAGATCAGCTTCCTGATCTGAAAGGAGCAGAAAGCATCAGTTTTCGCATTCAGCTTCATGACTCCTTCACCTTTGC
Organism: Lissotriton helveticus; assembly: GCF_964261635.1. Classification (NCBI taxonomy): domain Eukaryota; kingdom Metazoa; phylum Chordata; class Amphibia; order Caudata; family Salamandridae; genus Lissotriton; species Lissotriton helveticus. Next base: position 912,224,403 of record NC_136071.1, on the reverse strand, counting down.
AGGGGCACTAGTTTACCGGCCTCCGGGACAGAACAATGAGTTTTTAGAAAGCATTAGAGGTGGTCAGTACCCTGGCTCTTAGGTTCTCCAACTTTACCCTGCTAGGCGATATCAATCTTCACCTTGATTCCCATAAAGATCCGGGGGCAACTTGCTTCATGGAGATAATGGATGTTTTTGGCCTACAACAAATCTCGCTAGCTGCTACACACAGCGCAGGGCATATCTTGGACTGCATCTGCTCTAATCTGGAGACTCTTAAAGTGAAGTCCACGGTCACGCAAACATGGTCAGACCATAAACTAATCCCCTTTGAACTCCTGATAAAGGACAGCCCCCAAGCAAAGAAAAAACTAAAACTTTTCAGCAGGATAAAGTAAGCTGGGAGTCAATCATAGGGCTCCCAGACCACATTCCAAAAGCCCTCGAAGGTAGGCCCAATATGACTGGAGACCCTATAACTGGCAACCAGCGTTTTGGGCATTGGATGCTCGGACTAAGAGATCAATCGGCACCTATAGTCCCAACTCATAGGCCACTAATAAAGAAACCATCTGCGCCATGGTTCTTACAATCCTTAAAAGAAATACAAGGTGAAGTAAGGGCGCTAGAACGTAGATGTCGCCGAAATTACGAAAGTAATGACCTTAAAATCCACAAATCCGCACGCAGAAAATATCATGTTTTGATCAAAACCACAAAAAAAACGATTACACGGACGCCATAAAAAATACCAACAACAAACAGAAAGAGATTTTCAAAATAGTAAATTTATTTACGAATCCTAAAAGCCTACTGCAAGAGATCCCTCCCTCCCAGAGCCTTTGTAACAGCATAGCAGACTATTTTGAAGGAAAAGTACTGACACTTACAAAAGACTTCCCTTCTCCTATTCCATCTATTTCAGATGAGGGAACCACTGCAGTCATAAATACAGCCTGTATGAAAACTTTCCTGCCCATCACACGGGAAGAATCTCGTCTGCCTATCCTGTCTATCAAATCAGGCTCTCCTTTTGACCCTTGCCCCTCCACTCTACCACAGGCCCTCATTGACATTGTAAACCCCACCATTAATAATATAATAAACTCCTCACTTCTCACAGCAAAGATTCCTATAGAATGGAAACTTGCGGCGGTAAAACCACGCCAGAATAAGCAATTGGCAGATCCTACAACCCTCTCTAACTTACGGCCTATTTGGCTCTTACCTACCTTGTGCAAGCTAACTGAAAAATTCGTGAATAGACAACTCACTACTTTTTTAGAGGAAACAAATGTATGGCACTCCAACTAATCTGGTTTTAGAGCCCTACACTCTACAGAATCCGCCCTCTTGTATACCGCGGAAACCCTACGTATAGCCATGGATCAGAAAAAGAAAGCAGTTCTGGTGCTGTTGGACCTGTCCGTGGCCTTGGATACGGTCTCCCATTCCATTCTTACAGACAGTTTATCAACATATGGCATATCTGGTAATGTCCTAGAATGGATCAAGAACTTTCTGCAAGACAGGCGCCAAGTGATCACTCTAGGACAATTTAACTCAGAAGAAAAAGTGCTCATCTCAGGGGTTCCTCAGAGATCGAGCCTGAGCCCGACCCTTTTTAATGTATATATGTCCCCCCTGATCAAGCTAATATCGTCCTTCAAGATCAATAAAATCTCTACTGTGGAGGATACGCAGCTTATTCTGGTCCTCGATAATGACACTACTGAAGCTGAAGAAGATCTCAGAAACTGCCTCTCAGCTACCTTCGAATGGATGAACAACAACCATTTGAGGTGTAACTCAGAAAAAATACAAACCCTTTGTGCCTAAACTCTGGTGGCCAGAGAATGCCACCTCCCTCCCAATACAATAAATGCAGCTAGGAATTTAGGAATTAAATTTGATACCACTCTTTCTTTTAAACAACAATCCCTGGCAGTTGTGGGCACTTGCTTCCACATCATTAAAAGTCTAAGGAAATTCTTCAACCTGATTCCATACTCAGCCAGACAAACTGTTGCTCTCATAACATCCAGGCTAGACTACTGTAACAGCCTTTACGCTGGAACCAACAAAACAGTCATGCATAAGCTACAGATGGTCTCTGCAACTGCTGCATTGGATGTCCTACACTGGCTGCCAATTCATAAACGTGTTTTGTTTAAGGTCCTAATTATTACTTATAGGGCCTTTCATTCACGAGGTCCCAATATCTCCAATCTGGTTTTAAACGCTATTTCCCTTCCCGTAACCTAAGATCACAACCTTTAGACTGGTCTCAAAGGGAGGAAAATCACTGGCGGTCATAGGGTCTAAGGCATGGAATCAACTCCCACCTCATATCCGCCAAATTGCATCTGAATCGGTGTTTAGGAAGACACTTAAAACTTGGATTTATAGTGCACTTGACATACTGTGTAAAGTTTTGATCTGAATGCCGTATCTTTTCCCATAGGAGCAGAAAACCAGTTTCTTTTTCTCCACCCCTGGTGTTCGGTATCAGCGCCAAGATGCTCCTTGGAGTGACAGCTGGGCTATATAAGACCCCATTTACATTACATCACATTTCCTCAGAGCAACTCAAAGTGTTCCATAAAAGAAAATAAGTACAAAACATTAATCAGTGTTGTGAAAAACTCTGGGCATTGGACAGAGATGGAGCCATATGGCCAAAGACCATGACAAGAGGCACATCTGATCCAGATTAAGTAACATGTTTGGGGGTTTAACATAAGACTCTTTATTCAGCACAAAGCCATAACAGTACATAAAAACATATGATTAAATAAAATCAATTATTACAATGCATAAATAAATAAACTAATAAAAACATCCCAGCAATACAATTTAACAACTAATTTACATGCAAAATATGTGCAAATCAAGCAATAATTAAAGCAGGTTCACTAGACTGCACACATTTAGACCTTAGTCTCCACCTACAAATCAAAAAATGTGAGACCGCAAACACTATAGATAGCCTTGTATTGCTTCTCAATATCCTTATTGCTATTCTCTAGTCTTGGATGCCAAAAAGCCGACAGAATGGAAGTATCAATTTTGTCCCATATCCTAGGTAAGCTGGGCAAAAGAGCAAGACATGTTCGATGGTCTCATTGGGTCTGGCACAAAGAGGGCAGGTTCCTTCCAGATCCCTATTTGCTCACTGCCATGTAAAGGAACATAGAGGAAGAGTCCCATAAAAGAATTTCAAATATAATGACTTAGGTAAAAGGGACCCAACATCATCGAGAAAGGGTTTCAATTAAAACCTACTTTAATATCAAGGAATTCTGTTCCTAGGGAACCTGCTCTTACTTGCCCAATATATGTGGATGCCTTATACTACCAGTACAAGCTCTTTAAGGCAGCCTTGGACCCCTCTAAGGTCTGCTGGAATGGCCCAAAGATTTGCACAGCTTAATTGGATAAAAGTTTGTTTAAGATACCTGACCCATGGTATTTTTGAGGCACCAGGTGACCTAAGTACATCCTCTAAACCCTTCTAATAGACTAATAACTCAGGTATCACCCAAATTCTGCACCAATACAGTATTGGTCTAAGCCTTATTTTGGAGCAGAGTGCTCTCAGTCACAAGTCTAAATACAAGGAAATGAGCATAGTGCTGACAAGGAGACTGGTCAGTGAGCACATAAAACAGTTTTCAACTATGTCCAACGAGCTGCAATCCTTGTGGTCCAAATGTTCTGCACCATACGAAGCAGCCCACACAGCTTGAGGGCTGGAGCAATAAGGCAGAATTGGGAACCCCTAAGGAACCTAATGATTCTGCCAGAGTACTGATTGAACTTCAACCTACACTTTACAAAATACAAAGGCGAATCGAAACATTCAGTAAGTGTGACCCCTAGGTAATCAAAGATTGGAACTCTCTCCAGCCGTATTCTATGAAGTTCAGGGTCTGCCCTAGATGTTGGACAAGGACTGAAGACCATTTACTTGGTCTTGCTGATGTTGACCTCCAAGCCCCTCTACCTGCAGAAGGACCCAAACTGTGCCAAGAGCTTTTGAAACCCCATTGGACAACTAGAAATTAGAAGGGTGTCACCAGCAAACAGTTGGGCTGGGATTCTAACACCAGCAAGACTAGGGGCATCATTCTTGCAGTCAGCCAAATACGCCACCAGACCATTAATGAAGAGCTAAAATAGAGTTGGGTCCGGAACACATCCCTGTTGAGCACCCCGAATAACAGGCATAACATCTGTGTGTTCACCCTGTGTCCAGCAGAGTACCTGTGCAAAGTTGCCAGAATGTAACCTAATCAAGACTAACAAAAGATACCTAGGGATGCCCTTTCATCCAAAGCCTCTCACAAGAAATCTCTTGAAATTAGGTCAAAAGCTGACCGAAGGTCAACGAACGTCACATGGATGTGACAACCCCTGAGTGAGACATACTTCCAATGCAACAACTGGGGTCGGAAGACCTGGTCAATTGAACCAATGCCTTCTCGAAACCTAGCTTGTAGTGGTGTCAATATCGCAGCATCTGTGAGCCACTCACGCAATTTAGACAGAATGACACCTACTAAAGATATTCTGCATGCTGTCAATAAGGCTTATAGGCCAGTAATTCGAGGGAAGAGACCGGGACCCCCTTTTAAAAATCGGATTTATTTCAGCCCCATCCCAAGTGGGCGGCAGAGGTGTGCCTTTCAGAACAGCATTACAAAATATGGCCAGATACGGACACCAAATGCCCTTTTCAGCCCTGAATAAGTCCCCAGGAACTTAGTCCAAGCCTGGGGCTTTATTGGGGATGATCCAGTCTTAAGCAGTCCTGACCTCAGAAAGAGTTATGGGATTGTTGTCGTGGTCAGGGGAGTCACCTGGAGAATAAGCTAGCCCCGTTCACACTGTACCAGAAACATAGAAACAATTCTCAGCAAAATCAGAAATGGAAGGATTAGGAGAATAGAAGCAAAAAAGTGGGCATCGCAATCAGCTGCCATGATAATATGTTATGGCTTTGTGCTGAATAAAGAAACTTATGGTATGGTATAGTGTGGGGATTTAGGACTGAAAATACTGAAAGACATTATCATAATTCTTGTTGAATTCCTTCTTCTTTGTCTTCTTTCCTGAATCTGTAAGGTCTCAATAAAAATTTTAACACAAGGAAATAAAAGGTGTCTGTAGCAAATGGGTTCTTCTAATTTAGTCCTCCTGGTCTTTTTGTAATTGACTACCTGGTGGTTGGACTTTTGATGTTAGTGAGTCTGTTATAATGAAGAGAGGATCTGTCTTCCTGAGCCCCACCAGTGACCTCAGGCTGCCAGACTCACTGTTACACTAGTTATTAGTGGTCTCAATAAATGGAATTCCTTCTGTGGTTCCTTTAGGCTTGAAGAATTTGTTACCATGATCTCTTCTCCCAACCAGTTCCCACGCGTAGGTTCTTCTCAGTCAAATCGTCACCAAAATGTTCAAATGAAGAGAGGATCCGTCTTTCAGGGTACCTTAAGATAGGTTTTTTTTAGATGTAATCATGAAGAGCTGTAGTACAGAGAGTCCCACCAGGAGCAGCCTTCCTGCTGCTCAGCCCATACACCAACTGCTGCCTCCACTCATCCAACACTCTACAGCATCATCACGCACCAACATTCCACAGCATCATCACGCACCAACATTCCACACCACACTCACACTGGCTGAGCAGCAAGTATAACACAGTCTCACTATCTGAGTTTCTCTTGCAGTAAATTCACAGTAATTGGACGGAGAGTGCTAACTGCCAGTGCCTGCCTTTGTGAGTAAGGCCGCGGATGCTCATATAGGATAAGAGGCTCTGAGCTGGTTACACATGACTATGAAAGTGATAGAGCGCGCGAGGTCACCCAGCCAATAATTTCGCCGTTTCGGGCTTCGGGCCCATATACTTTCAATTCACACTATTCATTGACAGGGTGACTTCACGGGCTGCTACCAATTTGTGTGAATTTCCCTACTGTTATTACTCAACGTACCCGACTTACCATCCACCGACACGGGTACCTATGACCTCAACGGATCAGGGAGCTAGCTGTAAAGGGAAAGGCAGCAAAATACCAACTCAAAATGACATTCAATACTGTTGTAAAATGACCACGGACAACTGGAAGTTTTAAAAGCTTTATCTAAAGTTCGTTTTCGTTGAGCATTAAGTTTACAAGAATGAGACAATCAATAATCAAAATAATGAAAAGTACATAACTATAGAAAAATAAAGTCAGGGTAATCATGGAAATACTAATATGAGATGCAACAGGAAAACACTATGTATTCAGGGTAAGAGTGCTTTAGACAAATTAAGTAAGGCCGTTCTAGACCATATCAGGAAATGACAAACTGCAATGCAAAATATGATTTCTAAAAGGTAGGATAACATAGGAACAAGTTAAGAAAATATGCAATTGACTTTACGTTTCAATAGTTGCGGCAAAAAGCATGGAAAAATCAACATGTGCAAAAGGTGTCTCTTTATTGAAGCAAAAGACAGAAAAATAGAAAGGTGCAAGTTCAAAGAATTTAGAGCAATATTTACCTAGACTGGTGTGAAAACCAAACCCTGGCCACGGGTCAGTTAAGGACAGGAAAACCCTCAAGGAAGGACACCCCTCAAAGGACAGCAGGTGCAGAACGGACACCCAGGACAGGACAGGATACCCTCAGATTAGGAATCAGGACAGGACCCTCAGGACAGGACAGCAAACCCTCAGGACAGGACCGCTCAGGACAGGACCACACCCGCAGTTTGGGAGCAACGCCTGCGCTCCACCCTCTCTGCAGCTATCGATCAAGACCCCGATTGGATCAGCGAACTCCCAGCAAAGTGCTTCGCCAGTACTTTAAGGTTTAGTAAAACCTTAGTCTATGGTCAAATTTCAGACAGAGTGCTCCGCAGCGCTCTGTATCTTCAGTCACCTATTGAGTACGATGGGTCAGTGACAGGTCAGCTAAACCAGACAAGTCGGACAATTTCCCTAGGTGAACCCAGGGTAGATATACAGTTTGGGGACGGAGTACCACCCCCCAAATGTTGCAAAGTGTCAGAATCCCTCAATTTGGATTGGTCCTAAGGTAGGGTTTGGGCAACACACCAATCATAACACACTATTTGGATGCCTAATTTGCATCTTTGGGTACCGCCTAGCAAGATTGGGGTTCCCATGAGAAACTGCAGGGAAATACAATGACAATTTACATTGTTGCAGAGTAGGGACACATGGCTCCATTTTCCTGGGTTTTCAGGTCAGTTCTCAGGAGCATCTTGCCCATCCCTGCCAGCTGGCCAAGTTCCACCAGTCAAGGTTGTCAGTTCCCCAGATGGAGGAGCATGCGCAGAAAGGCCATCCAAGATGGCACTCAGCTCAGTCAGACCCCCATTCCCCGCGGTACATGAAAAGTAAGCGAGAACAAATTAATACATAGAAATAACATTATGAAAACACATCACAGGGTTTGTACTTTCAACTTATCACTATAAAATATACTTATGCAGTCTAAATGTTAGCTACATGTATACGTACACAAGAGCAGTGGCACGAGCAGTACCACGTTGCTGGCAAAGCTATGCATTACGCATGCGCAACTATTTCCCTCCATTTCTGCAAACACATCAGGACACGTGAGTGTGACTGACGCATGCGCAGACACTTACTTTCAAGCAGCGGCCATTTTAAAAAGACTCGAGTTAATTATTTTAGTAAAACATATAGGCAAGCGTCGGGAAACCTCGTTTAAACATAGAATAAACATTAGTAAGACGTACATTTATTATTTGGTTATACATGGACGAGGTTCATGACAAAAGCAAGTCGCAAAATGCGAAGCTTTGCTTCATCAATCCCCTCTTTGATGATATTTACTATCATCACAAATTAAATGGAACCAGATGCCAACTTATCACACCTTATACATCTCTATCTCTTCCAGCAAACGATTCAATTTCTCTTTTTCATCTTTGGTAGGGTGAGAATTTTTCACCCTTTTGTATATCTGATTATTCATTTCTTCCAATTCAAGCTCATCCACACTTCGTTTCACTCCTCTGGCATTCACTTGATGCTTTCCGGTGTGCTTGCGACATTTGCAACAGGCAAATATGAAACATAGGATAAGACCTATAATTCCAATTGGCATCAGTATCTTAAACAATAAGCTTTTACCTAAGCTAGCAAACCAATGACCTACATTTGAGAGACCATCTACCAGTCTCTTCCAGGCACTGTCAACCTCGAGTGGTTTGAGTTCCCTTTCCAAATTAGTAATGTTTTTCACGTATCTTTTGAGCTGCACACTTTTGTCCGGAATATAAGTGCAACAATGTTGCGCCTTCAACATCCGGCAGACTCCGCCCTCTTTTGCTAATAAGGTATCAAGAGCAAGTCTGTTCTGCAAAACCATTGATCTGATCGCAACCATTTCGGTATTGACCAGCAGAAATCCATGAGCTGTGTCAGTAGACAACGCATCCACTATAGTGGACAATTTGCAAATTCTGTGAGTATTCAGAACCACTCCCACTCCAGGTATCAGTGCACTGAAAATACTACCCATTATTTCACCTATGCTTTCTCTTTTACTACGCACTAAGCCATTAGTATTTTCACTGCTTCCAGCAACTCCATTCACATGGTATATTTTCGGGAAGACAATGCCAAAGTAGCAGCTTCCATACCAGTGATCCGGCAATTTGAAATAAGCCTTGTCCCCACAAATATAATAAATTCCAGGAAACACAGGCTCTGACCCATTTTTGAAACCCCAACCTCCAATTACCTTGTAATTATGTTTGCATTCACTGGAACCAATGAAAATGTTATTATAATAGCTAGTCTTCTCGCGGTGAAGACATAGCTTGCCTTTCTTTTCAAAATCCAGCAACAGAGCAGGACCCGCCCCACCAGTTGAGGTGCCTTTCATGTTCTCTGCCCACCTTGGTCTTTTCTGACTTTCGTCATTTGCTTTCTTTTGTATTTTAATTCTCCTTTTCTCTGCCATGTTCAGGAACATCTTTTCCTGCTCACGCAAAGAACAAGTCAAGTTATCTCTGTGTGCGTCACCTATGTCTATATCACCAATAGTCAGGATATAATCTCCCATATATCGTATTACGTCACTTTTGGTATGTACAGGATTCAAGTTCCCACGTATAGGAAGCTCAGAAAAGATCACGTCATTATTAGAGTAATAGTACTGTAACGGTCCTCTTTTGTAAAATAAACTAGCTAAAATGCTACAGGAGATTCCGTATGTCAGCGGCAAATGATGGTATGTCACGCCTTCAGCTACAGAGGTAGGTAGCTTCATGCAGACATAGCAATCTTCAATTTCCATAGTCTCTACATAGTGTATTAACAAATTTGCGAAAACATTTAAGCGCGTCTTATTTTTAATTCCATGATAATGTAGTTCTCCCTCATCTGATGCTTCTAAGTCTTGTTTTGTTTGTCTCAGTGCTCTCTCATGTCTGGCTACACTCTGTGTTGTCAGCTCCTCACTGTCAGTATTTACAACTTCAGTAGGGACAATATTAGTATTTTTACTTACAGCAAAGGGAATGAAAATTGTTAGTCCTATCCAAACTAATATCAGGACAACTATACTACAGACACATACCTTGCAGCAAGTTTTGCAACAGCTGCGACTAGGTCTACCATCCACAGTTGAATCAGACATTTTGGCTCAGAAGAAGTTTCTCGACCCCTCTTTGTGACTTTACACGAGTAGCTTACTTTGTGCAAATTCACGGTGGCTCGTCTTCTTCTTCGGCAGAGTACTCAGGGACGGGTTCTCCGTCGCTCTCGTCAGTTAGATCAAGATCTTCAAATTCTTCCAACACAAGTGTCCATTCAGGTGACTTGTACTTTTTGTTCTGTCTCTTTATTCGATCACTCCTTCTTTTGGAAGTGTCTTCTGGTTGTTCTGCTATGCGAGCACTTCTCCTTTCTTCTGCACGTTTTTCTTCTACTGTTTTTATTCTCAGTCTCAATTTCTTTATGTATCCAGGCTCAATGTGCTTTCTTTTCTTGAGTCTTTTAGTTGGTACTTGGACTTCGTTTTCTTCTCTGGCCCTCTTGTTCTCCTTAGTTTGTGGCAATTCTGTTTCAGTTTCTTCCTCTTCTATCTGACTGTTTCCAGGGCTAGCATCTATTTCTTCTGCCTGGTTACTAATCTGGCCTTGTTCAGGAGAATTTTGTTTTTGCTTTTCAAATGTCTCTGTTTCTGTTTCCTGAACACGTTCTTCTAATCCTACCTGATCCTGTTCAAGCACTTCGATCTCTGGACTTTCTTCTGCTCGAACTATTACGCTATGTCTAGTCTGTCCCTTCCCGATATCAGGAGTCAGTGGAGGAGTATCAATCACTTGTTCTGTATCAATCACTTGTTCTGTCCCTGTCTGACCTTCTCCTTCCTCAGTTTTGATGTGAATCTCAAGATTCTGAGGTTCTTCGCCTGTGCCTTGCTTTTCCTCCCTATTCCACTCTCTACCTTCCCAAAGTCGCTCACTTGTTCGAATGGGGTCTTCAGTGAGATCAATCAATGGTATCCACTCCTCTGGCCATATGCTCGGCAGCTCGTCTTCAGCTACTTCTGGCTCAGCTTCTTGGACCCCTTCAGCAGGCTGGGCTCCTGGTAGTTCGTTATCAACTATTCTTGGGCCAACATCTGCTGATTCTGCAGCTCGACTGGTACTGGGCTGTACGTCGTCAGCTACTTCTGGTCTGGCTCCTGCAGAGTCCTCTGCTGGACGCCCTTCTTCTTCAGGCTCCTCGTCTGGTAATACCTTCTGGGTGTGGCTGGCGTGTACCCAGCGTGGAACCCCTGCACACTTTACTGCTGTGGTAGTTACCAGGATCACCTGACGTTTCTCTCCCCACCTTGGCTCCAGGCAGCTCTTCCGAGTATGTTTCTTTATCTTCACCCAGTCCCCCGGGACCAGTTTGTGGAGGGGAGTCGTTGGATTGAGGATGGCGTCTTCTCCGATCTGGCGAGAGATAGAACGCACTTGGTCACCCAATCTCTTGCAGTATTCAAGCACCAAATCATCAGTAATACTCAACAGTTTGCTTCCTGGCACCCATGCTTGTCTCATCACTCTTCCCATAATGATTTCATGGGGACTTAGGCCTGTCTTGCGGTCAGGAACACTTCTGAGTCCCATCAGGACCAGGGGCAGGGCCTTCACCCAGGTCATTTTAGTTGCATCACACAATTTTGCTAGTCTGTTTTTGATAGTTCCATTTACTTGTTCCACTATTCCAGAAGCCTCTGGACGGTATGCACAGTGAAGCTTTTGTGAGATTCCAAAGGCCTTACAGAGTTCGTCGATCACCTCATTCTGAAAATGTCGGCCTCTATCTGATTCAGTAGTGACTGGAACCCCGAACCTAGGTATCAGTTCCTTCAGTAAACACTTAGCTACTGTCATTGCGTCATTTTGGGGAGTAGGGAAGGCTTCCACCCACTTTGAAAATAAACAGACCATGACAAGGACATATCGCTTCCCTTCACAACGGGGCATGGTGATGAAATCAACCTGTATTCTCACAAAGGGACCCCCGGACCTCCCAATTTTTCCCAATTCCACCACAGTTTTCTTCCCTGCGTTCATCCTTTGACATGGCAGGCACCTCTGGCAGAGGGACTCTGCTACTTTCCTGAACTTTTTACTGTACCAAGTCTGTTGGAACACTAGAATCATGGCGTCCCTACCAATGTGTGATCCTTCATGTATCAACCTCGCCATTGTGCTAAGTAAGTGTCTAGGTAACACAGGCATACCAGTTGGACCTAAGATGACACCATCCACACGTCTTGGTCTACACCCATCTTCCTTCCACTTCTCTCTCTCTTGCCAAGGTGCCGCCTGCTGCCACTCTTTCACTTCATCCCATGTAGGCACTTCTTCAAACACCTGAAGTTGGCAGCTGGTTCCTGGCCCCCCTCGTTTTGGATTTACGATATACCGATCTCTGGCGCACCATTGGGCCACTCGATCAGCAAAATCATTTCCCAGTGATACAGTGTCCATACTCTTCTTATGAGCAACACACTTCACCACTGCCAGTTCCTTTGGTAACTGGATTGCCTCTAAAAGGTCTTGAATGACTTTTCCATTTCAAATTGGGGTACCTGAGGAAGTCAGGAACTCCCTCTGTAGCCACAACTGGCCAAAGTCATGCACAACCCCATAACAGTACTGACTGTCAGTATACACTGTTATGCGTAGGTTTTTCCCAATTTGGCAAGCTTTTATCATAGCAATCAATTCGGCTACTTGTGCAGACTTTATGTGATATAGATAACCTGCTTCTTCAATTTTTGTTAAGGAGACTACCGCATAGGCAGCACTCAGGCCTCCTTGTTCATGTCTTAGACATGAACCATCCACAAATAATTCCTTGTCATGCACAGGCAATGGTGTTTCTTTAATGTCTGGACGTGGCTTGGTATTGAATTCTGTTAAATCAATGCAATCATGCTCATCATCCACCCCACCTTCCATATCCATTGGGTCGGGGAGTAAAGTGGCAGGGTTCAAAATACTGCACCTAACAATGTTTACATTTGCAGCACCCACAAGAATCCTTTCGTATTTAGTCAGCCGACTAGGGGTGAGATACTGAGTCTTTGTTCTGGTCAGTAAAATTACCACTCCATGTGGGACATACACAGTTACCGGATGTCCCATGACAATGGACTCACTCTGCTCTAAACTTGCGCAGGTAGCAGCTACTGCTTTCAGACAACCTGGTAATCCAGCAGCCACTGGATCCAAGGTGGCAGAGAAATATGCCACAGGCCTTCTCGTTGTGCCATGATCTTGTGTCAGGACTGACAACGCGCAATTATCGCGAGTGTCACTGAATAGGGCAAACTCTTTGGAATAGTCTGGCATTCCTAATGCAGGGGCTGTACACAGACAATCTCGCAGTTTGGTGAAGGCTGTTAAGCTTTCATCATCCCATTCTACAACATCTGGTGTTCCTCTCTTGGTCATTTTTATCAAGGGCCTAGCTAGGACCGCAAATCCCAGAATCCACTGCCTGCAGTATCCTATCACTCCCAGGAACATTCTGATCTCTTTCTGAGTACGGGGTAACTGCATCTTTTGGATTATTCTCACTCTTTCTGATGTCACTTTCCTGACACCTTTCTCTATCTGGTGCCCCAGATATTTCACTGATTTTGCACAAAACTGTAGTTTGTCAGGGGCCACTTTATGTCCATTTTCACTCAGGTGATTCAGTAGGGCAATGGTGTCAATCACACAATCCCTATGACTTTTAGACGCCACCAAGAGGTCGTCTATGTATTGCACCAGGACAGAGTTCCCAGGTAAGACCAAAGTTTCCAAACATTTTTTCAAGATCTGATTAAAGATAGAGGGGCTCTCTGTGTACCCTTGAGGGACCCTGTTCCAGACATACACGTGACCATTGAAGGCAAATGAGAAAAGAAATTTGCTATCTGGATGCAAGGGAATGGAAAAGAATGCATGACACAGGTCTATCACAGTGAACCACTCAGCATCCCAGGGAATCTGATACAGAATCACTGCTGGGTTCGGGACAATAGGGCAGCAGGGGACTACTATCTTGTTGACTTTTCGTAGGTCCTGCACTACTCTGTACTTGCCACTAGGCTTTTTGATGCCCATAATCGGGGAGTTGCATGGGCTACTCATTACTTCCTGTATGATGTTTCCTTCCAGCAATTTCTGTATTTCCAGGGTAACACCAGCTCTCACTTCTGCATTCATTCTGTAGGGTTTAGTATTGGGGTATACCGCATTGTCCTTTATTGCTATCTGTATGGGGTCTACGTTTTTCATTAACCCTACATCTTTCCCAGTAAAGTCCCATACCTCTGGCTTCACTGCTTCTTGGAGTTCTTTGGGCAAATCCTGCATGGTCATTCGTTTAATTTCTGAGTCAGGTCTGATTAACATTAATTTATAAATGCCGTCTTCATCTGGGGTCTGAATTTCAACACCCTTTGGTGTGCAAAAGATGGTACAGTTCATTTTGCACAGCAAATCACGTCCCAGTAAGTTCACTGGACTAGTGTCGCAAACGACAAATCTATGCATTTCCTTAAAGTTTCCAATTGAGATCTCCATGGGCTTGGTAACAGGAGTTCTAATCAATTGATTAGATACACCCACTACTTGGATGGCTTCTCCCGAGAGGGGTAGGTTTGGAACGTCCACTGTTCTCACAGTAGAACGGGTAGCGCCAGTGTCCAACAGAAAAGTGACATCATTTCCGTCAACCTTTCCTTCAATGTATGGTCCGGACTGGTCTACCGGCAAGGAGGCGCCAAGTACGCACTCCTCGTCCTCCCCTCTCAGGCCCCGTCAGTACTGGTCATCACAAAGGAAGGTATCGTTCAACAGATACTGCGAAGTTGCTGCATTTCTGTTCTCATTGCTTTCCCAGACTTCTATCTCATCACCCTCTGTTCCTTTTCCCTTATGTACTTGCTTAGGAGCTCGGGGCACCTAAACCGTTTTTACCTGTGGTTGAGTCTTTCTTGGTCTTTCTTTCTGCGTCTGTGGAGTTAAATCAGGTGTTTTGGGGTTATCATCAGGTAAATAAGGACACTCGTTACGCCAGTGTCCAATTTCTCCGCACTGGTGACAGGGAAATTTCTTCATAGCCTCCTCCCTGCTCATTTTGGGCCGGGGCTTACCTCCTCCCCCACCCCCAGGACCTTGGTTCTGGGTTGTTTTGCCCATGTTACTCAACTGTTTTTCCTGCTGTTCTGCGAGCTTCACCTGAGCCCACATGACTTTTTCTTTGAGGGCCTTTTTCTTTTCTGCCATCTCGTCCTCGCAGTACTTTGCATACCGCAGGACCTCGTCTATCTTTTTGGAGTGCCAACAAATTTTGTTATCTTTTATCCACTGACAAATTTCAGGCCTTAAACCGTTTACAAACCTGTAAATGAAATGCGTCATATCCTTCATCTCGATGTTATCTATACCACTGTATGTTTTAAACACCTGCAACAGCCTTTCATAATAGGAGTGCACTGTCTCGTCTCTCTCCTGTGTAGTTCTATCTATTCTGGTCCAATCAGTTTCCTTTGCGGGCACCTTATTTTTCAAATGCAGCATTACTTGTTCGTATTTTTTCATCACTTCAATCGACGGCTCCCCTGTGTTAGAGTCCCTCGGGTACTCCTCACTAGGCCAGCCTATGGCAATTTTACACTCGGTCCATAGATCTACCGGAACCACAATGTCGAAAAATCCATCCAGGTCTTTCCACAGGCTTTTTTGCACCTTTACGAACCTTTCCACCCGCCGGTACCAGTCAACTGGCTTTTCGCGCAGTTTCGGGAAATCGTTAGTAAAGGACACAATATCCTGTCTGGACCATGGAACGTGCACATACCTCCCACCTGGTACTTCACGCATGGGGCATAACGTTTCGGGCTTGTCTACCTCTCTCAAAGGGAACTCAGGGTTGGTTTGTCTGGATCGAGCCTCATCTTTCTTTCGTGCCCACCTGCTTTTCCATTTTTCCACGTCTCCCCATTTCTGCAAAACTGCAATCAACTCTTTAATCTGCAACTTTTTCCCTGACACATTCAAGTTCTCTATATCCTTGTCTGAGAATTCAGCTCTGTAAGGCTTTTGTAAGGGCTTGGATCTTGAAATATCTACCCCCATACTAGCTGCAGTGTCTGTCAGTTTTTCGTGGAGCACTCTGGTACTTCTGGTAAGGCTCTTACACATAAACAGCAACTCTTCTTCAGAGTAGGTATTTAATCTGTCTAATCCCACATTTCCTGCCATTAATTCCTCTATTTCTACCCTCAGTTTGTAGAGGTCTAAAGGTTTCGTTTGCGGAGTCTGTTTCTCTAATTCACGACTCCAATTTTCAATTTCTTCCGGAGTCACCAAGGAAACACTCCTAGTACCTGACGTGGATTCTAATTTTATCTCTTTCGCATTAAAAGGATTATGCCTCTTCTGCACTCCCTTCCCGGTCTGTTTGTTTGGCAGGTCCAAAAACACAACTTCGGACTCGCACTCACTGGACTGATCATCTATCAGTAGGGGCTCCTGCCTCGGCGGGGCCATGATAGGGTTCATAACTGGAGGGTTTGGACCTCCTTGATTATTCCCATACAATGGAACCACTGGTCCGATTGTTACCGGAATAGTCAAAGCCTCAGGACTGGTATTTAATTGGGAGATTTTCTGAATTATTTCTGTCCTCTGTCTAGCTAGGGCCTCTTGCTCCCTTTCATCTAGTTCTCTTCCTAATGTCCGGTCAGGTATCATCTGTGGGGTCAGGTGAGGGGTAAGACTCGGGGCAGTAGGATGCGTTTCACTTGGTCCTCCACCATAATTTGGTTTTGGGAACAAAGTTCCTGTGCCAAATGACCTGCGCTCCTCCCCATAGGGAGGCTGCAAAAAGGGCATTCCTGAACTTAATGGCTTTTCTTCGTTTTCATAAAGAGGTCCGGGGAAAAAGGCTCTTTCACGGGAATATTTTTCCTCCGGGCTCACGGGCACTCTAGGATATATATCTCGTACCTCCGCGGGTCCAGGATTCTCAAAATAGGGCAGTACTTGACCACCTCCCCCCCTACTTAAGGATCTGTCCTCCTCCTTAATAGATGGACGCTGGGGATTCCCTCCTGTACTGGAAAGTCGGGCTCCCTCATCATAAGGGGGCGGACTTCTCGTAAAGATGTCATCTAACAATTCATCGTCTGACTCTCCAGGCGCTCCCCAATGCTTACTCTTTTCTGTCTTTTTCTCTCCCATAGAAGGGGTACCTGCTGGCATCATTGGAAACAGACCCTCAACAATCATGCTCTGCCTCCACTGTTTCATCTTTTTATCCCTGGTCTCTTGCTTCAGCCTTGGGTACCACTTGGTCAGACCTTTGTCCATTCGGGGTTTCTCCCTTTCGAAAGCCTCAATTTCCCATTCCTCTAATGCCTCATACTGCGTTAGTCTCGGTCTGGGATGCAATTCATTCATGCGGGTTCTTAAATTAAATAAAATCCTGCCATTGAAAGTACCGTCTAACGGAAAAGCCAATATTCCGTCATCTTTTGTGTACTTTACCCAATTTTCCAACCACACACAGGTATTGTACCCCCGGTCAAACATCATGAATGAGGCGGGAGTATTCGGTGGCGGGACAATAACGCCCTCTCTGGACTTAATTGGTTTGTCCGTTTTGAAATAATTCTTTACCCTATTTACAAGGGACATTTTTCTCTTAGCTCCGTACATAATATCGTATCTATTGGCTTTCCACTGATCCCTTTCAAACCCTTGGTTTCTTGGATCGGGTCTAGTCTCTGGACAATACGAGTGCCACATACGATTTCTACACTTAACTCTGTTTACAAAGTCACCTCCAATCAGACTGCGCCTTGCAGTTCTGTGCGACCAATGAGGTGCACGCGTTCAAAGAATCTCGGCCAATGGGTGCGCGGCCCCTTCGTGAGACTGTCCTCACGCTCCGGCGCTTCACCCCTCCTTTACAATTCCAGCCCCGCTACCCGCCCGCTGCTTCTACCAATCCCAGCGCGGCACGGAGTGACGTCAGAGGCGCTTCGCGACTGACTCCCTCCCTTCACAAGGTAACGGAAACTTTCTTTCTTTTTAAAGTGCTAGTGCTTGGTTATTTAACAACGAATACACATTCGCCACAGTGCTCAAGTGTCTAGACAGGACAGCGTTGTTTTACTGCAAGTAAACTACTTCCATTTACTTTTCACGCGCTGCGGGTAGATCTCTTCCGCCTACCCTTCACTCTAGCATCGGTGAACCTGTTATTCCCCTAAACTCATCCACTCTTCCGGGATATATCCGAGTCTAAGGTTTCCCAGCGGACCCCTCTGCTTTCACCCAAGCTCCGAGGAACCTGCTACTCTTCCGATGTGACCCTTACTAGGTTACGCCACTATGGGAATTTTGCCAATGAACCTCGTTACTGACATTTATTCACACACGTATTCAGAAAAAACCCTAGTTAGTGCTTGCCGGTTATCCTAACCTGCACCTAACTTTTCCTTAAGCCTGTGACCTCAAGACAATGGATTCTATTCACCACTTGCCTTTTCAATTCCCCGGGGAGTTCGGACAACAATGAACTAGACGGTTTACAAACGCATGGATTAATACATATAACAATATAAGAACAAGAATAACAATAATAAAACAATTCATGAATTTTCAAAAAGCAACACCTTTCAAGAGAGTGATCGGTTCCCTCGAAATGGCCGCTTTTGTAGCAGCATTGATATACTAGCAGCTACCGACTTAACTAGTCTGACTAATCCTGCCTAACCTTCAACTAGTCCCTAACCATCCTCTGCTAGCCAGAAAAACTGATAGAGCGCGCGAGGTCACCCAGCCAATAATTTCGCTGTTTCCGGCTTCGGGCCCATATACTTTCAATTCACACTATTCATTGACAGGGTGACTTCACGGGCTGCTACCAATTTGTGTGAATTTCCCTACTGTTATTACTCAGCGTACCCGACTTACCATCCACCGACACGGGTACCTATGACCTCAACGGATCAGGGAGCTAGCTGTAAAGGGAAAGGCAGCAAAATACCAACTCCAAATGACATTCAATACTGTTGTAAAATGACCACGGACAACTGGAAGTTTTAAAAGCTTTATCTAAAGTTCGTTTTCGTTGAGCATTAAGTTTACAAGAATGAGACAATCAATAATCAAAATAATGAAAAGTACATAACTATAGAAAAATAAAGTCAGGGTAATCATGGAAATACTAATATGAGATGCAACAGGAAAACACTATGTATTCAGGGTAAGAGTGCTTTAGACAAATTAAGTAAGGCCGTTCTAGACCATATCAGGAAATGACAAACTGCAATGCAAAATATGATTTCTAAAAGGTAGGATAACATAGGAACAAGTTAAGAAAATATGCAATTGACTTTACGTTTCAATAGTTGCGGCAAAAAGCATGGAAAAATCAACATGTGCAAAAGGTGTCTCTTTATTGAAGCAAAAGACAGAAAAATAGAAAGGTGCAAGTTCAAAGAATTTAGAGCAATATTTACCTAGACTGGTGTGAAAACCAAACCCTGGCCACGGGTCAGTTAAGGACAGGAAAACCCTCAAGGAAGGACACCCCTCAAAGGACATTAGGTGCAGAACGGACACCCAGGACAGGACAGGATACCCTCAGATTAGGAATCAGGACAGGACCCTCAGGACAGGACAGCAAACCCTCAGGACAGGACCGCTCAGGACAGGACCACACCCGCAGTTTGGGAGCAACGCCTGCGCTCCACCCTCTCTGCAGCTATCGATCAAGACCCCGATTGGATCAGCGAACTCCCAGCAAAGTGCTTCGCCAGCACTTTAAGGTTTAGTAAAACCTTAGTCTATGGTCAAATTTCAGACAGAGTGCTCCGCAGCGCTCTGTATCTTCAGTCACCTATTGAGTACGATGGGTCAGTGACAGGTCAGCTAAACCAGACAAGTCGGACAATTTCCCTAGGTGAACCCAGGGTAGATATACAGTTTGGGGACGGAGTACCACCCCCCAAATGTTGCAAAGTGTCAGAATCCCTCAATTTGGATTGGTCCTAAGGTAGGGTTTGGGCAACACACCAATCATAACACACTATTTGGATGCCTAATTTGCATCTTTGGGTACCGCCTAGCAAGATTGGGGTTCCCAGGAGAAACTGCAGGGAAATACAATGACAATTTACATTGTTGCAGAGTAGGGACACATGGCTCCATTTTCCTGGGTTTTCAGGTCAGTTCTCAGGAGCATCTTGCCCATCCCTGCCAGCTGGCCAAGTTCCACCAGTCAAGGTTGTCAGTTCCCCAGATAGAGGAGCATGCGCAGAAAGGCCCTCCAAGATGGCACTCAGCTCAGTCAGACCCCCATTCCCCGCGGTACATGAAAAGTAAGCGAGAACAAATTAATACATAGAAATAACATTATGAAAACACATCACAGGGTTTGTACTTTCAACTTATCACTATAAAATATACTTATGCAGTCTAAATGTTAGCTACATGTATACGTACACAAGAGCAGTGGCACGAGCAGTACCACGTTGCTGGCAAAGCTATGCATTACGCATGCGCAACTATTTCCCTCCATTTCTGCAAACACATCAGGACACGTGAGTGTGACTGACGCATGCGCAGACACTTACTTTCAAGCAGCGGCCATTTTAAAAAGACTTGAGTTAATTATTTTAGTAAAACATATAGGCAAGCGTCGGGAAACCTCGTTTAAACATAGAATAAACATTAGTAAGACGTACATTTATTATTTGGTTATACATGGACGAGGTTCATGACAAAAGCAAGTCGCAAAATGCGAAGCTTTGCTTCATCAAAAGCATATGCATGTATGCATGTGTGCGGGCTGTCTGATTGAGGCTCATTGTGCAGTCTGGTAGCTTGCCGGAGAAGGGACTCTTCAAGAACTGGTACTGACCTGGAGTAGGCCTTATGAGGTTAGTGGGCATTCATAGTGCAGGTATATAATGCTTACTGAAGGTCTGTGATGTTCATACTGTATAATATACATTGTTGGTGAAATCCGTACTACAGTACAGTTTCACCACACTTAAGCTAACAAGGTAATAATCTAGGTTTAAACACTCACTACAAGTGTAGATTTACAGTCCCTAACATCCTACATAATTTTCTTTTGGCACTTTAACAATTGCCATATTTCCCTGGCTCATCTCATAATCAGATTCAAATACTTTGACTGCCACTAGTGAGCCAAGCTAATTACTCTGCTCTCAAGAGGAAGGTTCAAGGACTTTACACACAATATAGTCATTCACAGTGCTCGACACAGTAAGTGGTAAAGGAAGGGCTAGGGAAGAAATTTGCACCTGGTAATTAGCTTTTCACTCTGTACCTGGGCCGGCCCACAGAAATAAAGTAGGAAGACTAGACCTCTAGAGCCAACATAGAAGGGGCTCACTTTTGAAGTTCTGGGTGGGAATGGATCAGGCAGCTGTGTCAGCTAGGAGTTTTTTCCACAGACAACTTGAAGTTGCCATATTGGATAGTCCCAGAATTCTGAGCAGGATGGTTGGGACAGAGGAGAAGTGATGATGTACCACTCTGGGGCAGATGAGAGGTGCCTGGCTTTTAGAGCTAATCACCCCTTCTTTAACCCCTTCGCTGCTAGGCCTTTTCCCCTCCTGTGCTAAGCCTTTTTTTGGCGATTTGGGGTAGTGCGCGCTTAGGCCCCTGTAACTTTTTGACCACATAGGGTATCCACGCCAAATTTGCGTCCTTTTCTTCCAACATCATGTGGATTCTAAAGGTGCCCAAGGTTTGTGAATTCCCTTGGAGGGGTCCCAGAAATTAACCAAAATATAGTGAAATTGTTGTTTTTTTCAGAACAATTGGAAAAACGGGCTGCAAATGAAAGCCTCTGGGTTTTTCCCTGCAAATGGTATCAAAAAAGGGTTTATGGGGCTGAAATCTCCATTTTCTCAGCTTTTAGGGAATGACAGTCTTTTGTCAGAGAACCAACATTTTTCACACAGTTTTGGCATTTTTCTGGGACATAGCCTATCTTTGCTATTTTTAGAGCTTTTCACCTCCTTTCAGTTAATGGTAGAAATGAGTTTGAAAGCAATAAGGGATCCTGGAAAGCTATACATTTTCGACAAGTAGAAACATTTCTGAATTCACAAAGGGGTCATTTGTCTAAATCCATGTAGGTTTCCTTGTAGAAACTAACAGTTAAATATTGGAATATTTGAAAATTTGTTGAAAAAAACAGCCTTTTGTCTCAACATTTTCACCTATAACTTCTTGTAATTTTGACAGCTATTGGAAAGCAATGTACCATTACATTCGGTAGACCTTCCTGGTTGTGGGGATATATAGGACTTGTAGTTTCTCCAAGAACCTGACGAACCCAGATCCAAAAACTGAGCAGCAA
Source organism: Lissotriton helveticus (assembly GCF_964261635.1). NCBI lineage: Eukaryota > Metazoa > Chordata > Amphibia > Caudata > Salamandridae > Lissotriton > Lissotriton helveticus. Next base: position 912,202,450 of record NC_136071.1, on the reverse strand, counting down.
CTTGCAATGATTTTTTTTTTATTTACTGGGTATAGAGCACTTATTCTTGGAAAATGTATATGTGGAAAAATCGGTATGAAAGACACATATGTATTTCTGAATTGGGTACAAATTATAGAGTCTAGAAACAGTATATAATTGCACATTTTCAAAATTGGGAATACCCATACTAGCATGAGAATTATTGGTCATTTTTAAAAAAGATTGTTTTTTTTTTTACACAATGTCTTTCATTGGGAAGGGAGAAATGCATGAAAACTCAATTGGTAATAACAGTTGATTTACAAATCTGAATTACCCTAAGTCTCCCGATAAAAACGGTACCTCACTTGTGTGGGTCGGCCTTGTGCCTGCGACAGGAAACGGCGCAAAATGCAACGTGGTCACACCTCAATTTTGCAGTTAAAAATTGACCCTTTTATGGAAAAGTGCCTACCTGTAGTTTTTGCACCCTAGCTCTGCCGGCACCTAGGGAAACCTAGCAAACCTATACATTTTTGAAAAGTAGACACCCAGGGAAATTCAGGATGGGGTGACTCGACTGCCTACCACCAGCTTTTGTTACCCAGAATCCCTTGCAAAGCTAAGAATTTGACAAAAAAAACACATTTTCCTCACATTTCTGTGGTGGAAAGTTCTGGAATCTGCGTGGATCAACAAATTTCTACCCACCCAGCATTCCCCCAGGTCTCCCGAAACAAATGGTACCTCACTTGCGTGGGTAGGCATAGTGTCTGCGACATGAAACAGCTTAAAACGCAACGTGGTCGCACCTCAATTTCCCAGTGAAATCTTGCGCTTTTTGGACAAAGAGACTACCTTTTGTTTTTGAGCCCTAGCTCTGCCAGCACCTAGGGAAACCTATCAAACCTATACATTTTTGAAAACTAGACACCCAGGGAAATTCAGGATGGGGTGACTCGACTGCTTACCACCAGGTTTTGTTACCCAGAATCCCTTGCAAAGCTAAGAATTTGACAAAAAAACACATTTTCCTCACATTTCTGTGGTGGAAAGTTCTGGAATCTGCGTGGATCAACAAATTTCCACCCACCCAGCGTTCCCCCAGGTCTCCCGAAAAAAAAATGGTTTCTCACTTGTGTGGGTAGGCATAGTGGCTGCGACATGAAACAGCGCAAAACGCAACGTGGTCGCACCTCAATTTCCCAGTGAAATCTTGCGCTTTTTGGACAAAGAGACTACCTTTTGTTTTTGAGCCCTAGCTCTGCCAGCACCTAGGGAAACCTAGCAAACCTATACATTTTTGAAAACTAGACACCCAGGGGAATTCAGGATGGGATGACTCGACTGCTTACCACCATGTTTTGTTACCCAGAATCCCTTGCAAAGCTAAGAATTTGACAAAAAAAACACATTTTCCTCACATTTCTGTGGGGGAAAGTTCTGGAATCTGCGTGGATCAACAAATTTCCACCCACCTAGCCTTCCCCCAGGTCTCCAGAAAAAAATGGTACCTCACTTGCGTGGGTAGGCATAGTGGCCGCGACATGAAACAGCGCAAAACGCAACGTGGTCGCACCTCAATTTCCCAGTGAAATCTTGCCCTTTTTGGACAAAGAGACTACCTTGTGTTTTTGAGCCCTAGCTCTGCCAGCACCTAGGAAAACCTAGCAAACCTATACATCTTTGAAAACTAGACACCCAGGGAAATTCAGGATGGAGTGACTCCACTGCCTACCACCAGGTTTTGCTACCCAGAATCCCTTGCAAAGCTAAGAATTTGACATAAAAAACACATTTTCCTCACATTTCTGTGGTGGAAAGTTCTGGAATCTGCGTGGATCAACAAATTTCTACCCACCCCGCGTTCCCCCAGGTCTCCCAAAAAAAATGGTACCTCACTTGCGTGGGTAGGCATAGTGGGTGCAACAGGAAAAGGTTCAAATCGTACGGTGGTGAATTTACAATACCCTATAGCAAAACTACCTTGATTTTTTGGGGGGGGCACCTGAGTTTTTGGCCCGGGGCTCAGTGGCCAAACCCAAACAGTTCTGAAAACTAGACACCCGGGGGAGTCCAGGGAGGTATGGCATGCGTGGGTCCCCCAATATTTTCCTACCCAGAAATCCCTGCAATCCTTAAATTTAGGTTAAAAAATGCACTTTTCCATACATTTTTGGGTGGGATCTCCCTGCCGGCACAAATGTCCTACCACCCAGCGTTCCCTTTGTTCTCCCGAGTAAAATGATACCTCACTTGTGTTGGTGGGCCAAAGGCCTGTGACTAAGGTGGGGTGCTTAATTTGTCAAACTTAAATACTCCATTTTTAAAAAATTCATTTTTAGCCTGTTATGCTTTGGGGCACCCACACAAGTGAGGTATCATTTTACTCGGGAGAACAAGGGGAACGCTGGGTGGTAGGACATTTTTGCTGGCACGGAGATCCCACGCAAATACGTTTGGAAAAGTGATATTTTTACCTAATTTTAAGGTTTGCAAGGAATTCTGGGTAGGAAAACATTGGGGGACCCACGCATGCCATACCTCCCTGGACTCCCCCGGGTGTCTAGTTTTCAGAACTGTTCGGGTTTGGTAGCTTCCGCCCCGGGCCAAAAACTCAGGTGCCCCCCCCCCCCCTAAAAATCAAGGTTATTTTGCTATAGGGTATTTTAAATTCTCCACCGTACGATTTGGACCTTTTCCTGTTGCAGCCACTAAGCCTACCCACGCAAGTGAGGTACCATTTGTATCGGGAGACCTGGGGGAACGCTGGGTGGGAGGTAATTTGTGTGAGCCCAGTGATGCCTCGCTTTCCCACACAAAAAAGTGTGAAAAAACTGTAAAGCCACGACAAGGCACCAACCGTTTTACAGGCCATTCACGCACCTTTCATACCTGATACAAACCAGACCATTGACACCATCCGGAAGGAAAAGCAACACATAACAACAATCACAATAAGGGACAAGGTACACCCTACTTCAGAAAGAGATAAAAGACAAATATTACTGCACAGCCATCTAATCCGCAAGCACACACACATACTGGTTGGATTTGGCACGAGGGCGAGTGATGGTTCAGTACATAACATTTTATTAACAAGATATTTCAAAAAAATGAAATGCTCTGTCAACAAATAAATGCATAAAAACCGAACCAGTGACTCGCAACTCGTGAGCTGTAAAGCCACGACAAGGCACCAACCGTTTTACAGGCCATTCACACACCTTTCATACCTGATACAAACCAGACCATTGACACCATCCAGAAGGAAAAGCAACACATAACAACAATCACAATAAGGGACAAGGTACACCCTACTTCAGAAAGGGATAAAAGACAAATATTACTGCACAGCCATCTAAACCGCAAGCACACAAACATACTGGTTGGATTTGGCACGAGGGTGAGTGATGATTCAGTACATACAATTGTATTCGCAAGTAATTTCACAAAAATGAAATACACTGCGTATAATTGAAAGTATGATAAACTGATCCACTGACTCACAGCTCGTGAGCTGTAAAGCCACGTCAAGGCACCAACCTCTTTACAGGCCATTCATACACCTTTCGTACGTGTGACACATACAAAACATTCACACCGCCAGCCGCGGACCCATCACATTTCAACACTCACACCAGAGCAGACAGCGCCATTCAAGGGCCCATCACTTTCACACGCCCACATTTCTGACATTGCATCTACACAAAATGATGGACTGCGTGGAGTGTCACTCAACTAGCAGTGTGTGTAGTGACCAACAGAAAGTAACTACTCACACACCGCCAGCCGAGCGCCAGTCCACCCACACCACCATCCAAGCACCAGACCATGCACACCGCCAGCCAAACACCACTCAGCGCACACCGACAGCCAAGTACCACTCCACACACACCACCAGCCAAGCATCACTCCACGCACACCACCAGCCAAGCGCCACTCCACAAACACAACACCAGCCAAGCACCACTCCATGCACAGACAGCCAAGTATCACTCCACGCACACCATCCAGCCAAGCGCCACTCCACACACACCGCCAGCCAAGCGCCACTCCACGCACACCACCATCCAAGCACCAGACCATGCACACCGCCAGCCAAACACCACTCAGCGCACACCGACAGCCAAGTACCACTCCACACACACCACCAGCCAAGCATCACTCCACGCACACCGCCAGCCAAACACCACTCCGTGCACAGACAGCCAAGTACCACTCCACGCACACCACCAGCCAAGCGCCACTCCACACACACCACCAGCCAAGCGCCACTCCACAAACACAACACCAGCCAAGCACCACTCCGTGCACAGACAGTCAAGTACCACTCCACGCACACCATCCAGCAAAGCGCCACTCCACACACACCACCAGCCAAGCACCACTCCGTGCACAGACAGCCAAGTACCACTCCACGCACACCACCAGCCAAGCGCCACTCCACACACACCACCATCCAAGCACCAGACCATGCACACCGCCAGGCAAACACCACTCAGCGCACACCGACAGCCAAGTACCACTCCACACACACCACCAGCCAAGCACCACTCCACGCACACCGCAAGCCAAGCGCCACTCCACACACACCGCCAGCCAAGCACCACTTCGTGCACAGACAGCCAAGTACCACTCCACACACACCACCAGCCAAGCGCCACTCAACACACACCACCAGCCAAGCGCAACTCAACACACACCACCAGCCAAGCGCAACTCCACACACACCGCCAGCCAAGCACCACTCCACGCACACCACCAGACAAATCCAAACACAACACCAGGCAAGCGCAAGAGCACGCACAGCGCCAACCAAACACCAGACCACGCACACCGCCAGCCAAGCACCAGTCCACAGACACCGCCAGACAAGCACCAGTCCACAGACACCGGCAGCCAAGCGCCAAATCATGCACACCTTCAGACAATGGACACTACACGCAAACCAACATCATACTTTAGTTTTGTTTTTTTAAATAAAAGAAAAACAAAAACAAATTGCAAATTGATACAAATCTACTAACTCAACAACTAAATCTAAAAAGACTACACAAATGCAAACTTTGAAACTGAACAATAAGTTTTAAAGAATAAAGGCCAACCAGTTCACTTTACCACTCATTGATACTCCCAAAAATTCTTTTGTGTGTGGTACAATCTAAAACAAGCAGGTACACACAGCCCAGGGTTTGAAGGGCAGTCGGGGCAGTACATACGAACCTCCTTCCGCAAACCTCTTCGCCAACAGACTCTACATCTCCGACTGGGAAAGTCGTTTGAGGTTGTAGGAGGAATTGTATCAGGAAAGTGGCGATCTTTCAATCTGGCAACATCCTCCACCACTCCAACTTTAGGAACACTTGCCTGTTCCACTAAAACAAGGCTGCCTACTACAGACTCCTGAAACTTCACAAAAGTCATCTTTGACTGGGGACAAGATTTCTGGAACACAACAAAAGCATTAAAGATTGCCAAGTGGAAAAGATGGATAGCCAACTTCTTGTACCAAATGTAAGCCTTACGAAGAGCAGCATACGGTTCCAACCTCTGATCTACTCTGCCAACACCACCCAGGTACTTATTGTAGTGCATTATGCACACAGGTTTGCGCACTTCTGCAACCTGACCCCAAACAGGCACCGGTTCAGTGCTTTCATCATGTATTGTAGTCAACATGTAGACATCTCTCCTGTCTGAAAACTTCACAGCTAGAATCTCCTCACAACGCAATGCACTGCACTGTCCGCGAGCAAGCTTTCGACAAACAAGTTCTTTTGGGAAACCTTTACGGTTTGAGCGGATTGTGCCACAAGCAACAGTGTCCACTTTGGCCAATTCCCTGAACAACCGCACACCAGTGTAGAAGTTATCGACATACAAATGATGGCCTTTGTTAAAAAATCCACGACCAAGTTCCCACACAATTTTCTCAGTCACTCCAAAAGTCGACGGACAACCAGTGGGGTTAATCCTGGATTCCTTACCAGTGTACACCATGAAATTAGAGACATATCCAGTCTCACTTTCACACAGCATATACAGTTTGATTCCATAGCAGGCCCTCTTACTAGGAATGTATTGCCGAATTACCAAGCGGCCCTTGAACAACAGCAAAGACTCAGCCACTGCAATTTCTTTCCCATGATAAAGATCTCAGGAAATCGATCAACAAAATGATCAATGACTGGCCGAATCTTGAAAAGACGGTCACATTCAGGGTGATCTCGTGGCAAAGCAAGACTATTGTCAACAAAATGCATCATCCGAAGCAGAAGCAAATCCCATTTCACGACTCATGACTGCTGGAAATATAGCTGTTGCCATCAAGGGACTAGTAGACCAATATGAAGCCATTGATGGTTTCCTAAGCAAGCCCATCAAAAAAGATAAACCCAAAAACTTTTTCATCTCCTCCAAATTTGTGGGTGTCCACCGGGTAGCTCTAGCGTGGGGCTTAAGGCTGGCACTGTTTCTCCCTCAAAAAAATTTCAGCATACAAATTAGTCTGCTCTACAATCTCTGCCAAAAACACATCATCCATAAACAACTTGAAAAAATCAATAGGCAAAAAGTTTTCAGTGTTCACCCTAAACCCTGGAACACCAGTAAATTCAGGCAATGCCGGCTGCATCATGCCTGGTGGAACCCAGAGGTCAGAACTTTCAACGTCAAGTCTTCCAGCCGCAGGCTGCCGCACAGCTGCCTATTGTCTCACTACACCAACTGGAAATCTAGCAGCCCCAGGCTGCAGCCCAGATGTCTCTTGCCGCACTATTGGCACAGCAATGTCCTCCGCAACCACAGGCACAGCAATGTCCTCCGCAACCACAGGCACATCATCCACACCAAAAGTAGCTTCATCAGCACTCAGAGTGTCTTCATCATCAGATGAAGCCATGTGTAGAGAAAACTCACTACCTGAATCTTCACCTCCCACCTCTGGCTCAGATTCAGAGTCAGTCTCTGGACCATGGTCAGAGGAAGAATCAAAAAGCATTCCAACAACTTGCTGAGCAGTAATCCGGCGGCTAGCCATTTTCCTTACAAATAAAGGAGTCTGCACAAACAACTCAACAACCCCAACACTGCGCAAAGTAAGATAAAAAATGTAAGCCTTTTTCACAAAAAACTATATTTAGAAAAAATATACAATTCACTTACAAGACACAACTACACTCACCAGCACCTACTCTGCCAAGACACAGCAAATAGGCAATGATATTCCACTCGAAAGAAGAAAAAAAACTTACATCTTCAGAAGGACACATCAAAAACAAATGCAAAACATGTTTTACAATCACAACAAACAGAAACCAAACATACTCGTATTACTACACACTTTGCAAAATAAACAATTACATTACAATTGAACAAAAAAGAGGTCTCTTACCAAACACATGCAACTACAGAAACAGCAGAACAACAGAACCACAAGTAACGGAACCGCACACTGCAACAATCTAAAGAGAAAAAAAACCAATACACATTAGAAGAAACAAAAACAACACACATTACAACAGGCTATGTCACAAGGTATGTCACAAATGGGGTGTCTGTCCCAAAGGGGGGAAGATTATAAATCATTAAAAACGTGGGCCCCCTGGAAGCAACCCTACGGAGGGCAGAGAGGCCAAATAAAGACACGGCAGAACATACTTTAGAAAACAAATGGGCCCAAGGAAGCAACCCTTGGCCAAGGGGTCGCTCCCTATAAAAAAAAACCTGGAGTCTAGTGGGCTTTTCTATCCCCCCCTGGGTCCAGAAGCGGTAAAAAAACTGTCGATCTGCCCCCAGGGGGGGCAGAACAGTCTACAATATTTATAATGCCCCCTGGAAGCGACCCTTGCCCAAGGGGTCGCTTCCTTTATAAATATAATAAAATCCCTGGTGTCTAGTGGGCTTTTCTACCCCCCCTGGGTCCAGATGCGGCACAAAAAATGGCTGATCTGCCCCCAGGGGGGGCAGACAAGTCTAAAAAAAAATAAGGGCCACTAGGAAGGGACCCTTCCCCAAGGGGTCGCTTCCTTTTCAATTGTAAATAAATCCCTGGTGACTAGTGGGCTTTTCTGCCCCCCCCCCCCCTGGGTGCAGATCGGCCAAAAAAACGGCCGATTTGCCCCAGGGGGGGCAGAAAAGTCTGAAAAATACTTTATCCCCCTAAGGAAGCGACCCTTGCCCAAGGGGTCGCTTCCTTTATAACTATAATTCAATCCCTGGTGTCTAGTGGGCTTTTCTGCCCCCCTTGGGTCCAGATGCGGCCCAAAAAACGGCCGATCAGCCCCCAGGGGGAGGGGCAGAAAAGTCTAAAAAAAAATTAGGGCCACTAGGAAGCGACCCTTCCCCAAGGGGTCGCTTCCTTTTTCAAATATAACCAAATCCCTGGTGACTAGTGGGCTTTTCTGCCCTCCCTGGGTTCAGATCGGCCAAAAACACAGCCGATCTGCCCCAGGGGGGGGCAGAAAAGTCTGATAAATATTATGGCGCTAAAAGGAAGCGACCCTTGCCCAAGGGGTCCCTTCCTGCACAAATAAATATGGACAAAAATAATCCCTGGTGTCTAGTGGGGCATTCCTGGTGCACGATCGCGACGCTGTGCGCGATCGTGCACCAGGAATGCCGTGCATTGGGACATCAGGGGAGAGGAAACACAGTTTCATCCCCCCCGATGCCTCAAGGCACCGAAAAACGGCCCCCCCGCCCCACCGGAGCAGCACAACACCCACCTCTCTGCTGGACGTGCTGGAAACAAATGGCTTCAAGCGCGTCCAGCGCTTCCTGATGACATCGGCGCGCGCTGTGTGCGCTGACGTCACCAGGAAGCGTGGGGGGGCCAGGGGGTGGCAGCGGAAAGTCTTCCGCTGCCACCCCAGGTACAAACACCAACATCGATTCCCCAGGGGGGGAGCGCCAGCGCTCCCCCCAGGGCTGTACTGATGACGGAGCGGTTCCGTCATCAGCACAGCCCAACCGATGCTGATGACGGAACCGCTCCGTCATCAGCATCGAAGGGGTTAAAGCCCCTGCACAAGGGAGAGACAGTTGAAAAGACACTGGATATGTAAGCGATGATGGGGAAAGAATGGCCATCTGAAAGGAGAATCACTGTGATGCCCCTGCCAGGATGGACTTGACAACTTTGAGTCCAACCGACTCCAGGACTAGAGTGGGCCTGTCCATGTCCAGTGGTGCTGGCCCCCTTATGCCTCCTGAGGAACAGTTGGGGGAGAGGAACTAAGGAGGGGATCCTGGAGTTTTCCCTAGGAAAGGGGTCACTCCCTGCACAAAAAAACTACGCAGAAAGGCATTTTACTCTTTGTATGTGTGCTGCACAATGTAGCACACCTGCAATGAGAAAAAATCGGGGAGAAGTAAATATATTTCTCCTCGTTACACCAGCCTCAAAGAGATGCATGATTGTGGCATAAAGCCATGTCTAGAAGCCTTTGTAGATAAAGATTTTAATCACAATCCATGAGTGGATGCATGGGAACACCCATGCTCCATCCATGGAATATACTTGGGCTTTGTTGAACTACTTTGGGTTACACTGCAACGCAAATTGTGATTTACGTTTCATTGTAAAGACCAATCCAACACTTTGTGTCGGGTCTGTCTTAAATAAGTAATGCAAATCCGACACAACTTGTTTGTAAATCTCTTTCTAAGTTCTCAGCAACACAATATGAGGTGCTTCTGCCAAACACACAACACTAAAATACTTCCAACATATGCAACACTGCATCTGACACTACTTTCGTACAAGCGAAGCATCTTAGCAATCCTGTCACTTCACTGCACACCATTGCCACAGCAACATAACCACAATTAAAGAACAATTTTGGTGGTCAGCACGGTATCAAAATGCTTTCTACTTAGATCAGGAGAGAAGTACTTCATATATGTAAATATATATTTTTATAGTCTAAAATCTTTTCATTTAATATATCTATAATTTCCTCCGTTTCAACAGTGATGGTAACGTGGTATGGAACGTCCAGCCCAATAAAACATCCAAAGAAGCCAATTTGTGTGTATTTTTGTTTTATTCTTCATTCTTCTTTACACCATATAACACAACTTTCTTTTTAGACCACAAAAGAAATTCACCCTCTTCGATCCAAATACACCCATTTAGTAGCATGCTGCCCAGCTGAAATTGTGTTTTAGCTCATTGGGTAAACTCATTGGGTGAATGACGCAAACTATAAATGCAATGGCAATTAAATAAACAAAAACCTTTAAGTTAGCCCTACTGATGTCATTAATTTGATTGCTTACAATAATTTTGCTGCATTGTGTACATATCTCTTTGAATGAGACCTGTGTGAACATCTGTTCTTCATACACATTGCATAGGGAAGCACGGTTGGGCATCTTGGCAAAGTTTGTTATAAAGCATGTTAAAAAGCATTTCAAGATGTTTGCCTTGCATACGCACATTGACACCATTCATGGGTGACCATTTTGGAATGGATTAAAAACCATTAAAAGATGGACGGCCATTGATGCATATGGGCCAAACAGATAAAGGGGAGACATCATTTTTAAATAAACAGTCAAGGGAGCTCAAAAAGAAAGAAAGAGAGAGGGAGATAGACAGTGGAAAGAAAATAGTCTCTAGTACAATGCTAGATCCTGACGTCAGCAGTGAAAGGATAGAACTCACCCAATAAAAACATGGTAAGACTAAAATGCTCCTTGGGTTTGGCTAATACAAGTAATTATTATAAATTATTAATATGCTGCACAGCTCCTGCCTGCCGCGAGGTGGTTCGCAGCCACGGACAATTGGGAACTGCGGCTCCTTGCGGATAGGGCGGACGAGACGACGCTGCAGGTAGCTCTGATGAAGGGACGGGGAGCGGACGAGACCCTGCCATATGTAGTGCACCATGCGGCAGGGGTCTGGCAGCGGTTTGTTGAGAAAATCTTGCGGCAGGCCCCCTTTCACAGGGAACTGCTAGTGTGGATTTTGGCCCCGGTGATGCTTATGGAGGAGAACATGTCCTTCCGGGACTGGCGGGACGGCGGCTGCGAGACTCTGGCAGACCTTTATCCAGACAACTCCTTTGTGTCCTTTGAGCGAGCTATGGAAGCTTTTGGTCTGCACAGGGGGCAGTACCTACACTACAGGGGACTCCAGGAGATGGCGAAGGTGACCTGGCCCCAGTTCCCAGAGGCACCCTCGTTGACCCACACTCTCGACATCCTCCTCTCCTGCGGCAGGGGAAAGCGGCTGATCACTTTACTGTACTCGGCCATGCGACGGGACTCTGCCCCGCTGGTCTCGCCGTCCTGGGCGGCCTGGGAGGCGGACTTGGGGATTGCTTTAGAGCCTGGACAGCGCAAACGTATCGGACGCCTGACTCGGAAAGTGTTGTGCAATGCGCGGTTCAAACTGATCCATTTTAATTTTGTACATCGCACTTACATGACCCCAGTCTCCCTGAACCGGATTTCCGCGGATAGACGGGATGACTGCCCTAGATGTGGGATGGGAAAAGCCGGATTCCTACATCTGGCCTGGGAGTGCCCACTGGTGCGGAGCTTCTGGAAGGAGGTGGTAGAACATGTCGGCCGTGCCACGGGCCTCCGGGTTGCCTTGAGCCCGCTCCATTGTCTACTGGCCCTAGTCCCTAAGCCCGAAAAAAGAGGAATTTGTCCTATAAGCTGCTGCAGTTGCTCCTGGTGCTGGCGAGGTGATGTGTGGCTATTACTTGGATGGGGCAGAGGTCCCCTGAGTTCTCCCTGTGGCTTAAGGATATTAGAGAGTGGTTCCTAGCCGAGGAAACACATATGCAGCGTACACGCCGTGATGAGAGGCTCCAGGGAGATTTATTAGCTTGGAGGATGATGTGTGCCGAAGGGTTGCCTGACGATGACTCGGATGCCACCAGTGCTGAACTGTTATCCCCTGAGGAGTCTAGCTCCGAAGAGGACGTGGCGGGAGGCAGGGAGGGGGGACTTGGTTCGGGGTAGAGCCCTATTAGACGCGTACGTTGGTTTCTTATTGTCTTTTTATGTGATTTGCTTTGATTCCCAGAGGTTTGCTTTAAACTGTGATGTCTGCACCCAAATGAGCCCTAAGTAGGTAACCGAACTGTTTTCAGCGATGCCAAGTGTGGGGGGGAATTGTTTTGTTGTTATATGTTGGAGTGTGATCTTTGTACGCACAAGGAATTCAAACCTTGAAAACAGCGGATACTGGAGATAATTATTTATTTCCTGCAAATGTTTATGCTAATATATTTTTGGCACTCTCTGACTTTCCGCCGCCTGGCCTCCGGGCTGTGGGCTCCATGGATGTGTATTCTCCTGTATGATCATTTTAGTTATTTTCCTTTATGAGTGCCTTTCGGTAGATTTGCTTGATTGTATGTATTCTCTGTACCTACCGCAATAAAAATATTTAAAAAAATATATATATATCATAAAATTGGCTTCGAGAATTATCCCACCTGTGGCAAAGAGAGGACTGGCAGAACCTTTTTCCCAGAGGGTTTATTTGAAGATTATGATAGAATAAAACTGATCGGAATGGGCAGAGCTTTGCTCAGAGGTAGAGATTTCCTACAATATTTAAGCGGGTTGCCCTTTTGAAACCTTCTCAGAAAGCAACACGGGGTGGGACATGCAGTAGGCAGGATCCTATGAGAAAAATAATTGGTGGAGGAATGATGTGCACCAACAGGTTGAGTGAGTTACCCATCAATCAAAATAAACCGCACCTCCCTTTATAAGTCTTTCCAAAGCCTCAAGGCTGAGAAGGAGATTCCAAAACCTGGAGCAAGGATCAGTCTGTGCCGACACGCCCGTGTCAAGAGCCTGAAGACCTCTAACTTGTCTTCTGTGGACTCCCTTCAGAAATGGTTGCCCTAGCTCCCTGACTCTCAAGCCGGTAGAGGGTGGATTTGCAGGGTACACTGAAGGAAGACATCCCCTGTATTTCTGTTTGACTTCTCCTGTTATAGGGCATTTAAGAGTGGTCCTCGTGGACTATGGCTTGAGGTGCGCAGTCACCATGTAAGAGATTGATTAGACCTGGGTGGCCTGGAAGTGCTAGTGAGGGGAGGTGTCTGAGGTAGAGGAGTGATTGGAGAAGCTGTCGAGCCCCAAGACTAAACATGATGGCACTCCTAGTAGCACATAGCTCTCCTACTGATAAGGAGCAGAAAGTAGCGGTGCTATAGGATAAGGATCAGAAGGTCCTTGGAGCATGCCACTGGTGTTTGGAGTGCAGAGTAGCACAATGCAAAAAAAACATTAAAACGTTCCCAACGGAGCACAAGATATTGTAATAATAGTTAGACGCTCATGCACTGCATTTTAATCATTGAGCAGAAGCCCGCATGGCAGCGGCTCCCGCAGCCTCAAGAAAACCACAGGTCTTGGTTTCACTTGGGGAGTCTGAGACAAGTTGAGTCTTCTAGGGGGATCTTAGCACAACCAACACCAGCTAGAGAGGACGAATTTCACTGCTACATTAAGAAACGTCAAAAGTGTGCACCATAACCCCGGAGACTTACAAAAATGGAAATATTTTGCTGAGTGCTTCCTTAAAGGACAGATGGCACCCATCCCAGGACTGAGTTTTCGAATTCCTTTCCTAGTTCTGAGCTTTTGTATGTTCTGGGAATAGTGTCATTTCTTATGTTGTGGTATCTTGAAAGGTTTCTGTGCAACAGCTGATTGTACCAGTATGAAAAGCTTTTTTGAAGAAAATAGTTATATTTTTAGGTCTAGCGCCTAGAGGTGCAGTGCGCAGCACTGCTCGCGCAGCACAAGACATTTAGTAGGCAAAAACGGGGTGTAGGAGAGTGACCTAGGAAAAGCACACGCTCATGCGTGTGCTTTTCCTGTTGTGTCCCGCTATTGGCCTTTGCGTGCGTGTTTTTCAGTAAAACGGCACGCAATAGGCCAAAGGCGGGCGGGTTGCTCTTCCCACGGCCTATTGGTGTTTTACACGCTTGATGCGTGTAATAGACACCAATAGGCCATGTGGTTTCAATTATCGTGCCCAGACACAGGCGCAATAATTGAAACCACGGCTCACTGTGGCGCGCACGCGCGCACCACTCGCAGGCTTCTGATTTTTTTTTTTATCCATTTTACAGCAAAGCAACTGAATAGGTACCCTTACCTTAGGGCAACCCAGGGAAGCAGCTGCCACTCCTGGCTAACTGTGACACTGGAAGAGGATGGGGTGTAGCAGCCAGAGTTGCAGACATCGGGGAACCAGGTGTGAGGCTCATTTTTCTCTTATCGTAGGAAAGAAACCAAGTGAGAAAAATAACGAAAGAAAACAGGGTGTAAATACGCATTTAAAGTATTAAAATCCATTTTCCCTGAATTAATGAAGGCGGCAGTGCCCTGCAGTGAAAATGTCCCGTCTTATCTTTGAACTGCCAATGGATGTTTCTGGTGGTTGATTTTTATTGATGATAAGAACATTTGGCTGATAGCTATGGCAATTATTTTTAGTGCGAAGGAAATTGAAATGCTGCTACGTAGCCCATTTGCCAGTTTTATCACTCTCCTGCATAGTGGCATTGAAGATTTGAGGCAGACGAGACTAATGGGCCATCAAGCGCGAGGGGATTTGTCTCCCCGCCTCGCGCTTGTCCGCAGAAAACTTCTGCACCGACTTCCGGCTGCGACACTGTTCCCTGCGCAGTTTGAATAATAAATGAAGGCCGGATGCGTCTATTGTAGCACCCCCCTCTGTGTTAATGGCCCAGTCCATCTGCGTCTGACAGGCATGTGGAGGGATGAATGATGTGCCGACGGAGTCGTTTTAGTGGCATGACTCGTGCTGTGCTCTTCACTTCTCTACCCTGTCACTGTTATTGTTATTTGTGTCCTGTAAGACATCTTGGGAGCTGTATTTCTTTAGGGATTGAGATACCAACTTGCTTCGGGCAAGATGGCCGCTAGAGATGACGTGTTCTTCTTAGTCAGCATTGGTCGCCCATTCCATGGTTCTTTCCATACGAGATTCAACTCCACAGTTGTTCAGAGCGCTTAGTCCTCTGACCGGAGTAATGAATGTAAATTCAGTAAATACGCAGGAGTTACATAAAATGGACGCAAAAAGCATTGGTATATGGAGAACAGCGATAAACCAGATTGAGAGGGTTCACTAAATCACATGCTTTTTATTGCATGACAAAAATATTGCATCCCCTATATCATTTACCCGTATATATCGTTTAGTAGATATGGAGTTACAAATAGTACATTTATACTCAGCTACCTTGACCATATAGTGGTAGGCAATGTAGAGGATACAATAATTGTGTAGGTAACTTAATATTGTCAATCTCGATATAATGACATACAACCACAGGTAATGTCCTGTAGTATTGGAGTAGGCACATCTATGGGGAGTCTAGGTGGGTATGGGTGTATTGGCTCTCAATTTCAACCTTGTTTGTGAAGGATTGGTTACAGTCAATTGCATGAGTCTTCTTTTTTACCAAGCCAAATAAAAACAACCATTTGCAATGCAATAGGTCTCGCAGTGACGAGAGTTTAAGCTATTGGTATTGTAAATTACAATGCCTTTTATTTATGTTTTCAAAAAGAAAACAAAAATAAAAGGCATTGTAATTTTCAATGCCAATAGCTCAAACTTGCGTCAATGCGAGACCTATTGCATTGTAAAGCTTTTTTCTTTTATTTCTGCAATTGTTTATGACTGCACTTTGTGCACATTCCTTTTGCGTGCAGCGTGTAACAGGTTTCAGTTTTTTGCCTCTGCCTTTGTTCCACTAACTGTGCATACTTCTTATCTCTGCTTTTATCCTCATGCATCACCGTCTCCGTGTTGCGGGCCCTCTTTATCAAACCCCTCTCCCAGCCGTTTGTTCTTGGTGTTTATATTCACATGTCTCCTCTCTGTTTTTTGCATCTCTGCTCTGTGTTTTTTTTCTGTTTTCTTTTGTGTCTCTGCTTCGGTTTAATTCAGTGTGCGCATGCAGTGTCTGTCTTTTTCTCTCTGGCTGTTTGTGTCTGTCTTTTTCTGCTTTGCCCCTCTTTCTCTCTTCCACTGCCTCTTTCCATGCCCAGTTTCTAACTCTCCCTTTATATGGCACTTACGGCCATGGCACAGCCATCCAGAACAAAAAGAAACAGCAGAAACATTTCCGAGCAGCTTAACAGCATTCACAAGCGGAGAAGTGTGGCTCAATGATTAGAGCGGCAGACCCTGATGCAGAGATCTGGCCCGGGACCAGGGTTCAATTCCCGCCTCGGCGGGTCTTGGGCACAATAATTCCCTTGGACCTGATATTTCTCTCGCCTCGGTGCCTATTTTAATTGTGGGTCCCACTCTGCAACTATGGGCAATAGCTTGCTTAATCTCCACTGTCGTGACCCGACAGATAGGGCGACAGGACAGAAGGACACTAGGACCCTGTGGGTCATGAGGGAGGTGACCAGGTCACCGGACACCACATCCGGTTAGGGACAGGAAGCAGGACAGACTGACCAGGACAGCAAGCAGGGCGGACATGCCTGTAAGCAGCTACGATATTAATGAATAAAAGAAGTGTAATAACCCAACCTGTGTCTCTCCGTTTGTGCATCTTCGAGCTGCAGTGAAGACACTACAACTGGCGACGCAGGTGGGATACGAGCCGACGCGGAAACAGACGAGTAGCGGTCGACGGCGCCATCAGGAACAACCAGGTGCCCACCCTGGATGTGCAGGAGAAAGAAGAAAAACGAGCGACATCGGAGCCCACCCGACCGCTTCTGAAGAATTGCCAGCAAACTGCGGTAAGCGCGAAGGAAAGCGTGGTCTTGGAATAGAGGCGCGAGCTCTCGCGAGAGTCTCGGCGGCCATTTTGGGATCAGGCGGCTGGGCCAATCAGAGACGAGATCTGGGAAGCGGCCATTTTTAAGTCAGGCGAGTGAGATTTCGAACGCGAAATCTCGCGAGAAGAGTGCGGCCATTTTGAAAAAAGGACATAACCATAGAAATCAACAGGGCGGCCATATTAAGGCCAGGCAAAACAGAAAAGAAGACAAAAAAACAAGGAAAAAGAACAGAATAAAGGATAAAAAGGACCAAGAAAGCCCAGGAGAGGCCAAACAAAGCTAAGCAAAGGAATAAAAAGAAGAAATAAAAGGAAGAAAAAGAGAAAAGAAGAGAAAGAGAAAGAAAGAAAGAAAAAAAAAAAGAAGAGAAAGAGAAAGAAAGAAAGAAAAGAGAAAAGAAGAGAAAGAGAAAGAAAGAAAGAAAGGAAAGAGAAAAGAGACGGTAAAGGAAAAAAGAAGAAAAGACAAAGAGCAAAGGAAACATAGAACAACGCACAAAGGAGCGAAAGAACAGAAAGAGGAAAGAGCAGATAAAGGCAAGAAGGCAAGGATGGCAGACCCAAAGCCCAGCGCACAATACAGGAGGCCACTGCCGTTCAACTTATCAGAGCCACAAACAGGAATAAGGTGGGAGAAGTGGATCAGACGGTTCGAAAGATATATGGAAGCAACAGACGTAACAGAAGGAAAGAGACTATGGTTGCTGCTGAACTTAGCAGGGGATGACACCGAAGAACTTCTGGTGACACTGCCAACCGAAGAAACAAAGACATATGAGAGACTAAAGAAATGCCTAACGGCCAAATTTGACCCCCAACGGAATATTGACTTTGAACGATATACATTCACTATTGCGTGTCAACAAGTGGACGAGACGCTGGATGACTTCGCGACAAGGCTGAGAAAATTGGTGACACATTGTGAGTTCGACAAGTTCGACAACGAACAAGCAATAAGGCTACGGATCATTGAAGGCTGTCGTGACACAGGATTTAGGGCAAGGATCCTAAAAGAACCGACCTCATTGGAAAGCATCCTGTCACTGGCAAGAGCAGAGGCGAGAGCAACGGCACATGCCAAGGAAATTGAAAGAGGGAAGAACGTCAATATCGAAAACGCACACTACGTGACGAACAAATATCGCACCGGCCGGTGGAGGAACGACTGGAGGGAACAAACAGAGAGGAGACAACCTGAAGGAACGTGCTACAGGTGCGGAATGGAATTTCCACACAGAGGCCCATGCCCAGCGTTTGGCCAGACGTGCAAAAGATGTAATGGAAGAAACCACTACGCCAGTATGTGCCAAGGCGTACAATTCAGAGATGACAGAGGAAGAACAGGAAGACCACAAGAGTCGACAACAAGACACGTCAGATATGTTGACAAAGAAAGGAGAAGTTCATCACGAGGGTCAAGCGAAGAAGAGGAAGAAGAGTAAGTGGAAAGGCTATATTACATGTCGGAAGCACACACAGAACTGAGTGGGGGAGATGAAAAAGGAGAAACAACACACCCAACAAACAGAAGCACACGGGAAAAGACAGACTCGGCAAGAATAGGAGTAGGAGCACATGAAGTGGAATTTATACTGGATAGTGGTGCAACATGCAACGTCATGTGTGCATCAGAGTACGAGAAGATGGAAGCCAAGCCGACACTGAGAGCGTCAAGGGTTGAGGTTTTTACCTGGGGGTCAAAGAAACAGGTAATAAACCTGGGAAAGTTCACAGAGGAACTGAAGCACCAAGACAAAAAGAACAAAGAGGACATCCATGTGCTGAAGGGCGATGTTCCCGGACCTTGCCTGCTGAGCAACATCACCACCAAAGCAATGGGGCTCATAACCATGAGATATGACACGAAACAAAAGAAAGACACACTGAGCGCAAGCGAAGAGAAGATGCAGGGACCAGAGAAAGAGAAAGAGAATGAAAAAGAATCACGGAGGGAACAAACACCACGAAGGGTGGCAGGAGAAAGAGAGGAACTTACGGAGATGGCGCCAGCCGGCCCGCATCACGGAGCACATGGCAAGGAGCTAGAAGCAGACGAAGAGAGGCTGGTAAGAAGAGAGCAGAAGGAGGACAACCGACAAACAGAAGCAAAAGCTGATGGCAGAGAACAGCGACCAAGAGAAGAATGCGAGAGGACAAAGAGACTAACGGCCACATGCATCAATCTAGGATTTTGCATTTCCTAAATAGCGAAAATTAAGGAATCGCTATTTAGGAAATGCAAAATCCTATGCATCAAGAAATCCTAAAAGTTTTTAGGATTTCTTAATTTTCGGAAATTGCGATTCCTTAATTGCAAATCGCAATTAAGGAATGGCATTACATCGATTCCTATGGGCCTAGAGGCCCATAGGAATCAATGCCGTTTTGCATTTTTTTTTTTGCACTCGCAATTTGTTGATGCATTGCAAGGGTGCAGAGGGGGGTCCAAAGGACCCCCCCTGCACCCCTGAAATTTATTTTAAAGTGCATGTTTCACACACACATGTCCTAAGGACATGTGTGTCTGTAACATGCAAGTTTAAAAAATGCATTTTTTTGCTTTTTTAAAAATGTTCGCAAATTAACACGAGGGTCAACCTCGTGTTAATTTGCACTTCCAATTTCAAAATTCGCAATTTAAAAAAAAAAGGTGCATTGCATTTAAGGAATCGCACAAATGCGATTCCTTAATTGCATTCGCATTTTTAAGAAATGCAAAAAATAGCGAATTTTGACACTCTGTTTCATGCATCCCAAAAACGTATTTAGGAAGTGCAAACGGCCGAATTTACCGATTCGCACCGTTTGCACTTCCTAAATAGGTTGATGCATGTGGGGGTAAGTGATGAAACGTAGGAGTCAGAGAGAGTCTATCTCTCTCTCTCTCTCTCTCTCTCTCTCTCTCTCTCTCTCTCTCTCTCTCTCTCATCATAACTATCAGTAAAACTGTACCATGAACACTTGTTTGCAACAAAGGGGGAGATGTCGTGACCCGACAGATAGGGCGACAGGACAGAAGGACACTAGGACCCTGTGGGTCATGAGGGAGGTGACCAGGTCACCGGACACCACATCCGGTTTGGGACAG
This sequence comes from Lissotriton helveticus, assembly GCF_964261635.1. Lineage (NCBI taxonomy): Eukaryota > Metazoa > Chordata > Amphibia > Caudata > Salamandridae > Lissotriton > Lissotriton helveticus. The sequence goes on along the minus strand of NC_136071.1, from coordinate 912,182,575 downwards.
GAAGCAGGACAGACTGACCAGGACAGCAAGCAGGGCGGACATGCCTGTAAGCAGCTACGATATTAATGAATAAAAGAAGTGTAATAACCCAACCTGTGTCTCTCCGTTTGTGCATCTTCGAGCTGCAGTGAAGACACTACATCCACAACGGCCCCAACAGTGCTAGGATGACTGGCTTCACCCTGGCGGTGCCCAGGAGTGGACACTTCACAGAGAAAAGCCAGGAAGGGTTCCACAGCGGTATGCGTACAAGCGCCTTGATGCCCTTGCGGTGATACGTGCGCTATACAAGTACTACATTTACAAGCAACAACTTCAAGTCACACAAACCAACACACGCTGGGGTCACTACAACGAAAAACGAGAATGTCCTCATCTCAAAGCTAGGGACTATCCATATTTCTTGTTTAATATAGTTGCAGAAGTCAAGTGTCTTTTTTTTTTTTTTTTTTAAATCTCCAAGCAAATGGGGAGCTCCTCAGGGGCCATTGTAGACAGAAGGGGTCAACCCAGCGATGCCTTTGGGGAGGTTGTCGCTACATCTGGCGTGTTTATTTTCTGAACAGATAACCATGTTGCTAGCTATGGTGTTTACCACTTTCCTGTTCACTTGACAGCACATCTCAGTCACTCCACACTCAGGTGACAAGTGTGAAAGTGGGAGAAAACACAAGTGGTGATGGATGCGAGTAGATAGGGCAGTACAATGGTATTCTTGCTAGAGAGAGGGTCAGCCTTCTCATAAAACTGGCAGTTGTTCATACTTTTTGTTAGTGAAACATTTAAGTTGCAGTAAGTATAGTACGAATTGCTGTTAGGTGCTTCAGAGAGCTGCCGGATAGTAGCAGGTTTGTGTTTACATCAACTAACCCAGGAGTTTTTCTTAGTCTCTTCAGGGGTATGAATCAATACTTACATTATAGAATACCACGCCAAACAATACAGGTCCTGGCACTGCAAAGAGACATGCACCATATCTATGAGGAGCATTAGAACCACTTGTGCTTTGACCGAACCTGTTTCCAATACAGAGGCAGATTTTGGGGTGGAAAAGTGAGGGAAGGTGTCCCTCTGTGTAGCATTGCCACGTGCACTTGTATGTACATTCAATAGTAAATATCATCCTTTGTTTATTGAGTTTCTATTCTGTCAGCACAGCTATTGACTAGACAGGATTGATAATAGAGAGATACTCAAATGATGGCCTAACAACTGTATTTTTCAGTTTTTAAAAGTTCATGCAGGGAAAACTGATGTTTTCCTACTGTGTTTATATGCAGAAATAAGTAAACAAGCCTTTACAATGCCAATGGGCCTGGCTTCTAAATGAAAGTGCCTATTCAGTCATTGATGGATTTAGATATTCAATAAGGTATCGATCACACATGCGCGGTCACTCATTCTTGTACCCATGCATCCATTCAACCGCTAACTTACTTATTTAACACTAGTTTATGCACTGTTCTAAGCATAGATGCTATTATTGCCATCAAGGAGAGCTTATATTCCTCCAGCTTGACTTCCTGTTACCTTTCTGAAATGCTCCTTCCGAGGATGCGCTAAATGAGTCGATGATAAGTGATGTTAAAAGTGTGGGTTCCTGCCTCCTTGGGCTCTATGAAGTACATGATCTGATTAATGTCTACCAAAGCAGATAGAAGAATCAAGCTCTTGACCCATGCAACATACAGGGGTAAAAGGTTTTCAAAGGCAATTTATGAACATGTGATCTAGGCTTTTAGTAAAAGAGCAGGTCCCCATTAGGGCGCTGTATAAAATAACAAGGATAGTCTTCGACTTTATAACATACAGTAGAGGACCTGGCACTCCCCGCCCACCGCACCCCCATGTAGAGAGCTAAGAATCTTTTCAGAGCTTCAAAAATGAATGTAATTCTATTTTTAGGTCGAGCCTGGGCAGCGCATGCGCAGCTCTGCGAGCCATGCTGTATTGGAATATTGAATAGAAGCCCCGCCCACTCTCCGCTCATATTTGTCATTGGCTTGTGTCATTGTCCTTTGTAAATGCTGGCTTCTAATTCGTTAATAGGCTTGTTAGTCCCTAATTAGTACCGCATTGTCTTCCTTCGTAACCTCCCATGAGAACTGGCTGTTTTACTTCGGTTGTTACACACAAGTATTTTTTAGTCTGTCAGCACTATTTTCTTTAAGTAGTTTCTCCTACTGCAGTCATGACATGCTTTCCTGCAACATTCAGCATGCCATGCCATGCAAGCTTTCACTTTCTAAGCAGCTTGGGACAATGGCGGATGCTTCTTTGCATCGGTCTCGCATTTACAAGAGTTTGAGCTATTGGCATTGTACATGACAATGTCTTTTATTTATGTGTTAGTTAACTAAACATATGAATAAAAGGCATTGTCATTTACAGTGCCAATAGCGTAAACTCTCCCAAATGCGAGACCTATTGTATTGCAAATGCTTGTTTTTATTGTGCATGACCGATATAATTGCTATGCTAAAGCTGTTAAGCATAGAATATTGAAGGTGTGATTGTTGATGGCATCAGCCTGTGAAAAGCAGTAGGCCTGACTTCTTAAGAGTGAATACCTTTGCATGATGTGCTATCGGCACATATTGGGTGTATTGCTGTTTTAAGGGAGAGGGTCTGCTGGTACTTAAATGGAACAAGATGCCTCAAAACTAGAGTGCCAATTCTAAATTTAGGAAGTTAGTTGTCCACTGGGTCCTTTCTTCAGGGTGCGTGATATGCACACTGGTTACTTTCTAAAAACCCATTTTGGAAAACCTCCAATTACTATTTACATCTGCCCTTTCCTAAATATTTGTAGTTTTGTGCTTAGTATTTAGTTGTGTGTGTATTAAAGTATTCTTTCTTTTGAAAAGAAAAACCACTGAATGGAGAATGGTTCATAGAGTGCAATTTTGTTTGTTCCCCAGTTTTGGGTCAACAGCCCATTTTACACCTCTCTCATTCAGGGCCATATGTATCATACTACCGTTTTGCGAATTCCAAATAGCGAATTTTAAGGAATCGCTATTTGGAATTTGCAAAACGGTATGTATGTACAAAATCACTATTAAATAGCGATTCTTTACCATTCCTAATTTGCGATTAGCAAATTGCTAATCGCAAATTACCCATTCATTTCTATGGGCCAGGAGGCCCATAGGAATGAAGGTGCAATTTGTGATTAGCAATTAGCTAATCGCAAATTAGGAATTTCTTCAAGGGTGCAGGGGTGTCCCAAGAACACCCTGCTGCACCCCTGAAAAAGACATTTGGGGGCATATGGCGCACATACATGCCTAAGGGCATGTATGGGCGTCATATGGCACCTTTTGTTTTTTGGAAAAAAGCTTTTTGAAAAGAATTCGCAAATTACCACCAACTAGAAGTTGGTGGTAATTTGTGAATCCTTAATGGCATTTTTTGAATATTTTTTGTTTGATACATTGCATTTAAGGAATCGCTAAATTTGCGATTCCTTTAGTGCAATCGCAAAATAAGGAATTGCAAATTTTGCTATTCCTTATTTTGCATCAAACATGTTTGATACATACCATTTGTCAAATTAGCATTCGCAAAGGCCGAAATTCGCAGAATTTCGGCCTTTGCGAATGCTAATTAGCTTGATACATATGGCCCTCAGTCTCTGCCTCGAGACCCTGAGAAGTGCTAAATTGGGTGCTTGTCAGAATTCAAGAAAGAGGGGAGGAAGGAAAAATACATGGAGAAAGGAGAGAGACAGAAAGGGGAGTGAAAAAAAACCAATGTAAGAACAAAGGAAAGAATTACCCAAAGAAAGAAAAGTGAAGAAGAATTAGAGAGAAAAAGAAAGAAGTAACAAAACTGGAGAATGAAAGGAGAAAAAAGCAAAACGTTAGAAAGAAAGAAGGGAAAAATAAGGAAAATAGGAAAAGTAGATGTAATGAGAAATAAAGAGAAAATAAGAAAAATATAGCAAGGGTACAATAAGGACAAGATGAAAAAAGAAAGAGAAAGAAACTGAAAAAGAGTGCACAACATAGGAAAAAAAGAAAAAAGTAGGGAAATAAAGAAGTAATGTAAAAACATGGAAAAAGAAAGAGGGAAAGAAGGGAAAAGAAACAAGGAAAGCAAGAACGTGGATAAAGGAAATTTATTAAGGAGAAAAAGACATAAGAGAGCTGCAAAAAAGAAAGGAGAAGTAAAGACTTTTTCAGAAGAGGCTGCATCATCCTGCACCTTCAGCTTTCGAGCCCTCACAGAAAAGGCCACAATGTTTTAAATAGCTGCCTTATCAGGTGAGAAGCTGTGCAGTCTTAAGCCTGCTGACAGGCAATTACTGGTAACTTGCTATCGACCCGTTAGAGACGCCTGACCTAAATTATAAAGAGCGCCTGTAATGTTTTCTTTAAATTGATATGGAAGATAAATAACTTGAGACACACCTTAATACAAACACACGGAACATCAACCAACACACAACCTCATAAAACTGAATATATTAACCTTCTTAAACAACAAATCAATATAATTCCAATAACCAACATCACCCATACAGCAAAAGAAATATAACACACCAGATCTGGATTAATATCTAAGAAGTAGCTTGAAACTCAGAAAAGCAACCTGAGAACAACCAAGCTGATGCCGTATAATAAAAGTTGCCAAAATAAATGATCATGGGGTAATAATGCTAAAAGAATTGAAACAATGCCATTTATTGTCAGCTACACCACATGACCCAGAATCCCACAGGAAAACTGAATATTCACAAGACCTCCGTTATTTGCTTTAAAGATAGAAATTCTGAACCAAAGAGAATGGTGATGGAGAGTGGATCAAACTCATACACATTTGCATATATACTAGAACCAGCTTTCATACACATAATACAGAAACATGAAGTTCACACCAAGTGAAGAGTGAGGAAGCAAATTAACAGACGCACATCTATAAAATAAACAAAACCTGCCTGGCGTGTAGATCACTTAGGACTAATTGGAACAGACATGATACATGCTTTTTATTTTCTCTTTTGTATTAAATTCTTCGACGAGGCCCATATTGATACAAAATTATACCACCTATTAACTTTCTATTTCTTTACAATTATATCATTGCGTAGAGAGATGTTAATTTCGTTATGAATGAATGTGATACCTTACATTTTTCAATTATGCTAGCTGTCTTTTCGAGACCTAATAGATTGATTATAAATTACAATTGTGTTTAGCTGCAATTTGTGAATGTAAAAATTAACTCCCCTGACAAAAGGGACTATACACCAAAATGCGGAGAAAAAACAATGGATGTGTATAATAAAAACCAGGACACATATTTATCAAATATTTTTTTTAATTTATTTTATTTTTATTGCTTTTATGACATAAGAAAAAACATGAACAGTACATTTTCTCAGCATTCAAATACAGATGTATGATACACTCTCATAAATGACATCCAGCTGGAAGGAAGCGACATGATCAGGTCTACAATAATACATGTAGTGCAATACTTCAAGGGTGGTAACACATGAGCCCAGAGACGATCAATCATTGTATATTATAAAAATGATAAACAATAGTACGGTAACGTATACATAGCATCATGTCTCGAGTGGGTCCAATCCTCAGTACATACCCCCGGGGCAACCTCTCTGTACCCGACATAAGACACAACAATTAAGTAGAAGGGGCCTCCAAGTGTCAGGCCTAATACATGTGGATCTACATATGTAACCCCTTCTAAACGTTATTAAGCTCAGCAGTTGCTTGGTCTTCGGCACTTTTTTGTAAATAAACCTGTAATGGGCCCCAAATATCCTTGGGCCTACTACTAATAGGTTGTAGCTCAGCATAGACCGCATTTTGATCTTGACAGTAAATAACGTCTTTCAACCAGTCCTTAAATTTTGGAGCCCTCCCCCTACCCCATCTACATGCAATCTTTCGTTTCGCCAGCAGTAAAACAAGATCAAGAAATTTCCTAGTGGGCCGGGGAGTATGCAGTGTGTACCCTAGGAGCATAATGAGGGGGTCCTTATCCAAGTGCCCCTCAATCATAACTTGCAGTGCAGCGTGCACCTGGGTCCAGTATTCATATACCCCTGGACATTCCCAAGCCAAGTGAAAGAAACCTGCCCCCTCTGCGTGGCATCTTTCACATCTGTCATTATCAGAAAGGCAGAATCGAGCTTCCTGGCAGGCGTGTAATAAAACCTCTGCAAGAATTTATAATGAATTATCTTAAGTCCACAACTAGATGAGATGTTGGCAGTAATGCCACAACATGAGGTCCATTGCTCGTCCGAGATCTCACTACCCAAATCAGTGCTCCATAACTGACAAACATTGTTCTCCACACTAGTGCGTTGTAGTCTGATAGCATTGTACAGTTCAGAAACTAGATGACTACCGCCCGTCGGCGTTAACATAGTATGAAGTGGCATCACTATTTCCGGCTCATATCTCTTTCAGTGCTTGCCTTAATCTTATGTAACAAAAAACCTCTAAAGGTGTAGGGTGCATCTCTTGAAACATATGCTCTTGTGTACGAAATTGCCCATTGAAAAACAGGTCTCCCCATGTGGCAATCTTGAGGCGCCTGCACAGCAAGCAGAAGCCTGTTTCCTGCAATAGAGCTATCCGAGGGTGATAGGCAAGCGGCATGTGTGGCGAATACAACAGATCAACATTTAATACCCTGGCTACTCTCCTCCAGGTGTCAATGGTGCAAGTCACCGTAGTATACAGAGTCTCAAGTACATCTATAGAGCCATGAATCAGGCCATGGAGCGGAGAGGCTTTGCTATCCAATCTTCTACCGCTAATTGCGGCATGAACGGCGTTGGGTGGATCTAGTGATAAGCGTATTGTGCCTGTGCACTCATATAATATATCTCAAAGTCTGGGACATCAAACCCTCCTTTGCTATACGGTTGTGTGATGACGGACCACCTCAACCGCGGTTGTTTGCCACCCCAAAACAATCGGAGGAGTTCCGAACGCAATCTTTTTAAAAAATATGCACCCGGGAAATAAGGAATGTTCCGAAATAGATATAAAAAACGTGGCAGTATGACCATCTTGATGAGAGATGCTCTACCCACCATAGACAACGGCATCGTCATCCAACGTGTAATATTATCTGCCACTTTGGTAATAGCAGTTCCATAGTTCAATCTGAGAGTCTCCTCCCGGTCCAGAGTCACTATAATTCCTAGGTAGTGCAGATCTGAGTCACACCACTCAATCGGGTAATCCAGCGCAAATCGTGTAACCGCTGGCGTGAGTGGAAAGAACAGCGATTTTTTCCAATTAATATGTATACCTGAAAGGCGCCCAAACACCAAGAATTCTCGCAAGATAGGGTTAATGTTTGCTTGGGGGTTCACGACATACAGGGTCACATCATCCGCATATAGTGACACTCCTATTTGTCGTTGAAAACATTTAAAGGCACTTTCCTTATGTAATTGCCGAATGCGACACGCCAATGCCTCAATCGCTATCGCAAAAAGCAAGGGGGATAGAGGGCACCCCTGCCTAGTGCCCCTTGTGATGGACATCTGCTTAGATAATTCTCCGGTAATTACCAACCTCGCCACAGGTTCAGTATAAAGCAATTTTATCCATGCTATAAACATCTTAGGGAATCCCATCCTATGTAATATGGCGAAGAGGTAGTTCCATTCGACCGAGTCAAACGCTTTAGTAGCGTCGAGGAATATTGCAGCTACCGGCAACTCTGGAGCTATTGTGTGGATTAAAGAAAAAAGAGTGCGTAAGTTATGGTTGGTGGACCTACCAGGGACAAAACCGGCTTGATCCGGCAAAACAATTTTTTGCATTATAAGGGTTAAGCGCGTTGCGAGGACTTTTGCCAGTATTTAAGCATCACAATTAATAAGCGAAAGCGGACGATAGGAATCGCACTCCGTAGGGTCTTTGCCAGGTTTCAAGAGCGAAGTTATCACCACCTCCCGCATTGAGCGAGGCAGCACGCCCATCTCTAATGATTCCTCAAATACTGCTTTCAATACTGGTGCCATTATGTCAATGTAGCATTTGTAGAACTCGACAGGAATACCGTCGAGTCCGGTTGTTTACCATTACTTAAGGACATTATTACGTCCCTTATCTCATCCACTTCTAGTGGGGCACCGAGGAATGATCTGTGGTGATCACTCAGCCAGCACAATGCTATGTCATCTAAGAAATCCCCGTAATTCTCCTCTCCTATTTGTTGAGTGGTATACAACTGTCCATAGTGCTCCAAAAAAAGATCCTGTATCCCTCTAGTATCCTGACATCTCCCACCATCTTCGGTGTGTATTTCCAAAATGTGTGTACTACATCGTGGGTGTCTCGTGAGTGTTGCTAATACCTTACCCGGCCTACCCCCTTCACAATACTGTCTCGCAGTCCAGTTTTTTCCCTTAAGCTTTGCTTCCCTGGCAGCCTCCTCTTCATACAGTGACAATTTATCTCTAAACATTTTATGGAAGTCCGCATCTGCGCTTTGCGCCATCTGTAGTTCAAGCCCCTTCAGGTCCATCTCCAGCTTTCTGATAGTATTCTGTATGTCTCTCAGTACACCACAACTCTTAGCTATGCAGCACCCCCTCACCGTGACCTTAAAAGCCTCCCAAATCACTTCCACACTATCAACAGATCCCTTGTTCCTAAGAAAGAATGCCTCAATCTCCTCACCAAGCTCAGTCTTAAAAACCTGATCCAGTAGTGCCGTAGGTATAAGCCGCCATTGCGGTCGTGTTCTACTATATCCGGGCACAGCAACCTGAAGCAACACCGAGCAGTGATCCGAATAAGTTCTAGCCAGATGTGTAACTTTACCCAAATCTACAACCAATCCTCGGGACAGTAGAAAATAATCAAGACGAGCCCAGGTATTGGCATATGTCGTAAAATGTGTGCCTTCTTTGCGCATGGGGTGCGCAAACCGCCAGCCATCTATCAATCCACCCTCGTCTATAATTCCAGTCAATACATCCCTGGCATTCCTGTTATAGTGTGCATTTCCATCCGATCTGTCCATGCCCGGTTTTAATGCCACATTAAAATCTCCCCCCCAGAGGACGTGCATTGATCCAATGCTGACAACCTTTCCCCACAGTGTAGTGAAAAAATCAGGTGTATCCACATTTGGAGCATAGCAATTAACAATAGTAATCGTGTCGGTGCCAAGTCTGCCCCACAATACCACATAACGACCATCTGGGTCTACCATATCCCCAAGGGCCTGAAAACGGACCAAGTTCCTAATGAGCACCACCGTACCTCTGGCATATGACGAATATGAAGAAAATCTCCTAATCAAGGCCCATCTAGCTGCGAAAGTGGGACTGGAGTGTGGGTGTAAATGCGTCTCCTGTAGCATGGCTATGTGCACACTATGCCTGTCCAAATATGCCAACACATTTCTACATTTTCAGGCGTCATTCAATCCTCGCACATTCCAGGACATCACCGATACCTTCCCCCCATGTTCATCATTCATGATCGTTAATGATCGTATCAAAGCAAAATATTCGCCTAAGGCCTAGCACATAGTCGCTTCCAGCATCAAACACCTGCATAGAGACATGTATCTGCACTTCCACCCACTCAACTGTGTAACTGCCCACCCCGCCCCCCCTCCTCCCACTGACAACCCCCAACCTTGTCAGAGCGCCCCCCCATTCCAACAGTCCCCGATCCTTTCCCATTCAGCAAACAACAGAAACCACAACTCAGTGGAGGCCCACCATACTGTAAGCTCCCCCGCCCCCTCCCCCACCCCCCCCACTCAGTCAGCCCCAACCTTCCAATAGATTGCATCCCCCCCCGGACCACAACTCCATACAACAGTTTAGCAACTCCCAATCAACTGATCGTAGTAATGGGGATCACCCGATGGGGGACAGAACTAGTTGGCAACACAACCACCTCCCCTCTCCAAGCCCTATGACCCAGTATATTCCCAGGCCCTATGAGAGAGGGGAAGGTGGGGGCCTGGTTTACATTACCACCGGTATAACCGGAGCCTGCAAGCTGGAATAGTCTTCCGAATATCCGTCTCTTATCAACATAGGCACTTCCTTGTCCATCAGCTGTGTGCCCCCTTCGCGGGGGTGGGGGGTACCCCCCGGTCAGTCAGCAGAATCTCAGGATTCATCATCGTCCTCAGGATGCTGCGCTCGACCCTCTGCACCTCGCTCCGTCGGCCCACGCTTCGCCTGCTTCAGAGATCGCAGATAATTCTCCACCTGTTCCGTATTATTGAAGAATCTCTGTTTCCCTTGATGGGTAATCCGTAGCTTGGCAGGGTATAACAGAGCATAGTCAATTTGCGCCGTCCTCAGCTTCCTCTTCACTTCCAGGAATTTGCGCCGTTCCTCCTGGACCATTTGAGTGAAATCTGGGTATATAGAAAAGGACACTTCATCATAGCTCAGTGTTTGTTTAGTGCGTGCCGCCCGCAACGCCACATCTCGATCTCTATAGTTCAGTAAGCGTGTAATAATCGGCCTAGGCGGCGCGCCAGGCTTCGGCACCGGTCCTAGTGAGCGGTGGGCTCGCTCCACTATAAATTGAGTAGAGAATACATCAGCACCAATCGCAGATTTCAGTAGTTTCTCCACATACTCCTCCATACGCCCAGTATTTGTGGACTCCGGCACATCCGTTATGCATATATTATTGTGCCTACTGCGAGCCTCCAAATCCTCGTTCTTCGCCGCTATGACCCGCAGTAGGTTCTCCATCCTCTGTAGCTGTGTCGTGTGTCCTGTAGTGACATCAGTATTTTCAAAAATCCGACGCTCCGTCTCGACAATGCGTTCTTCATGCTGGTCCATTTTATGCACTATAGCGTCCATTCGGGAGGACATTCTGTCCACCTTGTCCACTACCGTGGCAAAGCCTTGCCTGATTTCCTGTAAGAGCTGCTAGTTATTCAGCTCCGCAGTCGAGGACCCATCAGGCGCCTGGTCAACCTTCTGTGATTGAGCATTGTCCTGACTTGACGTCGAACCCTTTTTAGAATTGTCAAATGTGAGTTTAGGTTGACGGGAGTCTGGACGTCCCATGTCTGCAACCTGACACGTAATAGGCACACAGTGGGCTCCTCGTGCAATCAGCGCAGACCGTGCACTATAGTCACCTCAGAACCCCTACTGGCTAGCGGGCAGCACGATGCAAAGCACTACCCGCATTCTGCCAACGTCAGAGCCAGCAAGTTCAACTGTAGGGGAGAAAGAGCGAAGAAAAATCGAGTCCGCTGTAAATCCCGGGGTCACAGTTCTGCGCAGCGTGACACAGGTCGAATTTGCCACCTAGGTTGTAAATACGCAAAGGATCAGCGTGTCCCCATGCATTAATCAATGTAGTCTTCACCACTGCGCCTTGATCATGACCCACCTCAGGCTGGGAGGATGTGAGCACCAATCCACTGTGACCGAACGCCACTGCACATTTCACTATGGCACTCAGCTTAGTGCAATCAATCCATTAGTATCAACATCATGCCACCCACTTGGAGGATCAACCATCAACTTCCTTGTCCTAGTTCATGGAAAGCAGGTCAGCCCCGCAGCAGTGCAAAAACATGCAGAGTATCGGTGCTCCAGCCAGCGCGCCACATCCACCAGTATTCCACCTCTATTGCCAGTCTTATACTGCGCAGCCTGTACCTCTCCGCTGCACAAGCTGCCCCGCAAGGATCTCCGAGGTGCCTCACACCAGGTGGCCTTATATTGGGATCGCCTCCCGGCGCCGTGCACGTCAGCTCACACCCGCGCTTCCGGACCAAAATGGCGCCTTTGGGTCCACCTCAGTATTTCAATCGCGGGTCTCAGCAGGCATCAAGGGCGCCCTCCGCCCAGTGCACACATCGCATCAGCTCCGGGTAGGTGTATAACTAGGAGCGCTGCTCCAGGGCTCCTGGCAGCCCCCAATCGCCGATAGTCTCTACCTCCCACAAGGCGATTTCAGTGTGGCGCGGCCCACCGCCCGCGTGTGCAGCCGCGGTGTTTCCCAGCCGCAATCCCCAGCAGCGGTCACTGCCAGCTCTCCAACGCTAGTCCCGGGGAAACTTCAGTGGCACCGAAGTACCAGTTCCCGACGTTCGATTTCCCTAAAACTTCGAATGAGTGCAGATTATGGTATCCTGCACGAACGTGTACAATTGCAGCAGGCTCAGACACCGGACAGCAAGGATAGTTGCAGGATTATGAACCAGGCTGCAGGAGCCTCACCCTCAGGCGGCCATTCTGCAGTGCGCCCTCTAGCGCCCCATATTTATCAAATATTCACACAACGCAATAAGCCACCTTGCTGTGCTGCGTGAAAGGGAGAGGGCAGAAATGCACCATATTTAACATTATACGAAGCATTCCTGCTCTCTGCCTGCGCACAAACTGCTGCCTAGCGCCAACTCAGGCTCCCCAGCATTGTAGGCAGAATTGTTTTTGTGCAGGAAGTGCCACCTTACTGCACAAAAACGATCCCCTGAGACTTTTTCCTTTGTAGAAAGAGGAAAAAACTATGAGAAATAAGCATATTCCATGCCATGCTGGAACTACTTTTGCGTTCCCATTGCGGTGCCCGTTTTCAAGGCACCCGCGTGTGAACGGCAGAAGAAAAGCCTACCAGACACAAGTTGAACTCGTAATCTGGCAGGCTAGCCATGTACGGCTTTGATGGTGCTGTGCCGGCGTAAAGCCGGTGCAGCACCGCCAAAGTCGTAATCAGGTCCACAGTCTTTTCTTTTAGGAATTACATGTAAAGAGATATAAGTTGGAGAGTGTTTTGTTAATTATAAGCTTCTTTACATTTTTAAGTTTATTTACTTTCAGTTCACTTTACTTACTTGATTAGGTAGTCATCGATATCTGTATATTTATTTCCTTAAGTTTCTGGTTAGAAAATCTAAACGAGTTTCCACATTTTGCAGTGGTTGGCGTTTTAGAAGTATTTTATTGGTAACATTTTGTACCTTTTATAGTGTTGATTTAAATGTTTGTCTGATTTTATTAATTACAATTATTTATAGTTTGATTTTATTTGTTTGTTTATTTGTAATTTGAATGTTTTTATCTGTTTTGTCCTTTTATGATAAACTCTAATTTTGGTTTTATTTATAAATGTTGAAATATAGTTTGATATTTTTTAATATAATTTTTTTTATATTTATCTACCAATTGAAATGTAAGTTAATTTATAAATGTTTGTAGTTAATGGCAATGTTTTTTGTTATAGTGTTATAATGTTAGTTATATGTTTTTTTGGTTTAATTGTAAATATTTTTGTGACGTATTAAGTTTATTTTTAATTTAAACGTATGTATAAAATACTTATATTATATTAAATAATAAGTATATGTTAATGATATTGTATTATTTTGGTGATATTATTATAGTCAATATTGTGTGTATCAATATTATACATGTTTATTTTAAGGTGATAATATTTTTGTTTCCAATATTTGTTTTTTTGATATAAGTGAACATTTATATTTTTTATAACAACACTGTTTTTATTAGTCATTCTTTACTTACTTGATTAGGTAGTCATCGATATCTGTATATTTATTTCCTTAAGTTTCTGGTTAGAAAATCCAAACGAGTTTCCACATTTTGCAGTGGTTGGCGTTTTAGAAGTATTTTGTTGGTAACATTTTGTACCTTTTATAGTGTTGATTTAAATGTTTGTCTGATTTTATTAATTACAATTATTTATAGTTTGATTTTATTTGTTTGTTTATTTGTAATTTGAATGTTTTTATCTGTTTTGTCCTTTTATGATAAACTCTAATTTTGGTTTTATTTATAAATGTTGAAATATAGTTTGATATTTTTTAATATAATTTTTTTTATATTTATCTACCAATTGAAATGTAAGTTAATTTATAAATGTTTGTAGTTAATGGCAATGTTTTTTGTTATAGTGTTATAATGTTAGTTATATGTTTTTTTGGTTTAATTGTAAATATTTTTGTGACGTATTAAGTTTATTTTTAATTTAAACGTATGTATAAAATACTTATATTATATTAAATAATAATGATATGTTAATGATATTGTATTATTTTGGTGATATTATTATAGTCAATATTGTGTGTATCAATATTATACATGTTTATTTTAAGGTGATAATATTTTTGTTTCCAATATTTGTTTTTTTAATATAAGTGAACATTTATATTTTTTATAACAACACTGTTTTTATTAGTCATTCTTGTGAGGCAACCCCACATCCGTGGTAATACAGAATGGTATCAGTACATTACTTTTTTGTGCATTATAACCAACAGATAGAACATAAGAAAATAGCAAATGGTACATGTGCCCAGTGTGCATGACAATCCCAATCATATTCTCCAGCAGGATCCGGCCCTTCCTCCCATCTCTCCAGACACATCCCTACCAATTCCCTAGGCAAGTATCTTGTATGGTAAAGGAGAAGAAATACTATTAGTCATTAATCATGGAATCATCCAGTCCCTCATAGTAAAAAAGGAAAGGGTCACCCCTCCCAAATGTCCTCTCCCCGGCATGATTTTAGAGGTTGCTAAGGTGGGTGCACTGCTTCTCCCTCCCCCACTGATGGTTGAGCCTGTGAAGCAGAAAGTGCTGACCCCTGTGACTGTGTACCCCAGTTGCTACTCACCCGTCCATCTCTGTTTGTAACGGTTCGAACATCATGGCTCAGGCCTCTAAATCATTCTGCAGTTTTTCATCATGATGTGAAAGTTTAAATTTTCCCTTCTCAGCCAGAGCCCACTACGTAGCATCCTTCACCCAGAGCATGAGTGAGGGGACCCTTTCACCCCCGTAACCCATAACCAGTCATCATTTTGACGACACAAGGGCCATCTGCAGAAACCTCCATTGCATCTTAACCCTCTTGGGTTGTTTTACAATCCCCAATAAACACAGCCGGGGTGACATCTCCACAAACAGTGTTGTGGCTGCATGCAACGTAATAGCACATTTACCCTGGGGCACTTCCATGCCATTTGCAACACGCATTTACAATGCAATGGTCTTGTCTTTGTTAAAGTTAGAGCTATTGGCATTGCAAATGTTATTGTTTTCATTTATTGTTTTTTTTTTAAACCAAGAAATATATGGTATTGTCATTTACAATTTTTTTTAAAAACATATTTTATTGGTTTTATTAGCACACAAACCAGCGTATAAACCATTTTACATTTAACCATCAGACATGTCTTCATAGTTACTCCCAGCTAACCCCTCGGATTCCTCCCCCCTATTAACAATTGGTGTGGGCATGATTCAAGCATACATTTCCATTATTCAAAAGAAGCTTAACGGACAACTGGACAGCTCAATTTTCATCACTGTGTACACATGCTCGTACTCCACTCACTAGCCTTCATCCTCCATTTGTGAATCCCGTAAGGCTTGTACCAGCGCTTCCCATGCCTGTGCCATCTCTAAACTCTTGTCGTTGGCTGCTCGAGTTGCCTGCCTCCGTCTGACAATACTTTCACTGCTGGCCCACTTATATAATTCGGTTTTCCACCGCCCACTCGACGGGCCTTCTCTCGATTTCCAATGCCAAGTTATCTCTCTTTGATCCAGTAGTAGCCCTAAATCAATGAATTTGCTGGTAATTTTTGTTTTAGCTGTGTGAGGAAACCAATGTAACAGACATGTCGCCATATCATACTCCCCCTGCCTTTCAGTAATATCATACAGGAGCGTCCCTACCTCAGACCAATAATTTCCCAACTTCGGACAGTCCCACAGCATATGCTCCAGTTCCACAGCTGGTGCCGTGCATCCAGGGCATGCCGCATCTCGGGCCTGGAAATAATTCTGGATCTTCCCCGGGGTCAAATTTGCTCTGTGCAATATGAAAAAGTGCACCTGCTGGAATCTTGCTTTTCTGCTCCCCTTCCATGCTCTCCTAAGAATGTGGCCCCATATCGTGTCCGGTATTCGTCGCCCTATATTCGTTTCCCACTTCAGTTTCAAAGCCTCTAATGGCTTCAGGCCCTCAAGCAGCATTCGGGAGTGTAGGCAAGTGACCGCTTTAAATATCCCTGCAGCCATTACAACATATTGGCATGCCACGGTAGTCAATGGCTCCACCTGTCCTCCCCTCCAGTGTTTCCGTATTGCCGCTGTTACAGCCGCATGCAGCAGAAAACTCCCCTCTGGAAGACCATACCGCTCTTGTAATGCCCTGAATGGCAGCAACTCACCCTCAGCATATAAATCCCCTACCACCTGAAGTCCCAACTCTTCCCAGTCCACGAGTGAGGTCCAGTCCCCTCCGTGTGGCAATGCAATCAGCATTCCCAAAGGGATTTCTGGTGCATAGGGATGTGTCACCCCCGCTCTACGTTGACTTCTATTCCAGCATGACCTCAAGGTCTTCTCCTCCAATGTCAAATCCCGTAAGTTAAGTTTTTGCTGCATAACTATGTATGAGAGGACATGCCTCTGTATTCCTTTACCTCGTGCCAGGTCAGGACCCCGAAATTCTACCGCAACATTCTGTGTAAGGACCTGTAGCTGTGCCGCTAAATAGTAAAGCTCAAAGTCGGGGACTGCCATTCCTCCCTCAGCCTTAGGTCTCAGCAATGTGGTCAGCGCTACTCTCCGTCTACCGTGACCCCATAGAAATTCGGTGATTAACGATCTCAATTCCTTGAAAATTTGTTGGGGATCCATATCGGCAACGTACGGAAATAATAGAGCAACCTAGGTAACGCCACCATTTTAAGCAGAGCTACTCTCCCAACCACTGAGAGGGGGAGCGTAGACCAGAAAGCCATGCTCCCCTTCAGGGCTCTCACGCAGCGTCCTACATTCCCTTCTAGTATGTCCTCAGCTGCATGGTATATTCGGGCCCCTAGGTAGGTGAAACAAGTCGGTTCCCATAGTATGTCCCTAGCCAGTGTTGGATGAGGCATATTCGCTCGTATCGGGAAGAGGCACGTTTTATTCCAATTAACCCTAAGGCCCGAGAGTTCTCCAAATCTCGAGAGCAGGGCCACTGCTCCCTGTAATGCCTCAGCCGTATTTTCCAAAAACAATAGCAGGTCATCCGCATACAGCGATATATATTGCGGAAGCCCACGGCACCCAAGGCCCCGATACAGTAGTCCCATCCTAGCCTGGACTGCGAGAGGCTCGATCGCCAAAGCGAACAACAGAGGAGAAAGTGAGCACCCCTGTCTTGTCCCTCTCAGAATGGTATTGTCATTTACAATGGCAATAGGTAAGCATTAGAGAGTAGTAGAGAGAATTAGCAGTTATTAATAGTTAGTAGAGAGTGACTAGTTGATTAATAGAGAGTGTACTTGTATAGAGTAGAGTAGGAGTGAGTTGTAGGCAATATTAGTTAGTGAGTGGTGTAGATTAGTGGAGAGTAGTATAGAGTGAGTAGTAGATAGTGTGTAGAGAGCGTGTAGGATTTAGTGAGTAGTAGAGACAGAGTAGTAGTGAGTAATGAAAAGTACTAGATAGAAATAGATGTAGTGTAGTGAGTTATAGATAGTATATGGAGTAGTATATCTATTTAGTAGAGTGAGTAGTGAATGACTTTTAAAATAGAGTATATATTAGAGAGCAGTAGTTAGTTAATAGTTTTTAGTATTAGAGTGTAGTAGAGAGTAGTAGAGTAGTAGAGAGTGAGTGTTATAGCGAGTAGTAATGAGTGAGTAGTATTTTGTAGATATAGTTATTAGAATAGTTTGAGTAGGGTATTATAAACTGAGTATTAGAGAGTTAGCAGTGAAGAGTGAGTTGTAGAGTGAATAATAGTGAGTAGTAGATAGTTTTATATAGTGTGTAGTAGAGTAGTAGTGAGTACTATAGAGTAATAGGTATTAATATTGTAGAAAGTTAGTAGTATAATTATTTTGAGTTGTAGAGACAGTTGTAATTGACAGAGCCACACATACACACAGAGCCACACACACACGCAGAGCCACACACACACACACACAGAGCCCCCCACACACACACAGAAGTTGCCTGCTCCCATTTTCTGGCCCATATTCCACATAAATGAGTAGGCTGCCCTGGACCGTTCCCCTGGTTGCCCTGAAAATGATTTATGAAGTGCTAACATCAAGACTTGTTTCATGTTTCTTTTGGGCCCGGTTTCTTCTACAACACTCCTGTGTCAGTGCTGCCATTGCGTCACAGGAGCCTATTGTTTTGGGATATTAAAGGGGAGGCTTATTAAGCGCTCCGGAGGTGGATGAAAAAGTGCATCTGGGCACAGTGGCGTAGTGTCTGTGTGGTTGTTGTCACAACGATGCGTGGAGGAGCATCGCCGCGCCAGAGAGCACGGCGGGCTAAGCCTGCTTCTAAATGTGCAGCAGATGAGAGGAGTGCTAATGGAATGGCAGACACCAAAGCCTATATCGCAACAAAGGGAAATATACTAAAAACGACGGCACCCAAATCATGACTACAATATACGGGATGGGAACAAGCCTTTGGCGTGCCGTTAACTTTGCTAATAAACATACAACAGTGAGGGATTGCTTGCCCTGGAGGATGAAAGGCATGGGGGTACAAGATGAAGGGGCCAGGGTTGTTTGGGGGGTGTAACATGCAAGATGGACATCGGCTACAGTACAACATTACTGATGCAGCTAGACTGCATCTTTGGAGTAACTGCGCAGTGTAAACTTGAGCAGATGTCAGGTCGACTTACGCCTTTTAAAGTGAGTGGATTGTTCTATTATTGTTGCCATTTTGCCTCAGGCTGTGGTGGTATCTCAAGGCCCTCTCCCTCATTCCAGGCTCACCCATGCGCATCTATATCTCTGATAGAGGGACTTTGACGATGGTAGCCTCTGCAGCCGGGTATTAAGCTAGAGTGTGTCAACCAGTTCAAACATTAAGCAGCCTAGACAATCTCTGTCTGGGTGTGTCAAAGACAGTGGCCCGAGTTTCAGACGCACACTGTGGAATATAAACACACACATTTCCAGCACATAATTTTTCAGCTGGATAGAAAATGTATGGAACGGCGAGGACTCGCGCATAATGTGGTTCTAATTTTCCAATTTATTTGCTGCTAGATGAAGTATTTAAGAAATTAATTATTTTTAATTACAGTGTGAGCTCGTGTGTACTCTGCTGGATCTCAGAGACTTAAAACAGCAGTAGAGAAAACACAAACATGGCGACGCTGACGTGGCAGCTGCTAGCTGCAGCCATTCACAGCGTGGCAGTAAACAACAAGCATCGTCGGTGTGAGCCGAGCACTGCTG
The DNA here is from genome assembly GCF_964261635.1 of Lissotriton helveticus. Taxonomy (NCBI): domain Eukaryota; kingdom Metazoa; phylum Chordata; class Amphibia; order Caudata; family Salamandridae; genus Lissotriton; species Lissotriton helveticus. Next base: position 912,163,339 of record NC_136071.1, on the reverse strand, counting down.
CTGCAAGAAGATGGCCACCTACCGTCCTAATCGGAGGTTCATGCTGCCATTTTATTGAGGGGCCCTTCTGCTGGGGGCTGCATGAACGCTCTTCATCCCGACTCCTTGGTGCGGTCTGGGGAGACCCGCTGACGGAGCCACTGCTACAATAGGGTGAGCCTGCCCGCTCTGAGGGTCTGGCGGCTGCGGCCTGGGCGGAGCGCTGCGGCCTGTGAGACTCGCTCACGTCCGTATCCCTGGGCCTGCTGACAGGAGGCTGGAGTGCCGGGGGCCTGCGCTCGCGGATTACGGAGGCACTGCTTGGGGCGCTAAGGTCTGTACGTTGCAAGACTGCCGTCGGTGCTGGGACTGACGACGGGGGAGTAAGTCGGCAGACCCTTGGGGTCTGGTGTGGGCTGTCTGCGAGGAACTTGCCTTACAGAGCTCCGCGGCCCTGTCCCGCCGAGAGAGGACGAGACCACGGACGTCCTGGTGATTGGCATTGGCAGTACAGATGGCGGCGGCTCCTGGCTGCGATGTGCTTTAGTAATTGATCAGTGTCAGCTTTGCAGATTAGACGCTGGCATTGCGGGCTTCAAAACAACTACTCCTTTCCCCCGTCTTCTACATCACCTACCTCTGATTCCCTACGAACGGCGCTGAGCGGTGTATGACTGCACTGGAGGACGTATTTCTTTCTATAGAAGCCCTGTCCTTTTCAGACTGGGCGGGCGTGTTTTTCTTTCTACCCATTGGCTAGAATGTAAACAACAACAACATTCCAGCCAATGGAGAAGAATGAGAAAGAATGAGAAAGAACGTTAAAAAACACGCCCCTCAATCCGAAAACGACGGGGCTTAGCTGGAAAAAATGGCGTCACTGAAACCTCTTCTCCAATGGCTGCCCGCCGTTTAGGAAGCCAGCCAATGGAGAAGAGGGGCGGGGTTTACCCTCGCTACTAAGAAACATAAAATCTCGCCAGCGGTGCTGCGCATGTGTGCAGCCTACGCTAACCGAGACCCTAAAAGAAAGCATTTTCACCTCCTCATCTAGGACAGTCCACTCCCTTAACCCTGTACATCAGACCAAGCTTGATCAGACTCAGGTAAGTACGGTGTACAGTTAAAATGTGGCAGCTGGACCCTGGCATTGCAGGAAACTCGCTTGACCATGACCAATTCACAAGTCACTCTCCTTGTCAGTCAGTGGGGACTCCAACTCCTCCCCATTGGCCTTACATGCTGTGGGGCCAGTCCTGACTGTCCGCCTTAAGTGCTCAGTATAGGAGTGTCACCATATGCTGTGCCGCCCCAGCTATGAGCAATAAGTATAGCGTTTCTATTTATTTGGGGGTTGTGAGGAAGTCTGTCCACATCTCCTGTGCCACACTCTCCTTCTTAGCGGACTGTAGGAATTGCCCGCTTCCAACTGCAAATGCCTCCAGAGCCTCTGCAAATGTGAGAAAAGTCTCCCCTGGGTAAAGGTCACCAAACGTCTCTGATCCCCCCTCTCTTCAGCGCACTACTGACATATCTGCGCTAATTCAAGTAACAGGTAGGAGCGGCAATAGGTTGAGCTCTCTATCAGATGGTGGTCTCTGAAAGACCCTTGTGATCGTGTGCTCCAACACCTCCACCAGCGGTCACACCAAATATGCAACATTCCACGGCCGCCTTGAGCCTTCATGAGTAATGCCAATAACGAGTTTGTGCCACATGTGCCCTCCAGGAGTTGCTTCTCGCAGTTGTCGCCTTCCATTACCCAGAGTTGCCATGTTGCAGCTTGGAGGATAATAGTCGAGTTCCAGGTCCGAAAGGCCCAAGCCACCCTCCAAGAATTCCCGCTTGAGCAAAAAGGCAACGCCACTAGCCTCCTTTTTCCCGCTAAAACCAGGGAGACCATAAGCCTATCAAGGGTTTTAAAAAGGCTACGGTGCAGCGTATAGTGTGGATTCCGGGAGATGTATAAACACCATTTCGGCCATCGCAATCCTTTCTATCACCGAGAGCGGCATGGTGTTCCAGAAGGCCACTCACGAGCGGGTCGATACTATGTTCACGTTGTCTATCCAACAAATGTTTGACCATGATTCCGAGATACTGGAATACCTTGGTCTCCCACCTCAGCCACAATAGAGCTAAATCCCTCTCCGGGATCTCTCTGACCGCCCCCAGCAGGAAAAGCAGGGACTAACGTCTATTTATCTGCAGTTCCACCACCACTTCTTTCAGTTGAGCAAGCAGCAGCAGCACCACCTCAGGGGGCCTCCGCAGGTAGTACAAAACATCCTCAGCATACTATTAAAAAAGTATGTGTAGCGTCGCCCACCTTTATACCAAACTCCTCCATTGTGTGGCAAGGCCTCTCCACAAGGGGTTCCAGTGCCAGGGCAAACAAGAGTAGGGAGAGGGGCAGCCCTGTCGTATGCCCCTCCGCACATCCCACTTGTCAGACACCATACTGTAAGATTACAACAATGCGGCGCTTACCTGACACCCTGCCCTGCCCGATTAGACGTCGTCTTGTTAAAGATTGCAGGAATCTGTTAGTATAAGCTGAAAGCCATTTTGTACTTGGCAGCCATCTTAGTGAGCCATGTGCTTGCCATGTGCTTTCTCCCTCTTCCAGAGCCTTGCACATGCTCAGAAAGGCCTAGCTGATAGAATGCACCTGCTCCTAGTTAAAAAATATGTCAGGCTATTCTTGCTGATGTAAGGAGAAATGTCTCTCCTCCCACTTTGTTGAGCAAGCAAATTTTGAACACCCATATTAGTCATTATGCATGCTGGTATGTGCCACGACCTCCCCTTGGTTTTATGCTGACTAATGTAACCTATGCATATGCGAGGCCCCTGCTTTCTGTACTCTTTTGAATGCCTCCTACAGTGGCCTGAGGGTACTGTGTGACGCAATCTCCCTCATCTGAGGTTAATAAATGAATTATTTTTTTATTACAGCTTCTGTGCCAATTCCTTCTTTGTTGGTTGAAAAGAACCAGGTGTATCAGTAAACCCCTATAAGAGGTTTATATTTCTTCAGTCTTTGGTGCGCTGGGATAGTTGTTGAACCTTAAAAACAAGAGGCCTCATTTATGAGGCCGTGCGTCACTTTTACGCCACCGGTGCGTCACTTTTTGTGACGCACCAGCAGCGTAAATAATGTGCCTTGTTGCACCATATTTACAAAGTGACGCATCTAGGTAGATGCGTCACTTTGTAAACCCCTGCGCCACATTATACCTGCGCCAGGTATAATGTATGCAAGGGGGGCGTATTGACGCAAGGAAGGGTCGTAGAAGTGACGCAGTGAAATCTATGAGGTTTCACTGCGTCACTTTTAGGTCGCCGCTGCGTTAAAATCTTGTGCCTGCCTCACAGCAGGCGTAAGACTGACGCAGGCCCTTTCACATGGGGCCTGCCCCATGTGAAAGGGAGCATTGCTGGAGTTGTGTCACTTTTGTGACACACTCCAGCAATGCGTCACTTTTGCGCCATACAGATGCGTCAGAAACACTGACGTATCTGTAACTCCTTGCGACATGATGCGTCATACATTAAATATGACGCATCATTGGTGTCGCAAGGAGTGCGCAGTGAAAAGTGACGCATCGCTGTTTTCACGCAGCGATGCCTCACTTTTCATAAATGAGGCCCAAGGAGAGGATCATAAGTTGGTCTGCTAGTGTTAGGTGCACCCACACTCGGTTTATGGCCCATAGTGTGGTTAGTCTCCCTTTCTACAACTGGGGAGAGGAGGTATCCTTACGGCTAGAGTGGTCGACCTAGAAGCTGGGGAACCGGGTTCGAGTCTCAGCAGCGACGCTCAACAGCCTGTGATTCTGGGCAAATCACTTAATCTCCCATGGCTAAAAAAAATGATTGTGTCCTCATGTAACGAAACTGGTGCTCATGTAAAGCACTATAATACGCCATCTCTTGGGTCTAGTTTGTGCTATATAAAACTTTTTTTTAAAACTATGTCAGTCATGATGTCCTCTGAGTAGTTTTAGTGACTGCTATCCATAGTGTTGTGTAGTGCCCGTTCACATTTGTCTTCGGATAGGATGCTGACTGCGTAGCGTGTACATGCACATCTGATAAACGGGAAACATCCTTTACAATGCAACTTTTACCACGCTGTAACTTTACCACGCAACTTTTACAACGCAAACCATTACAACGCATTGCGCTGGGGGGCGCTCTAGGATAGGGAATAGGTTTAATTTACTATCCAACACCTTCCCTACTATCCACGGGGACTGGAGTTGGAATAGTAAATTAAACTATTCACTATACAGCACCCCAAAGCACTATGCGTTGTAAAGGCATGCGTTGTAAAAACAGCGTTGTAAAGGCATGCGATGTAAAAGCATGCGTTGTAACATCCCTGATAAACGAAACAAAACATGTGTGTCTATCACCCAGGGCTATTGCTCGCACAACCTCCTACACATTCAAGGTAACATAGAACCATACAAGAACACTTTGCACATACTGTCTAGTTAATCACCACATGTAACCTGATGCTTTTCGGGATTCTCTTTATCCTTTACCCACAATTTCTAGGTCCACGTTATCTCGTATAATCAATGTTCATAAGCACTGTACTATGAAATTTCCCAAATCTTAAAGCCTAAAGTTCAAAATTCACATTATATCATATAACCGTATTACGTGCAGTTCGTGTTATACAATGTTTTTATTAAATCCCCTATACTGGATTTCAGACTTGCGTGGGGCGCCTGCTTGCGTTGGGTACCTTGTGACTGATGAACTCTTTTCTTTCTTTCAGGTGTGACTTACATGATTGCGGCGGCCTTCCTGTAGAATAAACTCCAGATCTATCAGCCAGCAGGACATGACATAACCCTGCAACGCCCTCGATAGTATCTGTTAGGCTCCAGCGGTGACGCCAGGAAGGGGGACTCAGCAGCGCACGGCGCCGCAGGTGATTCATTGTAGCAGAGAGCCAGGGGCTGGCAGGCCATAGCTTAGCTGGGATCACTGCCTCAAGACCATGGAAGCAGCGCACCAGCACAGGCAGACCCCAGGCAGAGCCTACAGCCAGCTGACACACGCAAATTTGCAGCCATCAGTGAGTGTGCACCTGAGACTGCCACTATGCATTGTGCGTGACAATGCATTTCAGTGCAGTGATGCAGAGCACCACACTAAAATGCGTGAGCGTCACACCTGATGTGTGATACTTGGCAGGACAGTTACAGACGATTCAGGAAGGCCAAACAGCATGGGATCCAACCTTAAAGAATAGCTGTAGGCACCGGTGGCTGAGCGGCTTCAAATCAGGTGAGTTCAGGCCTTCGGGGGTCTTCTCCGATGTGTAGGGTGTTACCTCAGGAAGGTTCTTGAGGCAAAGCGGTTGCTGAAAGTTTGGATGGGGTTTATATAGGCAAACGATGGCCAAGATGGCTGCCGAGAGTTGCCGCGGTCCAGCTAGATCTCGGCAACTGCCGTAATGGCCCACACAATGATGTTACAATTTACCAAGCATACTAATGTGGAATTTTATCTATGGCACGCAGTGCCGGGGTTCAACAAAACATAGAATTTGGCATGTTCTGAAAACAAAGCAACATGTGAATAACAGACACAGATACCTGATACATTTGCACATATACCCAACTCACAAGCAAAAGTATATGTACACAGGTGCATAAATATATATACGCAGGTGCTGGTGCATTGATTGGAGAGCAGAATGAGAATTAGCTACTAGGCCAGCTGGGAACCGTGACACATACCGCCACTCCGCACTCTGGCCTTGGGGGGGGAGGTGCATGGAGGAGCCTAACCCACTTAATGACGTTGAATCCAAAACCCATCTGCTTGAGTACTTGTATCAGATACATCCACTCAAGGGTATCAAATGCCTTGGTGATGTCCACCGATGCCAGGGCTAAATCTTCCCCACTACAGTGCACAGAGTGCATCACATGTGCCAAGCAGCATTTCTGCCAGCTGCGCTGCATATACTTGATAGAACTCTACTGAGAAACCATCGCCACCTGGTGTCTTACCCCTGTTCACCTTGCCCAAACCTCCTTAAGTTCTTTGATATTTATGTCTCCATCCAACTCCTACCTCAAAAAAGGAAGAAATACTCGTAGCCCCACCCCACCTGAATTTCTAGCCACAACATCAGGGTCTGCCACAGCACCCCCAACACAACTTGTGCAGGTGTTCCCACATAGTGGCATTGATAACCAATTGGTAGGTTACTAGCGACTCGTCTCCTCAGGGCCACTATGGGTGTCCTGTTCTTTGCATGCCTAGACAGCCAGTTTCCCAGGTTGTCCCCCTCCCGATGTCTCCGCTATCTGTATTCACGTCTCGTCAGCCTATCGTGTCTATCCCAATTGTCTCCCAGGCATCTTGGCAGCACCAAAGCATGCCCCTCATTTCCCAGGAGGTGGCCTCCCCTCACTGAGCCTTAGTGAGGTTGTCCTCTAGGTCTGTGAGGTCTTCCTGCAATTGTCTTCAGATAACACACCTTACCCAGACACCCCCCCCGGATCACTGCTTTCCACTATTTCAAGTGCCTCCCACTTAATACCCCACATTCCTGTGGTGTCCCAGTTACCCCCAGATAATCAGTGAATGTTTCCCTGATTCCTTGACTTAATGGGGCATTCTACAGGGCTTCCACCTTTGGATGCCAGCCTGCCTGACACCCCCAGGAGAACTGCACCCCCTAGAGTAAGCATGAGTGGTCTTATAGATACCTGCCCAAATACGTGGCCAACTGTATGGTCGCTGTCTCCAAAATACGATCCAATCTGCTATAGATGTCATGAGTAGCTGAATAGCATGAGTACTCTTTCCTAGTCATGTAGAGGTCCCTCCATATGTCCCCACATCCCAGGTTGTGCATAACCACAGTGAGTGACTTCATTATACCAGGTTTGGCGTGTGCACGGGGAGGCTGCCTGTTCATATCTGCGTCCAGGACACAGTTAAAGTCCCATCCCATACTAGTTGGTCCGCCACTTGGTCCGTCACAGAAAGAACTCCCTGTTATCTACATTGGGGGCATATACATTCAAAATGGTCATGTCCACTACATGTAGCACTATCCAAAAAAGCTGTTTCCTCAGTCATCTCCTGCGCGTAAGGTAATTTTTTAAAATTGTTCCTCCATAATTTTTGTCCATGGGATGAGCTAATGTGAGTGTTCATGGGGAGGTCACACACCATAATCAATTAATGTCACTAACGTACCGTTTACAGGTGGAACACATTGCTTTCTGTTAGACCTGGCATCCTTAGAGTGGATTTCCACCTTATTTTTTGCTTTGCCTCCTGTATTTTTACTATCTGTTGAACTTCGTTTTTGCTGGTCTAGATGCTTTGGGCACTTTGCCACTGCGGTACAATACCAAAGTGCAAGTGCTCCCTCTGTAAATTGTTGTCATGGATTAGTGTTTCCATAATTTGCTTATATGATTGACTACTAAGTCCCTATTACCGTGCATTATGTGTACCCAGGGCCTGTAAAGTAAATGCTGCTAGTGGGCCTGTAGCACTGACTGTGCCACCCACACGAGTAGCCGTGCAAAAGGTTCTCAGACCTGCCATTGCAATGTCTATGTGCAGTTTAGTACCCACTTGCCAGGCCCTAAACTTCCCCTTTCTTACATGTGAGTCACCACTAAGGTAGGCCCAAGGTATTCCTGTGGGCAGGGTACAGTGTATGTAAAAGGTAGGACATGTGTTGATGTGTGTAACATGTCCTGGTAGTGAAAATGAAATGAAATGAAATGAATAATAACTTATAACGCGCAACTTTGCCCGAAGGCATCAAGGCGCCTAAAAAAGATTCATAAAAGGCAGATCCCAAAACTAAGGATAAGCTTTGGCAAAAAGCCATGTCTTCAAGGCCTTTCTGAAAGCCTGCATCGATGGCAGGGACCTGATTTCCCAGGGTAAAGCATTCCACCATCTCGGAGCAAGGCTGGAGAAAGCCCTACCTCCCCATTTAGCTCTTCGGACTCGAGGGACTGATAGAAAAAGCTTCTTGGAAGAACGGAGGTTTCTAGAAGGAGCATATGGAACCAACAGTTCTTTTAATCCTCCCATCTCTTTTCTGGTCAAAGCCCCATAAACCAGACAGAGAACCTTAAAGGAAATCCTAGCTTCAATCGGAAGCCAGTGCAAGGATTTCCTAGCGACAGTGGCTGATGACCTCCTAGGCATGTCCAGCACAAACTTAGCCGCGGCGTTCTGCACAGTTTGTAGTCGCTGTAGTAAGCACTTATTTATTCCTGCATATAAAGCATTGCAGTAATCAAGCCGCGAGGCTATTAGTGCAACCACAATTTGCTTCCGGGCTTGCAGGGATAAATAGTGATTAATCTTCCGCAGGATCTTGATAATGCCCCAACAAGTGAAGATTGTCCTATTCACTTGTTGTCCCATCGCCAGGGCCGGGTCAATCATGACCCCCAGATTACGGGCCAAAAGCGTGGGTACGGAGCAAGTCCCCAGAGATGAAGGCCACCATTCCGCGGACCAGATGTCATCCTTCCCGCCAAACACTAGGATCTCTGTCTTCTCGCCATTCAGCCTCAATGAATTGTCAATCATCCATTGAGCAACTGCCTCCATACAGTGTCTAAAATTGGAGGCAGAAGAGCTGACAGATTAAGCGAGAGACAGCAGGATCGGGGTGTCATCGGCGTAGGAAACTACCTCCATCCCAAACGATCTGATAAGCCTGGCCAGTGGGGTCACATAGATGTTGAAAAGGGTCGGGCTTAACGCCGACCCCTGTGGGACCCCACACTGCACCGGCTTGGATGGAGATAGGAACTCCCCCAGCTTCACTCGCTGTTTCATCCTTGTTTCCATGTACCGGGTTCCTCTGCATTTGCATTGTCTCGGCTCAAATATCATGTCTAATTGCTTTGTTTATGCCACTTCTGCTTGTTGTCGGTGTTTCTTGTTCCTACTGTATTGCACCGTTTGCTCCTCTTGTATTTTGTTTGCTCACAATTGCCACTTTTGCCTCATATAATGTAACGTTTGCTTTTGAAATGTATTTGCTTGTAATGTTCTCTTGTTTACATTGAAATATGGCGGACACGTGTTTTGTGTTATACACATTTGACAGCGTGTCCATCTCCTCTGTTGCATGAGGGACTAAATCATTTGCGTGTATATGTCGGGGCACTTTTATCAGTGTTTATTCTGCTCTGTGTGCAGTCACTACACGTTAGTTGTGTGCGTATCCAACTATGTGTATGTCTATTTCTCTGTTGTATGCACAGTTCTCGGCGGGCTGATAGCTGTGCATTTATTCATAACATAAGTGTGTGTCTAGTCCTGTGTGTTTCAGTACATCTGATTCGTATCAACTCGCACCTGGGTCTGTTTCTTTTCTGAATAATTTTATTTTCGCGTGTCCCTCCTTTTAATTTAATGGGTGCTTTTTCTGTTGCCTCTGCAGTGTCTACATAGCACATGTGTGTGCATAATGAACCCCGTGTTTTTGTACATGTGTTTCCCTTCTCTGTATACGTTTTACTCCTGTTTATGTGTCTTGTTACTTTGCTGTGTGTCTACTACCACGTTCCTGTTTTTTATGAGTACAACGCCGTATTTCTAGTTCTCTGTTGTGTGTATCCTACAGTGCTCCTAATTCCTGTAGTGTCTGTCTGTTTCTCGGTTACATGTGTGTTTAATCCAATTAGAACATATCCTGCATAACCAAGTGCACATGTGCGTGCAACAAATCCTTTACCTTCGCACGAGAGAACAGGAAACGACCACGGCACCTTTTAGGGCTGGTTCTCAGGTCATTTAAAGCCACACAGCAATCCGCACTTAGACCCGGATTACAATCTTGGGGGCAGATTTAAAAACCCTTGCGCCACTTTTGCGTCACTTTTCCCAAGTTAAAAGTGACGCAAAAGTGGCGCACGGGGCTTGCAAATCTTCCCCTTTGGTGTTCCGTTTCCGGCGCAAAGTTTCAAATCCGGTGGTATTTGCCCACGAGCTGATTTCACATATGCCTTTGGCAAATCGCAACTTGCAGTTGTTTGCCTGATGTTTTCTGGCAGGTCCAACTTGCTAAGAATCTGGTTCAGTAATAACCACAACATCACGATTTGTGTGATCTGGAAATCAGAGGGGTGCTCCAATTTGCAGGTTCTGGAATGTCCATGTGCATTTAGAGGACTCAATCAAAAAATTTAGCTATTTGACAATAAAGATTCTCAGTTGTTTTTCCCCATCAAAAACACAAGAGCCAATAGCGCGGAATCGGAAACTTGTGACCTCAGCACCTCGGCAAATGCTGCCCACATTGGGAGTTTGCATCGGTCACAGAATTAACACCCGTGTTGTAACCTTTGGGTAATGCATGCGAGATACATAGGCTGACACACATCAGGTATCTCAGAAAATGTAGCGACACAACCCACAGGCTCTTGTTTTTACATCTCGCGCCTCTCCCGGCCATGCCGCTCTTGCTCTGCGGGTCACCAAACACTTCACTCACAACCTTCCTTCATCCATAGAGCACTTCTGTGACGAAGACACGAGTGCAAGGCAATTTATTTATTTATATAGCGCTTATTACCCCTGATGAAGCGTCCTGATTCGATTATTTCGACTCTAAATGCACATAGTTGACAGTGTCTACTGTCGGACTACACGTGCGCCATATAAAAGAAAAGAAACATTACCCAGTGTGAATCCCCTGCCTGCCCCTCAGACAGCCCCGGCCCTCCACCCATTCCAAGCGAGCACTTAAAGACACACCCAGTATGCAGGCTTCCAGCACAGAGGCCAAGCAACGAATGAACAATGCTTTCCCTAACGCTTGCTTTCCCCGCGTGTCCACAGCAGCGTGCCGACCTGCCATTGGTTGTGAAGGGTGTAAGTGACATGACATCGAAAAGCACCGGGTAGGTAGACTCCTGGACTGAAAGTACCCAAGTAAACAAGCACTGGCGTTGCCAATAGGTTTCGCATTTGGAAAGTTGGAGCTATTGGTTTTGTAAATGACATTTTATATTTATATATTGTTATTGACAATGCCAATAACGATATATAAATATAAAATGTCATTTACAAAACCAATAGCTCCAACTTTCCAAATGCGAAACCTATTGGCAACGCCAGTGCTTGTTACTTTAGAAGACCTCCATTAATCTCAATGGCTGGGGCCAGGGCAGGCTGTCTGAGACAATATAGGAGTGGGTGTGTCAGTGATCTTTGTCTCTTCCACTGGGACCCAGCAACTCCTGTTGATTTTTTTATGATAGGCGGGCTGGAGTCTGACGGAGGTGTCCAGCAGCTTCCTTTGATATTCAGGTACAGTGTAGGTTAAGTTTATGCCACTGCACTCCAGACACCAGGCCCAGGTAGAATAAGGAGGTGAGTGAGTTTTGTGTAAAATTTTCTTGCATCATTCATAAGGAATTTTACTGTGTTTATATTATTTATTAAAGTTACATTTGGAGGAAAAATAAATCCATAGTGACCGTATGTAAACAAAGTCTACGAAAGACATTTGGAAAAGTTAACTATACAGATTTGAGGCAGACACGGTACACACAAACACACACACACACACACACATATATATATATGTATAGTTTTATATATATGATGCTTGCAAAGTATCCTCCTGTTCGAAGACGCACACAAAGGCTGGTGAATTCTTTCAATTCTTTATTAAGACAAGGTGAGCATTTTCCCTTCAGAATAATTCTTTAGCCTTACGCGTTTCAGGGCAGCAGCCCCTTGTTCACAGGCATGTAGAAAGGATTGCGCAGTAGTTTTCAAAAGGCTCTTCCCTCTGCATGTGATTCATTTAAATTGCCCCCAGTGGGCTTTGCAGGTGAGTCCAACAAATGTTGCATGCTGGGTTATGTAGTGCTTTTTTACAAATTATTACCCTCCAGTGGGTTTTATATATATATATATATATTCACTGAAAAAACCATAGGTTATAGACCATATATAGTTAGGAATTAGCATTTACAAAACCTTGAAAATTCACTGAAAAAACCATAGGTTATAGACCATATATAGTTAGGAATTAGCATTTACAAAACCTTATTTTACTCACACAAAACCATTGAAATTCCATATATAGTTAGTTGCACTAACTATATATCGCGCACCCGCAATCCACTGCTGATGATGTCACATATTACATCATTCATGACATGGTCAGTGACATCACTGATGACATCACTGATGACATCTCAAATGACATCACTGATGACATCACTGACGACATCTCAAATGACATCACTGATAACATCTCAAATGACATCACTGATGACATCACTGATGACATCTCAAATGACATCACTGATGACATCACTGATGACATCATCCAGTGACTGTGTGTTTCTGTAAAGTTAAAATGTGTCTTACATATTGAAGAATGAGTGGAAGTATAAGTGTCTGGACAAAGGATTTAGTAGGTGCATGACTGAATGTATGAGTGAGTGATTAAATGTGTCTCACTGAGTGCATGGGTTAGTGACTAAACTATCTTAATTTGAGCATCATTATGTCTGTTGTTCTGTAAACTGCTGCACGTGTTGATCAGTAGCTATATGATTAACTATATGGGTTACTGATTGATTGTCCAAGTATTTGTATGGGAGACTGAGTGTGTGTGTGGCTGGCTGGCTGAGAGGTGTGTGACTCTGTGCAGATCAATGTGTACTTGTATCAATGATTCTATAAGAAGGTAAGTATGTGTTAGTATATGTTTGAAAATGTAAGGTGCTCTATGTTTAACTGTATAGACAAGAAAATGGAAGTGTCATTGATTCTTTAACAGGACTGACTACGTGTGTGAGTAACCCCATGGATGAGTGGCAGACTGTGAGTGTCTGTATAGGTGTATGAGTGCATATGATAGTGTTGTAAAGATGAGTGATTGTATGTATGAATGATTGTATGGGTGAATGAGTGAATGTGTGTGTAGACATAGGAATCAGTGAGTGCGTATGTAGTAACTAGTATTGGTGTGTCAATGGTTTAAAAATTATACTCTGTATTTAACACTGGGTGAAACAGAGGTTATATTAAAATGTGAAGAGATGCATTGTATTGTCACATGAATGATATCATCAGTGATGTGGTCATTGATGTCAAATCACATGTCATCAGTGATGTCATCAGTGATGTCATTTGAGATGTCATCAGTGATGTCATCAGTGATGTCACTGACCATGTCATGAATGATGTAATATGTGACATCATCAGCAGTGGATTGCGGGTGCGCGATATATAGTTAGTGCAACTAACTATATATGGAATTTCAATGGTTTTGTGTGAGTAAAATAAGGTTTTGTAAATGCTAATTCCTAACTATATATGGTCTATAACCTATGTTTTTTTCAGTGAATTTTCAAGGTTTTGTAAATGCTAATTCCTAACTATATATGGTCTATAACCTATGGTTTTTTCAGTGAATTTCATTGGTTTTTTAACAGCTAATATCTGTAGCTGTAAAATGTATTCTTCTTTAAATCCAAAAATATATTTTATATGTTTATGAATAATTTTTTTTTTTAATATTTTTTTTCTTCGTTCCCGCTTCGCGAATCGGGAAGCTTCCCGTTAGCTGACCTTGATGCCGCGAAATAGACCGCGAGCCGGTAAACGTTTCTTTACCGCAACTGCCGCGTTACAAAACAACATCGTGACGCCTCCCGTCCGCATGACGTTTCACGTTGTCGCGTGATACGTCATATGACGTGCTACGTTAGCGAACTGGTACGCGAAGCGAGTCGCAAAGCGCAGGTTTCTGGAAGCAAACCGGGAGGCCCTGCAAAGCGCTTAACGTAAACACAGCAGGTCATGTGACTTGGTAATAACACTTTTCATTGGTTCATTTCACTTTTGGTTTCCTAATGATGTAAGACTAGGTCATATAATCTAAAATGAACACTTTTCATTGGTTGAGAACTCTTGTTTTTCCCAAATGATGAAAATCCCTCCTTCTTTCCTCACTCTGACTTTCATCATTGTGAGAGAAAGACCCTTTGTGATCACTGAGCAATGGCTTCTTTAGTAGCTTCAGCTGGTGCTTCCCCACCACCTCCACCACATCCAAGGAAGAGTGGACCACCTGCTCAAGTTATAATTCAACAAGAAGAGGAAGAAGAGGAACAGGACGACGAGCACGAAGAGAGGCAGTTTTTGCCTGAGGAGCCCAGGACGTCTCACCGGAAAGAAAACTTCATTTGGCAATTTTTTAAAATTCCCAAAGGTCAGAAAAAAGTAAATGCAAGATACGTAACTTGCCTTATATGTCAAGATAGACTGTCCAGAGGAACCGAGAAAAAATACAGTTTCGGAAACTACACAATGCATCGCCATATGACTAGGTGGCATCCTAACAACTACAGTGCTGCACAGTTTCGGAACGACCTAGATAATCTCCCTATTATGGCCAGAAGATCTGTTGTACCGGAAGTAACGGGACCAGAGGGTAGGGAGATGGTGCCAAATATACAAATGAGATTTGGTGAAGTAAAACACATCTGCGTATATTGCGATGGATTCATTTGCTACGGAGAAAGAAGCATCACTCTGATCAACAGAGCTATTGACTATCATATGCAAGTTTGTACGAAACGCCCAAAATAATAAATACTTTTTTTTTGTTTTGTTGCTCCTGTTGAGCCCTTTACAATGAATCGTTTTCATTGCCCCCTCCAAGAAAAACCCAAAAAAATATAAAACTGTTCAGAAAAATTCAAAAAAAGTAAAAAAATGTTCCGAAAAATAATAAAAAAAATATAAAACAACAAAAACAATTTAAAAAAAAGTTCTTTTCAGAACTACCTCCCCGTTATTAAAAAATTGGTACAATATTTGGAACTGTGCCAACCTCTATTTCTCTTAGTTCGCTTCCCAGTTCGCTCGCCGGTACGCGAACCGGAAGCGAACCAAAAACAGTAAGTATAAGGGAAGGAAACAGACACTTATGTTAAAAGAAAGACAGCTATAGGGGAGTAAACTAGAGATACTATTACCCGTAATCCACTGCTGATGATGTCACATATTACATCATTCATGACATGCTCAGTGACATCATCAGCAGAGGATTGCGGGTTTTTTGGCAACGTGCCTTATCCACGGTTTAATAACGCTGCCTTTTGCTTTATATAAGTTTTCAAATTGTATGAAATATATACCAATAGGTCGTTATGAACCTTTAGGTAGTGCTTTTCTTCATGAGGTCTGGTCGCTTCCATACACATACAGATGTTTCAAAGATGATCAAGAAGTTTATCTGAATGGAGAGGAATGCACTGAGACGCCAGATCATTCACTAATGTGTAGGCACATACAGTTACACGGTTCATGCAACAAACACCGACCAAATATGGCTTGCGTGTTGCAAGGCACGCCACTTCCTACTATCATCCCCACGTTCAAGTTGTTGGAAAATGGTAGTTATTTGATGCTCAATAATGAAGATTGTTCTGGGTTAATTAAAAGTATTCCTTTTATCGTAACAGTAAGTGAACGGGTTATTTGCTGCAGAAATGTTCTATTTCCTCCCACACATGAACATAGGGAGTTTTCAATCTCGCCACAAATACCAACCTTGGGAGCAGATTTCAACGGCATGGCAAGAATAAGAGCTCTTTTGTCTCAGAGAGAGGTGGCCTTGAGTTCGGCCCGTGAAACTTTCGTGCTTCACATAGCGAACACCCGTACAGAGGTGCAGACCCTTTTAAATACAGATTCGCCTTTGCATTTCAGCGACATGGTTCGGACTATCTTTAACGCATCCTCCACAAAGGCCCTGGCGCACTTTTTTAAAGTTGTTACCAGTGGTCTCGTGACTTCATTTGAGAAAATCTTTGGAGTCATCCCTGCTTTCTTTCATTCTATTTTTTCCACTCTGCTTCGTGGATTGCCATTTTTACTTGCATTACCAGCGGACGCTCTTGTGCTTTTTTACATTTTTAGGTTTTGCCTTAGCCATGCGTACGAAGTACGCATGCGCTAGCAAAACCTCTTGATTTCTATCTGGGGTGATGACCCGCCTCTGCCTATCATTGGCTAGCTCCATAAATGGAGGCTAGCCATTGGGAGGCAGAGGCTGTCAATCGCGTTTTCTCTCGAAAACGCGATTCGGGGGCGTTTCTGGTGCTTTTTTAAGCCCCGCCCCTTTGTCCTGGGCCGCGCTGCGATTGGCTGCCGGCCCGGGACACCCCCGTGACGTCAGCCAATCACAGCGCGGCCGGGACCTGCCCCCGAATCTGGTCCGGCATTGAAGGCACACGCCTTCCTACACAGTTCCTAGTCTCTTGCCGCCACAGCACAGCCGCCTATCTGCACGAGGGTCCGCTCCCAGCTCCGACCTCCGTGTCACTGTCCACAGGGGTAGTGCACCCTCAGCACTGTTCACCGTCCCTCCTTATACCCCTGGCATCAGCAACAATTGTATGGTCCCAGGCTTCTTCACACAATCAGGCACCGTGCTCTCCTCGCGTTTCACAGCCGCTGACGCTCCTTAGGAGTAGTGCAGCGTCTCTCACTTGCAGGCGCCACCATGGAAAGCGGGAAATGGCGGCACCACCTCAGCTCGTCTACCTCCTCTGCTTATTCCGACTCAGCGGCCACCAATCGATCTCACAGGAGCCGCAAACAGCACACCGGATTTGCACTCACTGCTCAAGCAGGTATCATGGGCGATGGCGGGAGGCACTATCAGTAGCACGAATGCGGGTATCAGCGCAATCAGGGTCCGCAGCAAGCACCACCAAAATGGCCGCTCCGTACATACAGGAAAGGGCACCTCGCCGTCGCGGGACCTTCGAGGGCAGCCACTCAAAGTCCGTAGCCCCGATGCGCCTGCCAGATATTCGCCGCACAGTAGCGGTAGCAGTCCTTCTCCGTGCCGGCCCCCTCCGCTGATCTGTCACTCTGCCTCTCGCACTGGCCTGGTCACCTCGTGGGGAGCCTGGACCTCCCGTGGCTGAGTGCCCCGCTCAGCAGCTCCAGGGACAGCGAGAGGATAGTTCGCCCGGCACTTCCCTCGCTCACCAGCACACACCGACTCCAGCATCTTCAGTAACTGCACCGCTCTACCTCCGAAGTCGATAGGAATCACACCCTGCAATTTATTACTTTAGATGCAGGCGAAGAGCAGGATAACTGAAGGACTGTTTAACCGGTCAGCGGGAGCCTCACCCCATGGCGGCCAATCCGCTTGTGCGCCACCCCTTGACCCAGTTACTTCTATATGTTTTCTGCTGTGTTATTCTTTGTCCTCTTAGCTGCTGTTGTGAGTTGCCAGACTGGTATGGGGTATAATTTTGCATATTTAATCTATAATTATGAAAATGTCCACTGCAGTAGTAGTAACCCCTACACTGAGACAGAAGTCTGTAACCTCATGAATCCTGTCTCCGCTGAAGTGACCCCTATTGATGTTGCAGTGTCAAAATCAGTCCTTATTGACTGAAGAACTTCATCTGCCTGTTTGCCTAAAATTATGTTGGAGTTGGATAGCATGTCCAGGATTTTTGCATAGATTTCTGGTCTAAACTCTGTACACTACAGCCATTCATTTTGCTGTTGAATTCCCAATTTGTCTAAAAGCAACAGAAGATGGCACTATAAATGAAATCGTTTTTATACCTGGTAAAAGTATTATAGAAGCCTTTGCATTATTGCTCATTAAAACACATTTTAGACATAAAACCGTCTTATATTTTAGTGTTGTACTCTGCCCATTTAGCTTGACCTCATGGCCACAAGCTCAAATCCCGGCGGGTCACTAAGTCTCCCATCCTTCTGAGGTCGATAAAATGAGTCCCATTGGGTTGGGTAACAGCAAACATATGTTATTCAGCGCAAAGATCCTCACGGGGGAGCGTGCTTTTCACAAATACCGGTTCTGTTATTTGCACCTGTCTTTGTCTTCCCAAGTGCAAAAACGCCGTCCTTTGCTGTACCGCGCACACGGAAGCCTCGCTGCTTGCTGTTGATGTTTTGAGGCTTTTCACTGCACCTTTTGAGTGCTAGAGAGGCGCTTAACTTTAACAGTATAACTTCTTTCATTGGAGTAATTGGAGGCACTAGACAATGGAGTGCTTCATTGGCAAATAATGTCTGTAATTATATATATATTTCAGAATACTCGCAGGTACCTAGTGTCCTTTTATGTACATTTTTGTGCTCAGTTGTGTAGAGACGCCAGAGGCGAGCCTGTGCTCCGTTCTGACGTGCGCTGCGAAGCCTCGGGTCGCTGTGACGGACGCTAGGAATGTCTGTGTCATGGCACGGTGGCCCGCGCATTCCGGGAGCCGGAGGCTGCTATTTCTGCCCGAGCTGGGAGGAATGCCCGGGTGCCCCCTCTCACAGCTGCCATTCCAGGCCCGTGAATCAGGACCCAGATATTAATACACTGTCCAAGCCCCACCCCGCCTCGACAAGGACGCAGGGCCTGCTCTCGGCGCGGCCGCCATCGCTTTCCCTCCCGCGGTTGATGTGCAGGTAAGGGGTGCAGCCCTGGGGGGAGGGGCGCACTCGGCCGTCCGCCCGCCTGCCCTGGGAACAAGTCTCGGCGGGGCGCGGGAGGCGCCGAGTGCGCGGGGGTGTCATCGTGAGATGGGTGTGTGGGTGCGCGGCTTATTAATACTTTTAGGGGGGCTGTGGGGGAGCCTGTACCCCTGCAGCGAGGGGCCTCCGGTGCTGCCTGCCCGCCGGGCATTGACCGATGGTCCTAGCTCGTCAGCTGGGCCCCTGGTGGCGGCCAGCCTCACAGGTCACAGCCCGGCGCCCGGGTCAGAGAGAGGGCGGCGTTGGGCAGGTGTGTGCCGCTGTCGTGGTCCTATCCATGGCGTCATGCCCGCTGGCCCACACGCTTTTATTGTGCTCCACCCCATTGACTTGCCCGCCTCACTAGGGATCCCGTCTAGGTCGATCATAAGCACCACTCCCTGCATTGAAGCCGGTTCAAGCTCCCCCGATAGTTTCATGTCGTGGGCAGAAGATCGGAGTGCATTGTAAGAACTTTTCTTTAAATCCTGTCGGGGGGTTGCTCGGCAGCGCCCCTGCTGGATACTGGTATTCAAGACTGTTCCATTCAGATAATAGTCACTCACTCTTCCGTTTCACCACACTCTCCTTCTCTCACCGCCTCTCTCTCTTCTGCTCATACTCTCATCCCGTCACTCACTCTTCCCTTTCACCACACTCTCCTTCTCTCACCGCCTCTCTCTCTTCTGCTCATACTCTCATCCCGTCACTCACTCTTCCCTTTCACCACACTCTCCTTCTCTCACCGCCTCTCTCTCTTCTGCTCATACTCTCATCCCGTCACTCACTCTTCCCTTTCACCACACTCTCCTTCTCTCACTGCCTCTCTCTCTTCTGCTCATACTCTCATCCCGTCACTCACTCTTCCCTTTCACCACACTCTCCTTCTCTCACTGACTCTCTCTTCTGCTCATACTCTCATCCCGTCACTCACTCTTCCCTTTCACCACACTCTCCTTCTCTCACCGCCTCTCTCTCTTCTGCTCATACTCTCATCCCGTCACTCACTCTTCCCTTTCACCACACTCTCCTTCTCTCACCGCCTCTCTCTCTTCTGCTCATACTCTCATCCCGTCACTCACTCTTCCCTTTCACCACACTCTCCTTCTCTCACCGCCTCTCTCTCTTCTGCTCATACTCTCATCCCGTCACTCACTCTTCCCTTTCACCACACTCTCCTTCTCTCACTGCCTCTCTCTCTTCTGCTCATACTCTCATCCCATCACTCACTCTTCCCTTTCACCACACTCTCCTTCTCTCACTGCCTCTCTTTCTTCTGCTCATTCTCTCATCCCGTCACTCACTCTCCCTTCAACACACTGCTAACTCTCTCCAATGCACCACTCTCTCTCACCCTAATTTGTTTTTCCTTCTTGGCTCTATCTCTATTCATTATCCCTCCCCAACTCCTCCTGATTCTATAGAGCACTTTTTAAAAAAAATTTGTAACCATCGTCCATTTGCGTGAGATTATGCTATTGGCATTGTAAATGACAATGGCATTAATTTATCTGTTTTCAAAACCAACACATAAATAAAAAATTTGTCATTGACAATGCCAATCGCTCTAACTTTGTCAAAGGCAAAACCATTGCATTGTAAATGCTTGTTAAATATGGATGTCCCTCCTATGCAACCTCCCGCCCTGCAGCTGCTGACACTGTTCCGCAATCGCATGCTAGAATATTATGGCACAATGCCGTTGGCGATATTAAGCACGGCATATGGATTATCTTTTCGATTCTCCTACTTCACCTGTGTCCAGCCTGTATTTCACTGCCTGACCTGTGATTTCGATTGGGCCATTGATTTGTGTCTCTGCGGACCGGTTTCTCCTGACGTCGACTATAATCAGCTGATGACTCCTATCATTACTCACGAGTTGGTTTGTCCTGGCGAAAGGATTATGGCTGTGGCATTGATGCATGGACTAATTGGTCCCTGGAATTTACTGGCGGCAACACAGTCTTTCTTGGAACAGAGCTTTCTTGAAAACCCACCGAGCTGTCCTCTGATGGTGATAGAGGATCCGGTGCTGGGAGAGCACGTATGTTCTTTTCCGCTTTTAAATTGGATGGCTGAACTCTTTTCGGATGAAGACGGTGACTTCCTATTGGAGGCTGTTGCAGCTTATTTTGCATACACAGTTATGTCATAGACCTTTTTCATTTTTGATATGCTGAGTACTAGCATTTCATTGACAATTCATTGACTTATTTGTCAAGTTTTTATTATTTAGCTTGCCTATTGGCTTAAGACTCGATAAAGTACTTGGCTGTTTTATTTTTCTTTAGCATTAAATTTTCCTAGTTTTTAATATTTTACCTTGCGGACCGTCCACATATAAAGTTGCAATCTGCTCTCATGAGATGGCACTTCTATTATCTTATTCAGTTCGTTTCCGGATCATGGGGAGGTGTCATCTAGGTCCTGGATATCTTTACACAGTGTTAAGTTAGCATGGGCTCATTACCGGTTTAAACGCCATTTTTCCTTTTTTGCAACTTCTGCACACGACACTTAGTTGTTGCTTTAGCTTTCAACCTAATAGTTCATCGTGATTTACATGAGAATAATATGTTATTGCTCTACTATCTGCTTTACTTGTTAAACTATATCTGTACAGCGAGTGCTGAAGTTTCAAGAACAACACGATACAGAATTGTTATGAGGTCTGATCTCCACGACTTCATACTCATAACATAAGTGCAGCTTCTGCCAATTCTGGGCATGAGGCGGGTTTTATATTGCTTTGCCGAACACACATCCACAACACTTGATGCGGTTCACATGAAGAGAGAGCTGGTGTATGCTGATGTGATTCCTTCAAATCTAAGACACTAAAGTATGGGCACGCCCTAAACCAACACAAAGAGACCTTCTTAGCAAATAATATAATATGTGTATTAGGGAGGGTGAGATATAAGCAGCCGCGGGCCGTGGAGGGAGTTACGGTGGGGCAGGGAGGCGGGGAGGGGGAGGGGCAGGGTGGAGCCCTCTCCACCCTGCCCCTCCCCCTCCCCGCCTCCCTGCCCCACCGTAACTCCCTCCACGGCCCGTGGCTGCTTATAAGTGTTGATAACTCTTATTCATTTACAGCATGTTAACATACTGTCACCATTCGCTTTTTATGTACTAGTAACTATGCTGGTAATTTTGCTACTGATAATATGTGTACTTGTATTATCTAAGATACTACGCCTGAGAAGACGGCATTAGTAAATAAACATTTCAAATACACATGTGTTCTTCTTAACTCCATGTTCTGGTTTCTAAGAAATATATAACGACCGACTGTTCATGAGTTCCACGTATCCTGAGGTACTATAAGTTCATATTCTGGATTGTCTAAACATTGAGAGTTTGTTATATCCAATGTGACACTGTACCTAGCTTGCTGCGACAGGGGCACCCCCGACCCTTCCTGGAGCTTCATCACACTTGCGATACAACTCCAGCAATGCGCCACCTTTACGGCACAGTTACATCACGCATCTGTGCTGTTTTTGCCCCATGATGCGCCGCATTGTAAATGCAGCACACCATAGGTGACGGAACAGCGGCACAGAATGACTAACACATCCCTGGTGATGCGCCAGTCATCATAAATCTATCCCTATGCTTCTTATCTTGTTCGAGATGAACCGCCATATGTATCATCAAAGTTTTTTGCATTTCCTAAATAGCGAACTTTAAGGAATAAATAGCGATTCTTTACCATTCCTAGTTTGCGATTAGCTATTTGCTAATTACAAATTACCCATTCATTTCCTTCATTTCCATAGGGCGGTTGGACTCACTTTTAGCTCGAACGGCTGAATGGATTTCCACGAAACTTGGCAAAATTGTAGGGACTGGTAGCCCGATGTGCCTTTGCTATGTCTCAAGATATATGCTCCAGTGGTTTTTACGAAAATTAACTTTGAAAAATATATATTGGGCTACATTGGCCTATATATATGTTGGAGCCCAAATGTAGCCCAATGTAGCCCAATGACGCCCAATGAAGCCCAATGTAGCCCAATGTAGCCCAAAGATGGCCGCCAGAGACAAAAAAAACAAATGTAGCCCAAATATCAGCCAGATGTAGCCCAACTATAGCCCAGTGACAGAATGACCAATCAGCTTCGCAAACCTCCATTACGCGAAGCGGAGCGCTGTTACAGATATATATCTTTTTTTGAACGTTAATTTCTCAAAATCCACTAGAGCACATATATTGAGACCTAGCAAAGGCACATCGGGCTACCAGTCCCTAATATTTTACCAAGTTTCGTGCAAATCCATTCAGCCGTTCGATTATTATTATAATCTTTTTTTTTTGCCCCGCGGGGCCCTTTTAAAACCTCCACATCAAACCTAGGGGGTCAGCGAGGATCTACTATTCCCCCTTATGGTCATTTGCCCCTTCGCTTTCGCCTCCTCTTGTCTCTCGATCCTACCGAGAGACAAGATGGCGGCCGCTACGGACTATTTGGAATGTTGACAGACGCCGGAGAACCAATCAGCTTCGCTTCACAAAGCTCCGTTGCGCGAAAAGTACGCGTCCTGGAGCGCTGCCCGGTCCGCTGTTACAGATATATATCTTTTTTTAAACGTTAATTTCTCAAAATCCACTGTAGCACATATATTGAGACCTACAAAAGGCACATCGGGCTACCAGTCCCTACAATTTTGCCAAGTTTCGTGCAAATCCATTCAGCCGTTCGGGCTAGAAGTGAGGCCAACCGCCCTATGGAAAACTCAATGTTAAAAACACGTTTTGGGACCCCCCTTTTTTCTCGGCCCCCCCTTGATGAACCCCCCCCAAATTTTCAAGGGCTGCTCAGAAACAAAATGTGCCATTTTCCAGAAAATTTCAGCCAATTCCGTCCTCAATCTCCAAAGTTATTAGACATAGAATTTTCTAAAATCCCATAGAGAAAAAATCCTAACTATATATACCTACTGGCGACCGCCAGTAGGTAATATATATATATAGATATATATATATATATATAGATATATATCTCAATCAATCACTTGTAAAGCGCACTACTTACCCGTGAGGGTCTCAAGGCGCTGGGGGGTCAGGGGGGGGTGCTGCTACTGTTCGAAGAGCCAGGTCTTGAGGAGTCTTCTGAAGGTCAGCAGGTCTTGGGTCTGCCGTAGGTGGGTGGGGAGGGTATTCCAGGTCTTAGCGGCGGGGTGGGAGAAGGATCTGCTGCCGGCAGTTGTTCTTTGGATGCGGGAGACTACGGCGAGGGCAAGGCCAGTGGAGCGGAGCTGACGGGTGGGGGTGTAGAAGCTGAGTCGTCTGTTGAGGTATGCTGGTCTGGTGTTGTGGAGTGCTTTGTGTGCGTGGGTGAGGAGTTGAAGGTTATCATCTTGTTGACGGGGAGCCAGTGCAGGTCTCTCAGGTGTGGTGTGATGTGGCTGCCCCAACCTGCTGCCGATGAGGGCTTGAGTGACCGTTCTTCTCGTTTCGGTGTGGATGCACTTGTAGATCCTGCGGAGCATGCGGAGGGTGTTGAAGCAGGAGGAGGAGACGGCGTTGACCTGCTTAGACATGGAGAGGGTGGAGTCGAGGATGACCCCTAGGTTGCGTGCATGATCGGTGGGTGTTGGAGCTGTTCCCAGTGTGGTCGGCCACCAGAATTCGTCCCAGGCTGAAGGGGTGGATCCGAGGATGAGGACCTCCGTCCTGTCCGAGTTCAGCTTCAGTCGGCTGTTCCTCATCCATTCAGCGACGGCCTTCTGTCCTTTGTGGAGGTTGGTTTGGGTGGTGTGAGGGTCTTTGGTGAGGGAGAGGATCAGCTGGGTGTCATCAGCGTAGGAGATGATGTTGAGGTCGTGCTGTCGGGTGACGAGGGCGAGAGGTGCCATGTAGATGTTGAACAGGGTTGAGCTGAGGGATGAGCCCTGGGGTACGCCGCAGATGATCTTGGTGGCATTGGAGCGGAAGCGGGGAGGCGGAGGCTCTGTGTTCTGCCGGAGAGGATATGGTCCAGTCTAGGGCCTTCTCTTGGATCCCGGCGTTGTGTAGGCATGTTCGTAGTGTGCGGTGGCAGACCGTGTTGAAGGCGGCTGACAGGTCCAGGAGGATGAGGGCCGCTGTTTCTCCGTTGTCTAACAGGGTCCTGATGTCATCGGTGGTGGCGATGAGGGCGGTTTGGGTGCTGTGGTTGCTGCGGAATCCGTACTGGGATGGGTCCAGGATGCTGTTCTCCTCGAGTTAGTGGTTTAGTTGTTTGTTGACGGTATTCTCGATGACCTTCGCCGGGAATGGGAGCAGGGAGATGGGCCGGAAGTTCTTGAGGTCCTTGGGGTCCACCTTGGGTTTCTTGAGTAAGGCGTTGATCTTGGAATGCTTCCAGCTTTCCAGGAACGTTGCTGTCTTGAAGGAGATGTTGATTACTTTCCGGAGATGGGGTGCGATGGTTGTGCTGGCTTTGTTGAAGATGTGGTGTGGACAAGGGTCTAGTGGTGATCCGGAGTCGACGGTGTTCATGATTTTGCTGGTGTCCTTGTCATTGGTGTTGGTCCAGGAGAGCAGGCGGTTGGTGTGGGTGGTAGTTGTGGGGGCAGAAGTCTCCGTGGTTGTTGGGGCAGTCGTGACATTGAAGCGGATGTATGACGTTACAACGCAGGCTATTACAACGCCTGCCTTTACAACGTGGTTTTTACATCGCAATCATTACAACGCATAGCGCTTTGGGGTGCTGGATAGTGAAAAGTTTAATTTACTATTCCAACACCAGTCCCCGTGGACACTAGGGAAGGTGTTGGATAGTAAATTAAACATATTCCCTATCCTAGAGCGCCCCCCAGCGCAATGCGTTGTAATGGTTTGCATTGTAATGACCGCGTTGTAATGGTAGTGCGTTGTAAAAGTTTCGTTGTAAAGGTTGTTCACCCATTGAAGCTGTTGTGGATGTCGGCGATCTTGCGGTGGAAGAAGGTGGCCAGCGAGTCGCACAGGTCTTGCGAAGGTGGAATGTCATTGGTGTTGGAGAGTTCTTTCACGATGTTGAAGAGTTCTTTGCTGTTGTGTGCGTTGTTATCTAGGCGGTCGTTGAATGAGGCCCTTTTGGCGGATATGATGAGGTGATGGTGTTTTTCGGGTGGGCTGCGTAGCTGTCTGGTGTTCGTTCGTGGAGCCAGTTCTTCTCCAGTTTTCGGCATAATCGTTTGGAGGCATGGAGGTCTTCGGTGAACCAGGTGGCTTTCTTGCTGGTGTGGCTGTTGGAGGGTTTCTTGAGCAGGGCGAGGATGTTGGCGCAGTCGTCGATCCACTGTCTGAAGTTGCGGGTGGCGGTGTCGGGATCGCTGGGGTTGGTGGGTGGGCTCTGGGCGAGGGTAGTTGTAAGCTGGTCTTCGGTGACTTTGCTCCAGCTGCGACGAGGCATCTCTTGGGTGCGGTGGTGCGTGGTGGGCTTCCTGAAGGTGAAGTGGATGCAGTGATGGTCGGTCCAGTGGAGTTCATTGGTGTGGTCGAAGGAGATGTGGGGGCTTGCAAAGAAGATGGGTTCGAGCGTGTGGCCGGCGGCGTGAATGGGTGTGGTCACGAGCTGTCTGAGTCCGAGGATGGCGAGGTTTTCGATCAGGGTGGTTGAGTTGGTGTTTTTGGTGTTCTTGAAGTGGAAGTTCAGGTCCCCGAGAAGGATGTAGTCCGTGGAGGTGAGGGCATGTGTGCTGATGAAGTCGGTGATGGAGTCGCTGAACTGTGGTCGGGTCCGGGGGGTCTGTAGATGAGGGTTCCTCTGAGGTGGTGTTGGGGTCAGTGTGGATCTGGAAGTGCGGGTGTTCGGCGGTGCTGAGGGTGTCATCAGTTTTGGTCGAGACTCTGAGGGTGTACTTGTGGACAATGGCGATTCCTGCTCCTACTCCGTTGGTGCAATCCCTGCGGGTGATCTTGTAGCCTTCCGGGATGGCTATGGTGATGTTGGGTGCTGAGGCGGGGTTCAGCCAGGTCTTTGTAAGGTAGGCGACGTCTGGGGAGGTTGAGCCGCTGAAGTACCTAAATTTCACCAACCCCCAAAGGATTATACTTACAATTACCAAATATCATTCATCAATAATCAGTCGATTGGCAGTGTAGAAAGTTCAATCGTTTATTAGCAAAAATACTCTGCCAGAGGAGCTCCCAGCGACCCCACACCCCGAGGACCGCCGAGAAGACTGCTGGCACATTGTCAGGACAACACATATATACTATCACATTTTGCAACCGTTACCTAAGATGGAAAAGTACAAGTTGGTACAGGAGGTGGCAAGGGATATGACCATATATGGAACACAAAGCTTCTATCTGAGCTCAGTATAGCAAGGTCACGCTGGTCGACTCCCTTCTGGTAGTTTCGGTGAGAGTCCGCACAGCGCTTGCAAGAATGTGCTTATCTGGCCGGCCCCCTCCTATAACCTTGACAGGCCCAAAAGCAGAAGCAGCTGCTTGCAACATATGTTAAGCTATTTCTCATGAGAACAGGGAAACGTGAAAACGCAGAGCCATGGAAGATTTCAAACAGCATTACAGACTGACTAGGCCTAAAAATGGCCCCGGTCCTGCTAAGCGGCGCTAACCTATTTACAAGGAGGGGTTAGAGTATGGTTTTCATAAAGGATGACAGAGTGTAACTAAAAGGGTGTCTTATGCCATAGAGGCGTACGTAGCATGCTAATTAGTTGCATCACGCTGAACACTAACTAAGAAACTACGCTCTATGTCCCCGTGAAAGGCCTAATTGTATTCCTATTCCTCACCGCGAAGGTCCCAGAATTCAACTGCGTGTTTGCGGGTGGCAGGCCCGGACTGGCCGTTGCGGGCACCGGGCAATCCCCCGGTGCGCCGCAAGGGTGGGGGCCGGTTTTGGGCCCCTGGGGGCCATTTATGTTACAGGGCTGTTTTTGCAGCATAGCTGCAAAATCGGCCCTGTAACAAAATCGGCCGATAACCAGCCCCGGCAAAGAGCTTGGTCGCACCCCCAACCCCTCCGACCGGGGAGGCGGGCCGGACGAGCACTTTGCCAGGGCCGGTCCTGGAAGGTGGAGCGGGTGTTGAGGAGGATGCAACTGAGGTGGTTTGGTTTTTTCCTGGGCGTAGGTTTGGCGGAGGTGATGCTGGTGAAGCTGAAGTTCCTGGCAGGTGAAGGGTCCTTGGGTGCGCTTGGGGTGGCCGGTAGCAGGTGTGTTGTTGTCCGGAGTTGAGTGCGTGGAGGGTGCTGGCATCGTAGTGGAGTCGGGCGTCGTGGTGTTCGTGGGGGCCAGGGGTTCTGGCGCTGGGCGCAGTCCAGGCACAGACGGGCGCCGACGGGCTTGCCTTAGGCGCGCCAACGGCGCGCCCGCTGCGCGGCCTTCATATGAGGGGGTGTGGGAGGGAGGAGCAACTGGGAGGCGGGAGCAGGGTGGCGAATGGGATTGCAGGGGGGCGGGCCACAGGGACACAGCGGTGGAAAACGGACGAGGGACAGAAAATATGCACAAGAGGACAAGTGGGAACAGAATAATACAGAGGAAAATCAAGTTACACAAAAGGGCAAACAAGTTGGTAAAAGGAAAAAAAGGAAAACAAGTTAGGCAGCGGACAACAGTTACGAGCACAACAATGCGGGTATGGGCGACAAGGCAAACCCAGACTGGCAGAGCCGCACAGCAGCATGGGGTGTGATCTGCCTGCAAGCAGGGTCATATATATATATATATTGCTTTACAGAGCACAGCAGCATTGCACAAGATTACACATGGAGTGAGTAAAAATAAATACTCACAACATTTAAAGGGAAATTACCATGAACAGTTGTATAGATGGACAATATAGTTCTGAGATAGCTAGAATAGGTTCTTGTGAACAGTGGAGAGAGTTGAGACATAGTTTTTACCTAGGTAGTGACGCACAGATTTATTTAGAGGGTGCGGGGAAAGGAGCAACAGACCAGTCAGATGGTTTAAGGAGGGTTTAGATATTTGTTGGAGCGAAGAAGTTTCAGTTTTTTTCTTAAAGTGAGGGAATGATTACTAGGGCAGTGAGTTCCAGATCATGGGAGTAGGCACAAAAGTTCTCTTTCTTGAATTTTGGTGGAATCAAGAGTAGTCTGTTAGAGCTTCGAAGAGGTCTCTTTTGAATGGCTTTTGATAATGTATTTGTGAGGTAGACTGGTTTTCCCGTGTAGAGAGCTTTGTGAGTTATGGAAGCAGGTTTGAGTATAGCTCATGCTCGATTGGAAGCCAGTTGAGTTGTTTGAGACTGGGAGTGATGTGGTTGAAGCGACTCTCCCCCAAAAGTAGTCTAGCCACTGCATGGAATGTAGCTTTCAAGGGGGCTAGGTGTGTTTTTGGGGCGTATGTGATTGTTGTGTTACCGTAGTCCAGCTTGGTAAGGACTAAGTATTGCACCTCTGTCTTTAGAGCTTTGATGGCTTTTGTATGGAGTTTCAGTGTGTGAACAGTGGAGAGAATGCAGTTAAGTTGCCGGACATCTTTATCTAGCGAGATTTTCAGCTAGAATTGGGTGTCACTTGCAGAGAGATGATAAGCAATTCTAGCTTGCTTCAGGATCATTGCAAGGGGTTCCATATAAAGGTTGAATAGGGCAGGAGACAGAATTGACCCTTGAGGGACAGTGGCGTCCGGTACGTTTTGGAGGGTGGGACTGGACACATACACATAACACTCACAGCCATGAATTCACATGCGTGCACACACACACATCCATTCACAACACTCTTTACTAAACATTCATACATACACGCAAGCACGCACCAAACATTTTTTTAAAGAAAATCACACTTACCTGCAACCAGCTCTGCCTCAGAGGGTCAGGAGGCTTGGGACTAATGCCTTTCCTCATTGGGTGACTCAAGGTCAGCCAATGATGAAAGGCAGCAGTCCCAAAGTCATCACAGAGTGGGATATGGTCAGTGAGACTGCTGACCCCTCCCCACTCTGTGATGAAGTGTCACTGATTGACACTCGACCCTGGGCACTTCAAGGCTTAAAATTGAAGTGCCCAGGTGCGAGGCTATCAGTGACTCTACCCCTCATCACTAAGGGGAGGATCTCAGGGACCTTTGCTGAGCTGAGGACGTCACGCCCAAAGGAGCTGTGACTTCCTCAGCCCATAAAAGTTCAGCTCAGGCAGCCAGGAGCCTGTGCATTTAGCGCATGTCTGGCACCTAGCTGCCTTACCTGAAATGAACAGTATCTGTCAGCCTTACCTTTATTCAGCCTGACAGACAACATTCGTGAGGGGCAAAAGGGTGAGGGGCGTGGCCCCTCTGCCCCAATGGACTGAATGCAGCTGTTGGGGGACTCTTGAGGTCGAGTTGTTTAGTTTGATTAGCTGTGAGCGTTGGTTCAGGAAGGAGTCAAACCACTGAAGGACAGTTCCATTGATGTGCATTTTGGTGTTTCTTATCTTGCTAATAACTCAGAGAAGCATGTCTTGTTGTTCATGAGCACTGACAGACAGCCTAAGACCTGACGAGCACATGAGGCACGCCTGGTAGGCAGCCCATCATTTAAGCCTTTCAAAGCACCTAATGTGCATTTAAATGAATGTGCTCTCAGGTTGGCAGCGGAGCAAAAAGAACAGCGGGAACCTCATGTGTACAAGCCCTTCTCTTTGTCTGTGTATAATAATGTATAAAAGTAAGTCAATAAACCAGCGGACCCCAAAGGTAAAGTCATCTGTTGTTGTAGAGCTCCTCATGTTCCCACTTCTTCTCAGTGGATGGATAATAAAAATACCAAGATAAGGGCGGTGAATAATGTACCTGTAAGAGAGATCAGAGTTTTCTTTAGTTGAAGTTCAAGGAAGCAAAAAAGGCTCCTGCGGCCCCCACAGTCCAAGCTCACCTCATAAGAAAAATAAACAAGCATTTACAATGTAATGGTTTCGCCTTTGGAAAAGTTAGAGTTATTGGCATTGTAAATGACAAAATTTGTATTTATGTGTTGGTTTTGAAAACAGATAAATAAATGGCATTGTCATTTACATTGCCATTAGCTTAATCTCTGCAGTCACTCTGCACTCTCTAGAACTCCCTACTCACTCTGCACTCTCTAGCACTCCCTAGCACTCCCTACTCACTCTGCACTCTCTAGCACTCCCTAGCACTCCCTACTCACTCTGCTTTCCCTATGCACTCTGCACTCTGCACTCCCTATGCACTCTGCACTCCCTATGCAGTCCCTATGCACTCCCTATGCACTCTGCACTCCCTATGCACTCTGCACTCCCTATGCGCCTCTCCTCCCAGGCAGGTGTGGGAGGCGGGTGAGGCGGAGTCAAAGGTGCTGGGAAAACTGGAAGTGAGAGACAGGGAGACGCTTCCTCGCTGAAAAGGAGCAGCGTTGCTGCTGCAGGATAGCTCGGTGGGTTCAACCGCTATACTATCCTGCGCGTAACCGCAGGACACGGGCTCTGAGGATCGGTTCTACTTTTCATCCTTCCGAGACCGATGGAACGAAAACTATTGAGATGGATAAGGCAGCGCCGATTCATGTATAACGCCCTGAAGAGGCGCGCTGTCAGTCATAAGCGCCATCGACACAAGCTAGTTTCGTGATTAGAATCATAAAATGTCAAGCTTAGATGATATATTCTTTTAAGGTTTCTAGTGGGCGCTTTGCGCGGCTCGCAGTGGGCACTATACAAACGGTTTCAGCCGCTTATAGTCATAAAGTAAGTTGGCGGCCTCTGCCCGCTCTGAAGGAGTGGGCGAGGCCTGGCGACCCTCGTCCTTGCCCCCGTGTTCTCATTTTGCATAATGCCCCCGTAGGCTTCGGGGATTACAAGGCCCCCTTTCCCCAGAGAATTTGGGGATCACAGTGGAGCTCGGCCCAGTTCCCAGCGCCGGGCCTCGGTGCTGTGTGGGGACCATTGTCCTGGGAGAATGGAAGCCCCCCCCCTGCATACACCACCCCCTGCACACACAGGGCCCCCCACGGATGCAGAGCAGCGGGCATGCACCTAGAATGAAGAACCCGGCGGAGCCCGTTCCACCACTGCCTGAACGAGGCCAAGAGTCCCCCCATCCGCCAACCCCCCCCCCCCACAACCCAAAAGCTTCCCTCCGCTCCCAAGGCCATCATTGGCTTGCATCCATGGCTGACATCCCCCGTTTACACCCCCACACTACGCCCAGCCTGAGATGGCTTCTCGCGCAGGCCCCTTCCAGTGCCACCTCCCAGTCCCAGTGAAGCCACATCTTGGGGGACACTGGTTCGGAGCAGACCTCCTTTGCTGAACCAACTATATTAGTGACGGTGAGATGTACCCCGCGGAAAGGGGGCAGGGGGTGAAGACTGCGCTGTAAGTGACACGCACACACACACGACATGCAGCATTGGTCATACTTATGTTCACACTGCCTCCACCCCAGCCCCTCTGACATGCGCCAGCAGTGGGGGAGGTTTGTCGTTGCATGAAATGCTGCATGGTGGAAACGTGGCCCCACAAAATCTGTGAATGGACCCGCGTGGTGATGGAATGCAAGGAGCAGGGCGGAGGAGATGGCACCGAGGGCAAAAGGTGCCAGCCGGTGGCATCTATTCACTAAAATGCGTGTCCCAGCTGTGTGGGTTTCTGAAAGTCTGAAGCTTGCAATGTACAGACATAAGCTTGCAATGTCAACTTGTCTGAAGAACACAGGCTATTTACATAGCAGCACAGAGCACAAGTTGAATGGTTCTAGCCCTCAACCATTGTCCTATCGCTGCATAACTCAAGGGTAGTCATTCTGTCGAGCTATGGATGTAAGACTGTCTCCAACCGGCATAAATTCAAATTTGACGGCTAGACTCTGGGTGGATGCCAAGACCAAAGAGCTATCATAGCAGCCTGCAGTTTTAAGGCGAGGTAAACAACAGGCACTTGTTAGCGCAACCCAGCGGTGGCGGGCAGGCACACGGACAGCGGGAGGGGGGGCGGGAACGGCACACGGTCAGCGGGAGGGGGGGCGGGGCGGGAACGGGCACTCACCTGGACTTCTTCCGGCGGCGGTCGGCCGCGGAATGGGAAGAAAACAAACGGACGACAAAAAAAAACAAGTCAGGTCCCGGGCCGGCAGCCAATCACAGCGCGGCCCGGGGAATGACGTCACTGGGGTGTCCCGGCCGGCAGATTCGGGGGCGTGTTTTTCGCGCTCTCCCCTTCCCATTGGCTGGAAGGTAAAATTCCAGCCAATGGGAAGAGGAGAGGGCGTGACTTAAAAAAAGACACAGAAACGCCCCCGAATCGCGTTTACACGGGGAAAGCGTGATTGACAGCCAATCTCTTCCAATGGCTAGCCTCCATTTATGGAGCTAGCCAATGGAAGACAGAGGCGGAACCAAAGCCCCATATCTAGGACATAAGATTTCGCCGTGGGCGGAGCAACTGCTACGGTGTTGCTACGGCCAGGGCGAAACCTAAAAATGCAGCCTAACAGTTGTCACTTCTGCGGTGAAGCCAGCTGAGATGAAGAGGGTTCACTGCAGAGGCTTGCATTTTCAGGCCTTACATAGTGGGTGGGGCCCCTTCGGTGGCAAGTGAAGCCTACAAGAAGCACAATGAACTAGAATCCTCCACTGCCATCATCCCAAGAGCAGAGAAACCTGTTGGAGGATGAGGCCCAGGCAGAAGACACATGGGAAGCCTCCCAGCTTTCTCTTCCACTTTTCTTTTATCACGTTTTTACTTGATAGGTGATCCAAGCCAGTTAAGAAAATGCCTTGTTCTATTGTAAGAGCCCATAATAAGGTGGGCCTCCTAATTCCATAGTATGAAATGTCTAGGACATGTATGTCCCCCACACAACTCCTATCTCAGCATTCAGGCAGATGGGTATAACCTGAGCAAGATTGGCAGAGTGGTAGGGGGCCAAACACTCAACATATTGATAGAGTAAGACAGGGGAAAGGAAAGAGAGAACATAAGTAATGGTGAACCAAAGGAACAATATGGGACAGTGAGGGAGACAGATTGAGTAACAATAGAGTTTAGGGAAGCAATGAACGTGAGAAGAAAACAAAGGGAATGAAAAGAAAGTAAAATATAAAAGAGAAGAAAGGAAAAGAACACAGATTGGATACAAATGAAAGAGAAGATAATAGAGGAGATCTACATGAGCGAAAATAGTGAAGAAAGTCGTAGCAAGACCCATCAACTGAGACGTTATAGACAATACAAATAAGATGAGGGCTAGGAAAAGAATGTAATGTAAATGATAGAAATGAAAGAGAAAGAGAGCAAAATCAGACAGGAAAAGAGAACAGAAAAAGAAAAGAGGGGGAAGGCTAATAAAATTACAGAAAAATACATGATAAAAAGGTAAATAGGAAGCACAAAGGGAACTGAAAGAAAGAAAAGGAGGCAGGAGGGGATGAATGACGGAGTAAGATAACGATGGAAGGATGTGGGAGAAAGTCTGAGAAGGAAGCTAACAGAGCAGGGGCAGATAGTAAAAGTTTGAGAGAACCATCCAGTGCAAGGTTTAGTAGGCAACGGATGGTAGCCCTATGTCCAGCATCGTGGGCCCTCAACGTTTCACATGAGGTTGCTTCTCTGAGTTTAAGTATGCATTTCAAGCAAATATATCTGTGTTGTGTCTTTGGCTGAAACTATCTCAATATGGTGCTCAGTCATTGTTTTAAACCATATTAAGTGCATGCTGTAGCAATGTGGCAAAATGAATGGAGATTAAATGGCTGTATTTGTGGTATTGGGTGATCTATTACCGACACAAGCCAAGGCACTTTGCGCAGTCATACGAACAATACGTTACCAAGAAAAACCACTGGTACATTGAACATTCCTTTCTTAATTGATCAGCACAGCACCCCTCTGATCAATGAAGTCATTAGGCTCCTTTGAGGTTTCGATTATTAGATACCCTAGAGCATTCGAGCACACTACAATATTCAAGCAAAGTTTATATTGGACGGAATCAGCCACTGTACAACATCATACTTAACATACAATGTTGCCTGCCAGTAAATAACACCACCAGGTTTGCTACTATTCTATTATAAAATCAGCAGTACGTATGGTAATTTATTTTCTGGCACATACATTTCATAAGCTTATACAGTATTTGCCTATACAAAGAAATAACGCTTCTGTGGTGGATTTAATTTGCATTTCCACATTCTTAACAGAATAACCTGCTAAATACCCTCAGGATGTCTGTTGATTTAAGTTTCTGAAATAACTGGGACACACATTGTCAGCACATCCACCCCTTTGTAAAAGTCAAGAATACTGTAACCGGTTTTTATTGTGCTCTAGTGTCACTCTGACTACAGTGTATGTTGATCACTCAGGGTTATCAGTATTTCTTTTATGAGAGGAGTATCATAAAACCCATGAAGCTGAGCTCTGTATGGCACAAAGTAAAACACTGGGCATGACTGTTGTCAGAATGAGGGTATGGGGCTCCCTCGCCATACCTTGCAGGGCCCGCTAAGACACCACTGTTGGAGTTTTCATTCATCCTAAAGAGGGGATACGGATTAATGTGCTTCCTCCAAAGCCACACCCCGTAACATGAAGACGTGGAGTAAAGGCTAGAGCTGCTCACTTTGCAGCTGGGGAGCCAGATTCAAGCTTTGGTGTCAGCTCAACATCCTTTAATTGTGGGCAAATCACTTAATCTCCTTGTGCCTACTAAGCGCTCCAATGCCTTTGGGTCGAATTTGTACTATATAAAACGGCAAAAAGAAACATTAGGTCTCATAACTGTATTTTATGTGGAAAGCTCAGTGGGTTACTCCTTTTGTCACAGAGAAACTTTTGTTACCTGCAGTTCATAAGTTAAAGTCCTAGTATATCAGAGTGAGCTATGAACTATCATCAAACAGCTGCATGCAAACTGCAAAGCAAAGGATTGACCCCATATAGTGTTTTCCCCCAAACTTTCCTTAGTCTAGGATCGCTAAAAAAATGGTGAAAAATGTAATACATTAGTAA
This sequence comes from Lissotriton helveticus, assembly GCF_964261635.1. Lineage (NCBI taxonomy): Eukaryota > Metazoa > Chordata > Amphibia > Caudata > Salamandridae > Lissotriton > Lissotriton helveticus. The sequence goes on along the minus strand of NC_136071.1, from coordinate 912,127,875 downwards.
AGACAACCCCAGTCACTGTGTTTTGCTTTAACTCGAAAGTTTGTATTTCTCCAGGCCATGCATTCTTAACATTTAATACCCACATGTATGGATGGCATGTGACTCACAGACCTTGTAGTCCTCATTTTCATTTGTAATATTTCCTGTATATCTATTTACACCTGTATATGATTTATTGTCTCTGTAATTTGTGTATGATGTAATGCTCTCTGACACCCTAAATTGTGATGAGTAGTGCTATTAAAAGAAATTTAACATATGTGAGAGAGGGGCTATAAAATGGCACATATATAAGTATGTAAGGGCACTGAGGGATATGTACTGCTCTGAAGTGTACTGCACTCTCCTCAGTGTCTTTACATAAGTATGTAAGGACCTAAGGGGTATGTACTGGAGTACATACCCCTCAGTACCCTTATATGCTTATGTAAGGGCACAGAGGGGAATGTGCTGCACCGGAGTGACCTACATACCTTTTGGTGCCTGTGACGGGGCATGCGGACCGACAATGACTATCCCAACGGACTGGTGGTCCGCCACCCCCCTCTCACCTTGCCCCTTTTCCCCACAGCTACCGCCTTGTCCTTGGAACGAGGAACCCGAGTCCGGCTTGCCGGATGACAACACCACGTTTGGCCCCTTTAAGAACACGGACCAGGAAGAAGAGACCACGCCCCTCAACAGCGTCATCTCGTCAAAAGGAGGAAGTATGAGAGACAGCACGGACGGCGTTTCCCTGGAGGTAACGGACATCGTGGAAGACGGGTTCCTTACTGTTTGGAGTGCTGTTCCTGCTCTCCGTTGTTCTCCGGCCACTTCGCCACGCCTCGCGGCCCCCGCTTTGCGGGAGCCGCTCGAAGGCAAAGACTTTTGCTGTGGATTCTGCCTCTTGTTTCCTCCACGTGCATTTGAGCACCAAAGCGCCTCCTGGATTCCAACAGCTGATCACCAAGGTTAGAGGCGGGACTGCGAGGACCAGCGTGCCCAGCGGCGCGGATCGGCCGCAGCTGGTCCTCTTCCCGCCCCCTCCTCCCATTAAAACCTGCGCGGAGTGAGTGTGCCTTGGGTTCCTTACTGTTTGGAGTGCTGTTCCTGCTCTCCGTTGTTCTCCGGCCACTTCGCCACGCCTCGCGGCCCCCGCTTCGCGGGTGCCGCTCGAAGGCAAAGACTTTTGCTGTGGATTCTGCCTCTTGTTTCCTCCACGTGCATTTGAGCACCAACGCGCCTCCTGGATTCCAACAGCTGATCACCAAGGTTAGAGGCGGGACTGCGAGGACCAGCGTGCCCAGCGGCACGGATCGGCCGCAGCTGGTCCTCTTCCCGCCCCCTTCACTTGCTCTCTCCTTAGATAAGCTGTGCCAGTAACGCGCACGCGGGACGCGCGCGGGGCAACGGCCGGGGCGAAGACCGGGCAAAGAGCGGGCCGTTTAAGGCCGTTCAAGGACGGCAGAGGGCGGCCCTGGCCCTGAACCCCTGCTTCTTCGCCCACAATCCATTGGCAAGGTAGGCGGCATTGTGATTTCCATCCTTTCTTCAAATACCTTGTGGCCGCCTCATAGTCTCAACACTTACCGTTCTATGAGGTTGTCTCTATAGATGTCAACCATGCGCAATAGAACCAGAAGCTGTACTAAAAAAGCCATGGCCGTAGCACAAGTGACTGGACCTATAGATCTTTTTATTTCAAGGGTGAATGAAACCATCGATAAAAGTATTATATTGCTGGAAAAAAGAGTCTCCTTGGATCTCATGAACGCCAAGCGCTCGTCCTTGGGTTCTCTTGCAACTGTAAAGTCCCCTCCCCAGCAAGCTTTGAACAATTGTTCCCTATCCCTACCCTTAACCTCCGCTGGCGTATGCACAGTACCGAATGCTGTAGACTTGTCAGTTACCCAGTCTGACTCTGATCCGTCTTATGTCGATCTTGAGGCTACCCCAGACCTAGAAGCCTGCCAGCTATCTGACAGGACAGATCTGAGTGCAGATGGGCTACTTGATAAAGGAACAGCTCCTGTATCTATCGACTCAGGGGGAAGAGTCACTACTCCTATAAAGGTTGCGCCCAAGTCCAAGCCTAAGGAAAAACCCAAAGCTAAAGCCAGGAACCACAACCTGATATCGCCTACCCCGCATTCTGCATCTGGCATACCCTGCTGGGTAGAAAATATGGTAATAGATCTCAAACTGGACCTTGAGGCCACAATAGCAGCGCAAATCAAGCCCTTAATTTCCAAACTCGACAGACTTACGTCACTGTTGAACTCGAAATGGCCTAATAAGATGAGTGGGTCTGGGCCTACTCAGCCGCAAGGGATTGAAGAAACACTTCCCAAGTCTGCACCTTGCGCTAAGTTTCCTAAAGACACATCCAACAAGGCTAAAATACTATTAGCTACCAAGGATTCAGCTACACTACATCTGTCCCAAACAGGGAACAACTTTGCTCAACCCTTATCTTTATCTACCCCGAAGGTGGTGGATCCTATTCAGGCATTGCAATCACCTGCTGGTGGGAATAAAACCACCATCCTACAAGCAAAAGATCTAAATGGGAAGTCTACAAACCCAACAGTTCCTCTCTCCACAAACAAGCCCGAAGGTTCCAAGACAAAACATGTACGTTTTAAGACAATCAGCCTGCCACCGGAAGTTTCTCCTTTCGTGGTCGTGCTAACAGCTGTTCCACCGCTGAAGGAGGGAGTAAAAGAAACCTTTGTAGAGCTAAGAAATAAATGTGCTCAGTGGCTCCAGTTACACAAACCCTTGCCCAGCCATATGAGTGGTGAAATTCTTACTGTGCGTAGAGGGGACTGGGTGGGCAGGAATAAGAAAACAATAGCAGGGGATGTAATTACAGTTAACTTCAGGGACATAGGGGCAGCAAGTTACATATGCAGTACACCCAATAGTGGACCTGCTACCCAAATTAATCCACTCCCTTTGTCTTACTTTCTTCCCACGCTGCCAAGACTAAATCCTCATCGGCCCACTTTTTCAAATAACAGAGGGTTTGTGTATCCCCCGCAACATACTACCAAACCCTGGCAGCAATCATCACATTTCCCATCTCTACTCCCACACCATACCAGTTTCCAGTGGCAACAACCTTTCCAACCCTTACCACCTCTTTACCAGCCTGCTCAGCAGTGGCAGCAACCTCATCAGTCCTCACAACCCGCTAACCATCAGTGGCAACAGCCATGGCAAGACTTGCCCCCTCCCTTTGACCCCTTGTACTCACAGTTCACTCACCCCAATAGATTTTGTGTGCTAGATGAGGTAGATTGACTCAACCGTATGGAAGCTCCAGATCCAAATCTTACTATTACTAATAATGATATGGAGGATGTTCCCCTAGCTACCCCTTTTCTTATTTGTCCCGAAACTCCAACATTGGCACTTGCTATACCACTCTCCCATGTACCAACTAGGGATAGTGTAGATCCATCTAACCCCAAAACTACCACCATTCTTGATGGCGATCCGAAACATGGCGAGATAAAAATTCTTAGCTGGAACCTTGCGGGGATCTTTAGGAAACTAGCCCTGCCGGAGTGGAATGTCCTGATTGACGCCCACAAGATCTGTGCATTCCAGGAGACCTGGAGCACCGAGCCACTGTATCGTGTTGGGTTTGTCACCTTCTTTACACCAGCTGTAAGATCTAAGACAGGGAAGGGGCGGCCATCAGGGGGGCTTATCATTTGGGTAAGCATCTCGCTTAACTGCCGAATATCTATAAAGCAGACAGGTAATCCAGATATCCTTGGTATCTCTCTTTCGGGCCAACGTGGGGGACTACCTCTAGATCTTTACGATATCTACGCTAGAGGCTCCAAAAATGGGTGTATCTCACCAACAATATCTGAGCTTGAGGCCCAACTAGGGGACCATAGCGAACCTGGCCACATTATAATAGCAGGAGATTTTAACTGCACATATGAGCCACTCCCCCTAGAAGGAATACCTGACCTAGGAGAAGAGGATACCAGGTGGGGTATTCCCATGCTTTCTATTACCCCCATTAAGCGCTGGACTCGTAGTGCAATACAGCTTAATGCACTTACTTTAGAGTTCGGACTAAGAGCAGCCAATGGCGGCACACCTTCTGATCAGATGGGTGCCCCAACGTTCAACAGAGTTGGTCACTCCACGAGGATAGACTATATTCTGTTGGACCGGGGGCTTTGGAGCTCGGTCATCGATATGGTTGTTATTCCTACCATAGAGAGTGACCACAATTCACTTTCTCTAACCCTAATGAATTCCTGGTCCCCCGGAGTGCCGATAGTACCATCGAATTGTCCTCAGGAGATTACTGTCTCCTCTTGTGGGAGACGCCTTAAGTGGAATAAAATCTCATCCAATGCCAATAAACTGTCCACTATTGAAGAGGTGATTAAAGGCTCACAAAAAGAAATCAGCTCCATAGACTTACTTATGGCAGCAGATAAGGTAACACCTATCTATGAAGTAGCCTTAAAAACAATAGGGGACCTTTTTTGGGTAAAAGGGACTGCAGGGAAAACTATGCCTCTAACCAAATCCAAAGGTAGACACGATTGGTACTCTGCATCATGCAGGAAAGCCAAGACACGCCTAATTGAGGCAGTCAAAGGGAAGTCCCAATTATCAATACAAATAGCTAGGATGGAACACAAAAGAGTATTACGGCTAGCGAAAAGGGAGTGGGAAGACGCCTACTGGTCAACCCTCAGAGAAGCCAGCTTGAAAAAAGACTCAAAATGGTTTTGGGACACTATAAGGGCACACAATAGACCAGACAGCGATTTGTTAACCTGCAATATCCCAAGCCAGGCGTGGGCGGATCACTTTTCCAAACTGTATACCTGTCATGATGAGGGAGGGCTTGCTACACCTTTGCCCACCATAAATTATGCAAATTGCCCCATTGACCTTGATTTTACGATAAAGGAAGTGGAATACGCAATAAGCACTATCATTCCACAAAAAGCGGCCGGCCCTGATGGGATTCCCGGAGACCTGCTAAAAACCGACAGTGCTAACTGGGGTAAATTGATTTACTCCCTCCTTGTTGCCATTTGTAAAGGTGCCCCCATTCCCTCATCGTGGAAAGGGGCCGAGGTGGTCCCTATTCACAAGAAAGGTTCGAGGGACGACCCATCTAATTACAGGCCGATCAGCTTGTTAGACATTAGCCAAAAAGTTGTCGGCAAAGTCCTGTTAGTTAGAATTCTGAATTGGGTAGAAGAAAATAAAATTCTTTCTGACTTCCAGGCGGGCTTTAGAGTGGGTACTGGAACGATTGAGCAATCATTCAGGCTCATGATGGTATACTGGAAGGTAGTGGTTATAGGCAAGGGCAGTCTTTATCTTGCCTATCGACTTAAAGACTGCCTTTGACCTTGTACCTAGGGACTCATTATGGGAAGTACTTGCTGACATGGGGCTGCCCCATTATTTGCTGTCTTTATTAGTTAGATTACATCAGGACAGCTTTGCCCAAGTCAGGTGGGGCCCTGGAGGGGAGAAAACGGGTAGTATTCCGGTTGAGAGAGGAGTCCGCCAGGGATGTGTTCTGGCTCCCACCCTTTTCTCTCTTTACATCAATGGGGTGGTTGAGCATCTCCTCAAACATCCCTCTGACGAGCCATCCCTGGCTGGCGAACGCATACCGACCCTCCTCTTCGCGGATGATACGCTTTTAATCTCCAAAACCCCAATGGGACTCCAGAGACTTTTGGACAATTTCCAATCCTTTTGTACCAAACGAGGCCTGGTAATAAATACAAACAAAACGAAGTACCTTGTCCTCAATCCACCGAAGCAACATGTGCGTTCTCCCATCCTAAATGCTGAGCTTCTGGAAAGGGTAAAAGTCTTCGATTACCTTGGGATACGCCTATCGGATAAAATGGACTGGACGCCACACCTAGATAAAATGCTGTTGACCCACAAAAGGATTACAGGTGCCCTTTTGAGAGAGCAACGTTCCAGTACAATAAGGCCAATAGGTACAGTCCTTGAGATCTATTCAGCTAAAGGTGTTAGCTCTGCCCTCTACGGGGCCGAACTTTGGGGCTCTTCGACTACCGATGCGCTGCAGAGATCTGAAAACAAATTCTGCAGAGCAATAATGTCCCTCCCACAAGGTACACCCACATTTCCTTTATTTATGGACCTTGGCTGCACCCAGATTGGCGAAATTGCAAAATTCCGCCCATTATTACTATGGGCACGCATCTGGCGGGTGGAAGAACTAAGCGGATATGCCAGAGGCCTTAAGGAAATCATGTCATCGCCAAGCTGGCATAAAATCAAATGGCTAAAAGACATGAAGAGTCTATTAACTGAGTTGGGTCAACTTGAATCATGGCTGAACAGAACTTCACCCCCAAAGCAAACACTCAAAAAACTCTACTGGGACTGGGTTAGTTCACAAAGAAACTCTAGTACCTCCTTGGGCAGGCTTACAGAGGACTTTTTGAGGTTTAAGGACTGCTCTAGACGTGAATTGTACCTGGATGCAATTGGAAAACCCTTTGATAGGGCCTTGTACTTCAGGTTCAGAGTGGGAACCCTCCCACTTAACACTTTTACCAAAAGATGGAAATCCTGTATGGAAATGCCTGAGCTATGCCCAGCATGTCTCTCTAAACCGGAAACACTGGCACATTTTTTGTTCGTGTGCGGCGAGTACGCGACTCCAAGGAGGGTTTGGCTTAAAAACCTTTGCCGTCAGCTGGGGACTAGGAGCCATGACGTGGCAATCAGGATACTCATTTCGGACAGTAGCGTACCCTATGCTTGTGCCCTAGCCAAATTTCTATCCTGGGCTTGGGCTATTCGAGCCAAAAAGCTTAAACAATCTGTTTAATTCTACTTTTAGAGAAATGCCTTAACTGAAAATACTGCCATACTTGCTTGATCTGTAAAAACTCAATCAATTAATTGGCTAGTTTAAGATTGTACAAGCATTTTTTCATTGAAATTATTGTCTTTTCTAAATGTTTTGTACACAGACACAAAACTTTTTTAATTTATTGTTGTTGTTTTTAACTGTAAATTTTTAGATACTGAGCTGCTTTTATGATAATTACTTTTATCGAAATAAAGCTTTTTGACTTTGACTTTGACTTTGGAAGACGGACGGCGGTATCCTGAATCGAGAGAGACCGAGAGCGACACGCCAGGAAGCCAACGGTTCAGCGCTTCGCCCCGCCACGTTCCCACGGGAGGAGCATGGCTACAAGAGGTACGGGGCCGGGTAGCGGGTTGGGTCGGGCGGAGGAGTCAGCCCCGTGTATAAAGTGTACAGCCCTATGTAGGGTACCCTGCCTGATCACATGCACTCCTACCACTCCCCTTTGATTGAGAAGCGTGCACCGTATCACTGTTGTTTTCCCTCACTCCCGGCCCCTACGAGTGTTCCCAGTACCACACAAGTATCTGACTCAAGTTTCCTTTCTTTTCGGTACCGGAGCGGACCACAGAGTGGAGAGACGTCCCCTCCCTGAACACGACCGTCCTGACCACATACCGGGAACAGCCAAGCTGGAGAAAGCTACCTTTTCTTTGGACCCTGCAGTGCGTGCTAGAGAACGAGCAACCCCCTTAATGAAAAAGACTTACATACCAATAAAGCCTTCCCTGAAACCTTTACTCAAGGCGCCAGTGTTTCTCTTTACCCCGACACCTATAGTCAGTCCCCGCTCAGTAGTCGAAACCCCGCACGTCCCGACCCCCACGGGACAGTGCCCTTACATAAGTATGTAAGGCCCTCGGTGCCCTTACATACATGTGTAAGGGCACCGAGGGCTATGCACTGAACTGGAGTGCACTGCATACCCCCCACCTAGGTATGTAAGGGCACCAAGGGGTATTCATTAGAGTGCATAAACCTCGTGCCTTTACATGCTTATGTAAGCCATGTCAGTCACTTTTATTACATTTCTTCCTTCCACCGAAAAGCTGGTTAGGTGTGTGCACCTCAATTTGTGTTGTAGTATGCATCTTTTGTGTGTGTAAGTTTATAGTACATAAATGTTATATTTTAGAAACTAAACAAACTTTGCTGAAATATTATTTCTCTTTGTCTGGCTAATGCTAAAAATCCAAAGATGAAATGCAATGGATGGAACTATTTGCCATGTACGGTGTTACCAGCGGTCTGGGCCTTGATGACTTGATCAACCATTACAGTAAAGAGACAGAGATGTGTTACAGGAAGGAAGCACTAAAGGGGCATATTTACAATAGACGCAACGGTGCGTAGCATTAGCCTTGTTGGCTTAACGCAGCGCTCTGCCACTTCTGAAATGCAGGGCTGCATCATATTTACAAGAATATGGTGCAGCCCTGTGTTTCTCCCTGAGCTGGCGCTAAAGTTAGCAGCCTAGTGCCAACACACGTGGGCACCCTTGCTCCATAGTGCAAGGGAGCCTGCATTGAGGGGAAAGGATTGTTTATGTGCAGGAAGGTCTCCCTTCCTGCACATAAACAATCTGAAATGGCGTTTTGAAACTTCTATGTGTGCTGCTTTGCGCAGCACACATAGAAGTTAGATCTCGGCATTTTTTTATGATTGTCCATGTGCAGGAAGGGACAGTTTCCTGCATATAAACAATCATTCATGGCGTTTTGCTGTTTCCATGTGTGCTGCACAGCAAAGCACACATGGAAACAGCAAAAACAAGGAGAAATAAAGTATTTCTCCTTGTTGCACCAGGGTAAGACCAGGTTTTCCCTGGCCTTAATTTTTTTCAAACATATTTTTATTAAGGGTTTTGACAGAGTACATCGTATTACATTACCATCGCGTTCTTCACATGGGTGATGTTAAAGAGTGTGCACAAAAATTGACACCATGAAGAATCATGCATATCGCTAGGGCAAGTCCCCAGCCCGAACATAGTGGAATGCACATTTAAGGGGTACAGTTTCTAACATAACAGGGCACAGGGTAAGTCCCCGTTCTCAGCACAGTGCGGTAAGTGATGCTAGAATATTCGCATCGTCCTTTGTGGCAGCTCTCTCTGGAGTCCTTCTGTACTGAGGGTGTCATATAGAAAGTACAACAGTGGAGTAAGAACGGCTCCCAACTGTGGAGTAATGAACAAAAAGTAGGTAATCAACCCTTTACCACCCTCACCCCACCTCCCGTAACATGGTGGCGGCACATAAAAGAAAAAGGGAAAACGCATACGACAGTTTGCTTGGCAGGTTGCATGGAAGACCACGGGAAAGAAAGGTGACCAGGGGGCCCCATTTAAATTCAACATTTTTAAAATCATCTCTGAAGATGTCCGACATTTGCTCCAGACTAAGGAGCTTCCATAACCTAGAGTGCCATAGGGAAATTGCCAGGGCTTCCCTCCTTTTCCATGCCGCTGCTAATGTAATCTTCGCAGCCCCTATACAGAGCCACATGATCTTTTTGTCCGCCCGGGTCTGGCGTTCTAAGGATGGGTCCCAAAGTCCCAACAGGACCTCTGCCATGTTAGTTGGGATAGTTTATCCCAGCATGTCTTTGATATGGGCGAGGATTTCTTCCCAAAAAAACCTTATGTGCGGCAATCCCATCAGATATGCTGGAAGTCTCCCAGAAGCCCGCATCCCCTCCAGCACCTATGAGAAGACCCGGGAAAAATCTGTCCGAGTTTAGAGGGGTGAAGGTACCAGTCCATCATGGTCTTAAGATGTGCCTCCCTGAGATCGATGGAGTGGGTGAACTTCGTGTTGTCAGACCATAAGTGGGACCACTCCTCGTCTGTGATATCTCATTGCAGAATACCTTCCCACATTGACATGTAGTGTGGGTATGGAGAGAGTGTAATGGTGAGAAGAAACATATATAAAGGAAATCGTACCTTTCATGGAGTTCGCCTTAGTGAGAAAGGATTCAAATTTTGTCAGGGGACGAGTAGCTGCCTCTCGGACTTGTGGTGTGAGGGCCCAGTGTAGAAGCTGGTTGTAGCGGTATCTCTCTGTGTTCTGTAGGTTGTACTCCCTTTTGCAACTGTCAAAGGTAAGGGGGTCAAAGTTATGGAAAAGGTGTGTTAGGGCTAAGCAACCCCCCTCCCACTAAGCATCAAATGGACCTGTTTGTAGTCCTGGTGGGAATGCAGGATTAAAGTGCAATGGTGTGAAGGGGGAGGGAAAGGGGTCCATCTCTCGTCGCCTGACACCGATTCCCATACCTTACGTGTTGTGCATGTAGGAGTCCTAATATAGGTATTCTTAGGTCTATCGTGTTTGGGGCGCCAGATCAGATCCCATATGGTCCGTCCTGTCACACTTCGATCAATATGCAGCCAGTGTTTGTCTGATTCGTATTTTGTCCATTCTGTCAGTACACGTAATTGGGCAGCCTTATAATATAAGTATATCTGGAAGGCCGACTCCACCCTCCTCTCTGGAGCGGCGAAGTATCGTAAAAGAGAAGGGCGCCCGTCTCCCTCGCCATATAAAATTCAAGACCATAGTCTTGACACGCTGAAAGAAGTCTCTCTCCAGTTCAATGGGTATGGCTTGAAATAGGTAAAGAAGCTTGGGGAGGAGAGTCATTTTTATGGCATGAATGCGACCCATCCAAGATTAGAAGAAGGGGGTTTCCATTTATTGAACTCTGTTTGGAGGGAAGTTGGCAGAATAGAGTCCTCCCACTTTTGGTGGATGCCCAGGTATTGAATAGAGGAGGTGGTCCATTGGAGGGGTGTGAGAGGTTGGAGACCCTGCATTTCTGCTGGCGGGAGTGTGAGGTTAAGAATAAAAGACTTACCTAAATTTACTTTGAAGCCTGCTACTGATTCATATCGGGCTAATTCCGATTGAAGGGGTGGGAGTGAAGTCGCCGGGTCTGCGAGGGATAATAGTACATCATCAGCGAATAGGGAAATTTTATGTTGTTCTCCCGTGAAGGGGATCCCTTAGATTGTAGGGTTTGCTCTGATTGCTGCTGCAAGGGGTTTGATACTAAGGGCAAAAAGTCAGGGGGAGAGGGGCCACCGCTGCCTGGTACCTTTGAAATGGAGGAACACGGGTGATTGCGCGCCATTGACCATCACCCGAGAGTGGGGTTGAAGGTAGTTAGCTCGGATCATAGTGAGAAATTTGGATGTAAAACCAAAAGCTGACAGGGTGAGGAACAGGAACTCCCAATCCACCCTATCAAAAGCCTTCTCCGCGTCTAGCCCGACAAGGACCATGGGGATCTGGCGATTATTGCCCTTATCAATTAGGTGTACAATGCGACAGGAGTTGTCGTGTGTTTGGCGCCCTTGATAAAACCTGATTGGTCTGGGTGTATAAGGTCAGGCATAAGATCGTTCAAGCGTTTAGCCAAGATGAAGGAGTAAAGCTTCGCAATGAGGTTGAGGAGGGCGATAGGTCTGTTGGAGGCGAAGCCTCAGGGTTTTTCCCTGGCTTGGGAATAACAGTAATCACTGCTTCTGATAAAGAGCCGGTGGTGGAACCTACCTCCGCCATCTTGTTAAAGAGTTAAGTGAGATGTGGGGTGATGTCGGGGGCAAAGGTTTTGTAGAATAGAGCAGTATACCCATCCGGGTCAGGGGCTTTATGTAGTTTGAGAGCCTTAATAGCCACGGTAACGTCTTCGTAGGTGATAGGGGCAGTAAGTAGCTCATTCCACACTGGGGAGATCTGTGTGAGCTGAAGGGAATGTAAATAATCTCGTTGGGCCTCCGGATCTAAGTAGTCGCCAGTGTATAGGGCTTTATAAAAGGACCCAAAGAGTTCCGCTTTTGCCTCATTGCTATGGGTGAGATCTCCTTGTGGTCCCCAAATACCGCCAATGTATTCCCGTACCCATTTATCCTTGAGTTGCCTAGTGAGATGTTTGACAATCTTGTTGCCCTGGGAGTAAGACAGATGGCGTAGTTTCAATAGCGTAAATTCCGCCCTATTATTGTAAATGGCTCGAAGTTTACCCCGCAGCGCTGTCAGACTACGGAGGGTTTGCCTAGTGGGTTTCAGTTTCTGGGCTTGCTCTGTGGAGGCCAGTTCTAACTCCAAGAGTTCCCTTTCTGTAGTGCGTTGTGAATTCAGTGCAGAATTAAGGGAAATACATTTTAGCAATATGCGTCCCATTTCCTTGCTGCCTGTTCTAAGTAAAATCATGGAACGGCTAGTACACGATGAGCTCAAAACATTTGTAGAGGCCCATAATGTTCTGCATCCTCAGCAGTCGGGATTTCGTTCCGGCCATTCAACTGAAACAGCCTTGATCGAACTAGCTGATTCTGTCAGGTTTCTGCAGGATGAGGGAAGACAGACAGTCCTCGTCCTGCTTGACTTGACAGCAGCATTCGACACCATCTCGCATGCCATCCTGATTAACAGAATGCGAGAGATTGGCGTGACAGACACAGCCTTGGCATGGGTAATTTCGTTTCTATCCAATAGGTCCCAGACTGTGTCTTTGGGTCCCTATCTATCCAGCGAAAAATCAATTTCATCAGGAGTACCTCAGGGGTCCATATTAAGCCCTCTTTTTTTTAACATCTATATGGCCCCCCTTCTCGCTGTGATAGAATCTCATGGGATCCTTGTCACGTCCTATGCCGACGATACACAACTTGTCGTTACCATCGATAAAAAATGGCCAGATGCAGACCTTCGTTTTAAAACCTGCCTATCGGATGTTTTTCAATGGTTGAACAAAAACCATCTTCAATGCAATAGTGCGAAGACAGAAATTATACCGCTGGGTAAAGATCTATCTTTCTGTCCGAAAGACTGGTGGCCCATGGGATCGGAAGCCCCCCCTAGTGCAGTAGCATCAGCTCGGAATCTAGGTGTGCAATTTGATTCACTTCTCTCTTTCGATGACCACATCAGGATTACGGCTGGACGCTGTTTTGGTCTCATTAAATCACTGAAAAAATTCTTTGATTTCCTCCCCATTGCAGCTAGAAAATCAGTCGCGGTAGCCTTAATACTCTCCCGACTTGATTACTGCAATGGATTAATGGCTGGTGTGAAAAAGTCCACCCTTAAGAAGCTGCAGAGTATACAACATGCAGCGGCGAGACTGGTCCTACAACTTCCCAGAAGGTCATCAGCTTCAGCAGCATTAAGAGCTCTGCATTGGCTCCCATTGCATAAAAGAATTCTTTTTAAATTGCTTCTTACCGTTTTTAAATCTATGCAAAACACAGGTCCCCGCTACTTTACACATCGCTTTGTGCGTTATAATCCTCCGCGATGTCTGAGATCATCTGGGACAAACCTCATCCTGATTCCCAGATTTAAATATCAAACCAAGGGTGGGAAAACTTTCACTGTCTTGGCAGCCAAGGCATGGAATAACCTACCAGTTAACCTCAGACTGACTGAAAAGGAGGGTCTTTTCAGAAAACTCCTCAAGACATGGGTGTACCAACAATCAGATACCTCCGTACTGGCAGCCATTTAGTCTCATCCGTTCACCTGCTTCATTTTTCATCTACCTACTGTTCGCAAGCTTAGCGCCAAGATGCTCCCCTGGGAGCGAATGTTCGCGCTTTATAAAAACACATAAATATCAAATATCAAATAAATTTCCCCTGGAAGACCGACTTAAAGGCTTCCCAGGTGGGAAATTCCGATGTGTCTTCGGGTTTATTGATATCAAAGAATTTGGTGCTAGCCTCCCTTAGTTTTGCGCAGGAGTCCTTATCTCACGTAAGAGCAGTCGAGAAGAACGACCTAGGAGAGGCCGAATTGCTTACCCTCCAGGACAAAGAGATTGCTAGGAGACTGTGGTCAGAAATGGAAAGGGGGAATATTTTAGCTTCTTGAAGGTCGCCTAGGAGTGATTGGCTGACAAAAATGTAGTTCAGTCGCGAGTAAGTGCGGTGCACATGGGAGTAGAATGGGAAGTCTCGGGAGGTAGGGTACAGGGTACGTCAAGAGTCAAGGAGTCCCATGTCGTGAAATATTTGCTGGATGTTTGCGGAAAACGAACCAGTGTCTGAGCACTGCGGGTGAGTGCTATCCAAGTCCTTATGCCATGTTAAATTGAAGTCGCCCATGAGAATTAACTGTCCTTCTGAAAAGTCCAATATTTTCCACAGAAAGGTGTGAAGGAAAGCCGTTTGGCCCGTGTTGGGGGCGTACACCGCTATGAAAGTACTGAGCTTCCCCATCATACGACTTTTTACCATAACCCAGCGACCATCCCTATCGTGATGTACATCCAAGGGTTGAAATTTGGTGGAGGAACGGAACAGGAGTGCAACCCCTCTGTATTTTGTTAATGCAGAAGATCTGTAAAATCAGTGGGTAGTGTTTGTGGCGAAGTCTTGTGTCCTCGGATCTAGCGAGGTGAGTTTCTTGGAGGGCTACCACATCTAGGTGGTGATCTATAATGTACTTCCAGACCGTCTGGCGTTTCTGAGGTGAGTTAAGACCCTTGACGTTCCATGTACCGATGGTAAGTGTCATAATGTTAGTAGGAAAAGCAGCATTTCAATAAGAGCCCCACCAGGCCAGTCAGGCCCCATGCGAACAAGTGACCCCGAAGATTAGTCCACCCCCCTCTGATGTGATAAAAAGTTACCATAACCCACCCGACCCCTCCTACAAACCCCGATATGGAATACTTCATCTATATCCCACTATGGGTAATAAAACCCCACAGGAGAACGGGGGGTCGAAGGACCAAGGTCCCCGTCCAAGCCCATCCAGGAGAAGTGCCTAGGGAATCGGCAGCCAAACGGCTGCGAGGCGTCAGCGGGTTATTGCTAAGGACAGCCTCCATTTGTCATAGTCTAGCCCTGTTCCCTTGTGCCTACCTCAAGGCTATACAGGCCGACCTTGGGATAAAAGAGATATTCGAAACGTACATACAGGGCTGAGCACAACACCAACAGCATCAAGGAGTCAGACCACAATGTCCTGTCGCAGTTGTGAGGCTAGATATAGGTTACTCTAAGATGTAGTTGCTGACATGAATTCTAGAAAGTCAAAAAGGTGGGTTGAAGTGAAGTCCCTTCACCCTCTCCTATCATGTCAAAGGTGCGTTCAAGGCAGCAACCAGGGAATATAAGGAAGCTAGACGCCAGGCCCATACGCTGGAGTGGTGACATCTTTCCATGAGCACACTTTAAGGATTCACTTGCGGCACCTACGTGAACTCTCTGACCATGCCGATGCAGTTGACGCAGTTTCACGGAGGTCGTTGGCCTTGTCCTGTGCAGGGTCATTGTCGCCAGTGGTGATGCCAAGGAGAGTCAAGCCTTCCTGTAGATCAGATATGTGACACTGTCTATTACGGAATTCGAAGCTTAATCCAAATGAGAAGGTCCAACGGTATCTGATCTTATTGATGGGATATAAATTCGATAAATACATGTTATTGGCCTAATATATACAATATAACCTTATAACCGCACGTTAGCATTGCATCATTCACGTTGTATTATTGTAGTTAGGAACAATTCACTTTCTGACTGCTCAAACCTATTGGTATAACCGGAGCCATTTTGTTTCGTTTCTCTCTTTCCAGTACCGTTTCCCTGAAATCACGTGATTAAGTTTTTACACGAAACCACGATGGACGACTTAGCTGTCTGCCTCACTCACTAGTTTGTAGCTCAGGGAAACCCAAGGTCACACCTGCCCTTCTTGTGGGATGCACACATTCTAGCAGATCCCGTTCCCGCACTCCTCGAGCTACAAATGGAAAAGGAGGCACCTTACTGACCTGCCCCCGGAATAGCTTAGGCCTAGCTACTAGCAATCAATTGTGCCTTATATGGGTCTTCCTGCTGGCACACTGACAAGTTGTATCTTTCCTAGTAAGGTGACATCGTGGTGTGTGTGTAACGTATATATACTTTGTACCTTTTGCATGTTGTCAGTCTCCTCTGCGCACCTCCGAGGGTCGTGTAGACTGAGGCTCCCCTGTCAGGGTTTGTATTTGCAGAATAAACGATTGAATCTTCTCTATTGCCGACTGACTTATTATACATAAATAAAGTATATGGGCTATTGGTGAGTATAGTCCATTAGTGTAATATTTTGTTTTTTTTTACTTATCGTCTCTTAACTTGGTGGTGATTGGTCTGAATAGCTGTCGCCGCGCAAGAGTAGCGGGTGCCAAATCTTGGTAGATCGTACATGAATGGTTTTGAAACGGGATGGGCCCCTTCGACCTGGCTGCCACAAGAACTGCCTCTTTCACTTTAAAGGAGTGAAATTTTACCAATATGTCTCGAGGTCTTCTCTTTTCGCCTTGTTGTAATGCCCCCAATCTGTGTACACATTCGAGTTTTATCTTGAGGGTTTGGGGACTCAAGATTTCCGCGAAGAGACCCTCCAAGAAGGCCCCTAGGTTGGGCACTTCCGCTCCCTCCTCCAGGTCTTTAATTCGTATGTTCTCTCTCCGGGCCCTATTTTCAAGGTCTTCTGACTTGAGTTGTGACTGCAGAACTTGGTCACGGAGAGATCGCACCTCATCTCGAAGTTCTGACGTGAGCTTGTCTTGATCTTGAGAGTGCACCTCCAAATCCACTATTCGGGTGCCCACGGAGTCCACATCTTGTTGGAGAGAGGTTAGCTTTTTATTCAGGTCGGCTCACAGTTGTTCCATGGATGATTTAATGTCCTGGCCCAGTTCTTTACGCAACTCAGATTTTAGGTCTTTAAACATGGCTACAAGGTCTGCCTTTGTGAGAGCCATGGCAGCTGTTTTGTTGTCTGTGCGCAGGACTGGGCGCGTGTCCGAGGTCGAGAAGAAATTGGAGACCTTAGTGGTGGTTCTGGTCGTCCCTTTCTTGGGCGGCATGCGGGGTGGCCCTAGGGGGCCCCCCTTCGGTTGCGGTCACTGCGGGTCTGGAAGATGCAAAGTAAGGAGATGAGCTGTAACGGCCAAAATGTAGTGCACTTTATTGTGAGGCCCAGAGCGTAAATCCAGGGGTGAGGGTCCTTGAGGGATGAGAGAAGAGGCACGTGTAAGGCGAGCAGGCACTGGTGAGGAGGGCGCCAAACACTTAGGGAACAAGAGAGCTATCCAAGGGCCGGCGGGCAAAATGCCGGTAGAGGCATCCACTAATCACACCATCCACTAATCACACCATCCAGAGGCCACATCAGGGGTGGGCAGGTGCTGTGAGAATCTCCTCCTCAGGACACAATCAGGAGCTCCTCCATGGGCGAGAGACTGAGCCAGCAGGCGGGAGTGAGGTGCATGTAGTGCAGGAGGTCTGCTGTAAATCAGGGTGTGTGCTACCATTACTGGGGTCCTCCAGATGTTGTGTGGCCACAGTAGCTCGCCGGGCAGTAAGTCATTGACGCCTATATTTGGGATCCGCCGTCATCTTGGGGTCAGACACAGAGGCCGCAAGGCAGCGCCGCAGCGTGCACCTCCGCCAAAAAAAGCCAAAAGCGCTCGCTGCTGTTTGCGCTGGCGGCCAGCTCACCTCAGACGCGAGGGCTGGTGTAGGGAAGCTCGAGTCTGGAGGCGGTGGCAGACGCTGACATCTGTGGGGTCTGGCGCTCAAGTCTGGGTGGCAGCCGCCATCTTAGCTTGCGGCTTCGTGGGCCCCTCGAGGCCGCGCCTGAGGTGCTCCCGCGGATAAAGAATCAGGTGAGCGCCCCAAGCCTGTGCGCTACATGCTCCGCTTTGAGATGCTGCGGCTTTCAGCCCTCGGGGATCCGGGGGGCCATCGCCAACCGCTCCTGAAGTGCGTGCGGACTGGGAGCCGAGACAGATCACGACCGTTCGGCCATCTTGCCCGGCCACGCCCCCTACCTGGTCTTAATTTTAACGCTGCCCCACATTTACACCACCCTTGTAAATATGGGTCAGCGTCAAAATCAATGGATGTTGCGGTGGAACACTCACTACAACACCCATTGCCCGCCCCTATCATGCTAAGTGTAGCATGAAATGGGCTTTATTTACAAGGCAGAGATAAGCCACGTTTAGTGGCTAAGCGCTGCCTTGTGAATAAGGTTAAGGCCATATCGCCACAGGAGCATCACTAAAAGTGATGTTCCTGTGGCGATAGTGGCTTGTAGATATGCCCCTTAGAGTGTCCATTTCCTTTGGTTAGAAGTGCTTGCCTCAAGATTTATTGTGCAAGCTGACCAGTTTGAGGATTGGCAAATGTTTTAATTGTTTCTAATTTTTTTCCACTTGTGCTTTAAAATGCTATGTGGGTCCCCTTTTTTCAATATTTGCAGTAAATATATGATGTCAAATCCACCATTTGAATAAAAAAAATCTAAATATTCTTGTGGGGGGGGGAAACACTCCAGGCCCCGCACCCTACTTTTGCACTTCGGGCTCGCTCACTCATTATACTCGGGTATAATATTTCCGCTGTAACATTTAGAAAATTCACCAGCCACCCCTAAGGGCAAAGATACAATAACATTGGTGCTGTCTGCTACATCAGTAGACATTATCAGCAGTACTGATAGATCTATTTAAAAGGAAAGGGAACAGTGTTAGAGATTAACTTATAAAAGCTTAATTGGCATTTAATATGCATTTTTATTATTGCCCTCCCTGGTTACACTGTTAACAACTACTAAGTTAAATTACCATAACTAGAAAACTGACACCTAGAGTGATTTTGCTCCCTCATTTCCACATTCACTCCCAGCTTCTAAACTGTGTATACCTTCTGTTTATTTGTTTTACTATACTGATCACATTTGCTAACACTGATAGCCTTCTGTTTATTTGCATTTGCTAAATTGAAGTTTGTGCTGGCTGTACTGACAACATAATAATGCATTTGAAAATAATAACAGAAGAATGAGAGCAACCTAACAAGGGCTATAGGACCCATTCAAATTGCCAGGGGCGCGGTCCTGTAAGGGGCAGAAATCTGGGGCCAATGGCCACCTGACTCCTTTTCCAAAATCGAGAATTCCTTTGTCAGGCAGCTCCTAGGTCTCCCCATAAGCACACCACTTATGCCGCTTCTAATGGATCTTGGGGTTAGACCAATTACAAAGGACGTTGCCCTTAGACCCCTTCTATTCTGGCGACGCTTATAGAGCACTCCAGAATTAGCTGTGTATAGGGAAGAGCTGAAGGAAGTGCTAAGCTCACAGGGAGTGAGTAAAATCCCATGGCTGTTTTACATTAAAACCTCTTTAGCTGCAATGGGACTGGGTGTCCTGTGGGCTAGTGCTGAAGAAAGCTGTCGGACAATATCCAGGAAGGCCTTGACAGAGAGTTTCAGGGAGTATAAACTCACCCAATTACAAAGGACCTCTGCGACAGGTGCACTGACCGCAGCATTCTCAGAGATAAAACGTCAATACAAGATGGAACCCGTACTCGTTGATATTCAGCCAGCTCTTGCCAAAAAGCTCTATTTACAGTTTAGATATGGGGTACTTCCACTACATGCTTTTACAAATAACTGGGGGGGGTACACCAACAGAGGGATGCCCGGCATGCAATAATACATCAGAGACGGATCAGCATGTACTATTTTTCTGTCCGACATATAAGAAGGCGAGACACCGACGGTTACTGCCGTTATGCAGAAATCTCAGAACGAACCATTGCGCTCAGGCTTTCAGGATGTTAAAATATGACACTAGAATGCCTATTGTGTATTCAGTTTCTCAATTCTTGTTTTCCATGTGGTGTGCACATCGAGCCATGCTAAAGTTAGAGCCTGCCTGATATGATCATTTTATTCCATTAGTGTGATTGGTCTCCTTTTAATTCCATTCTGTAATATTTTTTATGGTGTATATGTGCATTTTGTATTTCTTCATTCTATTTTTAACCTCAATTTGTATAGGATTTTCATAAAAAATATTGTAATGCACATGCACTTTACTAAGCTATTCGTATCTCGAATAATGAAAGTCATATTGGGATTTTCGAAAGAATGAATTGTACTGTATTTTTTTAATCTGTGCTTTTATGGCCGTAAGAGGTCGAAATAAAGAACTTCTGACTGACTGAGGGCCATATGTAGGAAGCCAAATTGCGTTCGCAAACACTGAAATTCGCAGAATTACAGCGTTTGCTATCGCAATTTAGACAATGTGCAATGTAGCACACAAAAGCCCACTCACAAAATAAGGAATCGCAAAATTTGTGATTCCTTATTTTGCGAATGCATTTAAGGAATCCCAATTTGAGATTCCTTAAATGCAATGTAGGAAGCACCCAAGTTGTGCAATTTTGACTTAAGGAACAACAAATTACCACCAACTTTAGGTTGGTGGTAATTTGCGATTTCTTTGAAAAATGCACTTTTTGGCATTTTTCAAAGTGCCATGTGGCGCACGTACATGCCCTTAGGGCATGTATGTGCGCCACATGTGAACACATGCACATTTCAGGGGTGCTACAGGGTGTCCTATTGACACCCTTGCAACCTTGAAATTGCATTCTCAATTTGCGATTCTCTTATTGGGAATCGCAAATTGAGAATGTCTACCATTCATTCCTATGGGCCTTCTAGCCCATAGGAATGAATGGGCAGGTATACCTTATTTGCGAATCTCAATTTGCGATTCGCAAACAAGGAATCTGTAAGATTAGCAAAATCTTTTGCTAATCCTACCTACATTGCGTTTTGCGATTCTCTCATTGCGATTTCCTAAAAATCGCAAATTGAGAATCGCAAAATGTGTTTATCCTACATATGGCCCTGAATTACTATAACTAGAAAACTGACACCTTGAGTGATTTTACTCCTTTATTTCCACATTCACTCCCAGCTTCTAAACTGTGTATACCTTCTGTTTATTTGTTATTACTATACTGATCAATTTATGTTTATTTTTAAATTGCTAACACTGATAGCCTTCTGTTTATTTGCCTTTGCTAAAGTGAAGTTTGTGCTAATAATGCATTTGAAAATAATAACAGAAGAATGAGAGCAATCTAACAAGGGCCATGGGACCCATTCAAATTGCACGAAAACGTGTTCCATAAAGAAGAAGGTTTTCTACAGCAGTTCCTAACCTGTGACCCACTGTCCTCTGGCAATCTGCACTCAGGGGGTCCATGATTGTTTAAAAAATAATATAATACCACATTAATGAAGTCGATATAGACACGAAAAAACACATTTGAAAATGTTAAAACGCTTTGTAAATTTAAAATAATTTTAAAATGAATACTAAAAGTTAAGATGGTATTCTAACCTTGATTCTCGGGAGCAGTGTGGCTACAGCCAACTGAATCTAGTTTTGAAATTAGTTTGGACTATTGTGCGCCTCATCTAAATAGCTTGCATGCTCCAACAAAAACAGAACATACGATAGCAGCAAAAAAAGACACAGTGATATGCATACTGCTTTGTCTTTTAGCAATAAAAGAACTTTTGAAAAGCTCATATCTTCCCATTAAAATTAAAATGTTATTTTTGCATATTTGTTGTTTCTGAATTGAATAAAATATTTAGCAATTTGATGTATACTTGTTTCTGTATTTTTCTGCATTGTTTTGAGTTTCAAATTGTAGAATTAAAAACGCTGGGCTCCTCAGCTTCCATTAGTGATTCAGTGGGGGTTCACAGAAGTCAAAATGTTAAGGACCACTGTTATGCAATATGTCTGGTATATTCAGGGCTTAATTTGAGCCAGTAGTTAGAGGTGTTGGCCCAGACCAAAAGGGGGTGGAGCCACGTAATTTAGACTCCACCCTCTACAAATACTCTATCCACATGTTACGAATTATCATTGCTGTACACATTTAGAGATCACATGTAGTATACTGCAGTGAATAAATAACTCATGTACTTACAGACGCGGTCGGTAGAAGGAGTAGCTGCCGGACGGTGATGTGGGGAGGGGGAGGGACAGGGTGGGGGGGGGTAGTAAATTATGGATTACAGAGGTTTCAGGTAAGTAAACATACAAATTAATAAAACGAATTTTGTTTGCGCGCACTGCATCCCCAAATGCGATGCAATTCACGCAACTAAATTCATTTTATTGATTTATATGTTTACTTACCTGTAAACCTCTGTAATCCATAGTTTACTACCCCCCACCCTGTCCCTCCCCCTCCGAACGTCACCGCCCGGCAGCTACTCCTACTACCAACCGCTGCTGTGTATTTACATTTTTTGAATACTCACGTTATAATGATGGCATTTTTCTTTCTTATGGTTAATAACATTATAATGTGGCTCCATTTTGATTCTTGAGCTAACTTAGCTTGACATTAGGCCTTAGTTAAGTGTTACACATTTTGAACTGTCATTATGCTGCTTATTCAATTATTTGCGGGTCCGTTATCAAGTTCTCTGTTAGCTAGAGAAAGGCTCATTAATCTGCACCAGGCTGATAGTAAGGCATGAAGATCAGAAGTTGGCAGCAAGGACGGAAGAATTGCGAGTAAAGGAGCTTTCTGTACACGGTGTAGAAGGGAAATGCAACACTGAAGTGTACTGAAATGTGTTGGGGATGGAAATTTAGGGAGTTGCCTGTTCTCAGCAAATGCCGACCATGGTTGAACTGCGAACTCAAAGCAGCCCTGTCAAATTTAGTCAGACCAGCCCCCATAAGCTTCATAGAGAGCGCAAGGAGGCGAGCCTGACCACTATAAGGAGGTTTAGGGGGGGTGCTAGAAGGAGGTTTGCAGGGGTTATCACAGTGTGAGGATGTGCAATCATTGGAAACACCTGAGGAACAATGACCCCCGTATTTCTCTCCCTCTTCCCTTATGTACTTGCAGCCTGCCACTGAGGGATACTTTAAATCCTTTGACTTCCCGGATCACGGGGCCGTGTCACATGACCCAGAGCCCTTGACATGAGACGCCAGAACAAGGTGGTGTTCCTTGGGCGTGGAGGAAAAACCGAAGAGGGAGGAGCAGCTCGTGGAGACTTTCGCCGTGACCCCCTGGACGCTTGCCGAAGACCGACAGGACCAAGAGAAGGACGGCGGACGCAGGGAGGAGCGCCCAAGCTCGGAGGCAGCCGAACGAGGAACAGAAGTGCAGCCAGACCCTAGCTGGCAACGCGAGAACGCCGGTCACGGCCACGGAGGCTCGTGGCTTTACAAGGTACGGGGGAGCCTAGGTTTAAACTGGGGCCGCGTACAGGAAGACCAGAGGGGAGGGGGGGTGAGAGAGGGCAATCCCTAACGTCCTAACTGCGCTTCCCCCTGCACACAAAGCACTGGTGACGATATCGGGTGAAATTCCCCCACACCCCTTGCTACCCGCAACAGTTTTAAAGAAGGAAATACCTTCCTTACATTCTCCCTTTTCTTTCTTGCTTTTCTTTTATGGTCTTTTGGGCATTGACGAGCTGCTGAAGCCAAGTCAACCCGTGCACTGGACCACAGCCCGGATTCCTGACTAAAGCCAAGAAGGCCTCAAAGGAAGGACTACCAGTCCCATAATTCTTGTTTTTGCACTCTGAGTAAATGTCCCAAGTAATTGACACAACTCCTTGTCCTGGTCTGCCTCTCCACCACGCTACACACCCCCAAGAAAATTTGGGAATAATCTGCCATGAATAATGCATTCTACAGCACAGTTTTCAATATCTTTTCAATTGTATTCTTGTTTAAAGCATAGTAAATGATGACCTTCTAATACACCAGGATACGGCAATCTTTATTGGAGCGTGTTAGAACCGGGGTTTCTGGTTGGCAGAGGTATGCACCTTGTCCAAGCAGGAACCACCACTCAATTCAATTCAATTAGTATTTATTATGATTTAGAATTCCGAAGAATTCCACATAAAGTACATAAATAAAACATCATTCAGTACATACAAGAATGCGAAGTAAGAATACAAGTACAATTTTATACTAAAATACCAGCAATTAAAAGAAAGGACCTTTTCCTACAGTAGACTAAGCTATACACTGGGCAACATCATATCAATGCAATAGGTCTTCTTTGAGTTGAAACACAATATGGGCTGTCAGGAAAACCTATTTTAAAAAGAGGTACACAGAACAGTTATTCGCTATTATAATAGGGATTTAGGGAAAAGGGAAAAGCACTACCCCATCATACAAAAGTGCAAGTGCTCTGTGCAATTTCCGGAGGAGTGCCTACCAAAAACTCCCCTACAAAAAGTGCAAATGCGTTCTGCAATCTTTTAGGGCAAATGCTTCCCTCCCTCCCCTAGCAGCAGTATAGTTGATTTAACATCGAGATATTATAAGTTCTCAAGTCACTTAAATGAACAACTTTCCATTAAAACACACTATGGGCTGTCAGGAAAACCTGATTTAAAAAGAGGTACACAGAAGAAATAATACCAGTTGTAATCGGTATTTAGGGAAAGGGGAAAAGCACTACATTGACATACAAAAGTGCAAATGCTCTGTGCAAACTTTGGAGGAGTTATTACCAACACTCCCCTAGCAGCTATACAAATATTTTAACCCCAAAGTATTGAAAACGTCTATTTACATGTCATACAAAAAGTGCAAGTGCTCCGTGCAATTTCATTTAACAAATATAGCAGCAGTGTAGATGAATTACCATTGAGATATTTTATGCTCTGAACTCACTTAAAAATATGTAGATCCTAATAAACATTTAAAAATTCTTTGAAGAACCGAAAAATTTCAAAACACATCAATTCAGACGGAGGGGACAGAAGACAATTACGGGCCTGTTCAGCTGTTGAGATATTATACTTTAAAAAGGCAATCCTTAAATATCTTCGTCGTATTGAGTGAAGTGCAGGACACACAATCAAAACATGATTCAGATCGTGTATTCCGCAATTACACAGATGACAGTATCTTTCATTTTTGGGAATACCCTCCCAGGCACCTGTTACAATTCTTAGGGATAATAAATTCAATCTTAACAACAGAATAACCCTACGAACACCATGTTCCAGGTTCCACAGAACATATGGCTGGGGGTTTTTGACAATAGAGCTCCCAACAATGCAGTCCATCCTTCCATTCAATGAACATAGTATCAGATCTCTTTGGGGAGAGACCACATATATTGACTTCTTAATTATATGCTTTAACGAGGTTTTACATAAAGCTGCTGCCCCTTCCTTATCTAGACCAAACATACTTAAAGCCTTTATATAATTTCTAAAAATAGCACTTTTCCCCATCATATTTACAAATATTTCCCTGTGCAGTGCTGCCCTCAATAAATTATCGGGCCATTTATCAAAGCATTACACCATCTTAGACAGGCAGCCAATGATAACACGTATGTCAAAAGAAGACCAAATTCGAGCCTAAGTGCCGCGATTGGTGCAGCATAATTCAGATTACATATTTGGCGCCAGATCTTTCCTTCCACTTTCTCAAATTTGGCCCATTCACACTCATCTACTGTTTCACTAGCATAATTCAAAGTCGGCAGGATTTTTCTTTTGTACACCGAGATGATGTGGGAAAAAATTCTTTTCCCACATTGCCTATACAGGCAATTAATTGCCGATGCTTGTGAAATTGCTTTCCCTTTACAATGGTCCATATGTCTGCTAGCAGAGCACCTGTTTGAAAATATTTTTCCTAAATATGGATAAAATTTCACAACTTCCAGTTTTTCCCTTTCCAGAAACCAACTCAGATTTTTTCTCACCTTACACCCTTGATAAGTAAAAATCATAACTTTGCTCTTTAAAAAGTTTATTTTTAAAAAGTGCTCCTCTGTGTACCTAACCAGCTCTCTCAATCTTCTTTGCAGCCCGATTGGTGTTAAATCCATTATTATTGCATCATCTGCATACAACAAACAACTTAATTTAAGAGGACCTAATTGGGGAGGGTCACCTTTACTCCGTCCCACACTACTCGGCAGATCATTGATATAGATAGAAAAGAGTAAAGGTGCCAAAAGGCATCCGTGCTTCAGCCCGTTGTGTGTACATATTTTCCTTGATAGGCCTTGAGATCCCCCCAACAAAACTTGTGTCCACGTAAAGGAATGAAGTGCAATTACTAGTCTTGAAAGGTTCCCTGGGATCCCCATTGTAACCAATTTCCTCCACAGCGTCCCCCTATCTACCCTATCGGACGCTGTGGAGAAATCTATAAAAGCAGTATACAACGGGACCCCTCGGCCCACGGGATATTTTTCAATTAACGTTTGTAGGACAGAAATGTTATCCAGAGTGCCACTATTCTTGCGGAATCCTGTTTGTTCCAGATGCCCACTCTTGCAAGTGGCCAAGAATACTCTTCGCAAACAGTTTCCCCGTTGCGTCTAAAAGGGAGATTTGTCTTAAACTGGCCGGGGAATTTCTTGGGCCCTTCTTATATAACGGAACCAATATACTTCCCTTCCACGAATACGGGATGTTCCCAGTGTCATAACAATGAGCAAACAATGGATATAAAAATGTTGCCCAATCTTCACAATCCTGTTTTATTATGGCTACTGGAACATCATCTGGTCCCATTGCCCCAGAGTATTTTAACCCCTTAATATAATCTACAATTTCCAATTCTGTTGGTTCTTCTACGTCAACCCCCAATTCTGAGTTCTTAAGAACCCCCTCAACCTAATCTGCTAATTGATTAGGAGCATACAGTTGGGAGATATAAGTGGACCATTCAGATTCGGAGATTAAAATGGGTTGTGATTTTTCTCTACCATCACAAAACTTCGCTATCAATGCCCAGTACTTTCTGGTATCCCCGGATACGGCACTTCACGAAGGGTTACCCATTTTTCATCTTCAACTTTCCTCCGATCTGATACTTTTTTTCTATTCCGTACCTGTTTTAGTCTATAAATCTCTCTCTGATTTTTTAAACTAGGGGCTCTAAATTGGAGTCTAATCAACTCGTTAATCTCCTTATTCAGTTTTTTGATTTCCCATGAAATTAATACTATTGGGGAGGTTCTCATATCTTTATTTCTTCCCAATTTTCTGATTGCTGCCAAAACTCTCTCATACCTCACAATCGGAGTCTCCGGACTTGGCCTACATGCGATATTCTTAAATACCCTCTGGAAATTCGGAAGTGCCTTGTAGGACCAATAAGTACGGCCATTATTTCGAGAATAGGTGACATTTTCATTCCTCCGATTCCAGAGTTCAGGCTTCTCGGTATTTATAACCATCTGTACCACTAAAATATTATGGTCACTCATCTTAGAGGGGAGCACTTTAAACTGTGTACACGCACTGAACAATTGAATGGAAACTGCCATGTAATCAATAAGGGTCTGACCGTAAGTTCCATTAAAGGTATAAGATGCAGGTGATTCCTCAGGAAATCTACCATTTAAAAATATTAAATCAAGATTCCTAAGGTTTTGCAAGAGGGAAAGGCCTCGTTTATCAGATTTTAACCTGGCCGGAAATACAGGCTCTGGAATAGCCCACACCTCCTCCAAATCCGTATTAGGGTAGACCATAGCAGCACTATTATTTAATTTAGCGTTAAAATCCCCTACCATCAATATGCATGCATTTTCTTCGGGGTTACACAAACTTTGCGTGAAACTGCAGATGGAGTCAACCAATGGGTTAGATGCCCTCCCAGGGGGGATGTACACATTTACCAAAAACAGAAACTTTACATGCCTTAAGTTATCATTTCCTAATTTCAGTTTTGCACAAATACAACAATTTGAGGGGTGTTTGTATATCACGGGGTCCCATGTTATGTTGCAACTAAGTAAAATAGCTAGACCTCCACTTGCGTGCCCTTTTGTGGATTTTTTTGCTATACTGCAAAACACATAATAATTCTTTAGCTGGAACTCTTCCGTAGCCCATGTCTCTTGAAGACAGATGATCATGGGGTTTATATCACCCAATAATTTGAGCTTATGACAAGATTTTCCTAGCCCGCCACGTTCCATGATATAATTTCCCCCAGTTGGCTACCCCCGCTCCACGGGCTATTCAAGGTACCAGCAACCCAACTCCATTTTGTCACCTCATCATCCCCATCCGCTCTGGGGGCCTCCTGAACCTCGGGTGTTGGAAACTTAATTTCTCTTACTCCCGTTTTACTTCCTACCGTTATTTCCATGTCTTCAAACTTTATGTGTGCATTTTCATCCTTATACTCAGTGCAGCTCCTCCCTTGCACCTGATAACATGCTCCAGAATTTTTTATCAGAGTGCTATGCGAGACAACACTTGGTAAGATGTCTATTCCTCTTTTCCTGAAGTTATCAATATTTGCTAAAACAAGAGCTGACACTATACCTGAGGAAAAAGTGGCTATAGTACTAGGGGGGGAGCTCCTCCAATCTAAGTATACCAGTTCAATATCTTTAGTGGTGATTAACCCCAGATCCTCTATTTCAGAAATAAATCTAAGGAGGGCACTTCTATTCAGTATCATTGGTTAAGCGTTGAAAAGAGAGCTAAAGATTAAAACCTTGTTCGCTTGCCTGGCACCTATGTCAGTGTTCCTAGTTTTGTTCATGCCTGATTGATCCGTAGGTGAATTACATTTTAGCTTACCCCCACTATTGTTATCAACCGACATTATTCTCAGACCCACACCCATACCCTGACCAGATACTGCACTCGATGAGGGCAGAACAGGCCCACAGGGGTGTTGGGATACACCTCCTGAGGCTATATTAGGGTCTATTACGGGGCTGTTTAATTAAGCCAATAATTTGTTCACTAGCTTCCTTACCCTCTTGAGACAAAGGGGCATTCAGTTCTATAGTTGAACTATTATATTGAAGATCATTTTCCTGCCCATAACTTTGTCTCTCTTCCAATATGGGTTGCACCACAGACCTTGTATATTTTCCGATGGAGGGGGATATATAACTAATTCCTATTTCATTTTCAGGATGGAACCGCATTTTTTTCTGTTTACATTTCGGTAACCGACGGTTCTTCATCTTCTTCTTCTTCCCCCTACGGCCACTTTTAGTATTTCCTTTCCTCACGAGAGAGGCCTCCCCCACAGGTGGACTAACTACGGAACTGCATAAATCGTCAGATGGCTGTGGACTTAATTCTTTTAAAATTATTTTATTAAAAATTGGGAAAAGACGTACTGGTTTTAAAGCTGAGGAAACCTTTATCTTTATTTATCTTTATCTTTTCCCCAGAAGTAGGAACCTTGTCACATTCCTTAAGATTAGGATAAGGTAAATCGGAATTTGGGTTCCTTTCAGGGGAAGCTCTTTCGGAGCTATCAATAGGCTCTTTTAGACCCCCCACCACTGAATTTGTACCGATATTTAGTATCACACTATATAATTGATCAACTTGACTGGGTACAGGTGGAGCCTTTTCCGGGATTGATGGGGCTTGTTTAAACTGTTTAAGATCTTGAACCCCTATCAGTATAGGTGAAAGGACTTCCAGTATATGATCAGAGTTTAAAGTACTCTTCTCCAACAGAGACAAGATTGCGGACATGATATTCTCCAATCTCAAAAAGAACTCCAAGATCCCCCCTGACCAGACATTTTCACTTATATTCAGAGAGTTCAAAGACTTCACTACACATTTGTCCTCAGCCGCCGAAACTCCCAATATCTTTTCAACTGAAAGATCTAACAAATCACCAGCCAAAGATAAGTTAGTAGGTGTACTACTGTACATGGCTGGCATATGCGTTAGAGCTCCTATTAGTGGCAGGAGCACTTGAATAGCCGGAGACAATTCTAAGTCCATCTCCGAAGTACCCAGCTTTTCCAGCTGCTCCATTCGTTCTGCATTCTTTTCTATTTGAATAGCAATATTCGGTAATGGAAGATCCTCCGGTTTCGACTGCCCGGAATTAAGGCTGGATTCTAACCGCCAGTTTAACCTAGGCAAAGGATCAGTTTCTTTTATGGGCAGACAGGCCAGCGCCGATCTCTGGGTCATTTTTGTATTGTCCATAAGGGTTACCAAATCTGCTAGTGGGGAAAATGAAGTAACTTCCTTTTTTTAGGTGATCATCTCCTGAGGGTTACCATCTTCCTCCACCCATAACAAAACTGCTTCGGTTTCCATTTCCGTGGTATTACCCTCCCTTTCTGCTTGGCATAGACCCATTTCTCTTGGAGGAAGTACCACTCCAGATTCACCCCCATTGTTCTGACGTATGATTACGGCAGGGTAAAGCGCCTCTGGTTTTATCGATCGGCACTCTATTTATTTATTTATTTATGCGATTTGTATAGCGCGAATAAATGCCCGAAGGCGTCTCGGCGCTGTGAACAGAGCAGTGTATGAGTAGAGGGGGAAAATGTATTGGTTGAAAAGCCAGGTTTTAACTCTTTTTCTGAAGATGGTCAGAGTGGGGGCTGATCTGATGTCGGGGTCAAGGGAATTCCACAGTTTAGCTGTTGATACTGTGAAACTGCGATCGCCCCAGGTGACAGTTCTGGTTCGGGGAACCGTCATGATGAGTGCACTCATTGATCGAAGTGATAGTTTTGGGACGTGAAATGCAAGGGGTTTTAAAAGAAAATGCGGACCTTGTTTTTGCGTGGCTTTAAAGGCTATACAGAGGGCTTTAAACTTTATTCTGTTCTTTACTGCTAGCCAATGATAGCTTTTGATGATGTGGGCAATAGGTTGAAACTTGGGGGTGCCAGATAGCATCCTGGCAGCAGCGTTTTGTATGGACTGTAGCTTTTTGATGACTTTAAGTTGGGCATTGAGCAAAAGTCCATTGCAATAGTCCACTGAGGACATTACAAAAACAGTGACCAGGGTCTTGCCAGAGTTGGGGGGGAGATAGGGAAGAATCTTTTTTATGGCTTTTAACTTGAAAAAAGAGGAGGACACAATGGAGTTTACATGTGCGGAGAAGGTGAGTTTATCCTCGATAAGAACACCTAGATTTTTTACCTTGGTGACTGGGAGGGGAGGAGGGCCTAGATCATTGGGCCACCAAGCATTAGGCCAGGTAGGGACAAGCTTGCCAAAAATGATGACCTCCGTTTTGTTGGAGTTAAGTTTTAAACAATTTGTTGTCATCCAATTACTAATGGCAAGCATGCCCTGATGGAAATTGGCGGCAATTTTATCTCCGTTGTCTTTGATGGTGAGAACCAATTGGGTGTCGTCAGCGTACGATGTTAGGCTTATCCCGCAGTCCTTAATGACCTTTGCTAGGTCAGTAACATAGATATTAAAAAGGGTTGGACTGAGGGAGGAGCCTTGAGGGACACCACAGGGTAACGTCATCTGAGCAGATTGGAATGTTCCTAGCTGAACCGTCTGAGTACGGAAAACTAGGAAGGATGACAGGAGATCTTTAGCTTTGGCCTGGATACCTATGGCGTTGACACGATCGATCAAGATTTTGTGATCGACCGTGTCAAAGGCCGCAGTGAGATCCAGAAGGATGAGCACAGCCGCTCCTCCTTGATCAAGGGCTGCTCTTATCTCATCTGTAGCCTTGATAAGGGCGGTTTCGGTGCTGTGATGTTTCCGGAAGCCAAATTGTGTGTGATCGAGGAGGGAATGTTCTTCAATGAATTGGGAAATTTGATGATTCATCAGTTTTTCGATGATTTTAGCGGGGAAAGGCAGACTGGCTATGGGTCGGTAGTTGTTGGAGTCGTCTGCGTCAAGGTGAGGTTTTTTTAAAAGAGGTTTGAGGAGGGTGTCTTTCCAAATTGCTGGGTATATACCAGATTTAAACATAGCATTAAAGATGTTAGTGAGTTGAGGAGCTATGATATCTGAAATCGGAAGGAGTATGGCTGAGGGACAGGGGTCCCTGGATGAACCTGATTTAATAGCGTTCATAGTTTTAGTAACCTGAATGGGATTGGTATTATCAAACTGCAAAAAAGTGGGGTGATTTGTGGTGATCACAGAAGGAGGGGGTTCTGTATTGGCATTGCCGGAAAATTGGGTGTAGATGTTATTTACTTTATCAAAGAAAAATGTGGCTAGGTTGTCGCAGAATAATTGAGATGGTTTGGGAGTGGATTGGGGGGGTAGGTGAGATAGTTTGCTAACAACCTGGTAAAGTAGTTTATTTGAGTTTTTTGCTTGTTCAATTTGAGATGAGTAATAGTTGCTTTTTGCTTGCAGGATTAGGAGTTTGTATTGGGTAAGCTCTTTTTTATAGATTTCCTTCTCTTCTCTGGAGTAGGTCTTTCTCCAGTGTCTTTCTTTACTCTACTCTATTCCCGGGTGCTACATGCGTGTCCATTAATTCTTCACCTGACTTCTCCCTAGTCTCCTCGTCTATTGAGCCTTTTCCGCGCTTAGAACTTCTTAACCCTTTTGAGAACATTGTCAGCACCGATGGATAGGATTTAATAAGTGTAAGATGCTCAAGGTTTCTCCGACGGCGAATGGTTTTCTGTGGCTTCAGGGAGCTTTTATCTCTCAACTTACTGCCTCCCTGATTCTCCGCTAAATTCCCTTTTAACTGTGAACGTAGAACCCTATCTGGCATTACCATTGCATAAGAGACGTCGGGATAGCTTGCTCTTGATGCTTTTCGGTCATTAAGGTGTGGGGAATGGAGGATAGGAGATAGGAGAATAGAGATATAACAAACAGGCCCGCCACACCTAGCCTTCAGCAACTCCTAACGCCTTCAAAATCCAACCATTCCCACCACGTTTTTGTTCTTGTTGGTTCCTGCTACGCCTGTGCTTTTCAGTAGGATTCACCTGCTTCCGGGCCTGTGTGGTCAGTAACGCCTGTGTCTCGAGCAGCTCCACGTGCTGCTCAGACACCTACCACACTTGGGTCACACTTAGAACTCTCAAAGGCCCCTTGCTCTGAGCCGCGACAACAACACCGGCAACTCCTGCAGCATTCGGGCTTCACTCGGGCTTCACTCCTCCTCAAACCTCGCTCCCTCATCTCAGCTCCGGGCGGCTCGCTTCTCTCGTTGCAGTCGTACTCACTCTCCCACGCGTCCTCGGGGACTGAAAGTGAACTTTACTTGCGGCTTGTGACTTAGCTGTGCGCCTCTCGCATCACTCCCACTACATCTCACAAAATCCACTCAACAATCCACCACAATCCACCATGGCCGTGGAGGGGGAGCTCTGAGCGCCGTGCTTGCCAGTTTTGCCGGTTTCTCGCCTTTACCTCTGAGCCTCCGAGACACCGCTCTGTTCCCCCACCTCCTCCTTCTTTTCGCGGGTGCAAAGCTTCCGTCGGTCTCCTTTAACCTGCACCAACTCCGACCCAGCCTCACAGCCTCACAGCCACCCGATGCCTTCACTTGGTGGAGAAGTGTGGCTCAGTAGTTAGAGGCGGCAGACCCGGAAGCTGAGATCGGCCGTGGACCAGGGTTCGATTCCCCGCCTCGGCAGGTCTCGGGCTCTAAAATTCCACGGACTCGATAATTCTCGCTCCGGTGCCTATTCGACTCACGGGGTCACACTCTGCGACTCTGGGCAATAGCTTGCTTAATCTCCACTACGGCCCCTCGCGGCGGGATGCCTGGCTTTCACCTTGTGGATACCCTGCCGGGATATCTCACAGGGGAATACCAGGACGGGTTCCCTAAGCAAGCGCTTAGATACCGTGTCGGTGATTTGCGCTATATATATATAAATACATGTACTTTCCCCACAATGACCCAGCACGGGGGGTGCACAGACCCAGGCTCTGACTCTCGTCCGAGTTTAGTCCGTCTGCCTCGATTTGATTTGATAGCAGCGCCCGCCTTGACCTTCGCGGCGGCGGCGGCGCCTTTGGCAATTCAGCCGAACTGCAGCTTTCCGTTCTTTTTTGGCTTTTGGCTTTGGTTTTAGGTTATGTCTGGGGTACAGCTACAGGCTAGGAGTGAGATACGGGCTTCTTACGGGCTTTCTCTGC
The DNA here is from genome assembly GCF_964261635.1 of Lissotriton helveticus. NCBI lineage: Eukaryota > Metazoa > Chordata > Amphibia > Caudata > Salamandridae > Lissotriton > Lissotriton helveticus. Next base: position 912,094,231 of record NC_136071.1, on the reverse strand, counting down.
GGACTTTCTCCTTACACGCCACGCCGCCCGCGATCGTTACACCGTTACACTGCTCCTCTGCTCCGCACCTCCGCTCGTAACGTAACTCCTCCTCTCTAGTCAGGGTAAGCTAGATAAATACTAAAAGATAACCTGTGCTCACCCTCTGGTAGCTGGGCAGAGAGCAGTCAGGCTTATCTAAAGAGGCAATGCTTAAAGTATGTGTGCAACAAACACACAGCACAATGAAAACACCACAAAAATACTCCACATTGGTTTACAAAAAAAGACAATACTTTTAAGAGTAAAACAAGACAAAAAAAAAAATCCAATAGGTAGAACTGGAGTTATGAGTTTTTAAAGATTAAATAAAAATCTAGTGCTTAGAGTTCAATAGTGGTTAGGGGTTACTTGAGGTCGTGCTGGACCAGGGTAAATCCACAGTTCAAGTCAACCGCGATGCTGGGCAGGCCGGCTACAGGACTCACTCAGGTCCCACTAGAAAAGTACCTTGGATGGAGCAAGCGTCAACGTAGAAGACTCGATGCATCAGTTCTGATCCACACATGCGATGAAGTCTTCGCCAACGAGCCCCTTTACGATGTAGGCACTGCGTTGTAGTCGAACCATGCAGTCCATAGAAAATGATGTCATCAATTGGGTCCTGCATCTGCATCGAAGGGCAATGCAGGCGTTCCTACCGTGCAAAGTCGTCACTGCTTCAATTCTGATGGTTCTGGACAGCAGAAATCGCCTCTCAAGGGCCCAGCAATGGATTGGAACCACTTGGCAGGAATCACTGATGGCAGAGTCCAGGTGGTGTTGCAGAGTTGAAGGAAGACTTTGATGGCCCTATGACTTCAGAACAGGGGGGCAAGCCAGCAAGTCCTTGGAGTCACTCTGGGTTAAAGTGAGATGGGTCCAATCCTTGTCCTCAGCAAGGCAGAGATCCGCAGGCAGCAGGGCAGCACGGCAAAGCAGAAAAACAGTTCTGCCAGAGCAGCAGTCAAACAGAGTGGGAATCCTTGTAGCACAGCAGTCTTTACTACTGGTATCGTTCTTTACAGCTCCAGTAGTGTACTGTCCTGGTAGGGTCAGAGGCCCAGTACTTATACCCATCTGTGCCTTTCAAGTGGGGTGACTTCAAAGAAGGCCCTTGAAGTGCACAAGTACCCCTTTCATCCTAGCCCCGGCTCCAGACTATCAGTGGGAAAACAGACACTGTCTATTCAGGTGTGTCAGCCCCCCCCCTCTTCCTGCTCAGAAAGAGACTAATAAAGGTAGGTTCTCTGTCACACCCATTCTGTGTTTGTGGCTGTCTATAGGGAATGCACAAAGTGTAGCTGTCACCCACTGTCAGGGACTGTCCGGGACTATGTGGGGAACACAGTCAGGGACTTGGCAAGGACTGGGAACTGGGTAGAAGACGTACACAGAAAGGAGGAGTACAGTGCTGCCCAGGATCATACAGGGAGTCAGAGGAGAAAAAGGGATCCAAAGGAGAAGCCTGTACAAGTGAACAAGATGGGTAAGACTCAGAAAGGAAGGGCACTCACAAGGCAATTTAGCATTCAGTCTAACAATACCCAGGACAGACGTGCAAGACATATATACAATACAACATTACCAATAAAGGGGGGTGTGGGGTAAAGCACTCAGGAGCTCCACATGGTAAGACTGAAGCTCAGTAAGTTTCTTACCCACAATTGCTGGTACAGATACTGACTGCAAATACCCACATGTAGGATATGCATGCAAAGGCAGGGTCTGTGGAGCTTATACCTATGGTGATGTTATACATGTAACTCAAAGACAATACTCACAGTGAACAAGAAACACCACCTAGGTAGTCAGTTGTGCCCACGGATCCTGGCGATCAAACAGGAATGCGCAAGGCAGTAACAGCAATGGGGTAGAACTAAACACAAGCACAATAGACAAGGAGCTAGCAAGGAGGAGTGCTTAACAGGAAAGGAAGGAAATAACCGGGCACATTTGCAGAAAGCAGGTAACAAATATACAAGGTAACAGAAGTAAGACAGCAGAATAGAAAGACAGCAAACTAGAACTGAAACCAAGGAAATGGGAAGTAAGGCTGGGACTGGAAACGGATATACAGAAGGGGAGGCTACAAGTGTATACTAGAATAGTGCAGGTTAAGGAATAAAGAAACCAAAGAAGCATAGAAGGCAGTATTGGGGCAGGAACAAGAAGTGAGGTAAGGCTCAGGAGTCAAGACAGCACTGCAGGCAGTGCTGGTTCAGGAACAGTGAATTACTAAAGCTTCAAGGAGTCAAGGTAGCACTGCAGGCAGTGCTAGTTCAGGAACAGGGAAATTACTAGAGCTCAGGAGTCAAGGTAGCACTGCGGCCAATACGGGTTCAAGAAAACAAGACATAGCTTCGGCTCAGGAAACAATGTAGCACTGAAGGCAGTGCTAATTCAGGTACAGGGAATAGCTATAGTTCAGGAACTCAGGAAACAAGGTGGCACTGCAAGCAGTGCTAATTCAGCAGAAGGGAAACTGCTGCAGTTCAGGAACATGGAATACTAAGGCTATGGGGTCAGGGTAGCACTGCAGGCAGTGCTAATTCAGGAACAGGGTAAACAGCAGCAGGTCAGGAACAAGGCATAATTAAAGCTCAAGAAACACTGGAAACAAGAATAGCAAAAGCTCAGGGAACTCTGGAAACAAGGATTGGTCTCACCGGTAAACAGCTACAATGACCAACCCTTGCCTGAAGGGAGCTGGGGCTTAAAAGAGCTCACAGTAATCACATGCAGCTGGTGTGAGCAGGCTAGCAGCAGCCAGCCACAGGTCAGCTGAATTCCTCCACCCATCCTTGGCGTGCAGGGGTGGAGACAAAGCAGTGAGCAGGGAATTCTGGGTAATGGAGTTTCAGGCATGAGTAGGCTGGCTTTAAGTCTAAGCAGGCTGGCTTTCACAAAACCCGGCATGAATTGGGAATGGATGTCAATTCCCAGATAGTGTCCAAATGGCTGGAAGTCAAGATATGCATGCAGGGGAGTGTCAGGAAGCATATTAGAACACTGGAGCGCCCCACAATTCGGCCCCCTGGTGGTGGGCACAAGAGCACAGAGAGCGAATCGTGACACCCACCCCAGATCTGTATTGGGGACAGGCTGCAGGCACACAGAGCAGTAAGAACAGAGAAATGCCTACTCTCTAAAAATGGCATTTCTAAAATAGTTAAGTTAAATCCATCTTTACTAGAAAGATGAGTAATCATTACCATTCCAAAGATATGAAACATGATGCAGGTACTCCTTTCTGATCAAGAATTACAGCTTAAAGGTGTATTAAGGAATTCCAAAGGCTAGCCTATGAGAGGAGTAAGCCTAACAGTTGTGAAACATGAATGTGGGTGTTTGTTTCTACCAGGAAATGTAAAGTTTAATAGTACTTGTCTTACCTTTTATTTACACAGCACCCTTCCCTTAGGGCTACCTAGGGCCTACCTTAGGGGTGACTTGTGTGTAATAAAAGGGGAGTTTGAGGCTTGGCAAGTGATTTTAAATGCCAAGTCAAAGTGGCAGTAAACTGCACACACAGGCCTTGCAATGGCAGACCTGAGACAGGTTTGAGAGGCTACTTGTGTGGGTAGAACAACCAGTGCTGCAGGTCCACTAGTAGCATTAAAATTACAGGACCTGGGTATATGGTGTACCACTTTACAAGGGACTTATAAGTAAACTAAATATGCCAATTGTGTATACACCAATGTTACGATGTTTAGGGAAGAAGCACATGCACTTCAGCACGGATCAGCAGTGGTAAAGTGCTCAGAGTCCTAAGGCCAACAAGAAGATAGGCAAAAAGACGAGGTAAGCAGGCAAAATGTTGGGGGATTAACACCTTAAGAATATCAGATCTGACTTGGCTCTTCAATTATTCCCTCACTGTCACCCTCCAACAGTGCCTCTCGTCTCCCCATAGCTCCTCTCTCACATGTATTGCATTTGTTTTATAGTGCCTCATACCAGTGTAGGGTGTCAGAATATTTTACATCACACAAACATACAGAGACATTGAATCATATGTGTGTAAATCAGTGTATAGAAAATGTTACAAAGGGGACTACAAGGGGTAGAATTCACATCTCATCCATGCTGGTAGGAATTTTTTAAGAGAGCTTTGTCTGGGGAAGCACAAACTCAGCATTCAGAATGCAACACAATGGTTAGGGTTGACTTTACTAATAAGAATGTATTTCTACTCAAACAAGCCCTTTTTAGCAAAATTAGGGTAATGAAAGATGGGAAAACAACACGACTTTCTTACCTGGATTATGATTGTAATTTATGAGCTGCATAGTATCAAAGGGATCTATGTGACAAAAGCAGTAACCCACTGAGCTATGAGCATAAAATACTGCTCTGTGATCTGTATAGCACACGCTTTTTGCGGCAGGCATATTAACCCTCTGCGCTACGTGACATGAGTCAAAAGTGCTACTAGACAAAACTCCGATCAGCAGGTACATTAACCACCAGAGTTATCTTGCCACTTTTATTGTTGCCTGAAAACTGTGGTATATACAAGGAACTCTGCAGTGCTTTTAAAACTGCTGCACTGCCACAAAAGCGGCCACCAGTAATGAAAGTGCACCACTCTCTTCCAAGGAAATGCCTATTGTCCGCTACGGCCAGTCAGGCCTTGATGTCGGCATGGATTGGCTCTGTACGGTGGGAGCCAGATATGGATGTCCTAGTACTTTCAATTGTGCTTGTCATTTGTGTTCCGTAACAGTTAGACTACAGACTTTCTGCCGACTTTGCAAAGAGCAGAGCTCACTACCTTTCTGATTCCTCTGAGTGTGAAGTTTCATGCTAAACACTCTTTCGTTTCTCGCTGAACTTCTGCCAAGGTTCACATGATGCTGAAACCTTTTCATTTCCCCTTAAGAAATCCCCTCTGCGCTTCTATTACTTAATTTAGCTAGAGATAGTTTCTTTATGTAACACTTGGGTTGGATAACTTGTATTCTGTATATGTTGGCTATTTGCATTCTGTAATGTATAATACTCAAATTCAGAGTGTTCGGACATCTGAACATTTTTCCTGTAATAATAAATCTTAATAATCTTTGCTGGATTGTTGATTTGGTATGATTTACTAATTCAAGAATAAACCTTTATGGTTGTATACCCTCCTTTCTGTTGTTATTGCATAACTGTAACTGTATTTGGTTTATTGAAATATAACTGGGTACCGAATGCTATCTCTACCTGAATGCTTCAAGTTGAACTACCAAAGGTCCATACCACCAGTGAGGGATTCAATTGGATGACTGCACCAAGAGATTGAGCTTTAAATATCTCCCGCTCCATCAGAAATAAGAAGGAAGAGAAAGACAGAAAAACAGTGACAAAGGCAGAAAGCAGAACTGAAAAAGAACATGCAGGAGTGAGATAAAGAGGAAGGCAATGTCTGGTAATGAATTAAAAAGGCATGAGGTGGGATCAAGACTATGCAGTCTTGGTATTCAGAGCACCAACATTCAATAGCACCACCTGTGGGCTTCTGAACAAAAGGTTGGACCCAAGTACTTACTCTTTTACAAAGTAAGCTCTGGTTATAGTTATATCAGTCCATGCAATGACTGTGATCCTAGGCATAGAGACACAACAAACATTAATTAATGGTTACCTTCAGCATTCCCTTCCTGGCCCTTTTCCTGTAGGGACATGTTTAGTGGGTGCTTATTTTTATGCAAATGGGTGTTTTTGAGAAACACTCCCAAGTCTTTTCATGAGTGTAAATCATTTCTACACCACACATTTAGACTACTGGGACATCACAGCAGAGAAAAATAAAAATTGCTTTCTGTTCTGATAAGATGATGCGCTGCAGCAGCTGCTTCCCCAGCTTCTTTCCACTTTGCCCTTGATCTCAGACTCTAGGGAAGGGCTGGAAGAGTGAAAGCTGGCCTGCCATTTCCTCCTGTACTCCAAAGACCAAAAGAAGATAGTGGAATGGTAGATGACAGGACCAGTCTTTCCCTGTCTTCTCCCGCCTCCATTGGATCTCATAAGATTGAGGGACAGAGGGTGAGATCAGGCAGTGTTAGCTAATATGTCCACTCTTGCATAGTCAATGCAGAACCAGGGAGGGACACACATTTCCTCTGTGCTGACAGATGCTCTGTTAGCATGAAAGTCTCTTAAGAAGAGAGCTTTAGGTGTTTTATCTATTGTGAACTATATAAATTGTACAAAAGGCTTTGAGTCAGCTCCTTATTCATGAATGGATAGATTTCTCGCTGCTTCTGATTCAACGTCTTTCCTAGCCATTTCTGTGTGTCCTATCTATTAGCATTTAGTCTCACTTCATTTTGATTGGATTTTGTGTCTCTTTCCACTTCTGACATCAGACCTTGAAGTGCATTGGAGTCTCCCTGAACCTTCTCCTTCTCCTTAAAATAAAGACCCTTTCCCCAGCAACTATTGGTCCCGAGCCCAATTCAACACTATACTCCACCCACCACCTTGTCAATGTTTTTATGACCATTCCAAGATAGCTGTCTGTGCGAGCACGTGTGTGCATGCGCACATTCGTGCATCAGGCATCTCTGAATGTATTTTCTTATGCTTTAATTGAATCCATTCAAAGATTGTTGCTGCCACCAATGCGCATGCATCGGCAACAGCTATTTTTGAATGAACTTTCTTATAACATAGTAAAATGTATTTAGAATTGTCTTCAACACCTGTGCACAGTGACATCTATATAAAAATGGCAAAGCCAATAGGTGTAACAGGTGAGACCTATTGACTTTGACATTTTTTGTTGAATAAATCCAAGGGTTAGGAGTTGAGGAAGAGTGGTTATGAGCAAAGCCATTTCACTATGTCCCACCTGTAGTCTTCTCTTCCTGCACATCTGATCCCAGGGATTTGCTAAACAGGGTGTTCACATGGAGGCATATACAAGGCAAAATGATAGATTGAATAAGTATCAATAACGTGTAGTCCGCTCAGTGGAAAACGCTTTATTGACATAGCCCAGCTATAGTTCTATATATTATTAAAGGGTCTACATACAATACTTTTGTTAATAATTAATGGCTTTTGATATATGAGTAGTTATTATTTTCAGCAATACAAATAAATCCACTTTAAAGAAAAATATCCAACATTAGAGGTTATCTCTAATGGCTTTAAGAGAGAGAGAGAGAGAGTTGTGTATGTGTGTGTGTGTGTGTGTGTGTGTGTGTGTGTGTGTATATATATATATATATATATATATATATATATATATATATATATCCAACACAAAAAGTTTCCCATTCAGGATAGCCACACACAGGTAGGTATAAACTTGCGTTTTAATCACAGGAGCTGCAGCATCATAGAGCCAACACTTGCCAAAGTTCATCGCCTGACGCGTTTCATGCTTAAGAGCATTTCATCAGAGGCAATTCATTCAAACAGCGTGTGTGCAAATGGCAGTACTTATCTTCACGACCACCCGCCCCAGTGGGCGTCGGCTCGCGCTGAGCTCGATGGTCTTTGTAGTGCCAGAGTAAAACTACAGTGAGCTGCTTCACGCTGAAAGACGTCAACATTTTTACCAAATTAAAACCCCAGTGGGTCAGGAAAGCGTCCTTCTCAAATAATGTTGCACTTTAGAACTCCTTGCAGTGCTTGACTGTTCTCGAGGGATCGAATAGCCCGGTGTCCGCCATCACTCAAGGAACTGTTCCAAACGGAGCGAGGTATTTTTCCTCAAACTGGGCGTTGTGTGGCTACTCAGCTGCCCCCGTTTACTGACTTACCTTGTAAGATGGCAGCGGCGGTACGAGGGACCCGAGGTGATCTTTGGAGGCTCTGATGCTAGCGTGGGGGTCCTATCGCCATTCCTGCACCAAGCCAACACTTGAATTAACATTTTGAAAATCTCCATCCACATCGCCAACCCAGGTGCATACCATGTTGCATGCTGGGAGTTGTAGTTCGGCATTTACCCTAAACTACCAACAGGTGAGCTGCATTCATCAAGGGGAGGAGTGTGTTGGCCTCAACAATATTTAAAACAGAGGGGCAGGACTATTGGACTATTTCGACTGGCCCCACACAGTGATGGGCGCTGATGAAGGCACGAAAATCGCCGAAATGCATTTGCCGCCACTGTTATTTTGTGCACCTGAGCATTAAAAGTTTCACCAAAGGATTCCCCCTCTGGCCTCTGCTTGCTCTTTGGAGGAAGGTGTTGTTCATATTTTCAGCGCCAGCCTGCGGCGCTGTACAGATGGCCCTGCCGCAACAAGTGACCCGGACTCAGCTGGCAACCGCACTGCTTGCAGTGCTTGACTGTTCTCGAGGGATCGAATAGCCCGGTGTCCGCCATCACTCAAGGAACTGTTCCAAACGGAGCGAGGTATTTTTCCTCAAACTGGGCGTTGTGTGGCTACTCAGCTGCCCCCGTTTACTGACTTACCTTGTAAGATGGCAGCGGCGGTACGAGGGACCCGAGGTGATCTTTGGAGGCTCTGATGCTAGCGTGGGGGTCCTATCGCCATTCCTGCACCAAGCCAACACTTGAATTAACATTTTGAAAATCTCCATCCACATCGCCAACCCAGGTGCATACCATGTTGCATGCTGGGAGTTGTAGTTCGGCATTTACCCTAAACTACCAACAGGTGAGCTGCATTCATCAAGGGGAGGAGTGTGTTGGCCTCAACAATATTTAAAACAGAGGGGCAGGACTATTGGACTATTTCGACTGGCCCCACACAGTGATGGGCGCTGATGAAGGCACGAAAATCGCCGAAATGCATTTGCCGCCACTGTTATTTTGTGCACCTGAGCATTAAAAGTTTCACCAAAGGATTCCCCCTCTGGCCTCTGCTTGCTCTTTGGAGGAAGGTGTTGTTCATATTTTCAGCGCCAGCCTGCGGCGCTGTACAGATGGCCCTGCCGCAACAAGTGACTCGGACTCAGCTGGCAACCGCACTGCTTGCAGTGCTTGACTGTTCTCGAGGGATCGAATAGCCCGGTGTCCGCCATCACTCAAGGAACTGTTCCAAACGGAGCGAGGTATTTTTCCTCAAACTGGGCGTTGTGTGGCTACTCAGCTGCCCCCGTTTACTGACTTACCTTGTAAGATGGCAGCGGCGGTACGAGGGACCCGAGGTGATCTTTGGAGGCTCTGATGCTAGCGTGGGGGTCCTATCGCCATTCCTGCACCAAGCCAACACTTGAATTAACATTTTGAAAATCTCCATCCACATCGCCAACCCAGGTGCATACCATGTTGCATGCTGGGAGTTGTAGTTCGGCATTTACCCTAAACTACCAACAGGTGAGCTGCATTCATCAAGGGGAGGAGTGTGTTGGCCTCAACAATATTTAAAACAGAGGGGCAGGACTATTGGACTATTTCGACTGGCCCCACACAGTGATGGGCGCTGATGAAGGCACGAAAATCGCCGAAATGCATTTGCCGCCACTGTTATTTTGTGCACCTGAGCATTAACAGTTTCACCAAAGGATTCCCCCTCTGGCCTCTGCTTGCTCTTTGGAGGAAGGTGTTGTTCATATTTTCAGCGCCAGCCTGCGGCGCTGTACAGATGGCCCTGCCGCAACAAGTGACCCGGACTCAGCTGGCAACCGCACTGCTTGCAGTGCTTGACTGTTCTCGAGGGATCGAATAGCCCGGTGTCCGCCATCACTCAAGGAACTGTTCCAAACGGAGCGAGGTATTTTTCCTCAAACTGGGCGTTGTGTGGCTACTCAGCTGCCCCCGTTTACTGACTTACCTTGTAAGATGGCAGCGGCGGTACGAGGGACCCGAGGTGATCTTTGGAGGCTCTGATGCTAGCGTGGGGGTCCTATCGCCATTCCTGCACCAAGCCAACACTTGAATTAACATTTTGAAAATCTCCATCCACATCGCCAACCCAGGTGCATACCATGTTGCATGCTGGGAGTTGTAGTTCGGCATTTACCCTAAACTACCAACAGGTGAGCTGCATTCATCAAGGGGAGGAGTGTGTTGGCCTCAACAATATTTAAAACAGAGGGGCAGGACTATTGGACTATTTCGACTGGCCCCACACAGTGATGGGCGCTGATGAAGGCACGAAAATCGCCGAAATGCATTTGCCGCCACTGTTATTTTGTGCACCTGAGCATTAAAAGTTTCACCAAAGGATTCCCCCTCTGGCCTCTGCTTGCTCTTTGGAGGAAGGTGTTGTTCATATTTTCAGCGCCAGCCTGCGGCGCTGTACAGATGGCCCTGCCGCAACAAGTGACCCGGACTCAGCTGGCAACCGCACTGCTTGCAGTGCTTGACTGTTCTCGAGGGATCGAATAGCCCGGTGTCCGCCATCACTCAAGGAACTGTTCCAAACGGAGCGAGGTATTTTTCCTCAAACTGGGCGTTGTGTGGCTACTCAGCTGCCCCCGTTTACTGACTTACCTTGTAAGATGGCAGCGGCGGTACGAGGGACCCGAGGTGATCTTTGGAGGCTCTGATGCTAGCGTGGGGGTCCTATCGCCATTCCTGCACCAAGCCAACACTTGAATTAACATTTTGAAAATCTCCATCCACATCGCCAACCCAGGTGCATACCATGTTGCATGCTGGGAGTTGTAGTTCGGCATTTACCCTAAACTACCAACAGGTGAGCTGCATTCATCAAGGGGAGGAGTGTGTTGGCCTCAACAATATTTAAAACAGAGGGGCAGGACTATTGGACTATTTCGACTGGCCCCACACAGTGATGGGCGCTGATGAAGGCACGAAAATCGCCGAAATGCATTTGCCGCCACTGTTATTTTGTGCACCTGAGCATTAAAAGTTTCACCAAAGGATTCCCCCTCTGGCCTCTGCTTGCTCTTTGGAGGAAGGTGTTGTTCATATTTTCAGCGCCAGCCTGCGGCGCTGTACAGATGGCCCTGCCGCAACAAGTGACCCGGACTCAGCTGGCAACCGCACTGCTTGCAGTGCTTGACTGTTCTCGAGGGATCGAATAGCCCGGTGTCCGCCATCACTCAAGGAACTGTTCCAAACGGAGCGAGGTATTTTTCCTCAAACTGGGCGTTGTGTGGCTACTCAGCTGCCCCCGTTTACTGACTTACCTTGTAAGATGGCAGCGGCGGTACGAGGGACCCGAGGTGATCTTTGGAGGCTCTGATGCTAGCGTGGGGGTCCTATCGCCATTCCTGCACCAAGCCAACACTTGAATTAACATTTTGAAAATCTCCATCCACATCGCCAACCCAGGTGCATACCATGTTGCATGCTGGGAGTTGTAGTTCGGCATTTACCCTAAACTACCAACAGGTGAGCTGCATTCATCAAGGGGAGGAGTGTGTTGGCCTCAACAATATTTAAAACAGAGGGGCAGGACTATTGGACTATTTCGACTGGCCCCACACAGTGATGGGCGCTGATGAAGGCACGAAAATCGCCGAAATGCATTTGCCGCCACTGTTATTTTGTGCACCTGAGCATTAAAAGTTTCACCAAAGGATTCCCCCTCTGGCCTCTGCTTGCTCTTTGGAGGAAGGTGTTGTTCATATTTTCAGCGCCAGCCTGCGGCGCTGTACAGATGGCCCTGCCGCAACAAGTGACCCGGACTCAGCTGGCAACCGCACTGCTTGCAGTGCTTGACTGTTCTCGAGGGATCGAATAGCCCGGTGTCCGCCATCACTCAAGGAACTGTTCCAAACGGAGCGAGGTATTTTTCCTCAAACTGGGCGTTGTGTGGCTACTCAGCTGCCCCCGTTTACTGACTTACCTTGTAAGATGGCAGCGGCGGTACGAGGGACCCGAGGTGATCTTTGGAGGCTCTGATGCTAGCGTGGGGGTCCTATCGCCATTCCTGCACCAAGCCAACACTTGAATTAACATTTTGAAAATCTCCATCCACATCGCCAACCCAGGTGCATACCATGTTGCATGCTGGGAGTTGTAGTTCGGCATTTACCCTAAACTACCAACAGGTGAGCTGCATTCATCAAGGGGAGGAGTGTGTTGGCCTCAACAATATTTAAAACAGAGGGGCAGGACTATTGGACTATTTCGACTGGCCCCACACAGTGATGGGCGCTGATGAAGGCACGAAAATCGCCGAAATGCATTTGCCGCCACTGTTATTTTGTGCACCTGAGCATTAAAAGTTTCACCAAAGGATTCCCCCTCTGGCCTCTGCTTGCTCTTTGGAGGAAGGTGTTGTTCATATTTTCAGCGCCAGCCTGCGGCGCTGTACAGATGGCCCTGCCGCAACAAGTGACCCGGACTCAGCTGGCAACCGCACTGCTTGCAGTGCTTGACTGTTCTCGAGGGATCGAATAGCCCGGTGTCCGCCATCACTCAAGGAACTGTTCCAAACGGAGCGAGGTATTTTTCCTCAAACTGGGCGTTGTGTGGCTACTCAGCTGCCCCCGTTTACTGACTTACCTTGTAAGATGGCAGCGGCGGTACGAGGGACCCGAGGTGATCTTTGGAGGCTCTGATGCTAGCGTGGGGGTCCTATCGCCATTCCTGCACCAAGCCAACACTTGAATTAACATTTTGAAAATCTCCATCCACATCGCCAACCCAGGTGCATACCATGTTGCATGCTGGGAGTTGTAGTTCGGCATTTACCCTAAACTACCAACAGGTGAGCTGCATTCATCAAGGGGAGGAGTGTGTTGGCCTCAACAATATTTAAAACAGAGGGGCAGGACTATTGGACTATTTCGACTGGCCCCACACAGTGATGGGCGCTGATGAAGGCACGAAAATCGCCGAAATGCATTTGCCGCCACTGTTATTTTGTGCACCTGAGCATTAAAAGTTTCACCAAAGGATTCCCCCTCTGGCCTCTGCTTGCTCTTTGGAGGAAGGTGTTGTTCATATTTTCAGCGCCAGCCTGCGGCGCTGTACAGATGGCCCTGCCGCAACAAGTGACCCGGACTCAGCTGGCAACCGCACTGCTTGCAGTGCTTGACTGTTCTCGAGGGATCGAATAGCCCGGTGTCCGCCATCACTCAAGGAACTGTTCCAAACGGAGCGAGGTATTTTTCCTCAAACTGGGCGTTGTGTGGCTACTCAGCTGCCCCCGTTTACTGACTTACCTTGTAAGATGGCAGCGGCGGTACGAGGGACCCGAGGTGATCTTTGGAGGCTCTGATGCTAGCGTGGGGGTCCTATCGCCATTCCTGCACCAAGCCAACACTTGAATTAACATTTTGAAAATCTCCATCCACATCGCCAACCCAGGTGCATACCATGTTGCATGCTGGGAGTTGTAGTTCGGCATTTACCCTAAACTACCAACAGGTGAGCTGCATTCATCAAGGGGAGGAGTGTGTTGGCCTCAACAATATTTAAAACAGAGGGGCAGGACTATTGGACTATTTCGACTGGCCCCACACAGTGATGGGCGCTGATGAAGGCACGAAAATCGCCGAAATGCATTTGCCGCCACTGTTATTTTGTGCACCTGAGCATTAAAAGTTTCACCAAAGGATTCCCCCTCTGGCCTCTGCTTGCTCTTTGGAGGAAGGTGTTGTTCATATTTTCAGCGCCAGCCTGCGGCGCTGTACAGATGGCCCTGCCGCAACAAGTGACCCGGACTCAGCTGGCAACCGCACTGCTTGCAGTGCTTGACTGTTCTCGAGGGATCGAATAGCCCGGTGTCCGCCATCACTCAAGGAACTGTTCCAAACGGAGCGAGGTATTTTTCCTCAAACTGGGCGTTGTGTGGCTACTCAGCTGCCCCCGTTTACTGACTTACCTTGTAAGATGGCAGCGGCGGTACGAGGGACCCGAGGTGATCTTTGGAGGCTCTGATGCTAGCGTGGGGGTCCTATCGCCATTCCTGCACCAAGCCAACACTTGAATTAACATTTTGAAAATCTCCATCCACATCGCCAACCCAGGTGCATACCATGTTGCATGCTGGGAGTTGTAGTTCGGCATTTACCCTAAACTACCAACAGGTGAGCTGCATTCATCAAGGGGAGGAGTGTGTTGGCCTCAACAATATTTAAAACAGAGGGGCAGGACTATTGGACTATTTCGACTGGCCCCACACAGTGATGGGCGCTGATGAAGGCACGAAAATCGCCGAAATGCATTTGCCGCCACTGTTATTTTGTGCACCTGAGCATTAAAAGTTTCACCAAAGGATTCCCCCTCTGGCCTCTGCTTGCTCTTTGGAGGAAGGTGTTGTTCATATTTTCAGCGCCAGCCTGCGGCGCTGTACAGATGGCCCTGCCGCAACAAGTGACCCGGACTCAGCTGGCAACCGCACTGCTTGCAGTGCTTGACTGTTCTCGAGGGATCGAATAGCCCGGTGTCCGCCATCACTCAAGGAACTGTTCCAAACGGAGCGAGGTATTTTTCCTCAAACTGGGCGTTGTGTGGCTACTCAGCTGCCCCCGTTTACTGACTTACCTTGTAAGATGGCAGCGGCGGTACGAGGGACCCGAGGTGATCTTTGGAGGCTCTGATGCTAGCGTGGGGGTCCTATCGCCATTCCTGCACCAAGCCAACACTTGAATTAACATTTTGAAAATCTCCATCCACATCGCCAACCCAGGTGCATACCATGTTGCATGCTGGGAGTTGTAGTTCGGCATTTACCCTAAACTACCAACAGGTGAGCTGCATTCATCAAGGGGAGGAGTGTGTTGGCCTCAACAATATTTAAAACAGAGGGGCAGGACTATTGGACTATTTCGACTGGCCCCACACAGTGATGGGCGCTGATGAAGGCACGAAAATCGCCGAAATGCATTTGCCGCCACTGTTATTTTGTGCACCTGAGCATTAAAAGTTTCACCAAAGGATTCCCCCTCTGGCCTCTGCTTGCTCTTTGGAGGAAGGTGTTGTTCATATTTTCAGCGCCAGCCTGCGGCGCTGTACAGATGGCCCTGCCGCAACAAGTGACCCGGACTCAGCTGGCAACCGCACTGCTTGCAGTGCTTGACTGTTCTCGAGGGATCGAATAGCCCGGTGTCCGCCATCACTCAAGGAACTGTTCCAAACGGAGCGAGGTATTTTTCCTCAAACTGGGCGTTGTGTGGCTACTCAGCTGCCCCCGTTTACTGACTTACCTTGTAAGATGGCAGCGGCGGTACGAGGGACCCGAGGTGATCTTTGGAGGCTCTGATGCTAGCGTGGGGGTCCTATCGCCATTCCTGCACCAAGCCAACACTTGAATTAACATTTTGAAAATCTCCATCCACATCGCCAACCCAGGTGCATACCATGTTGCATGCTGGGAGTTGTAGTTCGGCATTTACCCTAAACTACCAACAGGTGAGCTGCATTCATCAAGGGGAGGAGTGTGTTGGCCTCAACAATATTTAAAACAGAGGGGCAGGACTATTGGACTATTTCGACTGGCCCCACACAGTGATGGGCGCTGATGAAGGCACGAAAATCGCCGAAATGCATTTGCCGCCACTGTTATTTTGTGCACCTGAGCATTAAAAGTTTCACCAAAGGATTCCCCCTCTGGCCTCTGCTTGCTCTTTGGAGGAAGGTGTTGTTCATATTTTCAGCGCCAGCCTGCGGCGCTGTACAGATGGCCCTGCCGCAACAAGTGACCCGGACTCAGCTGGCAACCGCACTGCTTGCAGTGCTTGACTGTTCTCGAGGGATCGAATAGCCCGGTGTCCGCCATCACTCAAGGAACTGTTCCAAACGGAGCGAGGTATTTTTCCTCAAACTGGGCGTTGTGTGGCTACTCAGCTGCCCCCGTTTACTGACTTACCTTGTAAGATGGCAGCGGCGGTACGAGGGACCCGAGGTGATCTTTGGAGGCTCTGATGCTAGCGTGGGGGTCCTATCGCCATTCCTGCACCAAGCCAACACTTGAATTAACATTTTGAAAATCTCCATCCACATCGCCAACCCAGGTGCATACCATGTTGCATGCTGGGAGTTGTAGTTCGGCATTTACCCTAAACTACCAACAGGTGAGCTGCATTCATCAAGGGGAGGAGTGTGTTGGCCTCAACAATATTTAAAACAGAGGGGCAGGACTATTGGACTATTTCGACTGGCCCCACACAGTGATGGGCGCTGATGAAGGCACGAAAATCGCCGAAATGCATTTGCCGCCACTGTTATTTTGTGCACCTGAGCATTAAAAGTTTCACCAAAGGATTCCCCCTCTGGCCTCTGCTTGCTCTTTGGAGGAAGGTGTTGTTCATATTTTCAGCGCCAGCCTGCGGCGCTGTACAGATGGCCCTGCCGCAACAAGTGACCCGGACTCAGCTGGCAACCGCACTGCTTGCAGTGCTTGACTGTTCTCGAGGGATCGAATAGCCCGGTGTCCGCCATCACTCAAGGAACTGTTCCAAACGGAGCGAGGTATTTTTCCTCAAACTGGGCGTTGTGTGGCTACTCAGCTGCCCCCGTTTACTGACTTACCTTGTAAGATGGCAGCGGCGGTACGAGGGACCCGAGGTGATCTTTGGAGGCTCTGATGCTAGCGTGGGGGTCCTATCGCCATTCCTGCACCAAGCCAACACTTGAATTAACATTTTGAAAATCTCCATCCACATCGCCAACCCAGGTGCATACCATGTTGCATGCTGGGAGTTGTAGTTCGGCATTTACCCTAAACTACCAACAGGTGAGCTGCATTCATCAAGGGGAGGAGTGTGTTGGCCTCAACAATATTTAAAACAGAGGGGCAGGACTATTGGACTATTTCGACTGGCCCCACACAGTGATGGGCGCTGATGAAGGCACGAAAATCGCCGAAATGCATTTGCCGCCACTGTTATTTTGTGCACCTGAGCATTAAAAGTTTCACCAAAGGATTCCCCCTCTGGCCTCTGCTTGCTCTTTGGAGGAAGGTGTTGTTCATATTTTCAGCGCCAGCCTGCGGCGCTGTACAGATGGCCCTGCCGCAACAAGTGACCCGGACTCAGCTGGCAACCGCACTGCTTGCAGTGCTTGACTGTTCTCGAGGGATCGAATAGCCCGGTGTCCGCCATCACTCAAGGAACTGTTCCAAACGGAGCGAGGTATTTTTCCTCAAACTGGGCGTTGTGTGGCTACTCAGCTGCCCCCGTTTACTGACTTACCTTGTAAGATGGCAGCGGCGGTACGAGGGACCCGAGGTGATCTTTGGAGGCTCTGATGCTAGCGTGGGGGTCCTATCGCCATTCCTGCACCAAGCCAACACTTGAATTAACATTTTGAAAATCTCCATCCACATCGCCAACCCAGGTGCATACCATGTTGCATGCTGGGAGTTGTAGTTCGGCATTTACCCTAAACTACCAACAGGTGAGCTGCATTCATCAAGGGGAGGAGTGCGTTGGCCTCAACAATATTTAAAACAGAGGGGCAGGACTATTGGACTATTTCGACTGGCCCCACACAGTGATGGGCGCTGATGAAGGCACGAAAATCGCCGAAATGCATTTGCCGCCACTGTTATTTTGTGCACCTGAGCATTAAAAGTTTCACCAAAGGATTCCCCCTCTGGCCTCTGCTTGCTCTTTGGAGGAAGGTGTTGTTCATATTTTCAGCGCCAGCCTGCGGCGCTGTACAGATGGCCCTGCCGCAACAAGTGACCCGGACTCAGCTGGCAACCGCACTGCTTGCAGTGCTTGACTGTTCTCGAGGGATCGAATAGCCCGGTGTCCGCCATCACTCAAGGAACTGTTCCAAACGGAGCGAGGTATTTTTCCTCAAACTGGGCGTTGTGTGGCTACTCAGCTGCCCCCGTTTACTGACTTACCTTGTAAGATGGCAGCGGCGGTACGAGGGACCCGAGGTGATCTTTGGAGGCTCTGATGCTAGCGTGGGGGTCCTATCGCCATTCCTGCACCAAGCCAACACTTGAATTAACATTTTGAAAATCTCCATCCACATCGCCAACCCAGGTGCATACCATGTTGCATGCTGGGAGTTGTAGTTCGGCATTTACCCTAAACTACCAACAGGTGAGCTGCATTCATCAAGGGGAGGAGTGTGTTGGCCTCAACAATATTTAAAACAGAGGGGCAGGACTATTGGACTATCTCGACTGGCCCCACACAGTGATGGGCGCTGATGAAGGCACTAAAATCGCCGAAATGCATTTGCCGCCACTGTTATTTTGTGCACCTGAGCATTAAAAGTTTCACCAAAGGATTCCCCCTCTGGCCTCTGCTTGCTCTTTGGAGGAAGGTGTTGTTCATATATATATATATATATATATATATATATATATATATTACCTACTGGCGGTCGCCAGTAGGTAGTTATAGTTAGGACCTAGTTTCCATAGGAAATCCTCAACATTCTATTTGGATTAACTTTGGCCCTGGTGGATGAATCTTTGCGAATTTCTCAAAGAAGATGGCTCGGTCCGCTGTGCTCCTTCCCTGAAAGTTTGGGGGGGATTGGTGAAGAGGGGGCTGAGATAAAAGGGGGGTCCCAAAACGTGTTTTCTCCATGTTATTTTCCATAGGACGTTTAGACACGGCTACAGGTCGAACGGCTGAATGGATTTATAAGAAATTTGGCAAAACTGTAGAGTCCGGCTCGCAGATTACGCTTTTTTTGGAATGGTGTAAATCCGTTCAGTAGTTGATGAGAAAATTTAAGTTAAAGTCAATTATATATCTGTAAGCGCGGACGGGTGCGCGCACTCAAGCGGCTGCGTGCGAGCGGAATTTTTTTTTGTTGCGTGACGTCTGTTAACGTTCGATTCGAAGGAAATCAGGAAGTGTTGACCGCCATTTTGTCACTGTGAGTAAATATATTGTCATTTCAAAGCGTTGGAACATGGAAAGGGGAGAAGGTAGAGATTGTTTTGCTGCATAGGTTCTCTCAGGGTGTGCAGTAAGGCCCTTAAACGCGAAAATATATATATATATATTTTTTTTAAAGTTGCGGGGTGCACGCACCCGGGCGCGCACACCTATTTACAAGAGTGTGAAAATGGAGATAAATCAGAAGTTTGAGTGCTTTGATATAAGGTGGCTCTGAAAAGAGCCCTTGTGTTAATTGAGTTTTTTCTGCATTTATAAGTAAGTACCGATGCAGAGTCTGATGTTGCAGAGGAAGATTCTGTTTCCCTCATCCGTGAAATGAACACCATCTGTCCTATAGATGTCTTGCATGTGGTAACGCAAGTTGTTGTGGTAAATAGAACCCATGCTATAATCTCTGAGGAAAGCAGAAACAGATGTATTAACATGTCTCCTTGCTTTCTCAATTTGTGCACAATGTTGATTGGACTAATTACATTTCTGTCTTTGGCATATATTGGAATATACCAAGGCAGTTCTGGCTTCGTTATTACGAGCACTAGAAAACAAGACATTCTGGGCAATACCATCCTTGACGCAGCCTTTTATTCTACAAGATGGTGTCTTTCAAAAGCCAGGGGTATAGGAGTATGTAACAAGCAAGCCATTTAATTGAAAAAACTAAACGTGACAAACGGTTGCAGGATCAGTGAAGGTTGATTTTTTAATTGAAAGTATAACAGGATCAGTTACAATAAAATCGTCAATACGCATACCATGGGCGAGTATCATGGGTAACATTATTTCGAAGCTTTATTAATACAATAATCAATAATGAAAAATCGACATCAATAGGGTTGTCCGTATTCCTAGTCAGTACCCTTCCCCGCCCGCAATGTGCATAAAGACCGCATACATCCCCCATAACGTCAAGGCTAAGTAACTAGAACGTCATAAGGAGTTGCAATTCGCTCCCATACTGGCGTCATTTTGGTCGAGGTCAGGCAGGACCAGAGTATAGTTCAATGTGTCCAATAAGTAGCGGCAGGACCAGAATCCCTTTCGGCAGTTCTGGCTTCGTCATTACGAGCACTAGAAAACAAGACATTCTGGGCAATACCACTCTTGACGCAGCCCTTTATGCTACAAGATGGTGTCTTCCATTCAGAAAATATTGTTGGCAGCATTTTGAAAGGAAAGATAAACGGCCGTTCTCCTAGTGAGTCTCACATTGTTACATTTATGAAGAAAAAGCCTGAAGAATGTACAAACTGAAAACCAGTTTTTGTCTGCATAGCATCAGCAGCAACACTTGAGTCAGCTTTGTGTGAAGCCGCCATCTTGATCCAATCAATACCGTCTCCCTGCACACATTCAGGGAGCAGGCCGCATTGCGAGGGCACCGCAGGACGTGTCTTCAGGTGAAACGGATTGTGGGACAAGGTCCAGAAGACAAGAGTCACCAAAAGGCTAAAAGTCCCGCCGGACCCCGGGGGCCGGCCGCCTATGTCGGGGGCGATCTCAGATGGTGTCTTCCATTCAGAAAATATTGTTGGCAGCATTTTGAAAGGAAAGATAAACGGCCGTTCTCCTAGTGAGTCTCACATTGTTACATTTATGAAGAAAAAGCCTGAAGAATGTACAAACTGAAAACCAGTTTTTGTCTGCATAGCATCAGCAGCAACACTTGAGTCAGCTTTGTGTGAAGCCGCCATCTTGATCCAATCAATACCGTCCCCCTGCACACATTCAGGGAGCAGGCCGTATTGCGAGGGCACCGCAGGACATGTCTTCAGGTCAAACGGATTGTGGGACAAGGTCCAGAAGACAAGAGTCACCAAAAGGCTAAAAGTCCCGCCGGACCCCGGGGGCCGGCCGCCTATGTCGGGGGCGATCTCAGATGGTGTCTTCCATTCAGAAAATATTGTTGGCAGCATTTTGAAAGGAAAGATAAACAGCCGTTCTCCTAGTGAGTCTCACATTGTTACATTTATGAAGAAAAAGCCTGAAGAATGTACAAACTGAAAACCAGTTTTTGTCTGCATAGCATCAGCAGCAACACTTGAGTCAGCTTTGTGTGAAGCCGCCATCTTGATCCAATCAATACCGTCCCCCTGCACACATTCAGGGACCAGGCCGCATTGCGAGGGCACCGCAGGACGTGTCTTCAGGTCAAACGGATTGTGGGACAAGGTCCAGAAGACAAGAGTCACCAAAAGGCTAAAAGTCCCGCCGGACCCCGGGGGCCGGCCGCCTATGTCGGGGGCGATCTCAGATGGTGTCTTCCATTCAGAAAATATTGTTGGCAGCATTTTGAAAGGAAAGATAAACGGCCGTTCTCCTAGTGA
Organism: Lissotriton helveticus; assembly: GCF_964261635.1. NCBI lineage: Eukaryota > Metazoa > Chordata > Amphibia > Caudata > Salamandridae > Lissotriton > Lissotriton helveticus. Next base: position 912,073,178 of record NC_136071.1, on the reverse strand, counting down.
GTCTCATATTGTTACATTTATGAAGAAAAAGCCTGAAGAATGTACAAACTGAAAACCAGTTTTTGTCTGCATAGCATCAGCAGCAACACTTGAGTCAGCTTTCTGTGAAGCCGCCATCTTGATCCAATCAATACCGTCCCCCTGCACACATTCAGGGACCAGGCCGCATTGCGAGGGCACCGCAGGACGTGTCTTCAGGTCAAACGGATTGTGGGACAAGGTCCAGAAGACAAGAGTCACCAAAAGGCTAAAAGTCCCGCCGGACCCCGGGGGCCAGCCGCCTATGTCGGGGGCGATCTCAGATGGTGTCTTCCATTCAGAAAATATTGTTGGCAGCATTTTGAAAGGAAAGATAAACGGCCGTTCTCCTAGTGAGTCTCATATTGTTACATTTATGAAGAAAAAGCCTGAAGAATGTACAAACTGAAAACCAGTTTTGGTCTGCATAGCATCAGCAGCAACACTTGAGTCAGCTTTCTGTGAAGCCGCCATCTTGATCCAATCAATACCGTCCCCCTGCACACATTCAGGGACCAGGCCGCATTGCGAGGGCACCGCAGGACGTGTCTTCAGGTCAAACGGATTGTGGGACAAGGTCCAGAAGACAAGAGTCACCAAAAGGCTAAAAGTTCCGCCGGACCCCGGGAGCCGGCCGCTTATGTCGGGGGCGATCTCAGGCCACACCAGGGCAACAAGACTGAGATCAATTTGCTCATACTGATCCATAACGTCCCGGCCTCTCCATGTCGTAGGCCGCAAGAGTGGGCGAAACTCAGCTGGCCGAGCGAGACTTGGGGAGGGCGCAGGAGCCAAGCGCCCCATCCCAGTCCGCGCTACCACACCGTCCCTCGGGGGCCTCCGTTAAGCTGTTCAGGGAGGCATCGCAGGCAGCGGTTCTTTAGATCAGTGGCTCTCACCGGCAAGGCTCCCCTCCGTCAGCAGCGATCGTTGGCGCTGTGGTTGCGGCCGGAGGTCCCGCCTAGTCAACGCCTCGGCCTCTCCATGTTGTAGGCCGCAAGAGTGATCGGAACTCAGCTGGCCAAGCGAGACTTGGGGACGGGGTAGGAGATAAGCGGCCCCTCCCAGTCCGCGCCACCACACCGCCCCTCGGGGGCCTTCATTAAGCGGTTCTGTGAGGCACCGCAGGCAGCGGTTCTCCAGATCACAACAGAGTCTCATGCTCGATCGATTGAGCTGGCCGAATCAGGCAACATGAAGGTGGGGAGGGGGGGCACCTCTTGCTCAACCACCACCTGAAGAGGTGTGGTTTAGTTCTAAACCAATGAAAAGTGTTACTTTAGGTCACATGACCTAGCCTTACATCATTAGGAAACCAAAAGTGAAATGAACCAATGAAAAGTTTTATTAACAAGTCACATGACCTGTTATGCTTACGTTACGCGCTTCGCGCCGCGCCCCGGATCGCTTCCGGGAAGCTGCGCTTCGCGCACCGGATGCGCTAACGCGGCGCGTCATATGACGCATTACGCGACAACGCGATACTACAGTGTTTCTGGATGTTTCAGACTGAAGCTGGCGTCAGCATGAGAGCACCTCGTGGCTACGTCGTGGCCATTCTGCGAGCAATCATGGCAGAAGCTGCCCACCGGAAGTCTGCGGGAGTCGGGGGCCCCGGTGACTCTTGTAGTATCTTCAAGGCTGAGGGGACGCTTTTGGGAATGGGGCCCATGCCGTAGCAGTCAAGCGTCCGAGTTCCAGGGTTGTCCAGAGCCATCCTTGCAGGCCAGGCCCAAGTCTGTGGAGCCGACCGCCATTTCCTGAGCTCCGTGGCAGCCGCCTGTCGCTGTACCGGAAGAGTGGGTGCAATTCAGCCGGATGGCGGGTGAGACGCTGTAATAGCAAGAGCAGGCGTAATTCAGCTGGCCGAGCGAGGCACTGTGCCGCAGGAGCGGGCGCAACTCATCTTATCGAGTGAAGCGCTGGGGTGCAGCTGAGAAACCTCCACCTGGGGAGGTGGGGGAGGCTCGTTCGCGCCGCCTCTCCCTTCCAGTGCACCCCACGCCGTCTCCTGGTGCAGGTATATGTGATGGTTGGACCAGGGCACCGCAGGACGTGTCTTCAGGTCAAACGGATTGTGGGACAAGGTCCAGAATGGAAGAGTCACCCAAAGGCTAAAAGTTCCGCCGGACCCTGGGAGCCGGCCGCCTATGTCGAGTGAAGTGCTGGGGTGCAGCTGAGAAACCTCCACATGGGGAGGTGGGGGAGGCTCGTTCGCGCCGCCTCTCCCTTCCAGTGCACCCCACGCCGTCTCCTGGCGCAGGTATATGTGATGGTTGGACCAGGGCACCGCAGGACGTGTCTTTAGGGGTGTAGCTGTGAAACCTCCACCTGGGGAGGTGGGGGAGGCTCGTTCGCGCCGCCTCTCCCTTCCAGTGCACCCCACGCCGTCTCCTGGCGCAGGTATATGTGATGGTTGGACCAGGGCACCGCAGGACGTGTCTTCAGGTCAAACGGATTGTGGGACAAGGTCCAGAATGGAAGAGTCACCAAAAGGCTAAAAGTTCCGCCGGACCCTGGGAGCCGGCCGCCTATGTCGAGTGAAGTGCTGGGGTGCAGCTGAGAAACCTCCACCTGGGGAGGTGGGGGAGGCTCGTTCGCGCCGCCTCTCCCTTCCAGTGCACCCCACGCCGTCTCCTGGCGCAGGTATATGTGATGGGTGGACCAGGCCACCGCAGGACGTGTCTTTAGGGGTGTAGCTGAGAAACCTCCACCTGGGGAGGTGGGGGAGGCTCGTTCGCGCCGCCTCTCCCTTCCAGTGCACCCCACGCCGTCTCCTGGCGCAGGTATATGTGATGGTTGGACCAGGGCACCGCAGGACGTGTCTTTAGGTGAAACCCTCAACTATGGCACCCAACATCCAGGACTTATGACATTTATGGAAGGCAGTGACATCGAAGAATCTCAGGGACCAAGCATATGCAGAGTCTTCCCCGGGGTATTTGCACAACGGTCCTCCACCCCTAGGCCGCCAGCTATGCTACCTTGACAGGAACAGTGTCATGCATTTGGATCGATGTTGCAGCAGGCTGCCATGTAAATAGTTAATTAATTAAACGTTTTACCCTGTTACTTTGTTGGTGTGTTGTATATATTTATAATATTTGCATAGGGTTTCTTGTTATTTTGGCAGGGGTGGGCGGCGGAGGAATTTCACTGAAAAAACCATGCATTTGGATCGATGTTGCAGCAGGCTGCCATGTAAATAGTTATTTAATTAAACGTTTTACCCTGTTAATTTGTTGGTGTGTTGTATATTTTTATAATATTTGCATAGGGTTTCTCGTTATTTTGGGCGGGGTGGGCGGCGGAGCAAATTCACTGAAAAAACTATAGGTTATAGACCATATATAGTTAAATATCTCAAGTCCATCTCTGCACTCGATGGAGATACAGGTCGTCGATCAAAAAATGTGCTGGCCACCTCTAATGGTAATGGCGGGGCCAGGGCTTTTGTCAATCCCTCTGCAAATTGCACAGGGTGCTCTTGTTTGACATGCCGCACCATGGTATGTATGGAAAAGGAATATTTTTTTGTTGGATTTCCTCTTGAGAGAAACGAGTCACATATCGTGCAGGTTACTTTTGGTGCATTTACTTTCTTTTGATCTTCAGGATAAGTGAAAAAGTGCCAGATGAAAGATTCTTTTTTTCTTCTTAAAGGTAGTTGATCATTTTGTTCAGATTCGGAAGATGAATGAGATACGGTAGCCATTTCACCAAAGTCTTCCGGAAAATGTAGGACGTTGTTCTCTCTTGAGAGTAGAAAAGATAGTGAGAGAAGTAGGTGGAGTGCTGCGTGTAAATTCCAGAATAGAAACTAGTAAGAACCAAATTGGAAGTGTTGTTTTCATGTTGCAGCAGACTGCCATGTAAATAGTTATTTAATAAAACATTTTACCCTGTTACTTTGCTGGTGTGTAGTATTTATTTATAATATTTGTATAGGGTTTGTCGTTATTTTGGGCGGGGTGGGTGGCGGAGCCGAGCTATCTTGCAGCCATCATGGCGTCGAGCTCGGTTTCTCTCACTAGTTTCATATTTCTCATGAGGGGTTGTTCCTAATGTTTCTATTTTAGCGAGGTGAAAAAGAGATCCTATCAGTGGCCTACTAATTTTGCTCGATTCCTTTTGTTTTTTCTAACGATTTTTAAGTTAAAGTTTGCTAGCACGATACAGTGGCTAGTCCGCATTTTATATATGTCTTTTTTATTAGGGGTCTCCTCCGGTGGAGTCGGACGATCTACCTCTAATAACCGGTAAGTGTTCCTCTGAAGGAATGCGTCTTGAAAGTGGCTGACTGTAATGTATGATATTTCACTCAGTGACTTTCAGGCCCATGCTGTTTCAAAACTGTGCATGTGCTTGAAGCAGGCGTAGGTATTGACGTAGCATTGTGAATATAGTGCATTGGTGAGCCTTGCTGGAGCTGCATCACAGTTGCGATGCAACTCTAGCAATGTATTAGTTTTTGAGCACAGATGTGTTACGCATGTATGGTGTTTTTGTACCATGGTGCGCCACATTTCAAATGTGGCACACCATGGGTAACGGAGCACTACCATACTGTGGTGCACATTAACTGGTGCATATCTGGGTATGAAGTAGTTAACATGAATCTGCCCCATAGGTTACAAATCCGCGTTTAGTAGACTGTTTGGCCTTTGTAGTTTTATGTTTTTTCTGTTATTCTATGTAGGTATGTAATATTGCAAGATTTTTGTCACGAAAAAGAAGCCATGAGTATTGGGTTTGTGAAAGATTGCAAGATTTTTAAAATTAAAAAGGAAAAATCATGGCATTGTTTAATATAGTATTGTAAATACTTATCTTTAACAATGATGACAGAGTAAAAAAAGGTTAACCTGATGTTCGAAAGTTATTCACAGGCTTCTTTAGAGGAAGTATTCTATATGATTGTAGCGTGGGTGTTTCACTTTTTTATAGGTAATAGAATGCATTCTGCAAGCATGTAGTACTCCTCCTGCTACAGCATAAATATTTTTCAGTGCTTATTTTCATTTCGTAAGTGGTATTGAGACCGACACAGAACTTCAATGGATCGGAGGGGCTGTCCTGTGCATCTGGAGGACTGCCAAGCCGTTGCAGCAGTGGGAGTGAGGCCTCTCACGACAGAGAACTTCAATGGATCGGAGGGGCTGTTCCTGTGCATCTGGAGGACTGCCAAGCCGTTGCAGCAGTGGGAGTGAGGCCTCTTACAGGGCCGTAGCACAGCTCCTTTTGATGTTCACAATTGCAGATAACAGGGTGGAGATGTGAGAGAAGTGGTTGGAGTGCTTCGTGTAAATTGCAGAATAGAAACTACTAAGAACCAATTGGAAGTGTTGTGGTGAAGTCACATGACTTCACATGCGCTTCTCAGGACGTGTACGCGGTGATAGTATCTGGTCACGTACGCCATTTGGAAGTAGCGGTCTAATTCAGCGAAGTTTCAAAACGTGAAAAGGAGTAAATCCAAATATATCCGGATTTAATATATCTTCTGAGCTGGAATCAAGCATACAATTGTTAAAGTATAAAACCTTTTATATTTTTTTTTTTAAATATCAAGGTGTGTACATTCGGTCACACACGAAAGTTTAAAAAGACATTCGGCTCCATTTAATGAAAATTTTCATAATAATAAAAAAGAAGCCTAGGTTTACTGTCTTTGACGTAGTATAAGTTCTTTGATGGGTCTATGAAGAAATTTAATAAGTTGCAATCGCAAAGTTTTCCCGAAATATATAGGCGGGTGCGCGCACACGGTCGCGCACGAACGAAAGCCAAAAAAGGGGAGATAAACCCCCTTTATAATATGCTCCTGGAGCTGTTTTTGGTACAATGAGTTAGTTCTGAAAAGAACTTTTTTTTTTTTTTTAAAACAAGTGTTATGTTGTTTGATTTTGGACCAGGGCACCGCAGGACGTGTCTTTAGGTCAAACCCTCAAGTATGGCACCGAACATCCAGGACTTATGCCATTTGTGGAAGGCAGTGACATCTAAGAATCTCAGGGACCAAGCATATCCAGAGTCCTTCCCGGGGTATTTGCACAACGGTCCTCCACCCCTAGGCCGCCAGCTATGCTACCTTGACAGGAACAGTGTCATGCAGTTTTTGATTTTTTTAACTTGCAACAACATTTTCATGTGTGACACAGGATCAAAATGAAATGAAGAAATTTATCTTTTCTCGGGGCATTTATGACTCTCAATTTTTAGTTTAGTAAGAATGAGGCTCTGCTCTCCGTACAGAAGAATTTCTCCACACTCGTTGCATTTCATGTGCACCTTTGCAAGATATGGTCTCAAGTCCATCACAGCACTCGATGGAGATACAGGTCGTCCACCAGAAGATGTGCTGGCCACCTCTGATGGTAATAGCGTGGCCAGGGCTCTTGTCGATGCCTGTGCAAATTCCACAGGGTGCACTTGTTTGACATGCCGCACCATGGTATGTATGGAAAAGGAATATTTTTTTCTTGGATTTCCTCTTGAGAGAACCGAATTGCATATCGTGCAGGTAACTTTTGACGCATTCACTTTCTTTTGTTCTTCAGGATAAGTGAAAAATTGCCAAATAAAAGATTCCTTTTTTCTTTTTAAAGGTAGTCGCTCATTTCCTTCAGATTCGGAAGATGAATGCGGGGCGGCAGCCATTTCAGCAAAGTCTTCCGAAGGGTGTTGAACGTTGTTCTCTTTTGAGAGCAGAAAAGATAGTGAGAGGAGTGGGTGGAGTCCTCCGTGTAAATTGCAGAATAGAAACTACTAAGAACCAATTGGAAGTGTTGTTTTCAAGTCACATGACTTCACATGCGCGTCTCAGGACGTGTACGCGGTGATAGTATCTGGTCACGTACGCCATTTGGAAGTAGCGGTCTAATTCAGCGAAGTTTCAAAACGTGAAAAGGAGTAAATCCAAACATATCCGGATTTAATATATCTTCTGAGCTCGATTCAAGCATACAATTGTTAAAGTATAAAACCTTTTATATTTTTTTTTAAAATACCAAGGTGTGTACATTCGGTCACACACGAAAGTTTAAAAAGACATTCGGCTCCATTTAATGAAAATGTTCATAATATTAAAAAAGAAGCCTAGGTTTAGTCTCTTTGACGTATTATAAGTTCTTTGATGGGTCTATGAAGAAATTCAATAAGTTCAGATTGCAAAGTTTTCACGAAATATATAGGCGGGTGCGCGCAGTCGGTCGCGCACGAAAGCCTGGAAATGCGCTATCCATTTTATTGAGAACTGTTGCCGAGAGTGCGCACACCGGGTCGTGCACAAAAGTTTAGAAAGGCTATTTTTATTTACAGGCAAATTTTAATGCGTTGAAAAAAAGGCAAGGTACAGACTTTCTAATTCTGTATTGCTTTACAAGGAGTCTCTATGCAACTTGAACAGTGAAGAAAACGGCTTGTTTCTGAAAAAAATATTGCCAGAACTTTATTGACAAAAGTATAGGTTGTATACACGAGATATTTCTGAATTAGCATTTTAAAAACCTATGAAATTCACTGAAAAAACCATAGGTTTTACACACGTTATAGTTAGGAAGTAGCATTTACAAAACCTATGAAATTCACTGAAAAAACCATAGGTTTGACACCAGTTATAGTTAGCTGGAAATTTTACTGATATAAAACCAATGAAATTCCACGTTATAGTTAGTTGGACTCACTATAACTTGCGCGTGTAATGCACTGCTGATGACGTCACATATTACATCACTCATGACATCACTGATGACACCATCCTTGTGACACAGTGACAGACCTCCTTTCACGGTAATCTAACCCTTGAAACGCATATTCAAAAATAGAAACTAAAATGTTCAAAAAAATGGAGATACCCATACCAGTTACAACAACCAATTCAATAATTCCACCATGTATATACACATGCACTAATTCACCAACAGTTCTATATAGTCACTCATACATTTATTCACTAATCATATGTAGTGATACACCTACACATCCTGTTACACACCGACAGTCATCCAAAAGTTATTCACACACATACTCACACATGCAAATAAACTATTGAACATACATTTATTTGCATAAACAAATATACACACACTACCACTTTACTTCTAAGGAAACTTACACATACTTACTCTCTTAAAAAATCACTTCTAGAAACACATACTAATTTAAACAGGAACTTTTACAATCCCTCACTCTCACATATAGTCACTTATATACATCAATATTCACATATACTACATTAAAACATATGTAGTTACTGATAAAGACACTAATAAGACAGTCATTCACTCACTAACACAGACATATGCACACGAATCCACCCATACAGTCCTACACATATGCTGTCTTCAAAACACATACAAACAGAGACTCAGTCATTCTTGCATCTATGTACTAAGTAATACTCCCACCAAAGCATGCAAACACTCATACTGATACTAAGAAAAACATCTAATCACCTATATACATACACATGTACCTACTCATCAACCCATGCAGCCACTTATACACAAAGTGAAACACTAATACATGTATTTAAATATTTAAGCATTACTCACTAATATATGTATTCACTAAGATATTCAATAATATATACATATATAACACATATTTATTTTTCAGAAAGACACACATTCACTGGATGGTGTCATCAGTGATGTCATGAGTGATGTAATATGTGACGCCATCAGCAGTGCATTACACGCGCAAGTTATAGTGAGTCCAACTAACTATAACGTGGAATTTCATTGGTTTTATATCAGTAAAATTTCCAGCTAACTATAACTGGTGTCAAACCTATGGTTTTTTCAGTGAATATATACATATATATTCACTGAAAAAAACATAGGTTATAGACCATATATAGTTAGGAATTAGCATTTAGAAAACCTTGAAAATTCACTGAAAAAACCATAGGTTATAGACCATATATAGTTAGGAATTAGCATTTAAAAAACCTTATTTTACTCACACAAAACCATTGAAATTCCATATATAGTTAGTTGCACTAACTATATATCGCGCACCCGCAATCCACTGCTGATGATGTCACATATTACATCATTCATGACATGGTCAGTGACATCACTGATGACATCACTGATGACAACATCCAGTGACTGTATGTTTCTGTAAAGTTAAAATATGTCTTACATATTGAAGAATGAGTGGATGTATAAGTGTCTGGACGAAGCGTTTAGTAGGTGCATGACTGAATGTATGAGTGAGTGATTAAATGTGTCTCACTGAGTGCATGGGTTAGTGACTAAACTGTCTTAATTTGTGCATCAATATGTCTGTTGTTCTGTAAACTGCGGAATATCAAAAAAGGGAGTGAAGAGGTGGTGCGACACGGCACCGCGGTGGGCTAATCCTCCTCTTGTGAAAGCATAAATAATCAACAGAGACCACCTGAAACAAGTATTCAGTATATATTCCGATGGTGTTGGAATACACTCAGTGTGTTAAAATACCCCTCACACACCAAAAGGGCCCTTGGTGTCATGCTTCATCATCGGGGTCTTCCCGCCCCCGCTGCGGGACGGGGCAGTGCTGCGACAAGCGGCTACGCCGGAGCACCTTTTAGTGAGTACTATGTGAGTGATGATGGAGTGAGTGTACGTGGGGTCAGGAGTGATAGTAGTGAAGTTAAAAGATACCTGGCCTGGTGTTTAGAAAAAATTATTTAATAGGCACTGGCTGGTATCGTTAAAAGGGGTGAGGCGGAGGGCAAGAGCGGGTTACTAGTCTTGCTCTCCTGTGTGGGTCAACATGTTTCGGGGCGACATGCCCCTTCGTCAGGACCGGGTATAAAGATCCCCCTGTCACTCACTAATGTGCTCCCACAGATAGAGAGTAGTGGTGTTGGATCAATGTGTATGAATTAACTTAATAGATACACGTGTAAAAAGCTCGCTCAGTACTACTGATGATATAAGCCTGAAAGGATAAGAACACAGGATATTAGAAGGAGCGCGGATCCCAATGCGCTTTACTAGTGAATACCTGTATGGAAGGAAAATACAAAAAGTGGGGAAAGAAACACACTTAAGCTATTTACATGGTACGCCAAAGATTTCTTGGGGGGACCAGGTTTTTGCCGAATATGGAGAGAGAAAATATGAGAGAGAAAATTCTGGGCGTGTTGACTGGCAAGCCAAGGATTTCTAGCCAGGGCTATGTGGCCACCAAGAATAACAGTAGAAAGAACAAAATATAGATAGCAATGGGAAAAAGGAGACACACATATATATACACACAACACTGTGGAGCATCAGAAACTTGCAGTGAGATGTCCATCCAACCAGATATACATACTTTTAGAATGAGGGAATAATGCCCCATGAGCCAAGCTGGGCGAAGGGTATAGAGGGTCCAGCTGTGGGGAGGAATGGAAAAAAAGGCAAAAATAGTAACCCCAGGAACTAGATAGGGTCCTTTTCACTAGATCAATTAAGGTGAATTATTCCAGGTCAGTGCTGTCGGCTATGCCGTACTTACTCAACCCCCACACCTCAGTGCTTCCTCCTTCGTCAGTGGCTTCCGTGGTAATGGTAAGCCTGGGCGGGGCGGGTCTTTTATAGTATGGTAAAGGCTTGTTAATTGCGCCTTAATTGATTAACTCGATATGGCTGAGAGCCTTAGGTCGAGTGGCTAGGGCTAGAGAACAGGGCGGCCATTGTTCAATGTCCGTGATCTGCTGGGTGTAGGTGGGTTTTTGCAAAATACAGTAGCCTTGCTCTCAGGATTGGTAGCGGAAAGGTGTGCCGATCAGGTTGGAAGGGTGCCCCTTAGGTCCGCTCGAGTGCGAGTGTTCGCATCTCTGAGGATTGGTGCGCATGCGCGGCGGTGTGTGTTCCGCGCATGCGCGAAGGTGCAGCGTTCAGAGATACTTACCGCGCATGCGCGGGAGAGCGCTGTATCTCTACACAGCTCGCCTGGAACCACGCAGGCGAGCCCTTGTGAACCAAGTGAATGTGTAGATACAGTGGAGCCATGGAATTATTATATGTCTTATGCATTACTGTTACAAAGATCAAACAACATATTTACTCATAAAACTCCACAAAAATTCACTGGATTGGAAATTGTGGCTGCCCTTAATCAATAGCAGCTGTTCAGAGGGAATCCCTCTGTTTTTTCAAATGTAGCACACACATAACCAGGTAATAGTACATATTTACAAATTCTGCAGGACAGCACCAGCTTGCAGGTTGTTATGATTGCTGGTGGGAAGAGGTGGTGTTTTTTCTTAAATTTGATATTGTATTTGAGTCACGGACAGTAACTCGGCAATGGATGTTTTATGCCCTGAATTGCGACCACGGAATATCATCGTTTAATCCCGTAAGGTGTGTGCCCAAGCGATAGACCCACCGTTGTTCTTTTGCCAGAAGGTCCTTGTCATTCCCATAAGCCTCTATGACTGTCCATTTCAGTTCATCTATACTATGATTCATTGTGGCATAATGGGAGGCCATTCTTGTCGTAGTTTTTTTGCAACGTACGTTGCTGCGATGTTCGCCCATTCGTATCTTGACTGGTCTTGTGGTCATGCCAACATATTCTTTCTTACACGGGCAGGTGATCAAGTAGACCAAGTTCCGGCTGTTGCAATTGGTAAAGGAACGTTGTTCCCATGTGGATTTGTTCGAAAAAGTTATATTATGACTCTTTTTTGTGTATTGACAAGATGTACAAGAGCCACACGGGTGGTGCCCTCCAATAGTTGAGATAGCAGAGGGTCTCTCATTGGTGAGTTGTTTTGGTCTCGTATGGACCAGCAGATCCTTTAAATTCTTACCTCGCCTGTGTGCAAACATGGGTTTTGGGAAATTCAGCTTCCCGCAATTGAGAATGTTCCAGTGTCTATTCACAATTTTTGTGATCTGGTTCGAATTAGTGTTGTATGTTGTGACACAGATAGGGCGTTGGTCTTGTTCTTTTTCTACTGTAGGTTCCAATAGGGCATCTCTGTTATTATTCCGTGCCCTCTTGAAACCCTTGTTGACTACCTTGCTTGGATAGTTCCTATTACTGAGCTTGGTTTTCAAGTCAGCTGCTTGGGTTTTAAAGTCTTCGATAGCACTGCAATTACGCCTCAGACGGAGAAACTGTCCGTAGGGTAGATTGTCGCGTAGATGTCGGGGATGGAAACTGTTATATAGCAACAGGCTGTTTTTAGCCGTAGGTTTAAAGTGAGTAGATGTCTCTAGATTGCCATTAGACGGGTAGATATTTAGATCAAGAAAAACTAGGTTTTCATTTGAGGCTGTGTGGGTAAACTTGAGGAACCGATCTTGTTGGTTAAGCCAAGCCATGAATTGGACCACAGAGTCTTGGTCACCCCTCCAGATGACTAAAACGTCATCTATATATCTTTTCCATGCGACCACATGGTTCTTATAGGGGTTCTGGTCGTTCAGGATTCTGGTGGCTTCAAGGTGGTGCACATAGAGCCCTGCTAGGCTCGGCGCACAGGTGCTGCCCATGCTCGTGCCGTGTCTTTGTAGGTAGTATGTGTTCTCATACATGAAGAAATTTTTCTTCAGGGTCATGGAGATGCATTCTAGGACCACTTGTCTCGGAGTGTGGTATAACCAAGGAGTTGAGAAAAGAACTTCCTCAATTATTTCAAGAGTCTCCTGGTGGGGGAGACTCGTGTAGAGGCTCTCTACATCAAGTCCCAGGAGGAGGTCCTGGTTGGGGTCAAAAGGTATCTCCTTAACCAGCTGTAGGACTGCTTTAGTGTCCTTAAGATAGGTACTGGTCTTTTGTACTATCGGTCTCAGGAAGGCATCTGCAAATTTTGACAGTGGTTCAAGGACTGATTGTATTCCGGATACTATAGGGCGCCCTGGTGGATATGGGGCGTCCTTGTGGATCTTGGGGATGGTGTAGAAATAAGGAGTTTTTGGATTCTTTTGAATCAGAAAATCACTCTCTTGTTTCGTTAGCCAGTCGTGTGCCAATGCTTCTTCAATCATTATGAGGATACAGATCCTGACTTCTTCAGTCGGGTCTTCCCTTAGTATTTGGTAATTGCGTCTGTCCTCAAGTAGTTTCCTGCACTCCCTATCATAGTTGGTATATGTTTGTATCACCGTTGCTCCGCCCTTGTCGGCAGGCTTAATAACAATGGTTTCATTATTTGCCAGTTCATGCAGGGCCGTTCTCTCAGCTGTGGAGGTGTTGTTAAAGACATCACCCCCGTCAGTGGTTAGCTTCTCCAGATCTGCCATAACTGCCTTTTCAAAAGTTAACAGTTCAACTGGTAACATAGAGTCTAGAGGTGTAAAAGAGGACTTGTTTTTTAGGCCTGTATCTGTTGGGACAGACGTTTCATTGTTTGAGTCCTGAAAAAAAGCCTTTAGCTTCAGTTTTCGTGTAAACTCTTTCATTTCCTGGCAGAGTTTGAATTTATCCATTTTGTGTGTGGGAACGAAACCCAAGCCCTTACTTAGGACATTCTCCTGGGCTTCCGTTAGTAGGTGGTCAGATAAGTTTACTACTAAGTTCCCCGACTGGTTGACGCTGTTTGACTCCGGGTTGATACCCCTAGGGGTGTGGCTGGCTGTTGATTCCAGTGTACCTGTGTACCTCTCCGATTGCGGCCCTTTCTTGTTCCTTGGCGCTGGCCTAAAAAAGGCGGCTGGCCATAATGGTTGAAAGGGAGCATTTGTTGGTCCCAAGGTGGGAATTGGTTTCCCATGAAGACAGGCCCTGGTGGGTATTGCATGAAACCGGGAGGGCCTTGCATGAATGGAGGTGGTCCTTGATATGGGCCCCAACCTCTCCCACCTCGTGGGTAGCCTCTACCAGAGAATTGTGTACCACCTCGTGTACTCTGGTTGCTGTTCCTACTGGAGTTCGATCCGTTAGAGCTAGTGTCCGACATGTCAGTGTCTTGGTCAGTGTTCTGATTTTTGGACACATGATCTTTTTTGATGTAGGGGTAAATACGTTCATGCGTAAAGTTCTCTGTGTCTTTTTTGTGTTTCTTATATTTGTTCTTTTTGAGAGTGCATTCAAATTCTGTCATTTCTTGATTTAGTTCCTCCAGTCTTTTTTTCAGAGCGGTTGGGGATAGGTAGCTCTTTATTTTAACTTCTAACTGGGTTATCTCTATTTTGAGTTCTTGTGTTAGTTTGGTTGCTGTTTTTACTATCAGGACTAGCCAGTCCCTAGTGCACTTCCAGCTTATTAGAGACCAGTCCCTCTTGAATTCCAAATCATGTGTGAAAATGAATGGTTCGTTTTTCACTATTAGGCCAGAAGGGGCCGTTTTTGATTTCAAATACTCGGACATGAGAAGCCCATGTAGAGCTGTCTTTATTTGGGTTCTCCTAAGGGCTGCCAACTCGTCCCAGTCACCAGCATTGATGCCCGGTTCAGTGTTGCTCAGCCCCTCGAATGGGCGTAGGTTTGCTAGGATCCTATCGACCTGAAAAGAGGTGGTGCGACACGGAAGCATGACACCAAGGGCCCTTTTGGTGTGTGAGGGGTATTTTAACACACTGAGTGTATTCCAACACCATCGGAATATATACTGAATACTTGTTTCAGGTGGTCTCTGTTGATTATTTATGCTTTCACAAGAGGAGGATTAGCCCACCGCGGTGCCGTGTCGCACCACCTCTTCACTCCCTTTTTTGATATTCCTTAGTTTTGAGACAGCGCGCAGCTGTGGGAGTTTTGTCGCTCCATTTAGAGCCCACCAGAATTTCTGGACGTGAGTAGAACAACCAACTCGGTACTTTCTACTTCTTTTTTCCTTTTCTCTTCCCTACACACATAGTCCCAATTCTCTACGCACACACATCCAGCATACACACTTCTTACTAGTCGCGATGGAGGAAGCTGGAGGCCTCGCATTTGACGATGAGGAGGTCGATAGGATCCTAGCAAACCTACGCCCATTCGAGGGGCTGAGCAACACTGAACCGGGCATCAATGCTGGTGACTGGGACGAGTTGGCAGCCCTTAGGAGAACCCAAATAAAGACAGCTCTACATGGGCTTCTCATGTCCGAGTATTTGAAATCAAAAACGGCCCCTTCTGGCCTAATAGTGAAAAACGAACCATTCATTTTCACACATGATTTGGAATTCAAGAGGGACTGGTCTCTAATAAGCTGGAAGTGCACTAGGGACTGGCTAGTCCTGATAGTAAAAACAGCAACCAAACTAACACAAGAACTCAAAATAGAGATAACCCAGTTAGAAGTTAAAATAAAGAGCTACCTATCCCCAACCGCTCTGAAAAAAAGACTGGAGGAACTAAATCAAGAAATGACAGAATTTGAATGCACTCTCAAAAAGAACAAATATAAGAAACACAAAAAAGACACAGAGAACTTTACGCATGAACGTATTTACCCCTACATCAAAAAAGATCATGTGTCCAAAAATCAGAACACTGACCAAGACACTGACATGTCGGACACTAGCTCTAACGGATCGAACTCCAGTAGGAACAGCAACCAGAGTACACGAGGTGGTACACAATTCTCTGGTAGAGGCTACCCACGAGGTGGGAGAGGTTGGGGCCCATATCAAGGACCACCTCCATTCATGCAAGGCCCTCCCGGTTTCATGCAATACCCACCAGGGCCTGTCTTCATGGGAAACCAATTCCCACCTTGGGACCAACAAATGCTCCCTTTCAACCATTATGGCCAGCCGCCTTTTTTAGGCCAGCGCCAAGGAACAAGAAAGGGCCGCAATCGGAGAGGTACACAGGTACACTGGAATCAACAGCCAGCCACACCCCTAGGGGTATCAACCCGGCGTCAAACAGCGTCAACCAGTCGGGGAACTTAGTAGTAAACTTATCTGACCACCTACTAACGGAAGCCCAGGAGAATGTCCTAAGTAAGGGCTTGGGTTTCGTTCCCACACACAAAATGGATAAATTCAAACTCTGCCAGGAAATGAAAGAGTTTACACGAAAACTGAAGCTAAAGGCTTTTTTTCAGGACTCAAACAATGAAACGTCTGTCCCAACAGATACAGGCCTAAAAAACAAGTCCTCTTTTACACCTCTAGACTCTATGTTACCAGTTGAACTGTTAACTTTTGAAAAGGCAGTTATGGCAGATCTGGAGAAGCTAACCACTGACGGGGGTGATGTCTTTAACAACACCTCCACAGCTGAGAGAACGGCCCTGCATGAACTGGCAAATAATGAAACCATTGTTATTAAGCCTGCCGACAAGGGCGGAGCAACGGTGATACAAACATATACCAACTATGATAGGGAGTGCAGGAAACTACTTGAGGACAGACGCAATTACCAAATACTAAGGGAAGACCCGACTGAAGAAGTCAGGATCTGTATCCTCATAATGATTGAAGAAGCATTGGCACACGACTGGCTAACGAAACAAGAGAGTGATTTTCTGATTCAAAAGAATCCAAAAACTCCTTATTTCTACACCATCCCCAAGATCCACAAGGACGCCCCATATCCACCAGGGCGCCCTATAGTATCCGGAATACAATCAGTCCTTGAACCACTGTCAAAATTTGCAGATGCCTTCCTGAGACCGATAGTACAAAAGACCAGTACCTATCTTAAGGACACTAAAGCAGTCCTACAGCTGGTTAAGGAGATACCTTTTGACCCCAACCAGGACCTCCTCCTGGGACTTGATGTAGAGAGCCTCTACACGAGTCTCCCCCACCAGGAGACTCTTGAAATAATTGAGGAAGTTCTTTTCTCAACTCCTTGGTTATACCACACTCCGAGACAAGTGGTCCTAGAATGCATCTCCATGACCCTGAAGAAAAATTTCTTCATGTATGAGAACACATACTACCTACAAAGACACGGCACGAGCATGGGCAGCACCTGTGCGCCGAGCCTAGCAGGGCTCTATGTGCACCACCTTGAAGCCACCAGAATCCTGAACGACCAGAACCCCTATAAGAACCATGTGGTCGCATGGAAAAGATATATAGATGACGTTTTAGTCATCTGGAGGGGTGACCAAGACTCTGTGGTCCAATTCATGGCTTGGCTTAACCAACAAGATCGGTTCCTCAAGTTTACCCACACAGCCTCAAATGAAAACCTAGTTTTTCTTGATCTAAATATCTACCCGTCTAATGGCAATCTAGAGACATCTACTCACTTTAAACCTACGGCTAAAAACAGCCTGTTGCTATATAACAGTTTCCATCCCCGACATCTACGCGACAATCTACCCTACGGACAGTTTCTCCGTCTGAGGCGTAATTGCAGTGCTATCGAAGACTTTAAAACCCAAGCAGCTGACTTGAAAACCAAGCTCAGTAATAGGAACTATCCAAGCAAGGTAGTCAACAAGGGTTTCAAGAGGGCACGGAATAATAACAGAGATGCCCTATTGGAACCTACAGTAGAAAAAGAACAAGACCAACGCCCTATCTGTGTCACAACATACAACACTAATTCGAACCAGATCACAAAAATTGTGAATAGACACTGGAACATTCTCAATTGCGGGAAGCTGAATTTCCCAAAACCCATGTTTGCACACAGGCGAGGTAAGAATTTAAAGGATCTGCTGGTCCATACGAGACCAAAACAACTCACCAATGAGAGACCCTCTGCTATCTCAACTATTGGAGGGCACCACCCGTGTGGCTCTTGTACATCTTGTCAATACACAAAAAAGAGTCATAATATAACTTTTTCGAACAAATCCACATGGGAACAACGTTCCTTTACCAATTGCAACAGCCGGAACTTGGTCTACTTGATCACCTGCCCGTGTAAGAAAGAATATGTTGGCATGACCACAAGACCAGTCAAGATACGAATGGGCGAACATCGCAGCAACGTACGTTGCAAAAAAACTACGACAAGAATGGCCTCCCATTATGCCACAATGAATCATAGTATAGATGAACTGAAATGGACAGTCATAGAGGCTTATGGGAATGACAAGGACCTTCTGGCAAAAGAACAACGGTGGGTCTATCGCTTGGGCACACACCTTACGGGATTAAACGATGATATTCCGTGGTCGCAATTCAGGGCATAAAACATCCATTGCCGAGTTACTGTCCGTGACTCAAATACAATATCAAATTTAAGAAAAAACACCACCTCTTCCCACCAGCAATCATAACAACCTGCAAGCTGGTGCTGTCCTGCAGAATTTGTAAATATGTACTATTACCTGGTTATGTGTGTGCTACATTTGAAAAAACAGAGGGATTCCCTCTGAACAGCTGCTATTGATTAAGGGCAGCCACAATTTCCAATCCAGTGAATTTTTGTGGAGTTTTACGAGTAAATATGTTGTTTGATCTTTGTAACAGTAATGCATAAGACATATAATAATTCCATGGCTCCACTGTATCTACACATTCACTTGGTTCACAAGGGCTCGCCTGCGTGGTTCCAGGCGAGCTGTGTAGAGATACAGCGCTCTCCCGCGCATGCGCGGTAAGTATCTCTGAACGCTGCACCTTCGCGCATGCGCGGAACACACACCGCCGCGCATGCGCACCAATCCTCAGAGATGCGAACACTCGCACTCGAGCGGACCTAAGGGGCACCCTTCCAACCTGATCGGCACACCTTTCCGCTACCAATCCTGAGAGCAAGGCTACTGTATTTTGCAAAAACCCACCTACACCCAGCAGATCACGGACATTGAACAATGGCCGCCCTGTTCTCTAGCCCTAGCCACTCGACCTAAGGCTCTCAGCCATATCGAGTTAATCAATTAAGGCGCAATTAACAAGCCTTTACCATACTATAAAAGACCCGCCCCGCCCAGGCTTACCATTACCACGGAAGCCACTGACGAAGGAGGAAGCACTGAGGTGTGGGGGTTGAGTAAGTACGGCATAGCCGACAGCACTGACCTGGAATAATTCACCTTAATTGATCTAGTGAAAAGGACCCTATCTAGTTCCTGGGGTTACTATTTTTGCCTTTTTTTCCATTCCTCCCCACAGCTGGACCCTCTATACCCTTCGCCCAGCTTGGCTCATGGGGCATTATTCCCTCATTCTAAAAGTATGTATATCTGGTTGGATGGACATCTCACTGCAAGTTTCTGATGCTCCACAGTGTTGTGTGTATATATATGTGTGTCTCCTTTTTCCCATTGCTATCTATATTTTGTTCTTTCTACTGTTATTCTTGGTGGCCACATAGCCCTGGCTAGAAATCCTTGGCTTGCCAGTCAACACGCCCAGAATTTTCTCTCTCATATTTTCTCTCTCCATATTCGGCAAAAACCTGGTCCCCCCAAGAAATCTTTGGCGTACCATGTAAATAGCTTAAGTGTGTTTCTTTCCCCACTTTTTGTATTTTCCTTCCATACAGGTATTCACTAGTAAAGCGCATTGGGATCCGCGCTCCTTCTAATATCCTGTGTTCTTATCCTTTCAGGCTTATATCATCAGTAGTACTGAGCGAGCTTTTTACACGTGTATCTATTAAGTTAATTCATACACATTGATCCAACACCACTACTCTCTATCTGTGGGAGCACATTAGTGAGTGACAGGGGGATCTTTATACCCGGTCCTGACGAAGGGGCATGTCGCCCCGAAACATGTTGACCCACACAGGAGAGCAAGACTAGTAACCCGCTCTTGCCCTCCGCCTCACCCCTTTTAACGATACCAGCCAGTGCCTATTAAATAATTTTTTCTAAACACCAGGCCAGGTATCTTTTAACTTCACTACTATCACTCCTGACCCCACGTACACTCACTCCATCATCACTCACATAGTACTCACTAAAAGGTGCTCCGGCGTAGCCGCTTGTCGCAGCACTGCCCCGTCCCGCAGCGGGGGCGGGAAGACCCCGATGATGAAGCATGACACCAAGGGCCCTTTTGGTGTGTGAGGGGTATTTTAACACACTGAGTGTATTCCAACACCATCGGAATATATACTGAATACTTGTTTCAGGTGGTCTCTGTTGATTATTTATATTGTTCTGTAAACTGCTGCATGTGTTGATCAGTAGCTATATGAGTAACTATATGGGTTATTGATTGATTGTCCAAGTATTTGTATGGGAGACTGAGTGTGTGTGTGGCTGGCTGGGAGATGTGTGAATCTGTGCAGATCAATGTGTACTTGTATCAATGATTATATAAAAGAGTAAGTATGTGTTAGTATATGTTTGAAAATGTAAGGTACTCTATGTTTAAATGGAAAATGGAAAAAATAGAAAATGGAAGTGTGATTGATTCTTTACAGGACTGACTAGGTGTATGAGTAACTCCATGGATGAGTGGCAGAGTGTGAGTGTCTGTATAGGTGTATGAGTGCATATGATAGTGTTGTAAAGATGAGTGATTGTATGTATGAATGATTGTATGGGTGAATGAGTGAATGTGTGTGTAAACATAGGAATCAGTGAGTGCGTATGTAGTAACTAGTATTGGTGTGTCAATGGTTTAAAAAATTATATTCTGTATTTAACACTGGGTGTAACAGAGGTTATATTAAAGTGTGAAGAGATGCATTGTATTGTCACATGAATGATATCATCAGTGATGTGACCATTAATGTCAAATGAGATGTCATCAGTGATGTCATCAGTGATGTCATTTGAGATGTCATCAGTGATGTCATCAGTGATGTCACTGACCATGTCATGAATGATGTAATATGTGACATCATCAGCAGTGGATTGCGGGTGCGCGATATATAGTTAGTGCAACTAACTATATATGGAATTTCAATGGTTTTGTGTGAGTAAAATAAGGTTTTTTAAATGCTAATTCCTAACTATATATGGTCTATAACCTATGGTTTTTTCAGTGAATTTTCAAGGTTTTGTAAATGCTAATTCCTAACTATATATGGTCTATAACCTATGGTTTTTTCAGTGAATTTCAATGGTTTTTTAATAGCAAATATCATAAGCTGTCGAATGTCAAGTACGTGGTAAGTGAAAACATTTTCGTGTTTATGCACACTGATCTGCTTTGAATGGTGCCCCCCCCCCTCATTTCTATTAGGAGTACTCTCTCTTTGCAGATAGTGAAAGGTAGTTAACGCAGGCCTTTGCCCCCGTTGTAATACGTCGTGCCTGCTTCTCTCTCCATTTGATTGATTGTTATCCAAGCATTTACTGTTTTAGAATTGGTTCTCTTTGGTTCATTCTCTATTTACAAACAGACACAGAGTCGCAATACTCTGTTTAGTCTTTGCAGATAACGAAAAATCGTGTAAAAAAAAAGAAAAGGAATCGAGCAAAATCAGTAGGCCACTAATGGGATCTCTTTTTGACCTCGCTAAAATAGAAACATTAGGAACAACCCCTCATGACAAATACAAAACTAGTGAGATGAACTGAACTCCACACAATGATGGCTGCAAAACAGCTCGGCTCCGCCACCCACCCCGCCCAAAATAACGATAAAGAGCGGCTGCCATGATTGGTTGCGGAATGGCCACGACGGAGCTACGAAATGGTGGTGCTCTCATGCTAACCCCAGCTTCAGTCTGAAACATCCAGAAACACTGTAGACTACCAATTCGATCAGTTCCGGTAGCGCCCCAATGTAACCCGGTAGAGAAGAACTAGCCCTCCCCTCTTTGACTGATGGTTCTTGTTGCCTGTCCCTTCTGTTGTCATTTAACAGAACTATTTAGCCTGCTGAAAGGGGTTGTGTTCCGACCGCTGGTTGGTGGAGACATTTTGACTATATTCTGGACCTGCGTTGTCGCGTAATGCGTCATATGACGCGCCGCGTTAGCGCATCCGGAAGTCATCCGGGGCGCGACGCGCAGCGCGTAACGTAAGCATAACAAGTCATGTGACTTGTTAATAAAACTTTTCATTGGTTCATTTTACTTTTCTTATTCTAATGATGAAAGGCTTGGTCATATGACCTAAAAATTACGCTTTTTATTACTTCCGAACATTATTTTTTCTTAAATATATGTTATAATGTTCCAGGCTAATGTACTTTCCCGGAAAATTTACAACTGTCCTGCAAGTAAAATATATTCTTTTTTCGAGAAAAAGAGCGTTTCTTCGTCCCATGACGGAGCCGTTGAGCAAAAGAGGGTCGACCTGCTGTCTTAGTCGCCGATACGCCTGAATATGAGATTCTTATCGATCACTTTATGTTGCAGGAGTAGAAAACACAACAGCCCTTGACCATTTATCTTTACTGCGTTCCTGCGTATTATACCTTTTACCCTTCATGTAATTGGTCTGCTTTATTTCACTTGCCTTTTAATGATTCTAAAACAGTGACTATTATTAAAAACTTTACCAATGTATATACTACTACCATGTTTTCTTTTAAAAACCTTTATTGTGAAAATGTCATTATACAAATACGTGCCTATAACCACGTGGGCCGGCCACGGAGAAAACTGTAATCGTATATGATGAGTAGACATTTACACTGTAGAGGAACGTAACGGGCGGGCCATTAGGTTGCAAGAACTAAGGTGTCTAACAGTTGCGGAATCGGTGGACGTACATTTTATAATTAAAATACGACAGGGCCAGTTACAATAAAATTATCTAGATATACATTTGCGGGCAAGTACCATGGGTGACGTTAATTCGAACTTTCAATAGTACAGTAATCAATAACACATCAGAACTTAATATCAATAGGGATGTCGAAATATTCAATCAATTCTCGTCCCCGCCCGCCATATGCTTCAAAACTGCATACGTATCTCGTGATTTCAAGGTTCTGCAACCAGTACACAACAAGGAGTTACGAGTCCCATTTATTCCGGCGCCATTTTAGGCGAGGACGGGCAGGTCCAGGATATAGTCAAAATGTCTCTACCAACCATCGACTATGATGATGTTCATATGCTGTATTTATTAGAGTAACACTCATCTGTCCACATGAAATTAATTTGCCACAATCTAAACATGTCATTTTAATCTTTCCAAAGTTCTAAATATTTGGGACCATTTCCCTTGCCTCTGATGCTGTCAGTGCCACTTCTTTGATGAATGTACTGGCAGGTCGGGGGTTCTCCTCCAAATCTCTCTTTTATGCAGCACTATAATTAATTGGTGCCACCTCTCCATATGACGATGCATGGTATAGTTACCATAACTATATTTTTTTTCGGTTCCTCTGGAGAGTACATCGTGGCAGATGAAGCGTGTAACGTACCGGGCATTTACCTTTTTTTGCATGTACAGGAAAGGAAAAAAAAAATCGAGCGTCCGAGTTCTAAAGTGTCCCAGGGCCATTTTAGTAGACCAGGCCCAAATCCAAAGAACAAGCCGCCATTTTGAGAGTCCTGTTGCAGCCGCCTGTCGCTGTAGCATCAAGAGCAGCCGAAACTCAGCTGAATGGCAACTGAAACGGTAAAGGGGCGCCCCACTACAGCAGACGAGCCTCCACCTAGGAAGGCCCGTTCACGCCGCCTCCCCCCCCCCTTCGGGCACCCCACGCCGTTATTCGGAGCAGTATTGTAGGATGGCCACACCAGTGCGGCAACTTGCTAGACATCACCTCGGTGGTAACCGAATCTCAGCGCCTTGTGGTGTCTTCTATTCAGAAAACATTGTTGTGCTGCCTTCGACCTATTCGCCGCAAGTGCGCACGCAACTCAGCTGCATAGCTTGCTAGACACCACCTCGGTGCCATCCGGATCTTGGAATCTCAGCGCCTTTTGGTGTCTTCTCTTCAGAAAATATTGTTGCGCTGCCTTTGGCCCCATTCGCACATCGGTCCGCTACTGACGCCATCTCACAGGCTAATGGGGCGCCCCACGCCGAGTTTCAGCATTGTAGGATGACCACACCAGTACAGCAACTTGCTAGATATCACCTCGTGCCATCCGGATCTTCGCATCTCAACGCCTAGTGGTATCTTCCATACAGAAAATATTGTTGCGCTGCCTTAGGCCCCATTTGCACATCGGTCCGCTACTGACACCATCTCACAGGCCAACAGGGCGCCCCACGCCGACTTTCAGCATTGTAGGATAGCCACACCAGTGCACCTTACTAGACACCACCTCGGTGCCATCCGGATCTCGGCGCCCCACTGCAGATGAAGTGCCTCTCAACTATGAAACCACCACGGTGCCATCCGGATCTTGGCGCCTTGTGCTGGTTCCGGCCTATTCACACATCGGTCCGCTACTGACGCCATCTCACAGGCTAATGGGGCGCCCCACGCCGAGTTTCAGCATTGTAGGATGACCACACCAGTACAGCAACTTGCTAGACATCACCTCGGTGCCATCCGGATCTTCGCATCTCAACGCCTAGTGGTATCTTCCATACAGAAAATATTGTTGCGCTGCCTTTGGCCCCATTCGCACATCGGTCCGCTACTGACACCATCTCACAGGCCAACAGGGCGCCCCACGCCGACTTTTACCATTGTAGGATGGCCACACCAGTGCCACAACTTACTAGACACCACCTCGGTGCCATCCGGATCTTGGCATCTCAGCGCCTTGTGGTGTCTTCTATTCAGAAAATATTGTTGCGCTGCCTTTGGCCCCATTCGCACATCGGTCCGCTACTGACGCCATCTCACAGGCCAACGGGGCGCCCCACGCCGACTTTCAACATTGTAGGATGGCCACACCAGTGCGACAACTTGCTAGACACCACCTCGGTGCCATCCGGATCTTGGCGCGTTGTGCTGCCTTCGGCCTATTCGCACATCGGTCCGCTACTGACGCGAACTCACAGGCCAACAGGGCGCCCCACGCCGACTTTCAGCATTGTAGGATGGCCACCCAAGTGCTGCAACTTGCTGGACACCACCTCGGTGCCATCCGGATCTTGGCGCGTTGTGTTGCCTTCGGCCTATTCGCACATCGGTCCGCTACTGACGCCGCCTCACGTGCCAACGTATTTTCTCCGCATTTTATACCCTATGCCGCATAACAGGTCATGTGACTTGTTTATAAAACTTTTCATTGGTTCATTTTACTTTTGGTTTCCTAATGATGGAAGGCTTGATCATATGACCTAAAAACAACACTTTTCATTGGATGAAAACTTTTTTTTCCCCAAACGATGAAAGCCCCACCTTGTTTCTGGATGTTTCAGACTGAAGCTGGCGTCACCATGAAAGCACCACCATCTCGTGGCTCCGTCGTAGTCATTCCGCGAGCAATCAAGGCAGCCGCTCCCCACCAGAAGCCTGCAGGAGTCGGGGGCCCCCAAAACTTTTGATGAATCCTCAAGGCGGAGGGGACGCTTTCGAGAATGGGGTCCAAGACCTAGCAGACAAGCGTCCGATTTGCAAGGTGTCCCAGGGCCATTTCAGTGGACCAGGCCCAAAAAGGAAACAGCCTGCCGCCATTTTGAGAGTCCTGTGACAGCCGCCTATCGCTGCACCGCAAGAGTGGGCGCAACTCAGCTGAATTGCGGCTTTTGACACAGTGGACCAAAAGCGGACGGAATGGCAACTGAAACGGTAAAGGGGTGCCCCACTACAACAGACGAGACTCCACCTGGAGAGGCCCGTTCACGCCGCCTCCCCCGGGGCGCCCCACGCCGTTATTCGGAGCAGCATTGTAGGATACCAAAACCAGTGCGGCAACTTACTGGACATCACCTTGGTGCCATCGTTCTGCTGCCTTGGAACTATTCGCACAACAGTTTGCTACTGATGACCCACCCCCCGCGACGCCCCACGCCGGATGCCGAAATCAGTGAAATCTGGACGTTGTGCTGCGTTGGGACTATTCGCACAGCCGACCGCTACTTCGTTGTTTTTCCCTAAAAATGTTTATATGTTATTACTGTTTTTGTTTTCTTGTATATATTTATAAGTTATTAAAGTTTTATAATCTTACTACTTTGTTGGAGTGCTATATATTTTTAATGTGACACATAATTGTAAAAACTTTGATGTACAAAGAGTCATCCCTGGAATCTTCCGCTTCAGGCTCGGTCCCCTCCCCAATCACAATACAGGATGGTTTTCAGATAATAGGAACGCGTCTGCTGTGACGGATCTCATCGAGTGTGGGCCTTGATCTACTATAACTCCTTTGAAGAGGGGTGATTCTTTACAGCTGGGGCCATAAACTACATCTGCAGGGCTAGCTGATACCCTAGGACCGGCCTGGACAATCGGACACAGAGGAAAAGGAGTGTCAGAGGGTGCGGTAGTGAATAGGGCGAAAGGGAGGTGTCGGGCGGGCACAGGGTGTGATTCTCAGTGAAGAGCAGCGCAGATGGGGGGTGGTTTATTACCCATGCATAAGACAGAGAGCGGGGGTGACCACTGCCTGGGGGAGATGCTTGCGAGGGTGGGAAGCCATGCTAAGGATCGACAGCGTGCAGAGAGTGGGTCTGGTCAAGGCATCTAAAATGACTGCAGTGCACGACAAAAGTGTGGCATTTGAAAAAAGGCAAGATGGCGCAGACAATGTTTTTCAACACTTCCTGATTTCCTTCGAATCGAACGTTAACAGACGTTGGGGCATATTACCAAAGTTAAGCGATATTTATCCCTAACGATCCTTAGCAACGAATTTTTTACCGCTAAGCATCTTCGCAAATACGATAAAAAACGACCGCAATGCATTAATATCGCTGAAAACTCAGCGATATTCATGCATTACCGAGCTAATGCTCTTAGCCATGTTATCCACCTCCCATTGGATAACATGGCTAAAAACTGCTCAGGGCAGGTGGTAGCTTTTGGAGATATTCGCGCTTATCGCGAATATTTCCAAAAGTTGGTAATAGGAGATAGCGATGTTAGCGACTGTTTCCAGTCGCTAACATCTTGGCATGCCCACTTTGCATGTCATTAGTGATAAATATCACTCACATGCAAAGTGGGGCCCAAGATGGTCGCTATCTCCTACTAGCCGTCGCTAACTGGTGTTAGCAACAGCTAGGTAATACAGAGATAATTTTATCTCCGCGAAGCGGAGCGCTGTTACAGATATATATCTTGTTTTTGAACGTTAATTTCTCAAAATCCACTGAAGCACATATATTGAGACCTAGCAAAGGCACATCGAGCTACCAGTCCCTACAATT
The DNA here is from genome assembly GCF_964261635.1 of Lissotriton helveticus. Taxonomy (NCBI): domain Eukaryota; kingdom Metazoa; phylum Chordata; class Amphibia; order Caudata; family Salamandridae; genus Lissotriton; species Lissotriton helveticus. The sequence continues at coordinate 912,046,186 of NC_136071.1, read as the reverse complement.
TTGCCAAGTTTCGTGCAAATCCATTCAGCCGTTTGATTACTATTATTATTTTTTTTTTTGCCCCGCGGGGCCCTTTTAAAACCTCCACATCAAACCTTAGAGGTCAAGGAGGATCTACTATGCCCCCTTATGGTCATTTGCCCCTTCGCTTTGGCCTCCTCTTGTCTCTCGATCCTACCGAGAGACAAGATGGCGGCCGCTACGGACTGTTTGCAATGTTTACAGACGCCGGAGAACCAATCAGCTTCGCAAACCTCCGTTACGCGAAGCGGAGCGCTGTTACAGATATATATCTTTTTTTGAACGTTAATTTCTCAAAATCCACTGGAGCACATATATTGAGACCTAGCAAAGGCACATCGGGCTACCAGTCCCTAATATTTTACCAAGTTTCGTGCAAATCCATTCAGCTGTTCGATTATTATTATTTTTTTTTTTTTTTGCCCCGCGGGGCCCTTTTAAAACCTCCACATCAAACCTAGGGGGTCAGCGAGGATCTACTATGCCCCCTTATGGTCATTTGCCCCTTCGCTTTGGCCTCCTCTTGTCTCTCGATCCTACCGAGAGACAAGATGGCGGCCACTACGGACTGTTTGGAATGTTCACAGACGCCGGAGAACCAATCAGCTTCGCTTCACAAAGCTCCGTACCGCGTAAAGTCCGCGAACCGGAGCGCTGCCCGGTCCGCTGTTACAGATATATATCTTTTTTTGAACGTTAATTTCTCAAAATCCACTGAAGCACATATATTGAGACCTAGCAAAGGCACATCGGGCTACCAGTCCCTACAATTTTGCCAAGTTTCGTGCAAATCCATTCAGCCGTTCGGGCTAAAAGTGAGGCCAACCGCCCTATGGAAAACTCAATGTTAAAAACACGTTTTGGGACCCCCCTTTTTTCTCGGCCCCCCCTTGACGAACCCCCCCAAATTTTCAAGGGCTGCTCAGAAACAAAATGTGCCATTTTCCTGAAAATTTCAGCCAATTCCGTCCACAAACGCCAAAGTTATTAGACATAGAATTTTCAAAAATCCCATAGAGAAAAAATCCTAACTATATATACCTACTGGCGACCGCCAGTAGGTAATATATAGTTATGTATCCTTGATTATGGAACTCCCTGATAATACAATTCGCTGATACCAAGTCGAACTTCATTACTTGGAAAACAGATTGCTTTCATTTCACAGTTATTTGCAGATCCAACCATCCCCAGCTTGTAGAAAGTGTTTGCCTTCTGTTTATTTGTTCAAGCTATACAAATCGAATTCTTGTTTATTTTTAAATTACTAACGCTGGAAGCCTTCTGTGTATTTGTTGTTCCTAAAGTGAATCTTGCGCTTACTGCACAAGCTATGCAGAGTGATATATTGATGTTTGTGAAAAACAGATACTAAGGGAGGGTAACACTTGAAATTGCATGAAAAAGTATTGCACCAAATGCAGTGATTTTTACAAAACGATTGGTAAATTCACTAGTAGTCACTAGCAATAGTTGTGAGCATGAGGTGCTGAAAGACGACAGAATTAGGTTATGGCAACAAAAAAAAACGGATTTACAGATTAGATTTCTCTTCTGTTTTTATACAACTCGTCACCAGAAACAAAGGTCGTGTTCAGCGAGTACTATTTTCATGCATTTTTTTTGTTTAACACATATTTTCATATGACAAAAGAGGAAATGATTTCTAAACCAGACGCTTCAATTGTTAAATCTGTTCACCACTTCGGCAATTAAATTATTTATTTTGGAGCTTCGTAGAATTTAGCATTAATATTAAGAATGAAGCCTTTTTTGTGGATGTCGATTCACAAAAATGCCTGGAGGAAATTGACATCCTACAGTCTTTATATTTGACCCCTTTTTTCACTTTAGCTACATTGATATCTTATTTATGGCTTAAAAGGTATGCGTGTATATTTGATCAAATAATTCACGCTCTGAAAACCCTTTGGTAACGTGATACTTTTATATAATGGGGAGGGGGAGTGAGAATAAAACAGAGTGTTTATATTTAATGCACATTTCGGATATATGTATGTTGACATCTTAATTGTGTAGAAATCTGAGGCCTTCAAGACTGATGTTAAATTATTTGCTGAAGGGATAATGAAGGGATAATGAGGAGAAATACAGGCAATTATCCCACCACCCTATGGAACCTCTTATTAGGGCCTGTGGATGAACAAAGAGATGATTCGTGCAATTTTCTGTGAATAGAGTTGTTTTAAAATGTTTCCAGGGTCGGATCCAAAATTGTTTGATTCTTTTCACCTCTCACATTATTGCACTCTGGGGATCAGTTGCATTCGTAAAAACAATACATGGTGAAAGTGCTTTATGCTCTGTTTCTGTTGCTTGGGTAACAGGGAATAGAGCAAAGTGTATGCCAGTCAGAGGTGTATAAATAATTGTAGACCAGGCACACGGTGGGGTAAAACATCAAGGCATTGCAAAAAAGTAAAAAAAAGTAAAAAATCGGAAATACAGTATGGTATTTTTTTATTGTTTATATTCGTTTTTCTTAGGCATTTTAGTTTTTCATTCAGAAAACATGTAATCTGTTGAAAAAAACGAGCAAACAGATGTTGCCATGTATACTGTTTTTTGCTTTTTTAAAGGATACTAAAAGAACAAAATCACATCAGACCATCCCAAAATTGCAATTAGGTAGAGCTGTAAGACTTATCAGCTACTTTACTTAAAGACTGAAATCGAGACTAAATGTTAAAAAATTAAAAAAAGTAAAAAGATAGTCCTTACCGTAAGAGTCCAGTAGGAATACCAAAATTCAATGACATCCAACCCTGAAATATAAAACTCTGTGGATAACTGTAAAATATTCATTATTTATGTTTCCCATCATGAAGGAAACAGCATGATAAAGACGTGTTTAAACCGTGTGCTTTTTTGAGACAGAGCAATATGGCTGCACAATCGTGAAACGTACTCATGGGGCATCCGCGTGGAGAACCTCATGAGAGGCGCTCAAAAGGCTGGAAATTATCAAGCATTTGCAATGCAATAGGTCTTGCATTTGTTAAAGTTAAAGCTGTTTAGCGTTAAAAATAACAGTGTTTTTTATTTTGGCATTTTTATAACAATGCTAATAGCGCTATGTAAATACAATAACTCAACTGCAAATAAAAAAAACAAAAGTAAAAAACATTGCCATTTTGAACGCCAACAGCTCTAACTTTAACAAATGCTAGACCTATTGCATTGCAAATGCTTGTTTTAAATACTGCTGGTGCTGGCTGCAATCCCAGACAGTCCATTAATGTTGTGTACTCAGGGCAGCATCTGTCTGGCACTGTTTACACAACATTAATGGGCTGTCAGAAAGAGCCCAGGCCCCTAAAATGAGTGTACACTGGCACATATTAACCACAGGGCACAGTATTTCCTCCCCTGTGCAGAGAGCAGTGTCATACATCAGTGGCGGTGCGGGTGTCGGGGTGGACGCAGGAGAAAGGTGGACAGCATACAGGTGTGCTGGTACTATAGCCTCTCATCATACTGGTGAAGTTAAGCCGAATACCAGGCCCTAACACGCCACCTTTACATCCTATTGCACATTTCAAGACCTTCTTTGCTGAAAAAGTGCAAAGGATTTATCAATCCTTTCCACTTGCGGCCCCAGATACCCTCGTGTTACCCGCTAGGGATGAGTATAGCCCCACGCTCTCAGCTATTCCAGCGATGTCCGAGAAGGAACTCACTAGATTGGCCAGGAGAATCAAATCCGGCTCCCCTTCTGACCCTATGAGACCGCCCCAATTTAATGAACCACTTCTGTCTTTCTGCCAGCCGTTATGTCAAATACTGAATCTGTCTTTCTCTATGGCCATGGTGCCGGCTGCCTGGAAAGAGGCCTGGGTATCCCCTATTATTAAGAAGCCCACACTAGACACTTTAAAACCCGAGACTTTTAGACCAATCCCTCTTCTTCCCTGGGTGGCCAAGATTGCTGAAGCTCATGTTAACAACTCTCTATCCCAATTTCTGAGTTCTCATAACATTCTGGATCCGTCTCAGAATGGCTTTAGGCCTGGCCACAGCACGGAAACGGCCCTGCTTGCCACCACGGAGCATCTTCGGTCTGTCCTGGACGCCGGCCAAAGTGCAGCGCTGATTTTGCTGGATCTCAGCGCTGCCTTTGACACGGTGTCACATGGCATTCTTCTCCATCGTCTGGAGGCAGCAGGGGTCACGGGTACGGCTTTAGAATGGTTCCGGTCATTCTTGACAGAAAGATCTTTCCGTGTGTCGGCCCCCCGGTTCTCTCTCAATCCCATACGATCGGACAGGGGGTCCCACAGGGCTCAGCATTGAGCCCATCACTGTTTAACCTGTACGTTCAACCTCTGGCTGCTGTTGCCAAAAGATGGGACCCAGCTTGTTATCACCTTAGCTGAAGGACCATCAATGGCAGCTACCAGTTTTAGAGACGGGTTGACAGCAGTGGCTCAATGGATGACTAGTAATTGCTTACAACTTAATGCGAGCAAAACAGAGGTTTTGCTGGTAGGAAATAATGCGGCTCTCTGGAATGAGCACTGGTGGCCAGCATCCCTCGGCCCTATGCCTGTGCCTAAATCGGAGGTAAAGAACCTTGGGGTCTGGATGGATTCTAAGCTCAGCTTCCAGACCCATACGAAGAAAGTCGCTGCTACCTGTACAGGACTACTAAGGGGTTTTAAACCCCTACTAAAAATTTTTGATCTTGCGGTCCGACAGCTTATTGTGCAGTCCACAATACTATCGCGCCTAGACTACGCCAGTTCTCTACTTTTAGGGGCCAATAAAGCGGAAATTCGGCGACTGCAGCGAGTTCAAAACTCTGCAGCCAGAGCTCTGATAGGTCTTCCCCGGCACTGCTCGGTCAGAGCTTCAATTCAAGGACTACACTGGCTTCCAATTGACAAACGGATCCAGTTTAAAGCTCTTTGTCTGTCTTTTAAGATCCTAAAACTGAGTAGCCCATCTCTCTTGTGCGATCTGTTAAGTCTTTATGTCCCTCAGCTTCAGCTGCGCTCCTTTGGACAGTACATGGCGTCTGTCTCACAGTTCAAACGCTGTCGGGCAGGAGGGCGGTCTTTCCGTTTCTTAGCTGCCAAGCTTTGGAACTCTCTGCCACTACATATATGGGGCTTGGAGGATTTGCTCGTCTTTCGAAAGGCCATTAAAAACTTTCTTTTCTCTTCTGCATAGGCTATGGATAGGGTTGCGATGGTTTTTCCTCCCTAGATTGTTGTGTGTATAGATCTGATAGCACCGGGACGCCCCTTTGCTGGGGCAGCTGTGCGCTCTAGAAAATGACAAACATAACATAACATAACGAGAGCACTAACATCATGGGGCCTTGCCCCCAGGAGGGGGGTGAGGTGAATTCTGGGCTTGAAGGCATATTTGAATCTTTGACACAAGGCGAAGATGATGCCAATGGTCTGGAAGCTGTGTACTGAAAACTAACAAATATATCCCAAGTGGGGTTCATGTTCTCAGGGAAGATGAGGCGCTCACTCTAGTCAGGGAGTGGATGTGAGGGGACATGCATGTGCAGCGGTGGCAACACCTTTAGAGCAGCCACGGCCCGTGGAGGGAGTTACGGAGGGGCAGGGAAGCAGGGAGGGGGAGGGGCAGGGTGGAGGGTGCTAAAAACCGGCATATGGATAATTGCAGGTAAGTAAACAATTTAATTAATAAAACGAATTTGGTAGCGCGCCTTGCATCGCAAAATGCGATGCAGTGCACGGTACGAAATTCGTGGAGAGCGAGGCCTGGTGGACATTGTGGGGTGATCTTGGTGACTGGCGAATGCTCCTGGCGGAGGTGGGCCCGCGAGACACGAGTGTGGAAGGCTATTCCTTGGCAGTAACTGTGCGAGGTCCGGCAGAAGGGTGGGGACATTGGCATGGGACATTAGAGGCTTTGTGCCTTGGATACGACTCGGACAACGGGCGGCTGTTATAATTCCGGGAAGGGGGGCCCACTTCCTACGACACAGCAGAGGCCGAGTGCAACGCTTAGGAGGACTGAGACCTGCCATGACCAGAGGAGGAAATAGCGGGGGGACTTCGAAACAAGGTCCCATGGACAAATTTGCGGGCCCAAGCGGAGGTTCAGGAGCCTCCAGAGGCCCCCAGACATCGGGGCCGGACAATGCCGCCCTTATGGCGGCGATCACGCAATCCAGAGATATGTTAGACGCAAAGATTGGGGCGGTGGGGGCTGATGTTACCCTCTTGCGCCAAGACCTACGGAATGCTGTGACCCACATTACTGAAGCCGAATCCAGACTATCGGAGGTGGAGGATGGCATGGCGACCTTAAAGAAAAAAGTGGCCAATATGGAGGGAATTCAAAAGGGTCTGGTGCTCCGAGCCGAAGATGCAGAAGGGCGGGCTCGGCGCAACAACCTGCGCTTTATCGGCTTTCCAGAAGGCTGCGAGAAAGACAGCATGGAGGGTTTTCTGACACAGTGGTTGGAGGGGTGGATGCCAGCGGACTCCCTCTCCCGCTGCTTCATAGTCGAGCAGGCACATAGAGCGCTTCTCAAGAAGCCGCCGGTGGGTGCCCGCCCGCGACCAGTGATAGCGCGGCTACTCAACTACCATGACCGGGAAGCTATCCTGCGGCAAGCACGAGTGAAAGAGCCCCTCCTGTATGACAATCAGAAGATCCTAATATTTCCGGACCATACTAAACAAGTACAACAGCAGCAGCAATCTTTCACAGCAGCCAAGGCACGCCTGCGAGATCTGAAGATTCAATACGCCTTGCTCTTCCCGGACCGTCTACGGGTGGTGTATCGGTCCCGAACCTTTTTCTTCAATTCACCCGAGGAAGTGTTTAACTGGACCGATGAAACCGTTAGAGTCCGATTGCACACTCTGCCTGGACAAGACTCGGACTCCTCCTCGACAACGCGTCACGGCAGCCTTCCCGGAGATCGCGAAGTGTGAGCAACTGGAGGTCCCGGCCAAAAAAGAAAAATTCTCCCTCTCGAGAGGGACAGGACGGAGGGCCAGATGTACCAGACACCCGGAAGCCAGATCCTTGAAGATACTAGGGAAGACTTGAGGATACTTTCTGCAGTTACTCATATATGGCGGGCGATGCTGTACAGTTCCAAACAACCTGAGATGGGATGGGGGTGGGGATGGGGGGGGGCGATGATTTGGCGGGCGGACACGTCCCTCGAGTTTAGAGAAGTTTATTGCCTCTAGGGGATAAGTTGGGGGGTTGAGTGGGTGGTTCATGGGGATCCATTGGAGTAGGTGGCTCCCGGCCTCCCATTGGGGGTCGGAGCGCACCTTCATCACGACAGATACTTCACCGTTGCTGAGGTATAGGGAGGGGAGGAGGGAAGTTGAGGGGTTGTTTGACTGGGGGTTGCTGGGGGTTGAGGGGGGGAGGCAAGGGTTCGGGGGGGGGGCAGTCCTCTACAGCACGATGGTTCATCAAGTTCTAGTGCAGGCAGGTGTGCAGTCTCGGTCCCGATACCCGGACAATTGGAGTTACAACCGATAGATGGCGGTTAGCGTTCCCAAACCTGAGGCCCTCAGGGCGACGCTGCGAATAGTCAGATGGAATGTAAGGGGCATGCTAGATAAAATAAAGAGGGGCGCTGTGCTGAAACAAGGGAAGAAAGAGAAGGCAGATGTCCTACTGTTGCAGAAGACCCACCTCCTGGGCACTAAAGCCCTAGTTTGCAGCGTTACGGATACCAGCAGGTGTATCATGCTGGTTTCTTTAGAGGCTCCAGAGGGGTGGCGGTTCTGATTCACCGCAGGGTGTCATACGTCCACTCGACACAATGGGCAGATGCTCAGGGCAGGTACATATTTGTCAAAGGAGTGATTGGAGGGGAACCAGTGGTTTTCGGTAGTGTGTATGCTCCTCCCCCGCTGCAGTGGTCGCTTGTGGAAAAACTGTTCACCGTCTGGGCCGAGATCCCGGACACGATGGCTGTCATTGGGGGTGACTGGAATGATGTTATGAATAGTCAGATGGATGGCCACAGACCCGGTGGTGGACAGACGGTGGGCGCCCCTACCAAGTTGAGTGACATGGTGAGAGGAATGGGCTGGATGGATGCATGGCGCTATCAACATACACATTGCCGGGAATACACATATGTTTCTGGGGTACATAAATCCTTTTCAAGACTAGATTACCTGTTTGTCCCCTGCGCTTGGATTGGGAGGGTAGACTCGACGGCTATACTGCCACGTGGTCTCTCTGACCACTCCCCTATTACTATCAATATCCTCCTGGACAAGAGGCGACTGCCGTTCAGATAGCGTCTCTCTACTTGGCACCTGCAACACGATGACTACCAGTCTCACATGAGGGAGGCCATAGCCCATTATTGGGAAGATAATGAGGGATCCGGGACGGATGACGTGACCCTCTGGGAGGCACTGAAGCCCACACTCAGAGGAGTAGATATAGCCTGGTGTGTGGTAGCCCGCAGGACACGTAGGGAGGGCCTGGAGAAGGTGGCGGATCGGGTCTGCGAATTAGAAGAGCGGTGCACGACGACTGGGAATGACGAGGACGTGCGCTGTCTGTTACAAGCGCAGCAGGACTCTGCGTCCTTACACCTTGAGGAGTCACGCCAGGTGTGGCTAGCTACACAGAGCAGGATTTACCAGTGGGGAGATAAGTCCAGCACGATGCTGTATAGGCTCTGCCAGGGCACCTTCCAGGCGCAGAGACTGCCGGCTCTTAGAAGCGAGGCCGGTGATCCTTTGTTAGCTCCCCGGGAGATTGCAAACAGCTTTGCGCGCTACTACGCGGCACAATATGCCCCCAGGGAATCTCTCCCAGCAGGTGCAATTGATAAATTTCTCGCAGACCTCCCACCACGGGCGATATCGGAGGAGGAGCGAGCTTGCCTCGAGCTTCCACTGTCAGCAGATGAATTAGGAAAGGCCCTTGGGGAATTGAATGCAGGGAAGGCCCCCGGTCCCAATTGGTTCCCGTGCGAGTTCTTTAGGAAATACCATTTCCAGCTGGGGGCGCATTATAAGAGGGCGCTGGATGCGGCCAGGGAACGTGGCCGCTTACCGGCGGATTGGAGACATGCTGAAATAGTGGTCTTTTGTAAGCCAGGGAGGGCCCCCGAAGGTAACGAATCATATAGACCCATATCGCTTCTCAACGTTGAGGCGAAGATATTGGCTAAGGCCCTTGCCAATCGTCTCCTTCCGTACATCACTAAATTGGTCCATCCAGACCAGGCAGGATTTATGCCGCATAGAGCGACGAGACATAACATCAGGCGCGCTCAGGTGGCAATGGAAATGATGCGGGCCACGAGAACCCAGGCGGCACTTCTACTGGCTGACATTGATAGAGCCTTTGATTCGTTGAGCTGGGTTTACCTACAAGCATTTCTGCCTCGTCTAAATCTTGGACCCCAGTTTTTATCGTATATTCAGTTGCTGTACACTGATCTGACGGCCTCGGTGAGAGTGGCTGGGGCCGTGTCTGGCGCCTTTCCAATTGGACGGGGAACCCCACAGGGGTGTCCCCTCTTGCGGTATCTCTTCGCCCTTGCCATGGAGCCCTTGGCGCGTGGGTGCGCATCGATGCACAGATGAGGGGCTTCGAATGGGAGGCCGGGCCATCAGACAGGATCGCGCTGTACGCCGATGACGTGCTTTTCTTCCTTATGGACCTCAATAGGTCAGGACCGAGGGTACTGGAAATTATGCGGGTGTTTGGGGAGGTATCAGGGCTCAATCTGAATGTGCAGAAGTCCACACTGTGGACACTGGGGGGCACTACGGAGCTGGGTGCCTGGGCGTCGGCCTTGCAGGGGGCGACTGGGGCCTTAAATACCTTGGGGTGTTCCTGACGGATATACCTGGAGTCTCGTGGGAGCGAAATGTCGTTCCTGTCTGGGACCGGGTCCAGTCGGACATGAAAACGTGGTCCCGTATGCCCCTGAATCTTTATGGCCGCTCGGCCATTTTTAAGATGGTGGCCCTCCCTTGCTTACTCTACCAACTACAGAATTACCCCTAACCTATACCACCGCAGTGGTTTCGTCAGGTCAATTCGGCACTAGACAAGTACCTCTGGGCCTGGGGTGCAGTGAGAGTGGCTCTTCGTACTTGTTTCCTCTACACATATTGCGGCGGCTTAGCATCATCGGATGTCCTGTCCTATTATCAGGCGTCCCACTTGTTGGTATTGAATGAGTGGTGGTATGGGGCACGGGGAGAACCAGCCTATGCTCTGGAGAGATATCTGATGGATCCAGACACCCTACACACTTTGTTGTACTCAGCTGGGAAGAGAAAGAGGCTCCCGATGGTCACGCAGGTGGTCTTTCAGGTCTGGCGACGGGCGCTTCATCATATGGGATGGTGGAATAGACTGACCGAGGAGACTCCACTGTGGCAGAACGGTCGTTTACCGGCTCTGGCATCCTTACAGGGGTTTCGCGGCTGGGACGCAATAGGAATCTCGGCGTTGGGCCATGTCATGAAAGGCACGACCCTAAAATCATTCCAGGAGCTGAGGGACGAATATAGTATGCCCCAGACCCAGTTCTTTAAATACTTGCAGTTTCGACATGCCATCTCCCCCGCACTGGAGGGACTAGACTCCTTACCTGAATTCAGCCCTCTAGAAGCTAAGGTTTTCATGGGTGAATTGGAAGATAAGAAGATATCCCGCATCTACCAATCATTAGTTACACATTGTTCCTCCTCCCTTGATAAGCTGCGGACTACATGGGAGGGTGATGTAGGAGTATTAGTAGAAGAGGATTGGAGGGAGGCCCTTGTTGCCCCAAGGGGCGCGGCCGTAGCCGTACGATTACGATTCATACAATTTAAATACTTACATAGAGCCTACTATACTAGAGAGAGGCTGTGGCGAGCGGGTTTGATTGCGTCCCCTGAATGTCTGAGATGTGGTCGAGAGGTGGGCACCTTCCTGCATACGGTATGGTCCTGGGGAGCACTGGAGAGATTCTGGACAGGTGTTTGGGTCTGTTTGGCTGAAGTGTTGGGTTGGGAGCTCCCCCGTACACCGAAGCTGGGCCTTCTTCATATCATGGCACAGGTGGGAGGCAACCTCTATAAACGTCACTTGCTGCTCCTTGGCCTCACCGTGGCCAAGAGGGATATTGCCCGTGTCTGGAAGGACCCTAGGGCCCCTCCGGTGGGAGTTTGGAAAAAGGGGTTGGATTACTGTATGGGGCTGGAGCGTCCAGTGTTTGAGGCCCGGGGGTGCCCCAGGAAACACTACAAAATATGGAAGAGATGGGCAGAGTACAGGGGACTGTGGCTGGAGCCGCCAGCACGGCGTGATGTAGATGATGGACTGGTGTTGTGCGAACCTGTTACATAACTTTCTTCTTTCTTGGACCCAAGAGGACATCGTGCAAGGGGCTAGGGTGGGGTCCGGGTGGGGGTAGTTAATAAGGGGACGGGGAGGTGGGAGAGTTGTGGTAATTATGATTCATTGAACAAATGTATTGATTGCAATTCTATGCATTTTGATCATATGCTCACAGCCCCTCCGGTGTTCGGAGTACTGTGGTTTCCATGCAATCTCTCTTAAGAAAACAATAAAAAATTTGTTTTGAAAAAAAATATCGACTACCAGAATATCGAATTCCTATCTACAAACAGGTAAGTACAAAAATATCGAATCCAAAATATCGCAGTAACTAATATAGTTTGTTAAAATATCGAATTTTGAAATGTCTTAAAAGTAATGTAAAATTAATGAAACAATAAAAATAATTAAATAAAACATACTTAAAAATACTTAAATAACTTTAACATTAATAAATAATGAATGTTTTTTTTTTAAAACACGCATTTTTATTTTTTAATACATATATATATTAACTTAATAATATTAAAAAATATTCATTAATTTTTAGCGTAGGATAGCGGGAGGGTAAAAATTACCTAGGCTAGCGGGAGGGTAAAAATTACTATTCCCACTCCAGTGAGTGCAACAGTAGGGAAAGCATTGGATAGCGGGTAGGTAAAAATTACTATTCCCACTCCAGTGAGTGCAACAGTAGGGAAAGCGTTGGATAGCGGGAGGGTAACATTTAAAAATTACTATTCACACTCCAGTGAGTGCAACAGTAGGGAAAGCATTGGATAGCGTAGGTGTAAAAAATACTATTTCCACTCCAGTGACTGCAGCAGTAGGGAAAGTGTTGGATAGCGTAGGGGTAACAATTACTATTCCCACTCCAGTGGGGGCAACAGTAGGGAAAGTGTTGGATAGCGTAGGGGTAAAAATTACTATTCCCACTCCAGAGAGTGCAACAGTAGAGAAAGTGTTGGATAGCGGGAGGGTAAAAAGTACTATTCCCCCTCCAGTGATTGCAACAGTAGGGAAAGTAATGATCTAATAATTAAATATATATAAATTAATTATCATTACTAATAAAAATTTATTAAAAAGTAATTACCAATTACAAATTGTTTGATAATTAATAAATTATAAATACGAATTTTTTTTATTTATTAATAATTAATTACCTATTAATAATTAATTAACAATAGATTAATGTTTAATACCAAAAATAATAAGTAATAAAAAAGATTTGTCAATTAATAAATAACAGCAAATTAATTATCAATACACAAAAATAATTTCAATAATTACTTAATTACAATTAAATTACTTCCCACCCTATTCCCCTATAAACCCACAACCCCCTCTGAATAATAAATTAATAAAATTAATATAATTATCAATTAGTCAATAAATACAAATTAATTACCAATTAATAAAAATTAATTAACAATTAATCATTAACAATACATTAATTATCCATACCAATAAATACAAATAAATAATTACTTAATTACAATTAAATTACTTTCCACCCTATACCCCTATAAACCCACAACCCGCTCCAAATAATAAACTAATATAATTAATATAATTATCAAAAAATCAATTAATAAAAATTAATAAGCAAATAATGAAAATTAATTACTGATTAATGAAAAATATTACCATTTAATAATTAATTAACAATACATTATTTATCAATACCAATAAATAAATATAAATAATTACTTAATTACAAATAAATTACTTCCCACCCTATCCCCCTATAAACCCACAACCCGCTACAGAACTTAAACGCAAAATTAAATTTAAAATAATTTATAATTCCTAAAAATATATATTTAAGTTCTATAATTAAATTACTTCCCACCCTTTTCCCCTATAAACCCACAACCCATTACGGAATTAAATTACGCAGAAATTAAATAACATAAAATGAATTACTTTAACAAAATGCAAACATACATTACAAAAATAATACATACTTTTAACACATATATTAACACTTAAAACACTATAAAAAAATCAATTTTTTTTTAACAACCATATTAGGACTGTCGATATAACTAACTTCGATATTATGAAAATCGATATTTTTTACCTGAATTTCGATATTCTTTACCACTATATTTTTGTGGCTCGATATTATGTCCACTCAATATTTAAAACTAGATATTTTGGCAATTTGATATAAAAAATTCGATATTGTGACTGTTCACCGGGGGGTAGGAAGAAGCAGTTGCAAGGCGCAAGGGCTGAGGAGGCATCTAGTGACAGGCTGAGTGATAACGAATAACTTAGGCAGGGTCTATCTAGGTCTCAAGAAGTGTTTATCTCTGTTTCTTAATTCAGTAAGGTACAGCACTGTTCTTATTGTTGAGGTTTCACATGTAGTTTGCACTAGGTCTATGGCGGGCGGTCAGGGGAACAGTGTGCTTTGCTATTTCACAATGATTTGACCCTCTGATTTACTCTTGGCCACCCTGCTTTCTGCGGGGGTGTATGCCAGCGACACCCCGCCCCCAGGGAGATTTCCCGCCTGTTGGTTTACCCTAATTGGGGTACAACTCATCTTAGAGAATGTTAGAGTGGGAGGGTTTCCCACAAACTGTTTGGAGGGGTTTAAGTGGGTGGGGTGAGGAGGAGGGATGACGATTGTTAGGTTGGTAGTTAGTTACATATTCCATAGCCCAGCACACATTTATTTGTACACCGAGCTCCAGATTCCATCAACATTCAATGTACATGTATAGTTGGCATCAAGTCAAATGTAGTATATATCGGTGCACCAACTTGTCTTCAGGGGGTAAGGTGCTCATGGGCCCCACGTCTGGAAACTGCATAGGTTCAAAGATGTGGTGTAATGACTAGTCTATGTTTTTTAACATGGAACATTCGTGGCTTAAACGATCATAGAAAGACATGTCAGGTTCACTCTTATCTAGTAAGAAATCATATTGATGTGTGTCTGCTGCAAGAGACGCACCTGAACACCAAACCATCTACTAGGTTACAACACAGACGTGGGGAACATGTCTATTCCTCCGTCTATTCTAATTACTCTCAGGGGATGGCGGTGCTGGATGGGTGGGGACTAGACTGAAAAGAGAGCGAATACCACACACACCCAGAGGGAAGGTACATCACATTACTGGGCGCCCTATGCGGGACCTGGGTGGCAGTAGTGGCAGACTACAGGCCTAATGTGGATACCCCAAATTTCTTCCAGGGTTTATGGGCCAGAGTGCGGGCAACAGAGTGTGCCACTATTATCTGGGAGGGGGGAGTTAATGAGTTTTTAGATGACACATTGGACAGGAAAGGGCAGTCCCTATCCCTTCACCCTAACGCCATCGCTGCACTAAGGGACATCATATCGGATGGCAACCTAGTGTACGTATGGCGCCAGCATCATCACCTAGTAAGGGAAGGTACATGCTATCACAATTCCATTAGGCCTGGTCTCGATTGGACTTTTGGTTGGTGTCGAGAGACGTGGTGACATGGACATGTGAAGTATCACACCTCCCGAGATCCCTGTTGGACCACGCCCCAAGTTTACTGCGCCTGGTGATACCAGGATCCCCCGCCAAAATGTTCAGTTGGCGGCTTACCCCCGAAGCAATCGTAGACGAGGCCTTTAAGGAGGAGATTAGAGGGGACATAGTGGAGTACTTCATGCTGAATGCTGGCTCGGTAACAACTCAGGCTTCCCTATGGGAGGTATTTAAGGTGGTAATCGGGGCAATGCATAGCTCGACAAGCCAGGGTGCTGAAAGCCATTAGGGGTACTTTGGAGTCCCTGGACTAGCAGATTAAGGAGCTGGAACCACAATTCTATACCACTAATGATCCCACTCTTATGGCGTCATTAAAAGAGACGCTGCTTGAGTTTGAAGACGAGGCCCAGCGCGAAGTAAATTTCCTCGGAAAATATACACAAGCCAGAAGGTATGGGAAGGTACACAGGCCTGGGACCTTAGCAACGTTGCTTTGCCCTCACGCTTGACTACCTATGTTACAGAGATTAGGGGTGAACCTCCTCAAGTAACTAGAGGCCCGCAGGCAATACTAAACAAATGTACTCAGTTTCACGCCACAATATATACGACAACCGAAGGTCCTGTTCAAGATAATCTCAAGCCATTTTGGGATTTGCTTGAGTTGCTGTGGCTGGAAAGGGGGCACAGGGAGTACCTGGACGATCCCTTTGCCGTGGAGGATGTGATGCAGGTGATTAGGCGCCTCTCATCGGATAAGGCCCCGGGATCCGACGGGTTGACCACAGTCTTTTACAAGGCATACGTCGAAGAACTGGCCTCACACCTTATAACGCTTTACGAAGAGGCTCAGAAGTCGGGTATCTTACCGCCCTCAATGTGAGAGGCCAATATAATTACTTTGTTGAAACCTGGGAAACCCGAAGACGAACTTGACTCTTACCATCCACTTTCATTGATAAATGTGGATGTTAAAATCCTTTCAAAACTGGACGCTAATTGCCTGCAGCCTGTTCTCCCACTGATCGCCTGCCCAGAGCAATCTGGTTTTATCCCCAGATGCTCTACATATCATAACCTTAGGACCTTCTTTTCTGTTGTGCATTAACTCCATCCTGAAACGAAAGATGTTGCTATCTTCCTGGATGCTACAAAAGAATTTGACACGCTTGAGTGGCCCTGTCTCTTTTTAGTCCTAGAGAGAATGTGTTTTAGTTCCCTTTTTCTCAGTCTTGTGCGACTGCTCTACATGAGAACCCTCGGCCAGAATCAAAGTTAATGGTATGATATAGGACCCGTTCACAATTTCACGAGGCAGGGATGCCCGTTGTCCCTGTTGCTCTTCGCAATCGCAAAGGAGCCACTGGCGGCTTGAATCTGGCAACATCACACCGCTAGAGGCCTAGGTTTTAGCTCGAGGGGCCTTCCAATTTCATTATATGCAGATGAGGTATCTCTATACATTTGCGATCCAGAGACGAACACAGCCCCTATCCTCCGTGAATTGATTAAATTCGTGGTCCTGTCTAGTGTCTCCATAAACTGGTTGAAATCCACAATACTCCCCCAGACCGGTACCACTACGTCCGTTCCTCTCGACTGCCCATCAAAGTGGGCGGATGGCCCGTAAAAATATCTTGGAATTTGGTTGAATAGGAACTTGCAGGAAATCTGGGACATGAACTTCGGGCGCACAGTGTCTTGGGTGGATGATAAGGCCACCTCATGGGCAGGTCTCCCTCTGTCTCTGGCTGGGAGAATAGCCATCGCAAAAATGGTGGTACTGCCTAAACCTCTGTATCTCTTTGTCAACATTCCGATTCCCCTTACGCAAACTTTTTTGAACGCCATACGCTCCTTATTAATATCCATGTTCTGGGTGGGTGAACAGGCGCAGGTCTGGTGGGAACTTTTGACCTTACCACTGTCCCAGGAGGGTATGGGTGCTCCGGACAACGAATTGTACGCTCTTAGTGCACAGGAACCGTTTTTACATTTTTGGGCCCACCCAATCCCCTTTCAGCCCCGCACAGCTGTGGAAACGGATGTGGCGGCTCCAGTTCCCCTCCAGGTGGCTCTTTATCAGACATATAAGAGGCCTTGTGGAGACATTGCTACGGTGGAAACATTGAGGTGGGCTTGGGATAAACTACACGAAAGAGCGCATTTAAAAATCTTATATGCTTCGTCCATTCCCCTAGCACACAACCCCATGTTACCCACAATGGGAGCGGGTGCGAGTAGGGTACTGGCACAGATGTTGGGAATATGCACCTTCGTAGACCTCTACCCAGGAGAAGTGTTTAGAGCCCCCCCGAACCAGTGGAGGAACACACAATCGTTCCTCCAAATTATTTTTCTATCACAAAATTATGGTCACGTGTAGGCATTACATTATACATTCCCCAACTCTCCACCCACATTGCTTGCCCTTGAAAACGTACTCAAGACTGACTCTCCTCGTAGACTCATCACGAGGATTTACAATAACATGCAGAATTCCGCCCCCTTGTTAGTGCAGCGAGCCTTTCAGGAGTGGAATTTAGAACTGCAAACAGCGATAACTGAGGAACAGTGGCCATGTTGTTGCAATCAGCTAACAGCCTTGTCCCCCAACTACAAGCTATGCATGATTCATTTTAAATTTCTCCATAGATTCTATACGACCCCTTCCCAGCTTCACTGTGATGGAGCGAGGTTCAGAATGATATTTTGTTCTGACTCGCAAAGTTAAACTTCCATAAAACCGTAATTGTATTAATCAGTGTGTGGTGAATTATTAACCAACTTAGGGGCCTATTATGATTGCGGTTTTTCCGCATCCTCCGGGCCGGCGGAAGCCACCGCCGGCCCGGAGGATGCGGAAAAACCGCAGCGGACCCACCAAAGACCCACCGCCACATTAGGATGGCTGGTGGGTCCTGGTTTCCGTCCACAGCTTTTCCGCCGCGGTTGGCTTACAACCGCGGCGGAAAAGCTCTAATATGATGGCGGTGTCTCTCAGACACCGTCCGCCATATTAGGAAGGGCTTTAAAAAATGCTTTTCCGCTGCGGGTTTTCCACCGCGGAAAAGCATGTGTAACTTCACTGCGGGGGCCCGTTGTGGGCCCCCTAGGTGAAGGGGGTTGGGGGTGCACATGGGGGGTACCTATGGTACCCCCCTGCATTTGTATGCAGAAATCGGCAGGCACCGCACGGTGCCTGCCGCTTTCTGCATACAAATGCAATGTATGCATTTTTACCATTGCGGCGGATGCAGCTTGAAGCCGCACCCGCCGCAATGGTAAAAATAGAGGATGTGACCGCCAGGGTGGCGGTCACATCCTAATTGCACAGGAGGGAACTCCGCAGGCAATGCGGAGGTTCCCTCCTGCTCTATGGTGGCGGACGGACTCAGGTCCGTCCGCCATCATAATCGGCCCCTATGGTTTAAAAATGCATATACATCAGAAACACGAGGGACTAACTCATGTGCTCTTTTGTTGCAAATGCAAGTGCGTAGAAAATAATAAACTAACCATGTCTATTGTCTTTGTCAGTATTAAATGTGGCTGTTTAACTAATGGCATGTGCTTATTTGTGTGCTTATGTTATGTCTTTATGTCTTTTCTGTGGCAAAAGCTCATGGAGGATTCTGCGGCCTAAAAGAAGAAGGTAGATATGAAATGCAGCTTTGTGTGCACAGCTAGGTAACATAAATTAATGGGTTAATAATTAGCAAAGGAGGTGGGTAACAGAATGGGTCTCAATTCCTAATTAATTGATGTCTTGTGTTTGTTTAAATAAAAGTTTTCGAGTGAGGCCTAAAGGCACATTGAAAAGATGGCGTTTTCGAGACCTGTTCAGAAAGAGCCTTGCATTGAAGTGGAAACTTTTTCCACGTTGACAAGTTTTTGCAAATTCAAATAAACTGTGCTAAACGTGCTCTTGGAGAGAAAGATTCAAGGACAGGAAGCGGCAAGTTTGCCAAGCCAAGGAAGTCATGTACTGTAGCTCAAGCGAAAGTAAAATTTTTGAGGAAGCTGCGTGATTCTAAAGTACAGGACAATGGTCTCTAAGATAAGCTCGATCTAGGCTTGGAGAAAGGTGATGACACAATGGGCCAGATGTAGGTAATTTCGATTTACCGACTCTTAAATACCGACTCATACCGAATCGGTATTTAAGAGTCGGTAAATTGGAAGGAGGCAGATGTAGGTAAAAAATTACCGAATCTGCAAGAGTCGGTATTTACCGATTCTGTAAATACCGATTCTGTATTTCCCATTGATTCCTATGGGCCTTGAAGCCCATAGGAATCAATGGGAAATACAGAATCGGTATTTACAGAATCGGTAAATACCAAATCCTGCAAGGGTGCAGGGGGTGTCACTTTGACACCCTCTAGCACCCCAAGTACAGGCTAGTGTGACATGTGGCACACATACATGCCCTAAGGGCATGTCTGTGTGTCACATTGCACAGGTGTGCATGCACAGGTGTGCATGCACACCTGAATTCGGTATTTTACCACCCAATAGGATTGGGTGGTAAAATACCGACTCTTAAGGGCCTGTGCCACTCTTAGGAGTGTCACCTACATATGGATTTACAGAATCGGTATGTTTACCGATTCGGTAAAATACCGAAGTGGTAAATTTACCGAATCGGTAAATATACCGATTCTGTAACTAACTACCCACCTACATCTCAAAAGCCAAATACCGGTCGGTAACGGCCGAATTCGGCCGTTACCGACCGGTATTTGGCTACCTACATCTGGCCCAATATGAGCTGACAAAAGTCAGCCAATGAGGACACTGGATGGCAAAGAAAAATGTACAATTTAGAGAAGATTATCTAGTCAAAAAGGTATAAAACTTGGCCCCATAGGCAGGAGGGCGCTTCTCGCTTTCCAAATCCTGAAGGGCGTGACGTGCTGTTGGACTCTTTGGCGCACGTAAGGATAGCAGACTTTAATGATTTTCCTTTTAGGTGGAGCAAGTTTTAGACAGGGAAATAGAATTTAGGGAATGGAAACTGTTATTTTCTTAAATTCATGCTGACTGATTTGCCTTTGAAGTGTCCATCTAATATGTTTTCCTCTTAATAAATGCTGCTTTTATAATTGCTAATAAAATAAGGATTCCTAATAAAATGCTCTTTCTTGAATAATAAAGTTAATAAAATTAGATTTTTGAAATGACAAGCTGGTCTTGTTTATTCATGGTCTAGTTACCATCAGCTGATCCATTTACCTAAATGACTTAATTAGAATGATAAATGATAAAAACCATGGTGAGAAAAGATAAACTGCAGTTGTATATAATTATGTAAATAGTTAGTGAATAGTTCGGTTTAATTAGGTCACATGATTCAGGCGTCCAAAAATTGTCTCGTTGGTATATGGGCCTTATGAGTGATTTATGATTAATGGTGAGTATTGTGGAGTTGGGTAGCGTTGGTGAGACAGTTTTTCCTTAAGGGCGCTGGATCAATTCCTTGGCAGCAGAGTTACGGTTGCTATGGTAACTGTCATGCTACATGGTAATTACATAGGATCCATGTTTAACATGTGTTGAGTTTGTTTAGTTGTTATATGTAGTCGAAAGGTTTTTTCCAGCAGTGTGAAAATTCCTAGATGTGCCGGCAAGAGTAGTGTAACAGGTGAAGTTGCACAGTGCATTTGTTCTGTTTCAAAATAGTGGTATTGTCATATCACTAGTGTTGTGGTCATACAGCACAAGTTTAGGGATTCTAGGTGTGAAAGGTAGAATGTATAGTGAGGATTGTCTATGAAATTGTAGCTATAGGGACTTGGAGCCTGTTTTAAAACTCACTGTGAGAAGAGTAGTAGATTTATCCAAGCTTGAGTGAAGGGTAAGGAAGTGTCGTCTATCTTACTGGTGTATGAGGTTTTTCTAGCGTGGGTTAAAGTCCTACCAAGATTCTCATGTATGCATGGTTAGGGATTTTCTCATTTGAATGTGCGTAAATGATTTTGTAATATACGATCGAGTGGAACTTTGAATTGTTACTATATGTACATTCAGAGAGAAACGAGTTCGTTATTACCTGCTAGAAGGGTAGAGTAGTCTTACTTTATCAACGAATATATATATATTCTGTGAGAATAGTGTTGTCTATTCCACGCAAAGAATACCTGAATGACTGAAAAAGCTATCACTATATTTTAGCAAAACAGACAAATGGTTTGTTTTTCTGGAGTTACTAACTGAATTCCATTGAAAAGATTTGTTAAAAATGGCGCTGTGAAAATATTTTGTAAAGGAGGTATCAGTGTCACAGCGGAGCGAGGACAGAGAAGCTGCAGCGGCAGTATACATCACTAGTGTGGCGCTGTGATTGGCTAGCATACGTCACAGTAACCGCGCACTGATTGGCTCATGTGACAAGGCAGGCTTGCAGCTGATTGGCTTATTCCGAAAAGCAGTAATTCTATTGGTTGAACAAAGCAGTGACGTAGCTCAACCTGATTGGCTTGTTGGTGAGTTTCGCGCACGGATTGGTTGGTTTTACGGAACAACAAGGAAATAGTTACGATCCATTCCGAAGTAAGCGGAATTGTTTCAAAACATGGATTATTGTTACATAAAAGAGAAAAAGAAGCTTTCTTGGTTTCAGAAATTGAAAAATAAATTGAAACCTGACAAGAAAATTGAAACGTGAGGTGGAAGATTACTTCATAAGTACAAAACACCTGCAGCCTATATGTTAGGTGAATATGGTTATCATACTTGTCTTTGGATTGAGAATTGGATGGAATATACCAACAATGGTGGTATATTAGCACGGCCGGAAGATGGATTGTTTAACATTAAGGTTATGAAAAACGTAAGAGAAAAAATGATGACTCTTGAACCAAAGCCTAGACCTACACAATTTGAGGCTTTAGCTGAATGGGAGGATGAGATGTTTGAATTGGAACGAGAGAATAAAGGTATAACAAGAGGTACCAGATTGGACATAAATAGGGAAACTCATGAGGATAGAATGTGTCGATGGAGACGTAACGTGTGTGATGGTCTGTATCCAGCGAGAATTAGTGAGGCAGCTATTCAAAACAATGCCCAAAAGAAAAATAATAATGCTGAAGAAAGTGAATTTGAAGATGCAGTTTTAGAAGAGATTTATATTACTAAACCGAAACGGCCTCCTCCTTATCAACCAGCTTGTACATGGTCTACCCCGAGAGTTCCTCCAGGAACTTCTCCAAGTGCCCCTCCTAGAGAAATTATTGATGAGACATCACCCAGATTAAATCCAAATAATGCAAAAACTCCTGAAAGAGTAGAAACAAGATCTAATTCTAGTATATCTGGTGAAAACAGAAATTATGCTGAAACCCCAGTTCAGAGGAGTGAAACCCCAAGAAATGTAATAAGAACAGAAAGATGTGAGGAATTGCCAAATACCTCAGAATATTTCCGATCAAAAGATGAATTAATACAGCAGTTAACTAAAAGCATGGAAGCAGTAACGGTACCAGTAACAATTGGACCTGTTCTTCCAGTATTTGATCAAAGGGAAGCTAGACATTCAGCTTTAACTGTTCCATTAAATGCAGAAATTCAGAAAGTGGCTGAAAATTTTTATTCAGATTTATCAGAAATTCACCAAGAGAAAACAATGATGCCTGACTTAACTTTTAATCAAAGCTTCTTGAATAAAACTGCATCTGGTGGAGATTCTGATTCTGGAACTCCGGAAAAGAGCATTAATAAAATAGATTTAACACATTCTTCACAAAGCTCAGAATTTAAATTACTTGATGTTGCAAAACTGAAAGCAGACTTGGAGGAATTGATTATTGGCACAATTGAAACTGACAGTTTAAAGCTATATCAGGATGATGAATTATTGTTCATTTGCAAAAGCATACAATGGAAAACGAAAACCAAGTATGATCAATCAGAAGAAATGGCTGCTGAATTAGAAATAGATTTAAGCAGGCAGAAAAATTTGCAGAAACATTACAGAGTGGATTTCTCTGAAAAAGACATTGAGAACATGAATACCACAGGAAGAATTATTCATATAAAATAATTAATAGTGTTTCTAAAAAGATTAGGTGAATTAAGTAAGTGGAGAGTAAAATGGACAAAGAAAAGAGAGGAAGACAGACGAGAAAGAGGAGGAGTAGAAAATGAATTTTCAAATAGAGAAATAGCTGGAGGTGGATATGTGCATGTTCCTTGGTCAAGACAGGACATTTTACTGTTTACAAATGATTTTCCTCGGCTGAAAGAAAAACCTGTGGAATGGTATCGACAGGTGGACAGATTTGTTAAGGTTTCAAAAGTTCTGTGGATTGATCTTGATGGATTCTTTGACATTGTTGTCCCGTCGGATCTTTGGACGGAATGTAAAATTTCTATAGATTGGCCTAAAGAAGAACCTGCTCGAGATAAGGTAACAGGTGCTCCTTCAGCAGATGTTATCAATCTGTATGATAAGGTAATTGTATGGTTGAAAAATAAGATTCCCCCAAAAGAAGTTGATTGGGTTCAAATAGATAGAACAAATCAAGAGCCAAAAGAATCAGTACATTCATTCTATGAAAGATTGTTGCTGGTATTTAAACAATACAGTGGTTATGAAAAATTGAGTCAGAAAGATATGAGCCACTTCATTTACAGATTTGTTTATGGCTTAAGACCTGAAATTGGTGAAATTATAAGATCTGGAATAGTTGGCTGGCAATCACTTTCGGTTGATGACATTTTGAGAAAAGCAAAATATTGCAGTGATGAAATAGATGCAAAACAGAAGAAGCTAAAAGAAAAAGCTATGTGGGCACAGGTGAAGGTAGCTGAACAGCAAATAGCAACCCTAGAAAACAAAAATGTTAATCAGAGTCAAGGGAAATTTAAAGGTAATTTTAATAAGCCAAGATTAATGGGAAATATTGAAGAGTTAAAGAAGAAACTCCCATGTTTTAATTGCGACGAAATTGGACACTGGAAGTGCGAGTGTAAGAATCCGCCCAGAAATTTAAAAAATGCATCATTAAATCCACAGATGCAGAATGAGATAAATCTGCAGCAACAGCTACAGCGACAGGTAGTAAATCAGCAGAGTCAGATTCCACAACCGCCACTACCAAATTGTGTGAATGTGCAGAGGTACAATACAGAAACAGGATTCTGCGGAGGTGAACAGGTAAACAGATCGCCAAGAGCGAATGTGTCAAATGTTTCTCAACAGTATTTGTTGAATGATAATGTAGGGAGTGATTCTGAGGATTACTTATGACGGTGCCTGAGAGAGGAGGAAGAGTGTGTGCTTGGAGCCACTCTTGAGGTAGATCAGGCGGGAAACATCCTTTACAACGCAACTTTTACCACGCAGTGCCTTTACGACGCAACTTTTACAATGCAAACCATTACAACGCATTGCGCTGGGGGGCGCTCTAGGATAGGGAATGTGTTTAATGTACTATCCAACACCTTCCCTACTATCCACGGGGACTGGAGTTGGAATAGTAAATTAAACAATTCACTATCCAGCGCCTAAAAGCACAATGCGTTGTAATGGTATGCGTTGTAAAAACAGCGTGGTAAAAGCATGCGATGTAAAAGCATGCGTTGTAATGTCATACATCCAGATCAGGCTGGTCCATTTGTAAATGGTAAAGTGAATGATGTAGAAATCACTTTTCTTGTGGACACTGGTGCTACCCGTTCTACTGTTAGATCAGTGGAAATAGAAAACCTTCCTCTCTCGGGTGAAAAGATTCAAGTAGTAGGTGTAGCTAATCAACAAATTAAAACAGATTTAACAGAACCAGTTAAAGTTGAAATTGGCAAATTTAAAGACAAGCATAGATTTGTGGTTTGTAACAGCAGTCCTGTAAACCTGTTAGGAAGGGACATACTTTGTAAGATGAATTGTAAAATATATTGCTCACCGGATAGTATAGAGCTTCAAACTTAAGAAGAAGATGGGCTTTACAGATTAACTATGTTAATGGTTGAAGCAGAGGAAAGTAAATTATTTCCTGCATTTGATAAAAATAATCTACCTGTAGAATTAAAAGAGACAGTCAATGCTAAAATTTGGGATTTAACTGGAGATTAAATGGGTTTGATGAAAAATGTAGACCCAGTAAAAATAACAGTGAAGCAAGGAGTAGATTTTCCAAACATTCCTCCGTATAAAATGAAGAGAGAAACTATTGAAGGTGTTATACCTGTAATTGACAAATTCATAAAACAAGGTGTTCTAAAAGAAATTGAGAGTAGTCCATGCAATTCACCGATTATGGGAATTAAAAAAACAAACTGAACTTTCAGGATTGTTCAAGACCTGAGAAAGGTTAATCAAATTGTTGTTCCATGTTGCCCAGTTGTACCAAACCCAGCTGTAATTCTTTATCAGATTCCACATGATGCAGAATGGTATACAGTTATAGACCTTTGTAACGCATTCTTTACTGTTCCATTGCATCCAGAGAGCCAACAAATTTTTGCGTTCAGGTTCCAGGACCGTATCCTAGCATGGTGTCGTATCCCTCAAGGGTATACAGAAAGTCCATCTATTTGTAATCAGTTGTTAAAGAAATCTTTGGAAAATCTAGATTTACCTGGAAAATTGACATTAGTGCAGTACATTGATGATCTTCTTGTGGCTGCAAAAACTCGAGATAACTATGTAACAGACACCATTACTCTTTTAAATCATTTGGCAGATGAGGGACATAAAGTGTCTCCTGCAAAATTACAGTTTTGCAAACAGGAAGTGAAATATCTTGGTCACAGAATTGCAAAAGGAATCAGGCAAGTGACAATTGAGTGAATTAAAATGATTCAGGGAATGCAACCGCCAAAAACACAGAGACAGGTCAGAATGTTTCTAGGAATGGTAGGTTATTGTCGCCAATGGATTAATGGATTTTCAGTAATTGCAAAACCACTGCAGAGACTAACAAAAGCAGACATAAAAGACCCGATTACCCTAACAGATATTGAGTTAGAAGCTTTTGAGCTATTGAAGAAATGTTTGTGTGAAGCACCAGCTTTAGGGATACCAGACTATGAGAAGGAATTTGAGCTGTATTGCAGTGAAAGGGAAGGATGTGCATTATCAGTTCTGCTTCAAAGACATGGAAGACTGAGAAAGCCAATAGCTTATTCCTCAGCAGTTCTAGGTCCTGTTGCAAAAGCATTACCAGGCTGCTTAAAAGCAGTAGCTGCAACAAGTGTAAGCCTTGAACAAAGTGAAGGAATAATAAAGGGATTTCCTGTAAAAGTATATGTACCCCATTCAGTTGAAATTCTTCTTACCAGAAGCAAAACACAACATTTGACAACAGGTTGACTAAATATGAAAAAGTTATTCTGGGATCAGATAACGTTTTGATTGCAAGATGTGTGAATTTAAATCCTTCCACATTGTTGCCTGATGGTACTGTAACAGAAATCAGAAATAAAAATGATATTGATCATGAATGCTTGAATGTTTTAGAATATTGCACCAAACCCAGACAGGATATGAAAGATGTCCTGTTAACTGAATCAGATTTTGTTTATTTTGTTGATGGTTCAAGCTTAAGAACAGATGAAGGTGTTCTGAGTGCAGCATATTCTGTCTGTACAGTTTCAGATGTAGTTGAAGCCTCCTGTCTCAAAGGAATTCGTTCAGCTCAAGTAGCAGAATTGATTGCTTTGATTCGTGCATGTGAAAGAGCAAAAGAATTAAAGGTTACCATAGTGACTGATAGTCAGTATGGATATGGCGTAGTCCATGACTATGGTCAGCTCTGGTCTCAAAGAGGTTATTTAACTTCTGCGGGAACTCCTATCAAAAACACAAAATTGATAAAAAGGTTAATCGACGATATACAGCTACCAGAGAAAATTGCTGTCGTGAAATGTACAACAAGGGGTGGTGAGGGACAGAGTCTATGAATTAAGCAGAATACTCTCACCCAGTCAAAAGATCAGGGCTAGATCCAACACCGTTTTTTAGCTCATTGCACCATCCCAGTTTCAGAACCTGGCTGTATGCAAATTAGTCTGTTCCTGTCCCAGTGCATGATGGGAACAGGGCAAACCAAACTACAAAAGCCAATTCTTACACTGGGAAGGAAACAAGCTTCCGGGGACCGGTTTCTGGCATTACAGCCGTCTTCGGCCCGGCTTGCTTGAATCCTGATGGTGCAATGAGCAAGGGACTCATGTCTGAGTATACCCTTCCACGCTTAGGGTGGACAAAAATATTTACAACAAGGGGTGGTGAGGGACAGAGTCTCTGAATTAAGCAGAATACTCTCACCCAGTCAAAAGATCAGGGCTAGATCCAACACCGTTTTTTAGCTCATTGCACCATCCCAGTTTCAGAACCTGGCTGTATGCAAATTAGTCTGTTCCTGTCCCAGTGCATGATGGGAACAGGGCAAACCAAACTACAAAAGCCAATTCTTACACTGGGAAGGAAACAAGCTTCCGGGGACCGGTTTCTGGCATTACAGCCGTCTTCGGCCCGGTTTGCTTGAATCCTGATGGTGCAATGAGCAAGGGACTCATGTCTGAGTATACCCTTCCACGCTTAGGGTGGACAAAAATATTTACAACAAGGGGTGGTGAGGGACAGAGTCACTGAATTAAGCAGAATACTCTCACCCAGTCAAAAGATCAGGGCTAGATCCAACACCGTTTTTTAGCTCATTGCACCATCCCAGTTTCAGAACCTGGCTGTATGCAAATTAGTCTGTTCCTGTCCCAGTGCATGATGGGACAGGGCAAACCAAACTACAAAAGCCAATTCTTACACTGGGAAGGAAACAAGCTTCCGGGGACCGGTTTCTGGCATTACAGCCGTCTTCGGCCCGGCTTGCTTGAATCCTGATGGTGCAATGAGCAAGGGACTCATGTCTGAGTATACCCTTCCACGCTTAGGGTGGACAAAAATATTTACAACAAGGGGTGGTGAGGGACAGAGTCTCTGAATTAAGCAGAATACTCTCACCCAGTCAAAAGATCAGGGCTAGATCCAACACCGTTTTTTAGCTCATTGCACCATCCCAGTTTCAGAACCTGGCTGTATGCAAATTAGTCTGTTCCTGTCCCAGTGCATGATGGGAACAGGGCAAACCAAACTACAAAAGCCAATTCTTACACTGGGAAGGAAACAAGCTTCCGGGGACCGGTTTC
The DNA here is from genome assembly GCF_964261635.1 of Lissotriton helveticus. NCBI lineage: Eukaryota > Metazoa > Chordata > Amphibia > Caudata > Salamandridae > Lissotriton > Lissotriton helveticus. Next base: position 912,018,179 of record NC_136071.1, on the reverse strand, counting down.
TGGCATTACAGCCATCTTCGGCCCGGCTTGCTTGAATCCTGATGGTGCAATGAGCAAGGGACTCATGTCTGAGTATACCCTTCCACGCTTAGGGTGGACAAAAATATTTACAACAAGGGGTTGTGAGGGACAGAGTTTCTGAATTAAGCAGAATACTCTCACCCAGTCAAAAGATCAGGGCTAGATCCAACACAGTTTTTTAGCTCAATGCACCATCCCAGTTTCAGAACCTGGCTGTATGCAAATTAGTCTGTTCCTGTCCCAGTGCATGATGGGAACAGGGCAAACCAAACTACAAAAGCCAATTCTTACACTGGGAAGGAAACAAGCTTCCGGGGACCGGTTTCTGGCATTACAGCCGTCTTCGGCCCGGCTTGCTTGAATCCTGATGGTGCAATGAGCAAGGGACTCATGTCTGAGTATACCCTTCCACGCTTAGGGTGGACAAAAATATTTACAACAAGGGGTGGTGAGGGACAGAGTCTCTGAATTAAGCAGAATACTCCCACCCAGTCAAAAGATCAGGGCTAGATCCAACACCGTTTTTTAGCTCATTGCACTATCCCAGTTTCAGAACCTGGCTGTATGCAAATTAGTCTGTTCCTGTCCCAGTGCATGATGGGAACAGGGCAAACCAAACTACAAAAGCCAATTCTTACACTGGGAAGGAAACAAGCTTCCGGGGACCGGTTTCTGGCATTACAGCCGTCTTCGGCCCGGCTTGCTTGAATCCTGATGGTGCAATGAGCAAGGGACTCATGTCTGAGTATACCCTTCCACGCTTAGGGTGGACAAAAATATTTACAACAAGGGGTGGTGAGGGACAGAGTCTCTGAATTAAGCAGAATACTCTCACCCAGTCAAAAGATCAGGGCTAGATCCAACACCGTTTTTTAGCTCATTGCACCATCCCAGTTTCAGAACCTGGCTGTATGCAAATTAGTCTGTTCCTGTCCCAGTGCATGATGGGAACAGGGCAAACCAAACTACAAAAGCCAATTCTTACACTGGGAAGGAAACAAGCTTCCGGGGACCGATTTCTGGCATTACAGCCGTCTTCGGCCCGGCTTGCTTGAATCCTGATGGTGCAATGAGCAAGGGACTCATGTCTGAGTATACCCTTCCACGCTTAGGGTGGACAAAAATATTTACAACAAGGGGTGGTGAGGGACAGAGTCTCTGAATTAAGCAGAATACTCTCACCCAGTCAAAAGATCAGGGCTAGATCCAACACCGTTTTTTAGCTCATTGCACCATCCCAGTTTCAGAACCTGGCTGTATGCAAATTAGTCTGTTCCTGTCCCAGTGCATGATGGGAACAGGGACAGACTAATTTGCATACAGCCAGGTTCTGAAACTGGGATGGTGCAATGAGCTAAAAAACGGTGTTGGATCTAGCCCTGATCTCTTGACTGGGTGAGAGTATTCTGCTTAATTCAGAGACTCTGTCCATCACCACCCCTTGTTGTAAATATTTTTGTCCACCCTAAGCGTGGAAGGGTATACTCAGATGTGAGTCCCTTGCTCATTGCACCATCAGGATTCAAGGAAGCCGGGCCGAAGACGGCTGAAATGCCAGAAACCGGTCCCCGGAAGCTTGTTTCCTTCCCAGTGTAAGAATTGGCTTTTGTAGTCTGGTCTGCCCTGTTCCCAAGATGCACTGGGCCAGGGACAGACTAATTTGCATACAGCCAGGTTCTGAAACTGGGATGGTGCAATGAGCTAAAAAACGGTGTTGGATCTAGCCCTGATCTCTTGACTGGGTGAGAGTATTCTGCTTAATTCAGAGACTCTGTCCATCACCACCCCTTGTTGTAAATATTTTTGTCCACCCTAAGCGTGGAAGGGTATACTCAGATGTGAGTCCCTTGCTCATTGCACCATCAGGATTCAAGCAAGCCAGGCCGAAGACGGCTGAAATGCCAGAAACCGGTCCCCGGAAGCTTGTTTCCTTCCCAGTGTAAGAATTGGCTTTTGTAGTCTGGTCTGCCCTGTTCCCAAGATGCACTGGGCCAGGGACAGACTAATTTGCATACAGCCAGGTTCTGAAACTGGGATGGTGCAATGAGCTAAATAACGGTGTTGGATCTAGCCCTGATCTCTTGACTGGGTGAGAGTATTCTGCTTAATTCAGAGACTCTGTCCATCACCACCCCTTGTTGTAAATATTTTTGTCCACCCTAAGTGTGGAAGGGTATACTCAGATGTGAGTCCCTTGCTCATTGCACCATCAGGATTCAAGCAAGCCGGGCCGAAGACGGCTGAAATGCCAGAAACCGGTCCCCGGAAGCTTGTTTCCTTCCCAGTGTAAGAATTGGCTTTTGTAGTCTGGTCTGCCCTGTTCCCAAGATGCACTGGGCCAGGGACAGACTAATTTGCATACAGCCAGGTTCTGAAACTGGGATGGTGCAATGAGCTAAAAAACGGTGTTGGATCTAGCCCTGATCTCTTGACTGGGTGAGAGTATTCTGCTTAATTCAGAGACTCTGTCCATCACCACCCCTTGTTGTAAATATTTTTGTCCACCCTAAGAGTGGAAGGGTATACTCAGATGTGAGTCCCTTGCTCATTGCACCATCAGGATTCAAGCAAGCCGGGCCGAAGACGGCTGAAATGCCAGAAACCGGTCCCCGGAAGCTTGTTTCCTTCCCAGTGTAAGAATTGGCTTTTGTAGTCTGGTCTGCCCTGTTCCCAAGATGCACTGGGCCAGGGACAGACTAATTTGAATACATCCAGGTTCTGAAACTGGGATGGTGCAATGAGCTAAAAAACGGTGTTGGATCTAGCCCTGATCTCTTGACTGGGTGAGAGTATTCTGCTTAATTCAGAGACTCTGTCCATCACCACCCCTTGTTGTAAATATTTTTGTCCACCCTAAGCGTGGAAGGGTATACTCAGATGTGAGTCCCTTGCTCATTACACCATCAGGATTCAAGCAAGCCGGGCCGAAGACTGCTGAAATGCCAGAAACCGGTCCCCGGAAGCTTGTTTCCTTCCCAGTGTAAGAATTGGCTTTTGTAGTCTGGTCTGCCCTGTTCCCAAGATGCACTGGGCCAGGGACAGACTAATTTGCATACAGCCAGGTTCTGAAACTGGGATGGTGCAATGAGCTAAAAAACGGTGTTGGATCTAGCCCTGATCTCTTGACTGGGTGAGAGTATTCTGCTTAATTCAGAGACTCTGTCCATCACCACCCCTTGTTGTAAATATTTTTGTCCACCCTAAGCGTGGAAGGGTATACTCAGATGTGAGTCCCTTGCTCATTGCACCATCAGGATTCAAGCAAGCCGGGCCGAAGACGGCTGAAATGCCAGAAACCGGTCCCCGGAAGCTTGTTTCCTTCCCAGTGTAAGAATTGGCTTTTGTAGTCTGGTCTGCCCTGTTCCCAAGATGCACTGGGCCAGGGACAGACTAATTTACATACAGCCAGGTTCTGAAACTGGGATGGTGCAATGAGCTAAAAAACGGTGTTGGATCTAGCCCTGATCTCTTGACTGGGTGAGAGTATTCTGCTTAATTCAGAGACTCTGTCCATCACCACCCCTTGTTGTAAATATTTTTGTCCACCCTAAGCGTGGAAGGGTATACTCAGATGTGAGTCCCTTGCTCATTGCACCATCAGGATTCAAGCAAGCCGGGCCGAAGACGGCTGAAATGCCAGAAACCGGTCCCCGGAAGCTTGTTTCCTTCCCAGTGTAAGAATTGGCTTTTGTAGTCTGGTCTGCCCTGTTCCCAAGATGCACTGGGCCAGGGACAGACTAATTTGCATACAGCCAGGTTCTGAAACTGGGATGTGCAATGAGCTAAAAAACGGTGTTGGATCTAGCCCTGATCTCTTGACTGGGTGAGAGTATTCTGCTTAATTCAGAGACTCTGTCCATCACCACCCCTTGTTGTAAATATTTTTGTCCACCCTAAGCGTGGAAGGGTATACTCAGATGTGAGTCCCTTGCTCATTGCACCATCAGGATTCAAGCAAGCCGGGCCGAAGACGGCTGAAATGCCAGAAACCGGTCCCCGGAAGCTTGTTTCCTTCCCAGTGTAAGAATTGGCTTTTGTAGTCTGGTCTGCCCTGTTCCCAAGATGCACTGGGCCAGGGACAGACTAATTTGCATACAGCCAGGTTCTGAAACTGGGATGGTGCAATGAGCTAAAAAACGGTGTTGGATCTAGCCCTGATCTCTTGACTGGGTGAGAGTATTCTGCTTAATTCAGAGACTCTGTCCATCACCACCCCTTGTTGTAAATATTTTTGTCCACCCTAAGCGTGGAAGGGTATACTCAGATGTGAGTCCCTTGCTCATTGCACCATCAGGATTCAAGCAAGCCGGGCCGAAGATGGCTGAAATGCCAGAAACCGGTCCCCGGAAGCTTGTTTCCTTCCCAGTGTAAGAATTGGCTTTTGTAGTCTGGTCTGCCCTGTTCCCAAGATGCACTGGGCCAGGGACAGACTAATTTGCATACAGCCAGGTTCTGAAACTGGGATGGTGCAATGAGCTAAAAAACGGTGTTGGATCTAGCCCTGATCTCTTGACTGGGTGAGAGTATTCTGCTTAATTCAGAGACTCTGTCCATCACCACCCCTTGTTGTAAATATTTTTGTCCACCCTAAGCGTGGAAGGGTATACTCAGATGTGAGTCCCTTGCTCATTGCACCATCAGGATTCAAGCAAGCCGGGCCGAAGACGGCTGAAATGCCAGAAACCGGTCCCCGGAAGCTTGTTTCCTTCCCAGTGTAAGAATTGGCTTTTGTAGTCTGGTCTGCCCTGTTCCCAAGATGCACTGGGCCAGGGACAGACTAATTTGCATACAGCCAGGTTCTGAAACTGGGATGGTGCAATGAGCTAAAAAACGGTGTTAGATCTAGCCCTGATCTCTTGACTGGGTGAGAGTATTCTGCTTAATTCAGAGACTCTGTCCATCACCACCCCTTGTTGTAAATATTTTTGTCCACGCTAAGCGTGGAAGGGTATACTCAGATGTGAGTCCCTTGCTCATTGCACCATCAGGATTCAAGCAAGCCGGGCCGAAGACGGCTGAAATGCCAGAAACCGGTCCCCGGAAGCTTGTTTCCTTCCCAGTGTAAGAATTGGCTTTTGTAGTCTGGTCTGCCCTGTTCCCAAGATGCACTGGGCCAGGGACAGACTAATTTGCATACAGCCAGGTTCTGAAACTGGGATGGTGCAATGAGCTAAAAAACGGTGTTGGATCTAGCCCTGATATCTTGACTGGGTGAGAGTATTCTGCTTAATTCAGAGACTCTGTCCATCACCACCCCTTGTTGTAAATATTTTTGTCCACCCTAAGCGTGGAAGGGTATACTCAGATGTGAGTCCCTTGCTCATTGCACCATCAGGATTCAAGCAAGCCGGGCCGAAGACGGCTGAAATGCCAGAAACCGGTCCCCGGAAGCTTGTTTCCTTCCCAGTGTAAGAATTGGCTTTTGTAGTCTGGTCTGCCCTGTTCTCAAGATGCACTGGGCCAGGGACAGACTAATTTGCATACAGCCAGGTTCTGAAACTGGGATTGTGCAATGAGCTAAAAAAACGGTGTTGGATCTAGCCCTGATCTCTTGACTGGGTGAGAGTATTCTGCTTAATTCAGAGACTCTGTCCATCACCACCCCTTGTTGTAAATATTTTTGTCCACCCTAAGCGTGGAAGGGTATACTCAGATGTGAGTCCCTTGCTCATTGCACCATCAGGATTCAAGCAAGCCGGGCCGAAGACGGCTGAAATGCCAGAAACCGGTCCCCGGAAGCTTGTTTCCTTCCCAGTGTAAGAATTGGCTTTTGTAGTCTGGTCTGCCCTGTTCCCAAGATGCACTAGGCCAGGGACAGACTAATTTGCATACAGCCAGGTTCTGAAACTGGGATGGTGCAATGAGCTACAAAACGGTGTTGGATCTAGCCCTGATCTCTTGACTGGGTGAGAGTATTCTGCTTAATTCAGAGACTCTGTCCATCACCACCCCTTGTTGTAAATATTTTTGTCCACCCTAAGCGTGGAAGGGTATACTCAGATGTGATTCCCTTGCTCATTGCACCATCAGGATTCAAGCAAGCCGGGCCGAAGACGGCTGAAATGCCAGAAACCGGTCCCCGGAAGCTTGTTTCCTTCCCAGTGTAAGAATTGGCTTTTGTAGTCTGGTCTGCCCTGTTCCCAAGATGCACTGGGCCAGGGACAGACTAATTTGCATACAGCCAGGTTCTGAAACTGGGATGGTGCAATGAGCTAAAAAACGGTGTTGGATCTAGCCCTGATCTCTTGACTGGGTGAGAGTATTCTGCTTAATTCAGAGACTCTGTCCATCACCACCCCTTGTTGTAAATATTTTTGTCCACCCTAAGCGTGGAAGGGTATACTCAGATGTGAGTCCCTTGCTCATTGCACCATCAGGATTCAAGCAAGCCGGGCCGAAGACGGCTGAAATGCCAGAAACCGGTCCCCGGAAGCTTGTTTCCTTCCCAGTGTAAGAATTGGCTTTTGTAGTCTGGTCTGCCCTGTTCCCAAGATGCACTGGGCCAGGGACAGACTAATTTGCATACAGCCAGGTTCTGAAACTGGGATGGTGCAATGAGCTAAAAAACGGTGTTGGATCTAGCCCTGATCTCTTGACTGGGTGAGAGTATTCTGCTTAATTCAGAGACTCTGTCCATCACCACCCCTTGTTGTAAATATTTTTGTCCACCCTAAGCGTGGAAGGGTATACTCAGACATGAGTCCCTTGCTCATTGCACCATCAGGATTCAAGCAAGCCGGGCCGAAGACGGCTGTAATGCCAGAAACCGGTCCCCGGAAGCTTGTTTCCTTCCCAGTGTAAGAATTGGCTTTTGTAGTCTGGTCTGCCCTGTTCCCAAGATGCACTGGGCCAGGGACAGACTAATTTGCATACAGCCAGGTTCTGAAACTGGGATGGTGCAATGAGCTAAATAACGGTGTTGGATCTAGCCCTGATCTCTTGACTGGGTGAGAGTATTCTGCTTAATTCAGAGACTCTGTCCATCACCACCCCTTGTTGTAAATATTTTTGTCCACCCTAAGTGTGGAAGGGTATACTCAGATGTGAGTCCCTTGCTCATTGCACCATCAGGATTCAAGCAAGCCGGGCCGAAGACGGCTGAAATGCCAGAAACCGGTCCCCGGAAGCTTGTTTCCTTCCCAGTGTAAGAATTGGCTTTTGTAGTCTGGTCTGCCCTGTTCCCAAGATGCACTGGGCCAGGGACAGACTAATTTGCATACAGCCAGGTTCTGAAACTGGGATGGTGCAATGAGCTAAAAAACGGTGTTGGATCTAGCCCTGATCTCTTGACTGGGTGAGAGTATTCTGCTTAATTCAGAGACTCTGTCCATCACCACCCCTTGTTGTAAATATTTTTGTCCACCCTAAGAGTGGAAGGGTATACTCAGATGTGAGTCCCTTGCTCATTGCACCATCAGGATTCAAGCAAGCCGGGCCGAAGACGGCTGAAATGCCAGAAACCGGTCCCCGGAAGCTTGTTTCCTTCCCAGTGTAAGAATTGGCTTTTGTAGTCTGGTCTGCCCTGTTCCCAAGATGCACTGGGCCAGGGACAGACTAATTTGAATACATCCAGGTTCTGAAACTGGGATGGTGCAATGAGCTAAAAAACGGTGTTGGATCTAGCCCTGATCTCTTGACTGGGTGAGAGTATTCTGCTTAATTCAGAGACTCTGTCCATCACCACCCCTTGTTGTAAATATTTTTGTCCACCCTAAGCGTGGAAGGGTATACTCAGATGTGAGTCCCTTGCTCATTACACCATCAGGATTCAAGCAAGCCGGGCCGAAGACTGCTGAAATGCCAGAAACCGGTCCCCGGAAGCTTGTTTCCTTCCCAGTGTAAGAATTGGCTTTTGTAGTCTGGTCTGCCCTGTTCCCAAGATGCACTGGGCCAGGGACAGACTAATTTGCATACAGCCAGGTTCTGAAACTGGGATGGTGCAATGAGCTAAAAAACGGTGTTGGATCTAGCCCTGATCTCTTGACTGGGTGAGAGTATTCTGCTTAATTCAGAGACTCTGTCCATCACCACCCCTTGTTGTAAATATTTTTGTCCACCCTAAGCGTGGAAGGGTATACTCAGATGTGAGTCCCTTGCTCATTGCACCATCAGGATTCAAGCAAGCCGGGCCGAAGACGGCTGAAATGCCAGAAACCGGTCCCCGGAAGCTTGTTTCCTTCCCAGTGTAAGAATTGGCTTTTGTAGTCTGGTCTGCCCTGTTCCCAAGATGCACTGGGCCAGGGACAGACTAATTTACATACAGCCAGGTTCTGAAACTGGGATGGTGCAATGAGCTAAAAAACGGTGTTGGATCTAGCCCTGATCTCTTGACTGGGTGAGAGTATTCTGCTTAATTCAGAGACTCTGTCCATCACCACCCCTTGTTGTAAATATTTTTGTCCACCCTAAGCGTGGAAGGGTATACTCAGATGTGAGTCCCTTGCTCATTGCACCATCAGGATTCAAGCAAGCCGGGCCGAAGACGGCTGAAATGCCAGAAACCGGTCCCCGGAAGCTTGTTTCCTTCCCAGTGTAAGAATTGGCTTTTGTAGTCTGGTCTGCCCTGTTCCCAAGATGCACTGGGCCAGGGACAGACTAATTTGCATACAGCCAGGTTCTGAAACTGGGATGTGCAATGAGCTAAAAAACGGTGTTGGATCTAGCCCTGATCTCTTGACTGGGTGAGAGTATTCTGCTTAATTCAGAGACTCTGTCCATCACCACCCCTTGTTGTAAATATTTTTGTCCACCCTAAGCGTGGAAGGGTATACTCAGATGTGAGTCCCTTGCTCATTGCACCATCAGGATTCAAGCAAGCCGGGCCGAAGACGGCTGAAATGCCAGAAACCGGTCCCCGGAAGCTTGTTTCCTTCCCAGTGTAAGAATTGGCTTTTGTAGTCTGGACTGCCCTGTTCCCAAGATGCACTGGGCCAGGGACAGACTAATTTGCATACAGCCAGGTTCTGAAACTGGGATGGTGCAATGAGCTAAAAAACGGTGTTGGATCTAGCCCTGATCTCTTGACTGGGTGAGAGTATTCTGCTTAATTCAGAGACTCTGTCCATCACCACCCCTTGTTGTAAATATTTTTGTCCACCCTAAGCGTGGAAGGGTATACTCAGATGTGAGTCCCTTGCTCATTGCACCATCAGGATTCAAGCAAGCCGGGCCGAAGATGGCTGAAATGCCAGAAACCGGTCCCCGGAAGCTTGTTTCCTTCCCAGTGTAAGAATTGGCTTTTGTAGTCTGGTCTGCCCTGTTCCCAAGATGCACTGGGCCAGGGACAGACTAATTTGCATACAGCCAGGTTCTGAAACTGGGATGGTGCAATGAGCTAAAAAACGGTGTTGGATCTAGCCCTGATCTCTTGACTGGGTGAGAGTATTCTGCTTAATTCAGAGACTCTGTCCATCACCACCCCTTGTTGTAAATATTTTTGTCCACCCTAAGCGTGGAAGGGTATACTCAGATGTGAGTCCCTTGCTCATTGCACCATCAGGATTCAAGCAAGCCGGGCCGAAGACGGCTGAAATGCCAGAAACCGGTCCCCGGAAGCTTGTTTCCTTCCCAGTGTAAGAATTGGCTTTTGTAGTCTGGTCTGCCCTGTTCCCAAGATGCACTGGGCCAGGGACAGACTAATTTGCATACAGCCAGGTTCTGAAACTGGGATGGTGCAATGAGCTAAAAAACGGTGTTAGATCTAGCCCTGATCTCTTGACTGGGTGAGAGTATTCTGCTTAATTCAGAGACTCTGTCCATCACCACCCCTTGTTGTAAATATTTTTGTCCACGCTAAGCGTGGAAGGGTATACTCAGATGTGAGTCCCTTGCTCATTGCACCATCAGGATTCAAGCAAGCCGGGCCGAAGACGGCTGAAATGCCAGAAACCGGTCCCCGGAAGCTTGTTTCCTTCCCAGTGTAAGAATTGGCTTTTGTAGTCTGGTCTGCCCTGTTCCCAAGATGCACTGGGCCAGGGACAGACTAATTTGCATACAGCCAGGTTCTGAAACTGGGATGGTGCAATGAGCTAAAAAACGGTGTTGGATCTAGCCCTGATATCTTGACTGGGTGAGAGTATTCTGCTTAATTCAGAGACTCTGTCCATCACCACCCCTTGTTGTAAATATTTTTGTCCACCCTAAGCGTGGAAGGGTATACTCAGATGTGAGTCCCTTGCTCATTGCACCATCAGGATTCAAGCAAGCCGGGCCGAAGACGGCTGAAATGCCAGAAACCGGTCCCCGGAAGCTTGTTTCCTTCCCAGTGTAAGAATTGGCTTTTGTAGTCTGGTCTGCCCTGTTCTCAAGATGCACTGGGCCAGGGACAGACTAATTTGCATACAGCCAGGTTCTGAAACTGGGATTGTGCAATGAGCTAAAAAACGGTGTTGGATCTAGCCCTGATCTCTTGACTGGGTGAGAGTATTCTGCTTAATTCAGAGACTCTGTCCATCACCACCCCTTGTTGTAAATATTTTTGTCCACCCTAAGCGTGGAAGGGTATACTCAGATGTGAGTCCCTTGCTCATTGCACCATCAGGATTCAAGCAAGCCGGGCCGAAGACGGCTGAAATGCCAGAAACCGGTCCCCGGAAGCTTGTTTCCTTCCCAGTGTAAGAATTGGCTTTTGTAGTCTGGTCTGCCCTGTTCCCAAGATGCACTAGGCCAGGGACAGACTAATTTGCATACAGCCAGGTTCTGAAACTGGGATGGTGCAATGAGCTACAAAACGGTGTTGGATCTAGCCCTGATCTCTTGACTGGGTGAGAGTATTCTGCTTAATTCAGAGACTCTGTCCATCACCACCCCTTGTTGTAAATATTTTTGTCCACCCTAAGCGTGGAAGGGTATACTCAGATGTGATTCCCTTGCTCATTGCACCATCAGGATTCAAGCAAGCCGGGCCGAAGACGGCTGAAATGCCAGAAACCGGTCCCCGGAAGCTTGTTTCCTTCCCAGTGTAAGAATTGGCTTTTGTAGTCTGGTCTGCCCTGTTCCCAAGATGCACTGGGCCAGGGACAGACTAATTTGCATACAGCCAGGTTCTGAAACTGGGATGGTGCAATGAGCTAAAAAACGGTGTTGGATCTAGCCCTGATCTCTTGACTGGGTGAGAGTATTCTGCTTAATTCAGAGACTCTGTCCATCACCACCCCTTGTTGTAAATATTTTTGTCCACCCTAAGCGTGGAAGGGTATACTCAGATGTGAGTCCCTTGCTCATTGCACCATCAGGATTCAAGCAAGCCGGGCCGAAGACGGCTGAAATGCCAGAAACCGGTCCCCGGAAGCTTGTTTCCTTCCCAGTGTAAGAATTGGCTTTTGTAGTCTGGTCTGCCCTGTTCCCAAGATGCACTGGGCCAGGGACAGACTAATTTGCATACAGCCAGGTTCTGAAACTGGGATGGTGCAATGAGCTAAAAAACGGTGTTGGATCTAGCCCTGATCTCTTGACTGGGTGAGAGTATTCTGCTTAATTCAGAGACTCTGTCCATCACCACCCCTTGTTGTAAATATTTTTGTCCACCCTAAGCGTGGAAGGGTATACTCAGATGTGAGTCCCTTGCTCATTGCACCTTCAGGATTCAAGCAAGCCGGGCCGAAGACGGCTGAAATGCCAGAAACCGGTCCCCGGAAGCTTGTTTCCTTCCCAGTGTAAGAATTGGCTTTTGTAGTCTGGTCTGCCCTGTTCCCAAGATGCACTGGGCCAGGGACAGACTAATTTGCATACAGCCAGGTTCTGAAACTGGGATGGTGCAATGAGCTAAAAAACGGTGTTGGATCTAGCCCTGATCTCTTGACTGGGTGAGAGTATTCTGCTTAATTCAGAGACTCTGTCCATCACCACTCCTTGTTGTAAATATTTTTGTCCACCCTAAGCGTGGAAGGGTATACTCAGATGTGAGTCCCTTGCTCATTGCACCATCAGGATTCAAGCAAGCCGGGCCGAAGACGGCTGAAATGCCAGAAACCGGTCCCCGGAAGCTTGTTTCCTTCCCAGTGTAAGAATTGGCTTTTGTAGTCTGGTCTGCCCTGTTCCCAAGATGCACTGGGCCAGGGACAGACTAATTTGCATACAGCCAGGTTCTGAAACTGGGATGGTGCAATGAGCTAAAAAACGGTGTTGGATCTAGCCCTGATCTCTTGACTGGGTGAGAGTATTCTGCTTAATTCAGAGACTCTGTCCATCACCACCCCTTGTTGTAAATATTTTTGTCCACCCTAAGCGTGGAAGGGTATACTCAGATGTGAGTCCCCTGCTCATTGCACCATCAGGATTCAAGCAAGCCGGGCCGAAGACGGCTGAAATGCCAGAAACCGGTCCCCGGAAGCTTGTTTCCTTCCCAGTGTAAGAATTGGCTTTTGTAGTCTGGTCTGCCCTGTTCCCAAGATGCACTGGGCCAGGGACAGACTTATTTGCATACAGCCAGGTTCTGAAACTGAGATGGTGCAATGAGCTAAAAAACGGTGTTTAATCTAGCCCTGATCTCTTGACTGGGTGGGAGTATTCTGCTTAATTCAGAGACTCTGTCCATCACCACCCCTTGTTGTAAATATTTTTGTCCACCCTAAGCGTGGAAGGGTATACTCAGATGTGAGTCCCTTGCTCATTGCACCATCAGGATTCAAGCAAGCCGGGCCGAAGACGGCTGAAATGCCAGAAACCGGTCCCCGGAAGCTTGTTTCCTTCCCAGTGTAAGAATTGGCTTTTGTAGTCTGGTCTGCCCTGTTCCCAAGATGCACTGGGCCAGGGACAGACTAATTTGCATACAGCCAGGTTCCGAAACTGGGATGGTGCAATGAGCTAAAAAACGGTGTTATATCTAGCCCTGATCTCTTGACTGGGTGAGAGTATTCTGCTTAATTCAGAGACTCTGTCCATCACCACCCCTTGTTGTAAATATTTTTGTCCTCCCTAAGCGTGGAAGGGTATACTCAGATGTGAGTCCCTTGCTCATTGCACCATCAGGATTCAAGCAAGCCGGGCCGAAGACGGCTGAAATGCCAGAAACCGGTCCCCGGAAGCTTGTTTCCTTCCCAGTGTAAGAATTGGCTTTTGTAGTCTGGTCTGCCCTGTTCCCAAGATGCACTGGGCCAGGGAAAGACTAATTTGCATACAGCCAGGTTCTGAAACTGGGATGGTGCAATGAGCTAATAAACGGTGTTGGATCTAGCCCTGATCTCTTGACTGGGTGAGAGTATTCTGTTTAATTCAGAGACTCTGTCCATCACCACCCCTTGTTGTAAATATTTTTGTCCACCCTAAGCGTGGAAGGGTATACTCAGATGTGAGTCCCTTGCTCATTGCACCATCAGGATTCAAGCAAGCCGGGCCGAAGACGGCTGAAATGCCAGAAACCGGTCCCCGGAAGCTTGTTTCCTTCCCAGTGTAAGAATTGGCTTTTGTAGTCTGGTCTGCCCTGTTCCCAAGATGCACTGGGCCAGGGACAGACTAATTTGCATACAGCCAGGTTCTGAAACTGGGATGGTGCAATGAGCTAAAAAACGGTGTTGGATCTAGCCCTGATCTCTTGACTGGGTGAGAGTATTCTGCTTAATTCAGAGACTCTGTCCATCACCACCCCTTGTTGTAAATATTTTTGTCCACCCTAAGCGTGGAAGGGTATACTCAGATGTGAGTCCCTTGCTCATTGCACCATCAGGATTCAAGCAAGCCGGGCCGAAGACGGCTGAAATGCCAGAAACCGGTCCCCGGAAGCTTGTTTCCTTCCCAGTGTAAGAATTGGCTTTTGTAGTCTGGTCTGCCCTGTTCCCAAGATGCACTGGGCCAGGGACAGACTAATTTGCATACAGCCAGGTTCTGAAACTGGGATGGTGCAATGAGCTAAAAAACGGTGTTGGATCTAGCCCTGATCTCTTGACTGGGTGAGAGTATTCTGCTTAATTCAGAGACTCTGTCCATCACCACCCCTTGTTGTAAATATTTTTGTCCACCCTAAGCGTGGAAGGGTATACTCAGATGTGAGTCCCTTGCTCATTGCACCATCAGGATTCAAGCAAGCCGGGCCGAAGACGGCTGAAATGCCAGAAACCGGTCCCCGGAAGCTTGTTTCCTTCCCAGTGTAAGAATTGGCTTTTGTAGTCTGGTCTGCCCTGTTCCCAAGATGCACTGGGCCAGGGATAGACTAATTTGCATACAGCCAGGTTCTGAAACTGGGATGGTGCAATGAGCTAAAAAACGGTGTTGGATCTAGCCCTGATCTCTTGACTGGGTGAGAGTATTCTGCTTAATTCAGAGACTCTGTCCATCACCACCCCTTGTTGTAAATATTTTTGTCCACCCTAAGCGTGGAAGGGTATACTCAGATGTGAGTCCCTTGCTCATTGCACCATCAGGATTCAAGCAAGCCGGGCCGAAGACGGCTGAAATGCCAGAAACCGGTCCCCGGAAGCTTGTTTCCTTCCCAGTGTAAGAATTGGCTTTTGTAGTCTGGTCTGCCCTGTTCCCAAGATGCACTGGGCCTGGGACAGACTAATTTGCATACAGCCAGGTTCTGAAACTGGGATGGTGCAATGAGCTAAAAAACGGTGTTGGATCTAGCCCTGATCTCTTGACTGGGTGAGAGTATTCTGCTTAATTCAGAGACTCTGTCCATCACCACCCCTTGTTGTAAATATTTTTGTCCACCCTAAGCGTGGAAGGGTATACTCAGATGTGAGTCCCTTGCTCATTGCACCATCAGGATTCAAGCAAGCCGGGCCGAAGACGGCTGAAATGCCAGAAACCGGTCCCCGGAAGCTTGTTTCCTTCCCAGTGTAAGAATTGGCTTTTGTAGTCTGGTCTGCCCTGTTCCCAAGATGCACTGGGCCAGGGACAGACTAATTTGCATACAGCCAGGTTCTGAAACTGGGATGGTGCAATGAGCTAAAAAACGGTGTTGGATCTAGCCCTGATCTCTTGACTGGGTGAGAGTATTCTGCTTAATTCAGAGACTCTGTCCATCACCACCCCTTGTTGTAAATATTTTTGTCCACCCTAAGCGTGGAAGGGTATACTCAGATGTGAGTCCCTTGCTCATTGCACCATCAGGATTCAAGCAAGCCGGGCCGAAGACGGCTGAAATGCCAGAAACCGGTCCCCGGAAGCTTGTTTCCTTCCCAGTGTAAGAATTGGCTTTTGTAGTCTGGTCTGCCCTGTTCCCAAGATGCACTGGGCCAGGGACAGACTAATTTGCATACAGCCAGGTTCTGAAACTGGGATGGTGCAATGAGCTAAAAAACGGTGTTGGATCTAGCCCTGATCTCTTGACTGGGTGAGAGTATTCTGCTTAATTCAGAGACTCTGTCCATCACCACCCCTTGTTGTAAATATTTTTGTCCACCCTAAGCGTGGAAGGGTATACTCAGATGTGAGTCCCTTGCTCATTGCACCATCAGATTCAAGCAAGCCGGGCCGAAGACGGCTGAAATGCCAGAAACCGGTCCCCGGAAGCTTGTTTCCTTCCCAGTGTAAGAATTGGCTTTTGTAGTCTGGTCTGCCCTGTTCCCAAGATGCACTGGGCCAGGGACAGACTAATTTGCATACAGCCAGGTTCTGAAACTGGGATGGTGCAATGAGCTAAAAAAAGGTGTTGGATCTAGCCCTGATCTCTTGACTGGGTGAGAGTATTCTGCTTAATTCAGAGACTCTGTCCATCACCACCCCTTGTTGTAAATATTTTTGTCCACCCTAAGCGTGGAAGGGTATACTCAGATGTGAGTCCCTTGCTCATTGCACCATCAGGATTCAAGCAAGCCGGGCCGAAGACGGCTGAAATGCCAGAAACCGGTCCCCGGAAGCTTGTTTCCTTCCCAGTGTAAGAATTGGCTTTTGTAGTCTGGTCTGCCCTGTTCCCAAGATGCACTGGGCCAGGGACAGACTAATTTGCATACAGCCAGGTTCTGAAACTGGGATGGTGCAATGAGCTAAAAAACGGTGTTGGATCTAGCCCTGATCTCTTGACTGGGTGAGAGTATTCTGCTTAATTCAGAGACTCTGTCCATCACCACCCCTTGTTGTAAATAGTCGTGAAATGTACAGCGCATAAAAAGGGTGACGATTGCATGACAAAAGGAAATGCATATGCTGATGAAATTGCGAAATTCTGCGCAAAGAACAATATGTCAATCAATCGGGAAAAAGACAATGAACATGTTTTGAACTCACTTATGCTAACATCTGTAGTTGAGACATGGCAAGGAGTTAAAGATTTACAAGATGAGGCAGATGATGAAGAAAAAGACACATGGTTAAAAGCAGGTTGCAGACAGCGTGAGGAAGATGAAATTTGGGTTTATAAAGATGACAGAGCAGTTATGCCAGATTGCATGATTGCTGACATGGCTCGAGTGTATCATGGTCCAGGACATATTGGAAGGGATTCAATGATCAGATTATTTAGGCAAACATGGTACAATCCAAAATTCAGATTGATTGCAGAATCTTTTTGTCAGAGATGCCTGATCTGCCAGCAGATCAACCCAAACAGAAAAACAGTTGTGAGCTTGGGAACCATAGGACGGAAGGGTGGTCCTTTTACCAGATTGCAGATGGATTTCATTGACATGCCACCCCATAACACATTGAGATACGTTTTGGTGATAATCTGTCTGTTTTCAAGATGGGTGGAAGCGTTCCCAACTCGTCACAATGATTCAGTTACTGTGGCAAAATTGCTTTTAAGAGAAATCATACCTAGGTATGGATTTCCGGTGACGGTCGAGACTGATCGTGGAACACATTTTGAAAACAGATTGTTAAAATTGATTTGTGAAGCACTGACCATAAAGCAAAAGCTGCACTGTGCTTACAGACCAGAAGCATCAGGTGTTGTTGAGCAAGTGAATGGCACAATCAAAAATAGGATAGCAAAAATGTGTTTAGCTACAGTTATGAAGTGGACTGATGCACTTCCACTTGTTTTGATGTCTTTGAGAAGTACTCCAGATAAAAAGACAGGTTTAAGCCCACACGAGATACTCATGGGCAGAGTCATGAGACAAGCATTTGTACCAGTTGGTAAACTTATGAGCATTAATGATAGCGTCATTTTGGAATACTGCAAGAACCTTGCTGACGTGGTGACTTCTGTGTTCCATCAGGTGGGAACTCATGTGATTACCAAAGAGAAGGAACACGCTCATGATCTGTTACCAGGAGACTGGGTGAGGACAAAAGTTCACCGGAGAAGAAACTGCCTAGTACCCAGGTGGCAAAAGGCAAGACAGGTGATACTTGTCACAACAAATGCAGTAAAGTGCAGAGGTTTGAAGAGATGGATTCATGCTAGTCATACCATTCCTGTGTCACCACCTGATAATCCTGACGAGGGTGATACTACAGCTGATTCAGACTCTGAAGAAGAACCTGAAAGAGATCCAGATTTGGAAGATCGACAAGAAGGTCGACATCTGGAAAATTCAATTGCGAATGAGGCATTGAATGAAGATACTGAAGAAATTGTGATTCAAGACTCTGAAAATGATGAAGATCTTCTAGAAAAAGAAGCAGAAGAAGAGTCTGATCAAGTGGTGATTCAAGATCAGGAGAGTATTGAAAAGCAGATTGGAAGCTCTGAAGGCAGGAACGAAAATTCTGAATCTGGGAAGTTGGAAGTAATCGAAGAAGAAGAAGAAGACGACGAAATTCCGAGTACCAGTTATAAGGATGATGCTCCTAACAGAGTGAAACTGCTGAGTAAAAAAGTGCCTGAATCTAAAATTGAAGTCTCAGAAAGCGAAACAGAGAAAGTGACGATGAATCCAAAGTGAGAAGTTCAAGTAAAAGAGCTTGGAGAGCAGAGTGTAACCTGTCTGAACCAAAGAAGAAATTATCAAGAAAAGGAGATAATTGGCCAAATGAAAATGAAAGTTTAAAATTCAAATTAGTAAACAGATCAAAGGAGCAGTTTAATGAAGTCTCAAGTCAAAAAGGAGACTCAGATAAGAAAAATCAAGCAGGGAAGAAAATAGAAGTGATTAGTAGTAGGGCAAACAGGGTGATTAGACCTAATCAAAAGTACAAGTCCCCTGAGTGGACGTACATTATAATCCCACCAGTAGTGGAAGTGAATAGCAGTAGTCAGGAGGATTTAGATGGCATGAGTGACAAAGATTGATTTTGTTTCCATATAAAGTTGAAATCTGTATTTGGCATGAGGCTGAAGAAATTGTGTTAGGTGACACAAGGTCGAAGAAATTGTGTTAGCTGGATAAAACACATTGATGTAAGACGCAAGGTCGAAGAAAAGCTGTTGGAAAGTAGGGTTTTCTTTAAAAAAAAAAAGTAAAAACAGGAGGGTGTATATTAATTTTTGATTTTTGATTTTTGATTTTTTTTTGTAAGGCTCTTGAAAAGATGCCTTCTACTAATAATAATTCGAGATGTTCTATCTTAAGAAGATGTTGTAAAATGTCTTCTATTTGTGTGATTTTAATAATTTTGGTTTGGTTAATTTTAGCTGTCATTTTTCCTCTTGGTATTGACAAAGAAGAGTATAAGACTAATATGACTAGTAAAATTGTGGCTAAACAAGATAACCATGATGTAGTAGGCAAGTCTAACAGAGGTATTGAGCACAAACCAGAGATCCAACAAGATAGATCTGTTGGTGATTTTTCTAGTAATACTTTTTCAAGACTTTTATCTGAATATGTTAAAGTTATGGATTTGAAAGATTGTTATATTTGTGTGAAATTACCCGCTTCTGTTTCTGAGGGGGTTACTTATAATATGCTTCCCCTTACTTATGGAATTACTTGCAGCGTAATAGCTAGTTTATTTGATCAGACAGGTCGTTTGGAGTATTATTACTCTAACTACGATGACATTTTTGCAAACCTAAAGGTTGATAAAAGCTTGAATAAACATAAACATGCTAAACAGATGAGGGAATGTTTCATTGTAACTAAGGAACTTACTTATGAGTATGCTTTTAGAAACAATTTAACTTGTAAGTTGAGGACGGAAGAGAAATCTTTCTTAAATATGGTTGAAGAGAGAAGGGCAATTTATAAACGAAATGAAATGCTGAAACAAACCAAATCTAAGTTTTGGCAGATTGAGGATGAAAAGCTTAATAGTAGAACTGAGGATGTTGCTATTCACATAGATAAACCAGTTAGTGGAAAGCTTTGTATTAAAAGAGATAATACTCTATTTGATTTGTTGGTGCTAGTCAATGTGAAGACACTTATCAAATCTTAGGTGGATGGGGATTTAAAGGTGGTAAAGATCCAATTTTTCCTGGAATTTATTTTGTATGTGGAGACAAAGCCTATTATAATCTTCCTGATCACTGGTATGGCACTGGCTATATCGGATTAGTTTTTCCAAAAAATGTTCATGTAGATAGAAATGTCAAGGGTTCATTTGAAATTAGCAATCATCTGAGTAGATTCAGAAGGGAAAGTTTTTCAGAAATTTTGGGAGATATTTTTGGTGCAGTAATACCTTTGGTGGGTATAACCCTGAATGCAGTTAAAATCAGAAAAATGTCTACAATTGTTGACAGATTGTCTACTGATACTGCTAGTGGATTCCAATTAGTCGATACTGAATTTATTGCCATGAGATCGATGGTTATGCAGAACCGTCTTGCTCTAGACATTCTATTAGCTAAAGAGGGAGGAGTTTGTGGAATTTTACATGTCCAGCATTGCTGTACATATATTCCAGATAAAAGCCAGAATATTGAAATGTATATTAAAAATATTACAGAATTACATTCAGAAATTGTACCTTTAGAAGATGAAGATTTTTCAGAACGTTTGAGCAAAAGATTTGCAGCAATCAAAAACTGGTTTCAAGAGATTGGTAGTTCAATTTTAGGCAAAATATGGTGTCCTTTATTTGTTATAGTTTTTGTGAAACTTTTGTTAAAAATTAGTTGCATGTTACACAAAGAAAGAAATATCTAAGGGAAACGAAAAGAATTTACAAGCTCAGAAAAGAACAAGGAAAAGAAATAGAATTAGAAGAGTTTCGTAGGTCACAATATGAGAGTTACAAACAAACAGCTGAATCGAAAGTTTAGAAATACTAATACTGTGATTGTCCAAAACATGTTCATGGGTTTTGAAATTTTTGCTGAAAATTTTGGGTGTAGTTTGGTGTTTTTGAAATCAC
This sequence comes from Lissotriton helveticus, assembly GCF_964261635.1. Taxonomy (NCBI): domain Eukaryota; kingdom Metazoa; phylum Chordata; class Amphibia; order Caudata; family Salamandridae; genus Lissotriton; species Lissotriton helveticus. The sequence goes on along the minus strand of NC_136071.1, from coordinate 911,998,031 downwards.
CAGATGAGGGAGTTGATGGGGCGAGGTTCAGAATTATATTTTGTTCTGACTCGCAAAGTTAAACTTCCATAAAACCGTAATTGTAGTAATCAGTGTGTGGTGAATTATTAACCAACTTAGTTTTAAAAATGCATATACATCAGAAACACGAGGGACTAACTCATGTGCTCCTTTGTTGCAAATGCAAGTGCGTAGAAAAAATAAACTAACCTTGTCTATTGTCTTTGTCAGTATTAAATGTGGCTGTTTAACTAATGGCATGTGCTTATTTGTGTGCTTATGTTATGTCTTTATGTCTTTTCTGTGGCAAAAGCTCGTGGAGGATTCTGCGGCCTAAAAGAAGAAGGTAGATATGAAATGCAGCTTTGTGTGCACAGCTAGGTAACATAAATTAATGGGTTAATAATTAGCAAAGGGGGTGGGTAACAGAATGGGTCTCAGTTCTCTAATTAATTGATGTCTTGTGTTTGTTTAAATAATAGTTTTCGAGTGAGGCCTAAAGGCACATTGAAAAGATGGCGTTTTCGAGTCCTGTCCAGAAAGAGCCTTGCATGGAAGTGGAAACTTTTACCACGTTGACAAGTTTTTGCAAATACAAATAAACTGTGCTAAACGTGCTCTTGGAGAGAAATATTCAAGGACAGGAAGCTGCAAGTTTGCCAAGCCAAGGAAGTCATGTACTGTAGCTCAAGCGAAAGTAACATTTTTGAGGAAGCTGCGTGATTCTAAAGTACAGGACAATGGTCTCTAAGAAAAGCTCGATCTAGGCTTGGAGAAAGGTGATGACACAATATGAGCTGACAAAAGTCAGCCAATGAGGACACTGGATGGCAAAGAAAAATGTACAATTTAGAGAAGATTAGCTAGTCAAAAAGGTATAAAACTTGGCCCCATGGGCAGGAGGGTGCTTCTCGCTTCCCGATTCCTGAAGGGCGTGACGTGCTGTTGGACTCTTTGGCACACGTAAGGATAGCAGACTTTAATGATTTTCCTTTTAGGTGGAGCGAGTTTTAGACAGGGAAATAGAATTTAGGGAATGGAAACTGTTATTTTCTTAAATTCATGCTGACTGATTTGCCTTTGAAGTGTCCGTCTAATATGTTTTCCTCTTAATAAATGCTGCTTTTATAATTGCTAATAAAATAAGGATTCCTAATAAAATGCTCTTTCTTGAATAATAAAGTTAATAAAATTCGATTTTTGAAACGACAAGCTGGTCTTGTTTATTCATGGTCTAGTTACCATCAGCTGATCCATTTACCTAAGTGACTTAATTAGAATGATAAATGATAAAAACCAGGGTGAGAAATGATAAACTGCAGTTGTATATAATTATGTAAATAGTTGGTGAATAGTTCTGTTTAATTAGGTCACATGATTCAGTCGTCCAAAAATGATCTCGTTGGTATATGGGCCTTATGAGTGATTTATGATTAATGGTGAGTATTGTGGAGTTGGGTAGCGTTGGTGAGACAGTTTTTCCTTAGGGGCGCTGGATCAACTGCATGGGTATCAGGTCGGACGACGGATGCTGCAGATGTTGCTTTGTCCCAGCAACATTCCTGCGTATGGCATGGAATTGTCCCAGGTTAGCTACGTTCTGATCTTCAATCGTTCTCACTATACACAAGATCATCGGTACTTCTAGCGATCCAGATCCCCTACTGGGACTCTTTGGTTACCTAAAAAACAGACCAACTGGGACCTGTAAGCTACATGCTATGTTACTGTTGCTTGCTAAGTGGAGGGTAGCTATGCTCTGAGGGAGGAGGGGGGCCCCTTCCATGAAGGGATGGATTTGTGATATGACGTTTAGCCACATACATTTATCCACGTTTTGGGAGTTGATGCCATCGGCATCCAGGCCAAAAGACATATGGTAACCTTTTCTTGAATGGGCATGCACGCGCACACAGGAGGGTGCAGACCCCTTTGGACTATCTGTTGACTAGTAGATGTACCTATGTATAACTAAAGGCGAATAATAAGTGGGCCCTGGTGGTTTGCGGATGTACAATGATTCAGAGTTGCACTGGCAAGAATATTTGGGACCTCCCTTGGGTCGATGCAATGCGTACTGGAATCAAATATATACAGTGAATACCTGGTGTCAACTGGATGTATAATGTATGCTATGTTTTGACGTATTTGGTTTTCTTTTGCTTTTAACACGGGAACGGTGAGGGCTTGGAAGGTTATTTTATCATACTTCGCAAACAATTGATTAGTGCGGATATTGGATGTAACTGACTACTCTGTTGGCATTGTTTCGTTTTAAGGTTCAAAATGCCTATAATGTTTTGTTTTATAAAGAAGTGCATGAGTAAACGCCAGATAGACTGTACATTCAATGAGAGCTCACTCATTTCCTAATCGATTAGGTTGGGAAATGATTCACTCTTTATGGAAGGACAAAACACCAACAAGATGCAGCAGAAGGGGAAACTGTCCTACAACTAATCATAACAGATGCCAAGGGCAAATTCTTGCTCAGCACTGGCACTCAGCACTGCTGCAAAGTTACTTTATTTTCTTCATTTGGAATCACTTGCATTTGAACTAAAACTTTCAACTAAAACTTTAATTGCACAGAATGTAGTTATGCAACTTGAGAGATATAGGTAAATCATGGTGCACAGGAGTAGGCATACGTCAGGTCTGGAATACATTACTACATTTCTCTGAATCTTTTACCGCTGTTCCCCGGATATTAATCACTGAAATATTAGCCACAGTGGGACCAGTGGACTAGGAAGCATGCATGCAGTAGGGAAACATCCTTTACAACGCAACTTTTACCACGCAGTGCTATTACAACGCAGGTTTTACAACGAAAACCATTACAACGCATTGCGCTGGGGGGCGCTCTAGGATAGGGAATAGATTTAATTTACTATCCAACACCTTCACTAGTATCCACGGGGACTGGAGTTGGAATAGTAAATTAAACTATTCACTATCCAGCACCCCAAAGCGCTATGTGTTGTAATGGTATGCGTTGTAAAAACTGCTTTGTAACAGCATACGTGGTAAAAGCATGCGTTGTAACGTCAAATATCCATGCAGTATTGCAACATACACCATGCACAAGTTACTCTTATACAGAACAAATGCGAGCATTTTAAAGCACACATTCACTGAGGTTTCTTAGTGTTATATGATAGATGTTTATTGTTTTTAACTCATTGGTAATCACAGGGCTTAAGTGGGCCGGGTCCTGCCGGTGCCTAGCAATAGCAGTTTTATAAAGAAGGTGCTGAGACGGGTCCCTCTCGGGCTCTCCATTTTTGCACTTACCCTCAGGGTGAAAAACAAATCTTACCTCTGCAGCAGTACCACCCTCCACTGCCTTTGATGTAACTTCAAAGAGACTCGTTATAGTTCTTTCATAGTCTCATCATTGCAGAAGCATTTTCAATATTATATACAACAAAGCTATAGCTGTTGCTTATTCATCTTATGCAACTAACAATCATTGACAAAGCCAATAGTCCTGGCTTGTAGTAGGTATAATATTACTTCTTGTATTATATATCTGGATGCAATCACAGAAACAGCAAAATATCAGTCGGGGGCACACTATTCTAAGCTCAGATTGTTTGCTTACGTGTTTTTAGGCTATGCCCTTAATTACATCAGTTTTTTCATCCCACTTAAAGCCCTGGGTTATCATGTCATGAACCTCAGAAGAATGAAAGACTGAGTGAATCCACCAGGGCCTTGATGTCAGAGACGGATCCCTGCAATGGGTGCTTTTGAGGGATTAGACTTGTTTTGTACCACTTCAACATCCCCCTAGTGGGGGCTCCATAGGCACATATCATGGCTGGGTCTATACAACCTGCTCCTGTGGGCTGTTCCTCTCCTGCTGCAGAACATAGACAGGACCTGATGGAAAATGACACCTCCCAGGAGTGGCACCATTCTTTTTTCCAGTGTTTTTTTCCTCTGGTCCATAGTCTATGTGGCTAACATTGTAGACTACAGACCACTTCAAAGTTGGTGGGTGGGTTTTGTGACTGCATCAGTCGTCACATTATGTCTATACCGATGCACAGGTATAGCACCATGCTTGCTGGGGCCTGTTTTGAGCTCGGCTGAGCTTGCTTTGACATGGTTTGTGGCTTCCACGTAGGCCACCATGCACTCTCGCACTCTCTATACATTCACACACTAGTGTCTGACTCTTACGCATCCTGTCTGACACTCACTTCCATTGCACAGCACAAAGAGTGACAAAAACACGCTCCTCTTGGATTACATCAATGCAGTTCTCATATAGGCCTCGGGACAGACTGGCGGTCTTCCACCAAAGTTTATTCATAGGATAGAATGTCAACTCTCCACAAATGCTCTTCGATGCCTCAACTGGAGCATGAAGCACTATATAAGTGTGACTAGAATACACCGCAGTAGCGCCACTGAAACACAAAGCACAGACTGTAATAAGGAGCAGGCATGCAGCAATGCATGCCACTGGAATACAAACTAAACGGCAAATGGTATACAAACATCGCTGCGCACCACCCGCTATAATTAACTGCGGCGCTCACCACTGGAATACAAACTGAGACGCGCTCTACATTGTATTGTATTGTAATTGCATTTTTATAGCGGTTACTACACCTGACGAGGCTTCTAAGTGCTTTTCAGCGAGTAGCATGCTACTCCGGGACTCATAAAGAATTAGTGGTGAATTAGAACAGTGAGATATTTAAGTAATTTGAACGGTGGACATGTTAGTCAGTTATTTGGATTGAGAAGGATAGTGGAGAAATAGAAGAGGGGGAAAAGGTTGTGTCAGTCGGCAGTCTCCTATGAACTTTGCAAAAGTCCGGGCACAGCTGACCTCTGACTCACAAAGAAGCAGAGCTCGTGTGGGGCTTTGAAATGCAGTTTGTGCAACAGGAAGGGTCCCAACCAGACTGAACAAATAACCCCAATGAGGGGATTGAGACTGGCTCCTCTGGCCTCAGCTTACATCCTGCAGCAATAAGCGAAAGTAGTGCACAGAAGCTAAATAATGTGATGCAAATCAATGTCTACGGGCTCTGTGAGCAGCAGCGTTTATTACCTTCATACATATACATAGTACAGCTCCTTTGAAAGGAGGCCCTTTAAACTCTTCCATATGGAAGTACAATTTTCCAACTAAACATTAACGTTCCGCATCCCTGTTCTAGTTTACACTGTAATCCTACTTTAGTACGTTTTACGTCTCGAGTTTTACTTAAATAAACGCGATGTTCCCGGATGGCCCAGATAGTCTGCGGCAGTAACAAATCCGTGCATTAATACAGTGCGCCCACGTGTTGAGTATGGGGTGGGCACCTACATCAGCAGAGCTTTAAAACAGTGACAGTTAGAACACGAAACACTGCCAGACGAGCAGAAATTGCATATATGTGTGTGTTATAGGTGTGTCCCCTTCCGCAGCACTACAACGTGAAAGAGAACTATTGTTGGACCCAGGCGCGCAACACCCATTGGACTCAAAGGGCTTCAGCCCCCCCGTCGTGTGTGTCAGCCCGGGCTGAGATAGCTTCGTGGGCACACACACAACCGCACCCGAGCACTTCACAGGTCTTTAAAAGACCATTTGCATGTTAATGGGCCTTGCTGTTGTTTCACCCCTTCTAAGAGCCCCTGCAGCTCAACTCTGCATGTTGCATTAAGATTCAGCCCCCGAAATATTTTCTTTTTTTTTCTTAGGCCCCCCCCCCCCCCGAAATGTGGCTCTAGTTGCGGCTCTGGTTAGACCAGCTAGCAAGCTATGCGGAGCCCACACTCTAACTCTTCTATCCATTGACCCAATACTATGCTTCCATCTACTATGCATGCTGTTGACGTACGTCTGTCGTCTTGTTCTTGAAGTTTACTGGACAGACGAGGCGCCCTGTTCCACTCTGAGAAATGTATAGTGCTTATTGAAATATCTCACTACTATATTATGTCATTTATATTGTGGACATGACCATTGATTTGACATTGCCTTGTACTTTTTCTTTCTTTTGTTTAATTAAAATTGTTTGAAAAAAATTGCATCCCACAGTGTTGAAGAAAAATATAAAATATGACATAGGCACGCATAGGCTGCCAACCATAGGTGTTCACCAACCTAGGTCTCTCACTGGCACGTTGGACAGAGTTCAAAATACCCCATTAACAAAATCAAAACTACACACGCCACACAAATCACTTGCCGTTGATAAGTTTCTAAACAATAGTGGAACTGCACAAACTACACTTAAACAAGTAGGATGGCTTGAGATTGGAAGTGCAGAGCACTCACCACACGTCCGCACTCAACCACATGCACCGGCACTCATCCATTCCACACAACATTTAGAAGATGAAATCAATAAAGAAACCCATAAAAGAGAGGCAGGGGAGGAAAACATCCTCATTTTGGATTTCCACGAAAGAAAAGTCCTAAAAGCAAACATTCCGTTAGAAATCACACAGCTGCTGCAAATAAATAGGCACACATCTGGGTTTGCTATTATACATGTAAAAAAAACGAAGAGGGGGGGGTTGTGGAGGGCGGTAAAAACCCTGGTTCGTCCCTGATCTGCCATGCATCACATGTCCCAGATAGTACAGAAAACTAGTGGGTAGAAAGTCGGGAGAGGATGTGGCCGCAGTAATCCGAACTGCTGACTGGGGTGTGGGGAAACAGTGTTCGAGCCTCGCTGTTGGCTCAACATTCTGTGAATCTGGGCAAATCATTTAATCTCCCCATGTCCAGATATATTCAACTTATATAAATAAGACCAACAAAAAAAACAGCAAACTCGGAGGGATGGTGGGGGCGGACAAAAGAGGCACAGGGAGACAAGCATAATACAAATTAAACAAAATAGAACAAGCACGATGTGCGCCAATGTGGCAATACTCCATGGGAGTTAACTTGTGAAAAAAGGAGGGACAAACACCCTCCATTAACCATTTGCAGGCTCTAATTTTAAAATGACTCATACAAAAGCCAATCCAAAGCTTGGGAGGAGGCAGACCCCCACAAAACACTTACAACAGATCACCTAACAGCACAAGCACTGTACTGGCCCGACCTAAAAATGGTGCTGCTAGTGCAGGAGGCGAATGAGCACCAGCAATTGGTTAACATGGCCTCCCTGGTGCCTTCATTGCACAGCAACAGAGACCTAGATATCTGTGCCTCTAGTTTAGTGGATGTAGAATTCTTGCAGGCACTCTTCCTAGCTTTGCCACCCCTTGAACTCCGCCCAACTAGGAGTCTCACCCTGTAAGACAGAGTTGCCTACTAGATTTTGGTCCCCAGATGACAGTGTGGTTCTTGCTCAGCAGAAGGGGCAACCACTGAGCCGATTAAGGACCATGAAGAATCTAGACCAGGGGGTGGGCAAGATCAAAGAACCATAGTCTTGGCCTCTGAGTAAACATACAGAACCTCCCAAACATCTTGTGAGGCTCCGATGTGTCTGGAGGAATTTGAGAGCACAAATACAACACAGGTGGGGCTCTATTGAGTCCATGCACTATGGAAAAAGGCCTCACTGTATGCCTATACTACAAGGCCGCCATGTTTATAATGAACAGGTGGTAAGATAAAGACAAGCACTTAGAGTAGTATCATCCTCTAGGTCTGAAATGGTTGTGGGCGGTAGCACCAGGAAACCAAGAAAAAGGCGCCAATAGATGACGTGTTAGAATAAAGATGTGAAATGGCATTGAGAAACATCCAAATGAAGAAACGATTGAACACAATAATAAGTGAGGGTCACAAATATGTCTCACATAATATTAGCAAATCCCACCGAGCACCATAGAGATCGAAGAAGTCTGAAACTCTTCAAATCTCGAGAAGCTCCTGCAGAGAGAGCCAGTACAGAAAGCCCGTCATTGTCGTGCCTCCCTTTGCTCTATTGAAAAGGGTCCAAAGCTTACAGAGAACTCATCCAAGAACAAGCTATATGAACATTACACTGGTTAATGTAAATGTGCTAGCAAAATTAAAGGGAATTTAATCAAAGACAGATATTGTGGGACAGATTTACTAGCTGTTCGCACTGCGTTTGCATTACCTTTGTGACACAAACCTGATGCAAAGTATTACACTGGAATTTACTATTGAATGCAAATCAGGATTTGCATTGGATAGTTTCCCAAAGTAATCCACATTTTTCATGAATCTTTGCCGATGTGATTAGGACAATATGGTGTTTGTTTGATCTGGCATGCTCTGGTTGCCTGAGGCAAGGCCCTAGCTAGGCAGACCTTACCACTCCCATCAGGGGCGGGTGATTACACTCACTGTATAAACTGCAGTCACCCTTGGGTAGCTTGCCACTGAGCAGTCAAGATAATCACAGAGGCAATTTGTAAAGCATTAGCACAGCACTCTCATACAACAATGTCACTAAGCGCCACAAAAGATAATTCAAGCATGGTGTATGTAAATAAAGTTCTTATTCTACACACACATTAACACAACATAAACATTATGTATTTCTGGGCATAAATCACACTAGGAAATATCACTAGCAGTACTAGGCTCAACTGTGTTAAAATGACATCAGTAACATGCACACCTGGGAAAGTTCCTACTTACCCCCCAGCACCCTTATGTAGTGCGAAACATTGCTAGACCAAAGCCCAACTGTGCAATTATTATAATTCATTACCACACATTTATAGGGTGCACCCCAGATCACAACAATATCAGAACTGTGTACACACAGATAATTACAACACTTTTAAGCAGCATCGTGGGCCAAGCCAGGGCTGCACGGATAAAAAACAATGTAAAACGTAATATTCTTTTGGCAAGGAATCAACATGTTAAGCAACACTGCTGTGTGATGTTAGTAATTACAGCCAGTTACTCTCACACACTCACTCAGGACTGATGCGTGGTGCCACGGATATCAGGCAGGCCCTTATTAAGCATACCAGCACACACCACCCTAATGTGGGGTACTGACATCCAGTGGGTCAGTTGATAATGCACATGCACATGCCGTGGCCCAAGCCCTCTTTCACCAGCCAGCTAACCCCGCCCACCCTACACCCATGGGCTGGAGATAAAGAAAACCTTTCCCCGTTTCGTAAGTAGATGGTGGCTGGAGCCACATTTAATCGGGGTCCCAGGGAAGATGGGGCTAGGTAGCAGGGCAAATTAGGCAGCAGTCGACAAATGGGGGTTTGGCCACTACTTGGGAAGTTCACCCACTGTAAACAGAGAAGAAGGGGGCTTAGGGCGATAGTTGTTCACTCAAAGAATTCCACATTGTGCCATCTGGCACCTGCCCAGTTCTGCAAAGCACGGGGGTCACACGGTGTCTTGACCCACTTCCAAATGCTCTCGGAAGCATTCCTTAGACCAGTCAATCACTCTCACCACCCCAGCCTGGTCAGTACTACCTGGTAACACAAAGTTATTGGGCTGTGTGAGGAGAGGACAGTGGGTCCACCACACTAAGGGCATGAAAGGAACAATCGATGAGTGGGGGGTGAAGCAGGGGAGCCTCTCGGAAGAAAGAGGTACCCTATGAGACACACACCGATCAAAGAAGTACCCAGGCAATCCGGGCACCACAGAACATGAATCTGCTCCTCTGCACCTCCCTGGAAATGAGGCACAACGTCTGGTGCGGGTTGTTCTGAGTCGCACCAGATAATTCCTGTCACACACAACGCAGAGTTGCAAATTCCCTACCTCCCTGGAATTGAGGCACATCTGGTGAACGTTGATCTGAGTCGCACCAGACAATTCTGGTCACACACACAGGTGCAAGTTCAACAGTGCCCACCAAGGTAGAAAGAGGAACTACTAGGGGTATGCCCCCACCTCCGAGGGTTACAACCTGGGAATCGGACAACGCACGTAATGAGCATGCAGTCAGCGTGTCACACTAGAGAGATGTGGCACGATCGACTATGCGAGGCACATGGTTCACACAGCCAATGAATCAACTCACCACCAACAAGATTCTTATGCACGTTGCGGGCCCACAACGCAGGGCCACACCCCTTAGATGTGGGCTCTACTTTTTGGGGCTCCGCACTGAACAATATGGTCTCCAATACAATTCTTAGTTGCACACTCACACCACACTACCAGTTGGGATCTAGCAGATGATGTGGGCACTTAAGGGCAACCGCTCTCCAGGTGTTAGAGGTAGATGGTGTATGTCCCTCACGGGAGATCTTTGATGTCCCTCAAGCCTCCATCAGAGAACAGGGGACAAGCCAACATGCCCTTGGAGAGCATGCTTCAGCGTGCCACACAGCAGCAGGTAGTCAGCCCAGACCAGCCACTATTCAGGAAGAATGCACAGTCCCTTCCAAGGGCAGTAATCATCCTTGTACTCAACAGATTCCTCAGGTAGTGTTCACCACACAGTTCCTGGATCTTTGGTCCCATGTCCCCACAAGTGTATCTTTGACCTGCTGGAGAATGGCACAAGTAGTTATACTGTAGTGCACCTTTGAAGTTGGGAGTGGTTCAGAAGGTATCCTTTTGAACCACATATGTCTCCCCTAAATGTAAGACCTGTCTGCCATGGGCCGTGGGATGCAGATCTTAATCTATACTGAGGTCATGATCTGGCTCCCAGAGGCCAAGCATCAAAACCTCTTCCTCCAATCTATCCAGCCAAGCCCTCAAATGGCAGAGGTCTGTCGTTCCAGTTGCATGCCCAATGTTTTATGTAAAGTGCATCCCCATCCTCCCATGTGGACTGGAGTCAAACTAAAAGGCACACAAAGAGTTTTAGATCAAACAAAAGACTACTTTCTCGAAGTGGCATTTCTAAGCTATTAATGACAAATCCCTCTTTATCCCAGGAGAAAGTTTGTTATTGTGAATCCAATGATAGGAAACATTAGGAAGCTGCTCCACTGTAAGCCACTATTGCAGCTTGAAGTAATTTCAACCATTCCCCCATGTTAACTTATGAGAAGAACAAAGCTCCTAGGTAGTGAAAACACACACGGGTATTCTTCACTACCTGGGCAGGGAACGCACATGTGTACCTGCCCTGCCTTTCACCTACCACTTGCACCAGGGGTGCCCTAGTGGTAGTGAAAGGTCCCCTCAGGATTGGCCAGTGGTTTAGAAAGCGCAATTGCGCTCACACAGGCCTGCAATGGCAAGCTTGAGATGTGTTTAAAAACATCAGGTAAGCACCACTTCCTAAAGTGTGTAGGAAGGGTGTGTGCACTTTCACACTGCATTTACAGAGGGAGAGTGCCCGAGGCCCTAAGGCCACTAAAAAAATATCAGCAAAACCCATGCGCTGTCCCATGGGAAGAGCCGGCCTCTTAGGTAGGGAAAACCCACATGGGTACCTGCCTGGACTTTCACCTACCCCTTGCTCCATCCCTCAGGGCTTCCCTAGGGGTGCTCTACTGGTAGTGGAAAGCCCACTCAGGGTTGGCTAATAAGGTAAAAATGCCAACCTGAGTATAGGTGCAACTGTGCACCCACAGGCTGGCAATGAAAGGCTTGATAGATGTTTGAAAGGTTATTCTGGTGGGTGGCACAATCAGTGCTGCGTCCCACCATTAGCCAATGCAGTATGTGCCCTGAGTAAGTGGCGTACATTTTTAAAGGGCACTCACAGGTATAATACATAAACCAATCCAGTAAGCATCAATTCCTAGCACGTGTAGGAAGGGTGTGCACGCTTTCACCTTGCATACAGTCGGAAAGCACCCTGAGTCCTAAGATCACATAAAGATAATCAGCAAAATCCAGGAGGAGAAAATCAAAACGTTTTAGGGAAGTCCCCTATGAAGGGCCATGTCCAACAGTGCTGGAGTACAAACTGGAAGAAATTGAGATCCCTGTGAGACCAGCTATCATGCAATAGAAAGGCAAATCTTTCAATGAAAATGGGTAAGCAACTATATAGATTTAGACTGGGATGCTACAGTGTGAATGCTATTCCTTGAAAATCGCGATTAACAAGAACGCATAAATAATGTATTAAAAGCAAGAAATGCATTAGGTGCATGTGAACGTGGTTGAGGGAGGAAGGGGGTGGAGGAAGGAAGTGGGTAAGTTGTTTTAAGCCGAAGCTCACAAAAGGTGATAGTAGATCCACACACTCTAAAAGCACTAGAGCCAGCAGTGCAAATCAAACTTCCCCCACAATATTTGGGTGTGTGGGGAAGGCACATGTGCATTAGTGCTGCTTTTTGTTTGATGGTTCTTAACTGTGTGTGGCATGTGACAGTGCTATGGTGGTGATGGTGAGTGCTAATGAGCACTGTTGCCTCTTACAGATTAGAACTACTCCATCCACTTGCTTTTGCTGTGCCTGTCAATGTTGTTCCCTGTCACCTATTAACTTTAAAGTCCTGATAGCCATTAACTCATCCCCCTCCAGCGCTCAGTGTCCACTCTCTGATGGACAGTGGTCAAAAGCAATCACATGAGCATTCTCTATGTGCCATGATGTTTACAAAAGCACTAGGCAGGGGGTGGTGAAGGTGGGCAGTGCATTTTCCACCTCTTGATGGGTGAAGATGGTATCAGACCTAGCACAGGCTCCTTGGGCATCCTCTTTATTGTCAGCTGCTACGACCTTTTCCCTCATGAGGCGGAAGCCGGGAGGTCTCCCCCTTTCTTGCACTCTTTTAAACTTGTGTGTTTGATTTTTAATGCTGTGCTTTGTTTGGCTTAGCGCTTGATTAATAAGCGTCTAAGTTTAGAGTTTAGAGACTTTCCAGCGCTCCTTGGCGCTTCGCTGCTCCCTCACCCTTCCTCGATCTTCAGACCGCCCTCGGCCGAGCATTGACGCCGAGGGCTGGGATCTGACTTTGCCGGCCATATTGGGTGTAGGCATCGCCGTCCACGCGCTCTAGCAGCGCTATAAAAAGGAAATTGACTGTTTGCTCAGGGATTACCAACTGCTACGACCTTTTCCCTCCTGAGGCGGAAGCCGGGAGGTCTCCCCCTTTTCTTGCACTCTTTTAAACTTGTGTGTTTGATTTTTAATGCTGTGCTTTGTTTGGCTTAGCGCTTGATTAATAAGCATCTAAGTTTAGAGTTTAGAGACTTCCCAGCGCTCCTTGGCGCTTCGCTGCTCCCTCACCCTTCCTCGATCTTCAGACCGCCCTCGGCCGAGCATTGACGCCGAGGGCTGGGATCTGACTTTGGCGGCCATATTGGGTGTAGGCATCGCCGTCCACGCGCTCTAGCAGCGCTATAAAAAGGAAATTGACTGTTTGCTCAGGGATTACCAACTGCTACGACCATTTCCCTCCTGAGGCGGAAGCCGAGAGGTCTCCCCCTTTTCTTGCACTCTTTTAAACTTGTGTGTTTGATTTTTAATGCTGTGCTTTGTTTGGCTTAGCGCTTGATTAATAAGCGTCTAAGTTTAGAGTTTAGAGACTTTCCAGCGCTCCTTGGCGCTTCGCTGCTCCCTCACCCTTCCTCGATCTTCAGACCGCCCTCGGCCGAGCATTGACGCCGAGGGCTGGGATCTGACTTTGCCGGCCATATTGGGTGTAGGCATCGCCGTCCACGCGCTCTAGCAGCGCTATAAAAAGGAAATTGACTGTTTGCTCAGGGATTACCAACTGCTACGACCTTTTCCCTCCTGAGGCGGAAGCCGGGAGGTCTCCCCCTTTTCTTGCACTCTTTTAAACTTGTGTGTTTGATTTTTAATGCTGTGCTTTGTTTGGCTTAGCGCTTGATTAATAAGCGTCTAAGTTTAGAGTTTAGAGACTTCCCAGCGCTCCTTGGCGCTTCGCTGCTCCCTCACCCTTCCTCGATCTTCAGACCGCCCTCGGCCGAGCATTGACGCCGAGGGCTGGGATCTGACTTTGGCGGCCATATTGGGTGTAGGCATCGCCGTCCACGCACTCTAGCAGCGCTATAAAAAGGAAATTGACTGTTTGCTCAGGGATTACCAACTGCTACGACCTTTTCCCTCCTGAGGCGGAAGCCGAGAGGTCTCCCCCTTTTCTTGCACTCTTTTAAACTTGTGTGTTTGATTTTTAATGCTGTGCTTTGTTTGGCTTAGCGCTTGATTAATAAGCGTCTAAGTTTAGAGTTTAGAGACTTCCCAGCGCTCCTTGGCGCTTCGCTGCTCCCTCACCCTTCCTCGATCTTCAGACCGCCCTCGGCCGAGCATTGACGCCGAGGGCTGGGATCTGACTTTGGCGGCCATATTGGGTGTAGGCATCGCCGTCCACGCGCTCTAGCAGCGCTATAAAAAGGAAATTGACTGTTTGCTCAGGGATTACCAACTGCTACGACCTTTTCCCTCCTGAGGCGGAAGCCGGGAGGTCTCCCCCTTTTCTTGCACTCTTTTAAACTTGTGTGTTTGATTTTTAATGCTATGCTTTGTTTGGCTTAGCGCTTGATTAATAAGCGTCTAAGTTTAGAGTTCAGAGACTTCCCGGCGCTCCTTGGCGCTTCGCTGCTCCCTCACCCTTCCTCGATCTTCAGACCGCCCTCGGCCGAGCATTGACGCCGAGGGCTGGGATCTGACTTTGGCGGCCATATTGGGTGTAGGCATCGCCGTCCACGCGCTCTAGCAGCGCTATAAAAAGCACGCACCTTTCTCCGCGCAGCGGACGCGTACTGCGGACGCGCCGGACCTGCGCCGGAGTCGTGCCGGAGTCCTGCCCGTCTGCGCCCGTCAGCGTCCCGGAGGCGTACGGCGCGGCCGACTGGCTCGTTCTCTATATATCTGCTGCAGGGTTACAATGAGACGCTACTCGTCCTTAGAGCTTCGATCACTCCAAAAGCTGTCATGTTCGTGTCAGGTGGTTTTTCCAGGCCGCTATAGGGGCAAGCACAAATGTCCGGGATGTAGTTGGCATCTCGCCTCTGTCCCGCCTCCTTTATCTAGTAGAGAGGGAGGGGATGTTAAACATTGATACGTGTTTTTAAAATTGGTTCACTCACTGTGCTCATTGTCTTGTGTTTGCTACTTGCACTTGCTATTTGCACAACCCTCTCCCTGCCGCCGCGGGAAGTCCCGTTAGAGAGGAGGGAGTCAGGGTCTTCAGAGCCGCCCACGAGCACAGCCGCCATATTGGGACGGCTCGGGACGCGCTCTAGCCTCTGAAAATCTGAACGAGAGGCAGCTATTTAGGCAGAGCGAGGGCTGGGCGCATTTGATTATCACTTTGGACCCATGCACATCGCGCATATACCTGTAGACCAGATTATTACTGATTGCTAGGAGACACACACCACTGCTGCTAGAATTTTAATATATTGTTGCTGCTAGATTCATTTTTAAACGTGACTTAATACGTGTTGCTAAAATCATTTTTTAAACCGTGATTGATACGTGTTTTTAAAATTGGTTCACTCACTGTGCTCATTGTCTGGTATTTGCTACTTGCACTTGCTATTTGCACAACCCTCTCCCTGCCGCCGCGGGAAGTCCCGTTAGAGAGGAGGGAGTCAGGGTCTTCAGAGCCGCCCACGAGCACAGCCGCCATATTGGGACGGCTCGGGACGCGCTCTAGCCTCTGAAAATCTGAACGAGAGGCAGCTATTTAGCCCTCGCTCATAAGGAGCGCAGCGGACGTGCGCAGCGGGCGCGCGCCGAAGACGCGCCTAAGACTAGCCCATCTGCGCCCGTCCGCGCCTGGCCCGGGCTTAGGGCCACCCCCCTTGGCATTATTCCTCCACATGCCACCGGCCTTCCCTTACGTTACTCATCTTCCCAACTGAGGGATCTGAATCCTGGTACCATCAGTTGGCGATGCAAGTGCAGGCCCCTCTCCACTAACATAAATTATACCCCTGATATATGTCCTGGGTGCACTTACCAACTGCCCCGCCCCAGCCTTGCTCAGAACATTGCCCTCGGCGTATTAGGTAAACCTCCCTGCCACAGACCGGAAGTGCCACATAAGTCTATATATCGGGCAGCACTTATTAATGTGCGTTCCCTCCCTTGCCATAGTTTACATATTAGGGAATGTATCCTCAGCCAGGACCTGGACATACTTTTTGTCACGGAAACCTGGGGGGACGACGCTTCAGGACCTGACTTTTGTCAGGCAATCCCGGAAGGATAAAGTGTGGCCAGGCAGGATAGAACAACAGGAAGAGGTGGTGGTATAGCCATTATTCATAAGGATACATATCGTTCCAGACTTGACCTCATCCAGGGTTTAGATTGTGAATCTGCAACATTCGCTATCAACCTCAACCACAAGCAAGCCCTTAAAGGGATTCTCCTGTATAGACCCCCGGGTCCACGGAACAAATTTTTAGCCACTCTCCCCGATTTTAATGTCCATATCATAGGATCCCCAGACTATCTAATTCTGGGTGATTTTAATTTTCCCCTTGAAGATCAAGAGAACAACGATGCCATGCAGCTTATTGCTGACTTGCAAACTCTGGGACTGCAGCAATTAGTGAAGGGCCCTACACATCAAGCCGGACATACGTTGGATGGCTTATTTACCAACAATCCCGATGTCATGATGGTGGATGTTTTGCCATTAGTATGGTCTGATCACAAAGCTATTATCTTTACCATAAAATCACGTGCCCCTAACCCTCCTCAATGTAAACGAAGAGGTAGGATAGGAATTCGGCCATGGAAAAGTGCAGATATCCCGCGGTTTATGGATATTCTAACCTCCCCACCTACAGGTTCTGATAGCCCGGATGTATTATCAGCCCAGTTCCAAGAGTGGATCCAGAACGCAGCTAATCAGGTGGGCGCGGAGAAATTTATTTTCTCTAACAGAACTTCTCCTTCGGCAAAATGGTTCACTGAGGAGCTTAGGCTACACCGACAACATTGCAGGAACTTGGAGAGGCGGTGGCGCAAGCAGTATTGCCCCGTAGCCAAGCAATCCTATAAAGATGCGCTTGCAATCTATAAAAAGGCCATCGCTGTTCAAAAAAGTGCTTTTTTCTCTACTCAAATTGAGTCCGCTCATAATTCAGCCAGGGAGCTGTTTTCGGTGGTAAATACTCTGTCCAATCCCCCTTCAGGACCTGGAATTGAGCCCTCACAAACATTATGTGACTCTTTGGCTATGTTCTTTTCTACTAAGGTTGCTGACATCTATTCATCTTTTACCGGAAACCCCAGAGGGGAGAACAGGGAGGCAAGCCATCAAGCTAACAGTGGACATGCCACCTTCCCATCCTTTCATCCAGTCACTATTGACCAGGTTAGCAGGCTTATTGCCACCACCAAGGCAGGCTCCCCTCTCGACCCCTGTCCTCCGATGGTGATGAATGCCATAAATGAGGCAATTTCTTCTCCTCTCACAGACATATGCAATGCCATGTTTCAAACTGGCATATATCCGGACGGCTGGAAGAATGCGGTTATAAAACCCTTGCTTAAAAAACAATCTCTGGACCCTGCAGTCTCGGCCAATTATAGACCAATTGCGGGCCTTCCTTTTCCAGCAAAAATTTGTGAAGCTTTAATGAACCAGCAGCTTTCTGAGTTCGTCGACTCCCACAATCTTTTAGACGATACTCAGTTCGGGTTCAGAAAGGGCCATGGGACCGAGACTGCACTAATAAAAGCATCTGATGAAATTAGATCCATCATGGACCAAGGAGGAGCGGCAGTCCTTATTCTTTTGGATCTGTCCCCGGCCTTCGACACGGTCGATCATGCCATCTTGATCGACCGTGTCACAGCCCTGGGGATTGTCGACTTGGCTGGAGATCTTATTTCATCTTTCCTGAACAGTCGCACACAGACAGTGAAATTAGGTAATTTTTACTCTCCTGTCTCCGCAATCCCCTGTGGGGTCCCCCAGGGCTCCTCGCTAAGTCCGACGCTGTTTAACATCTATGTAGCGGACTTAGCGAGGGTAATAAAAATCCATGGGTTGCGTCTGACATCTTATGCAGACGACACCCAACTAGTCCTGGCGGTGCATAAGGATGGTCCAGTGGTGGCAGCAAAATTCCAAGAAGCAATGCTGGTCGTTTGCTCCTGGATGTCAACAAATTGTCTGAAACTTAATTCGGATAAGACCGAGGTCATGACCTTTGGCAACCTATCCCCGGAATGGTCACCCATCTGGTGGCCAAGCCAGATGGGCCCCCCGCCTGTTCCAGTTGCAAAGGTCAGAAATCTGGGAGTTATTTTCGACAATAAGCTGGTCTTTAACCATCATGTAAACAAGGTAGTATCATCCGCCTTTTATGTCCTGAAGAAAATCAGGAAACTCATGCCCTATCTTCCAGCATCAGCAGGGAAAACTCTCATTACTACCTTGGTATTCTCGAAGATGGACTACGGGAATGCCCTCTTTCTGAACACTCAAAAACAAGTCCTAATGAAACTCCAATCCATACAGAATGCGGCAGCCAGAATTCTGCTCGGTATTCCCCGACGCCATCCGACAACTACAGCCATTCGACAGCTTCACTGGCTAAAAGTAGAAAACCGTATTAAATTCAAGGCATTATGTATTGCCTATAAAGCCGTACACAACATAGGACCCAGGTTTCTGAGAGAGGCCTTTAAACTGCACACCCCAAAGAGACAGCTCAGATCTGCAAACATTTGCATGCTCTCAGTCCCTCGAACCAAAACAGTGATCTGGGGAGACAGGCGTTTCATGGTAGCAACACCCAAGCTATGGAACACCCTCCCTCTGATCATTAAAACCGCCCCCAACTTGGTAGGTTTCCGTAAGCTCCTTAAAACCTGGTTATTTGACCAGTAAGCTGGTGGGTATTGGTCTTTATCTGAGTAATCATATGCGCCGAGACACCCACAGGTAATTGTTGCGCAATAAAAATCTCAAATAAATAAATAAATAAAAATAAAATCTTTGCTTGCTCCTTAACACCAGATCTGTCCACAGACATGCTCAAGAAATTTCAGATCTCTTGGTTACTGAAAAACCTGTATGCCTGATGTTGACAGAGACGTGGCTAGGCGAGTCTTCATACCCAGATATTGCTACTGCGATTCCACCTGAATATAACATCTTTAGGCAAGACAGGGCACTGGGTAGAGGGGGGGCGTGGCTCTCATGGTACAAAAAGCCTTCATGTATTCCATTACTCACACGGAGGCTATCACGGGCGCTGAATCCCTCGCTTTCTCCATATCCCTGTCACCTCAACAATCCTTCAAAGGACTTGTAGTCTATAGGCCCCCTGGCCCGGCAGGGTCCTTTTTTGAGGAGCTTCAGTCGATTATTTCGACGTTGACTTTAAGATCGGAGCACTGTGTACTGGCCGGGGATTTTAACTTCCATATGGAAGATAGCTCTGACCCGGATACGTCTAAAATGATTGACATCACGGCGTCTTTAGGCCTGTTCCCCTATCTCTCGGGACCAACTCATGATAAAGGCCACACTCTGGACCAGGTTTTTTCGACATCCCCGGTGGAGGTGACAGCTGTGCTGCCGGTATTATGGTCCGATCATCGGCTAGCCTACTTTTATATACTAGGCACTAAGAAACCTGTAACTTCTACTACGAGACATCAGGGAATAACTTCAAGGGCGTATCATCGGGTCATCCCGGAGATGCTGGCCCAGTCCTTACAGGACCATCCTATATCCTTTTCCGGGGATCTGGATAAAGTTCTTGAAACCCTGCAGATATGGTTCATAGACAGGTTGAACGATTTAGCCCCTTTGACTCCCTCCCGCACCACTTTGAAACGGGTCTCGGCCCCCTGGTTCACTGAAGTGCTGGCGCATTCCCGTAGGCAATGTAAAGTTGCCGAAAGGGCGTGGCGGTCTCAGTACGACACGGAGGCAAGACTTACCTATAAATTGATGGTCAAAGCTTACCATCGGGAAATTCTCCAGGAGAAAAAAATGTTATTTTGCCAGGAGAATTGAGGATGCAGCTAATTCCTGCAAGGAGATTTTTTCGATTGTGAGAGAATTCACGACCCCTCGCTCCAACTCAGTGCAGGTTGCCCCCTCTGAGACATGGGCTGCCACCCTTGCCAACTTTTTCACCACGAAAATCAGGCTGATACAGGACTCCTTTACAACTAGGCCGATCGATGTTGATCCATGCTTGTTGAATGGGTCAGTCCACCCTATTACATCAGGTCCAGTCCTGGCAGTTTTCCCGTCACTCTCGACACCTTCATCGTTGACACTGATGATGAATCTCAAATCTGGCTCTCCCCTCGACCCGTGCCCTGCCAAATTCCTAGCTAAAGTGGCAGCTATAATCAATCCTCTGGCAAACCCACTTCTGAACCTTTCTTTGAGTCAGGGCGTAATTCCTCAGTCATGGAAGCAGGCCATGGTTATCCCCCTTCTTAAGAAACCGTGTCTTGCCCCGGAAGTCCCCGCCAACTACAGGCCTATTTCGCTTCTTCCTGCTTTGGCTAAGATCCTGGAGAAGCATGTACATGGTGTGCTCTCTAATTTCTTGGAGTCTCATGAGCTACTACATGCCTCTCAATCTGGCTTCCGTCCTAATCTAAGTACAGAGACAGCGCTGTTGGAGATATCGGAGGCCATCAAAGAGTCGCTGGATTCTGGAGGCACAGCCATGCTGGTCATGCTTGATTTGTCGGCGGCTTTTGACACCGTCCCCCATGAGGGTCTCCTCGCAAGACTTCATGAGATCGGTCTGAGGGGGACGGTGCTCAGTTGGTTTCGTTCATTTCTAGCCAACCGTCGACAAACCGTCTGGGCCTCCCCTGGCTCCGCCGTGATGTCGCCTCTGGGAGTCGGAGTCCCCCAGGGCTCCGTGCTGAGCCCGACTCTATTTAACATCTTTATGACCCCATTGGCGACACTGGTGGAGTCTTTTGGGGCCCAGATCGTATCCTATGCCGACGATACCCAGCTTCTCTTTACCTGCCGGAAGGGAGAAGATTTCAATGGAGAGAGTATCCGGGAGTGCCTTGGGGCTGTTTTTAAATGGTTCCAGCTAAACAGCCTCAAGTGCAACTCAGATAAATCTGAGATACTCTTCTTCGGTTGTCCATCTGATCCTGACTGGCATGGTTGGTGGCCTGCTGATATGTTTCCTCCTGCGCTTTCTTCCCAGGTAGCCAAGAACTTGGGAGTTAAAATATATAAAGGACTGTCGCTTAAATCCCAGGTTCTGACCCTCACAGGAACCTGCTTTGGCATCCTTAGGATGCTTCGGAAGTTTTTCCCTCTGCTCTCTGAGGAGCATAGGAGGACGACTGTCCAGGCCTTAATCGGCTCAAGACTAGATTACTCTAACATTTTATATCTTGGCTTACCAGAGTATATCTTGCAACGTCTACAGGTGGCTCAGAATACGGCCGCACGAGCCATCTTCGGCCTCCATAGGCGGGCCAGCGCTTCCAGCTTATTACAATCGCTCCACTGGTTACCCATCCGGAAGCGGATAATATTCAAGGCCATGACATTGGCTCACAAGGCTTTACACGCCTCGGGAGCTCAATATTTGCAAAGGAGGCTCGCCTTTTATCATCCAGCACGATCCTTGAGATCGGAGTCCCTCTTTCTGGCTGTGGTGCCCCGTGTGAAAAAAGCCCGCATTTGGTGGGCGTTCGTTCAGGCTGCTAGCTCCGCAGTTGTGGAACTCACTCCCTCTGACCTTGCATTCTGTATCTGATTTGTTGGCGTTCAGGAAGGGTCTAAAAACATGGCTTTTTGCCCACTAGGGCTCTTCTGTGCCAGTTTCTGGATTCAGTGATCATCCCTCTTCCTGTGAATCTGTACTGTTATGTTTTGTTTGTTTTTCCTGCTCTGGTCATGAAATATAAAGCGCCGGGACACTCCGCTGGAGTAGCCGTGCGCTATAAAAGACCCTTATAACATAACATAACAACCATGCGACCTCTGAACCTGCGCACTGCGTAAACTCGCAGGCCTGGTGTGAACGCATCCGAATCAGACATAAGCTTGTGTAGAAGAGGTAAATGCTGAATGGGGCACAGCCAGGTGGTGTTCAGAGGATATATGTGTGCTATAAAGGATAAAAAAATGTCGAGAGGGGAATTGGTGATGAGCACCGTGGCATGGAGAGGGGACAGAATGAAACACAGGTTCAGGAGGTGGTGCCTGATAGGAGACAGAGAATGAATAGGAGAGTAAGAGAGAGGGGTCATCAAGCTTGATCTATCCATATGCCACACAAACCATCACCCTTACACCCAGTGGAGACTTCCCTGTGCATGTCGGCAAATGGAAGCACGCCTTTGGTAAAGCAAGGATATGTGCTTTGTCCAACTAATTCATGTCATTTAGTTCCTTTCTAGCACTAACAGAATCATAGAAACGAAAGAGTGGTGTGGTCACTGTTGTGTGTCAGGAAGTCCATAAAATATCCTATTAAGATAATATGCCTGTAGAAGGTCATGAGTTTACTTTAAATATCAGTGAGATGACTCAACTTTTTATCATTCCAAGGTTGATAAAAAGGACTATCCAATAACTGTCGTTGGTATATTTCAAGCTTTACAAAGCTTGCAGTTATTCTAGAAGGAATATTGAGTGATACTGAAGTAGGGTTACTATTCATAGCACTGCTGCATGGAGGTGGAAGAGAGACAGTGAAAGAGAGCAGAGATAACCTATACCTCCATGAGCTCCAGGGAGTCACCTGAAACCATAAACCTGCCTCAGGTTGCTTTTGACACAGTGGCCCTGTTTACAAATTGCAGCATAACATCTGATCACTGAGCAAACACGGATTGGAACTAGAAGTTGTGGATTAATTGCACATGTATCAGAATTACAAGTTGTCTGATGATGATCACACCCTTATAGTTTTTTCC
This sequence comes from Lissotriton helveticus, assembly GCF_964261635.1. NCBI lineage: Eukaryota > Metazoa > Chordata > Amphibia > Caudata > Salamandridae > Lissotriton > Lissotriton helveticus. The sequence goes on along the minus strand of NC_136071.1, from coordinate 911,975,319 downwards.
CTGGTAGATTCCTGCAGGTTGAACCTGTCATAATTTATCTGGATGAAATGCCTGGATGAAAAAAGCCAACGCTTTCTGCCTGCCTTTTCCCCCGCATTAGTTGCCTTTTGGCAGCCTGGCGCAACGCAGGCACCCTTGCAACATGGTGCAAGGGTACCTGCATTACATGTTGGATTATTTTGCACAAAAACAATCCTGAGAGGCATATTCCTCTGTTTAATTTCTGCAGCACACATTGAAAGAGGAAGTAACAAGGAGAAATAAAGATATTTCTCTTCGTTACGCCTCACCTGAGAAGGCAAATCTTTTTGGCGCATTTCCACCTCTTCCAGTTCTGGTAAATCTGGGAATGCGTCAAAAATCATGGGAGGTGTGTGGGAACACCTTCCTAGGCAACATAGCTATTAGTGCTGCGTTTCCTTACTCCAGATTTATTGAGCTGTCAAGGCTACTCAAAGCGGCCATGCTGGGCTTCATAAATCACATGTAACGTTTGCATCGCTCTTTCACCATGTTGTGTGGTACAAGAGCGATGAAAACGGCTCAAAAATAGGCCCCCATATTTGAGAGAAAAAATATATATTTTTTTTTTTTAAAGTTTTTTATTGAAATCCATGAGTTCACAAAACGACACATAAGTTACAAAGGAAATAAAATAGTATTACTCAAAAACGGGTCAAGGCAAAAAAAAAAAGAAAAGAAAAACAAAACTACATATCTGAGAATAACTCATCAGTCCAGTATATATATAGCTTATAATATACAAGGCTAATCCCTTCTAGGCATATTACAACTGCTGCTGTCTGTCACACCAAAATACATAGATTAAAACAATAAAGAAAGCATAGATTAAACCAAAAAGCAGCACCTTTATACCTCCATATAAGTCATAACGGTCCCCCAGATCTGACGACCCAATTTCATTCTCCTTCTGCCTTTCACAGCATAAAGGCTGTATTCCATGGTAAAGATTGATATGAATCTTGCCCGCCATACCTCAAACGAAGGGGGGTCATTTTGTAACCACATTGATACAATACATAGCCTAACGACCGCAGCGGCAAGAAAGATCAAATATACTGATTGAATGGGTAAAATATCCACTGCCGATCCCTTTTCGACCCCCAACAAAACCTGAGTGGCAGACAATCGTACAGGTGTACCCAGGATCTCAGCTAGCAATTTCTCTATATGTCCAATAAGCGTTTTTAAATGCCTGCACGAGTAGAAAGCATGCACAATATCAGCAGCAGCAGTCCCACAACGAAAACACTTGCCCCCATTAACACAGCCCCACTTAGATATTTTAGCTGGTGTGTAATATAAATTAAAGATCGTCTTAAAATGTTGGGCATACAGATTTGCCGACATAAATAATCGCCCCTGCCAACTCTATGGAAGTTGGCAATTGTATACCCTGGCCCCTCAGTCGATTATCCTATTTATGATTTTGGGCTTCCAACTCATTATCCAGTGTACCCAACATTAGAGTATAAAGTGTGCCGATCCGTGCGTCTTTCCTAACTGCCTCAACAAGAGGATTAGCTTGAATTTCCCATCGGGCTTTCTAAAAATACTCTCGAATTTGTAAATATTTGAAAAAATCAGCCCGAGGCAAATGAAATTGATCCCTTAACTGATCATCTACTAAAAATAAATCAGCAACTATACTCACCCCTTTGACCCACCTTTTGCACACCACCCGATCCCAAAATACTACTGGAAAAAGAGTGGTTGCTGTTAACGGTGCCAGGATACCTTATCCACACCATACCTTTTTTGACCGCAGTCCATACTTTGTACGCAGCAATAAGAACCTTGAATCGAGTATGCTTGTAATAACTCCAGTCCACATCACACATAGAAAGAGGAAGTAACAAGGAGAAATAAAGATATTTCTCTTCGTTACGCCTCACCTGAGAAGATAAATCTTTTTGGCGCATTTCCACCTCTACCAGTTCTGGTAAATCTGGGAATGCGTCAAAAATCATGGGAGGTGTGTGGGAACACCTTCCTAGGCAACACAGCTATTAGTGCTGCGTTTCCTTACTCCAGATTTATTGAGCTGTCAAGGCTACTCAAAGCGGCCATGCAGGGCTTCATAAATCACATGTAACGTTTGCATCACTCTTGCACTATGTTGTGTGGTACAAGAGCGATGAAAACGGCTCAAAAATAGGCCCCCATAGTCGAGAGAAAAAATATATTTCTAAAGAAGCATTTGCAAAGCCAATTGGTCTAGCCTAGACAAGTTGGTGCTATTGTTACTTTTATTTTATTTTTTGCTCAGCATATGGCCAAAAAAGAAAAAGAAGAAAAAAAGAAAAACATGCCGACATCTTAACATGGAGGCCATATGCTTTCAATAAAAATTACATTAAATTTCAATTAAAGACCATGGGTACTTCGTAGCAGGTAGGTGCACATCAAAGGAAAATATGATACTTATGCAAAAAAGTAATATTAATTTGAATTACTGTAACCTAAAAACAGTTTAAACACACATTGATAATTGAAAAAGAATAAAGAACGGAAAGAAAAAACATTGGCAATATGAAGTACTGGCTAACCAGCACTGGCACAAAAGTCCACTTCTTTTTAGATGTGCACATGTGATCAGGCAACATGCCTTAATTGCAGATCAAGAACTCCAATGGCGGAAGTGGGCTGACCTATTACACCCAGATGTATGCTGTGGATGTAGGGGGCAGAAAAAACATATGAATGACAGATGAACACATCTATGGATGAAGAGGACTGACCAAAAGCCCCTCTAAGTAAACACATGTGTACTTTTTATTTAAGATTGTTTTAAGTACAGGGCTGGTGAAAGATTGAAGCTGTTTCTAATCCAGACATAAAAAGCGAGTTATGGGTGCTGTTGCATGGTTCCCAGCTTAGGGTACCAGATTCTGGCAGCTAGTCTACTGCTGTCACTCAAAGCATGTTTGCACTCGGACTCAGCCCAAAAGCTGAAGGCGTTAGCTCTATGGTCATACGGCCAAATGCTCTACAGTGTTGCTTGTTTTCTGAAGCCACCTTCGGGGCAACCTCTTTTTGACCTCATTGATGTCCAGGACACATGACTCGTGACACACCTCGCTCCCTCTCAATGCTTTAGAATTGGACACCCAAACAGACCTATATTAGCACGGGATCCCTGAACTGCAAACCTCTGTCTGGTTACAACATCCTACGGTTTCTTCAACTATTAAATTGGGATAAGTTGTGGAGTGTTTTGACAATGGTGTGCTAGTTTTCTTGATGTTCTCTTAAGTGTATCCAGGTCTGATGCCTAGCTGAGGCTTCCCTAACCTGTGCACTGTTAACCTATTGAAACTGAGTCATCCCTGAAGAAGTCAAGAGTCTCTTGTGCCTCTGAACGCTGGAGGTGAAGGGGGTCATATCGAAAGCAGCAAATTACCCAACAGGCATGTAGATGACTTACATGGCTGACTGCATGACTGCATGACTGACCTAGAGGAAAATCAGCAAATCTTCATAAAGGTCAAAACATCCGAAGCCTAGGAGGGTTGAGAACATGGCCACTCCATGACTGGTGTACAGCAAAATGAGGAGATTTCCAACCAGGTCGGTGTGTCTGAAGGCGGGGAGGGGTGTAGAAAGAGCCACTCACATGAGCAGAAGAAGTGTGACAGGTGACCTGGCAGAGCCTCTGAAACACGGTGAAGGCAGGAGGGCCATTTATACGATTGGCCTGTAGGAAAGCAGGAAAAGCCCTTACAGGATGACGCCTCTGAAAGGTGAAGTGGTCTAGAGCAGATAGTCCCATGTCAGATCTGTCACTTCAGACAAAGCCTGACGTGACTGTCCCCAGCACCTCTGCCTTTCAGAAACACTAGCCTGACTGTACATATCACACTTTCCGAAAGGGTCAGCCCATCCCTGCTGGTTATGGGTGCCCTAGGAACCCATGCATGCCTTTGCAATCTCTTTCTACAAGCCTGACCACAGTCTGCATCACATTCAAAGGCGCCTATTTTCCACCTGCCATTGCAGGGGTGAAGGAAGTGATGTATGCTCATTCACGCGGACCTGGGCTCTAGGCTGTCAATGGTACAGTGGCACCGGAGCCCAGAGGACTGAAGGGGCCACTGAAATCCGATTATTCCCATACTTTTCTACCCATCTGACAGGAGCGCCCGTATTCTTTACTTGGACCGGGGCCCTCTGCAACAGTGCTGCACTTTGACCACAGCCTTGGCTTCCCTTTTTCATAGGGTCCAAAACATGGCTGACTCAGGAACCCGACGTATTATTTTCAAAGGGAATCAGTGACACCTCACAACATGGCGGCATTGTTCTCGTGTGACTGGCGGACGCTAGTGTGTGTGCAGGAAATGCCAAGCTTTAGCAGATTTATTTAAAAAATATGATGGAATTAAAACTGATTTGCCAAATACTGGATTGTCCACTTAACCGCGTTGCGTCAAATTTCGGAGTTAGGCACATGACGTTGCTTCAGCATTGGTTTTGATTGCTGCTATGATAGGCACTACAAATGTACTGTGAAATATGTGATATGCCTGCTGAGCAGGCGCGCAACAACCATTGGGCTGAAAGGGCTTCAGCCCCCCCCGTCAGGTTCCGTGGGCTGGGCTGAGGCTGCCAGGCAGTAGTCAAGGTTCATCCAGGATATTACTCGATCCGTCCTGAAGCCCTGGCGGTTACAGCTATCCTCTTGTTAATCCTATTTACCCATTTCTTTCTTTTAGTACACTCCCCTGCATGAATGACCCTTTCATTCCTTAATGGCTGTATCTGCATGATAACGGCGTCCAGACGGGCAAAGTTAAGTGTTTAAAGGTGTGAAGTAAAGTTAACCTTCCCCTCCCCGTCCAGGAATGAACAGAGTATCCTGCAAACAAAAAGGAATACATCCACATCACGACAGACTTTTGCAAAGAATGTAGTGGAGAGATGATTGTAAAGTGGGCATATCATTCATGATAAACATAGGGTTGCCACATTTTCAGATGCAAATGGGGAGGAGGCTGGTAAGTGAATAGCAACTAAATCTGCTGTTAGCCTTATTTTTAAAAATAAAATTATTCACTCGCAGTTCTTAACTTTTTTGCTCAGGCAATTTATTTTAATTTATAATGTCACCACACTAAAATGACAGTGGGGTTTAAAATGTACACAGTACAGAGAGTGTCACATAAAGTATAGTAGTCTTGAGGAGTTCGCAATGCGCCCTCGGATATTACAAACAAAAATAAAACGTCAACTGGAGCACAGTGAATGTGAAGCTGCAATTATTAGATATAATACACAGGGAATCGAAGTCATAAAGTCAGGTCATCAAAAATGTTTAGAGACAATTATTGAATAGCGAAGAGTAAGACTCTGTTAGCTTTAATAATAATTTAGGAATTGTGTATGTTGCTTGGTAATAATTTTGATGTGATTTATGCAGGGCCACTGAATTTCTGCAGCAGGGGAAAGCCAAATTATGCAGCAAGGTTGAGTAAATTATGTGGCATAATGCTGCACATTTTGTGATAGCATTACTATATGAATTTTAATTTTGACACTTTTTAACACTGTCTAAACATTGGTTGCATCTCATTAATACTAGTTTAAAACTCAAATATAGAAATAAGCAACAGAAAGATGACCAGTCACCATTTTTAAAAGTCCTTCCACTGCGTGGCAACATGTTCCTGCATTTTTAGTAACTTTTGAACATTTAAGCTAAAAACATTTTTTTTTCTGTTAACATCTGGAGATTGTGAGGCTGTTTATGTGGCAAATGCAGCAAATATTCAACTATGCGAGAAAAAAAACACAGCCATACAGTTGCATACCTCCAGTGGCTATGGATATATACCTGTATTAACTGCTTGGACCTCGTATTTCAAACAAGAATAACTATGAGCTTTTGCTGAGTTCCGAGGTTTTTTTTACCAGCTGTAACCTAAAAATTTCCGCTATTTAGGTAACAGACTGGCCAGGTGCAATCCGATGGGAAATTACAACATGGAGGGAAAAATGGATGAAAGTGGGGCAGAACCAGTGAGCGAAAGTAACAGGCTATAGGAAAGAGGGAGGGAGCAGTGGGAAAGGTGAGTGTATGAGGGAACTAATCAGTCAGAAAAATTAATGCTCCGCAAGAAAGAGGAAGGGTAGGCATGCATGGAAGAAGGTAAGAGACAGGGGAGAGCTGACAGTTGAAGATTAGGGCATGGAGGTAAGGGGTGAACTGTAACTGTGGACACTGCTGACATATTTAACCTATATTGCTCACTATAAAGCATACTTAAGCAGCTCTGGTATCAAAGATTGACACAAAGCGGCATAATCGGGCAGTGTGCTAGGTGAGATGACCCCAGCACTGCCAAAAAGTGGGCAGGCAGGACATTTTTCTTCAGGTTCTGCTCCTTGAAGAGGCCATGCAATGCACTATAAGTGAGACTGTCAGCATGATGTGCAGCATTTTTCACAGGGTGAAGGGTTAACTGTAATCAGTCATGCTGTGAAACAGACCATGCCCCTGCTGTGACAAAAGTCTGGCTTCCAGTTGACAGTTTGTGATAGGCAAGTGTTTAGAGCCTCCTATATAAGGCCTTTATTGTTATATATTGAGCAACATCGTGGTGCATTAAACAATATACAAGAGAGGTTTCTGCACAGTTTGCATCCTGAACAATTATTTCAAGGTGCCTTAAAATATAATGGGCCCGATTCACAGAACTAACTTAAGACAAAATCCTAAACTTACTACTTTTGGTATTCACAGAAGTTAGGATTTTGTCTTAAGACAGACTTAAGACAGACTTAAGACAGACTTAAGACAGAATCCTAACTTAAGTTTATCTTAAGTCGGTCTTAAGTCTGTCTTAAGTCTGTCTTAAGATAAAATCCTAACTTCTGTGAATACCAAAAGTAGTAAGTTTTGGATTTTGTCTTAAGTTAGTTCTGTGAATCGGGCCCAATGATCCTGAAAAAGGAGTCGCAGTGAAGGAAAGCAATTGCCCAGGGTCACACAGTTTGAGCATTAGAGACAGCCAGGTTCTTTGGGTCAGGGCACCACAAAAGCGCCAGGCTGGCCTGGATGGACTATACACAATTAATGATACACATTACTGATTTTGCAGATTACACTCTAATGGTGCAAAAACAGAGGAGAGCATATCTGGAAGTTAAGAAACAACTTCCTGAACTACACCTCAAGTACATGTTTTCATTCCCCAGCGAACCTGAAAGTCTTGTACAATGAGAAATCACACATCTATACTGATACATCAGCAGTATGGAAATTGGCTGAAGCTCTGACAAACTCGGGAAGCCCTATTTATTCGTTCAGAACAGATTGAAATTCAGACCACAGCGTAGGAGATAAACACAAAAGGTTGACAGACCATCCTCTACTCTACACAAGCTGAGAGGCCTGCTGCATCAGTGGAGGCACTCCATGAATCGCTGGGCTTGATTATCACCTGTGGCTTAGGAGACAGCACATTGGTGATTAGTGGCACCACAGATGACCCGGAAACTTTCCTGAATATGGGTCTCTTGGCTGATGCTCAGTACGTATGCGCAATAATAAGGCACACTTGCTGCTCTTAGTTAACCTGGGCTGGGGTATATTGCCTGTTAGCATTCACTCATGGAAACCTTAGGTGGCAGCACTCTGAAATGCAACTTTTTGGGTGGCTGTGAGCAATGACAATGTGGACTATTGTAGGGAAAGTGGAGGTACATTAGGGAGAGTGCTGACTGAATAATAAGTGTTAAAGCTAATGTTTCGGGTAGTGTGAATCAGCATAGTAATTGGGGCTCAAGTGCTGCTAGAGAGGGAAGTATGCAAGAGAGAGACTGCCATGCATACACCTCTGAGGGATACTGGGGTTGACATTAAGAGTAATGATAGATTACTAGCATGTAGGGAAAGGTACAAGATGATCAAACATAGATTGAACCCCATTTGCTTTCAAGGAATTCACAGCCAAACAACTTTGAGAGGGTGATAGATCAGGCTGGTTGTTAGCAAACTTTCTTAATTGCTTCATCTGATTGGATGCGCTGCCATGTGAGATATAGGGTGCATTTACTGAAGATTTAAGGACATCAGGCTCTTCACATTTCATCACAAGATCATAGACTTGCTCTGGAGGCACCCTTGGCTAAAAATATTCAAGCTATAGAAGTGATAACTAATGGCCAGAACCCAGGGTTGGATAGCCTGCCAAACAAATTTTACTCAACATACAAAAGACTGATGGCTCCCCAGCTCTTGGATGTCTATAACCAGACTGAAACTTTACTCATGCTTCCGCAAATGACATAGATTCTAGTAGTGATTCTGAAATTTGGCTGTGATGGTTTTAATAGGACTTTCAAGCAACCACTCTATTTGATGACTATACAGTATAAAATGCTGGGGAAGGTGCTAGCAAATAGATTGTTGCCCTTGCTCTCTGTCTCATGATCAAAATGGCTTTATTTTGGATAGTTAAACTTCCTTGAACTCTAAGAGAGTGGTCTACCCAATGGCAGCCCTCCTAGATGTTTTACAATTACCAGCAGTGGCATGCTTGCCCTTTTCAAATTAATACAATGTAAGTTTCTTCATCAAAACTATCTCACCCCAAGGAAGCTCAGCAAGATATGGACATTAAAGATTATTCTTTCAGACATGAGGGTCTAAAGATAGATTTGATCATCATCTGTCTATCTTTAGTAGTGCTGGTATCTATTAGACTACTGGAAACATGACTCAAACAACAGGAAAAGTAGTAGGTGAAAGAATAGACTGTACTCAGAGGGTGAGCATGATGGTCTTGATGCCTAGAGCCAAAAGAAGGAAGACTTTTCAGGTGTGCAGATTTGACCATAGTGGCAGCAACATGTAGCATAGCTTTGTCATGAAGAGCATCAATAGCACTTAACAAAACAGTTTGAGGCAGACAAAGAAATAGGTGGAGGCAGAATGTACAACAGTGAGAAACTCAGTTATAAACATACATGGAGCAGCTAGTGGAAACAATAATGTTGTAAACTGAAAAGTTTTCAGATTATAGGCCACCCTCAATAACCGGTCCTCCCAACTGCATAAAACACTATACTGGTGTGTGATTACCAATTTAATGTAGACACTGGTGTGTGGTTAACAAATAAATATATACTGTATAAGAGTCAGAAGATAATCAAGGGATGACAACACCCTGCTCACCGGAAGAGCAGATACACCGTATAGTTTAATAGGCTCACGACCAGTGAGAGACCCAGTTTACTCGAGGTCCAAATCAGTATCCTATGGTATTGCATAGTTGTGATCACTCATTAAAAACAGGTTAAAGCTGACCCCCAACACATAAAGAGTACATTTTACAATAACAATGTATGTGCTTTAAGGTGATATTCATATGCAATGTAATAACATGATTGTTTTAAACTTTATAAAATGTTTATTAAAATACCAATTATTTGGTGCAATGTAGCATTGAAGATACTGCCCTGGAGTGTCTGACCTTTTTTCTATCTGAGAGGGCATAAACAGTTCACATCCCGTATTTTAGTCATGTTTGAGACCTCTCACTTGCAGGATCCCACAGGGCTTTTCTCTGAGCCCTACATTGTTTACTGTTTATCTTATTAAGTTTGCTTTATTTATACAACCCTTTAGTTTCTCCGTGATATCCTATACAGATGATATCATAGGATCATTTTCTTCTGCAATGATCTGGGGTCTGCCCAAGAGAAATTATGATCTTGCTTTTTCACAGTTGCCTTCTGGATTAAGTCAAATCAAAACTCAATTATTACAACACAGAGGGCTTCATCTTTAGGGAACCTTCAATGAATAGATATGGTCTTCAATTTGGTGGTGGTGGAGCTGGACCCATCGTCCACTCGAGGTTGACTCAGCAAAAAATCCTGGATTAATTTTCAATGACTTTTTCTCATTCTTTCAACAGATCAGTCACATTTTCTCCTTGCATTAACAGCATCCTCATGTTAGGCAAAACCATCTCTTCTCGCGATCACAGGACTGCTATAAATTAAACTATTTTCTCACAACTAGAGAATGGAAGTCTATCTTGGGCTTCCTGCTTTCAAATCATTCAAAACCCTCTTGCATGCCTCATCTGAGGACTGCCCACTTGCTTCAAAATCTTTTCATACTCACTGCTGTACTGTCTATTGCCTTTGAATGTGAAACAATGTGACTTCCAAGTGTTGTTCCTAGATCTTGGCACTCTCCATAAAACAGATTCTCTGCTTCTTCACCATTGTATCACTCTTTATATTCTTTCCAAAATCCTATGCTTTGCAGTAGTCAACTGCCTGCATTCCTAACATTAGGCAAGTACCTATTGAATGCTGATGCTGCTCATTTCTGACATCAAAACACTGGAACTCTCTGGCTCCCGAGTTCCAAGGACTCCAGTCCTTCACAAAAAAAGTGTCTTTTCCATATTAGTGCAGTCTCCACCTCTCCTTCATTTACTGCTCAGCACCAGGCTGCTTGGTTAGGGTAAAAGTGCACTTTACATATTATTTTTAATCATTCATTTAATTCAGTAGAACAATAGCTATAGAAGTGTGCTTAAACTGCACTATTTGCCACCATTTTTCAAACCACTCTGGGAGGTGGGACGATGGAGGTACCCAAATATCTTCTAAAAGTATTTTGAACCGCTAATGGGTTGAAGCCAATACATCTCACCTCAGGTGTTTTACAGTGCATCATATGTCACTAATTGTTGGTAAAACTGTAATTATAAAAATAAATGTCATTTGAGGGTAGGTAAACTCATTAAATGTTTACTAAAATACAACATTTAATATTTGTTCTACTAGAATTCTTTGAAGGAAAGTCCTAAACTTCCTGCAAAACTTGCTAAATACTATTATGAATACATTAATGTTAGAGCCAACGTGCTTTGAATTGAACTGTGATGTATCGGCAACAAAATAACCCCTAAGCATTATACCACTACAATGACAGGATGAACCACCAGCAATTTCTAGTCTGACTCTGTCTTTTGGCTCCGCCTCCAGCATTTGAAGTGTTAGCCCCCCCCGAAATTTGGTTCTAGTTGCGCCCCTGCTGCTGAGAAAGCAAGGCTTTTTCTCCTGGTAGACACAGTATGGGTGTGGCAATGACCTGCAGAATGAGGATGTGGGAGAGAGGGAAATGGCCACAACCTGCTGCAAAAGTAAGGCAGCAGGTGTTTCCTTTGTTGGAAACACAAGCTGGTGCAGTGGAATATGCAGGGCCGGACTGACAACCAAAACCGGCCCTGGCAAAGTGCTCGGCCGGCCCCCTGGGGGTGCCACCGAGCTCTTTGCCGGGGCCGGTTTTCGGCCGATTTTGTTACAGGGCCGATTTTGCAGCTATGCTGCAAAAACAGCCCTGTAACAAAACCGGCCCCCAGGGCCCAAAACCGCCCCCCACCCTTGCGGCGCACCGGGGGATTGCCCGGTGCCCGCAACGGCCAGTCCGGGCCTGGGAATATGCGATGTTATATTGCATGCGGTACAACACATGCAATTACAACATAGTCGTTAAAACAACCACTTTGTTACAACGCTTACCATTACATCGCAAGTTGTTTGTATGATTGCTGTAGGGGGCAGACTGTACTTAGCAATAGTATTCCATCTCCAGCGTGCGCAACAGTAGGGAAGGTGTTGGAATAGTCAATTATACTATTCCTTAGTTTAGAGTGCCCCCTACAGGAAGTCGTAGAAATGACTTGCGTTGTAAGGGTTAGCGCTGTAACAACGCGGTCATTGTAACAACGGCATTGTAATCACATGTGTTGTACCGCATGCGATGTAAACGCTGCTTCGCGTGTAGTGAGACTGGGGTATGAGAATACAGATTAGAGCACAGGCAGGGATTGGAGGAATGGGGTCAAGCGCGATGGCCATCAATTTAGGAGGTGGTGCCAAGTGGCACAGGCAATGGAGCAAGAAACTGGGGTTGAGGAACCAACACCAAGCCAGCAAAAAAAGCTGAGCCCTTAGGTGGAAAAGGATACAGGCACCAGGAGTCATGGACACAAATACCAGCACTTCTGCAGCACCGCTGCCACCAGGGTCTCATTTGGGGAGTAAGATTGGGGGTGTAGTCTTGACATTTTCCAACAATCATGTTGGTTAAAATACATGATATGAGAATCAGGGCATAAGGTGGGGCTTAAGGGGCAGTAAGTAGAAAGGGAGATGACTGTGCAGCCGCGGCCCGAGCAGGTAAGAGTGGTGGGACCCAGGGTGGCTCAACGGACGATAATGGGGGGAAATTAAATAAATACTTCATTTTCCCTCGTCAGCATCTGTCAAAATCCCCCCACCAGGCCACACTGCCCCCACCGCTCTTACCTGCACAGGCCGTAGTTGGGACTGCGAATTGTTAGGAGTACTTCAAAATCAATATTTTGCAAACTAATCATTTTTTTAAACCTTTAAAACAGGGACAATAGAGTGTGCGTTTTCTCTGTGTGTATGTAAAAAACCCAAGTAAAATCGAACCAACACCTCGCCATACCCACCTCAAAGCACCTGTACCCAACTATTTACTATTGAATACATTTATTAGGGGGGTGTAACACCCAAAACACCCCCTCTGAAGCTAGGCCCCTGTCTGCCACGCTAAGCAATGAAAAGACAGCACAGTTAATACCACAAGACTTGTCCTTTGCTCTTCGCCAAAAGGCTGCCTTTCCTTTAACACAGGGCTCTTCAAACCTTTTAATGCTGCATCCTACCTGAGTAAAAAATAAATCATTGACCCCCGAATGACGAACATATTTTTTCTACAGTTATTTGATACAATTGGCAGCTCTAGACATATTTAACAAGTCAAACATCACAGTTATGTTCAGTATACTTTATAAAGTACAATCGAATATATGATTCCCAACATGTTATAGGTTCCCTGGTCTCTCTAAAGTATATTATTATCCATAGTGGCAGAAATGAGGCAGGGGTGGTAGTTTGAAGGTTATTTGGAGGCTCCACCCCTTTGACTCCAACCTTCCAGCCTAGGATATAGGTGACAACATATGATACTGATGGCCCATTGCACAGTAATAAACTGCCATTGTTTTTCCACTATTAACAAAGTATTGTTTACAGCAAGATGTTCCTCTTGGGCAGTGTCCGTAGCACCCCTGAGAGCAATACAGACCATCCCCCCAAAGCCCCCAGTTTGAAGAACTTTGCTCTAACACATGCTTCCTTTTCTCAGAGACTTACTCCTCTATTAGCCAATGCAATTGTTAACGCGGGATTTCTGGTCTATAGTTATAGATCTAGATCCCGACACAGGTCGACTGAACCGTTGGTACCTGTCATTGAGTAAAAGGCAATTCACTACTAGGTTAATCAGTTAAAGTCTTACACCACTCTAAAGAACCACTGAAGCTTGAAAGTTTTAAAAGTTTATTATAAAGCCAAACTTAACTGGAGATACAAACATCTCAAAATAAGATTCAAAAGGTATACGGGTATCAATACAAACATGAATTTTCTGAATGCTCTTAGTCGGCAGAAGAATACCACCAAAACAAATTCTAGAATTATCAAAGTTACGAGGATAAACACAAGCTGTAGCTTGTGAGTCATTTACAGAAAGGAAAGAAATCAGGTTAGACTGTCCCTACACTAGACTAAATGACATCCCTACTTAGCAAGATCTTAACCTAAAAAGGTGTCAGCAGTGGTGACTTCCAAAGAAGAACACACACTTCCCTTAGTCTTTGTTCAAAGTCGATGTCTCGCAGTTCCCTATCTGCCTACCCATCCGCTCTCTTAGGTTCCTCAGATCATCTGCCTTGCCTCCACCCAGGGGTGCTGTCCCTAATACAAAATCACATTTACATTAGAAACGCCCCCAAAGACGCCCCTCACGTGGTGTTGGTTCTGGCGGCAACTTCCATGCTGGTACTCCTTCTAGGCCCATCGTTAGCGTTGACCTTGCTTCCCAGGCTCCTCTCCGGCAAGACGGTACCCCCAGGAAATTCCTGAAGAGTCCTCCAGGCCTGTGCCAGGCTCTCTTGAACAAAAGTCTATTCATCACTTTCCTGATTAAACCCCCTCGCACCTGCAAAAGACACTTTCTCTGTGGGCCCCAAATTCCGGCCTCCACCATATCTTTAAGTCGTAAACCATGTAACAGGCTCAGCGTCCTGTGCCTAACACGACTTTTTTCTAACGAGCACATGCAGATCAAAAGAAATGACTTTATCTATTCAGGCCTGATAGGATTCCATGAAACGGGCCTATGCACTTCTGCAAACATTTAACTTCTTTAGTTTAAACGATATTCTAACTCATTACACACAGTGATTATATGAACGTCTAAAATATATATATCAGTCTTAGGTTCAGAAATACGTGAATCATAATAACATTAAAATCCAGATTATGTGGAAATACATCAGTTTCTTGTACTCTTTGTGAACTGCCATGTGGCCTACACATTTCCACGTCTAGCAGAATTACATTTTCCCTTACAACAGCCACATAACATGAGATTTCAACATCATTCTAACATCTCTAACAACATTTACATTTAGCATTTCACACCCTATATAAGTATTCTATTCTAATTAAACACTATTATGTACCTTCATTCTATAATTTCGACACTCTTATATACTGTTCACTAAACTAATACAACGTGCTTGTAAATATGGTGCACTTCTACAGTTTTTCTTAACTTGCGCTCTCTCAATCCCCCCTTTGATGACTTTCAGTAGTCATCACCCTCAAAACACCATCCCTGAGGTATGGACTGAGTCAAACTGAAGTCGTTTCAGTACCCCCTCGTTTCATCGTCTCTAGAGCCTTTAGACTCCTGTACTGATTATCCTGCATCGCAGTCAATCTCCTCTCCTGCCTTCTCATGGTTCTTTGCAACTTGTTTGATCTATACCATTGATACAGCCGCACCAATCCCCACAATGTGATTATACAAATCACTATTATGATAATAGGTTTCAGTATGTACCAAATGATATTCTTTCCTAGGTTGGCAAACCAACCTCCAACTTTACCCATTCCTTGACCTACCTTTTCCCACACTGTTAACTTTGTCAAATCCTCTATTTCATGGTGTATTTCAGTAATGTTTCGAATGTACTTCTCTAAAGGTTTTGAATTGTCTGGAATGTAAGTGCAACATTCCTGGACCTTCAAAGCCTTACAGACTCCTCCCTCTTTAGCTAACAGAACATCTAGAGCAAGTCGGTTCTGAAGAACCATTGCCCTTATCGATTGCATTTCTCCTTCCACCAGCATTAATGATCTAGCAGTACTGGCGGACAATCTATCTACAACTGTTGCCAGTCTTCTTATCTTAACATCATTTAGTGCTATCCCTAAGATAGGAAACATAGCACCAAATACGTCTCCAACTACTTCCTCAGCGCTTACATCCCTTCTTCCTCTAGCTGGTGTTTCTCCCTCTATAATTTGCAAATCCTCAGCATGGTATATTTTGGGAAAGACAATTGCCAAATAACATGATCCATACCAATTATCTGGTAATTTCACGTATGCATTCCTCCCACAGACAAAATATACATTTGGGATCACCTGCATTTCCTTCAAGAAATCTTTAGAATAGTACTCTAATTGGAAAGCATGTTCACAACTTACTTTTCCCACAAACACATTCTCATAATAAGTTTCACTTCTGTGTATGCACAGTTTCCCCCTTTTCTCTTTATCTAGAGCTATTGGACCTTTGCTACCCTTTCTTTGGTGTGCCCTTTCTTCCTCGGTCCAATCTGTTTTCCATTGACCTGAAGATTTTAAAATCTTTTGTCTCCTGTATCGATCATCCACCTGCCCTACAAACTTTTTCTCAATTTCTGACACTTTACAAGTCAAATTATGTCTTCGGGCATGTGAAGTATCTAATGTTTTCCAAGGAAGGAAAAATTTCTGTAATCTGTCCTCACTCTTATAATAATCCCATTTGTTTAAATGTTTGTAGTTTGGCACTTCTGGTAACACTGAATCAAAGTTCGAAAAATAGTATTCGAACCCATCCCGTTCATAAAATATGCTCAGCAACAAACTACATGTGATTCCATAAGTCAATGGAAGATGATGGTATCTGATACCTTCGTCTACAGAGGCTGGCAGTTTCATACAGACATAACAATTTTTAGCCTCCATAGCATCAACATATTCGTATAGCAATTTAGCATATGCATTCGATTTAAAGTTCCCCTGTGATTCATCTACATGTAACCTACGAGTCTCAGCTGCTAGTAAAGCTTTGTCTTTCTCTGTATTGTCCCCCTTTTTACTAGCAATAGTAGGTTTCTGTGTCGATGTAATCTTTGGTTTTGTTGTTGCTTTCTCTTCGTTTTCATGTCCCACTACATATGATATTGTAACCACTCAAGCTATAAAAAAAATCACTCCCACTAAAAGTGTGCCTATTATACATTTGGCCCTGCGGTTCGGGTTGCCAGCCTCCATGACCTCAAACAGTGTAGTTCCAGTTTTCTTCACCGCACAATGTCTCTTGTCGAACCACACCTGGAAGCTGATAATCTTCTCCGCAAGATCAGTCTTTGTGTTTTATAGCAACAGACAACCCTAGCCCTTCTCCGTCCACTAAATGGAAGTCTCTAATTTCTTCTTTCACTCGGCGCTAGGTTATCTCTTCATTAGTTTATTTACAAAGTCTTTAGCAATCTGGAATTATACGTGTTCCAACGACTCTCATCACACCTTCTAATATTTCTAAACGAAGAAGGAGCTCCTCGAGTATTGGACTCCTTGAACAACAAACCGGAAATTCTACTGTGTTTAAGACCAAGTCTCTTATTCCACTCAGGAGAGGAAGATAGACAATATTGAGAGTCAGCAATCCTTCGACCTCCAATCCTGGTATCAGCAACTCTATTTCCACTGTTATGATGGGGTCAATTCTGGTCAGGGTCACTTGCCTCACCCTCCCAGTTCTGCGTGCTTCTGACATCTGCAGCGAGGTAGGTCCACTCAGGAGTAGAGTATCTTCTGCAAGGCACTCGCACCCTCCTTGATCTCCTTGGACCTTCCTGTTCCTGCTCTTGTACACCTTCGTCCAGATCCGAGTCTTCGGATATAGGAGCAAGAGTTTCTTCTCGAGCTGGCTTCAAGCTTGACCTTTTTTTTCTTTCAGGCCAAGTAGCTGCACCACACCTGGTTCTCCTATTTCTTGTCCTCTCACTCTGTTCTTGATCACTCTGGACTTGTTCTGTGTCTGAGTTGTTTTCACAGCAGCTTTCTCCTTCTGTGGCAACTTCAGTTTCACTGCCGTTCTGTCCTTATTCTGGTTCTGTAGCGCTCCCAACTTCTTCGGACACCCCCACAGCTTGCCTGATCCCCTCTAGTGGCTCACCGTCCACAACTGAATCTTCATCGGCGAGAGGAGCTGTTTCTTCTAGGGGTGCTGGAACTGTCCGAGTATGGGAAGCATGAATCCAGTTTGGCAGCCCTCCGCACTTCACAGCGGTATTCGTGGTAAGGATGACCTGGTAGGGCCCCTTCCAGCGCACCTCTAGGCAGTTCTTCCGGACATGTTTTTTCAGTAAGACCCAATCCCCTGGGCACAGATCATGACACAAGTCTCTGGAAGATGGAACCTCAGCAGCCTGCACCTGGAGGTACACAGAATGAATGGCGTCAGACAGTCCCTTGCAGTAATCCAGGATCAGGTCATCTGTAATATTTAACAAAGCAGTGGTTGGGACAGTTGGAAGTCTCATTGCCCTCCCCGTCAGGATCTCATGCGGAGAGAGACCTGTCCTCCTGTCTGGAGTGCTACGCATACTCATGAGTACCAAAGGCAGAGCATCAGGCCAACTCAAGGAAGTCGATGAACATACTTTGGCTATTCGGGACTTCAGCGTGCTGTTAATCTGCTCCACGATACCTGAAGCCTCTGGTCGATAGCTACAGTGCAACTTCTGATCAATGTTCAATGCAGAGCAAAGCATCTTCACAACTTCACTGTTAAAATGAGTTCCTCGATCTGATTCCAGGGAGTTTGGCACCCCGTAGCGCGGGATCAACTCTCTAAGCAACACCTTTGCTACTGTGAGTGTATCGCACCTGCGTGTAGGGTATGCTCCGACCCATCTGGAAAATATGCATACAACCACCAGAACATACCTGAGGTGGTTGCTTTTTGGCATTTCAATAAAATCTAATTGCATTCTGTTGAAAGGCCCCCCAGACCTCCCGATGTGACTCATGGTAACTGGTGTTCTTTTCCCTACGTTTAGTTGCTGACTTGTGACACATCTCCTACATACTGCTTCTGCTGCAATCCTAAACTTAGGGCAATACCAAGTCTGCCTGAATACCCTCAGCATGGCATCCCTTCCTAAGTGTACTGGACCATGTATTTGTCGTGCCATTGGACTCACTAATTCCTCAGGTAACACTGCTCTTCCATCTGCTGACACCCAGAAATCCATTTCACTTTTCACACAACCTGCTGTTTCCCATGCCTTTTTCTCAGAATCAGGTGCATTTTCTTGCATGTTTTTCAAATCTTCCCAAGTATCTACTGTTTCTAACATCATGTTTAATTCGGTCTTTTCCTGAACCCCACCTACTTCCACCTCCGTGAAAGAATATCCTTGCTCCGCACAATAGCGGGCAACTTCATCTGCATATCTATTACCTTGTGACACAAAATCAGTATTTTTGGTGTGGGCTACACATTTAACGATTGCGATTTCAGCTGGACCTTGTAATGCTTCTAACAGTAATCGCACAAATTCTCCATTTCGAATAGGCGAACCAGAGGAGGTCATGTAACCTCTCTGAGACCACAACTGCCCAAAATCATGAACTACACCGAAACCATATTGGCTATCCGTATAGATGGTGACTCTAATTTTGTTTCCTGCTATACAGGCACGTGTCAATGCAATGATTTCTGCTACCTGAGCGGAGTGTACTCCTTCCAGGCAAGCGGCTTCCACAACTCCAGTAATGGTGCAAACAGCATTAGCTGCTCTCAACCGACCAGTATCGTCTCTTAAACATGAGCCATCAACAAAGAAAATTTCATCAGGGTCGATCAATGGTTCATCCACGATATCTGGTCTTGGTTTCGTGCATAGTTCAGTCACATCAAGGCAATCGTGATCTTCACATTATTCGCCTTCTATATCATTAGGAAGTGGCATCAGGGTAGCAGGGTTCAAAACAGAGCACCTCTTAAGGGTCACGTTCTCTGCAGCAAGAATAACTTGCTCGTAGCGCGTGAGCCTACTGTTGGTCATGTGCTGTGTCTTGGTCCTGGTCATCAACAATTCTACAGAATGCGGTACATACACCACTAACTGGTGTCCCATTACAATATTTTCACATTGCTCAATGCTGACACCTGTTGCAGCAACGGATTTGGGACAACCGGGCAACGCTGCGGCTACTGGATCTAAGGTAGCCGAAAAGTAAGCAACTGGTCTACGGGCATTTCCATGAATTTGTACTAAAACTGACAAAGCACATCCCTCCCTTTCACAGCAGAAAAGTGCAAATGGTTTCTCATAATCTGGCATTCCCAAAGCCGGAGCACGGCACAAATCCTCTCTCAGCTGCAGGAACGCCATCAAACAATCATTGTCCCATGGTACCGGATCACTCACCTCCTTGTGCGTCAGCTTTTGTAAGGGTTTTGCTTTCAGTGAAAAGTTAGCTATCCACTGTCGGCAATAACCAACCATTCCTAGGAACATCCTGACTTCTCTCTGTGTCGTAGGCGCATTCATTTTCATTATCGCCTCTATCCTATCTGGTGACACCTTGCGCTTTCCTTTTTCTATCCGGTGTCCCAAGTACTGTACTTCTGTCAGACAGTACTGCAATTTGCTCGGAGATACCTTGTGTCCATTTTCAGCTAAATGGATCAGCAAGGCAATGGTATCTGTCTTGCAAGCCTCTTCTGTTTCTGACGCAACAAGTAGGTCGTCTATGTACTGGACCAGAACCGAGTTCTGTGGCAGTACTAGACTTTCAAGGTTTTTCTTCAGTATCTGATTAAAAATTGATGGGCTATCTGTAAACCCTTGTGGAATAGGACACCATGTTAAAACGCGATTCTCCATTTTAAAAGCAAAAAGGTACTGGCTCTCTTCATCCAATGGGATGGAAAAGAAAGCCTGACAAAGATCTATCACTGTGAACCACTCAGCTTGGAATGGTATCTGAAACAATATCACTGATGGATTCGGTACCACTGGACAACATGAAACAACTATGTTGTTAATTTTTCGAAGATCCTGCACTATTCTGAATTTCCCACTAGGTTTCTGCAAACCCATAATCGGGGAGTTACATGGACTACCCACGATTTCTTTCAGTATTCCCTGTTGAATCATAGAATCGATCACAGGCTTTATTCCTGCAATCGTCTCTGGGGTCAATTTGTATTGAGGCGTTCTTGGATATTCAGCATTTGGTTTAACCATAATCTTCACTGGTTCTACTCCTTTGATCAGCCCTATCTCTTCACCAGTAAAATCCCATACCTCTGATGACACTGCATCTCGTAAATCCCATGGGAGCTCCTCCACTGTCAGGGTAGGATACAGTTCTATGCATGTTCTCGAATTCACAACTTTGAAGGTAGCATCATCGTCTGTAGTCTGTACCTCTACTCCCTGAGGGGTGCAGTATATGGTGCAGTTCAGTTTGCACAATAAGTCCCTTCCTAACAGACACACGGGACTAGAATCACACACTACAAACTGATGTTCATCAGTGTAGTTCCCTATTTTCACTGACACTGGTTCCGTCAAAGGGCTATTCATTCTCTTATTTGCAACTCCTACCACCTGAATCGTTTCCCCCGACATTGGTAGATCTGGAACCACTGCCGATCTCAGAGTGGATCGAGTAGCTCCAGTATCCACCAAGAATGTGGTAGGACACCCTGCCACTTCAGCCTCAACAAACGGTCCTCTTTGATCCACTTCTAGAACTGCCCCGAGGGTGCAGTCCTCCTCTCTACTTACACGTCGTCCCGTCAATGGATCAACGTAGTAACACTCTTCTTTACCTGTGAACAAAGGCATTTGTCTATAGACTTTTCCTCCTGTCGTAATCTTTGGTGGCTGAGGGAACTGAGCTCGTGGAGCCGAAGTCCCCCCTTTGGCCGCATTATTTCTTGACACTGTCACCCTTTGAACTGGAACTTCCTGAACTTCCTCCTCCACTTCTATTTCTCCATTTTCAGGGTTATAGGGACACTCGCGTCTCCAATGTCCCACCTGGTGACACTGGTGGCACTTTGTCATTTTTTTCAATGTAGCAAGATCTATCCTAGGTCTAGGGTTTTCCTCGTTATCCCTATTCTGATTGTTTGATTTCCGTCCCATGGTCCCTGTTCCCTGTTGCTGCTGTCCTCCCTTTGCAGCTGACTGCATCTGCACCACCATCAATTTTTCCTTTAATTTCTTTGCTTTGGACTCTATCTCATCACTGCAGTATCTTGCATATCTCAAAATCTCATCCAATGGTTTGTTTTGCCAACAAATTAAATGCTGCTGAATCATCAGACAAATATCGGGTCTCAACCCCAAAACAAACTTTGATACAAACTGTCCTATATCTTTGGGGTCCATTACATCTAGTCCACTGTATTGTTTGAATGCTTTCAGCAATCGTTCGTAATACTCATGAACTGTCTCCTTTGGTTCCTGTCTTGTTAGGTCTATTTTTACCCAGTCTATGTCTTGTGGTGGCACTTTATCCTTCAACCATGTAATCACCCTTTCATATTTTAACATTACACTTTCTGACGGTCCATTAGTACGAGGATCCCTTTCTGGTTCTACAGTTGGCCAATCGACACTAACCTTGCATGCTATCCACAAGTCTCCGGGAACCACGATATCAAACAAGGTGTTCAAATCAATCCACAACACCTTTGAAATCTTGACAAACCTCTCTACCTGCTTGTACCACTCTACAGGACTTTCCCTTAACTTCGGAAATGAGTTGGTAAATGCAGCCAAATCTCCCCTACTCCAGGGCACATGTACGTAATTCCCATTCGATATTTCCCGCAAAGGGAATGCCTCCATCTGCATTAGCCTTCCCTCTGGAGACATCACATTCGTACTCCGGCTGACAGTTCCCTTCTTGGACCATCTCTCTTCCCATTTGTCCAGATCTCTCCATGCTCTTATTCCTGTGATCAGTTCCCTTATGTGTGTCTTTAATCCAGTTGTCCTCCTCTCATCTAAGTCCTGATCTGAATACTGCAACCTGTGATTACCCTGTAATGCCTTGGTTCTGGACAAATCTACCATATACTTGTCTGCCAATTCAGACAGTTTCTCATGAATTGCTCTGGCTTTTCGAGTGATGTCCTTTGCTATAAACAGTAGCTCATCCTGTTCGTACATGTCGATCCTTTTTAAAGACAATGTACCGTCTATTATATCGTTCAGGTCAGATCTTAAGCTAGTCACATCGAGTCTTTTGGCTTTTATCACAGCTTTCAGTATGCCATCTCTAGAGAGTCCAATTGTATCTCTCCCATCACAGCTCTGAGTCCTACGTCTGGGCTCAGGCGTATTATGGGGAGTCCTCCCATGCTCCCATCTCTCCAGGTCCCATGCAGTTCCATCCTCTCTAGGTGGGTAGTGAAACACTCCCCTATTCTCCATATTTCCATATTTCCCATTGTGCCTGGCTTCCCTAGGTGCATGGGAAGACATTCCGTTATTCCCCATCTCTTCACCATTTGCCGGTGGTCTCTGATCAGTCGGCACATGGCAAGATCCTTCACTGTTCCCTATGCTCCCACGACTCCAGTGCTGTACATTATCACTGGGTGCATGGTGAGTGCACCTAAACCTATCCCTGTACTCTTGGGTCCTTTGTCCTCCCTCATTTTGAGTGAAACAAGACATCTCTCCACATCCTGTACTTCTGCCTCTTTGCTCCTGCTCATTTCCTCTGTCTGTATGACGTATAACTCCTCTACTCTCCTGACTTTTACCATCCCACTCCTGACTGCCTTTGCTAGCCCCGCAATGAGATAATGTTCCATTGCCTCGACTTCCCCGTTCTGCTTCTGCTCTTGACCTGTTGCTCTGTGCTTCTGGGGACTCGTCCCATTCCCTCAAGTCAGCCCTCAACTCTTTGTAGGATTTCGTCCGTGGTCCCCTCAGGTCCATCGGTCCTCTCTGACCCCCCTGTTCTACTACGGGACCCACTGCTGAATCCAATGGGGTGCTCCAAGTTACTGGTCCTGGCAATTGCCTCCAGGCATTGGTCGTGTTATTCCTTCTTTCCATCTCAACTCTTTCTCTGTCTAGCTGTACCTGTTCTTCCTCTCTCCCTTTCTCTGGGTTATAAATCGACCGTATAGGACCTATGGTAACCGGTACTTGAAGAGCCTCTGGCAATCCATGAGACTCAGCCCTCTCTGTTGCTGGCGTCTTCTGCACCACAAACCTTCCGACCACTCTCTGTACAGGACTATGTTGAAGTGTCCCTTCATCTTTGGTAGGTACCCAATCCGCTAAAGGGAGTGGCCTATACCTTTCTATGCCAACCCTGTCTTCTTTTGGTAGCCCCGTACCTTCTGTCTCCATATTGTCCGGAGGTGGTCTATCTATCAACAACCTATTTATGAGGTGGGTTTCTTTCCACCTGTAACCTCTCTCAAGGGGTACAAATTATCTACCTCAATCACCTGTACCCTCCACTTCTTGGCTTCTTCATCCCATTTAGCATCTTGCACTGCCCTTACTGATCGCCTTACCCTTTCTTGGCGTCTGTTCTGATTCCTGTCGTGCGCCGCCCTAATCCACGCATTAAGGGCCTCAAACTGTGTTGGTCTAGGCAAAGGTCTCAGTGAGGACATGACTGCTTTCAGTTGATGTAACACTTCTAATCTAAACGTTCCGTATTTCGGAAACGTCAATTCCTCATTCCCTTCTGTAATCTTACTCCAAGTCCCAAGCCACAGTATAGTATGCAACCCAACATTCGTTGCCATAAAGTGAGCTGGTGTACCCTCTGGCGGTGCCTCTTCCCCGGAATAAGATTCTCTTCTTTTTCTCTTAAAAATCCCTCTCAAACATTTAAAACACTTCATGTTCAAAATCTACGAATTTCTATTTTCTCCACGTTCGTTTACTTCCTGATGACAATCCACCAATCTCAGCGCGGTTCTCGCTAACTGCCCTATCACTGTGCGGCTCTTCGCTGACGTCACACCAACCGTCCTATCACAGCGCGGCTCTAGCCGACGTCACCCCAACCGCCCTATCACAGCGCGGCTCTCGCTGACGTCACTCGTTCCCCTTTGCAGCAGTTCCCCTCCTTTCTCCGCTCGTCTCCCGGTCATGCATGCGTCCCATTCATACTCTGAAAAAAATGATTACTTCCGACCAAGCGATCACCTTTCTCTGACTGTACATCCACAGTCTAACTGTAATTGTCACCTTAACTGACGAAATGTCTTTCCGTGTACGTCCAGACAATCGCCTTCTCTGATAGGTTACTTGCACACGGTAACTTTCGACCTGCGTCCGTTACCCACACGCACACTCTTGCATTCCCCCTATCTCGGTCCTGCAGGGGTCAATGGTACCTCATGACCTCCTTACTCTGGTCGACAATTAATCTGGATATTCGATACACCCGAACCACTTAAGCTCTACCCGGAACTTAAGATTTTACCAGGTTGCGCGCGCTCACAACCTTCTCACAATCACACTACAGGCATTCAACTCCGCATGACATTACAATACAAATACAACACAAAACACCGCAATCTGTCCAAGCATGACCCTTGTTATACTCACTATCGTCCGATACTGCTGCTTTTCTCTCTCTCCGTCAGTGCCTTCTTCGGCAGGCCACCTCTCGAGCTCTAAGGACCTTGGGGTAAACTAACCTAGTCTAGATCACCTTCCTCAAGAAGGTAACCATCCTACTCTGCTACCAACTGTTAACGCGGGATTTCTGGTCTATAGTTATAGATCTAGATCCCGACTCAGGTCGACTGAACCGTTGGTACCTGTCATTGAGTAAAAGGCAATTCACTACTAGGTTAATCAGTTAAAGTCTTACACCACTCTAAAGAACCACTGAAGCTTGAAAGTTTTAAAAGTTTATTATAAAGCCAAACTTAACTGGAGATACAAACATCTCAAAATAAGATTCAAAAGGTATACGGGTATCAATACAAACATGAATTTTCTGAATGCTCTTAGTCGGCAGAAGAATACCACCAAAACAAATTCTAGAATTATCAAAGTTACGAGGATAAACACAAGCTGTAGCTTGTGAGTCATTTACAGAAAGGAAAGAAATCAGGTTAGACTGTCCCTACACTAGACTAAATGACATCCCTACTTAGCAAGATCTTAACCTAAAAAGGTGTCAGCAGTGGTGACTTCCAAAGAAGAACACACACTTCCCTTAGTCTTTGTTCAAAGTCGATGTCTCGCAGTTCCCTATCTGCCTACCCATCCGCTCTCTTAGGTTCCTCAGATCATCTGCCTTGCCTCCACCCAGGGGTGCTGTCCCTAATACAAAATCACATTTACATTAGAAACGCCCCCAAAGACGCCCCTCACGTGGTGTTGGTTCTGGCGGCAACTTCCATGCTGGTACTCCTTCTAGGCCCATCGTTAGCGTTGACCTTGCTTCCCAGGCTCCTCTCCGGCAAGACGGTACCCCCAGGAAATTCCTGAAGACTCCTCCAGGCCTGTGCCAGGCTCTCTTGAACAAAAGTCTATTCATCACTTTCCTGATTAAACCCCCTCGCACCTGCAAAAGACACTTTCTCTGTGGGCCCCAAATTCCGGCCTCCACCATATCTTTAAGTCGTAAACCATGTAACAGGCTCAGCGTCCTGTGCCTAACACGACTTTTCTCTAAAGAGCACATGCAGATCAAAAGAAATGACTTTATCTATTCAGGCCTGATAGGATTCCATGAAACGGGCCTATGCACTTCTGCAAACATTTAACTTCTTTAGTTTAAACGATATTCTAACTCATTACACACAGTGATTATATGAACGTCTAAAATATATATATCAGTCTTAGGTTCAGAAATACGTGAATCATAATAACATTAAAATCCAGATTATGTGGAAATACATCAGTTTCTTGTACTCTTTGTGAACTGCCATGTGGCCTACACATTTCCACGTCTAGCAGAATTACATTTTCCCTTACAACAGCCACATAACATGAGATTTCAACATCATTCTAACATCTCTAACAACATCTACATTTAGCATTTCACACCCTATATAAGTATTCTATTCTAATTAAACACTATTATGTACCCTCATTCTATAATTTCGACACTCTTATATACTGTTCACTAAACTAATACAACGTGCTTGTAAATATGGTGCACTTCTACAGTTTTTCTTAACTTGCGCTCTCTCACAATACTGCTGTTGCAACATGGCAGTGACTCATTTCCACAAACAACATTACCAGGCCTGGTTACCCATACAGGGGACACAGACCCCTATAAATTAGGGTACGTTCAGAGTGCTTTGCAATCAGTTTTCTCTCTTGTGGCGAGGGATACAGTGGGCTCAGGTCGACTTTGGCTATTTGTAAATGCAGATCTCCTTGGGACTGGCAGAGGGCAACCATAGTGGACAAAGTTTTGCTTAGAAGCCCGCAGCTGGTGTTATCAAACGTAGGGGTGGCAAATAGCAAGGCTGAATACTCTGGATCCACCTGATGTCCCTTTAATTCCCTACCACACACCTTGTTTTTTTTCACACTAGTGAAAGTCCTTTCTCATCCCTGTTATCCTTCTTTGACAGTGTTTTTCCTTCTTTACCTTCCTCCTTGATTCTCCCTTTTATTTTGTTCTCTCTTTTACTTTGGATCAAAGCTATTTGAGAAAAAAAGTGCAGGTCTCCAAACATTAGTGCAGGTGATCCCCACCTGCAACCACTGGCTCGAACAAAGCACTACCGCCAGGTAGAAATAGGCAGCTCTTGGGCTCCATACTCTGTTACAGTTCCGCAAGAAGGGATCCATGTAGGACCAAGTTCAGAAGTAGTTTATTGAGCTTTAGGTCAGCTAGGGCAGCTCCAAGGTGGGCATTTGACAGCAGACCAATGCCATGTCAGTTAAGAAGCATTTTTACAATGACAGTTTTCTCCATGAGTAGCACTGCTCCTTCAACTTGAGAAATCCATTCATACATTGAACAAATGATTGTAAATATGAACAGGTAACCTTAATTTAGGTGTACGTCATAGTTCCTATACAACATGGGTACTCACAAACTTTCTCTCGGGGGCCAAATTTACAGTGTGGTTTGTGGCCGAGGGCCGCACCTTTGGGGGCGAGGTCAGTGGGGGAGGGGCGGGGCTAGAGCAAAAACAAACTATGACCATGAGGTTGAAAACAGGCCCCTGCAGCGGACGCCTTCGTCCACTGAGCCACCAGGCCTGGCATACACACATCTCACTCTCTCTCTCGCTCTCTCCCTCTCTCTCTCTCTCTCTCTCTCTCTCTCTCTCTCTCTCTGTCTCCCTCCCTGTCTCCCTCTCTCTCTCTCTCTCTCTCTCTCTCTCTCCCTTCCTCCCTCCCTCCCCTCTCTCTCTCCCTCTGTCTCTCACCCTTTCTCTCTCTGTCTCCCGCCCTTTCTCTCTCTGTCTCCTCCCTTTCTCTGTCTCCCTCCCTTTCTCTCTCTGTCTCCCTCCCCTTCTCTCTCTGTCTCCTCCCTTTCTCTCTGTCTCTCTCCGTCTCCCTCTCTATCTCCCTCCCCCTCTCTCTGTCTCCCTCACTCTGTCTCCCTCCCTTTGTCTGTCTCCTCCCTCTGTCTGTCTCCCTCCCTTTGTCTGTCTCCTCCCTCTGTCTGTCTCCCTCCCTTTGTCTGTCTCCTCCCTCTGTCTGTCTCCCTCCCTCTGTCTGTCTCCCTCCCTCTGTCTGTCTCCTCCCTCTGTCTGTCTCCCTCCCTCTGTCTGTCTCCCGCCCTCTGTCTGTCTGTCTCCCTCCCTCCCTCTGTCTGTCTGCCTCCCTCTGTCTGTCTCCCTCCCTCCGCTGCCTCCCTCTGTCTGTCTCCCTCCCTCTGTCTGTCTGTCTCCCTCCCTGTCTGTCTCCCTCCCTCTGTCTGTCTCCCTCCCTCTGTCTGTCTCCCTCCCTTTGTCTCCCTCCCTCTGTCTCTCTCCCTCTGTCTCCCTCCCTCTGTCTCCCTCCCTCTGTCTCCCTCCCTCTGTCTGTCTCCCTCTGTCTCCCTTCCCCTGTCTCTCTCCCTCGGTCTCCCTCCCTCGGTCTCCCTCTCCTTCTGACTCCCTCTCCTTCTGACTCCCTCCGTCTCTCTCCCTCTCTCTCTGTCTCCCTCTGTCTCCCTCCCTCCTTCTTTCTCCCTTTCCATCTCTCTGTCTCTCTGCCTGTCTGTCCCCATCTGTCCCTGTCCCTATCTGTCCCTGTCTGTCCCTGTCTGTCCCTGTCCCCGTTTGTCCCTGTCTGTCTGTCCCTGTCGGTTCCTGTTCCGGTCTGTCCCTGTCCCCGTCTGTCCCTGTCCTCGTCTGTCCCTGTCTGTCTGTCCCCGTCTGTCCCTGTCCCTATCCCCGTCTGTCCCTGAACCCATCTGTCCCTGTCTCTGTCTGTCCCTGTCTCTGTCTGTCCCTGTCCCCACCTGTCCCTTTCTCTGTCTGTCCCTGTCTGTCCCTGTCTCTGTCTGTCCTTGTCCCCATCTGTCCCTTTCTCCATCTGTCCCTGTCTCTGTCTGTCCCTGGCTGTCCCTGTCTTTGGCTATCCCTGTCTTCATCTGTCCCTGTCCCCGTCTCTGTCCCTGTCCCCATCTCTGTCCCTGTCCCCGTCTGTCCCTGTCTCTGTCTGTCCCTGTCTCTGTCTGTCCCTGTCCCCGTCTGTCCCTGTCTGTCCCTGTCCCCGTCTGTCCCTGTCCCCGTCCCTGTCCCCATCCCTGTCCCTGTCCCCGTCTGTCCCTGTCCCCGTCTGTCCCTTTCTGTCCCTATCCCCGTTTGTCCCTGTCTCCCTCCTGTCTGTCTCTGCCTCTTTCTGTCTGCCCCTGTCCTGCTCTCTGCCTCGATCTGTCTCTGTCTGTCCCTGTCTGTCTGTCTCTATCTCTGTCTGTCTCTGCCTCTATCTGTGTCACCTCACTCCCTGCTGCCCTCTGTCACCTGGCCTGGCTCTCAGTCCCTGCTTTCCTCTGTCAAAAAATTAATTATTGGTGAACTTTTTTTCTCGCACAGTATTGCAGGAAGACCTCCGCGGCTGGGGGTCATTAGTCCCGCAGGCTTGGCACCAACATTCTCTTTATTAAAATATGTGTTTTGCCTCTGATGAACCTTCAACCCTGGACCGATGGATTTGCACGTATGCACTTGGTGCAAGTCAGACAAGGGGACGAGAAGGGCAACACTCCAGGTATTATTGTTATTGTCCACCTCCGCAACACGGTGTCTCAGGGTTGAGATAAGACTGAGTGGCTATAATTTAGGTTGTCAGAACAAGTTTTGATACCGGTTGTCTCAAATTGTGTGAGCTTGGACAAAGCAATCTTGGCTTTATCACCCATAATATTTGTATACACGCAATACTGCAACGTTGTAACGATCTTTGGATATATACACTGCATTACTTGTTATTTGTGCATCACCCCCACCTATAAGCGTACTAATATGTGTGATGGACAAAGCGTATTACTCCCCTGGCCTCTCTCTGGTAGCTGTGTTCGCCTGGCGCAGGGGAAACCGAGGAACATGGCATCTGCGAGACATTACGTAGTGATTTCCCAGGGTAATTTTATCTTTACATGGAAAACTTGGCATTCGCACTGCAGCAATAAAAGTGAATTCATCTGCACATTTGTTCACAATAACATTTGATCTGGCTGAATTTAGCTTTGCTGGCGTGGCCAATCCGTTATTGTCCCTAAAATATTCCTGCAGCCTGTTCGATAACACTCCTTTCTCTTATTTATCCGGGAGTCGTTAAGTGATCGGTGTGACGCCCTGTGCACTTCGAGGCGTCGGTGCTGACACTTGCACGGTTTGCGGGTCTCGAGCTATGAACCCCAGCACAAAGTCCCTCCCCCCTGGTGACAGCCTGTAATCTCTCTCATGGTAATGAGCATGGTAGCCCGCCACCAGCACAGATGTATGTCACAGCCCCCAGGCTCGTGCATACATCACCCCACCCCCCATCGATGCGGCTCCGGTGGTGTGGGGACTCCGTCGGGGAGCCCCAGGTCCATAATCCTCGGAAGATAAGAAGGATGCGGCGTCCCCCGATGGATCAGCGCTGCACAGGCCGCCGGAGGGGCACCAGGGGAGAAATGAACCGGACACAAAGAGATCACTAGTGTAAAACACCCAGCCGAGACCTAAAAATAAGATAAGACATGTGCGATGTTAGCAAGGTCCGCGGGCCGCCAAGGAAGGCTTGTCGGGCCGCTGGCGGCCCGCGGGCCGTACTATGAGTACCCCTGCTATACAATAACGTTCACAAAGTGCCGTGTCAGTGATAGCTACATGTCAATGTTAGCAAACATTTTATTTGGCCAAATATATATACTGCAAGAAAATTGAGCATTGGTAGAGGGGATGAGAAGCCACCTGAAATAATAAAACAATCCTTGGCAGGGTGAACCACTAAAGTTGCTAAATAAAACTGTGCCTAACCCTATGGCAGGTTGCCACAAAGATGTCAGACAATGTGTAAATTATGTATGCAGTACTCACACAGTAATAAAGTGAAAACACAGCTCAAGAAGAATATTTTAAAAAGGAAAATGACACCAAAACGTCATACATCCAATAAGCAGAACTGGCTATATGAATTTAGAATGTTTAAATAGTGCCAAGAAAGCACAAAGTGCCAACTGTAGTTATCTGGTCACGCTAGACTGTGTCAAAGTCAAAAGTTAAGGCTATGGAGCGCCAGTCGGATACAAGGATCAGACTCATCCTGGTGGAAAGTTTATTTTCTCACTTCAAAACTGTTACGGTTAAAAAGTGGTCATTGGTGGAGAAAGCTTCCATCTGAATCTGAAGCAAAACTTGATGATGGTGAGTTGCTGAAGAGCATGGCCCGGTGCGGTCAGTTTCCAACTGTTTTCTAGGCAGAAACTTGGATTAACTTTTGGGACAGGAGGAGTACACGCTAACAAACAACCAAAGACCCAGGACCTCCAGGGCACACTTGAGGGTTAGAAATCGAAAAAGAGACCAGTGGCAGGTTCCAGGGCCGGTCAAGTTGGTACTGGTCAGCTGGGGAGTTGTTGGGAAAGGGCCTCTGGTGGCTTGTTGTGTCCCTGTAGCTCAAACAGGAGGTCAGTCAACTGATACTTGGGATCACTTCTAGGGTCTTGAGTTCAAGGCAAGAAAGCCCATTCTTCCTCCAGGTTTCAGACAGCAAGGCAGTCCTTCTTCTGATCTTTACAGGTCTAGGAGTGTCCTGAGGGGAGGTCTGTTGGGTCCACTTTTATGACGAGTGCGAGCCTGTGGGGGAAGGGCAAACCTTTGTCCACCCCTAAACCAGTTCTGGCCAGTTCCTCTACTCCCACTGGGTTTGGTGCCAGGCTGACCAGAGAGACAAAGGGGAGACAGGCCTAAGTGTCGGTTTCATGTAGCAGTAAAAAGATCGGCATCCTTAGATGCTCAGGAATAGGCTAGGGACGGCTCCCTAGGCTATCCAGTCACGGGACAAGTCCACCTCCATACCCACACCATAGCCCCTTGTCCTCTGTCTGGAAATATTTCATAATTTCACCACAGGGGAGCCATTAGGAGTCAGGTGTTAGCTGCACACTGGTAGGAAAGCCTTTTGATTTTCGGCAGGAAAATTAAAACTTTCTAAAGTGTCATTTCCAAAGGAGTAATATAATATCTAACTTGACCATTAAGTTGGATTTTAAATTACTATTGCAATGAGTCCTAGAACCATTTTGCAAGCT
Organism: Lissotriton helveticus; assembly: GCF_964261635.1. Lineage (NCBI taxonomy): Eukaryota > Metazoa > Chordata > Amphibia > Caudata > Salamandridae > Lissotriton > Lissotriton helveticus. Next base: position 911,943,393 of record NC_136071.1, on the reverse strand, counting down.
ATTCCCAAATAAGGTGTGACCAGTGTTAACCTATGAAGGAGCTAGCATTGCCATAGTGAAAAATGACTTTGGACGTTTCTCACTGCCAGGACATGTAAAACATTAATTCCTAATGTTCTAAATACCATACACTCTGTCTTATAGGTTTTTATGACGTACCTTAGGGTATTAAAACCTTCCTTAGGGTATTAAAAAGGAAGGTTTAGGTCTGTCAAAAGGTTTGTTTTGCCAGGTCGACATAGTAGTTTAAATCTGCACATATAAGCTGCAGTGGCAGGCCTCGAGACATGCTTTACAATGTTACTGTAGTGGGTGGTACAATGGGTGCTGCCTCCCACTAGTAGCATTTAATTTATAGGCCCTAGGTACATGGTGTACCATATACTAGGAATGCAGAGAAAATTAAATATGCCAATCAGATGTACTCCAATCTTACAATGTATAACAGGGAGAGCACTAGCACGTTACCCCTGGTTACCTGGGGTAAAGTGCACTGAATTTTACAGCAAACAAAATAGTGTCCAGTGAAATCAAAGGAGATTCTGCAGGAAGGGCATATTTCCAACATAGGTGCCCAGGGGGGCACCCTTCACACTGAGCTTCGATACCTCTGTTTATATTGGAAGGTCTATAAGCAGCTCCCCTAGGTGAATCATAGCACCCCAAAACCCGAAAATATCAGTGGCTACCAGTCAGTAACTCTAAACTCTACAAATCAGCTGCTAGCAGCAAAGATTCGGTTGAGCTCACACTGTGTTACTTTAAACGCAGACCTAAAAAAATCAATCAAGAAAGAAAGAAGGAAAGAAAGCGAAAGAGAAAGAAAGAAAGAAAAAGAAAGAAAGAAAGATAGAAGCAGAGAAAGAAAGAAAGATAGAAAGACGGAAAGAAAGAAAGAAAGAAAGAAAGAAAGAAAGAAAGAAAGAAAGAAAGAAAGAAAGAAAGAAAAGGAAAGGAGAGCAAAATGCAGTCACTCAATGGGAAGTTAACCAGTGGCTTAATTAGACTGGGTGGCTGAATGCCCATATATGTAAGTATAATATACATATTTTACTCAAATCAAAAGGTCTTTGCTAAAGATATGTACAAAAAAGGTCAACCTCCCGTTTTCCATTCTTGTTAAAAGCCAGTAATCACCTCAGGAAACGGTTCTCAATAACATTATAAACATTTTACCAACACAGGGAAAATCATTGTTGCCTTTTATAAATTCACTGAAACAGGCACGCTGTCTGTCTGGCTGGATGTCTGCCAGTCACTGCTCATTAGGTGAAAAGCGATTTTATACAAAGAAGTCATATGAAAATGTTCATTTCATTGTTTTTCCTAAGTGGAATAGACTAGCTGAATAACTTTTCTAATAGAACTTTGGAACATGAAGGCCAGGACAATCACAGTGCAGTGTTAGGGGCTTGTTTCTCTTTAATGCAATGGCTTAGGCAAGCAGACATCATTGCAGAATGTCAAGGACTCGCAATCGCCCTTGAGGCGGTGGGAGACGGTGGCAGTGTCTCCATACCGCTAGCTTGCTGCTTGGGAATACGAACTGCAGAGAAATTGATACTGATACTGTAGAGCTACATTTCTAGCCGCATCTTAATATTTCTGTGATATTAGAAAGACTCGTGCACTTTTAGCAATTTGCGCACTACTTCTGTTTAATACTTATTTTAATTCTCTTTTAACTCACCGGAGTGCTGGTCTCGATTCTACTTCCTGCCCGCCTCGTTCCGACTCGGTAATTCGTTACCGTTGTGCGGAGGGCGGACAGGTGAGGGCCAGGCACTTCCGGGAGCGGTTAGCGCTCTAGTTGTTTACAGGGGCTATTTAGCCCTCGCCTCACCGGAAGCGCGCAGCGGTTGCGCACAGCCTCACCCCAGCCGAAGACCAGCCAAAGAACTGCCCGTCTGCGCCCGTCCGCGACTGGACGGGGCGAGGGGTCCCCACTATCCCGCCCACATATGATCCTAAACGCATCAGGTATCAGGCGTCGACTTTACTGAACCTAAGGAAACCTATCACCCCATGCTATATACGCGACAACTGGCCATGTCCAGAAGGACCCTTCTCATGCTTAAACTGTCAGTTTTCCACCATTAATTCTTTTAAGACGAGCAAACCCTGTATGTCCTCTGACGACCTGCACTGCATTTTAATAAACGCCCGCTCGATGCCTAAGCATCAAATTGCAATCTGGGACTTGCTAGACTCCTTAACCCCAGATATCTGTTTCGTTACCGAAACTTGGCTAAAGCCCCACACGATATCTGCTATTGCCTTAGGAGTACCAGAGGGATACAAACTCCACAATTCAGACCGCCCTGGAAAAATAGGTGGCGGCATTGCAATAATCTATAAAGAGCACCTTAAACTAGATATTCTAGATAGGAAATGTTGTAAACAATTGGAAATAATGATCTATAGAATCACTTTCCCTAATAGAAAGACCAGCAAGGGAGCACTTATTTACCGCCCACCAGCAACATGTCCTAGTTTCTCCTTATCCCTCCTAGAAATACTTGGCCCTTATATACGGGCTAAAGAGGATTTCCTACTCTTAGAGGATTTTAACATACATACTGATCAACCTCTACTATCTAACACCAAGAGCCTGTCTGCCGATCTGGCGACCTTAGGCCTTATACAGAGAAATGAGGGCCCCACACATGAAGGTGGACACTATATTGACCTGATATACACTAATTTTGATAACATATCCTGCAACAAACCGATACTACTTGAGTGGACTGACCACTTTCTATTAGAGTTTAACATACTCAAAATCAACAAAGGATCTAGTAAAAAATCCCTACCCCCATAACGCGCAGACAGTGGCATAAACTCACATTGGAGGCATTACAAAAGGTCTGGGAAAAACCCGACATTAAGGACACAGATGAAGTGGAATACAGTTTAACAACATTTCAGAATTCACTCACTGTAGCCACAGATAAAATCGCCCCCCTGAAAGCATTCATGCAATTTCCTGTGGCTAAACAAGAAAAATGGTACACAGAGGCTCTCAGATCAGAGAAGCAGGAATGTAGGAGGATAGAGAAGAGGTGGAGAAAATACCATTCGGAGGAAAATAAGAAGGCCCACCGGGCAGCACAATCAAATTATTATAAACACGTTAAAGCCGCCCGTAAAAATAGCATAGCCCAACAACTTACGGAAGCTGGCAATTCACCTAAAGAGCTATATAGGATTCTTGAGACATTTGTCAAGCCTACGGCCTGTGTAAGCCCAGATGATTTTTCTCAAAGTCTATGTGAGGAAGTCTCCTTATACTTTGAAAATAAAATTGACTCCATCTATGATAAGATCCTAGCGTCCCAAACAGGAAAAGGTACCCAGAATGCTCTTCTCCCCACTAAGAATATAAATTCCTCACTGACCACCTTTCCCCCTATTAATAGTAAAGAACTTCAAACATTAATGACCCATGTAAAATCTGGGTCTCCTGAGGATTTTATTCCTGCCAAAACCTTAGTCTCCCTGAGTCCTCTGTTGGGCCCTCACATTCAAGATGTAATAAATCAGTCCTTAAAGAAGGGACACGTGCCTACTGAGTGGAAGAGAGCGGTGGTAAACCCCATCCGCAAGAATGCTGCTCTCCCCTGGACGGAACTTTCCAACCTCCGGCCCATCTCCCTCCTACCCTACCTTAGTAAGCTTGCCGAGAAACATGTAAATGCGCACCTGTCCAGTTACATCGAGGCAGCGGGCGGCCTAGACCACTCTCAATCTGGTTTTAGGCCTAACCATAGCACAGAATCAGCTCTCCTGTCAGTGACTGATAACATCAGGATGTCACTTGACGGGGGGGCTCAGTGATTCTGGTGCTATTGGATTTGTCCGCTGCCTTCGACACGGTGTCGCACAAAATTCTTCTCGGTCGCTTGAGGGAGGTGGGAATAAAAGGGACTGCCATGGCATGGCTAGAAAGCTTTCTTGCGGACCGTCAACAAGGTGTCAAGTTAGGCTCCCACAAATCCATCTGTAGGAAGATCACCAAGGGAGTGCCTCAGGGCTCTTGCTTAAGCCCCACGTTATTTAACGTATATGTGGCCCCCTTGGCTGACATCATAAGATCTTACGGGTTCTCCCCAATCTCTTACGCTGATGACACCCAGTTGCTGTATCCCTTCCAAACTCTCACACCGACAACAATACAATCTTTCCAAAATGGTATGAGAGCCGTGGCAGATTGGATGGCCCATAACTTCCTCCAATGCAATGTGACCAAAACCGAAGTCATGTTGTTTGGAGGGGCCACCCTGCTATGGTCCCCCGACTGGTGGCCACTTGAATTAGGATCTGTCCCTGTACCAAAACAGACTGTCAAAAATCTGGGAGTGCGCCTAGACCAAGCATTGATATTAAAAGATCATGTCAATCAAGTTACTGGCACTTGTTTCCGAGTAATTGGGCTATTACGACGCATTTTCCCCTTCCTGCCTGATATTCACAGGAAGACGTTGGTACAAGCTTTGGTCATAAGTCGGTTAGACTATTGTAATGGACTCCTCATTTCTGCCAATCAAGAACAACTGGACAAACTGCAGGTGGTTCAAAACACCGCAGCAAGACTCATCTTGAATGCCTTGCCCCGAACTCCTTCATGTCCACTCCTCTCTCAACTTCATTGGCTCCCGGTGAGACAACGCGTCAACTTTAAAGTATGCTGTATAATGCACAAATGTATTTACGGGTCGGGCCCTAAATACTTAAGAGACATATTTGTCCCTTACTCACCTGGACGTGTCCTGCGTTCTAGCAGCACTATGTTGCTACAGGTCCCTAGGGTGACGAGAGCAAGACAGGGAGGACGGGCCATCTCACTTAAAGGCCCCATGCTATGGAACTCTCTGCCCCCACAGCTGAGACACACCCCTAATCTTCTCTCCTTTAGAAAGAAGTTAAAAACATATCTTTTCATATAAGATTAATGACTTCTCTTGTTATTTTGCAGTCTCATGTCCTTGGCTGTTCCTATTTCTTTTCCAGAAGCTACGCGCGGAGATACCCCTTCGGGGCTGATTCAGGCGCGATACAAATAAATAAATAAATAAATCGTGAGAGGAGGAGTCCCTGTCCTTTTCCTCCCTTAAAACCAAAACGAAAACTGCCACTATTGATATCACAACACAATTTTATAAATGCACGGAGGATATTAGTTTTTGTGATGGTCACAAATTGCAGCTATGAACGTTTATTTACAACAATTAAAATTGATAACCGCAAGCTACACATCCTTGACTTTGATGATCCTGAAATGCTTCTTAGTGTAGTTTTTTTAAGCCTATAAATTATGTAAGTAATGTAAGTATTCTGGTCAAATCATTTAATCCCCCCTGTGCCCATGGACAGCACCTGGATACCCTCACGGGTGATAAGCAGCGCTATATAAATCTAAAAATTATTTTTTATTTGTAATAATACCCTGTTACAGCAGAATTGCTAGGTCATGAATTTTGACTTATTTCAAACTCTTTGTAAAAGAAATGCATGTTACAAAAGATTAACAGATTTTTATTTATTTATTTATTTATTTAAAATTTATAATGCGCAACAGCTACCCGCAGTGGGTTTCCCGGCGCAAAAAGATTGTTAATGTGGTCTAAAGGAATTACTAAAATACATCATTGTTATGGTACTTCAGATAAGCAGACTACTGAATATTACAAGACTATAGGATTTCTACAAAAGATTTTGACCTGTAGGCAAATATGTTTAGGAGATCATAAGATGAGACTAAGAATGAGGAATAGATTGAGTGTATGCAAGTTATATATATTTTAGATAAAAAAAAATGTATTATTTTTGTCTATTTACTGTACAGATACTTTTTTGTGGTAAAGCTTCACTGACTATCTTCTAGAACCAACAAGGGTCAAAGTTGAACATAGACCAAACAATGAGCCACAATATGATCATACTGTGGCCACATGGGATGTGTTCATTAACTCCAGCTTATTTTTTATGTTAATGTTTATGGTGCTATTAGACAAGTGTAAATGAATGCTTTGATAATGGTAGGCTGGGCATTTAGAAAGGTCTGTGATAAGTGATTTATAAAAACATAAAATATGCCTCTGGAGAAGATATAGAGATGGTGATAGGTATCTTAAAAGATGTCTTAACATCTGGTAGAAGACTGATTAATAAGGGGATTGGCTCAGGAGTTACAGATGTCCTGTTGCCATAAGAATATCATTACTTTGAATAAGGCTCCAAATCAAACGTAGCAGATGTGTTGCCCACCCCGTGATCATGTGACTCTACATATAATGTAATACTAGGAACTATTTACTAAATAAATTGAAAGAACAAGAGGTTTGAAGGATGTCTAGTGAAGAAAGTCATAAGAAATAATTCTCTCAACTTCAGTGTCACCTATTGGCATCCCGGAATTGTTTATTAAAGAGAAATGATCTTGATCAGCAAAGTCAGATATTCTCTTCATTAAATACATATACCAACTCAGCCCTTCAGGTCAGCACCATACTACAGGAAGTCTTCAATGAGTTAGCTACTTACTGTATTGCAAAGATGAAAACATGTTATTGGAAAATAAAACAGGCTGCCTTCTCGGTGATCCAACTCACATCTATTCCCCATAATATGACAGGGACAATGTTGGGACTCCTTTTCCATGATCTCAGAAGAGGAGATCCCATCTGCTAACTTCTGCACCAGATCTGGTTCTCTGACAGACTTGCACCCTGAGTCAACTCTCTATACACGTGCACAAAGTATTGTTATGAAGATGACTGAAACAGCACCAGCCTAGCTATAGGAGTGGTGCCAGAATCCTGGAAAACAGGAGCTGTCCCTTTCCTACTACAAAAAGAAAACCGTTCTCCTTCCCTATACCACAAACAACTGTTGCCCCATTATGTTCAATCAACTTTGGGAAAAGTGCAGGAAAAATTGTTTTCTAGCCAACTGGGATATATGTCACAATATCGAGGTCGAGATATAAACCTTTAAAAATATTGTATACACAATATTACCTATCACGGTATCTTCAAGGCTAGTATTCATAGTGAAGTATGGATTTACTTTTTTTATACCAATTTTATAAGTTTAATAAGAAATTCTAAACAAAATATAAACTAATAAGAAGAAACATAATAATAAGCAGCAGTTGAAGTAATACGATTGAAATATGGCTTTCGGTGAAGAAGTTCAGGCCAGCAATGAGCATGGGGAATACATTCCAACCATATTTTCCACACTGAGGTGTTTGTGAGATGTGGGGCATATTTTGACCTCCATCACTGATAGATGAACTTTCTGGAAAATTCTAATGTGCTGGATCCCTGGCAACTGGTATGGGGAAGAAGTTAATCTGAGTCTTATGCCTGGATGAAACTGAGACCCTTGTGGATGACTCTACGCATGCAAGATCACTACTGCTCGATCTTTCTGTCGCCTTTGGTGAGGATGGCTCATTTTATGTTTAGCCAATGTCTATCTGAAGTTGGCATTAGTGGAATGGTCCTAAAATGACCCAATTCTTTCTTCACAGGTGTTCTCAGACCCTGCTCCTACCCTCTATCAAACCTGATAAAGCTCAGATTAGGTGCATGGTGCCCCAGGGGACTACCATCGTTCCCATTTTGCTTAATGCCAACACAAGCTTATAGTAGGATCTGATCATAGCTTTGGCTACAGGACTCACTCATACGCCAATGATACGCAGCTAATTATTAGGCTAGGTAGGAAATGTCCCTCTTGTGTAATGAAACTGAGAACTACCTGGAAACTATTCAGCAATGGATGGGAGAATTTTTCTACAGCTTAATCTGAGCCTGGCTGAGCTGATGTTGATTGGCAAGAACATCTCTGAGTGGCTAGCTGGCATGGGACTCCCACCCCGAAGCTCTGCCCTTCAAAGGGACATGGTTCATTAGGAGGTGACATTTAAGAACCAAGTGAACTTGGTTGTAAGCTCCTGTATTTATCTTCCATGAATGCTGAAGCAAGTCCTTTCTGTTATTCCTAAGAAGGATCATTCCACTATTGGTGCAACTTGCATACATTCCAGGGTGTGATACTGCTGTAATAGTCACTATCTGAATCTTCCTAAGTACTTCTTAATTTCTCCTGAGCAGATCCAGAAAAAGGCAGTCAAAACAATCATGAAACTACGCAGGTTTGATTGAGTCTCAGCTGTCAGGAATGGCATGCACTGGCCAACGGTATAACAAAGGATACAGTTTAAAAATCTCTCACCAGCCCTTATTACTTTTGAGAGTAAACAGAATTCACTCTTTATTTCTTGCAAAACACTCCTGGATCTGCCCTGTGCTTAGCCCAGACCCTGCAGTTCTGTATTCCTATTGTTAAAAGAAAGCATGTGAAGTCATTCCTAATGTAAACACCTTAGGAGAGGACTAGCCTGCTTTTAAAAACCCAAAGTATCTCAAATCACAGGTCTTTGTGTTTTTAAGCACTATTTGTACCCAGGTCGTGAAAAGTACATCTTTCTGGTTCTAGGAATTCGATTTGGTGTCAAATAATGTATGACATGTTACTATATTTATCTAAATTGGTGTGGTAGTAGCAATCCCTGAAAAGATCTTCAAGAAACACAAAGTTTAAGCAAATTCAGTTCCATATTCTACACAAGTATACCTCCAGCTCAGTTTAAGCATGACACAGGATACTGGGCTGAGAAACTTGAGCCAGTTTTTCAACAGATAGCAACTGATGGAGGAATGCCGGTTTCTTGGAGAGGGTCTATAATTTCTCTCCTCTTCAAGAGTAGAGATAAATCTTCTGCAAAAAGTTACTGTTTGGTGGCGCTTATCGACAATGAGGCCAAGTACTTTGCAGGCACACTCCTCAGGGAATGAACTGCTTGGGCCTCTGAAAAGGCCATAATCCTGCCAAACTAGATGGGATTTCCCAAACACACTGGAGCCACAACTAATATCTCGACCCTACCCCTATTGATTGATGCAGCAAAAGGAGCAAGGTTGCCTATGTACCCGTGCTTTATTGACAATAGGTCTGCTTTTGACCATGTTGAGTACGGCAAACTTTAAGGCAAACAAACTAATTGGAATATTCCAACGGCTCTTTTGAACCTACTCATACTGCTGCACACGGATACGAGGGTGCAGGACAAGTTGGGTGCTGGGACACGCCTTTCCAGACTTATTCCCACAATTAAAGGTCTGAAGCAGAGGTGTGTTCTTGTGCCCACTTTGTTCAATATATTTTTGCCAATTTCACATAAAAATGAAATGCCTGCAGTTCCTATGCCCTGAAATTAGGAGACATAGTCTTTTCCAGTCTCCTATATGCTGACGACTTGGTCTTAATAAGCTGCACCCAGGTTGGGCTGCAGTGCCTGGTTGGCGTCACACGGGACTACTCTACAGAAAAGGGTCTGGTCATCAATTTAGAGGAAACAAAATAATGCAGATTAACAATGCAATGAGAAGACCACCAAGCTAGTACCCGGCCAATCAACAGTTGGAGACAATAGGCGAATATAAATGTCTGGGAGTCATCATAGATTATAGTGGGTTGTTCAACCCCCAGAAAGAGGCTCTGAAGAGAAAAGGTAACGCACTCCCCTTAACCTTTAAAAACTTTAAGAATAATGATCTGGTCCAACACTGACGCCATTACTCTGAGTGATCCAAGCAAAGCCGACACCAACTATAATGTATGGGAGTGAACCCCTGTAATGGAAGGAGGCATCCGCTTTGGACAGCATCATGATCAGGACATTCAGAACGATCTTTAACCTTCCCAAATATACATCTCGAGCGCAGATCAGGCTTCAATTTGGGCTTATATTAACTGTTGGCATAAAATCAGGAGGCCAAAGCCGAATTCCATGATCTCACACCACAGGATTGAGCTACAGAGCAGGGATAGCTCCCTTGCCAGAGATGACCTCAAAGAGTCGCTAATGATATTTTTGCCTGTTAATTGCGCTGTACAATATGATTGAAAGTATGGTTACAATAGACTATAGCGACTGCATGCACCCTCTTCTGTTGTAAAACTAGATAGAAACAAACATTGGCAAAGCCAATAGGTTTCGCCTGTGAAAGATCTATTGGCTTTGCCAATTTATTTTTTACAAATTGCATAGCAGCATGGGCTGCAGTGTAAAATGGCTTAAAGTAAAACAAATTAAAGCACTATGATGCGCCCACCGTTGACTGTACCATAGTGCATTCTTTCACTTTAAGCCATGTTACACAGCAGCTGCTGTGCAACGTGTGAAAAAAACATTGACAAAGCAATTAGGTCCCGCATAGATGAAACCTATTGGCTTTGCCAATGCTAGTTGAAAGAGTGTCAAAGGCTGAATCTTTACTGTGAAAAGATGTTATCAAGCGCTGCAACAGTTGTTTAAGTCGCCACATTGAATGGGCCTTAAAGACTTTGAATTGCCCAAGAACACAAGATGTTAGGGTGACACGGAGTCAAATGAGCTTTTGTAGTGTAAAATGTATCAGCTCTGTTTGTAATTCCATATCCTGCTATGGCAATTTTCAATTTCTTTGAACTTTTTGAGCCATGAAATGTAAATAGAGTCCCACAATGCCCTCACATGCAGTGCATATTAGTAAAGACACAACATGCAAGAATAAATAAACCATACAAAACAACATACAGTAAATTTGAAAACAAACACTCAAATCCAATCACCAAAATGTTTTTGCACGCAGTGTACTTAATGTCCAGTAGAGGAAACAGAAATTTTGCTTTATTTTTAGGTGAAACTTATTTTTAAAACACACGTCATATGCCCCTATTCCGGGCTTTAAATGGGTCAGGTCTCACCAGTGCTGAGCGCCGGCAGTTTTTAGGTCTCGCCTACGCAGCGGGCATGTGCTGCATGGGAGGAGACCTCTTGTAATCAATTCGGATTTGAGGCCAAAAACGTGCACGCATTGCATTGCTTTCAATGGCAACGCATGCACGTTTTGCGATTCCCTTGCGGAAGCGAGCTTTGAAACCATCTGTTTGTATTTAACTTTTAAAAAGATGGGGCCCTTGCTTGCTCCCACAAGGTAAACGCTGTGTGTTCTGGGCCACACTCCCCCACCCCTCCCACTTGGTTTATTGCCTGCTGTCACACGCCCGTCCTCCTCTTAACCTGCCTTCCTTCTCCCACGCTTTCCTTCCCCCTTCTTTCCCTCTCTACCTCTACCTCTCTTCCACCCCTCTACATCTCTTCTACCCCTCTACATCTCTTCTACTCTTCTACCCCTCTACATCTCTTCTACCCCTCTACCTCCCTTCTACTCTTCTACTCTTCTACCCCTCTACCTCCATTCTACTCTTCTACTCTTCTACCCCTCTACCTCCCTTCTACTCTTCTACCCCTCTACCTCCCATCTACTCTTCTACCCCTCTACCTCCCTTCTACTCTTCTACTCTTCTACCCCTCGACCTCCCTACTACCCCTCTTCTACCCCTCTATCCCCCCTTCTACCCCTCTATCCCCCCTTCTACCCCTCTACCCCCCATCCCCCCTTCTACCCCGTATCCCCCTTCTACCCCTCTATCCCCCTTCTACTTCTACCTCTCTATCCCCCCTTCTACCCCTCTATCCCCCCGTTCTACCCCTCTATCTACCCCTCTATCCCTATCCCTATCCATCTCTCTCTCTCTGTCTCTCTCTTTCTCTCTCTCCTTGAGCTGCTGGTGGGGAGAAGGTGCAGCTCTGCCTCCGGGGCTCTGTTCTGCGACTCAACGCAGAATTAATATAAGTTAATTAAAAAAAAGTTAGTTTACCAAGGGACATATACACCCAGTAGCAGCTGCCAACTGCTGCAATTAATGTCAACTTCATATACAATCTTGTTTGGGTAGTTAAGGCCTGTTTGAAGCTTTTCTTAAGTCCTTCGTCTGACGCAATGATTGTTTACAGACGGTTGGGTTTGTGCGCTCCCTGGTCTAAATTTAGCCAGACATCCACATGCAGCCTCCAATCCTGGAGTCTTCCCAAGAAACATTAATTAGCATTTCGCGGAAGTGTGTGCATTTTGTGCCGTTCTTGGTTTGTTTTGTTAAGATATACGGCCAGGGCAGGACGGCCTTCGGAGGCTTCCCTTCTTGAGGGACCGTTCATCCCAACATCCCTTGACTGGAAGCTGGTCCCGTCAATGCACGGTCTCAGGCCACCTGAGGAAAACATTTTCCTTTGCAGCTGGGATTATCTCCCACGCAGGTCGTGTTAGTCTGCCCTGCTTTAGTCCACTACTGGGCGGCATCCTGGGCTTTGATGCCCATGCCCAGGCGGGCTGGCATTCCAGAGGCTTATGAACCAGAAACTGTGACCTCTTTACTGAGGTCCCTGGCACTGCCTGGTGAAGGTATGAGTCATTCCGCTGGTGAGTCAGCGCGGAGGCTCATCGCTCTGACTGGCCAAAGCAGAGCGCCATGCTTCACCCGGAGCATCATTGGGGCAGTGGTTGACTCCACTGGCACAAGTGGGGGCAGTGAGGGAAATCTACGCAGACTGCCTGGGTACCAAAAGGCCCATGCCTCTGTCACCGCACCAAGTCTAGGGGGAGTAGTGAAGTTCTTGTGGCCACTACACAGCAAGGCGCCCATCTACAGATCTCATTCCTGGCTACTCAGAGTCGCCCCAGTGTCCTGGTCAAGCCATTCGGCCGTAAACACGTCTTCTGACACACACTTATCTCAGATACTCATTCAAAGCTTTTTCACCATAATAATTCCGAATAATTCCGAATAAAAGCACTGATGTTTGACGTTTGTTCTTTTGTGTGTGCTTTGTTCTAAGTGAAACACTGTGTTTCTTGTGCAGTCAATTAAATTATCATAGCTACGCTCCCCTTAGTCAAGACCCAACCAGTTAAATTCAGCGAAGCCCAAACCATCAGTATTTCAAATCCATGCATGAAACTTGGGTAGGATGAGCCGTGCAGCTCAAAAAGGGATGTTCTTTTTACATAATTTGTATTTAATAGAATTAGGAAGCAGGAGAACAGTCTCACAGTTGAGATAGGGATTCACATACACTGGCCACCGCTTTTGAATTGGCTTTAAAACCATTCAAAGATGGCTGTAGCATCTACGTGGGATGTGGTGGACTAAGTGGCAGCCGGAGCCTGATAGCACTGCTTGTCCTTTTAAAAAAAAAACAAGCATTGGCTTAGCCAATAGGTCTCGCCTTTGGGACCTTATAAGTGCTTAGTTATGCAGCACAATATCCTTGGTGCAACAACTGTTGCATGACTAAGCACTTATAAGGTCCCAAATGCGAGATCTATTGGCTATGCCAATGCTTGTTTAAAGGAGGGATAGAAATGTGTTTCTATCATGCTCTGTTTGGTGCCTTGGCACAGGCGGTCCATTTTTTCTGGACTGCAGTGACAGCAGGCATATCGATGGGCGCTTGCGCACTATTCACTTGTGGAAAAGTTACGGCATGACGTCATGCCAGGTGAGCGTTGTAGGGGAAGGGAAATCCTTTAAAGAGAGCCGTTTTCTTTCTGGGTTTCCCTTCTCTTTTTGAAACTCACTAGCAGCAACATTGTTGTGGTATCACCATCGCTTTAAGTAGAAGCTTTTTCAATATTATATACAAGTCATAGTTGCTGCCTATTTATCTTATGCAGCTAACAACCGTGGACAAAGCCAATAGTACTGACTTGTTGTTGTTATGATGATACTTGTATAGTACATCCGGATGCAATGACAGAAACAGTAAAATACAAGCCTGGCGGCACACAATGCTAAGCACAGATTTTTTGCGTACATCTTTTAAAGCCACGCCCTAAATTACATTGGCCACTCCCTTTTGAGAGACCACCCCAGTTTTTTATCCCACGTAAAGCCCTGCCCATATTAAAAAATTCACCCAAAAGTATAAAATACATTTTCTTTGTTACAGGGTCTACATTTTTGGTTAAATATTCGTAAACATCAAATCGAAACTGATCCACCCAATGCAGTTGCACACAGTGTAATTCAGAATGTAAAAGCATGCAGTGAAAAGATGATAAACTCTGTGAAAGAAAACACAGTTAATTGCAAAATAAACAAACACACAAAGGCAGTAGCACAAATTGTAAAGGCACACTGAAACTCAAATCATATGCACAAAGGCTGTGGCCCAAGCTTTATTCAAAATTCGACGAATCTGAAAGTAATATGCACTCATTACAAAATACTAAAGGTACGCGGAAACTTGAACTTTAGATGAGTCCCCATTTTGAAAGCGCAGATTTCTAGCTCAGGTGGCCTATGCAATGATTTATAGAAAAGGAGTGGTCCAAGGAAAATCCAAGGCTATATTAGTCTTCACGTTGTTTTTTGTAAAGGAGACACAATCAAAAAAACTCTGGACCTCTTGAGTTTTAAACAGTAAAGTCTTTAGGGGGATAGTGAGTGTGTTGACAACAGTTCATTTATATCATTAGGTTGAATCCTTGCTCATATGAATTGAGTCAAAAGTCCATTTAATGTAGAAAAAGACTCTTTATTGTTTTTAGTAAAAACATGTACAGCCGACACGTGTTTCGCCCCCTATGGCGATTCGCGCCAGGGCTTTTTCAAGGCTGTAAAGAAATCAAAATTGCATATATGTATTTAATACAAGTTGTCTGAAGACTGGCCTTTGACCCCAATACCAGTAAGTGAAGTGTTAAGGGAAAAGGAAAGTGATTGAAATGTGGCAGAGAGGCTGCGATTCCATTAGTCTATTGCTTTCATGCAGAGTCTGTTATGCCGACAAAGAAAGGATGCTCTTTTAGAAAAATAGTGATAGCACTTCTAAATTGAAGTTTCTGACTGTTGGTCAATATAGAGCGGTGCCGTGATAGCAAGCTTAGAGCATGGGAGAAAAGGACAATACCAACCAAAGCAAGACATTCACCTATGTGATTTTAATACTGTAGTGCAGTGTTTCCCAAACTGTGGTCCGCGGACCCCCAGGGGTCCGTGACACATTCCCAGGGGGTCCGCAGGCAACAGTTTTAAAAGCACAGAAAAGTTTCTTATATAATTAGCAGCTTTCCAGCAGCAATAAAAGTGTCAAGATAAAGCCAGTGATTAATGTACCTGCTGGAGCGTGAGGAGAGTTTTGTTTAGTGGCAGCTTTGACTTAACTAATGTAGCACAGAGGGTTAATGTGCCTACTGCAAAGAACGTGTAACATGCATTTTAAAAAGCAGCATTTTACGTGCATAGGTTCGTGGTTACTGCTTTTGTCACAGAGATTCTTTTGTTACTGTGCACTTCATAAGTGACAATCGTAATGTAGCAGAGGGACCTATAAACTGTCATCAAAGAGCTGCTTGCAAACTGCATGGTACCAGTTAGTAACTTTTTTTCCCAGTTATTCATTATCCTGATGCTGCTAAAAAGATTTATTTGGGTGGAAATACATTTTTAATGTTACAGTCAGTGCTAGCCACTGTGTTATGTTCTGAATCCTGAGTTTGTGCTTTTCCAGACCAAGCACTCATTAAACATTCTATATACACACTGATTTACATGTACTATTCAATGTCTCTATATGTGTGTGATGTAAAGTGCTCTGACATCCTACAATGGTATGAGAGATGCTATAAAACAAATGAAATGCATGTGACAGAGGGGCTATTACTTCAATATAAAATACTAAGGGCCAGATGTACGATCCGTTTTTATATGCGTGCAACGGGTTTGTGAACCCGCTTTCACATGCAAAAACGTATTGGGCCATGTACATTGCCTATTTCGCGAGTTGCAATTTGTTTGCGACTCGCTAAATAGGTTTTTCAACTTGCTATTTGGAAGGGGCATTCGCTTCCAAATAGCGAGTCTTAAAACCATGTACAAATGTTTTGCGGTCGCAAAACACTCGCAATTACCACTTACTTCAAGTAGATGGTAATACATTTGCAAAGGGGAAGGGGTCCCCAGGGGACCCCTTCCCCTTTGCAAATGCATGCAAAATTATTTTTTAAGGACAGGCAGTGGTCCAAGGGACCTCTGCCTGCCCTTAGAAAATGAAACGAAAACGTTTCTTTTTCTTTTTTTTTTAAATGCATGGTAAATGGGCTGCATTTTTTTAAAACTGCTTTATTTAAAAGCAGTACTAGACATGGTGGCCTGCAGAGCCCAGCAGGCACCATACCTAGGAGAGCTGGCATTCCCAATAGGCTCGCAAATTGCGAGAGGCTCATTAATATTAATGAGCCTCGCAATTTGCGACCCCATTGGGAATCTGAAACAGTGTTAAACACACTGTTGTACATTTCATTTAGCGACTCGCAATTTGCCACTCGCAATGTGTCGCCAATTGCGAGGCGCTAAATGAAATGGTCGTACATCTGGCCCCTAAATCCTTAGGGGCAGATTTACAAGCCCCTTGCTCCTCTTTTACGCCACCGTTGCGTCACTTTCGTGATGCAGCGGCGACGCAAAAGATGCGCCATGATGCAGGGTATTTACAACGTGACGCATCTGAGAGATGCGCCACGTTGTAAAGCCCTGCGCCAGTAGGAGGCGTTCCGCCGCAGGAACGCCTCCTAAAAGTGGCATGGTGAAATCTACAAGATTCACTCAGTCACTTTGGGGCCCATGCTGCGTCAAAACCCTGCGCCTGCTTGAAGCAGGCGTAAGGATTGACGCAGCATTAACAAGATTCGGCCCCCCAGAGCATTGCTGGAGCTGTGTCGCGCTTGCGACGCAACTCCAGCAATGCGCCACCTTTACGGCACAGATGCGTCATGCATCTGTGTTTTTTTGCCCCATGAGGCGCAGCATTGTAAATGCGGCGCATCAATGGTGGCGGAGGCATGGTGCCCAATAAGTGGCGCATCCCTGCTGATAAGCATGGATGCGTCACTTATTGTAAATCTGCCCCTAAGTACTTTGAGTATTTGTTTTGTGTGCACACGTGTGTATTTTTTTCGAATTACTGTTTTAATATTTGAAATTTAACTCATACAAATTGCTTGAGGGTCCACGGCTTCCAGTGGTGACTCAATGGGGGTCCTCAGGAGTCAAAAGTTTGGGAACCACTGCTGTAGTGTATTGAGGATTGTCTATAGGAAAAGAATGGGTGTGATTAAGTTTGCTATTAGCCAAGTGAAATTCAAGAAATCAAGTCAGATAGGGTAAGCCGGTATGATTCCAAGTGGTCAATTTCTCATGCCAGAAAAAGATGAAACAGAAAAGGAAAACAAAATTCGCAAATGGTGCTGCATACCTATTTACAATTCAGTTCGCTCATTGCAGTTCTTCATCATTGTTTGTACAGTTTTCCAATACAACATCCGGTTTTTCAAAATATAGATCTGTTAATACAACATTTACATTTTAATAGGGTTTTATCCACTATATTCATGGGTTTGTATTCAGAAACTTTTATAACAGGGCCAAATTCAGTTGATACGATGTTAGCTGTTGCTCAGTGGGTCTCTACGAAGGTTTGATAATACAGGCATTATCTACATTGTAGCATATTTACCATATTTAAAACAGACCAAGTTCAGGGACAAAGCACTATGATGCTTCTAATTTGGTCAGGTTAAATTAGATTTTAGTCGCTTATGTCATCTTTATTTTACACTTGAGAGTTTCACATTTCAAAGAAGGTGAGCACTGGTTTTTTAGACTAATTCAATAAGTATAGGTTAATAGTAATGAATAGTCTCAATTTCCTGGCATGTAGATCCCAGGGTCTGATCTCGGGAGAGTGAGAACGCCAGCAAAGGTTGTTTGCTATCGGCGTGTTTCACAGATGCTGAAAGCAAAAGGGGTCCGATATCTTAGGCAGCGGTACGGTCGCCCGGATACCGAGGGAGTCTTTCTAAGAGGTAGCCTAGTGATTCATCGATGTCATCTCTAGTTGACTTAAAGAAATATAACAGTATGGCGTGTTTTATGGAGATCGACAACGGACTATTTCTAAGCGTTCGATAGTGTATTAAGTTTCCGCCATTTTAGAACGGAATAACACCGTTCTAAAATGGCGGAAACTTAAATAAAAATAAATAAAATATATCAAATAACAATTACTATCGAACCTGCCCAATTTATAACGTATACCATGTACGGCACGTTCGAATTACTAGAAATAAAGCCAACAACTCTCTTCCTGTGAAATTGTTCTGTCTTTGTTTTCCGGGTCATTCCTTCCCTTCCGGTTTAAATGAGGCAGATCGCAACCACCTAAAAACATACACGCGAAAGCGGAAGGAATGACCACGACCACGATACTCAGGGACTTTTTCCCCCAAGTAAGTGCACTTTCCGTGTCCTGTGGATAGGCTACCTCTTAGAAAGACTCCCTCGGTATCCGGGCGACCGTACCGCTGCCTAAGATATCGGACCCCTTTTGCTTTCAGCATCTGTGCAACACGCCGATAGCAAACAACCTTTGCTGGCGTTCTCACTCTCCCGAGATCAGACCCTGGGATCTACATGCCAGGAAATTGAGACTATTCATTACTATTAACCTATACTTATTGAATTAGTCTAAAAAACCAGTGCTCGCCTTCTTTGAAATGTGAAACTCTCAAGTGTAAAATAAAGATGACATAAGCGACTAAAATCGAATTTAACCTGACCAAATTAGAAGCATCATAGTGCTTTGTCCCTGAACTTGGTCTGTTTTAAATATGGTAAATATGCTACAATGTAGATAATGCCTGTATTATTAAACCTTCGTAGAGACCCACTGAGCAACAGCTAACATCGTATCAACTGAATTTGGCTCTGTTATAAAAGTTTCTGAATACAAACCCATGAATATAGTGGATAAAACCCTATTAAAATGTAAATGTTGTATTAACAGATCTATATTTTGAAAAACCGGATGTTGTATTGGAAAACTGTACAAACAATGATGAAGAACTGCAATGAGCGAACTGAATTGTAAATAGGTATGCAGCACCATTTGCGAATTTTGTTTTCCTTTTCTGTTTCATCTTTTTCTGGCATGAGAATTTGACCACTTGGAATCATATCGGCTTACCCTAACTGACTTGATTTCTTGAATTTCACTTGGCTAATAGCAAACTTAATCACACCCATTCTTTTCCTATAGACAATCCTCAATACACTACAGTATTAAAATCACATAGGTGAATGTCTTGCTTTGGTTGGTATTGTCCTTTTCTCCCATGCTCTAAGCTTGCTATCACGGCACCGCTCTATATTGACCAACAGTCAGAAACTTCAATTTAGAAGTGCTATCACTATTTTTCTAAAAGAGCATCCTTTCTTTGTCGGCATAACAGACTCTGCATGAAAGCAATAGACTAATGGAATCGCAGCCTCTCTGCCACATTTCAATCACTTTCCTTTTCCCTTAACACTTCACTTACTGGTATTGGGGTCAAAGGCCAGTCTTTAGACAACTTGTATTAAATACATATATGCAATTTTGATTTCTTTACAGCCTTGAAAATGCCCTGGCGCGAATCGCCATAGGGGGCGAAACACGTGTCGGCTGTTCATGTTTTTACTAAAAACAATAAAGAGTCTTTTTCTACATTAAATGGACTTTTGACTCAATTCATATCAGCAAGGATTCAACCTAATGATATAAATGAACTGTTGTCAACACACTCACTATCCCCCTAAAGGCCTATGCAATGGTCTTGTACTCCACATATTTTAAGCTTTGCTGCAGGATTTTCTCATCCCTGTGGGTCAATTCCTGAATTTTAATGCTGTAATACACAATGTACAAACGTCTTGGCCGCATCACACCGAACCACCTTCCCCGCAAAAAGCCCTGGCCTCAATACTGCAATAGTTTGTCCTAGAAGAGCAGTTACAAGGCTCTATAAAGCCATGATACAAATGACCAAACCCACCTCCTCTGCATTGAAAGCAACATAGGAAGCTGACCTGAATGAGATTGTCAGACAATGCATGGGACCATCTTACCCTAAAACCATCTAGAGCAGGGGTACTCGCAAACATTTCCCCAGGGGTCTGTGGCATGCTCAAGGGTCAAACTGATGCCAGCAATGCGAGGGTCGGGGTGATGAAAGGTGGGCGTATGGGGACGTAAAGCAGATGCATGATGCGGACAACGAACCAAGCCATCAAATGACATCTGTCTGCCAGCAACAATCTAGTCTCATGCACCAAGAGTTAAAGTCAAAGCATTAACTTCTACTGTAAAACATGAGAGGAAAATAACGATACTCATCTGGTGGCTGATTCCAGTGTTTGAAACCACGAAACTTGGGATCGTACTGGCTTTCCCACTTGACGAATTTGTGTGATCCTAGGTAATTGGTTAATTTCACTTTGCCACCTATTACTTCATCACCACATATGAGAGCCCATTAAAATAGATGAGTTCAGGATGTGTGCTGTACAAAATCTTCTCTTATGTTTTATTTAATAAAATATAATGTTGTTCCAATTATAGAACAACTAAGGCTACACACAAGGTGCACCTGACAAATGACTTGCCTCTTGGTTCATTAATGGCATTGTTTTCAGAATGGGGGTGGCATGAATGTTTCCAAGAACATGTTTGAAAACAATCACTGCTAATAAAGGCCTCTCAATGCAGTGATGTCATCTGATCTACTAAGGTAAAACACTCATGCATGTTAATAAAATACACTTTTTTGGAGTTTACAGAGAGTTTATCATATTTTTACATACTCAGTGCAAGAGATCTTAAAAATTAAAGACGTTCTTAAAGATAAGTTGTCTAGGACACCTTCTTTTCTTCTTTACAGTTACTTTAGTTAACATGTAAATAAAGAATGCCTCTTTGTTTCACAGCTTTCTGAATGAACATGCTCTGTCAAGTGAACAGCAGCCCAGTGCTGCTGTTCACCAGGGGGCCGCAATTAAAGGTCTGGAGGGCCGCATGCAGCCCTGGGCTGGACTTTGAGTATCCCTGATCTAGAGCAACGCACAGTTTAAATTAATTCAATATAACATAATTCAGTGAACGCACTTAACCCCCTACAGATTACGCAGAATATTTTAGACAATTCCAAACCAATATTAAAGATACAAATCAGATAATGCTATCCTGCTCCACTTGTTCTGGACATGCACTTAATACAACAATTCTGTAGACAAATTACAGAGTCAACACAAAAACCCACCAACATACAATTAGGCAGGTCCCCAAAATAAGCCTAATAACTTGCACCAAAAAACACACATTCGAAAATAGATTTTTAGATTTGGCAGTCATACAGGCCAAAAGACTGTTGGGTCAGAAATGGAAATCAGAGAGCACAACCCCCTCCCCCCTATCCATACCGACACAATTGAACAAGGAACTACACAAAAACAATTACTAAACAGCAGAAACAAAAACACAAATGTATCTAAACAACTGACTGGGACACAAACACGTTCAATCTATCCAAGGTAAATGTTGACAAATCCCCTTAAACCTAAATTCTGCCCCATTACACACCAATACCACAGTTGCGGTACCCACTGAGCCACTGCCATTCAAGCGATACACCTCATTCACTGCCTCCTCTTCCCTGCTATCCTTCCCTGTTCCCACATTTTATGGGTTTAACATGATTCACAACTTCTCCAGCATTTAGCTCTTTGCACCATTCAGAGTTGTTATGAGTACCCATGGCTCATCCCTGGTATAGTGCCAGAGAATGTTCAACTTGATTGCAATCACACCGGCATACGTCTACATAACAAATAGTCTAGATTTAATATATATTTAATTTTCAATATTACTTATTCCCCTTTATTTTCCATTTTCTTTTCTCTTCCCCTCTTTCTACCTAGTTCTTTTTTTTTACAACATTCAGAATAATGTGTGTGTCATTTCTAGTAGAATTAAAGGTTCTACTGTCAAACGGTCGTGAATGTAAACTGCTTTGTTCTTGCTGGTGTACCAGAAAACAATCAAAACAATATTTTAAAAAAGGATCTTTCAACGACTAGGTTACATGTACTGTCTGCTCCTATCACATTAACGCAGGGATAGAAGATCCAGCTCCCTTCAGAACATGGAAGATGCAACATCTGGGAGAAAGAGATTTCAAATTCTATTCAAACGCACATAAATAATATACAAAAATCAGTCCAGAGCTTTGACTTGGAGGTTGACTCATCATTCCCTGCAAGAAACTGTATTCAAAAGTGAAATACGTGCCGCCAGATTGGGTTACTTTTCCTGTTAAAGAGAAATCAGTGAGCTCTGCTGGTTCCCAACCAGAGGTTTTCCAGGTGGTTATTAGGGGCATCTGGATCTCTGAGCAATCGGGGATATAGGTGGGCATGTTTGTGGAATAGAGGATGACCTACGAAATTTGGAAAGCGGATACTGTGACGCATGTGACAAAGGCGAGTTGACCTTAATTCTAGGTTTGAGGGGTGAAATGAGGCTGCAGAAGGGGAGATTACGCTTCTCAGCAGGACAACTAGAACCAGGTTGTACAGAGAGTGAAAGACCAAGCAAAGCGCTTGCCCTCTTCTGTTGACCCTCTTGGAGAGCACAGACATTGTTCACATTAAGAGTGACAAGGGCAATGTTGAGAACGAGGCTGATACATCTTGCAAAAATTCATTCATTTCTATGATCACCTGTATTGTTCCAAAATTACATCTACAGCAGCCGATATCCTCTCATTCCTTGTCATGATTGAACTTGAATGGTTATATGATGCTCAACCCCAGTATTTAGATGTAAATTTTCCACGGAGTAGATTAGCCGCATCATTCCTAGTCTGCCAACAGCCAATGGACTGCCAGTGCTGTCCTACAAGGAATACATTTAGAAGTTAGTGCCTTATCTACTGGCAATGAATGAGGATGCAAGGATGATAGGCTCGCTACTGTGCCCACTTTGGAGACCCTGAATCTTACAATCATCAAACTGGATGATCCGCCTGGCTGATGAGACTCATATTAACTGTTGTCAATGATTAACATTGATAATAAAAGGTTGTATGTCATTACAACGCGGGCTTTTACCCCGCATGCCATTACAACGCGGGGATTACAACGAAAGTCGTTACAACGACTTTCGCTGGAGGGCGCTGGATAGTAGAATAGTTTAATTTTCTAATCCAACTCCAGCCCACGTTGAAAGTAGGGGAGGTGTTGGATAGAAAATTAAACTATTCCCTATCCAACAGCGCCCTACAGCGAAAGTCGTTGTAATGACTTTCGTTGTAATCCCTGCGTGGTAATGGCAGTGCGGGGTAATCCCCGCGTTGTAATGGCTGTTCACCTAATAAAATCCTAAATGATTGTAACCAAACTCCTTTCCTTACTCACTAAGCTACATAGACCGCATCAATCAGGAGTCATACCTGGAAGATTCACATCCCATAACCTTCATACAGTTTTTGCCATGATCCACCATTTAAACCCTATGATCAACGCGATTACTGCATTTCTTAATACCACCAAGGTGTTTGACTCATTAGAATGGAGCTATCTCTTTCAATAATTGAACAAATTCGTTTTGGGAGACACTTTGTCAGCTGCATTAAACTCCTGTACAATAACCTTGTGGCACAATACGACGGAATGGCTGATCTTGGTGCTTTTATATATGTCTTGGGGCACCAGACAGGGGTGTTCTCCATCTTCTCTGTAAATACCATGGAACCCATAGCTGTAGGGCTAAGACAACACCATGCTGATAGTGGCCTCAGTTTCAAAACAAGGAACCTCATCATATGACCGTACACTGACGATGCCACCCTATTTATTAAAGATTTTGCAGTCAACATTCTATCATTCTGGTATTGAATAAATTTGGATCTATGACAAGTATCTCTATTAACAGAACCAAGACTGTAGCCTTCATAATCACCTGACCAATATTTCAATGCTCCCTATAATTCCCTTTGAAATGGTCCACTACGCCTGTCAAATACTTTGTTATCCACATTAGCAGAGACATTGAAACTGCTGTGAGTGAAATCTATTGCATAGCTGTGGCCGATCTTGAAGGCCAGATTATAAAATGCGCCGAGAATCCCTTTGTGGGTAGCTGCTGCGCGTTACAAATGCAATAAATAATAATAATAATAATAATCCTTGGTAGGCAGGTTGGCAAAATGGTTGTTCTTCTAAGGTTTATGTATCTGTTTGTGAATGCACCTATTCCTTTCACATAGTATTTCTTCAGGTACAGCAGGAGGTTGGAGGTGCCTTGCTCTCAGCACTCCAACATAATCTGATCTTTTATTTGAGCCTCCTGGCAAGGAGGGAGATTTGTAAAAAGTTGTACCAACCTCTAGCCCCAAGGTGGCACAACTGTCAGAGTTCAGTGGTGTATTTCAAGGAGTTGGACAGGAAAAATCAGAATATGACAGAGGATGAAGGGTTTTGGTACCTTTGGAAGATGGGATGAGTAAAGTCTCATCCAATGATTAAACACCTCAAGACAACAGGGGCTGAGGACCTCAAGTCAAGGTGCCACAGCCTAGAGAATTTGACTAAGGTGAACCCGATATTGAGCACTAGTAGTTGTCAGAGTTCCGATTGTGCTTATAGGAGGTGATATGAAGACAAAAAAACTCAGTATTTCTTCCGATTGTGCTCTTGCATGATTAAACTCACTTGGGCTGCAATCAACCACGAATAAAGTGGGAAACACTTACTCTCCCCTTTGACAAAGGTGGACTATCCACTCCTGATTAAGAACTGTACTACCTCTGCGCTCAGACCCTCTATGTGTATTTCTAGTACCACTCTTTGCCCTTTCATCCCCTCGGTGCAACAGAAATTGACTTAGCCAATCCAGTATCACTTGACACTGTAATTTACAAGCCTGCAGCCAGCCCCGGGGTGTGAGGAAGCTGGTTCAAAGCACTACCTCGGCCTGAGACAGACTTGTGCATATAGTTCACCTCAACCAACTGGAATAGGGCACGTGATACCCTTTTTTACATCGCAAAATCCATTACAACGCATGCTTTTACAACGCATGCCATGACAACTCATTTTTAGAAAGTACATTTGCAATGCATTCCATTACAACGCATACCATTACAATGTATAATACTTTTAGGGTAAGTGTTGGAAGGGGTAAAAATTACTATTCCCACTCCAGTGAGTGCAACAGTAGGATAAGTGTTTGATAGTGTAGGGGTAAAAAATATTATTCCCACTCCAGTGAGTACAACAGTAGGGTAAGTGTTGGATAGTGTAGGGGTAAAAATTGCTATTCCCATGTCCCCAAAACCCATACCCACCCTAAAACTTAAAACAATTCCCATTACTTATCTTATAATGCGTTGTAATGGCATGCATTGTAGTGACGTGTTGTAATGGCTGCGTTGTAATGGCATGCGATGTAAAGGCTGTTGCATTGTAACATCTGCATTGTAACGGTAGTGCATTGTAATGACTATGTTGTAATGGATGTTTCCCACCAACTGTACACACTGGGAATTCCACTCTCTCTAAATCCCAGATTTTCCCTCACATGTGAGCCTCAAGCGATTAAGCAAAGTATGCACTTGCACTATCGGAGGTTTAAACCCCAAGAAACATTTTATTTCTGTTGCCCACAAACAAGAAATCCGTGACTATACTCCACTCGACATGTTCCTTTACTACAGACTCAGAGAATCATGTAAGGAGATTTAGGGCCTGATTATGACTATGGTGGTCCGATGGACCGCTGTAGCTATGGTGGTGGTGTGGGCACTGCTGCACTGACTGCCATATTACAAGTTGGGTTGCCGGACCATCATGGGACCCTTGTTACCGCCAGGGATCCATGATCCCTGGCGGTCTTGCAGCGGTCTGAGGCCCGCAATATGCTGGCGGTGCCGCTGCTGCACTCCCAAGCATATTACGAGTTTCCTCACAACCATGGCTTTCATGGGTGTGAGGAAATGGCCCCCCTGGTGCCTCAGGACCATGGGGATGCATGTAGGGGGGCAGGTGGTGTGCCACCCTGTACGTACGCAGCCCCAGTTCCTTCACGGCATGGACTTGAAAGTCCATGCCGTGCAGGAATTTGCTTTGGTGTTCCCATGGCGGTGCCTTTCTAAGGCTCAACGCCTGATTCCACAAAAGTAACTCCCGCCAGACCAGGAGAAAACTCCTATTCTGTTGGGCTGGCTCAGTATGGCTTTGGCAGTGTGGCAGAGGGACGCTGGCATGGCGGCCTGCTGCCACACCGTGTAAATCGTAATCAGGCCCTTACTCCAGATATCCCGCCCAACCCTATATTTGCATCACTGGTGATGGTAACAGATACTCCATCTCCCATATACTTAGGGCCTGATTATGACTATGCCACGGTGTTGGTTGGGCATCGCCGCACCGGCAGTCCAACCGCCCTATAATGAGTTGGGCGGTCCAATCACCATAGGACCACTACTACCTCCAGGGATCCCTGGCCGTCTTGCAGCGCACTGAGGCCCGCAATATGTGGCGGTGCTGCTGCGGCTTCGTCAAGCATATTACAGGTTTTCTCACAGCCACAGGTTTACGGCGGTGAGCCTCCCATGAAAACTGTGGTGGTGAGGAGACTAAGGGTTTCCCCCACAGGGCACCCTCGAGGCTCAGGGCCACGGGGATGCAGGCAGGGGGGACATGGTGTTCCCCCTTGTATGCATGCTTAACAGTCCATGCTGTGCAGGAACTACTGTCTGGAATTCCCATTACGCTGCCTTTCTAAGACTCACTGCCTGGGACTGCCAAAGCACCACCTGCCAGAGCAGGAGAAAACTCCAATTCAGGTGGCCAGTCTCAGTGCGGATTTGGAATTGTGGCAGCAGGGCACTGGTGTGGTGGCCCGCTGCCAGACCACCAAAGAAGAAATCAGGCCCTTAATGTCCGCCTACACTATGCACTCAGCAAGAGGCCTGTGATCCATGTCAAATTCTTGCTTAGAATATTCCACACCCCAGTGTTCATGCATCTTCTTGGCCTCCGAGACTCCACAAGGCGTATTAGATGTGCTGGCCAGTATGCAGACTTCCTCCATCTGGTGAGGCCACACTCAGCTATGGCGGGTTAGTGGTCTGTGTAGTGTTCTGGTGCAGGCCTAGTAGACAGACAGCACGAGACACACATGTGTAGTTGGTGGCTAGTATAATACCTGACCACGCCCAGAGCCCTGGGCCTTTTATTCTCTCCTGAACGTGACCAACGCTCACGTTGGTCTGAACCAAATGTCCCCTCACGCTCGAGGGGTAAACTTAGAGGAACCAGTGGGAGGGGGCGTGTGCTGCAGTGGTACGCTCCACAGTCAGCGACACTACATTCCTCCTTTACCTAGGGATAAAACAAACTGGGATACAACAGTACACAAAAGTCTTCTCATAGTCAATAGGGGTGCTGCAATGATCATGACAGGCTACATTTAACAAAGTTCGCCAAATGTCTCTGATGCAGTCTCTGAGAGGAACATGACAGGGGGGGTACAAATCAGAACAGTCTTACTTTATTCTCGGCGGGGCCAGCCATCTCGGTCAGTTCAGCGCCAACATTGGGCCACGAAGTCTCGATACCTCTGGGAAGGTTGTGGGCACGGGCGTAGACTGTATCTCGTTTGGCTTCGCCTTTCCGCCGCAGTCGGGGATTGGTCTTCTGGCTCTCTCTCGTTGACACTGGGGTCTTCTGCTGGTCCCTCTGGCTCTTCCTCTCTCGGAGTGGGGTCACAGGCTTGGCTCACCAGAGTGTCTGTGTCAGTCGGCTCCGACGGTCTGCACTGGGGGGGCAGATGCCAGTTGTCTGATTCCAGGTCCTCTCCTGCTTCGGGTGTTCTTTTGAAAAACAAAATGTTCCTTGTCACTACCTCTCCATTTCTGACAGCAGTGACCATTTTCCCGTTTACCTCCGTTACTCTCCAGGGGTCAAGCTCAAAGGGCAGACGGAATTTACCACCAGGATGGCGGTCTTTTACCAGGACCATGTCCCCAACTTGAATCGGGCTGTCCGCTGCCTTCCGTCTTCGTACCGCTTCCTGGTTGTTCTTGGCACGCTGCTCCATGGACCGGTTCTTGGGGATCGGGGCTAGCTCCCACGATGGGTGGTGTGGAATGGTGTCAGCGATAGCCCGGTTGAAAGAGAGTCGGCTTGGAGATACTCCTGTGGTGCAATGTGGGGTCAGGCGATACTCTCGGAGAAACTGGTAGATAGCCAGCTCCAGACAGTGGCCGTCGGCTATTGCAATTTGGATTGTCTTGTTCAAAGTTCTCATCAGCCTTTTCGACCTCACCATTGGCTTGGGGCCATCTTGGGGTTATCCGTCTGTGTTTGATGCTATGGCTCTGTAGGTATTCTGTGAACTCACTGCCATTGAATGGGGGTCCATTGTCGGTGCGGACCTCCTCCATGAGCCAATGGGTGGCAATAATTTTCTCGAACTTCGGGATCACCTCAGATGCTGCTGTTGATGTTACAAGTTCCACTTCGGGGTAGCGAGAGAAATCGTCTACCACTACGAGCATGTACTTGCCCCCGGGGAGACTGCCGAAGTCTGCGCTTACTCGTACCCACGGGGACGTTGGCCCTTCTTCGGTGATCACAGGTGCTGGAGGGTTTGGTAGGCTCGTCGCTAGGCACACTGGGCAGCTTTGGACTACCTCCTCGATGGCTTTGTCGAGTCCTGGGAACCACAACTTGCTCCGGAGTCTGTTTTTGGACTTGACGATCCCCTGGTGTGACCCATGGGCCAGCAACGCAGCTTGTTGGGCGAGGCTGTTGGGCAGTACAAGGCGAGGGCCTCTCAGGAGGCATCCTTCGGCTGAGATGGATAGCTCATGCCTGACTTGATACAGGGCCTTTAGGACCGCCTGGGCGTCTGGAGTGCGGAAAGATGCTGGGCTTTGTAGCGCCTTCCAGTCGCCCGACTCCAGGGCGTGGATTGCTATTTGGATGCAGTCGTCATCTTTGGTGGCTCTCGCCACTTCCTCCAAGGACATCGGTCGTGGTCTTGACTGTTCGACAACCAACCGGACGTATTCTTCTGTGGCAGCTGCTTCGGCTGCTTCCGCATCGGTGACCGGACGGGCATGCCTCGATAGGTAATCCGCAGGGTTCCGTGTGCCGGGCCGGTACTCTACTGTGAACTGGAACTCCTGCAACTTTAACACCCACTTTTCAATTCTCGGAGGTGGACGAGAAGAGGAGCCTTGGAATAGTGGTATGAGGGGCTTGTGATCAGTGATCACTGAGAAGGGATGTCCATAAAGGTATATATGGAAGTGGCGGCACCCCCATAGAATGGCGATGGCCTCTCTTTCGATTTGTGAATAGCGTTGTTCGGTGGGCGTCAGTGTACGGCTGGCATATGCTACTGGGGCCCACTCTCCGCATGCTTGTTGTTGCGACAGGACGGCCCCAAGGCCTGTGGGGCTGGCATCCACTAGCAGCTGCGATTCATGTTGCGGGTTGAAATAGGCCAGGGTGGTGTCTGCTGACAGGGCTGCCTTCGTCTTTGCAAACGACTCTTGTTGTTCCGGGCCCCACGTCCAGGTGGCATTTGACTTCGTGAGGTCGCGGAGGGGCCCTGTCAGGTCGGACAGGTCCTTGATGAACCGCCCGCAGTATGTCACCATACCTAGGAAGCTGCGGACAGCCGTGACAGATGCGGGGGCTGGTGCGTCGTGTATGTCCTTAACTTTCTCTGGGTCAGGCCCTACTCCTTGGTCGGAGAACTTATATCCGAAGAAGCTGATGTCTGAGAAGCGTGGCTCAGTGGTTAGAGGCGGCAGACCCGGAAGCTGAGATCGGCCGTGGACCAGGGTTCGATTCCCCGCCTCGGCGGGACTCGGGCTCAAAAATTCCACGGATTCGACAATTCTCGCTCCGGTGCCTACTCGACTCACGGGGTCACACTCTGCGACTCTGGGCAATAGCTTGCTTAATCTCCACCATGGCCCTCGCGGCGGGATGCCTGGCTTTCACCTTGTGGATACCCTGCCGGGGTATCTCACAGGGGAATACCAGGACGGGTTCCCTAAGCAAGCGCCTTGATGCCTTCGGGTGATACGTGCGCTATATAAGTCGCAATACATTTACATTTACATTTGCGGAGGAACTCACATTTGTCTTTGTGAAGAGTCAGGCCTCGCTCTTTTAGCCGGTTGAATACTGCTTGGAGGCATCTGATGTGCTCCTCCAAAGTCGGGGCGTGTACCAGAATATCATCGCTCACGTTGAGCACTCCGTCGAGGCCTTGTAAGACGTTGTGAATGATATTTTGAAACACTTCGGCTGCGCTTGATATGCCGAAGTTAAGTCTAGTGTACCTCCACAGGCCGGCGTGGGTAGAGAAAGTCGTGATCGGGCGGGAGTCTGGATGAAGGGGAATCTGATGGTACCCCGACCTCAGGTCCATCTTGGAGAACCACTTGGATCCTGCGAGCTCCCCGATGATGTCGTCGATGGTCGGCGTTAGGTGACGTTCTCTCTTAATTGCAAGGTTGGGGAGGCGCATATCCACACATATCCTTACTGCCTCGGGCTGCTTTGGTTTTTTTGCAACCACAATGGGGGATACCCATGGTGTGGGTCCAGTCACACGTTCAATAATGCCGGCTTGTTCAAGCATCCTCAACTCGGCTTCAACCTTGGGCCGGAGGTGAAAAGCGATCCGTCTATGCCGGAGGGCTACTGGGGCCACTGACTGGTCAATGTGGAGTCGGACGGGGGGTCCTCTTAAACATCCGATACCCTCGAACAGCGAGGAGTGTTCCGAAACCAGATGGTCCAAACCTTGGGCTTGCACTGTCAGGGCAAAATGTATGAGCCCGAGCTCTCGTGCTGTTCTGCAACCAAGAAGGAATCCTGATCCTTCTCGGGAGACGTAGATCTTTGCTTGTAGCTGTGTTGAGTCGTGGGACACAGCAGTCCGGAATACTCCGCACAGGCGCAGGGGGCGCCGGGTTCCGTAGGCAAACACTTGCACTCTTGTGGGGTGGAGTGTTGGAGCATTTTCGAGGCTCTGGTAGACACTGGCGGCCATGAGATTTATCATTGCGCCTGTGTCGATGAGGGCTCTGACAGTTTGGCCATGTACCTGGGCGGTGCACATTGGTTCTGCTAAAGACGTGGCCGCTAGGGTGTTGAGCATGCGCACCACGTGGACGGATGCAGCGTCTTCTTCATCGTCGTCCATGTCGCTGCTGGTTGGCGTGTTCGGCAACGGTGCCATCTGTCGCACCCTCCTGGGTGGAGCACTCTGCTTCCTCCTCTGCGACGAGAGACAGACGCTCGCAAAGTGATTGGCCTTGCCGCACGCGCTGCAGACCTTGCCTTGGGCTGGGCAGGCGCCTTTGTGGGGGGTGGCACCTCCACACCACATGCACGCTTGATCTTTCGCCGATTGGGCCAGCTTCGGCCGTCCTTTTCTGGGAGGCCTCATCCGGTTGTCCGCAGGTTGTGACTTGATGGTGCACACCGGTTCCGTCTTGACCTTCACCGCTGTTTTTGGTTCCATGTGGGCAGCACGGGCCTTGGAAAGCTCTTTAGACCGCCCTAGGGCTAGGATGTCGCGCATGGACATGGCGTCCGTTTCTAGCACTCTCTCCCGCAGTTTCAGGGAGGCGCACCCCTGAATGAATTGGGCGCGAATTTCATCCTCTGCTTCTGGGAGAGTGCACGTGCTGGCTAGCTTCTTAAGCCGGGCGTAGAAGACATCTACGGACTCCTCTGGTAGTTGCCGCGCTTGACGGAGCAGGAAACGCTCGTAATCCGCGCTGGTGAATGGCTCAAAATACTTCGTGATGGCATCCCGCAGGGTCTTGTATGTGTGAGGCGGTGCACCCTCCGTAATGTCTTTGAGGATGTCATGGATTGCTTCGCCACCCAGGTGTAGCAGCATGGCGCGCTGGCGTGTAACAGCGATGTTCGCCGCGACAAAGTAGACTTCAAGCCGCTCCACCCACTTCTTCCACCGGGTGGCATGAGAAGGGGGGCTTCCGGTGACAGTAAACGGTTCCAGAGGCGGTATGTTGGCCATGATGGATCGGCGTAGCAGGCACTAATGGCTTATAGACAGGCGCCTGGCACCGTGGATGACTTGCCGGTATGCAGGAGGACACCAGGGCCCTTTTCCGTGAGATGCGTGAGGTTTGGCAGGGTAGACGACACGCGCAATGCGTGGTGAATGGCAGGCCGGCTGCGTAGCGCGTCCAACACGTGGCGCGGGGCGCACACAGCGCATGCGCGAGACCTCAGGAGAGTCACCGGGACTGGGCCTGGAGGCAGAGATGGGGCCTCAGGGCTGTAGGCTGCGGGCCGGCGGGCAGACACTTCGGGGGTACCTGGCAGCGACGCTCTGGGCCGCGGAGCAGCGAAGGACCGTTGGCGGCTGGAGCAGCTGGTGGAAAGCACTCCGGGCACTTGCAGCACAGAAGGGAGCCGCGGGCAGGCCAAATGGTGATGCTGAGGTGAGCCACGGCGGGCTGTCGGCGGCACAGGGGGCGCCGGGGCAGCGCGCCGCTCGCGCTGCTGGCGTGGAGGTGTAAGCGGTGGCGGGAGGGCACGCAGGGGCCGGATACACAACCACCTCGTCGCCAGTGTAGTGTTCTGGTGCAGGCCTAGTAGACAGACAGCACGAGACACACATGTGTAGTTGGTGGCTAGTATAATACCTGACCACGCCCAGAGCCCTGGGCCTTTTATTCTCTCCTGAACGTGACCAACGCTCACGTTGGGCTGAACCAAATGTCCCCTCACGCTCGAGGGGTAAACTTAGAGGAACCAGTGGGAGGGGGCGTGTGCTGCAGTGGTACGCTCCACAGTCAGCGACACTACAGGCTGAGATGATGGGGGCTTTGACCGACACGATTGACATTACTGTGTTGAACACTCCACTTACTGCTTTGCTGGGCCAGTCAAAGACATCCCATCCCATGCTAGCAAGTATAATGTTTTGCTATTGCTTACGGCTAGGAGGAGCGAGGCGATTTATTGGGGGTGAGCTCCCTTACCAGATGCGGAGGCTGGCTGAAACATCCTGTGTATTGCAGCGAGCGGCGGAACTCCTACTGGGAATTGATGCCGCCCTAACCCGGAACTAAGGACTTATGGGAACCCCTCAGGACATACCTCCTTCCGCATTCAGCAACATGATCCGAGAATTTCAGTCAGTACTACACAGACACAGACCATGCGCTTGAGATGACTGTGTTAAATTCTGCAAGGTTGCCATGATTGTACTTCCAACTTTAAGGAATGTAATATTCTCTGAGGTAAATATGGGACTTTTTCGAGTGCGCCATTACTTGGTGGCTAATGATTAGCTTTTCATGGTGAATGAGACGTAAATCTAAGCCCCTTTAAACTCTGTATGTGGTGGGTTAGCTCTGTTAATTTTTCAAACTTTATGAAAAAAGCACCTAAAAAAATGAACTTCTGTCTTATAAAGAAAAAGTCAAAAAAAGTAAAATCGCTCTACAAGACACCAATTCAAGATTTCACACAAACTAGCAGGACTATTTTTAGAAGGCCCTCGTAAATGACTTTTTGTTAATCAAAAACAATCTGAACTCTGCGAAAACGCTGATCGATTCTTTCCACATAAGCTTAACAAATTATGGGCTAGAAATCACATTGCAGCTGTGGAAGAAGACGGAGCGGGGATTTACAACACAGCGGTGGGAACTGTCAGACTTTTTTTTATGCCTTTTAATCCAACCTCTGTATTTCACAGGGATGCGAAAAGGCAGCTGCTTGGCATGTCTTGCCGAGTTCAGATTCCCTACCACAGATCCAGATAAGTTAGGGCAATAAGAACTCATTTCGACAGGTGAGAGTGACTATCAAGTTTTTAACGACTAATAAAGCTTTGGGCATATCAGCTTTACAACTTCAATTTACACTTTTACAGGCCCTTCAGGTGTATCAGTATATCCATTAATTAAAGTTTTTTATTATTTTTCCATTGGTGCAGAGAGATGTCAAAACTAACCGCTTTTGCCTACCATAATAGAACATTGACCGATCCATTGTGACTTTCTGTAGTATATGTTTATGTCTTATGTCATTTTTTGTATTTTCTCTATAATCTATTTGTACTGAAATCATTATCCAAATGAAAACTGAATATATTTGTTAAAAAAGAAAATAAGTAACTATCTATTTATAATAAAAAGCCTTTACATATCATTACATATTGTGTTGCTTAATTTACCACATTACATGTTTGGTCGTATAATTTCCTGTTTATTGATTTTTTCACAATTTTGTTTGAGAGATTTGGCACTTATTAATCTAATGTTTGCTATAAGTATCTTTTTCAAAAGTGTTGTTTCCCTACCTATGGCAAACCAATTAGTGTAGGGGACCCCTGTTTTTCAAAAAGTATCTGTTCAGCCCGACCACAATGGACCATGGGCCAGTTACAGGAACCCACTTGGGCCAGCTGAACCAAAGTACCTTGATTCGGAATACGTCGTCATCAAGCTGCTAGGTGGGATTTGTTCAGAAAAGACAGACCTGGGATAACATACGTCTAGCTGTAGACTTAACAAACATAGCGGAACAAACTAAGGGGCTCATTAGGATGGCGGACGGAAGTGCGACCGCCGGCCTGGAGTAGGCGGAAAGTGCCTTTTCCGTGTCCGCCTGCCGCGGACAGTCCGACCGCCATATTAGGATGGGAAACACTGTCAAAACTCTGTACGCGGCGGAAGAGAACGTACCGCCGCGGATTTACACCCGACCCCGCGGCGGACGTAACCAATCCAGAGACACCGCCGTACGGAATGACGTCTCCGACCGTGTCCCAAATCACGATGGCGGAAAACACACATAAAACCGCTGCGGAAAAACAACCTGCCTGAACACGGCGGATTCCCCACAGCGAACAAACCACACATTGCTAAGATACTCACCACAAGCAGCTCGCCCACATGGACCCAGCGCTACACGCTTTTCCGATACTCTTTGCGATCTTCCACCAGCAAGTCATGGACCATCATCGACGACGACGCAGGTACGCTACACACCATTTACTGTCGGAAGGGGAGTACCTGGCAGGGCTGTGACGTTGGGAGGGGGAGTGTCATGTACGAGAAACCACATCAGATCGCACAAACATATCCACAATCGAAGTACACATTCAGGAATGACAACGACAAACCAGTACACATGAATTACTTGCTTTATTAAACATAATCGGGGTACAATCTCTGAGTATACAAGAGCATGGGCACTGGGTACAACAGAGCAGGTACATCAGAGGCAGCACATGAGAGGGCAGAATGCAGTATCAGAACAGCAACAGGGCATTGTGGACAACAGAGCAGGTCCATCAGAGGCAGAACATGAGAGGGGATAAGTGCATCAACAGTCCATTGCACTGAACAGGTCCATCAGAGGCAGCACATGAGAGGGGCTAAGTGCATCAACAGTCCATTGCACTGAACAGGCCCATCAGGGGCAGCACATGAGAGGGGCTAAGTGCATCAACAGTCCATTGCACTGAACAGGTCCATCAGAGGCAGCAAATGAGAGGGGCTAAGTGCATCAACAGTCCATTGCACTGAAAAGGTCCATCAGAGGCAGCACATGAGAGGGGCTAAGTGCATCAACAGTCCATTGCACTGAACAGGTCCATCAGAGGCAGCACATGAGAGGGGCTAAGTGCATCAACAGTCCATTGCACTGAACAGGTCCATCAGAGGCAGCACATGAGAGGGGCTAAGTGCATCAACAGTCCATTGCACTGAACAGGTCCATCAGAGGCAGCACATGTGAGGGCAGAATGTAGTATCAGAACAGCAACAGGGCATTGTGGACAACAGAGCAGGTACATCAGAGGCAGCACATGAGAGGGCAGAATGCAGTATCAGAACAGCAACAGGGCATTGTGGACAACAGTGCAGGTACATCAGAGGCAGCACATGAGAGGGCAGAATGCAGTATCAGAACAGCAACTGGGCATTGTGGACAACAGAGCAGGTACATCAGAGGCAGCACATGAGAGGGCAGAATGCAGTATCAGAACAGTAACAGGGCATTGTGGACAACAGAGCAGGTACATCAGAGGCAGCACATGAGAGGGCAGAATGCAGTATCAGAACAGCAACAGGGCATTGTGGACAACAGAGCAGGTACATCAGAGGCAGCACATGAGAGGGCAGAATGCAGTATCAGAACAGCAACAGGGCATTGTGGACAACAGAGCAGGTACATGATAGGCAGCACATGAGAGGGCAGAATGCAGTATCAGAACAGCAACTGGGCATTGTGGACAACAGAGCAGGTACATCAGAGGCAGCACATGAGAGGGCAGAATGCAGTATCAGAACAGCAACAGGGCATTGTGGACAACAGAGCAGGTACATCACTAGCAACACCAGTACGTGGGTCAAGCTACCCGTCCCAACGACAACAACAGTGCAAGGCTGGTTACAATGGACAATGTACACACCAAGTCAAATCACATGGGAGTGAAGTGAACAGCACCTCACATCACATAATCAGGTGGACTGCTTGAACTACCTGCCTCGGACACACTGCCAGCACCAGAAACAGGAGTGTGAGACACAGCCACAGCTCGAGTGACTGACACATGAGCCACACACCCCGACACACTGCCAGCACCAGAAACAGGAATGTGAGACACAGCCACAGCTCGAGTGACTGACACGTGAGCCACAGACCCTGACACACTGCCAGCACCAGAAACAGGAGTGTGAGACACAGCCACAGATCTACTGACTGACACATGAGCCACAGACCCCGACACACTGCCAGCACCAGAAACAGGAATGTGAGACACAGCCACAGATCTGCTGACTGACACATGAGCCACAGACCCAGACACACTGCCAGCACCAGAAACAGGAATGTGAGACACAGCCACAGCTCGAGTGACTGACACGTGAGCCACAGACCCCGACACACTGCCAGCACCAGAAACAGGAATGTGAGACACAGCCACAGATCTACTGACTGACACATGAGCCACAGACCCAGACACACTGCCAGCACCAGAAACTGGAGTGTGAGACACAGCCACAGATCTACTGACTGACACATGAGCCACAGACCCAGACACACTGCCAGCACCAGAAATAGGAGAGGGCACAACAGAGACAGTGCTACTACATGAAGCATGACAGCAAACAACAGACACAGTGCCACCATCTGACACATGAGAGTCAACTGCAGCAGCGCCACTGGGACCAGTGAAATGATGAGCCACAGGGCTGTATGGGCCAGGAGGCAGGGTGGCCCTGGGAGCTGGGGATAGCTGTATTTGAGCGACATCGGGGTGTTCAGGTATCAATGGTGTGTGTCTACGTTTCTTAGGGATATGTGAGTGCACCCTGGACATGACTGGACTGGTAAGTGGTGTGGCCTCATCTGAAACATCACCCAGCGAAGGTGGATCATCTGCTGGTGGGGGTCTGCTCTCTGGGGACGTGCTGGACCCTGCTTGTCGTTTGCTGTGGGCCTGCCTTCTGCCCTCTAAATCATGTGCAATGGGGGATGCAACTACAGGGTACTCCTTCCTCTGCTTCTGACGGGCGTGGAAGGGAGTAGAGGTATGGGGGGGCTCCACCGCGGACACATCTTTACTACGTTCCTTCAACAACATCAGCCTCAGTGCAGCCAGGGGTGATGTATGCCTGTCCTTGATGGAGCTAGTGTCTATGGGAGAAGCCCTGTCCCTTGGATGTGCTTTGGCCGTAGGAGGTGTCCTGTCGCTGGAAGTTCCCTGATCCCTGGGCGGTGCCCTGTCCCTGGGTGCAGACTTTTCCCTTGTAGTGTACCTGTCTCTAGAAGCAACCTTGTCCCTGGGAGTGTCCCTGCTCTTGGGAGTTGCCCCTTCCTTTGTAGTGTCCTTGTCCTTGGGAGTGTCTCTGCTCTTGGGAGTTGCCCCTTCCTTTGTAGTGTCCTTGTCCTTGGGAGTGTCCCTGCTCTTGGGAGTTGCCCCTTCCTTTGTAGTGTCCTTATCCTTGGGAGTGTCCCCGCTCTTGGGAGTTGCCCCTTCCTTTGTAGTGTCCTTGTCCTTGGGAGTGTCCCTGCTCTTGGGAGTTGCCCCTTCCTTTGTAGTGTCCTTGTCCTTGGGAGTGTCTCTTCTCTTGGGAGTTGCCCCTACCTTTGTAGTGTCCTTGTGCTTGGGAGTGTCACTGCTCTTTTGAGGTGGCCTTGCCTTTGTAGTGTTCTTGTCCCTGGGAGTGTCCCTGCTCTTAGGAGTTGAACCTTCCTTTGTGGTGTCCTTGGTAGTGTCCCTGGACTTGGGAGTTGCCCTTCCCTTGGGACTACCTTTTGTGGGGGATGCCTGTGTAGCATGTGAAGCCATTTCCACCCACACCCCTTGAGGATCCTGTGTGTCAACTCCAGTGTAGCTCACGACGTCTTTGGTGCCAGATTTACCAGTCCTAGGGGATGGGGTCTGTGCTCTCCGTGCCCTGCCCTGCTGCCTGTGGCTGCTCCTAGTGCAATAACCTGTAAAAGAGTCCTGCTCTGAGAAGTCACTCCCCCCTGAGGTATCAAGTGGTGTGGATGGGGGAACAGAAGTAGCACCCTGTCTTTGCGACTGTACAATGGCAGAAGACACAGTGTTTGCCAATGACTGAACTGTTCTGTGTAGACCAGCAACATCGCCATGCATACCCTCCATGAATGCCACCACCTGCCCCAACTTCCTATCGTGGTCTTGGAATGCATTGATCATGTTGGTCTGCCCTACACACAGCTGTCGCAGCAGATCAACAGTCTCTGCACAAAGTGCACTTTGTGTCACCGGGGCAGGGGCGGCGGTTCCTGCACCGAAGGCAACTCTGCTCCCACTCCTCTGGCGAGCACGAGCAGTACATGTTGCAGTGGGTGGCAGTGTGGGCCCTGTGTGCTGTGTCCCGACTGAAGGTGTCGATTGCCCACTCCCTGTCTGTGACAACAGTGCGGACTCACCAACACTTTCTGAGGATGAGGGCGATGGTGTTTCCACATGTGAGTCCTCAGGGACAGTCCTGTCCCCCTCTCCGGGGCTGCCCTCCTCAGTGTCAGTCTGCGTGTGTGTGACCTCTGATCCGGAAGCATTGCCACCACTCATCTCCGTCGTCTGTGGGTCAGTGCCCTCTGTCAATGCTGAAATAGAGAGAAACGAGGTGTGAGTAAGTGCCTCACTCACGTACTGAAGGACAACAGATCTAGAATTCCATTACATACATAGTACATGTAGCACACATCCTGCACACATCCCACCCCTACCAGTCATCCTCACATCAAAGAACCGGTGTTGGCTGTCAAACATCTACATCATACGAACATGGCAAGTGCCTGTAGATCTGCACACATGTCATGCCATGGGACCACAGACCTCAACGGCATGTCCTGGAACCCTCAACTACTAAGCAAGTGGGCTGTCCACCTGACGGACATGGATGCCAACGCTCACTCCGCTAATGGCACCAGCATGGTATTTCACCTAAACATACACACCACGGAAGTCACTACTGTGTCTGAGCACCAATACATGCATTGCAGGCCCAAGTAACATGCACATACATTCTGCTTACCGCTAGTTTGCTGTGGATCCCCACTCAGCCGGGCAGACAGGTCAGGATGCGTCACAGCAATGATACGGTGCATAAGAGGGGTCATGGTGCGGCGGGCCAGACGTGTAGATCTTGGAATCATCCCCAGTGTCATCTCCGCCACATTCTTGCTAAGCCTGGATATGTCGTCCCAGCGCTTGTGGCAGTGTGTGTGTTGTCTATTGCACCCCCCCACTGCCCGTACATCACGTGCTATGGTCCTCCACACGGCCTTGCGAAGGTGCAGCTTTACCTACCATGATGGGAGACAAGAGGGTAGCGTAAGTGGACAGTATGACATGCACAAACATCGTAGTAACACGTTTCTACATGCAGCCATGCTCAGCACTACACATGTGAAGGTCCCACAGCACACCGCCAGGCTTGCAGAAGACAGGAGCCACTGAACACCTCATGGCCAACAACATGTACACCACTGAACTTACCACCTGTCCGGGTGCACCGTAGAGCCGTTGGTAGTGGCTGAGCACACCGTCGACAAGGACATCCAGCTCCGCTGCGGTGAAGTGACGAGACCGGGTCTCTCGCACTCCCTGCATGGCAAGGTCCTGGACTGTGGCACAGCAGCAGCAGCCGTTGGTCAGCTCAGCAGCAGCAGGTCGAGGTGATGGTCACAGGCAGCAGCCGTTGGTCAGCTCAGCAGCAGCAGGCCGAGGTGATGGTCACAGGCAGCAGCCGTTGGTCAGCTCAGCAGCAGCAGGTCGAGGTGATGGTCACAGGCAGCACTGGATCAAAGCAGTGAATGTGTGCTTGTGAAAGTCACACATATATAGGGCCCTGAGCCCATGTCAGTGGCACACGTCGCCAGCTATTGGTTCCCCCTGGATGCCTCATTCGAAAAGGGCCAATGACAGGCCCTGGTGTGGCGGTGCACTGTTTCTGCCATTGTCGATGGTGCATACGCGCCCCGCGGTACCTCTTCCCATTGGCTGCCTGTGCACGTGCCGTCACGGACACACATCGGCAACCGCAAGTGCGCACTTCCGCGACGGTTGCATCTTTTGCAACAATGTTCAATCAGTGGCGCCACCATGGCGGTGCAAGCCTTCCGCGGGGGTGGTGCAGGCCAACACATACTTGTGATTATGGAAATCAAAATGGCAGTTCATGACCCCCCTTACAGTCACATTGCATCATCCACCGTAGACCGACCGTCCCAGCCCGGTCACCCACCGCCGTGCCAGCCCGGTCACCCACCGCCGGGCCAGGCTGGTCACCCACCGCCGTCCCAGCCCGGTCACCCACCGCCGTCCCAGCCCGGTCACCACCGCCGTGCCAGCCCGGTCACCCACCGCCGTCCCTGCCCGGTTACCCACCGCCGTGCCAGCCCGGTCACCCACCGCCGTGCCAGCCCGGTCACCCACTGGTTCCATTACACCCACAGCAAAGGTGATGGCGGCACTTCACTTCTTTGCAACTGGCACCTTCCAGTACACAGTTGGACATGCCGGGGGGATGTCACAGTCCATGTTCAGCATGGTACTGCGGGATGTTCTCAAGGCCATGATGATTTACAAGGATGATTACATCCATTTTCCACGGGCGGCAGAGTTGGCAGCAGTCAAAGCAGACTTCTATGCTCTGGGCCAGATACCACACATAGTGGGTTCCATTGAGGGCACCCATATCGGTCTCATTCCACCCCGGGCACGTGAGCCTGTATATCGCAATCGGAAACACTTTCATTCGCTCAACGTGCAGGTGGTGTGCCTGGCCGACAACATCATATCCCATGTGTGTGCCAGATTTCCAGGTTCCGCACATGACTCCCACATCATGCGGAGCAGCATTGTCCCCCAACTGATGGCAAATCTGCGACCAGAACGTGCGGGGCTTGTTGGTGAGTATGCTGTGGGGACAGTTGTGTATTCTGTGTGGCATGGGGTACCCACCAATCCTGGTAGTGATATCTGTGTCTGTCATCACCCCACATAGGCGATTAAGCGTACACAAACAGGCCGTGGCTGCTGAGTCCCATACGTAATCCAACTACAGCTGGTGAAATGCGATACAATGATGCCCATGGAAGGACACGTAGAGTGGTGGAACGTACTTTTGGACTGCTAAAGTCTAGGTTTCGCTGCCTGGATAAAACCGGAGGAGCCCTGCCTTACTCACCAGGCAAAGTATGCAGGAGCGTGATTGCCTGCTGCATGCTCCACAACCTGGCTGTGCGCAATGACATTGAACTGATCTTGGACCCTGAAGACAAACAAGTCCCTCGGCCTACCATCCCACCCATGTCGACTGATGAGGATAGTGGTGAGGAGGAAGGTGTGGACCAGAGGCGTCAGCTCATTGATCGCTATTTTCCTTGAATGTGAGTGACTACCTCTTGTGCAGGTTGACAATGCGTGATGTATGTTTGCTGGTGGTGTGTGGATGTGGTGTTTGAAAGCTGGCTGTTCTGGTATGTTATGTTTGCATGTGTGTGTGTTGTATTTATTGTGGACATGCAAGGCTCCATGATGTGTGTCCTCTCATCCACAGATTTGGTGGTGAGTGTGGTTTGTGGTATGTTGCAGTACAGTGTGTTGGGATGGGTGTGTATCAGTTTCCTGACGTGTGTTTGTTGTCTCTCATTTTCCCTAGGTCACTCCCACTGAGCCATAATTCTCACCGACATAGTTCCCTGCGCCTGGTGACGTCTGATTCTGATACAATCATGTGATTAAAACATGGAGGCAACACATCATTGAGTGTGTAAGTGAAATTTATTTACAGGTTGTGAATTGATGCTGGTGGATATTTACAAGTAAGTGTTGGGTGGGGGAGTGTGAGTTGAAGGTCATGGTAGATGAAAAGACCGTGGTGACACCACATTGGGTGATGTCCAGCTAGTCCAGCAGACCGGTGCCAATACTTGGCGTTGTGGGACAGGATAGTTGGCGGGTGAATGGCAGGGTCAGGCAAGGTTAATGTCATTGGCGGCCCCTCTTTGGGTGGGTGGATGGTGCATCCCCGCTGCTCTCACCTACTTCCAGCCTCGGACGGCCCCTCCGTCTTGTAGCCGGAGCGGAGACAGCTGGGGGGGCAGGTTGGTCAGGGGCCACATCTGTGTCCATGGGCTCAGGTGGCGGTGGCGGTGGCGGTGGTGTTGGCGACCGTGGCGGCTGGGCACTTGGCTGAGGGGGGGGGTGTTGCGGGATAACCAGTCCCTCCATAGTGCTGTTACCTGGCCCATGATGTCCACTAGTTGCCCTATGCGCCTGTCAATTGACCGCAACTGATTAGTGTTCTCCACTGAGTCCTGGTGGGCACGGTTTGCCTGTGCCTGCCCCCGGTCATAGGAGGCCTGGACTCTGGCTAGGGCTTCCAGTGTTTCTGCAGCAGGATGGGGTGGGTGTCCTTCCACACCTCGCCGGTGAGAAGCACTCCTGTTGGTGAGATGTGCCCTCTGGTCTGTCCTTTCCCGTCCACTCTCCCTGCTTGGCTGGGATGTAGATGGGCCTGCGTCGTGCGATGGGTCAGGCAGGGTGGCACAGGCAGGAGTGGTGGTACAGGTGGTGGTGGAGGTGGTGGTGGTTGTGGGTGCACAGGTCACTATGGCAGGTGTTGGTGGGGTGACACAGGCCATGGTTGTGGAGGCAGGGATGTCCTGTGAGCCTGATGGCCCTGGGAGTCGGCTTGGACCCGCTTCGTCCTCCGCACCCGAGCTGACAGTGGGATCGTCCCCAGAGAGTCCGTGCTGTGAGTGGGGCGACTGTTGCAGGCGGTTTCTGGTTTCGCCAGTCAGGTTGCGATCACCTGAGGGACAAGATTATAATGATCAATGCAGTGGACATGACATGTTTTAATATTTCCAACATTACATATCACTGACCTCTCTACACACCCGACCCACCTCCCAACACACACCACCCACCTCCCAACACACCCCACCCACCTCCCAACACACCCCACCCACCTCCCAACACACACCACCCACCTCCCAACACACACCACCCACCTCCCAACACACACCACCCACCTCCCAACACACACCACACACCTCCCAACACACCCACCCACCTCCCAACACACCCCACCCACCTCCCAACACACCCCACCCACCTCCCAACACACACCACCCACCTCCCAACACACCCCACCCACCTCCCAACACACACCACCCACCTCCCAACACACACCACCACCCTCCCTGTGGACATGGGGGCCTGTTGGGAGTCGTAGTGCTGGTCTCACACACCCCACCCACCTCCCAACACACACCACGCCCTCCCTGTGGACATGGGGCCCTGTTGGGTGTCGTAGTGCTGGTCTCTCACACACCCCACCCACCTCCCAACACACACCACCACCCTTTCTGTGGACATGGGGGCCTGTTGGGAGTCGTAGTGCTGGTCTCTCACACACCCCACCCACCTCCTAACACACACCACCACCCTCCCTGTGGACATGGGGGCCTGTTGGGAGTCATAGTGCTGGTCTCTCACACACCCCACCCACCTCCCAACACACACCACCCACCTCCCAACACACACCACCCACCTCCCAACACACCCCACCCACCTCCCAACACACCCCACCCACCTCCCAACACACACCACCCACCTCCCAACACACACCACCCACCTCCCAACACACACCACACACCTCCCAATACACCCCACCCACCTCCCAACACACAACACCCACCTCCCAACACACACCACCACCCTCCCTGTGGACATGGGGGCCTGTTGGGAGTCATAGTGCTGGTCTCTCACACACCCCACCCACCTCCCAACACACACCACACCCTCCCTGTGGACATGGGCCCTGTTGGGAGTCGTAGTGCTGGTCTCTCACACACCCCACCCACCTCCTAACACACACCACCACCCTCCCTGTGGACATGGGGGCCTGTTGGGAGTCGTAGTGCTGGTCTCTCACACACCCCACCCACCTCCCAACACACACCACCACCCTCCCTGTGGACATGGGGGCCTGTTGGGAGTCGTTCACATTTTGGTGAGTATGTGGCCCACATGCATGTTTTGGGGCCTGGGGGATGTGTCCTCTCAGTTGTGTGAGGCAGACCATGTCGGTGTGATAGTGGTGCTTGGTTTGTACTTACCAGCCTCTTCTCCCTCGTCGATTCCTTCAAGGCTCTCTGGGTGCAGTATGCCCAGCACCTTTTCCTCCCAATCTGCATAGGGTATGGGCTCCGGGGGTGTGCCGCCGCCAGTGTGGTGTGCCCGCAGGTGATTTTTTGCACGGATGCCTTTGACCCTTGTTTTGAGGTCGTGCCACCGCCTCTGGATGTCGTGCTTGGTTCGTGGCACGGTCCCTGACGCATTCACCC
This sequence comes from Lissotriton helveticus, assembly GCF_964261635.1. Classification (NCBI taxonomy): domain Eukaryota; kingdom Metazoa; phylum Chordata; class Amphibia; order Caudata; family Salamandridae; genus Lissotriton; species Lissotriton helveticus. Next base: position 911,898,639 of record NC_136071.1, on the reverse strand, counting down.
GACTGACTATCCTGTCCCACATGTGGTTTTTGGTTGCCACGGTGGTCTGCTGGACTAGTGTGCCGAATAGGTGGGGTTCGACACGGATGATTTCATCCACCAGGACCTTCAACTCTGTGTCAGTGAATTTAGGATTTTTCTTTGGTGCCATGGTGTGTGATGTGCAAGGTGTGGGTGGAGTGGGTTGGGATGTGCAGGTGTGTGGTGTGTAGGAATGGTGTGGTGGGTGTTTGTGTGATGGGTGTGTTTGTGTGTAGGTTGTATGTGTGGACTTTAGTGTCTGCTGTTAGTTGTATTGAGCCTCTTGCTTGCAGCTATGCTGTGGTGCAAAGGATTGTGGTAGTGGGTGGGAATCTTTTTATACTCTGTGTCGTGGTAGTGTCCCAATGGTTGTTGCCAGTCAGGTGCTAGGTGGGTGTGTTGACTTCAGTGGATTTTTAGGTGCTTGAGGGGTGTCATTGTGGCTTGTGATTGGTGTGGGTGTTTCAGGTGGGTGGGTGTCCTGTGTAGTGTGTTTTGTATTTACTTCCGTCAGCCATTTGGAAATTGGTTTGACGGTAGGAATGGTGTTCGTGTTGTCCTTCCGCTGGGATGCTGGGTTTATCGTTGCATTATTTCCGCAGCGGTCGTGGATGGAGGTGAGTTCCGTGGGACTGGCGGCGTTATCCTAATCGCGGGCACGGAGCCTCCGCAGGTATTGCGGTGGCTGTGCCTGTTGCCGCGGTCATGTTCGTCCGCGGCGGACGGTGTTTCTTAGGTTCCGTCCGCTTGCGGCGGTCTCAGGTGTACTCCGTCCGCCGCGGACGGGGTTTGATGTACTACGTCCGCCGCGGACGGAGTTTCATGACATTATTATCCTAATCGCAACAGCGGTTTATCCGCGGAGTGGTCGGGAGTATCTTGGCCGCGTCCTTGGCGGACGGGACCCGTTTCCGTCCGCCATCATAATCGGCCCCTAAGTGAGGTTAGTGTTTCTCTGATTAGATGCAGCAAAGGCATTTGATATGGATGGTTTCTAGAAAACCTGCTTTACATGGCAGGATTAGGTGAAGTGATTGATGCAAACCTTCGTTCTAACTACTTTTAAACACCCAAAGGTAAAAATGAAAGTCAGCAGAGAAATGACAGCTAACCGGAACCAAAAGGGTTATCCACTCTGTTTTTTTCCTTCTTTGCAACCATTCTTAAAAAAGATTTAATATAATCCCAGCATTAAAAGTATTACTATTCAAAATGGACAACATAAGTTAGCTCTGTTTTCAGACAATGTCATTTGTTTTGCAATACAACCAGAAACGTTCTTCCCTAGTGTGGTTTCAGAGCTCCTGCGTTTTCCAGCAATTTCTGCATTTTGAAATTAATTGTGTCACGTCAAAGGGAATTAATGTGTCGGATCCATTAAGACTCAATGTTAGTCCACTATCAGAGGTGAGTTCTAGGTACACTTACAACCCATCAAATATTAAGAGATATTTCCCCTTCTAAGCTGGCCAATCTATATGGCTGCAATCTTCAGCATGCATTTTTCAAAGATCTATATAGTTGGGGCAGGCTAGAGATTTGCTGGTTCAGAAGTGTTTGTCTATTTGAAAGAATGTCATCCCATGCATCATGAATGTGGCATTTCACTACCTCTTATGTTCCCTAAACCAACCATTAATAATATTCAGCAAAAACTAATAGCTCTCACATTGCACATTAGCTCTCAGAAAATCCCCAAAACAACCCTATATGTAGGAAGTATTGGCTTTTCTCACGCAGAGGCATATATAAGGGCCGTCTAAATTAGACTGGCCCTTAAATGGCCACAACAGCCATTGAACTTGGTGGAACAAGATGATTCAGCCATTGCACTATCTTACTTTAGGTTGCCACTAAACACAGTGGTCCAGATAACACAACCCTTAATTATATAATGATCTTATTTGAACTTTGAGGGTTAGTAGTCAGAATATATAAAGTTACTACTGATCTATCACCAACGGCACCTGTAGTCATCCCCAACCCAGACTTTCCTCCTGGAATAACAGATGCCAGATTTCGGAATTGGAGGCAGACATTCCTACTCTCAGTGGGCAATTTGTTTCAGAGTGGCAAATTTAAAAGTCGTGAAGCCTGTGTAGAAGCTTTCAATATGTCACCCACAGGCAATTTTAGATTGATTCAGTTCCTTTGTTAGTCTCAACCAGATCAGTGTAAAGACAAATGTTATGTTATGTTATGTTATGTTAAAGAATTTGTACCGCGCACGTACACCGAGACGGTTTCTTGGCGCTCATAACAGACATAACAACTGAGGCAGGGAGCACTACTCAAAGGCCAACTTAAAAAGGTGGGTTTTCAGGGTTTTTCGGAACAAATCATAAGAAGGGCAGTGGCGAAAGGACACAGGGAGGGAATTCCAAAAAGTGGGGCCTAGAAAGGAAAGCCGAAGGCCACCGTGTTTTTTTCGGCGAATGGATGGAATACAGAGAAGATTGTCGGCAGAGGATCGAAGGTGACGGGATGGGAGATATCGCCTGAGTTTGGAGGAAATAAACTCGGGGGCGTGGTTGTGAAGGGACTTAAATACAGTGCAGCCAAGTTTAAAGGAGCACCGTTTGGCCACAGGGAGCCAATGAAGGCTCTTCAGAAGAGGAGAGACATGCTGATGTTTAGGTTGACGAAACACCAGGCGGGCAGCCTGGTTCTGAAGTAGCTGAAGTTTTTGAAGCTGGTAGGCGGGAATCCCCACATACAGGATGTTAGAAAAGTCAACCCTGGAAATGACCAAGGCCAAGATGGTAAGAATGAGTGCCTCTCTGGTTAAGAATCTGCAGATCTTGCGGATCCTGCGCAGCTGGAAAAAGCAGGATGATGTGACTGCAGAGATCTGAGGTTTCATAGATAGATCCTCCGAGATGATCACTCCTAGACTTTTCACAGTACTGACTGGACGAGGAGGGGCACCAAGGGAAGATGGCCAAAAATTGTCATTCCAGGGGTTGGTGGAGCCGCCCACCAGGACGAGTTCCGTTTTGGACGGATTCAACTTAAGTTGGCTATGAGCCATCCAGTCAGAAATACGTAGCATTGTGGTTTGGATGTTAAGACGGGAGATAGGGGAAGTGTCCAGGGGAAAAATCAGTTGCAGGTCATCTGCATAGTTATATATGGTGGCTGGGGAGTGGCGAAGGGATGCCAAAAGTGGTTGCATATATAAATTGAAGAGGAGCGGGGAGAGGGCTGATCCTTGGGGAACACCGCAGGTGAGGGGGAAGAAAGGGGCGGAGAAGGTGGAGAGGTGGACAGCCTGGGAGCGGCCGTGTAAAAAGGAGCGAACCCACTCAAGGGCGATCCCGCGGATCCCGGCGTTGTTGACACGGTCGATCAAGATGGTGTGATCGACCGTGTCAAAGGCCGCCGACAGATCTAACAGGACAAGAGCCTGGGGGATGTTGTTGTCGGCGCCGGTTCTAAGAGTGTCCATCACTGCAGCAATCACCATCTCTGTGGAATGTAGTGGGCGAAAGCCAGCCTGATAAGGGTCCAAGAAGGAGGAAGTTTCCATAAAGGAGCTGAGGCACTTGGTTACATATGTCTCCAAGATCTTTCCCAAAAAGGGGAGGAGAGAGATGGGTCGGTAGTTACTCATCACGAGAGGGTCTGCGCTAGGCTTCTTCAGGATGGGTAACACAATGGCCTGCTTAAAAGCCTCAGGAACAACCCCTGATGTCAACGAAGAGTTGAGAAGGGCCAGGGCAGGATCAGGGCAGAGCCTAAAAATTTCTTTAAAGATGTGAGGAGGGCAGCAGTCCCTAGGGGAGCCAGAGCTAACTTTGTGGAGGAGGCTATGAAATTCCGTGATAGAAATAGGAGGGAAGGTATGGAAGATCTGGGCATTTTCCGAAGGGAGAGGAAAAGAATTGGAAGGAGAGGGCGGGGGAATGTTGTTTTTGATTGTGGAAATCTTGTCTAGGAAAAAAGAATTGAGCTCATCACACAGAGCCTGGGTGGGAGCAGGCGGGAGGGTGATACGGTCAGGGAGGGAGAGCTCATTGACGATAGAAAAGATGTCCTTAGCTTTTGAAGCCGACTCCAGGATCCGGCGTGAAAAGTAGGAGGTCTTGGCTTCAAGAATAGAAGATTTGTATTTATTTAGTAGAGTAGTGAATTCAGTCTTGAGTGCAGGGTCGTACTTCTGGCGCCAGCGGCGTTCAGCCTGGCGAAGGGCCAGCTTATCAAGTTTGAGCTGGTCCGAGAACCATCGCTGAGCGTCGTGGGGGCGAGAGATTTTAATCGACTTTAAAGGGGCTACAATATCGGCAGCTGCCTTCAGCCAGAGCTCAAGAGTAGAAGCTTGAAGGGAAACAGATTCAAGAGCAGAAGGGGTTGAGGCTGCCAAAAGCGAATGGAGAGTAGTCATATTGGCATTTTTCCAGTTACGGGCCACAATGCCAGCCGGGCGCGGAGGACGGTGAAAACTGGGCAGGTTAACAGAAAAGGAAACAAGATAATGGTCGGACCAGGTGCAAGGAGTGACCAGGGGGGGCGACGAGTCAAGATTAGCAAGCCAGACCTGGTCAAGTATATGGCCCTTGCAGTGAGTGGGAGTGAAAATCAACTGCTGATAATTCAGACTGGTAAGAGTTTCCGTAAACAGTTCTGACAGTCGGCTCTCTTGGGGATCTGTAGGCCAATAATTAAAGTCACCCAGAAAAAGAATTCTGGAGTGGTTTATAAGAAGCTGAGAAAGAAGTTCCCCAACTAAAAGAGCAAAGGAGGGCATATAAGTGGGGGGTCTGTACATGAGAACACAGACAAGGGAAGTGGAGGGTGAACGAAGCAGAATGGCAAGGGTTTGAGAGTGAGGGATAGGGGTGCAGTCTAGCATGGAAAAGGCGTGTTCTTTGCGGATGATGGCTGATACCCCGCCGCCAACTTGCCCACCGGGCCGATTAACATGCAGGATATAGTAGCCGTTAGGAACAGCGGCTAGGATGTCGGGTACAGAGTCTTCCGTCAGCCAGGTCTCTGACAGGAAGAGAATGTCTACCTTGGTGTCATCTAATAGATGGAAGATCTCGAGTTGATGTTTTACCATGGAGCGCGTATTGAGGTAAAGGATCTTAAGGGTAATGATAGTGGGCGTCGGGGACGGGAAGTCAGAGGGGACGGGAGGAGGAACGGGATCAGGCGAGGAAGGGAGCGCCGTACAGGGGGAGTTAGAAATACTGCAGTCTTGAGCCCTCCTGACGGCCTCAGGGGGCAACGGAACCGGGTGTTGTAGAGAGCATAGGTCCGCTGGAGAGTAGCGGAGCGTGGGGGCAGAGTGGGCGACCGCTGGGCGCGGCCCGGCGCGGACGGGCGCAGACGGGCAGGACTTTGGCTTGACTTCGGCGCGACGTCGGCGCTCCCGCTGCGCTCGTCCGCTGCGCTTCCGCCATTCCGGCATATTATATGGGGAGGGCGTTTAACCACTAGCCCGCTGACCTGCACTGTGTAAGGCAGGGCGGAAGTGGGGAAATGAGGCGGGTCAATGGCGCTCTGCAGGCGACCCTCCGCACAAGCGGCACTCAGCCGAGGCGGACCGGGGTCTGGAGCGTGATGAAACAGGTAGGCAGCACTCGCTAAGCGCGAGAAAGTAAAGCACAATAAAATTACAGTCACAGTTTTAAAAACACACGATGCAAACAAAGGAAATGCGGAAAGCCGCTTTAAAAGCTATTAATCAGCTCAACAAGTTGGTGCAATGAGGCGAGTAATCTGCACAGCCTGGGTCGCTGTGTCTATCAATGGGGACCCACGAAGCACCAGAATTTATATAGGGTAGTCAACAACCACTAGCCCGCTGACCTGCACTGTGTAAGGCAGGGCGGAAGTGGGGAAATGAGGCGGGTCAATGGCGCTCTGCAGGCGACCCTCCGCACAAGCGGCACTCAGCCGAGGCGGACCGGGGTCTGGAGCGTGATGAAACAGGTAGGCAGCACTCGCTAAGCGCGAGAAAGTAAAGCACAATAAAATTACAGTCACAGTTTTAAAAACACACGATGCAAACAAAGGAAATGCGGAAAGCCGCTTTAAAAGCTATTAATCAGCTCAACAAGTTGGTGCAATGAGGCGAGTAATCTGCACAGCCTGGGTCGCTGTGTCTATCAATGGGGACCCACGAAGCACCAGAATTTATATAGGGTAGTCAACAACCACTAGCCCGCTGACCTGCACTGTGTAAGGCAGGGCGGAAGTGGGGAAATGAGGCGGGTCAATGGCGCTCTGCAGGCGACCCTCCGCACAAGCGGCACTCAGCCGAGGCGGACCGGGGTCTGGAGCGTGATGAAACAGGTAGGCAGCACTCGCTAAGCGCGAGAAAGTAAAGCACAATAAAATTACAGTCACAGTTTTAAAAACACACGGGGACAGAGAAAAGAAACGTATTGGAAAAGATTTTTTAGAAGCCTGTGCGCAAAAGGAATCTCCAGTCTCTACAAATTATTAGGACAGACTCAGCAGCCAATTAAACATAAAATACATGTCAGTACCGATCCTTTTCCGGTAACGTACCCAGGATGTGGAACGCACTCCCTAGAGACCTCAGATGCAACCCCTCTTTCTCCTGCTCCAAAATGGAACTCAAACTCTCAACAAACACCTTACCGACCAACGTCAACTAACCTAGACTTCTATATCCTAGCTGACTCCCCTCTCACTTGACCATCAATGGTAGGTGGTTACTTGAATGTGTTTTTCTCCCTCCCCTTCACTGTTTGCCTAATTATTATGTTTTACTTATGTCTTTTTGCTTCCTTAGGTCCTACTATGTAATGCAATTCTTTTTCCCTCCTGTGTGTATGTAAAGCGCTCTGATACCCAGGGAAAGATAGGAGTCCGAATTTGGCATACAGATACCAGAAAGCATATTGATAAAGGCACCCAAATCCTCTGTTATGCTCACAAAACCGGAAAAAGTCATACAAAATAATGATGTGATGGTATTTTACACCAAGTAGACTGCAAGCCATGTTCGGAACTTCTGATTATTGCTGCAGAGGATGTGTCGAAAGGGGTTCTATGCCTCACATGTGGTGGACATGTCCAAGATGCCAGAGAATGGTACTACAACTTGCAAAAGGTTTAACAGGAACTTCCTCCGCAGGGGTTCTTCTTTAGTTACACAGAGAATGATGGTTCTTATTCACTGGAATCCACATTCATCAAACATATGTTTTTTAGGGGCTCAGTTCTGGAAACAGGTAGATCCTCTAGCGTTGAGCCCTTGCTGAGCTAAAATGTGAATAATATATGCCATGGAAAGACTCCCAGTTATAATTCATGCATGATGGGATGAATACATTTTTTATTAGTTGGTCCCTCTCTAACACTTATGTGAAGGGACAGAAAACAATCAGTCTTGGTGTGGCTGTAAGGCTGTCTGTAGGGCAACAATCCAACATATGTAATATGTCGCTGACAAGAAATGACTAAATCAATGTTGCTGTTTATGGTATATCCTTCGTGATATGTCAACGAATGAACAGTGAACACTAGTTTTGATTAAGTGCAAATGCTGGAGCTAATACCAGTAATTGATAACTAACAGTATTTACCATTCTATGGCCCTGATTCCAAGTTTGTCAGAATTAATGTTCTATTTATTGCACCTCATAAATAATGATCTCACGGGGTTCGTTATTTATCGGATGCGATAAACGATACCTATCACAAGTTTAACACACTAAAATCTGCATGGTACGCTAACACTGCATACTTTTCGTCTTTTAAATTCCGGCAGGATTTACCTGTCAAAATGTAATGAAGGGTGAGATATTGAACACATGTTGGGCCCGATTATGAGTTTAGAGTTTAGTGTTATTTATCACACTTAATAAATAACGATACAACTAAATACATTTATTGTGTGTGATAAATAAAACCTATTACGAGTTTGTCGGAAATAACATGCGGATTTTGGTGTTTAACGTACCAAAATCTGCACTGTACAGTAAATACCGTACCATTATCTGTTAGATTTCGAAAGGTTTAGACATGCCAAAATGTCACAAAGGTTAAGTTATTAAGCGCATCTGCTAATTTAACAAATTATACAAACATATAAAGCAAAACGTATAATTCTCACCAGTTCATAAACCGGGGTTTACGCATGGGTCGGATTTGGGAAACGGCATTTGCAATGCAGGCTGAACAAAGCTTGCCTGAACCACACATGTGCATTAACCACGCATATGCGTGGTTAATGCAGTCAACGGTCTAGATGAGTGGCTGGGCAGTGAAAGGAACCGGGACACGGCCTGGTAAGAGGGGTTCGGCTGGGTTTTAGAGGGGTAGTTTAGGGCTGAGGGCCGGTTTAAGGGCTCAGGGCAGGGGTGGTCCAGTAGTGTTTAGGGCTGGGGTCAGTTTTAGGGCTCAGGGTTGGGGGCTGGGTTTGGGGTAGATTTTTGGGCAAGGAGCCGGATTTTTGTGGAGAAGTGTGGCTCAATGGTTAGAGCGGCAGACCCTGATGCAGAGATCTAGCCCGGGACCAGGGTTCAATTCCACGCCTCAGCGGGTCTTGGGCTCAAAAATTCCACGGACCTGATAATTCTCGCCTCGGTGCCTATTCCAATCATGGAGTCCCACTCTGCAACTCTGGGCAATAGCTTGCTTGATCTCCACAACGGCCCCCACAACGCTAAGGATGCCTGGCCTCCACCTTGGGGGTGCCCAGGAGTGGACACCTCACAGGGAAAGCCAGGATGGGTTCCACAGCGGTATTTGTACAAGCGCCTTGAGACCCTTGTGGGTGAGTAGTGCGCTATACAAGTATCAATTTAGGGCTCAGGGTGGGAAGTAGAGGTAATTTTCAGGGCTGCGTTGGATTACAGGGTTGTTGTTTTGGGGTTTAGGGCACAGGGCGGGGGACTGGGGTGTGCACTTCACCACCTTACCACTTTACCAATCATGCCTTTAAAATAAAATTAGTTGTAAAGGCATGCATACTAAAGACACGGTCGTGGTTCAGAAGGTGTTGTAGTTTCTTGTTAACAGCTTTATAGGAGTTTGGTACAGGAGTGCAGCCCCTCTAAAGTAGAAATACTGTGCAAATGATCTCCTCCCACAACCTGGACGCACAGGGAAAAAACATTCCTCAAGAAAACACACATATACAGATAGAACCAGAGAGACTTGTGTATTCGGTTTTCTTGAAAATGCAAATCCCTGGCTACATAAATAGCACACCCTTTCATGAGCAGGATCTGGCCGCTAATTGGCACCTCTCTAGCTGTGATGACATCCCACACGCGTGGGCTCTCATCAGAAGCCTTTGGGGCGATCCTGCACCGGAGGGGGTCGATAATCCTGAATGCAAATAAATGCCACCATCCCTCTCAGCCTGGGTGTGTGTGGAGGAGTGTATGTTTATTTCCTTACATTACAAACAAGCATGTAATTTACATCGCTTATAAGTAGTTGCTCATGGAAGCACCGCTGACATTTAAGCTTGCTGTATCACTTCACATCCTCGACATGTGAGCCCAGTAATGCTCATTTTGCTCGAAACTCGGCTGTAATTAATTGCTTTCCTCGAAGCACAGCTGCACCGAGCAGGAACCCCGTTCCTAGGGTACCTTTGATCTGTGGCTCTGTGAACAAGTTATTGTACACAGTCTAGTTTGAGAGGTTAATTAAGCTGCGCCGAGCACGCCGCACAATTACCAGCTTCAGTACACTTTCGTTTCTTCTCATAAAAAAAAATCACCTGTTGGAAGCAGGTGTATTTTGAGAGTAGAAACGGCCCCGAAATTCACCAAGGAAAGCACGCGGTAATTAATTGCTTTCCTCGAAGCACAGCTGCACCGAGCAGGAATCCCGTTCCTAGGGTACCTTTGATCTGTGGGGGAGCTGTTGTGTTTAGCATAACTTATGATTGGACAGATGAAGGGCACTTTTGACCAGTGGTCATGAGGGAATCTGAGGAGGAGGTCTTGAGGGGTGGGAGGGGTGTCGGTGTCGCCAAAAATGATTGTCGCACTAGGCGCCATCAGCGCTAAAGCCGGCCCTGTGTTTGCCATTCTGACCGTAGAAAGAAGCTTTTATGAAAAGCACAGCTTACCCGCATACACAGTTTGGCACTGATTATGCAAAGAAGGTGAATATCTTGGTAAAGCTATTCCTTGGCTTATGTGGCATGATAAAAAACCTACAGAAATTCTAGCCAGAGTACCAGATAATAATACAGAGGGAACAGAGATGATAGAAAGTGATACACTTAAAGCTGAGTAGCCTGCTACTCGCAGACATGTGCTTCGTTCGACACCTCATCAGGTGTAGCAAATGCTATATAATTGCAAACCCTTCCCTCTTATATCCCGCCACTATTTTTTCAATCCAACTAACAGACTCACATGTCTACCGCTTAAATTAACTTCATACTTTCCTAATCTAATTCACCTCTAATCCTTTTTGGGTTTTGGAGTAGCATGCTGCTCACTGAATATCACTTTGACACCTCATCAGGGGTAGCAAGCGCTATATAAATGCAATTACAATTTCAATACAATGACAAATCCAAACTAGGTACACTAACAAAGAGTTGAATCCATATGTAAACCGTGTAGGCTTTGCTTAGATATATTGGTCTGTCAGGTAAACCCTTAACAAGCCAATTGCTATTAAATAATTATTGATGGCTGTCAGATGTAGGAAATACCTAATCACAAGGTCCTGATAGACATAACCGCCAGTTAAAAGTAAAAAAAATCGTATTTGTCCTATTGACGGCTGTCGCTCATGGGTAGGGATACGATCTTGGCAAACTGTTGGTTCAGCCAGGGTGCTGATAAAAATATAGAGTTGGACATATTATCTTACAAAAATATATCTGTCTAAATATTGTGGCAACCCCAACATCGATGCAAAACCAAAGGAATGATGGACGGAGCGTTGACAATACAAGCACTCACCCCCAGTCAACTGATCTGGGTTTAATCCATCACCATTCTTTAGCCCACTCTGCCACCCCAGTTCAGACATGGCCATATACAAATCAGTCTGACCCTGTGCCTCATGGGAACAGTCCAGCCCGAACTGCCAAGCCATGTCTTCCCTGGACCGGAAACAAGCTTCCCAGGACCGGTTTCTGGCATTGCAGCCGTCTTCAGCCGGGCTTGCTTGAATCCAGTGGCAAAGTGAGCAAGGGACTCACGTCTGAGCATACCCTACTGAGGTACTGGGTTTTTAAGAACCGGTACAGAACCGGTAACCCAGCGGTGCCAGGGGATCAACACACCAGAGACCTCGGGTTCTCCTGAGTCAGACCTACAGAAACTTCAGAGTCTTCCAGGTGAAGTCAAAGATTCGTTTATTGGCTGCAACCAAGGTGACAGGGTCCTAGAAGTACGATACAAGTATATTCAGGAGACTGCACACTTTCACAAAGTCAGGCTTCTCTTCTTATACCTAATATTCAGCCTTGACCAATACATTCCTTGGATTCGTGGTATTTCATTTATGGTTACTGTTTACAAAAGAAAAGCAGAGTCATGATGACATGTACATATTTCACGTCGTGCTGCTCATAACAAATCATCCGGCAAGGCTCAACATTTCATCAGATATCGCTGGACCCCTAATAAAAACGGTCACCTCCCCATCATAAAGCAAGTGAAGGAAGGAGTGGAGAAAGATGTGAGCGAGATATGGCAGGTGTGCGTGCTGAAATGGTTTTATGGCTGGTTGGGCTTAGATGCTATCTTGCTCGGCCACTGGGAGGGAACTGACCTAACGAGCTCGGCCTGGGGCAATGGTTCTAACTTGTACTAGGGTCAGAGAGAAGTCGATTAAGGAGTATGTGTCCTTGTGGAATCAAATTCAACTGGATTAAGGCCTATGTAGAGGGCAACATGCAGCTACGGGTTTAGAAGGTAAATGACGATTTCGAGGTGAAATCGTCACTCGAATATGCCGAAAATACATGTACTTGACATACTCGTCATTCTCGGTCTTTTGATACCAAATTCGTCCTATTTCGACGAAGTTTTTATTCTCGAGTCCAGTACTATTATATGAATCCAGATTTTTCAGAACCACAGACCCTCCTTTTGCCCTTACATAGGCAATTAATCTATCCTCATGTCAATCTGAGTCCAGATCTATATTCCTAAAGTCATTGAGATGTTGCTGCAACATCATTCTAGTGCTGAGCTCATGTCTTGACACAGGCTTCCTTACACATGATGTAACACAGAGGCTACATATTGCAGGAGCACACTGTATGCATAGACAGAACAGGAAAAGAATGGCTAAGACCATCCCAATGACCATCAGAATTTTCCATCCCCAGGCAGATATCAGTCCCCAGAACCATCCCATTAATGACCAATCTCCTTTATCCACATGAATATATTCGGAAATCTTATGTAGTTTGGAGATGGCCCCGTACACTGTTGGAGCATTATCTGGAATAAAAATGCAACAACTGGACTGGATCAATTTGCATACTCCACCCCGGTCCGCAAGTATTACATCCAAAGCGACCCGGTTCTGAAGGGTCATCAGTCGATCCGACTGGAGCTCAGCAGTCAGGTTACTAAGGGCACCAGCAGTTTCAATCACGGTGGATTCAACTACCCTTGTCAATTGCCTTATGTTTCTGCTGTTAACCATGGCTCCCCAGAACGGCAGAACACCCATTGCAAAGTCACCAAATTCTTGACCTGCAGTGTCTTCTTTACTCAAAACACCTCGAACTACCCTTGTCCGATGGTAATCCGCCGCTGCTGTGTAGGTGGGAGGTAACAGGAATGAAACAAAACATGAGCCCGAGAAGTCAGGGGGCAACCATGTATAGGCTCTATCATGGCAGATAAAATAAGTACCCTTTGCGGCTAAAAAGGCAGGGGAAGTCTGAGATCCAAAAACATACGTTTCTGTACAGACACTCTTCCCTAGCTGAGCTCTGGGATTCTTACCAATACCTTGCAGACACAGGTGACCTTGATGGGGTACGATCCAGATTGGGGACGATCTCTTGGCTTGCTGTTTCTCACTTACTGTAGTGCCATATCCGGTCACATTCCAACCTACATATGCAAGTATCTCATCATCCGGGGTATCTTCGTAAGAAGTTACTACCTTGATCATGTCAACTATACCCTTGACTAGGGCGCTAGTCTTGAGGTTGTCTTTTACCGAACGTAGGGGTTGGATTTCTCGTGCATATATGAACATTGTCCTATATGCCCATACTGACCCATTGCGACTAAATGGTAGGACCAAATAGGGGATACCTCTATCCGTGGTGTGGGGCATGAGACCACACACCCAACAGTTGGTTGTGTTCATCACAAGTTGGTGTTGGTGTAATAGCTGAACGAAGGAGTTATTAATGAACTCTAATCTCCTATTTGATTCGTGGTCAGGCAAAGAGTGGAAAGAATGAGAGGAAACAGTAGGGGGAGGTATGGGTGATGTAGTGGGCGTGAATGTCACATGAAAAGAGAATAAAACATAGCTTATAAAAAAGACCATTACGCTAAATAGCATAAAAATACACATCTTTATAAAAATTCTCTTCCTCATTGTTTCCAAAAGTCTCTGCTTAAAGTTCGTTTGTTTGGCAGTTCTCTCCACATCAGGAAACTCCATCCTCTCTAAGGTGCTGCCCGCGGCGGTAGGTTGTTTCTGCTAAAGGATGCTTCCGTCAGTCTAGGGTGGCTCCCTTGGACCAACTGGAACCAGCGACCTATCGTCGTCAGCTGCACCCAAAAGTCTTTAATCAACCGCGACCCTAGCAGCGGAACCCGGATGGCGGTTCGAAAAAAAACAAAAATAAGCAAGTTACCTAGATGGGAGAATCTGCACTTTCAAAAATAGGATTTGGGAGAAAAAACTTATTTTTTATTAGTCCACAGGTTTTTCTCTCGGATCATAAAATAAATCATTTTTACTTTAGTCTGTTTTTCTCGGTCGTAAATTGTAGCGTCTTTTCCCGGGTACTGTCTGGTCCGGAAATAGTAGCTCAGGTTCCACAGAGTTCAATTGTTCTGATGGCGGCGTAGTTTCTTGAAAAATGTTCCCACTTTCACAATCACGTTTAGCTTCTTTTACGCGTTCATCAGTTGTGCGCTTTGAGTCAGTGCCTCCTGTTCGGACCCATTGGTCATGTGGCAGAGGGAAAGGTATTTTCTTACAATGGATCCCGTGGACCCAATTGGCCTTCCCCTCCACTCTAACAGTCGACCTTGTAGACAGGAGGACGAGGTGTGGCCCGGTCCATCTGGGCTGGTCGTTTCTTGTCCTCTGGAAATTCCTGACCAGCACCCAGGAACCGGGGTCAATGGAGTGACCCGGTGTCTCAGAGACCGGAGGCAAGGTGTTGTGGACCTGTTGATATAAAACACGCAATTTAGCCGTCAATTCATACAAATAGTCAAGCAGAATGGGGTGTTGCAGCTCGCTAAACTTCGTGGGCCTAGGCACTCCCCATATGTTGGCTGGCCGACCAAAGATTATTTCATAGGGGCTGAGTTTCATTCGCGAATGCACAGTCATTCTGGTGGATAGGAGTGCTAAGGGTAGAGCGTCAGACCATTTAAGACCTGTGCTCGCTTGGATTTTGGCCAATTTAAGTTTAAGCGTGCCATTGTAACATTCCACTAATCCAGCTGATTGGGGGTGATTTGCAGCGTGGAACTTCTGCCTAATGCCTAGCCCTTCACACACTCTTTTCATCACACAACCCACAAATTCACTTCCGTTGTCCGACCAGACCATTCTAGGCATTCCGAACCTGGGGAAGAACTCTTTCACAAGGGCTTTCGCTGTGGACAAGGCAGTATTGTCCCTTAGGGGATAGGCTTCTACCCACCTTGAGAAGGCACAAACAACCACGAGCACATATTTTAAGTTGTTGCACCTCTCCATGTGTATGAAATCTAGCTGCAAAACCTCGAACGGATACGTAGGAGGTGCAAAATGACCAGCTGGAGTTGGGGTTCCCCTACCAGGATTGTGCTTCAGACATACCATGCAATTCTTGACAACATTCTCTGCACACTTGGGAATCCCTGAATTCTTCCACACTGGGGCCAACAACTCGCAAATCCCTTTCGCGCTGATATGGGCCATCCCATGAGCCATTGTAACCACTGCAGGCACATATGCATCGGGTAACAACCATCTCTGTTGCTCTGTCGATTCAATCCAACAACCATTTGCATCCATTCTCCCTGTACTTTCTCTCCACATGCTTAACTCTTTCTCCGTGGCCTCAGCTTGGATGGACTTCACACTTTCTATTGTGTCTTCACATATTCCAACATCACCAGTCCATCTTTCTGGGCTCGCAACATACATTCGGCTCATCATATTCTTTGCCGTATCCTTAGCAGTTTCATCAGCAAATGCATTTCCACGACCAACATCATCAATCACTTTCTTGTGTGCACTACATTTTACGATCGCTACTTTCAGGGGCAACGTCAGTGATTCAAGAAGCTCATTCACCAACTGACCATGCTGAATCTTAGCTCCATGCGAAGTCAAGAACCCACGTTCTCTCCACAATCGTCCAAAACTGTGAGCCACTCCAAATGCATACTGACTGTCGGTATAGACAGTCACTCTCATTCCTTTGGATAACACACATGCTCTCGTTAATGCCACGAGTTCAGCGGCTTGAGCTGAACCATGTGGTATTCGCGCGGTTTCAACGATGGTGTGCAAAGTTGTGACAGCATATGCTGTAGTCACGTTACCATTTGGGAGTTTAAAGCATGAACCATCCACCCATAATGTACCATCACATTCAGCAAGAGGAGTGTCGAATAAATCAACTCTTCCTTTTGTCTCTTCCTCCGTTCTGAGGAAACAATCGTGCTGTTCTGAAGCATCCGATTCCTCAGCAATTGGTAACAATGTGGCTATGTTCAGGGTACTGCACCTTTTGATGTGCACATGGCTCGCTAGTAGCGTCAATTCATAACTGGACAGTCGAGCACTAGTTAAATGCTGTGTCTTGGTCCTATTTAGCAATGTGTCTACTGCATGTGGGACCATCACGATTAGTGTATTATTCATTACTAGACCTGCAGACTGTCGAATAGAAACAGCTGCTGCTGCTGTGGCCCTTAAACAACTTGGCAATGCTCGTGCTACCGGATCCAAAGTTGACGAAAAATAGGCGCATGGCCGCTGTCTATCTCCGTATAACTGAGTCAGCACGGACAATGCACAGCCCTCCTTCTCGTGGACGTATAATGTGAAAGGCTTACTGTAGTTGGGGTTACCTAACACAGGGGCCGAACATAATGCTGTGCGTAATTCGAGAAAACTTTTCTGACACTCATCAGACCAAGGAATGGGATTGGGTGTATTTGTACACGTTAGTGCCAATAAGGGTTTGGCTAATAACGAAAAATTTGGAATCCACTGTCTACAGTACGATGTAATGCCCAAGAAAGCGCGTACTTCTCTCTGCGTTCTTGGCACATTTAATTTTGCTATTGCCTGAATTCTTTCTGGGGTCAGTTTCCTTCCCTCCTTCGATAAGAGATGACCTAAGTAGGTCACTTCTTGTCGGCAATATTGGAGCTTGGAAAGTGACACCTTGTGATGTAGATCACATAGATGACGAAGTAGTGCCAACGTGGCCATTTTACAAATTTTCTCAGTATCCGCAGCGATCAGCAAATCGTCCACGTACTGTACGAGAGTGGCACCTTTGGGCAAAACCATTGCATCAAGCTGACTTTTCAGAGCTTGACTGTATATTGACTGTAAATCATATTTTGCAGTGTCCATGACCCATTTCCGAGCTAAACTATTCAGGGAATCTCTCTCTTGATAATCGGGCAGTTGACTTCGCAACTGTCTTCTTCCTATGTTAGGGGTCATAGCAGGCGACCCGAAAAGGGGTAAAAGAAGATTAGTAACAGTGCTGGCCATTTTCTGCTGAAGGGAAGGTGAAACGGAAGAACAAACAGATGAAAAAACGGGGTGAGATAAGGCGGGTGCAGAGATGGCAGAAGAGGTAAGAGGAATAATGGATGTGGTACTAGGCAAAATCATAGAAGGGGCATTAGGAGATGTAGAAAGTACAGTAGGCAAAATCGTAGAAGACATAGATGAAGCAGAAGTGGTCGGTGGGCCTGGAGGAGGCTGCACCGAAGAAGTAGGAGCCAGCTGAAGAACAGCTGGTGAGTGCTGTGGAAGAGCCAGAGGCGCAGCTTGTGCAACTAAAGGTTGCGGGGGTGCTGTAGCATTCTGCGCATAGGGGGGTGGCGAAGTTAATAATTGCGACATTAATTGGTCTTTTTCACGCTCTTTTGCTGTCCCTTGCTGAAGAGACGGCAAAACTGGATAACACTTATCTATTGCCATTTTACGTTGCCTGTGCAACTGCTCATTTATCTGCTCTTCCTCATTATCTTTAAACTGCACGGCAGCTTGCATTACTGAAAGTCCCCCTTCTCTCTTATTTTTCTTAGCTAATTTAATTTCTTTTTGTTTGGCTTCTTTGCGCCATATGCGGAAAGAGTCAAACATCGCCGGCCGGGCTTTCTTTTTGAAGAGTTTAACTTCAAGGTTGTCTAAGATTTCAGAATCAAAGCTACCATATTGGGGCCATTTTAAAACACCATCTTTCCTAGTGTATTTAATCCATACCTCGTTGTAAACGATGGGGCCTACCCCATGTTTAACGTACAGATCGTAAGTCGGAGTTCCAACTGGAGGAACCGGACATGAGTCCTCCAATCGGGAGTCCCTATTATTACTACCAAGACAAAACCAATTCCCGAGTCTAAGACTAGGCATCCTTTCTCTCTAGTCTAGTTCCAAAACTTCAAAGGAGTTATCGATTACGATATTGCTCGTGAAAACACGAGTCCTTCGGTTATGGTGCTTGCAAGTACCAATAAAAACCTTTATGTATCTCCAAGATACCACAAAGTAAGTCCAACTAAGGACTTGGAGACGCTCCACTTATACTTAACTGAAAAATATCGATGGCTTCACCAGAAGACTCGTCTCAGCGTTTCGCTCTACCGAAAATTTCAAGGGTCCAACATCAGGGCGATAGCCAGGGCAGCAGTCCTTGTAGCCGTCGAGAAGCGGGGAACCTCGCAGTAAAAGACCTTCGGACCACGTCGACATGCAGGGGTCGATGAGATGGTGGGCCCTCCTCCGGAATTTTCACACGAAGCTCCTCACGATCTTCAGGCTGATTGGTACCACTGGAATCGCCCCAAACGCTGGGCGCCAACTGAGGTACTGGGTTTTTAAGAACCGGTACAGAACCGGTAACCCAGCGGTGCCAGGGGATCAACACACCAGAGACCTCGGGTTCTCCTGAGTCAGACCTACAGAAACTTCAGAGTCTTCCAGGTGAAGTCAAAGATTTGTTTATTGGCTGCAACCAAGGTGACAGGGTCCTAGAAGTACGATACAAGTATATTCAGGAGACTGCACACTTTCACAAAGTCAGGCTTCTCTTCTTATACCTAATATTCAGCCTTGAGCAATACATTCCTTGGATTCGTGGTATTTCATTTATGGTTACTGTTTACAAAAGAAAAGCAGAGTCATGATGACATGTACATATTTCACGTCGTGCTGCTCATAACAAATCATCCGGCAAGGCTCAACATTTCATCAGATATCGCTGGACCCCTAATAAAAACGGTCACCTCCCCATCATAAAGCAAGTGAAGGAAGGAGTGGAGAAAGATGTGAGCGAGATATGGCAGGTGTGCGTGCTGAAATGGTTTTATGGCTGGTTGGGCTTAGATGCTATCTTGCTCGGCCACTGGGAGGGAACTGACCTAACGAGCTCGGCCTGGGGCAATGGTTCTAACTTGTACTGGGGTCAGAGAGAAGTCGATTAAGGAGTATGTGTCCTTGTGGAATCAAATTCAACTGGATTAAGGCCTATGTAGAGGGCAACATGCAGCTACGGGTTTAGAAGGTAAATGACGATTTCGAGGTGAAATCGTCACTCGAATATGCCGAAAATACATGTACTAGACGTACTCGTCATTCTCGGTCTTTTGATACCAAATTCGTCCTATTTCGACGAAGTTTTTATTCTCGAGTCCAGTACTATTATATGAATCCAGATTTTTCAGAACCACACTGCCAACTTATGGCGAACAAAGCAAAACCAAAGGAATGATGGACGGAGCGTTGACAATACAAGCACTCACCCCCAGTCAACTGATCTGGGTTTAATCCATCACCATTCTTTAGCCCACTCTGCCACTCCAGTTCAGACATGGCCATATACAAATCAGACTGACCCTGTGCCTCATGGGAACAGTCCAGCCCGAACTGCCAAGCCATGTCTTCCCTGGACCGGAAACAAGCTTCCCAGGACCGGTTTCTGGCATTGCAGCCGTCTTCAGCCGGGCTTGCTTGAATCCAGTGGCAAAGTGAGCAAGGGACTCACGTCTGAGCATACCCTGCCAACTTATGGCGAACAAAGCAAAACCAAAGGAATGATGGACGGAGCGTTGACAATACAAGCACTCACCCCCAGTCAACTGATCTGGGTTTAATCCATCACCATTCTTTAGCCCACTCTGCCACCCCAGTTCAGACATGGCCATATACAAATCAGTCTGACCCTGTGCCTCATGGGAACAGTCCAGCCCGAACTGCCAAGCCATGTCTTCCCTGGACCGGAAACAAGCTTCCCAGGACCGGTTTCTGGCATTGCAGCCGTCTTCAGCCGGGCTTGCTTGAATCCAGTGGCAAAGTGAGCAAGGGACTCACGTCTGAGCATACCCTGCCAACTTATTTGCATATGGCCATGTCTGAACTGGGGTGGCGGAGTGAGCTAAAGAACGGTGATGGATTAAACCTAGATCGGTTGACTGGGGGTGAGTGTTTGTATTGTCAAAACTCCGTCCATCACCTCCTTTGGTTTTTCTTTGTTCGCCCTAAGTTGGCAGGGTATGCTCAGAAGGGAGTCCCTTGCTCACTTTGCCACTGGAGTCAAGCAAGCTCGGCTGACGACGGCTGTAATGCCAGAAACCGGTCCTGGGAAGCTTGATTCCGGTCCAGGGAAGACATGGCTTGGCAGTTCGGGCTGGACTGTTCCCATGAGGCACAGGGTCAGACTGATTTGCATATGGCCATGTCTGAACTGAGGTGGCGGAGTGAGCTAAAGAACGGTGATGGATTAAACCCAGATCAGTTGACTGGGGGTGAGTGTTTGTATTGTCAAAACTCCGTCCATCACCACCTTTGGTTTTTCTTTGTTCGCCCTAAGTTGGCAGGGTATGCTCAGACGTGAGTCCCTTGCTCACTTTGCCACTGGAGTCAAGCAAGCCCGGCTAACGACGGCTGTATTGCCAGAAACCGGTCCTGGGAAGCTTGATTCCGGTCCAGGGAAGACATGGCTTGGCAGTTCGGGCTGGACTGTTCCCATGAGGCACAGGGTCAGACTGCTTTGCATATGGCCATGTCTGAACTGGTGTGGCGGAGTGAGCTAAAGAACGGTGATGGATTAAACCCAGATCAGTTGACTGGGGGTGAGTGTTTGTATTGTCAAAACTCCGTCCATCACCACCTTTGGTTTTTCTTTGTTCGCCCTAAGTTGGCAGGGTATGCTCAGACGTGAGTCCCTTGCTCACTTTGCCACTGGAGTCAAGCAAGCCCGGCTGACGACGGCTGTAATGCCAGAAACCGGTCCTGGGAAGCTTGATTCCGGTCCAGGGAAGACATGGCTTGGCAGTTCGGGCTGGACTGTTCCCATGAGGCACAGGGTCAGACTGCTTTGCATATGGCCATGTCTGAACTGGGGTGGCGGAGCGAGCTAAAGAACGGTGATGGATTAAACCCAGATCAGTTGACTGGGGGTGAGTGTTTGTATTGTCAAAACTCCGTCCATCACCACCTTTGGTTTTTCTTTGTTCGCCCTAAGTTTGCAGGGTATGCTCAGACGTGAGTCCCTTGCTCACTTTGCCACTGGAGTCAAGCAAGCCCGGCTGACGACGGCTGTAATGCCAGAAACCGGTCCTGGGAAGCTTGATTCCGGTCCAGGGAAGACATGGCTTGGCAGTTCGGGCTGGACTGTTCCCATGAGGCACAGGGTCAGACTGATTTGCATATGGCCATGTCTGAACTGGGGTGGCGGAGTGAGCTAAAGAACGGTGATGGATTAAACCCAGATCAGTTGACTGGGGGTGAGTGTTTGTATTGTCAAAACTCCGTCCATCACCACCTTTGGTTTTTCTTTGTTAACCCCAACATCGATGTCAGAACATTGCAGGTACGAGATTAGTTTTTAAAGTTATTTTTTAATACTGCTTTTAAACATATAGTTGTATATAATAGAATAAAATGGTAGAATAGTAGTATATAGAATACAGTTGTATCATATTTTATATATTATAGTACTGTTAGAAATGTTATAGGTTTTTTGTGCAATCTTAAATTTTGCTCAACACAGCATTTTGTGATAATCGCATTACAAAGTCACATGGTATGTACACATCTGTGTACCACTTTCTTTCTACAAAAGCTTGCGTCCTATAATCATATGCACAAGAAAACAAGCCAAACTCCCCTCCCAACGTTAAGTACAGTGAAGTTACCAACCCCCAATGAGCGTCCTCCAAGGCCATTTGATAGTCGTTTATTTTCCCATTTTGTCTGAGCATCAGATCCATTTCGAGTCGTTCCCATCCAGCCATGCTTCTAAACAAATGATTGTCCATGCGCCATCAGCAAGTACATGTCAGAGTGCGCTGGGCTATACATCTTGTGTGTCTCTTTCCTGTGGGCTTTCATCCCCCTCAACGTCAGCTCCATTCTCCCCGTATTCTCGAGACATATTACCCATGAGGCCTGCCCATTCTGTCAAATCCTTCTCCAGCCTATCGTCTCTATGGGCCCTTTTCACATAGACTTCCTCCGCCTGAGTCCATTCAATCACGTCTTTTTGCCATAGTTCTAAAGAGTATTTTCTTTGGCTCATCCATCCGCTGGCCACTCTCCGCTGTGCCAAAACCAATGCCAACTGCAGAAACTTCCAATGCATCTTACCCCCTCTTGTTTTTTTAACAATACTCAGCATGCACATCTGTGGGGTGGCTACTTGGATCAGTCCAGAAATGTTATAGGTTTTTTGTTTTTTTTATTAAAGTTTTTAAGTAGTTTGGAGGGCGTGGCAGGCAAGATGCCCATATGCAGCTAAGCTTGTGAGCTCCTGAACCCCTGATTTGAATCCTGCAACATCCTGGGCTGACGTGGGCCCTACAGATACCCACTTAGCTTGGAGGCAACAAGGCTAGAGCTTCCGCCTGAATCTCTCCTGCAGTGGCTGAGGAATCACAAGAATGACCTATCGTGGTGGCTGCTGAGGTGGAGCAGCCAAGATGGCACTGGTGGCTGGGGCAGATGAGCACTGAGAGCAGAGCAGTGAAGCTGACAGGGCAAGGAGCCGTGACTGGTGGCTGCTGGCGGCAGCGCAGATGATATGACTGCTTGAGCAGTGCCTGGTGGAGGTGGACGGGGGTGCTATATGAAGACCCCTGGCCCCAGCCATGCACGGAGAGAGATGTGGACGAAGCTGCAAGAGAGCTGCATGCAGATCCTTGATGCTGTTCTCCACCTAGCTTGGGAGCTGAGGTCGAAATGCCAGGGGTCCGAGCTGCCTGGAGGTATCCCACACTGATCGTGGAATGACTGTGAGTTGTGCCTTCGCTGGCGGGCCAAATTACCCTGGGGCCGTTGCGACCAAAGGGGGCGCAGGTGAGGGAGTGGTTTGGGGGGTGCTTGCCTGACCTATGAAGGTAGGAGGCTGCTGATCAGCTGTTGGGGTCATGTAGCAGTCCTGCTCCTCTCACATCTGGCCTCATGGGGGAGGAGCCATGGATTGAGCTGCATCACCTAGAGGGCACTGAGGCATCCTGCTTAGAGAGGGCTGGTGGTGCCCCCCATCTGTGGGAGATCTGGGACCTTTGGGGTTAACCCGTGGAGCAACTGGTTGCTTGTGGTGTCTCCCTGGAACAGGAAACACCATCAATCAATCAAGCATTTATAAAGCATGGCAAATCACCCATGAGGGTCTCAAGACCCTGGAGCTGTTGGCTGCTTAGTGGATGTCTGAACAATCAACAATCCAGATCTTCAGTTCCCTTCTGAATTGCTGGAGTCTGGACCATCTACAACAGAAACCTTTGCCCCTCCCCCCTCCACCCCCACAGGAAGCTGGGGTGAAGAGAGAATGCTGAAAGGCACAAAGCAGATGAAAATGGACCAGTATGCTGAAGCGGGCGCCATGAGTGGGGCACTCATTCTCAAACTGAGAGTGGCACGGTGGTGCAGGCGGGCTCCACAGGGGCCCACAATACTGACAGCGATCAAGACTTTACTCTCATCCCTGGAAGCAAAAAATAGATGGCATACCGCAGGATGTTAACTTGCTCTGCACGGACTTGCATGAGGTGGCTGAAAGATCTTTGGCCACGGAACGCACTGTGAGAACTTTAAAAGAAGAAGTCCAGTTATTGACGGCAATGGTGGGCTCACTCAAGGGGCTCACTAAAAAACTGGAGGAGAGGGTTGAGGACTCAGAGGGCCAGGCACGATGCTGCAAACTCAGATTTCTGGTCTTCCCTGAGGGAGCTGAGGGAATCACCCCGGAACTGTTCTTGGAACAGGGGCTTAAAAAGGTTATTGAACCCAGATGCACTATCTAGATGCTTTGTTGTGGAGACTCTATCCTGTGGGATTGGCAGGAGACTGGTGATCTGACTTACAAAAATCATGTTATCTGCATTTTCCTGGATCCTACCGGAGAGTCCAGCGCCTCAGACAGTCCAATATGGCCATCAAGCCCAAATTGAAAAACATGGCGCTGAGATACATACTCTTATTCCCTGCAAAATCGAAAGCACTCCAAGTGGGGAGATCATACTTTTTTGATACACCTGAGGAGACCTGGGACTGGGTGAAGGCACAGGGAGGAACTCGCCCACCCACCTCGGCAGACAGTTAACAAAGCTTATGGACACCGCAGAGACATGGGCCTGCCTGACAAGTAGGCATGCCTACCAGAATCAAAGAATGCCATGCTCAGAACCCCCAGTGGTGGGTCAGGGCTTACAGAACATTGGGCATTACGGAGCAAACAGCAGAGAGACAGGAGGTCAGGGCCCTGGTGGAGGTGGTCATTACGGAGGGTGGGGATAAGCCAATGCAGTCGACAGATGGTTCAACACCCCCGCCATCGACTATGGTATACAGGTGTATGCTAAAAGACACTGATAATTCACAAATAGGGGTAAGACATACTATTAGGCCTGGCTCACAGAGAGACTACAACAGCCCTCAAGATTTGGAGATATCAGGGGTACCAACGGAGTCAGTGGATCATTCATGTGTGCAGTATTTCCATGTGGTACTGAGTTGCGTAGTATTATAATGCATGGTTTGCTTTGTTTGTGAATTTTTGAAGGTGCACCTTAGGGACTCTGGGTAGGTACCGTCCTCTGACTCCAAGCCAGGGAATCCTGCCTCAGGAGATGGGGTGCTGAATACAACCCTGTTTTTGGCAGATTTAATAGTTATGCATGTGATAAACACACAGGTGTACCCATATAGTTAAGGTGGGAGGGGGTTTTAGGGTAACCGATATAATGGGTTGAAAGACGCAGCTGGTAGAAAGAAGTGTTTACCCATTAGGAGGGAAATGAGAGGGACATGTTTTAATAGCTCAGTGGTGAACTCATGGAACAGAAACCTGCATAGTAGAAGGCAGGAAACAAGGACACTTGTAGGTGGAAGGTCCTAGGGGGGATGCTAGGACACACATGACCCATACTTCATAAGATAGAATGACAGCCACAATCAACATAGTAAACTGAAATGTACAGGGTCTAAACACCTGAGTGAAAAGGCATAGGGGCCAGTCCTTCTTAAGGAGACAGGATATGTACAGTCTTACTTCAGGAGACCGATCTTTTGACCAGGGAGGAAAAGAAACGTGGGAAAATGTGGAGGTGACAGCTGTACTCCTTGTGTAGGGGACAGCTGTACTCCTTAACTTATCCAACTACACAAGGGGAGGGTCTTGATTTGGATTGCCCAGGTGTACTATCAAAGATGTGATACGTCAAGGCCGATGTTGAGGGCAGATATGCCCTGTTATTCGCAATGGCATTCTGGATGGGAGTGACATATACCTTCTCCACATCTATACCCCTAACACAGATGATATAGACCTCTATAATCCATTCATATGGGCGGGAGATTTTAATTGTGAGTTATATGGCCTGCTGGACAGAAAACCCCCCAAACAAGGAAAGAAGACCAATATGGCGCCAAAACTCTAATAGTTAATGATACATTTTAACTGTGCAGATGTCTGAAGGGCTGCCCATCCTGACAGTAGGATTTCATGCTGCACCCCGGCCATGGTGCACACAGCAGACTGGACAGATTTTTAATCATTGACACTACAGCACACAAGGTGGGGAGGTTGTAATACCTGGCCTGATTTCTCTGTGACCACTCCACCTCTCCTAATGGAGTTTCCAGTGGGGCGGACGTGGCCCTGTGTACCCCTGTGGTGGCTGTACCCTAAGACTTTGAGAGATAAGGCCTTTAAGGCTGAGCTCGGGGAAGTGCTGGCAGGTTATTTTGAGGACAAATGGTTGAGTGCGGCCACCAGGGGAAGAGACTCACAGGCCCTTAAAGTGACTACTCAATGGGATGTCTAACTAACTAAAACATCTGGAATACAATGCCAATTAGAAAGAAAGCTAGGAGACTGTGAGAGGTGGTTGGCCACATTGCAGATGGGGGGGCTGGTAGTCACTGCAGACAGCGGGTAGCAGACAGCTGCCAAGCACAAACTCTGAGCTCTTTGGGATAGAGTGGACCAGTTTACAAGGTCCAAATACAGACAAAAGCTCCATAGTGAGTGGGATAAAACAGGCAGATGGTTGGCCTTGCTCCTAAAGCGGGAACGGCCACCACAGGTGATATTGGCCCTTACCAGACTATTGGCGAGATCATAGCAACACAGCCAGAGATTAACAAAGTAATGAGGGGGCATCTACAAGAATTATATAGAGAGACGGTGCCCAGTGTGCCATCCCGGGTGACAGGTGTTCTGGATTCAGTGACAGTAACCCAACTAACAGACAACCAACACAATAGCTTAGAGGCAGAGCTTGGGTATGATGACCTGACTTAGACAGTTAAAGAGATGGTGCGGTGTATGTCATCAAACCGTGATTGGCCACTGGTGGAGTTCTACTAAATATACACAGGCCAGCTGATACCTAAACTACTGGACACCTTACATACAGTTAAACCATGGGGGGAGCTCCTGCCATCCATGAGGGAAGCCACAATTAGGCTGCCCAATCCGGGTAGAGATCCTAGATAGTGAAACACCTAAGGCCCACTCTCTGTGATTAATGTAAACACCAAAATACTTTCCAAAACCTTGACAATTGGTCTCCGCAGAGTGGTAACCATCCTGATTGGGGTGATCAACGCAGCTTTATGTTGGTGTTAGAAATTGGGTTCCTGGCTGACTGGGGTGTGAGTCAAGGTCAAGCAGTAACCACAGTCCTAGTCAGGGTAAGACACCAGCGATCCCCATATTAACTTGTGCACGGCCCCTGGTAGCTTGGCACAGAGCAGTATGGCTTAACTTGAAGGTAATGTGTAAAGTATTTGAGAAACACTTCAAACAATAAAACACTGAAAACATGACACAAAACCATTCCACACCAGGTTAGGAAAAAAAAACTTAGTTTGATAAATAAAACAAGAACAAAACAACAAAAATCAAATAAATAGAACAGTAACTGTAGATGTTGATTTTTGAAGAATCAAGTGAAAATAGTGCCAAAAAGCACAAAGCTGCAACATTGGCTAACTGGTGGCACTGGACGAGGATAAAGTCAGAAGTTCAGGCTTCCAGCGATGGAACTCATACTGGCTATAGGACCCAGGTTGACCCGGCTGAGCAAAAGTGCCTGAGTCTGGGTTGCGTCCTGTCAACGGTGAGGATGTAGAGCACAGAAAGGGCAATGCGTCAGTTTCGATCCACATGGTGGTCGCTATGCACTGGTCCTCGATGTGCAACAATGGTGATGCATCAGCTCTGATGAGCGGGTTGCTGCGATGCAGAGTTCCAACGTGGTCAAGGCAGTCCTCGACAGAGATGTGAGCACTTTGCTTTAATAGAGCCTCGCACAGTGGGGGTTTCATAGGCGGAGCAGATTCCACGTCACACAATCACAGCAAAGAGCTGTCTGGTCCATGCAACAGGGGCAATGCACAGGCTCCAATCAGCGTAGTAGCAATGATGAGTCAGTGCTGACCCATACAGTGGTGACGATGCACCAGTTCTGGTCTCTGCAGTGGCAGTGATGCGTTGGTTCTGCTGAGCAAGTAACTTATGCCCACTTCCAAGGATACAGGACTAGGGTGGCACCACTTGGAAGGGGAAACTCACAGATGGCAGAGTCTAGGTGAAGAAGCAGGATTGTTGGAAGTCTTTTATGTCCCTGAGATTTCATATCAGGAGGCTAGCCAACTACCCCTTGGAGTCACTCAAGTGATGCAGGCCCCATCCTTCCCAGACAGACCAGGAGGACAGCTGGTCAGTACAGCTAGAAAGTAGTTCTTCCAGAGCAGTACTCCAGCAGAGTGGCAGTCCTTCAGCAGCACACCGGTCCTCCTTCCTGGCAGAGTATCCACATGTCCAGAAGTGTACTGAAGTGGTAGTGTCTGAGGTCCAGTTCTTATACCCAGTGGTGCCTTTGAAATGGGGGATGCTTCAAAGAAGGGTCTTTGAATGCAAAGAGGTCCTCTCTTCCTGCCCTGGCTCCAGACTCACTACAGGGGGAATGCAGCCCTTTTCGTGGGGACAGGACACAACCTATTCAGGTGTAAGTGTGAGGCTGTGCCCAACTCCTCCCTCCCATCCTGCCAAGATGGCCCATCAAGTCACCCCTAAATCTCCATAGTGTGTGTCTGTTTAGGGGAAACACATAAAGTCCAGCTGTCACCCTTTCCAGATGTGTGTCAGAGACAGGCTGCAGGCACACAGTGCAAAAAGCAGGAAAATGGCAGCTTTCATTTTCAAAATTGTGATAATAAATCTGACTGTGTTGATGTACTTGGTTAGTGTAGTATCAGTACTTTTATTGGGAATGGGTTAGCTGCTATATTTATTTATTTTAGACCAAGCCCCTTCTTTATGGTCAATTATCTGTTCAGTAGCAAAAAACTGTGTTGGGAACACATGGTTTTTATCTGTTTTAATTGATTGTTCTAATTTGTAAAAATGGTTTTATGATTTTAACTATTTTAACAAATCAAAATCCTATTTGACAAATGTTATTAATTCTGTGTCTATAATGTTTGCATATGTTTTTATGGTCTAAAGAATCGAAATAAAGATGAACTGAAGAGAGACTGAATGAATCCGACTTTGCCGTTAAACAGGATTAATCATTACAAGTCCACAGATACCAAACATGACATATCTACTGCCTCTCAATTAGGAATTACAGATTATGAAATGTAATAAGAAATCCTCCATGTTATCCTATGAGAGTGATAGACCTCACAGTAATGAAAGACAGATTTGGGAGTATTTCGCTACCAGTAAATGTAAAACTTAAAAGTGCATGTCCTACCTTTTACTTACACAGCACCCAGCCCTATGGGCTACTTAGGTGTGGCATATGCAATAAAAGGGGAGTTTAAGGTTTGGCAAGGAGTTTTAAATGCCAAGTCGACATGGCAGCGTAACACTGCATTCAGGCTGCAATGTCAGGCTTGTGACATGTTTTAGAGTGCTACTTAAGTAGGTGGCACAATAAGCTCTGCAAGCCAACTGGTAGCATTTTATTTACAGGCCCTGAGTACATGAGATGCCACTCTACAAGGGACTAACAAGTACATTAAATATGCTAAACATACCATGTCTGAGGGAGAGAGCACAAGCACTTTAGCATTGGTTCGCAGTGGTAAAGCCAACAAGAACAAGCTCAGCAAAAAGGGGGGAAGGAAGGCAATAGGTTTGAGTATGACCCTTCAGAAAGGGCCTTTCCAACAGCTGGATAGGGGAATGCACATGCACTTTAGAAGGTTATCGCATGTGCTGCATATAACCGGAGAGATGCAATCGAGTGAGCTGTTATAGCATTAGATATGGAGAAGGCATTCAACAAAATTAACTGGGACTATATGTGGGCTGTGCTTCATAAGATGGAATTTGGACCGCAGTTCTTTCAGAGGACCAGGCCGCTATACACCCGCTGCACAGTGCGGGTCAACACAGGTGGGGTGATCTCAGGGACTATCAATGTCACCCGGGGTCACAACAGGCCTGCCCCCTCTCTCCGCTCCTATTTACTTCGGCTATGGAGCCACAGGTAATACACCTGAGAGAGGTGTTGAATGGCTGGGACTTCAGGTGAGACACAGCACTCATGTCTTGTCAATGTATGCAGATGACACATTGATTTATTTGAAACAGCCGAGCCTCTCAGTCCCAATATTGCTAGACGCATTGAGTGGTTAGACGTAGCCTTGGGATGATGCATCGAGAAAACTAAGATAGTACTCTTCCCACTTGGAGAATTACTTGCCAAGGGCAGAATAGTGCTACCAAACCCAGAGCCCCAGTGGGAGCCAAAGGTATTCCTATATGTAGGCACACAGATACACATACGCCGGCTGAGCAGAATTACCTGAATATGGGCAAAGTGATGACGGGACTTGGGTACTCGATTAAATTTTGGAAAACGCTCCCTCTATCGGTGATGGGCAGGATAGCGATCAGCAAGATGGTCGTCTTACCATGATGCTTATACATTCTGCATAATTAATTCTATATAAAACCCAGAATTGTTTTTTAAGAATTAGACACTTTGCTAATCTAATTGGTATGGGCTGGCAGGCGGAGGAGCGTTAAACCGGAAATTCTGAAAAGGGATATAGAGAAGGGAGGCCTGGAAGTCCCTAACCCTCAACTGTACTATTTGATGGGACAATTACAATAGGCAGGACAGTGGGGTGATTATGGGCAGAAACCAGAAAAACGACTGCTGACAGAACTGATGGGGGACACAGAGCTTCGTCAACGAATGATGGAGGAATCGGGGACCCCAGAGCATGGTCCCTTTATGGTATAGTAGGTGCAGCTGTTTGGGAAAGGGCGTGCTCTAGGGCCCTGTCACATATCAGAAAATGTCGGAGACCAGAATGTGTATAGGTAGAGCCTTATTGTGGTTATAATCCTCAAACAACAGGAGGCTGGACCGCCTCCCATAAGCCGCTTCCCCACTCTATCACATTCTGCCATGGAGCATTGTCTCTTCTCCCTGGCGATACGTCTGTCTTCCCCTCGGGAAAAGAAAAAGAAAGGAGAGGCAATCAGTCCCCTATTTACAGGCCTACTCTGGCCTATCCTCTAGCATTTCCCTCACAACTAATGGGAAAAAG
Organism: Lissotriton helveticus; assembly: GCF_964261635.1. Lineage (NCBI taxonomy): Eukaryota > Metazoa > Chordata > Amphibia > Caudata > Salamandridae > Lissotriton > Lissotriton helveticus. The sequence goes on along the minus strand of NC_136071.1, from coordinate 911,868,180 downwards.
TTGGGGCACACACATAGTGTTCCATCACACTACGCTAACAACATAAGGTTCAGGGATGTGTATTAGCGAAGGTAGCCACCAGTCGTGACCTATATAGTGACCCTTTTCCTCAGGGAACCCACTCTTTAGAGCAACGTGGACATGTTTGAATGGGCAATGATAAACAGAGAAAAGATGCGGTGCAAAAGGAGTTTATTCAAAGTTCTATGAGGCAATTGTATAACACTGCTTGGTTTCCCTCCCGTCTTTCAGTCAGAGGAAGAGTGCAGCCCAGGACCTCGTCACCATCCAAGCAGGTTGTATTCCAGGGGCATGAAACCAAAACAAAAATAAAACATGATTTAGGGTGTGCAATCAGGATTACGCACGTTGTAATAGAGAGGGAAGTGAGGGATGAACACCCACACACACTACCATCAGCAGGTGGTTGTCGCTAGCGTTTGCGAGAATGCGCTGCATAGGCGTGCCTGTTATGCTATTATCTCTCCCCTGCCCTGGCTACGGCCTTCTTTGCCACTGAGCTCCCTTTTCCAAACCTCCCCCGCATGCAGTCTCGTACCTCTTCTAGCCACACTTCTCCGGGAGCGTGGCTGGCGTGCGGGTGGTACCTGATAGGGTCAGTCTCCCTCCTCCTTGCGTCCTGGCTCCGTAGTCCTGGGACTGTCGATGACACCCTCCATCCGACCCTCACAGGTGATTTGCTGTCGTGGTCTTGGGTGTCGCAGCTATTCAGGTTTACGCTCTCTTTCCTTGGTTCCTCGTCCTCTTGATATTCCCGGCTTCTATCTTCTTTCAAAGCATTTCCGGCTATACAGTCCTCTTTCTCGACGTCCCTGTTTTCCATTGGTGCATGTGACTGTGTCACATGGATCGGCCTGGGCTCCTGGAAGGAGGGAAAGTTAAAGGGACCACTGCCGTCCTCCGATGAGTGTTCTAATGGTGACTGAAAACAAAGTACAGGAGATACATAAAGGGGGAAACAGTCATCATTATCCTCCTCATCCCTGTCCTGGCCAGGTATATCGTGACACATCTCCCCCCTTGACAGTTCCCGGTCAGGGAACTGGGTAACATGGGATAAGAAGTCTGCATTCCCATTGCTCACTCCTCTCCGATGCTGGACTTCAAAGGAAAAGGGCTGGAGGGAGAGGAACCACCTTAAGACACATGGATTGTTTCCTTTGTTGCGGCTCAACCACTGAAGGGGAGCGTGGTCCATATATAAGACAAAGGAGGAGCCTTCCAGGTAGCACCACAGTTTATATATCGCCCATTTGACCGCCAAACACTCTTTTTCAATGACTGAATCATTTCTCTTGAGGGAAAACAGCTTTCTACTGATGAACACCACTGGGAGCTCCAGCCCTCATCAGAAAGCTGAGACAGTACTGCTCCCAGGTCTGAGTCAGAGGCATCAGTCTGAAGGATGAAGGGCTTCGTGAAGTCAGGGGATATCAGGACAGGACTGGAGGTGATGGCTTGTTTTAGATCCTGAAAAGCCTGGCAGGCTTGTGTGGAGGGAGACAGGAGGTCTTTTACTCTAACATTCATTTTTAGAAGATCGGTCAGAGAGGACACTATCTCGGAGTAACGGGTAATGAATCTACGATAGTACCCCAGTAGACCCAAGAATGCCCTGATGTCCCTTTTGGTTGTGGGGAACGGAGTCTTGGCTCTTATCATTTCTTGCTGTGGCTCGATGATCCCTTTCCCTAAGAGGTAACCCAAGTACCAGACTTTTTGATACCCTACTCTGGACTACTTTGACTTCATATGGAGCCCTGCTTCTTTGAGGGAATGGAACACTCTCTGGCAATGCAATAGAAGTTGTTACCAGTCAGGATTGTATATCACAATATCATCCATCTAAGCAGAGGAGTTCCAGCAGAGCCACATCCATGCCTCTCTGAAACGTGGCAGAGCCCCATGAAGGCCAAAGGGGAGGACAGTGAACTCATACAGTCCTGAGGGGGTTGTGAATGCTGTTTTGGCTTAGTCCGTTGGAGATAGGGGAACCTGCCAATACCCGTTGGTGAGATCGAGTGTGGTGATGTATTCGGCCTCGCCTAGCTGTTCAATTAGTTCGTCGACCCGAGGCAGAGGATACAAGTCGAATTTTGATATGGCGTTCACAGCCCTGAAGTTTATGCAGAACCTCACGGAGCCGTCGGTCTTGGGTACCAGGTCCACCGGGGAAGACCACTCACTCTGGTAGGGTCGAATAACCCCCATCGTGAGCATGTTTTTAGATTTCTGCTTCTATGGCCTTGTGGCGGGCTGCGGGGATGCGATATGGATGTTGTCTCACCACTTTCCCGGGTAGAGAAGGGCTGGAGTGTTCCACCAGTGTGGTACAGCCTGGTATGTCCGTGAATATGGATGAGAAAGGAGTCAGCATTGTTTCCAGTGTTCTCCTTTGTGGTTCGGGTAGAGCTTTGTTGATATTCAGACGATGTAGAGCGGAGGGTGCTTCCTTCGGGTCCTGGGTCAGCATGAGACTGTTTTTAGGAGGAGGGCCTAACCATTTCTTTAGGAGGTTGATATGAAAGATTTGTGTTTTGTTCTTGTTGAGGCGTAGACGGTAAGTGGTCAGTCCGATTTTATCGACCACTTCATAAGGACCTTTCCATTCTGCTTGGGTTTTGGGAAGGGAGGAGGGCAAAAGAACCAACACCCAGTCATGTAGTTGGAGGTAACGCCATCTCTTCCCTTTGTCGTAAAAGACCTGCTGGCATCTCTGTGCCTTTTCGAAGTGGCATGAGCAAATTCACATACTTTGTGTGAGGGGGACCTTAGACCCTGGGTCTATTCAAGAAGGTTTCAGTTCTATTCAGGTTTCTACTGTTCCCAAGCTTCCTTGGTCTTTTCCAGGAGGCTGTGTGGCTGCCTCCTGTACAGGAGTTCAAAGGGGGAGCACCTTAAGCTACTCTGCTTCTGACAGTGGATGATGAACAGAGCTAAGGGAAGCAGGGTGTCCCATTCTGTACCTTTGGCCGTCATAATCTTTTTTAGGGTTAGCTTGATAGTGCCATTGTATCGTTCGCATAATCCATCCATCTGTGGATGATATACTGAGGTTTTTATCTGCGTAATGTTTAGGGATTTACGCACTTGACCCATTGGATGGGAAACAAACGGGGTGCCTTGATCCGTGAGGATCTCCTGAGGAAATCCAACATGGGAGAACAGTTCTAGTAGTTTCTCAGAGATGTTGGTGGTTTTGGGGTTCGCAATGGAAAGGCTTTAGGATACCTGGTGGCATAGTCAATGAGGACTAGGGCGTATTGGTTCCCTTTTCTTGATCTAGGTAACCGTCCTATGAGATCCATTCCTACCCGGTCAAGGGGCTTTCCAATGACCGGTAGGGGCTGTAGGAGAACCGCAGGGGGGTGATAGGGGTTCTTTGTTTGACATATTTTGCATTCTAGGCAATACTTCGTGATGTGCGCAAGTATGCCAGGCCGTTAGAAGTGTTCAAGTATGTGCTGGCTGTTTTTCTGTGCTCTGGTATGACCGGCTAGCAGGTGACTATGTGCAAAGAACATTGCCTGTTCTTGGAACCCCTGAGGGAGGAGCAATTGTTTGGGACCTGAGGGACTGCCCTTCCTATAAAGGAGGTCCTGTTCTATCACAAAGGTAGGGTAGGTGTTAGAGGGGGTAGAAGGGGAAGATGCCTGTTGCCATGCCACTCTAAGGGTGGGGTTGTTTTTCTGGGCATATCTGAAGTGTTTGTCACCCTGCCAATGAGCCTGAGTGAGGAGGACTGGGGGGTTGCCCGGAATGCTTTTTACCTTGTTTAGGAGGAGTCTCATAAACTTGGGGTTGTCAGTCCCTAGTATTGGGCTCTCTGGGAGTGTAGGTAGTACCCCTACTGTTACTTGTAGGCTCTTTCCGTCTGGTAACCTTACCCCCACCTGGGCTACCGGGTATGTCTTGACGTCACCATGAATGCACCGGATGGGTACTTGTTGGTGCTTAAGGATGTTTTCTGGCCTAACCAGGGCACTTTGGATAACTGACTGCCGGTAGCTGGAGTTGAGCAACATATTACATAAATCCCATTTATCACCAGACTTACGTAAAAACAAGTGCCCATTTCTTCGGTGTACAGGACATGTCTGGGCAGATAGCTGACATCAATGGGTTCATCTGCGTTTTTCTTCTGCTGACAGAAACAAGCTATATGTCCCCAAGTCCCGCAGTAAAAACATTGGGGGCCCTTTGATGTAACAGGTTTGGGTTTGGGAAAGCGTGCTTTTGATGGCTCAATCGTGGGTTTGGCGTATTTCTTTTTAGGCTTCCCTGTGTTGGGACACATGGAGGACCTCGGTTGGGCTCTGGAATACGTGGTGGCCATCTCTACCGCTTGTTCTACTGAGAGATGACTGTGTTACCTAAGCCATCTCCTTGTGGGAAAGGGGAGGGCTGCCATGAATTGCTCGAGTTATATCAGGGACATTATCTATTCTTTTGATTTGTCCTGGGGCAGCCATTTATCTGCTGTAGTTTTTAATTTGAAAAATAGGGTTTTTGTCCCCGGGGCTTCCTTTCTCTTTGCTGAAAAAAAAACTCGATACGCCTCCGCATCCATACCTAGGTGGTCCAGAAGGATTTCCTTTACCTCCCTGTAGGTGGTGTTTCCTGTTGGGTTGGCCACTTGGTACGCTGCCTGAGCTTCGCCGCTCAACAGAGGAGCCAAAAAGAAAGGCAGTTTCTGCTCAGGCCACCCAGAAGCTTTGGCTGCTCTTTCGAAATTCAAAAGAAATGCATCCGGGTCATCTCCTGGTGTATACTTTTGTAAGGCAATAGTTGGGAAACTGGGCTGGGTTCCTTGCCTAACAGGCGTTTATGCTGTGACTCGGTCCTGATCTTCGGAAATCTTATGGAGGCTCACTAAGTGCTGATTAATGGAGATACTAAAGAGCTCGCTATCGACTTGTGCTGAGGTAATTTGTCTCTCTACTGCCCATTCCAGTTTTTCTTGGCCATTGATGAGTTTCTGGATCAGGGTCTCCATTTCTGGTATCCAATGGAGCAAATCCCACTTCTGACACCAAGTGTGAATGTGCAATGATAACCAGAGAGAAGATGCGGTGCAAAAGTAGTCTATTCAAAGTCTCATTGAGGCAATTCTATAACACGGCTTGGTTTCCCTCACGTCTTTCAGTCAGAGGAAGGGTGCAGCACAGGACCTCGTCACCGTCCAAGCAGGTTGTTATCCAGGGGCATGAAACCAAAACTAAAATAAAACCCGATTTAGGGTGTGCAATCTGGTTTACGCACAATGTAATAGGGAGGGGAGTGAGGGATGAACACCCACACACACTACCATCACCAAGTGGTTGTCGCTAGCGTTTGCGAGAATACGCTGCAAAGGCGTGCCTGTTACACGATTACCCCTCCCCTGCCCTGACTAAGGGCTCCTTCATCGCTGAGCTCCCTTTTCCAAACCACCCCTGGATGCGGTCTAGTGCCTCTGGTAGCCACGCTCCTCCGGAAGCATGGCTGGCATGTGGGTGGTACCGGATAGGGTCCAGGTCCCTCTTCCTTGCATCCTGGCTCCGTAGTCCTGGGGCTGTTAACGACACCATCCATCCGACTCTCACAGGTGATTCGCCTTCTTGGTCTTGGGTGTTGCAGCTATTCCAGTTTACGCTCTCTGTCCTCGGTTCCTCGTCCTCTTGATATTCCCGGCCTCTCTCTTCTTTCCACACATTTCCAGCTTTAAAGTCAACGGCATCCCCGTTTTCCATTGGAGCATGTGATGGTGTCACATGGATCGGCCCGGACTCCCGGAGGTAGGGGATGGCTTCCGCCCTCTGATGAGTGTTCTAACAGCGACTGAAAACAAAGTACAGGAGATACATAAGGGGGGAAAAGGTAATCATTCTCCTCCTCCTCCTCCTCCTTCCGGCCAGGTATATTGTGACACCACCCTTAACTGCTATGTTCATTCCTCGCTGGGGCCAAATGTGCGGATTAGGTAGAGGGACTCTTCTCCCTCCCTCCAGTACTCTAAAGGCCTTTAGTTATAGCCCGAGAAATAGGTGTGTGTTGTAACCCACGCTCCCAGTCATGCATATCACTTGCCTATAGCTGTGACCCTTTGACAGAGTTACGACTGCCTCATCCTTAGTGCCTTCCTTCGAGGACGGGTCATCCTTGGGGTGTTTGTTTGCCTCCTCGCTCTCAGATCCGGGTACGGCCTCCGGCTCTCCTTCCTCGCCTCGCTCCGTCCATCCTTCTCCTGCTCTGTCTCTTGCCTCCTCTCGCTCTGTCCGTCATCCTTCTCCCGCTCCATCTCTTGCTTCCTCTTGCACTGCCCGGCCTCCTTCTCCTGCTCTGTTTCTTGCTTCCTCTCCCTCCGTCCATTCTCCTTCTCCTGCTTCCTCTTCCGGGGTTATGTCCGGGGGTCAGACTCCGCTCCTCTGCTACCACCAGGCATGCCTCTGAGGAACCCCCGGGGCACTAGCCATCATCCTCCGAGGGTGCCCTGTCACAGGCCCCTACACAAAACAACTATTGCCGTGGTGGCTTTGGCCCAGTCAATGAATCTCAAACACTATGTTATGTTATGTTATGTTAAACTGTATTTCTTGAGCGCACGTTCACCAAACGGTTTCTTGGCGCTATGGACAGGACCGAACGTCGTGCTAAACAGAGAATGAGTATCAGTCATATGTGTGGGAAAAAAGCCAGGTTTTGAGTAATTTCCTAAATTGGGTATAAGAGTCCGTCATGCGCAGGTTAGGGGGAAGAGTGTTCCAAAATTGAGGGGCTATGAGTGTGAGACCATGGCTGGACGGGGGGTGTTGGACTATGGCCGACCTGTATGTGGATGGAGTATTCATAACCTTTACAAATGCACAACAAATATCCGGCCTTGGCCCTGGGAAATTCTTGCAGTATACTAAAATGGCAAGTATGGTGCCGAAATCTAGACAGATTTCCCACAGGAAACAGCAGGATCACAGACACTCACACTGGTATTAGATCCGGGATAAATCAGAGGTCTGATCTCTTACAGCTATACAGAGGTAAAGGAGGATGGGACAACCCCACTGAGTAGGGCCCATAACAGATGGGAGGGAATGCTGCCAGAACCAGTGACAGATGGGGAGAGCATGTGCACAGGTGCAAGAGGTATCCATCAATGCATATTCAAACTGGCAGAGTTCTATCTCCTGCAAGTTTACCTCACACCACAAAGGCAAACCAGGATGTCACCTGACAAACCTGAGAACTGCACTTGATGTAACACCCCACCGGCCACATTCAAGCACATGACCTGGGGCACAAGACTCTAAAGTACGTAATATATAGGCATGGATTTGCACTGCTGGGGCTATTCCTGGCACAATTATGAAATACCTTTCACTGACTTGCTAGAGCACCACACTCAGTAGACAGATGGAGCTCAGGCCTAAGTGAGTGAGCCATTGCAGAAGAAAGGAGACTGCGACAAGTGCACAAAGATGAGCACGCAGAAAGGAAAGTGGGATTATGGAGGAAATGCTGGCTGGACTGGGAGGGGCGTCACACTCTGCAGATACACAGCTGGAAGGAAACCTAGGAGTTTTCCCCAGGGCAGGAGTCACCGTGCAGGGTGCAGAGACAAGGGGAGGTCATGCTATATAACTCACACCCTACCCCACACACACCTCACTGGGACACTAGGGAAGTTAGATAGGACTGAGATAATATCCCCCAGGACAGTATTATGATGTGGTACTTGGTAAGCCAGATACTTGCCACCAAATGGAAAGTGTGAGACCTGTCAGCTTTAGGGTGGTCTGCCCCCAAAAGTTTTGCTTCACCCCCTCCATTTTTGCTACACTTATTTTTGTTCGGCTTGGGATTCTGTGCACTTCACAACCGATAACTAGTTCTAAAATGCTTGTGCTCACCCTCCTAAAAGATGGTCACATGGCTTATACCCAATTGGCATATTTAATGTAATGATAAGTCCCTTGTAGAGTGGTATATCATATACCCAGTACCTGTAAATGAAATGCTAACAGTGGGCCTGCAGCACTTATTGTGCCATTCACTTAAGTAAAATCTTAAAAAATGCCCCAGGTCTGCTTTATCAGGCTGAGTGCAGTTTTAGACCGCCATGTTGACTTGACATTAAAACCCCCTAGCCAAGACTGAAACTCGCTTTTTTGTTTTATATATAAGTCACCTCCTAAGGTAGGCCCTCGATATCCCACAGAGCAGGGTACTATGTAATTAAAAGTTAAGCATGTACTTTTCAGTTTTCCATGGCCTGGAAGTAAAAACTACTAAATTCATGTTTAACTACTGTGAGGCCTACCCTTGCCATAGGGTAACACTGGGTATTCCTTATTACATTTACTAAGCTGTAATTTCCAATTGGAAGCTGGTAGCTATGTCATGTTTGGGGTATTTTTGGATTTGTGGTGAAAAGCCTTATTGGTAAAGTCAGGTTTTTAGTCACAATTTAAAAAAATGCCACTTGTAAAAAGTTAAATCAAGATAGAGTAAGCATGCCAACAAGGGATTTACTTATAGGAATTTTTGATAATCCAACGAACTGTATCAATAAAGCCCTAAAGACTGGCGTCAGGTAAATGAATTTAGCAAAAGAGTTTTTTGATTTTCATTAAGATGAATATGTCAACAGTCACCCAAAACAAAAACAAACCGTGTGTATACTTTCAGAGTACTATTTATTTATGTAGAAAAATCAATTACAGAGATAAGGGCACACATCACATAGATACAAAAAGTGGCTGAGATAGATTGTTCAAAGACCAACCAATTTCTCATGTTCACTTTTGATACAACCCATTTCGGACTATTTACCGTAAGGAGAACACCATTGAACATACCATATATCTTTCCCACAAGCTTTTCCTAAAACAAGAGTATGGGTTAAAATGTCGACGTTTTGGTCTTATTCATGTTTTTATCTGTAAGACCTTCTTCAGGACAAAGTATTCAAATGTAGAATGGGGACCCCTATATCAAACGAATATTTCAATAAATTGTCTGTGTCTCACAAGTACTAGCTGTTAAAAGAGAGATATACACCTGTGAAGAATAGAAAAGGGAACATGACCTTGGAGTCAGATCAATGAGACCCTGGCTTTCACCTTGTGGATACCCTGCTGGGGTTATCTCACAGGGGAATACCAGGACGGGTTCCCAAGGCAAGCGCCTTGATGCCTTCGGGTGATACGTGCGCTATATAAATCGCAATACATTTACATTTACATTTACAATGTGAGAAGTATACAAAGGTCCCTGAATATTAAACAGAAAACAGAGCACATACACCCAGTAAGTGCAAAAAATCAAAGACCAAATGTGAACTAGTGCTGAATCTTACTGACTTAATATTTCAATTGAGTACGAGCACATAAACTGGGATGGAGTATGAAATTCTCCAAAATCTATGGAAACAACCAATGTTCGCATAATCAATAGCTGTGACGATAGAGCTATATAACTAATTAAAGAGGTCAGAAGTACAATTAAATGTACTAATTCCTGTGAGAGCTTACTGTTAAAACTATTCGACAATACATATGTCCAAATGAGTGACCTGAGGTATCTGACTAGTCAGAATACGACATAATAATTAGCTCTGAGCTTCCTTAGTCACTTCATTTCAAATCAAACACGTCAAATGCTATTCGACATTTGGCCTCATCTATATCTGTAGAAAGTTGACATGTTCTCGCCTTAGCCCTTTTGTGCCTACAGCCTAGCCTGGGTCACATCACTGGGTGTAATTGACAGTTAGACTTTGTGAATTCCTCTCAGACTGGGAGGGACATCTGGTGGCAGGATGGGGGCAGAGCTGACAACAGCCCCACTTACAATGGAATAGGTTGTGTTCTTCCTTCACACAAAGGGCCTAATGACCCCATAAGCGGGGCCGCCTCACCTGACCCCACTTGGAGCCAGGGCAGGTGAGGCAGGAAATACCATGCACTTCACAGCCACTGTCTAGAAGCTTCTCCCACCTTCCAGAACCAGGGCACCAGGGTAATAAAGTAGGACCTTAGATCCCAACTCCTCAGTGCACTTCTTGACCTGTGGATACTCTGCCAGGAAGATGGTCTGCTGTACTGTCGAAAGGATTTCCACTCTGCTGGACTGCTGATCTGCTACTACATTGCTGTGTTGCTGACTTTCTGCCCTGATGCCCTATTGCCTGTGGCAGAACAACTGGACCTGCAACTTCATCTTGAACCCAGCACTACCAGAATGACTCCAAGGGCTAGTCTGCTGGCCTCCTGCTCTGATCCTCAGGGGCGAAATTCTAACCAGCTCCTTGATCCAGATGAAGTGAGTTTCTGACCCCCAAGTGGTATCCCCTCAAGTCCTAGGCCCCTGAGTTGGCTCAGAGAGCTGTATTTAGGCTTCTGGGCTCTTCCGACTGCAAGCAGTACTTTTCACTCTGAAACCTCACCACTCACACCATGATTCAACTTGAAGCACCGCTAACCCAACCCTTCCAGCTATAGCATCAACTGCTCGCGGGGACGCCAACGGAAAGCTCCAGTAACGCCCAGTCGCATTGCCTGGCCTGCTCTTTGCACTAGGCTGACAGCCTCCCGCAATGCTCTCCCTGCTCCTTGCGCTACCCCCCCTGCCCCCCGCCCTCCCCCCACGTTATTAAGCCTCTAATTGGCGGGCCAAAACAATCAGCCATTTGGAGGCAAGGGGGTGGCAGTATAATGACAGCAGGTCAGCCCAGGATCGGGCAATTTTTCTTGAACCGCGTTACAATAGCGTAATCCGACGGTGCCAGGATTCTACCGGGTTAGTCGGCAGTTCGATCTGTTCCCTGGCTTAATAACGTTAAGGCTTTAATTGAATGTCCTGATGATGGTCCCCATGATTGAGTAAGGGTACCGAAACGCCGTCGACCTGTCTAGCACCCTATACAAAGCCTGATTTATATGTGATGTAATGGTGCTTTGTTAATACTTCTGTACAATTGAATTTGAAACAGAAAACGTTACTTTTGCCTTAAAAAGCTCTTCTATGTTCGTAACCTACCTTCTGTATTTGATCTGATAGTGTCTGGGCACAGGCTTGTGTACCACACTGGTGAATTGTTGAAGGTATTCTTTCTGTATGAATCATTTGTTCATTGAGTAAATTTGAAGACCTCTGTCCGGCTGGATATGTCGCTCCAAATATAGATCTGATTCTGTCTATATTTATTGTTTCATATATACTTACATGCATGGGACCGCTGTTGTTCTAAAAAGTATGTTCCCGAGGTCCCCTGCTCACTGAATTGGGGTCTCTTGTTGTTGTTAACATATCTAAGTTAAGCCTGACAGCTTTTTGTGCAAAGCTACCCAGCATTAAGCACAGGCTAATTTAGTGACTTTTTGTGGTTCACCCTGCAAGGCATTGTGGCTGTTGCTTAACCAGGGCTCACACCAAAGTCAACCAACAACTCCATTTCTAACATAGGTTTTCAGTGGGGTGGATCAGTGCTTGTGCTTCTACCGTACCATTCAGTGATTTGTGTAACACAAAATCTCAGGTAAATAATTTGATACCAACTCAAGCCTTTTTAAATTCTCCTCAGTGACCATTGGCTATTTTCTATATTGAAGTAACCCTACCCTTCTCTACTACCATGGAGATGGAGCTCATTAATGTTGACAACCTCACTAGGCCTGAACTGCAAAGGCTTTGCAAGGAGAGGGGGCTGAATGTGGGCAGGAAATCTTCCAAGGTGGATCTACAGATAGCCCTCCAAGTCAAGAGTCTGCAAGCAACAACAGTGGAAGATGATCCTGAGGGGGACCTGGATTTGAGTGTAGATGAGTACCAGGACCCAGAGGTGAACCCAAAGCTGTAGGTAGGGCTTCACTGCCCTCCAGAGAGGAACCAGGATGCCCAGGATGGGGCAGGGAACGGTGTGTCTTCCAAGGTCATGACACCAAATGATTTGGAGGACAGGAGGGAAGAGAGGAAGTTCAAGCTTAAGCTAGAGCTGGCCAAACTAAAACTAGAGAAGGAGAAGGCTGAGAGGGCATTGACAAGGGAGAAGGCTGAGGCAGAGAGTGCTTTAGCTTAGAAAAATCTACTGTTGGAGCATGAAAAGAGCAAGAGGGAGTAAGAGCTAAAGACAAGGCAACCTATAGGATCCAACAGTGATAGCGGCAGTGTATCAACAGTGTGTGCTGGAGAGGTGAGAGTCTTCATACCTCAGGAACTGGTCCCTACGTATGTGGTGGGAGATGATATAGACAAGTGGTTTGTTGCTTATTAAGTTGCACTAAGGGTACACAAGGTCCCAGAGGAATTCAGGGGTGGAAGGTATCCAGTCAGTAGAAACACATGCCCACAGTGTGGAGGGTTCAATTTCTCACACTAGAGGCAGAGGTTCAGACCAGATAGGCCCCAATGAAGGCAATCCGTTTGCCAGTAAGGCCTTGAAGGGCTGGGTGAAGGGCAGCAAAGTGGCTGATTTTACTGGGCTAATCAACCTAATTCTGAGGGAGCGCATGCTCATCAGTTGTTTTTCAGAGCTGTGAAAACAGCAAGTGGATAGTAGGCATACTGATCTCTGGAAGCTTGCTGAGGAGGCAGACCTCTGGGTCAGCACCAGAGTGTCTAAGAAGGCATCTGGCAGGTGAGTCACAAAAGGATGGTCAGACAAGACCTTGTCACCCACTTTATTTGGCCCCAGTTGAGGACAGCTACTGATACCTTTTGTAGAAACTTTCTCACATTCCAGGCTTGTGGAAGAATGGGAAAAAGCTAAAAGATCCCCTGACTCCCATACCTGTTGTTCGCGTACCCTTTGAGAGGTTGACCATTAATATTGTAAGACCATTGGACCCCAAAGCAGCCTTAGGCAATGGCTTGATCCTAGTCTTGGTGGACTATTGTCACTAGGAATCTAGAGGCCACCCCTCTGAGGAATGTAATTGCACCTGTAGTGGCTAGGGCCCTGATGGGGATTTTTATCAATGTGGGTTTCCCCAAGGAAGTGGTGTCAGGCAGGGGCACCAACATCATGCCTATGTACATAAGGTCTATGTGAAAGGAGTATGTAGAAAGTGTATTGAGTAACCTATAAGTTCTGCACACCCTACCATCCATAAACAAATGGGCTTGTTGAAAGATTCAACAATACCCTCAATCGCCTGATTATGCGCCTGTCTGAGCCCATAAGGCAGAAGTGGGGCATCCTCTTACCATGCCTGATTTTTGCTTAATGACAAGTACCAGAGAAGGGAGTTAACTTTAGCCCATTTGAACTTTTGTATGGCCATCCTGTAAGATGACCTCTCAGTCTGGTGAAGGAGGCGTAAGAGTAAGCAGCCACGAACACCCTCAGGATGTGGTTAGCTACATGCTAGCCCTCAGTGACCAGATTGCCAAGTTCTGGAAGAAGGCTTTTGAGAACTTCAAGTCTAGCCAGGAGGTAATGAACATTGGTATGACCAGGTGGCTATCCTTGTGGAATTTCAACCTAGGTAAAAGGCCTGGGTGGTGGAGCCCGGGCTTTTCAGGACTGCTGGCCTGGGCTCCATGAGGTGGTCGAGAGGAAGGGGCAATCCATCGACCTAGTGAATCTCAAGACCCCCAGTAACACCTTACTGGTACTCCATCTCAATCACCTCAAATCTCACTGCGAGAGGTCTGAGGGCAGCATGTTGCTGGTGATGGGGTGGAGGAAGAGAGTGAATCTCTCCCTGATCTGCTATCATCTAATGAGAAGGATGGGCCAGTGGGGGGTGTCAACCTCTTCCCTATACTACCCAAGAGCTACAGAGGAACTGTTGCCAGTTACTGGAACAGTTTGCCTCCTTATTTTCTCTCACTCCTGGGCTTACAGTCATATGTACCCATGATATAGACTCTGGGGGCAACCTGCCTGCCAAGAATAAAATGTACAGGCTGCCTGATAAAGTAAGGGCCAGCATTAAAGCAGAAGTCTCCCAAGATGCTGGAGTTGGGGGTTATTGAGATCTCCAGGATTCCCTGGTCCAGCCCAGTAGTGGTGGGATAAAAGGCGGCTCCACGTAGCACCACCTTGGAAATCAGGTTCTGTTTTGTCTACAGGGTGCTCAATTCAGTCACCAACACTGATGCACACCCTAACCCCTGAGCTGATGAGCTCATTGATATGTTAGAGGCTGACAAGTTTAAGAGCACTTTTGATCTGATTTTAGGGTACTGGCAGAGTGCCCCGACTGAGAGGACTAAAGAGAGGTCAGCCTTCTGTACCCCAGAGGGCCATTTTCAGTTTACAGTGATGCCCTTTGGATTCAAGAACACCTCTCCCACCTTCCAGAGGCTGGTGAACCCGGTCTTAGCTGTGATTGAAGCCTTCAGTGATGCACATTTAGATGAAATAGCAGTCTTCAGCAGCCCCTGGCAGAACCATCTATTTCACCTGCAGGAAGTGCTTCAGGTCCTCGGACACACAGGCCTGACTATCAAGGCCAGTAAGTGCCAAATAAGGCAGGGGTCTATGGTGTACTTGGGATACCTGGTAGGCAGGGGTATGGTGTAGCCCCTCAAGGCCAAAATAGAGACTATCCTGAACTGGGAGCCCCCAAACACTCAAACAGAATTGAGGACCTTCCTGGGCCTCACTGGGTACAACAGGAGGTTTGTCAAGGGATGTGGCACCATTGTTGCCCCCTTGACTGAGCAGACTTCCAAATACAGATGGTCTATCCAGGTTTTTCTGCCTTATTGAAGAGAATTCCCAAATCTCCCCACTTTCAGCTGGGGGATCTTGTGCTAGACCTGTCAGCCTTAGGGTGGTCTTAACCCAAACATTTTCCTTCCCCCCCTCCATTTGTGCTGCACTTATTTTGTTGCACTTTACCACTGCTAACCAGTCCTAAAGTGTGTGTGCTCACTCTTCTAAAACAAAGTTACATTAGCTTGTAAACAATTGGCATATTTAACTTACTTATAAGTCCCTTGTAGAGGAGTGATATACCATATTCACAGGACCTGTAAATAAAATGCTACCAGTGGGCCTGCAGCACATATTGTGTCACCCAGTTGAGTAACACCTTAAAACATCTCCCAGGTTGCCATTGCAGCCAAAATACAGTTTTAAACTTCCATGTAGACTTGACATTAAAACCCACTTGCAAAGTCTTAAACTCCCCTTTTATTACATATAAGTTACCCCTAAAGTAGGCCCTTGGTAGCCCATAGGGCAGGGGACTGTGTAATGCACTTTTAGGTTTTAGATGTACTAGTAGTGAAAAACTCCTTAAATAATTTTTCACTACTGTGAGGCCTACTCCTGTTGCGGGGATTCTGCTCATGCAGAGAACTAGGCATAGGAAACCAGGACCTCAGTGAATTGTGGTGTACCAAAAAACTCACCTCAATACCCAGAACCCTTAACCGACTAGCATCAGTGTCTCATCAGCTCTCCGTCCTATAACGAAGCTAACAATGATTAGACAACCCAGAACATGCGACTTAGAGTACTCTCAGGAATGGTGGGAATCAAGAACACTCTTTCGTTTTTATTTTCATACCAGTCCACAGCGTGAGTAATCAGAGACACGGAAAAGTTTAAAATGTTTATTTTAACGACGTGCTCTAAGATGCAGTATTTTGACTAACATAAGCAGGCATATGATTAGAAATAAAACAATCAGCATTGTTACAATTCCATAAAACACAAAGGTAGAAATCATGTTACAATGATAGTGGAAACAGGTCATATAGCGCCATGTGAACCACCCTTCCCTGCTAGGAACTAGGTTTTATAATAATAGACGGTCTCTTAGGCTTGAATGGGGAACCCCATACCTCAAAGATCAGCAGAGGTGAATCACATCTCAGGATCAGCAACGATCTCTGTCACTGGAAAGGGTTTTTCTCCAAGTGCCCAAATCATGCATGCAGTGCAATATTAAAGGCACTATAATTTCAGTTGGTTGCAGCTGCATGTGTGTTGTGTGTAGAGCGTGGCCAATCAACCTCAATAACAGCATACATTGTTATGGTGACCTTGAAGACTTCTGCACGCAGTGTACAGACTAAGGTCGCGGTGTAAGTCTGGGGACGTGAAAAACAGACCATTCTCATGCGAGGAAAATCAAGCAGTTTAATTTACAACAACAGTTACATGTAGTGTTGTGTGCAAAAGCTGCAAAGTGGCAAAATGGTGTTTAAACTTCTAATACGCTTATGCTAACATAGCAATGTGTGCAAGCAGAGCCCTGTCTTCACTACACCCTCCCCTGATCGGACACGTACAAGAAGGGAAGCAATTTAGGAACGCAGAGTTCAAGTTCGAGTGAGACAGAACCAAGTTCCAAATTTGCCAAACTGGATAATTGGAAGTAATACGTTCGAAGCAGTAAGGAAAAAAGGAAAAACCCGTAAAGGGCTGCATACTGCCCATGAAAGTATGGAAAAAGATGATTTTTTTTAAACATTTTTTTATTGAGTACTGTACACGGAGAAGATGGACGAGTGCCAATTCAATCCATCAGCGTATAGGCACAGGATGTTGCAACAGCCTTTAAGAGGAAGTCATTGTTATCATAAGCAAATGATTCAGCCATCCAATTTAATAAAGCGAATGAACATGCATGTTCTTCAAAGCCTCTAGCACCATCAGGGGACGACATGCGTGTTCTTCTAGATAACTTTGTGACAGGAATTCATGGGCTGCAGCCCATATGTCCCAAATACCTAGAACTCCGTGCGCAGCTGCAAAGGCCATAATCCCGATGCTAGAACAGTCCAACTCATGGGCCACAAAGGGACTCATCAGTCGATCATAATCCGGGGCAGGAGACTCCATATTGGTGAGACACAAATCCAAAACCCATTCAAAACAACAATCCAGGCAATGGAAAACAGGTTACGCTCAAGTAAAGTATGAGAATCGGAAGGATAATCCATAGGCTACACTCAAGGTGGCCAGAGGTCGCGTTCCATAATATTCAAGCATTTGGTTGCGAAGCTGGAACAGTCAGGGCAGGCTGTCTTGTGACACAGATTGTGCAGCCATTTCAGAGCAAACAAATTAAAAGCAGCACACCAGCAGCTAAGGTGAGAATCAATGGTAACCCGCCGAAGATGCTGGAAAAAATAGAATGAAAAAATGCCGGTATCACACCAAATATTGTTTGGAATGAAGTCACAAGGCCAGAGCTTACTACTTTGGAAAAATGCGCCAAGCCAGTTGTTGATGAGGCATTGAATCCAGTGTTAATCAAAGCGCCAAAATGGGGGGCGTGGCCTGCGTGCACAGCAGAATGGCCGCTTCTTGAGTGCGCTCCGCAGGCTGGGATTAAATCATGTTAAGATCCTGCACTCCGGATTGACTTCGTATTGCCCTGACTTATTGCGGGGACGGCGGATGGTGAGGGGCAGCTGCGTGCAAAATTTCGGGCCCCCCTGTGCACTGCGGAGCTTAGTTACAGATGAGACGAGGTGTGCACCGGTGGACCACAGAACATTGCAATGGCCGGTGGGCGGGGTGAGCAGTAAATCGAGCCTGCGGCCCCCTACGATCCTAGGGCCCCAGGTTACATCGGAGACGCTCGCCTCAGGATTGCCGAGAAAATACTTTCGCCATAGAGAGATGGACCACAGAGGGGACGTGGAAAAATGCGAGGACCCTGCCAGGAATCCGGGAGAAGTGAGCGGACAGCGGACCCTGCCTGTGTGAGCCCCGAGGAGACGCTGCCGGCAGGATCATCGCGGACCGGGAGTGTGAACAGCAGATCCAGAGAATCTGATGCCGATCTGAGGTGGCGTGATCGTAGACAGGCTGAGGCGGCCAACATTAGCACATCTGACAAGACGGATATATAGACGCACACAGAGGTCTATGGACCCACGGGTGAGATAGACCCGAAGACGCCATTTTGTGGCACACTGCCGGCGGCGTCCGTCGCGGGTGTGATGTAGGCAGAGGCTTCGTTCCAGGACACTCCTTGTGAGTACCCGCAGAGCGTGTTTGGCTCATGATGCTGAGATGGATGCGAGGGGCGCGCATATACCCCTGATTACAGTATAGTCCTAAAGGCGCCCGCAGTTATATTGCATGGTGAGCCCTCAGGCGCCATTTTGCGACATCCTCCGCTTTAAGCCCCAGAGTGCTGCTGCATTGGAGGGATTGCCTGGCCAGAACTCTCCTGAGTGCCTGAAAGAGGAATCAGGGGTGTGAAGTGGACAGCCCAGGCTGCGCTAGGACGCTTTTCATTAGTCCATTGGGTACGTGGTGGTGAATTGGGACCAGGGAAAGATATAAGCAACGCTGTAGCCGAGGCTGCCCCATACAGCTGTAGTGCGCCTGAGTGATTGCCCGCCTAATTAATACCTGGTACAGCGCGGCGCTTGAGGGAAACTGGGCTTAGCTGCGCCAGACTTCATAACCTGCAGCGGGAACACTACTTCGCCTGAAGCTCCTGTGGCCTGCGAAGGGATTTGCATTCTACTACTGCTGTTCAAGACCTGGTGAGGCCCTGTCTGTCTGCGTGTGCGACGCCGGATAGCAAACTTGCCGCGTGTGGCTCACTCTAACTCAGGCAGTCTCTACACTATATGCATTGCAGAACGTACAAGACAGATTGCACGCAAGAGTATTCCTGCGACTAGAGAAAGTGGAGGTTGACTCATAGACTGCTTCCCTCTGCTGATCCTCCAACATACTTGCTGCTATGGGTAAACAAGATGCCAAGCAGCCGAAACTGACATTTGAGCACAAACGATCCACCAGGCACACGGACTCGGAGCCAGAGACACAGGCGGAGGGTCACCAGGGTGAAGATCTACGAACACTCATGCTGGAGACGCGTTCCAGTCTCCGAAACATAGACACTAAACTGGATACCTTGACCTCACAACTGGACTCTGTAAAATCGCAGGTATCTTCACACGAGACTCGGCTTGACGCACTTGAAAACCGCCACATCGAGTTCTATGAATTCCAGGCAGAGACCAAAGAGCAGCTTCTACACATGGACAAACTATTAGGGGTTATCAGAGCTAAGAACGATGATTTGGAGGCCAGATCGCGACGCAGCAATCTACGCGTCACAGGAATTCCGGAGACAACCGCTATATCTTAAATGGAGACCTATATCGCCGATCTGTTGCATGTGCTATTTGACCCACATCTTTCTGCGGTTTTTGTGGTGGAAAGAGCGCATAGATCGTTGGGGCAGAAGCCCCCTGTTGGAGTGTTGCCCAGGCCTATAATTGCACAGCTATTGAATTACCAGGATAGAGTCTTGGTCCTGAGGATGGCTAGGGAGAAGGGACAGATCACACACAAAGGAAACAATATCTCGTTCTATCCAGACTTCACTCCGGCGGTGCAGGCGGCAAGACGGGAATTCCTCCCTGTCTAACGTATCCTTTTGCAGGCCCAGAACCCATATTCTCTACTTTATCCAGCCAAATTGAAGGTCTCGTTTGAAGGAACGGCCCATTTTTTATAGATGTGAAATCGGCACTGAAATTCGCCAAACATGTAGGAGGAAAGAAAAGCAAGGGTCTCCGAGCAAAGACGGAGGCGGCAGGAGGTCACCTAAGTGAAAATGACTGATATGGGTATTATATATATTGTATATTGTCCTTGCTCTGTTGTTACAATAGGGAACCAGTGACTTTTTGATCTCTCTGGGCACATAAGGCCAGGTGCCCCATACCAATGCTGACTCTTATTGTTTTGAACTGATGTGACCTTCGGCGAATTGAGTCATCCGCAGATTTCCCGGCCACCTTGTACAATACAAGGCAGTTTGCCGGCACCACTACGCCCCCATGGGAAGGCTGCCTTTTTTGATGAGTATTTGTTTGTTCTCAGGTTCCGGGGAGGGTAATCTACAACCTAATTGGGGGGTTGGAGTGGGTGGTGGGCGGCGGGGAGGGATTGTTTTGATGTTCAATGCCAGTACACCTGAACCTTGGTGCATAGCTGATGTCAAAGTTAGAGAGAATATGCAATGTCTTTTTTATTTTCGTTGGATTCTGTTGAAATGGCACACACAATTCCGATAACACTCTAAACTGTCTTACTTGGAATGTTCGGGGACTCAATGATGGCAGAAAATCGAGGTTGGTCCATACTTATCTAGCTCGCCACAATATTGATATTTGCCTATTACAGGAAACACACTTGAATACCACGCCATCCCAAAGACTTCGTCATGGTAGGTGGGGGTCATAGCTACTCAGCCATATACTCCAATTATGCACTCGGAGTAGCTGTTTTGCTTAAATGAGGGCTGGACTGAAAAGAGGGGCTGATACAAAGAGATCCGGAGAGCAGATATGCCTTGGTGCAGGGTCTTTTATGGGGTATGTCCATAATAATCGTGGTTGTATACGGCCCGAATGCTGATTCCCCTGACTTCTTTCACGCTCTCTGGTCGAAAATTAGGGCAACTGGCTGTAGCACGATTCAATGGGGGGGGGGGACTTTAAGGCCATCCTAGAAGATAAACTTGAGAGAAGGGGAGGTGCTCGGACTCTGCATCCGGTGGCTGGCATGGCCCTGAAGGCGATAATAAAAGATGGAGAGCTGATTGACATATAGCGGAGTAGCCATAGCACATTGAGGGAGGTCACTTGTATTTCAGATCACCACAGTGCATGGTCCCGTTTAGACTATTGGTTGGTATCCCGAGATGTGGCTACCTGGACTGTTGGCGTTGAACACATGTGACGTACTCTATCAGATCATGCCCCATGCCTGTTGAAAATATCGATCCCGAGCCTGCCTAGACGCACTTTTTCGTGGCGCCTCCCACCACATGCCCTACTTGACGAGGCCTTTAAGGAAGAGATCAGGAAGGATATCACTAAATATTTCGAGCTCAATGTGGGGTCGGTGGACAACGAGAGCTCCCTCTGGGAGGCCTTTAAAGTAGTTATTAGAGGCCAATGCATAGCTCGTCAGGCGGGTGTGTTGAAGGCCATAAGAGGTACATTAGAATCCCTAGAAAAGGATATGAAAAAATTAGAGACTCAATATTACGAAACAGAAGATCGAGAAACAATCGGTCTGCTAAAGGCAAAACTGTTAAACTATGCTGGAGAGGCGCAGCGTGAGGTGAAATTCCTGGGTAAATATGCGGAGGCCAGGAGATACGGGGAAGGGGAGAGACAGGGTCTCACATTGGCAGGCATGATTAGACCGTCCAGATCCACCAACTACATTCATGAGATAAATACCACGTCGGGCACGGTTATTAGAGGCCAAGGGGAAATATTGAATGCCTTCGCGGGTTTCTATTCCAATCTCTACACTGCCACCCAGGGGGCGTGCCCAGAGGAAATGGAGGCCTTTATGGACACCATAGCGCTAGTTTGGTTTCACAACAACCACAGGGAATATATGGATCTCCCGATAACGACTGAAGATGTCGCCCAAGCCATTAAAAGTCTGCCCCTTGATAAAGCCCCCGGCCCCGATGGCTTAACCACAGCCTTTTATAAGGCGTATGTTGAGAAACTGGCACCTAGACTTCTGGCGGTTTATGAAGAGGCACGAGAGAAGGGTAAACTACCTGCAACTATGAGAGAAGCCATGATTGTTACATTGTTAAAGCCTGGTAAACCAGCAGACGTGATGGACTCCTACAGACCCCTCTCGTTGATAAATGTAGATGTTAAAATTCTGGCCAAATTAATAGCTAACTGGATACAGCCAATGTTGCCCCTGATTGCGCTCTGCCTGATCAATCAGGGTTTATACTGGGACGATTGACATTGCACAACCTGCGCACAATATTCTCCAAATGGGGGTGGGGTCGCACACTACTCACACACCGGTGGTGTCGCCCCTAAGGACTCTGGTCAATGTAGTAAAGTGTTTGCGATGCATCATCTTTCGATCTTCTGCTATCTTCGCTGTCTTCGCCATCTCTTGACACGTGTTTCGGGGTATCAACCCTCGTCAGCAGGGATAGGCCGTGTACTGGGGTTGCCGATGGCTGCTAATATCTGCCAGGTATAGTACCACTCAGGCGCGTAGGTGCGGGATCCCAGGCTCGTCAGCCCCCTGCTCACGGGAGCTTTAAAGTTACAAATGGGGTGGGGTCGCACACTACTCACACACCGGCGGTGTCGCCCCTAAGGACTCTGGTCAATGTAGTAAAGTGTTCGTGATGCATCATCTTTCGATCTTCTGCTATCTTCGCTGTCTTCGCCATCCCTGGACACGTGTTTCGCGGTATCACCCCTCGTCAGCAGGGATAGGCCGTGTACTGGGGTTGCCGATGGCTGCCAATATCTGCCAGGTATAGTACCACTCAGGCGCGTAGGTGTGGGATCCCAGGCTTGTCAGCCCACTGCTCATGGGAGCTTTAAGGTTACAAATGGGGGTGGGGTCGCACACTACTCACACACCGGCGGTGTCGCCCCTAAGGACTCTGGTCAATGTAGTAAAGTGTTCGCAATGCATCATCTTTCGATCTTCTGCTATCTTCGCTGTCTTCGCCATCCCTGGACACGTGTTTCGGGGTATCACCCCTCGTCAGCAGGGATAGGCCGTGTACTGGGGTTGCCGATGGCTGCCAATATCTGCCAGGTATAGTACCACTCAGGCGCGTAGGTGCGGGATCCCAGGCTCGTCAGCCCACTGCTCACGGGAGCTTTAAAGTTACAAATGTGGGTGGGGTCGCACACTACTCATACACTGGCGGTGTCGCCCCTAAGGACTCTAGTCAATGTAGTAAAGTGTTCGCGATGCATCATCTTTCGATCTTCTGCTATCTTTGTTGTCTTCGCCATCCCTGGACACGTGTTTCGGGGTATCACCCCTTGTCAGCAGGGATAGGCCGTGTACTGGGGTTGCCGATGGCTGCCAATATCTGGCAGGTATAGTACCACTCAGGCGCGTAGGTGCGGGATCCCAGGCTCGTCAGCCCACTGCTCACGGGAGCTTTAAAGTTACAAATGGGGGTGGGGTCGCACACTACTCACACACCGGCGGTGTCGCCCCTAAGGATTCTGGTCAATGTAGTAAAGTGTTCGCGATGCATCATCTTTCGATCTTCTGCTATCTTCGCTGTCTTCGCCATCTTCGCCATCCCTGGACACGTGTTTCGGGGTATCACCCCTCGTCAGCAGGGATAGGCCTTAGGGGCGATCCCGCTGGTGTGTGAGTAGTGTGCGACCCCACCCCCATTGTAATGTTAAAGCTCCCTCGAGCAGTTGGCTGACGAGCCTGGGACCCCGCACCTGCGCGCCTGAGTGGTACTAAACCTGGCAATATTTGGCAGCCACCGGCAACCCCAGAACATGGCCTAATCCCTGCTGATGAGGGGTAAATACCCCGAAACACGTGTCCAGGGATGGCGAAGATAGCGAAGATAGCAGAGAATCAAAAGAAGATGCATCGCGGAACACAAACTACACTTACCACAGTCCTTAGGGGCGATCCCGCTGGTGTGTGAGTAGTGTGCGACCCCACCCCCATTGTAATGTTAAAGCTCCCTCGAGCAGTTGGCTGACGAGCCTGGGACCCCGCACCTGCGCGCCTGAGTGGTACTAAACCTGGCAATATTTGGCAGCCACCGGCAACCCCAGAACACGGCCTAATCCCTGCTGATGAGGGGTAAATACCCCGAAACACGTGTCCAGGGATGGCGAAGATAGCAGAGAATCAAAAGAAGATGCATCGCGGAACACAAACTACACTTACCACAGTCCTTAGGGGCGATCCCGCTGGTGTGTGAGTAGTGTGCAACCCCACCCCCATTGTAATGTTAAAGCTCCCTCGAGCAGTTGGCTGACGAGCCTGAGACCCCGCACCTGCGCGCCTGAGTGGTACTAAACCTGGCAATATTTGGCAGCCACCGGCAACCCCAGAACACGGCCTAATCCCTGCTGATGAGGGGTAAATACACCGAAACACGTGTCCAGGGATGGCGAAGATAGCGAACATAGCAGAGAATCAAAAGAAGATGCATCGCGGAACACGAACTACACTTACCACAGTCCTTAGGGGCGTTCCTGCTGCTGTGTGAGTAGTGTGCGACCCCACCCCCATTGTAATGTTAAAGCTCCCTCGAGCAGTTGGCTGACGAGCCTGGGACCCCGCACCTGCGCGCCTGAGTGGTACTAAACCTGGCAATATTTGGCAGCCACCGGCAACCCCAGAACACGGCCTAATCCCTGCTGATGAGGGGTAAGTACCCCGAAACACGTGTCCAGGGATGGAGAAGATAGTGAAGATAGCAGAGAATCAAAAGAAGATGCATCGCGGAACACAAACTACACTTACCACAGTCCTTAGGGGCGATCCCGCTGGTGTGTGAGTAGTGTGCGACCCCACCCCCATTGTAATGTTAAAGCTCCCTCGAGCAGTTGGCTGACGAGCCTGGGACCCCGCACCTGCGCGCCTGAGTGGTACTAAACCTGGCAATATTTGGCAGCCACCGGCAACCCCAGAACACGGCCTAATCCCTGCTGATGAGGGGTAAATACCCCGAAACACGTGTCCAGGGAAATGAAATGAAATGAAATAAAAAACAACTTATAATGCGCAACTAAAACCCGAAGGCATATAGGCGCCTAACAGACCAGAGTCCTCAAAAAAGGCAGAGACAAAAACTACGGGTAGGCTTTGGCAAAAAGGCGAGTCTTCAAAGCCTTTCTAAAGGCGTGCAGGGTAGGCAGAGACTTAATTTCATCCGGTAAGGTGTTCCACCATTTCGTTGCTAAAGTCGAGAAAGCTCTGCCCCCCCCACTTAGCTCTCCTAACGCGAGGCGTACGTAGTAGAGACTTCTTGGCAGAGCGCAAGTTTCTGGATAGGCTATAAGGGACCAGAAGGTCAGCAATTCCTCCTGACCTATTTGTCGCCAAGGCTCCATATGTCAGGCAAAGAATTTTGAAAAGTATCCTATCCTCCATCAGAAGCCAATGAAGGAGTTTCCTGGCGGCAGTGGCTGAGGAACGTCTGGGCAGGTCTAAAACAAACCTCGCTGCTGCGTTCTGAACCGTTTGTAAGCGCTGCAGCAGGCCCTTATTGATCCCTGCATACAGCGCATTACTATAGTCCAGTCTTGACCCTATGAGAGCTACCACTACTTGCTTTCTCGCTTGCGGAGACAGGTAGATGGCGAAGATAGCGAAGATAGCAGAGAATCAAAAGAAGATGCATCGCGGAACACAAACTACACTTACCACAGTCCTTAGGGGCGATCCCGCTGGTGTGGGAGTAGTGTGCGACCCCACCCCCATTGTAATGTTAAAGCTCCCTCGAGCAGTTGGCTGACGAGCCTGGGACCCCGCACCTGCGCGCCTGAGTGGTACTAAACCTGGCAATATTTGGCAGCCACCGGCAACCCCAGAACATGGCCTAATCCCTGCTGATGAGGGGTAAATACCCCAAAACACGTGTCCAGGGATGGCGAAGATAGCGAAGATAGCAGAGAATCAAAAGAAGATGCATCGCGGAACACGAACTACACTTACCACAGTCCTTAGGGGCGATCCCGCTGGTGTGTGAGTAGTGTGCGACCCCACCCCCATTGTAATGTTAAAGCTCCCTCGAGCAGTTGGCTGACGAGCCTGGGACCCCGCACCTGCGCACCTGAGTGGTACTAAACCTGGCAATATTTGGCAGCCACCGGCAACCCCAGAACACGGCCTAATCCCTGCTGATGAGGGGTAAATACCCCGAAACACGTGTCCAGGGATGGCGAAGATAGCGAAGATAGCAGAGAATCAAAAGAAGATGCATCGCGGAACACGAACTACACTTACCACAGTCCTTAGGGGCGATCCCGCTGGTTTGTGAGTAGTGTGCGACCCCACCCCCATTGTAATGTTAAAGCTCCCTCGAGCAGTTGGCTGACGAGCC
Source organism: Lissotriton helveticus (assembly GCF_964261635.1). NCBI lineage: Eukaryota > Metazoa > Chordata > Amphibia > Caudata > Salamandridae > Lissotriton > Lissotriton helveticus. The sequence goes on along the minus strand of NC_136071.1, from coordinate 911,842,354 downwards.
TGAGACCCCGCATCTGCGCGCCTGAGTGGTACTAAACCTGGCAATATTTGGCAGCCACCGGCAACCCCAGAACACGGCCTAATCCCTGCTGATGAGGGGTAAATACCCCGAAACACGTGTCCAGGGATGGCGAAGATAGCGAAGATAGCAGAGAATCAAAAGAAGATGCATCGCGGAACACGAACTACACTTAGGCCGTGTACTGGGGTTGCCGATGGCTGCCAATATCTGCCAGGTATAGTACCACTCAGGCGCATAGGTGCGGGATCCCAGGCTCGTCAGCCCACTGCTCACGGGAGCTTTAAAGTTACAAATGGGGGTGGGGTCGCACACTACTCACACACTGGCGGTGTCGCCCCTAAGGACTCTGGTCAATGTAGTAAAGTGTTCGCGATGCATCATCTTTCGATCTTCTGCTATCTTCGCTGTCTTCGCCATCCCTGGACACGTGTTTCGGGGTATCACCCCTCGTCAGCAGGGATAGGCCGTGTACTGGGGTTGCCGATGGCTGCCAATATCTGCCAGGTATAGTACCACTCGGGCGCGTAGGTGCGGGATCCCAGGCTCGTCAGCCCACTGCTCACGGGAGCTTTAAAGTTACAAATGGGGGTGGGGTCGCACACTACTCACACACCGGCGGTGTCGCCCCTAAGGACTCTGGTCAATGTAGTAAAGTGTTCGCGATGCATCATCTTTCGATCTTCTGCTATCTTGGCTGTCTTCGCCATCCCTGGACACGTGTTTCGGGGTATCACCCCTCGTCAGCAGGGATAGGCCTTAGGGGCGATCCCGCTGGTGTGTGAGTAGTGTGCGACCCCACCCCCATTGTAATGTTAAAGCTCCCTGGAGCAGTTGGCTGACGAGCCTGGGACCCCGCACCTGCGCGCATGAGTGGTACTAAACCTGGCAATATTTGGCAGCCACCGGCAACCACAGAACACGGCCTAATCCCTGCTGATGAGGGGTAAATACCCCGAAACACGTGTCCAGGGATGGCGATGATAGCGAAGATATCAGAGAATCAAAAGAAGATGCATCGCGGAACACGAACTACACTTACCACAGTCCTTAGGGGCGATCCCGCTGGTGTGTGAGTAGTGTGCGACCCCACCCCCATTGTAATGTTAAAGCTCCCTCGAGCAGTTGGCTGACGAGCCTGGAACCCCGCACCTGCGCGCCTGAGTGGTACTAAACCTGGCAATATTTGGCAGCCACCGGCAACCCCAGAACACGGCCTAATCCCTGCTGATGAGGGGTAAATACCCCGAAACACGTGTCCAGGGAAATGAAATGAAATTAAATAAAAAACAACTTATAATGCGCAACTAAAACCCGAAGGCATATAGGCGCCTAACAGACCAGAGTCCTCAAAAAAGGCAGAGACAAAAACTACGGGTAGGCTTTGGCAAAAAGGCGAGTCTTCAAAGCCTTTCTAAAGGCGTGCAGGGTAGGCAGAGACTTAATTTCATCCGGTAAGGTGTTCCACCATTTCGGTGCTAAAGTCGAGAAAGCTCTGCCCCCCCCACTTAGCTCTCCTAATGCGAGGCGTACGTAGTAGAGACTTCTTGGCAGAGCGTAAGTTTCTGGATGGGCTATAAGGGACCAGAAGGTCAGTAATTCCTCCTGACCTATTTGTCGCCAAGGCTCCATATGTCAGGCAAAGAATTTTGAAAAGTATCCTATCCTCCAACGGAAGCCAATGAAGGAGTTTCCTGGCGGCAGTGGCTGAGGAACGTCTGGGCAGGTCTAAAACAAACCTCGCTGCTGCGTTCTGAACCGTTTGTAAGCGCTGCAGCAGGCCCTTATTGATCCCTGCATACAGCGCATTACAATAGTCCAGTCTTGACCCTATGAGAGCTACCACTACTTGCTTTCTCGCTTGCGGATAAAGGTAGATGGCGAAGATAGCGAAGATAGCAGAGAATCAAAAGAAGATGCATCGCGGAACACAAACTACACTTACCACAGTCCTTAGGGGCGATCCCGCTGGTGTGGGAGTAGTGTGCGACCCCACCCCCATTGTAATGTTAAAGCTCCCTCGAGCAGTTGGCTGACGAGCCTGGGACCCCGCATCTGCGCGCCTGAGTGGTACTAAACCTGGCAATATTTGGCAGCCAAAGGCAACCCCAGAACACGGCCTAATCCCTGCTGATGAGGGGTAAATACCCCGAAACACGTGTCCAGGGATGGCGAAGATAGCGAAGATAGCAGAGAATCAAAAGAAGATGCATCGCGGAACACGAACTACACTTACCACAGTCCTTAGGGGCGATCCCGCTGGTGTGTGAGTAGTGTGCGACCCCACCCCCATTGTAATGTTAAAGCTCCCTCGAGCAGTTGGCTGACAAGCCTGGGACCCCGCACCTGCGCGCCTGAGTGGTACTAAACCTGGCAATTTTTGGCAGCCACCGGCAACCCCAGAACACGGCCTAATCCCTGCTGATGAGGGGTAAATACCCCGAAACACGTGTCCAGGGATGGCGAAGATAGCGAAGATAGCAGAGAATCAACAGAAGATGCATCGCGAAACACAAACTACACTTACCACAGTCCTTAGGGGCGATCCCGCTGGTGTGTGAGTAGTGTGCGACCCCACCCCCATTGTAATGTTAAAGCTACCTCGAGCAGTTGGCTGACGAGCCTGGGACCCCGCACCTGCGCGCCTGAGTGGTACTAAACCTGGCAATATTTGGCAGCCACCGGCAACCCCAGAACACGGCCTAATCCCTGCTGATGAGGGGTAAATACCCCAAAATAGGTGTCCAGGGATGGCGAAGATAGCGAAGATAGCAGAGAATCAAAAGAAGATGCATCGCGGAACACGAACTACACTTAGGCCGTGTACTGGGGTTGCCGATGGCTGCCAATATCTGCCAGGTATAGTACCACTCAGGCGCGTAGGTGCGGGATCCCAGGCTCGTCAGCCCACTGCTCACGGGAGCTTTAAAGTTACAAATGGGGGTGGGGTCGCACACTACTCACACGCCGGCGGTGTTGCCCCTAAGGACTCTGGTCAATGTAGTAAAGTGTTCGCGATGCATCATCTTTCAATCTTCTGCTATCTTCGCTGTCTTCGCCATCCCTGGACACGTGTTTCGGCGTATCACCCCTCGTCAGCAGGGATAGGCCGTGTACTGGGGTTGCCGATGGCTGCCAATATCTGCCAGGTATAGTACCACTCAGGCGCGTAGGTGCGGGATCCCAGGCTCGTCAGCCCACTGCTCACGGGAGCTTTAAAGTTACAAATGGGGGTGGGGTCGCACACTACTCACACACCGGCGGTGTCGCCCCTAAGGACTCTGATCAATGTAGTAAAGTGTTCGCGATGCATCATCTTTCGATCTTCTGCTATCTTCGCTGTCTTCGCCATCCCTGGACACGTGTTTCGGGGTATCACCCCTCGTCAGCAGGGATAGGCCGTGTACTGGGGTTGCCGATGGCTGCCAATATCTGCCAGGTATAGTACCACTCAGGGGCGTAGGTGCGGGATCCCAGGCTCGTCAGCCCACTGCTCACGGGAGCTTTAAAGTTACAAATGGGGGTGGGGTCGCACACTACTCACACACCGGCGGTGTCGCCCCTAAGGACTCTGGTCAATGTAGTAAAGTGTTCGCGATGCATCATCTTTCGATCTTCTGCTATCTTCGCTGTCTTTGCCATCCCTGGACACGTGTTTCGGGATATCACCCCTCGTCAGCAGGGATAGGCCTTAGGGGCGATCCCGCTGGTGTGTGATTAGTGTGCGACCCCACCCCCATTGTAATGTTAAAGCTCCCTCGAGCAGTTGGCTGACGAGCCTGGGACCCCGCACCTGCGCGCCTGAGTGGTACTAAACCTGGCAATATTTGGCAGCCACCGGCAACCCCAGAACACGGCCTAATCCCTGCTGATGAGGGGTAAATACCCCGAAACACGTGTCCAGGGATGGCAAAGATAGCAAAGATAGCAGAGAATCAAAGGAAGATGCATCGCGGAACACAAACTACACTTACCACAGTCCTTAGGGGTGATCCCGCTGGTGTGTGAGTAGTGTGCGACCCCACCCCCATTGTAATGTTAAAGCTCCCTCGAGCAGTTGGCTGACGAGCCTGGGACCCCGCACCTGCGCGCCTGAGTGGTACTAAACATGGCAATATTTGGCAGCCACCGGCAACCCCAGAACACAGCCTAATCCCTGCTGATGAGGGGTAAATACCCCGAAACACATGTCCAGGGATGGCAAAGATAGCGAAGATAGCAGAGAATCAAAAGAAGATGCATCGCGGAACATGAACTACACTTACCACAGTCCTTAGGGGCGATCCCGCTGGTGTGTGAGTAGTGTGCGACCCCACCCCCATTGTAATGTTAAAGCTCCCTCGAGCAGTTGGCTGACGAGCCTGGGACCCCGCACATGCGCGCCTGAGTGGTACTAAACCTTGCAATATTTGGCAGCCACCGGCAACCCCAGAACACGGCCTAATCCCTGCTGATGAGGGGTAAATACCCCGAAACACGTGTCCAGGGATGGCGAAGATAGCGAAGATAGCAGAGAATCAAAAGAAGATGCATCGTGGAACACTAACTACACTTACCACAGTCCTTAGGGGCGATCCCGCTGGTGTGTGAGTAGTGTGCGACCCCACCCCCATTGTAATGTTAAAGCTCCCTCGAGCAGTTGGCTGACGAGCCTGGGACCCCGCACCTGCGCGCCTGAGTGGTACTAAACCTGGCAATATTTGGCAGCCACCGGCAACCCCAGAACACGGCCTAATCCCTGCTGATGAGGGGTAAATACCCCGAAACACGTGTCCAGGGATGGCGAAGATAGCGAAGATAGCAGAGAATCAAAAGAAGATGCATCGCGGAACACGAACTACACTTACCACAGTCCTTAGGGGCGATCCCGCTGGTGTGTGAGTAGTGTGTGACCCCACCCCCATTGTAATGTTAAAGCTCCCTCGAGCAGTTGGCTGACGAGCCTGGGACCCCGCACCTGCGCGCCACAGTGGTACTAAACCTGGCAATATTTGGCAGCCACCGGCAACCCCAGAACACGGCCTAATCCCTGCTGATGAGGGGTAAATACCCCAAAACACGTGTCCAGGGATGGCGAAGATAGGGAAGATAGCAGAGAATCAAAAGAAGATGCATCGCGGAACACGAACTACACTTACCACAGTCCTTAGGGGCGATCCCGCTGGTGTGTGATTAGTGTGCGACCCCACCCCCATTGTAATGTTAAAGCTCCCTCGAGCAGTTGGCTGACGAGCATGGGACCCCGCACCTGCGCGCCTGAGTGGTACTAAACCTGGCAATATTTGGCAGCCACCAGCAACCCCACAACACGGCCTAATCCCTGCTGATGAGGGGTAAATACCCCGAAACACGTGTCCAGGGAAATGAAATGAAATGAAATGAAAAACAACTTATAATGCGCAACTAAAACCCGAAGGCATCAAGGCGCCTAACAGACCAGAGTCCTCAAAAAAGGCAGAGACAAAAACTACGGGTAGGCTTTGGCAAAAAGGCGAGTCTTCAAAGCCTTTCTAAAGACGTGCAGGGTAGGCAGGGACTTAATTTTATCCGGTAAGGTGTTCCACCATTTCGGTGCTAAAGTCGAGAAAGCTCTGCTCCCCCACTTAGCTCTCCTAATGCGAGGCGTACGTAGTAGAGACTTCTTGGCAGAGCGTAAGTTTCTGGATGGGCTATAAGGGACCAGAAGGTCAGCAATTCCACCTGACCTATTTGTCGCCAAGGCTCCATATGTCAGACAAAGAATTTTGAAAAGGATCCTATCCTCCATCGGAAGCCAATGAAGGAGTTTCCTGGCGGCAGTGGCTGAGGAACGTCTGGGCAGGTCTAAAACAAACCTCGCTGCTGCGTTCTGAACCGTTTGTAAGCGCTGCAGCAGGCCCTTATTGATCCCTGCATACAGCGCATTACAATAGTCCAGTCTTGACCCTATGAGAGCTACCACTACTTGTTTTCTCGCTTGCGGAGACAGGTAGATGGCGAAGATAGCGAAGATAGCAGAGAATCAAAAGAAGATGCATCGCGGAACACAAACTACACTTACCACAGTCCTTAGGGGCGATCCCGCTGGTGTGTGAGTAGTGTGCGACCCCACCCCCATTGTAATGTTAAAGCTCCCTCGAGCAGTTGGCTGACGAGCCTGGGACCCCGCACCTGCGCGCCTGAGTGGTACTAAACCTGGCAATATTTGGCAGCCACCGGCAACCCCAGAACACAGCCTAATCCCTGCTGATGAGGGGTAAATACCCCGAAACACGTGTCCAGGGATGGCGAAGATAGCGAAGATAGCAGAGAATCAAAAGAAGATGCATCGCGGAACATGAACTACACTTACCACAGTCCTTAGCGGCGATCCCGCTGGTGTGTGAGTAGTGTGCGACCCCACCCCCATTGTAATGTTAAAGCTCCCTCGAGCAGTTGGCTGACAAGCCTGGGACCCCGCACCTGCGCGCCTGAGTGGTACTAAACCTGGCAATTTTTGGCAGCCACCGGCAACCCCAGAACACGGCCTAATCCCTGCTGATGAGGGGTAAATACCCCGAAACACGTGTCCAGGGATGGCGAAGATAGCGAAGATAGCAGAGAATCAACAGAAGATGCATCGCGAAACACAAACGACACTTACCACAGTCCTTAGGGGCGATCCCGCTGGTGTGTGAGTAGTGTGCGACCCCACCCCCATTGTAATGTTAAAGCTACCTCGAGCAGTTGGCTGACGAGCCTGGGACCCCGCACCTGCGCGCCTGAGTGGTACTAAACCTGGCAATATTTGGCAGCCACCGGCAACCCCAGAACACGGCCTAATCCCTGCTGATGAGGGGTAAATACCCCAAAATAGGTGTCCAGGGATGGCGAAGATAGCGAAGATAGCAGAGAATCAAAAGAAGATGGATCGCGGAACACGAACTACACTTAGGCCGTGTACTGGGGTTGCCGATGGCTGCCAATATCTGCCAGGTATAGTACCACTCAGGCGCGTAGGTGCGGGATCCCAGGCTCGTCAGCCCACTGCTCACGGGAGCTTTAAAGTTACAAATGGGGGTGGGGTCGCACACTACTCACACACCGGCGGTGTTGCCCCTAAGGACTCTGGTCAATGTAGTAAAGTGTTCGCGATGCATCATCTTTCGATCTTCTGCTATCTTCGCTGTCTTCGCCATCCCTGGACACGTGTTTTGGGGTTATCACCCCTCGTCAGCAGGGATAGGCCGTGTACTGGGGTTGCCGATGGCTGCCAATATCTGCCAGGTATAGTACCACTCAGGCGCGTAGGTGCGGGATCCCAGGCTCGTCAGCCCACTGCTCACGGGAGCTTTAAAGTTACAAATGGGGGTGGGGTCGCACACTACTCACACACCGGCGGTGTCGCCCCTAAGGACTCTGATCAATGTAGTAAAGTGTTCGCGATGCATCATCTTTCGATCTTCTGCTATCTTCGCTGTCTTCGCCATCCCTGGACACGTGTTTCAGGGTATCACCCCTCGTCAGCAGGGATAGGCCGTGTACTGGGGTTGCCGATGGCTGCCAATATCTGCCAGGTATAGTACCACTCAGGGGCGTAGGTGCGGGATCCCAGGCTCGTCAGCTCACTGCTCACGGGAGCTTTAAAGTTACAAATGGGGGTGGGGTCGCACACTACTCACACACCGGCGGTGTCGCCCCTAAGGACTCTGGTCAATGTAGTAAAGTGTTCGCGATGCATCATCTTTCGATCTTCTGCTATCTTCGCTGTCTTTGCCATCCCTGGACACGTGTTTCGGGATATCACCCCTCGTCAGCAGGGATAGGCCTTAGGGGCGATCCCGCTGGTGTGTGAGTAGTGTGCGACCCCACCCCCATTGTAATGTTAAAGCTCCCTCGAGCAGTTGGCTGACGAGCCTGGGACCCCGCACCTGCGCGCCTGAGTGGTACTAAACCTGGCAATATTTGGCAGCCACCGGCAACCCCAGAACACGGCCTAATCCCTGCTGATGAGGGGTAAATACCCCGAAACACGTGTCCAGGGATGGCAAAGATAGCAAAGATAGCAGAGAATCAAAAGAAGATGCATCGCGGAACACAAACTACACTTACCACAGTCCTTAGGGGTGATCCCGCTGGTGTGTGAGTAGTGTGCGACCCCACCCCCATTGTAATGTTAAAGCTCCCTCGAGCAGTTGGCTGACGAGCCTGGGACCCCGCACCTGCGCGCCTGAGTGGTACTAAACATGGCAATATTTGGCAGCCACCGGCAACCCCAGAACACGGCCTAATCCCTGCTGATGAGGGGTAAATACCCCGAAACACGTGTCCAGGGATGGCGAAGATATCGAAGATAGCAGAGAATCAAAAGAAGATGCATCGCGGAACATGAACTACACTTACCACAGTCCTTAGGGGCGATCCCGCTGGTGTGTGAGTAGTGTGCGACCCCACCCCCATTGTAATGTTAAAGCTCCCTCGAGCAGTTGGCTGACGAGCCTGGGACCCCGCACATGCGCGCCTGAGTGGTACTAAACCTTGCAATATTTGGCAGCCACCGGCAACCCCAGAACACGGCCTAATCCCTGCTGATGAGGGGTAAATACCCCGAAACACGTGTCCAGGTATGGCGAAGATAGCGAAGATAGCAGAGAATCAAAAGAAGATGCATCGCGGAACACTAACTACACTTACCACAGTCCTTAGGGGCGATCCCGCTGGTGTGTGAGTAGTGTGCGACCCCACCCCCATTGTAATGTTAAAGCTCCCTCGAGCAGTTGGCTGACGAGCCTGGGACCCCGCACCTGCGCGCCTGAGTGGTACTAAACCTGGCAATATTTGGCAGTCACCGGCAACCCCAGAACACGGCCTAATCTCTGCTGATGAGGGGTAAATACCCCGAAACACATGTCCAGGGATGGCGAAGATAGCGAAGATAGCAGAGAATCAAAAGAAGATGCATCGCGGAACACAAACTACACTTACCACAGTCCTTAGGGGCGATCCCGCTGGTGTGTGAGTAGTGTGCGACCCCACCCCCATTGTAATGTTAAAGCTCCCTCGAGCAGTTGGCTGACGAGCCTGGGACCCCGCACCTGCGCGCCTGAGTGGTACTAAACCTTGCAATATTTGGCAGCCACCGGCAACCCCAGAACACGGCCTAATCCCTGCTGATGAGGGGTAAATACCCCGAAACACGTGTCCAGGGATGGCGAAGATAGCGAAGATAGCAGAGAATCAAAAGAAGATGCATCGCGGAACACGAACTACACTTACCACAGTCCTTAGGGGCGATCCCGCTGGTGTGTGAGTAGTGTGCGACCCCACCCCCATTGTAATGTTAAAGCTCCCTCGAGCAGTTGGCTGACGAGCCTGGGACCCCGCACATGAGCGCCTGAGTGGTACTAAACCTGGCAATATTTGGCAGCCACCGGCAACCCCAGAACACGGCCTAATTCCTGCTGATGAGGGGTAAATACCCTGAAACACGTGTCCAGGGATGGCGAAGATAGCGAAGATAGCAGAGAATCAAAAGAAGATGCATCATGGAACACGAACTACACTTACCACAGTCCTTAGGGGCGATCCCGCTGGTGTGTGAGTAGTGTGCGACCCCACCCCCATTGTAATGTTAAAGCTCCCTCGAGCAATTGGCTGACGAGCCTGGGACCCCGCACCTGCGCGCCTGAGTGGTACTAAACCTGGCAATATTTGGCAGCCACCGGCAACCCCAGAACACGGCCTAATCCCTGCTGATGAGTTGTAAATACCCCGAAACATGTGTCCAGGGATGTCGAAGATAGCGAAGATAGCAGAGAATCAAAAGAAGATGCATCGCGGAACACGAACTACACTTACCACAGTCCTTAGGGGCGATCCCGCTGGTGTGTGAGTAGTGTGCGACCCCACCCCCATTGTAATGTTAAAGCTCCCTCGAGCAGTTGGCTGACGAGCCTGGGACCCCGCACCTGCGCGCCTGAGTGGTACTAAACCTTGCAATATTTGGCAGCCACCGGCAACCCCAGAACACGGCCTAATCCCTGCTGATGAGGGGTAAATACCCCGAAACACGTGTCCAGGGATGGCGAAGATAGCGAAGATAGCAGAGAATCAAAAGAAGATGCATCGCGGAACACGAACTACACTTACCACAGTCCTTAGGGGCGATCCCGCTGGTGTGTGAGTAGTGTGCGACCCCACCCCCATTGTAATGTTAAAGCTCCCTCGAGCAGTTGGCTGACGAGCCTGGGACACCGCACCTGCGCGCCTGAGTGGTACTAAACCTGGCAATATTTGGCAGTCACCGGCAACCCCAGAACACGGCCTAATCTCTGCTGATGAGGGGTAAATACCCCGAAACACATGTCCAGGGATGGCGAAGATAGCGAAGATAGCAGAGAATCAAAAGAAGATGCATCGCGGAACACGAACTACACTTACCACAGTTCTTAGGGGCGATCCCGCTGGTGTGTGAGTAGTGTGCGACCCCACCCCCATTGTAATGTTAAAGCTCCCTCGAGCAGTTGGCTAACGAGCCTGGGACCCCGCACCTGCGCGCCTGAGTGGTACTAACCCTTGCAATATTTGGCAGCCACTGGCAACCCCAGAACACGGCCTAATCCCTGCTGATGAGGGGTAAATACCCCGAAACACGTGTCCAGGGATGGCGAAGATAGCGAAGATAGCAGAGAATCAAAAGAAGATGCATCGCGGAACACGAACTACACTTACCACAGTCCTTAGGGGCGATCCCGCTGGTGTGTGAGTAGTGTGCGACCCCACCCCCATTGTAATGTTAAAGCTCCCTCGAGCAGTTGGCTGACGAGCCTGGGACCCCGCACATGCGCGCCTGAGTGGTACTAAACCTGGCAATATTTGGCAGCCACCGGCAACCCCAGAACACGGCCTAATTCCTGCTGATGAGGGGTAAATACCCCGAAACACGTGTCCAGGGATGGCGAAGATAGCGAAGATAGCAGAGAATCAAAAGGAGATGCATCATGGAACACGAACTACACTTACCACAGTCCTTAGGGGCGATCCCGCTGGTGTGTGAGTAGTGTGCGACCCCACCCCCATTGTAATGTTAAAGCTCCCTCGAGCAATTGGCTGACGAGCCTGGGACCCCGCACCTGCGCGCCTGAGTGGTACTAAACCTGGCAATATTTGGCAGCCACCGGCAACCCCAGAACACGGCCTAATCCCTGCTGATGAGTGGTAAATACCCCGAAACATGTGTCCAGGGATGTCGAAGATAGCGAAGATAGCAGAGAATCAAAAGAAGATGCATCGCGGAACACGAACTACACTTACCACAGTCCTTAGGGGCGATCCCGCTGGTGTGTGAGTAGTGTGCGACCCCACCCCCATTGTAATGTTAAAGCTCCCTCGAGCAGTTGGCTGACGAGTCTGGGACCCCGCACCTGCGCGCCTGAGTGGTACTAAACCTGGCAATATTTGGCAGCCACCGGCAACCCCAGAACACGGCCTAATCCCTGCTGATGAGGGGTAAATACCCCGAAACACGTGTCCAGGGATGGCGAAGATAGCGAAGATAGCAGAGAATCAAAAGAAGATGCATCGCGGAACACGAACTACACTTACCACAGTCCTTATGGGCGATCCCGCTGGTGTGTGAGTAGTGTGCGACCCCACCCCCATTGTAATGTTAAAGCTCCCTCGAGCAGTTGGCTGACCAGCCTGGGACCCCGCACCTGCACGCCTGAGTGGTACTAAACCTGGCAATATTTGGCAGCCACCGGCAACCCCAGAACACGGCCTAATCCCTGCTGATGAGGGTTAAATACCCCGAAACACGTGTCCAGGGATGGCGAAGATAGCGAAGATAGCAGAGAATCAAAATAAGATGCATCGCGGAACACAAACTACACCTACCACAGTCCTTAGGGGCGATCCCGCTGGTGTGTGAGTAGTGTGCGACCCCACCCCCATTGTAATGTTAAAGCTCCCTCGAGCAGTTGGCTGACGAGCCTGGGACCCCGCGCCTGAGTGGTACTAAACCTGGCAATATTTGGCAGCCACCGGCAACCCCAGAACACGGCCTAATCCCTGCTGATGAGGGGGTAAATACCCCGAAACACGTGTCCAGGGATGGCGTAGATAGCGAAGATAGCAGAGAATCAAAAGAAGATGCATCGCGGAACACGAACTACACTTACCACAGTCCTTAGGGGCGATCCCGGTGGTGTGTGACTAGTGTGCGACCCCACCCCCATTGTAATGGTAAAGCTCCCTCGAGCAGTTGGCTGACGAGCCTGGGACCCCGCACCTGCGCGCCTGAGTGGTACTAAACCTGGCAATATTTGGCAGCCACCGGCAACCCCAGAACACGGCCTAATCCCTGCTGATGAGGGGTAAATACCCCGAAACACGTGTCCAGGGATGGCAAAGATAGCAAAGATAGCAGAGAATCAAAAGAAGATGCATCGCGGAACACGAACTACACTTACCATAGTCCTTAGGGGCGATCCCGCTGGTGTGTGAGTAGTGTGCGACCCCACCCCCATTGTAATTTTAAAGCTCCCTCGAGCAGTTGGCTGACAAGCCTGGGACCCCGCACCTGCGCGCCTGAGTGGTACTAAACCTGGCAATATTTGGCAGCCACCGGCAACCCCAGAACATGGCCTAATCCCTGCTGATGAGGGGTAAATACCCCGAAACACGTGTCCAGGGATGGCGAAGATAGCGAAGATAGCAGAGAATCAAAAGAAGATGCATCGCGGAACACGAACTACACTTACCACAGTCCTTAGGGGCGATCCCGCTGGTGTGTGAGTAGTGTGCGACCCCACCCCCATTGTAATGTTAAAGCTCCCTCGAGCAGTTGGCTGACGAGCCTGGGACCCCGCACCTGCGCACCTGAGTGGTACTAAACCTGGCAATATTTGGCAGCCACCGGCAACCCCAGAACACGGCCTAATCCCTGCTGATGAGGGGTAAATACCCCGAAACACGTGTCCAGGGATGGCGAAGATAGCGAAGATAGCAGAGAATCAAAAGAAGATGCATCGCGGAACACGAACTACACTTACCACAGTCCTTAGGGGCGATCCCGCTGGTTTGTGAGTAGTGTGCGACCCCACCCCCATTGTAATGTTAAAGCTCCCTCGAGCAGTTGGCTGACGAGCCTGGGACCCCGCATCTGCGCGCCTGAGTGGTACTAAACCTGGCAATATTTGGCAGCCACCGGCAACCCCAGAACACGGCCTAATCCCTGCTGATGAGGGGTAAATACCCCGAAACACGTGTCCAGGGATGGCGAAGATAGCGAAGATAGCAGAGAATCAAAAGAAGATGCATCGCGGAACACGAACTACACTTAGGCCGTGTACTGGGGTTGCCGATGGCTGCCAATATCTGCCAGGTATAGTACCACTCTGGCGCGTAGGTGCGGGATCCCAGGCTCGTCAGCCCACTGCTCACGGGAGCTTTAAAGTTACAAATGGGGGTGGGGTCGCACACTACTCACACACCGGCGGTGTTGCCCCTAAGGACTCTGGTCAATGTAGTAAAGTGTTCGCGATGCATCATCTTTCGATCTTCTGCTATCTTCGCTGTCTTCGCCATCCCTGGACACGTGTTTCGGGGTATCACCCCTCGTCAGCAGGGATAGGCCGTGTACTGGGGTTGCCGATGGCTGCCAATATCTGCCAGGTATAGTACCACTCAGGCGCGTAGGTGCGGGATCCCAGGCTCGTCAGCCCACTGCTCACGGGAGCTTTAAAGTTACAAATGGGGGTGGGGTCGCACACTACTTACACACCGGCGGTGTCGCCCCTAAGGACTCTGGTCAATGTAGTAAAGTGTTCGCGATGCATCATCTTTCGATCTTCTGCTATCTTCGCTGTCTTCGCCATCCCTGGACACGTGTTTCGGGGTATCACCCCTCGTCAGCAGGGATAGGCCGTGTACTGGGGTTGCCAATGGCTGCCAATATCTGCCAGGTATAGTACCACTCAGGCGCGTAGGTGCGGGATCCCAGGCTCGTCAGCCCACTGCTCACAGGAGCTTTAAAGTTACAAATGGGGGTGGGGTCGTACACTACTCACACACCGGCGGTGTCGCCCCTAAGGACTCTGGTCAATGTAGTAAAGTGTTCGCGATGCATCATCTTTCGATCTTCTGCTATCTTCGCTGTCTTTGCCATCCCTGGACACGTGTTTCGGGATATCACCCCTCGTCAGCAGGGATAGGCCTTAGGGGCGATCCCGCTGGTGTGTGAGTAGTGTGCGACCCCACCCCCATTGTAATGTTAAAGCTCCCTCGAGCAGTTGGCTGACGAGCCTGGGACCCCGCACCTGCGCGCCTGAGTGGTACTAAACCTGGCAATATTTGGCAGCCACCGGCAACCCCAGAACACGGCCTAATCCCTGCTGATGAGGGGTAAATACCCCGAAACACGTGTCCAGGGATGGCGAAGATAGCAAAGATAGCAGAGAATCAAAAGAAGATGCATCGCGGAACACAAACTACACTTACCACAGTCCTTAGGGGTGATCCCGCTGGTGTGTGAGTAGTGTGCGACCCCACCCCCATTGTAATGTTAAAGCTCCCTCGAGCAGTTGGCTGACGAGCCTGGGACCCCCCACCTGCGCGCCTGAGTGGTACTAAACCTGGCAATATTTGGCAGCCACCGGCAACCCCAGAACACGGCCTAATCCCTGCTGATGAGGGGTAAATACCCCGAAACACGTGTCCAGGGATGGCGAAGATAGCGAAGATAGCAGAGAATCAAAAGAAGATGCATCGCGGAACACAAACTACACTTACCACAGTCCTTAGGGGCGATCCCGCTGGTGTGTGAGTACTGTGCGACCCCACCCCCATTGTAATGTTAAAGCTCCCTCGAGCAGTTGGCTGACGAGCCTGGTACCCCGCACCTGCACGCCTGAGTGGTACTAAACCTTGCAATATTTGGCAGCCACCGGCAACCCCAGAACACGGCCTAATCCCTGCTGATGAGGGGTAAATACCCCGAAACACGTGTCCAGGGATGGCGAAGATAGCGAAGATAGCAGAGAATCAAAAGAAGATGCAACGTGGAACACGAACTACACTTACCACAGTCCTTAGGGGCGATCCCGCTGGTGTGTGAGTAGTGTGCGACCCCACCCCCATTGTAATGTTAAAGCTCCCTCGAGCAGTTGGCTGACGAGCCTGGGACCCCGCACCTGCGCTCCTGAGTGGTACTAAACCTGGCAATATTTGGCAGCCACCGGCAACCCCAGAACACGGCCTAATCTCTGCTGATGAGGGGTAAATACCCCGAAACACATGTCCAGGGATGGCGAAGATAGCGAAGATAGCAGAGAATCAAAAGAAGATGCATCGCGGAACACGAACTACACTTACCACAGTCCTTAGGGGCGATCCCGCTGGTGTGTGAGTAGTGTGCGACCCCAACCCCATTGTAATGTTAAAGCTCCCTCGAGCAGTTGGCTGACAAGCCTGGGACCCCGCACATGCGTGCCTGAGTGGTACTAAACCTGGCAATATTTGGCAGCCACCGGCAACCCCAGAACACGGCCTAATTCCTGCTGATGAGGGGTAAATACCCCGAAACACGTGTCCAGGGATGGCGAAGATAGCGAAGATAGCAGAGAATCAAAAGAAGATGCATCATGGAACACGAACTACACTTACCATAGTCCTTAGAGGCGATCCCGCTGGTGTGTGAGTAGTGTGCGACCCCACCCCCATTGTAATGTTAAAGCTCCCTCGAGCAGTTGGCTGACGAGCCTGGGACCCCGCACCTGCGCGCCTGAGTGGTACTAAACCTAGCAATATTTGGCAGCCACCGGCAACCCCAGAACACGGCCTAATCCCTGCTGATGAGTGGTAAATACCCCGAAACACGTGTCCAGGGATGGGGAAGATAGCGAAGATAGCAGAGAATCAAAAGAAGATGCATCGCGGAACACGAACTACACTTACCACAGTCCTTAGGGGCGATCCCGCTGGTGTGTGAGTAGTGTGCGACCCCACCCCCATTGTAATGTTAAAGCTCCCTCGAGCAGTTGGCTGACGAGCCTGGGACCCCGCACCTGCGCGCCTGAGTGGTACTAAACCTGGCAATATTTGGCAGCCACCGGCAACCCCAGAACACGGCCTAATCACTGCTGATGAGGGGTAAATACCCCGAAACACGTGTCCAGGGATGGCGAAGATAGCGAAGATAGCAGAGAATCAAAAGAAGATGCATCGCGGAACACGAACTACACTTACCACAGTCCTTAGGGCCAATCCCGCTGGTGTGTGAGTAGTGTGCGACCCCACCCCCATTGTAATGTTAAAGCTCCCTCGAGCAATTGGCTGACGAGCCTGGGACCCCGCACCTGCGCGCCTGAGTGGTACTAAACCTGGCAATATTTGGCAGCCACCGGCAACCCCAGAACACGGCCTAATCCCTGCTGATGAGTGGTAAATACCCCGAAACATGTGTCCAGGGATGTCGAAGATAGCGAAGATAGCAGAGAATCAAAAGAAGATGCATCGCGGACCACGAACTACACTTACCACAGTCCTTAGGGGCGATCCCGCTGGTGTGTGAGTAGTGTGCGACCCCACCCCCATTGTAATGTTAAAGCTCCCTCGAGCAGTTGGCTGACGAGCCTGGGACCCCGCACCTGCGCGCCTGAGTGGTACTAAACCTGGCAATATTTGGCAGCCACCGGCAACCCCAGAACACGGCCTAATCCCTGCTGATGAGGGGGTAAATACCCCGAAACACGTGTCCAGGGATGGCGAAGATAGCGAAGATAGCAGAGAATCAAAAGACGATGCATCGCGGAACACGAACTACTCTTACCACAGTCCTTAGGGGCGATCCCGGTGGTGTGTGAGTAGTGTGCGACCCCACCCCCATTGTAATGGTAAAGCTCCCTCGAGCAGTTGGCTGACGAGCCTGGGACCCCGCACCTGCGCGCCTGAGTGGTACTAAACCTGGCAATATTTGGCAGCCACCGGCAACCCCAGAACACGACCTAATCCCTGCTGATGAGGGGTAAATACCCCGAAACACGTGTCCAGGGATGGCAAAGATAGCGAAGATAGCAGAGAATCAAAAGAAGATGCATCGCGGAACACGAACTACACTTACCACAGTCCTTAGGGGCGATCCCGCTGGTGTGTGAGTAGTGTGCGACCCCACCCCCATTGTAATTTTAAAGCTCCCTCGAGCAGTTGGCTGACAAGTCTGGGACCCCGTACCTGCGCGCCTGAGTGGTACTAAACCTGGCAATATTTGGCAGCCACCGGCAACCCCAGAACACGGCCTAATCCCTGCTGATGAGGGGTAAATACCCCGAAACACGTGTCCAGGGATGGCGAAGATAGCAGAGAATCAAAAGAAGATGCATCGCGGAACACGAACTACACTTACCACAGTCCTTATGGGCGATCCCGCTGGTGTGTGAGTAGTGTGCGACCCCACCCCCAATGTAATGTTAAAGCTCCCTCGAGCAGTTGGCTGACGAGCCTGGGACCCCGCACCTGCGCGCCTGAGTGGTACTAAACCTGGCAATATTTGGCAGCCACCGGCAACCCCAGAACACAGCCTAATCCCTGCTGATGAGGGGTAAATACCCCGAAACACGTGTCCAGGGATGGCGAAGATAGCGAAGATAGCAGAGAATCAAAAGAAGATGCATCGCGGAACACGAACTACACCTACCACAGTCCTTAGGGGCGATCCCGCTGGTGTGTGAGTAGTGTGCGACCCCACCCCCATTGTAATGTTAAAGCTCCCTCGAGCAGTTGGCTGACGAGCCTGGGACCCCGCACCTGCGTGCCTGAGTGGTACTAAACCTGGCAATATTTGGCAGCCACCGGCAACCCCAGAACACGGCCTAATCCCTGCTGATGAGGGGTAAATACCCCGAAACACGTGTCCAGGGATGGTGAAGATAGCGAAGATAGCAGAGAATCAAAAGAAGATGCATCGCGGAACACGAACTACACTTACCACAGTCCTTAGGGGCGATCCCGCTGGTGTGTGAGTAGTGTGCGACCCCACCCCCATTGTAATGTTAAAGCTCCAACGAGCAGTTGGCTGACGAGCCTGGGATCCCGCACCTGCGCACCTGAGTGGTACTAAACCTGGCAATATTTGGCAACCACCGGCAACCCCAGAACACGGCCTAATCCCTGCTGATGAGTGGTAAATACCCGAAACATGTGTCCAGGGATGTCGAAGATAGCGAAGATAGCAGAGAATCAAAAAAAGATGCATCGCGGAACACGAACTACACTTACCACAGTCCTTAAGGGCGATTCCACTGGTGTGTGAGTAGTGTGCGACCCCACCCCCATTGTAATGTTAAAGCTCCCTCGAGCAGTTGGCTGACGAGCCTGGGACCCCGCACCTGCGCGCCTGAGTGGTACTAAACCTGGCAATATTTGGCAGCCACCGGCAACCCCAGAACACGGCCTAATCCCTGCTGATGAGTGGTAAATACCCCGAAACATGTGTCCAGGGATGTCGAAGATAGCGAAGATAGCAGAGAATCAAAAGAAGATGCATCGCGGAACACGAACTACACTTACCACAGTCCTTAGGGGCGATCCCGCTGGTGTGTGAGTAGTGTGCGACCCCACCCCCATTGTAATGTTAAAGCTCCCTCGAGCAGTTGGCTGACGAGCCTGGGACCCCGCACCTGCGCGCCTGAGTGGTACTAAACCTGGCAATATTTGGCAGCCACCGGCAACCCCAGAACACAGCCTAATCCCTGCTGATGAGGGGGTAAATACCCCGAAACACGTGTCCAGGGATGGCGAAGATAGCGAAGATAGCAGAGAATCAAAAGAAGATGCATCGCGGAACACAAACTACTCTTACCACAGTCCTTAGGGGTGATCCCGGTGGTGTGTGAGTAGTGTGCGACCACACCCCCATTGTAATGGTAAAGCTCCCTCGAGCAGTTGGCTGACGAGCCTGGGACCCCGCACCTGCGCGCCTGAGTGGTACTAAACCTGGCAATATTTGGCAGCCACCGGCAACCCCAGAACACGGCCTAATCCCTGCTGATGAGGGGTAAATACCCCGAAACACGTGTCCAGGGATGGCAAAGAAATCGAAGATAGCAGAGAATCAAAAGAAGATGCATCGCGGAACACGAACTACACTTACCACAGTCCTTAGGGGCGATCCCGCTGGTGTGTGAGTAGTGTGCGACCCCACCCCCATTGTAATTTTAAAGCTCCCTCGAGCAGTTGGCTGACAAGCCTGGGACCCCGCACCTGCGCGCCTGAGTGGTACTAAACCTGGCAATATTTGGCAGCCACCGGCAACCCCAGAACACGGCCTAATCCCTGCTGATGAGGGGTAAATACCCCGAAACACGTGTCCAGGGATGGCGAAGATAGCGAAGATAGCAGAGAATCAAAAGAAGATGCATCGCTGAACACGAACTACACTTACCACAGTCCTTATGGGCAATCCCGCTGGTGTGTGAGTAGTGTGCGACCCCACCCCCAATGTAATGTTAAAGCTCCCTCGAGCAGTTGGCTGACGAGCCAGGGACCCCGCACCTGCGCGCCTGAGTGGTACTAAACCTGGCAATATTTGGCAGCCACCGGCAACCCCAGAACACGGCCTAATCCCTGCTGATGAGGGGTAAATACCCCGAAACACGTGTCCAGGGATGGCGAAGATAGCGAAGATAGCAGAGAATCAAAAGAAGATGCATCGCGGAACACGAACTACACCTACCACAGTCCTTAGGGGCGATCCCGCTGGTGTGTGAGTAGTGTGCGACCCCACCCCCATTGTAATGTTAAAGCTCCCTCGAGCAGTTGGCTGACGAGCCTGGGACCCCGCACCTGCGTGCCTGAGTGGTACTAAACCTGGCAATATTTGGCAGCCACCGGCAACCCCAGAACACGGCCTAATCCCTGCTGATGAGGTGTAAATACCCCGAAACACGTGTCCAGGGATGGCGAAGATAGCGAAGATAGCAGAGAATCAAAAGAAGATGCATCGCGGAACACGAACTACACTTACCACAGTCCTTAGGGGCGATCCCGCTGGTGTGTGAGTAGTGTGCGACCCCACCCCCATTGTAATGTTAAAGCTCCCTCGAGCAGTTGGCTGACAAGCCTGGGATCCCGCACCTGCGCGCCTGAGTGGTACTAAACCTGGCAATATTTGGCAACCACCGGCAACCCCAGAACACGGCCTAATCCCTGCTGATGAGGGGTAAATACCCCGAAACACATGTCCAGGGATGGCGAAGATAGCAAAGATAGCAGAGAATCAAAAGAAGATGCATCGCGGAACACGAACTACACTTACCACAGTCCTTAGGGGCGATCCCGCTGGTGTGTGAGTAGTGAGCGACCCCACCCCCATTGTAATGTTAAAGCTCCCTCGAGCAGTTGGCTGACGAGCCTGGGACCCCGCACCTGCGCGCCTGAGTGGTACTAAACCTGGCAATATTTGGCAGCCACCGGCAACCCCAGAACACGGCCTAATCCCTGCTGATGAGGGGTAAATACCCCGAAACACGTGTCCAGGGATGGCGAAGATAGCGAAGATAGCAGAGAATCAATAGAAGATGCATCGCGGAACACGAACTACACTTACCACAGTCCTTAGGGGCGATCCCACTGGTGTGTGAGTAGTGTGCGACCCCACCCCCAATGTAATGTTAAAGCTCCCTCGAGCAGTTGGCTGACGAGCCTGGGACCCCGCACCTGCGCGCCTGAGTGGTACTAAACCTGGCAATATTTGGCAGCCACGGCAACCCCAGAACACGGCCTAATCCCTGCTGATGAGGGGTAAATACCCCGAAACACGTGTCCAGGGATGGCGAAGATAGCGAAGATAGCAGAGAATCAAAAGAAGATGCATCGCGGAACACGAACTACACTTACCACAGTCCTTAGGGGCGATCCCGCTGTTGTGTGAGTAGTGTGCGACCCCACCCCCATTGTAATGTTAAAGCTCCCTCGAGCAGTTGGCTGACGAGCCTGGGACCCCGCACCTGCGCGCCTGAGTGGTACTAAACCTGGCAATATTTGGCAGCCACCGGCAACCCCAGAACACGGCCTAATCCCTGCTGATGAGTGGTAAATACCCCAAAACACGTGTCCAGGGATGGTGAAGATAGCGAAGATAGCAGAGAATCAAAAGAAGATGCATCGCGGAACACGAACTACACTTACCACAGTCCTTAGGGCCGATCCCGCTGGTGTGTGAGTAGTGTGCGAGCCCACCCCCATTGTAATGTTAAAGCTCCCTCGAGCAGTTGGCTGACGAGCCTGGGACCCCGCACCTGCGCGCCTGAGTGGTACTAAACCTGGCAATATTTGGCAGCCACCGGCAACCCCAGAACACGGCCTAATCCCTGCTGATGAGTGGTAAATACCCCGAAACACGTGTCCAGGGATGTCGAAGATAGCGAAGATAGCAGAGAATCAAAAGAAGATGCATCGCGGAACACGAACTACACTTACCACAGTCCTTATGGGCGATCCCGCTGGTGTGTGAGTAGTGTGCGACCCCACCCCCAATGTAATGTTAAAGCTCCCTCGAGCAGTTGGCTGACGAGCCTGGGACCCCGCACCTGCGCGCCTGAGTGGTACTAAACCTGGCAATATTTGGCAGCCACCGGCAACCCCAGAACACGGCCTAATCCCTGCTGATGAGGGCGTAAATACCCCGAAACACGTGTCCAGGGATGGCGAAGATAGCGAAGATAGCAGAGAATCAAAAGAAGATGCATCGCGGAACACGAACTACACTTACCACAGTCCTTAGGGGCGATCCCGGTGGTGTGTGAGTAATGTGCGACCCCACCCCCATTGTAATGTTAAAGCTCCCTCGAGCAGTTGGCTGACGAGCCTGGAACCCCGCACCTGCGCGCCTGAGTGGTACTAAACCTGGCAATATTTGGCTGCCACCGGCAACCCCAGAACACGGCCTAATCCCTGCTGATGAGGGGTAAATACCCCGAAACACGCGTCCAGGGATGGCGAAGATAGCGAAGATAGCAGAGAATCAAAAGAAGATGCATCGCGGAACACGAACTACACTTACCACAGTCCTTAGGGGCGATCCCGCTGGTGTGTGAGTAGTATGCGACCCCACCCCCATTGTAATGTTAAAGCTCCCTCGAGCAGTTGGCTGACGAGCCTGGGGCCCCGCACCTGCGGGCCTGAGTGGTACTAAACCTGGCAATATTTGGCAGCCACCGGTAACCCCAGAACACGGCCTAATCCCTGCTGATGAGGGGTAAATATCCCAAAACACGTGTCCAGGGATGGCGAAGATAGCGAAGATAGCAGAGAATTAAAAGAAGATGCATCGCGGAACACGAAGTACACTTACCACAGTCCTTAGGGGCGATCCCGCTGGTGTGTGAGTAGTGTGCGACCCCACCCCCATTGTAATGGTAAAGCTCCCTCGAGCCGTTGGCTGACGAGCCTGGGACCCCGCACCTGCGCGCTTGAGTGGTACTAAACCTGGCAATATTTGGCAGCCACCGGCAACCCCAGAACACGGCCTAATCCCTGCTGATGAGGGGTATATACCCAGAAACACGTGTCCTGTGATGGCGAAGATAGCGAAGATAGCAGAGAATCAAAAGAAGATGCATCGCGGAACACGAACTACACTTACCACAGTCCTTAGGGGCGATCCCGCTGGTGTGTGAGTAGTGTGCGACCCCACCCCCATTGTAATTTTAAAGCTCCCTCGAGCAGTTGGCTGACAAGTCTGGGACCCCGCACCTGCGCGCCTGAGTGGTACTAAACCTGGCAATATTTGGCAGCCACCGGCAACCCCAGAACACGGCCTAATCCCTGCTGATGAGGGGTAAATACCCCGAAACACGTGTCCAGGGATGGCGAAGATAGCAGAGAATCAAAAGAAGATGCATCGCGGAACACGAACTACACTTACCACAGTCCTTATGGGCGATCCCGCTGGTGTGTGAGTAGTGTGCGACCCCACCCCCAATGTAATGTTAAAGCTCCCTCGAGCAGTTGGCTGACGAGCCTGGGACCCCGCACCTGCGCGCCTGAGTGGTACTAAACCTGGCAATATTTGGCAGCCACCGGCAACCCCAGAACACGGCCTAATCCCTGCTGATGAGGGGTAAATACACCGAAACACGTGTCCAGGGATGGCGAAGATAGCGAAGATAGCAGAGAATCAAAAGAAGATGCATCGCGGAACACGAACTACACCTACCACAGTCCTTAGGGGCGATCCCGCTGGTGTGTGAGTAGTGTGCGACCCCACCCCCATTGTAATGTTAAAGCTCCCTCGAGCAGTTGGCTGACGAGCCTGGGACCCCGCACCTGCGCGCCTGAGTGGTACTAAACCTGGCAATATTTGGCAGCCACCGGCAACCCCAGAACACGGCCTAATCCCTGCTGATGAGGGGTAAATACCCCGAAACACGTGTCCAGGGATGGCGAAGATAGCGAAGATAGCAGAGAATCAAAAGAAGATGCATCGCGGAACACAAACTACACTTACCACAGTCCTTAGGGGCGATCCCGCTGGTGTGTGAGTACTGTGCGACCCCACCCCCATTGTAATGTTAAAGCTCCCTCGAGCAGTTGGCTGACGAGCCTGGTACCCCGCACCTGCACGCCTGAGTGGTACTAAACCTTGCAATATTTGGCAGCCACCGGCAACCCCAGAACACGGCCTAATCCCTGCTGATGAGGGGTAAATACCCCGAAACACGTGTCCAGGGATGGCGAAGATAGCGAAGATAGCAGAGAATCAAAAGAAGATGCAACGCGGAACACGAACTACACTTACCACAGTCCTTAGGGGCGATCCCGCTGGTGTGTGAGTAGTGTGCGACCCCACCCCCATTGTAATGTTAAAGCTCCCTCGAGCAGTTGGCTGACGAGCCTGGGACCCCGCACCTGCGCTCCTGAGTGGTACTAAACCTGGCAATATTTGGCAGCCACCGGCAACCCCAGAACACGGCCTAATCTCTGCTGATGAGGGGTAAATACCCCGAAACACATGTCCAGGGATGGCGAAGATAGCGAAGATAGCAGAGAATCAAAAGAAGATGCATCGCGGAACACGAACTACACTTACCACAGTCCTTAGGGGCGATCCCGCTGGTGTGTGAGTAGTGTGCGACCCCAACCCCATTGTAATGTTAAAGCTCCCTCGAGCAGTTGGCTGACTAGCCTGGGACCCCGCACATGCGCGCCTGAGTGGTACTAAACCTGGCAATATTTGGCAGCCACCGGCAACCCCAGAACAAGGCCTAATTCCTGCTGATGAGGGGTAAATACCCCGAAACACGTGTCCAGGGATGGCGAAGATAGCGAAGATAGCAGAGAATCAAAAGAAGATGCATCATGGAACACGAGCTACACTTACCACAGTCCTTAAAGGCGATCCCGCTGGTGTGTGAGTAGTGTGCGACTCCACCCCCATTGTAATGTTAAAGCTCCCTCGAGCAGTTGGCTGACGAGCCTGGGACCCCGCACCTGCGCGCCTGAGTGGTACTAAACCTAGCAATATTTGGCAGCCACCGGCAACCCCAGAACACGGCCTAATCCCTACTGATGAGGGGTAAATACCCCGAAACACGTGTCCAGGGATGGGGAAGATAGCGAAGATAGCAGAGAATCAAAAGAAGATGCATCGCGGAACACGAACTACACTTACCACAGTCCTTAGGGGCGATCCCGCTGGTGTGTGAGTAGTGTGCGACCCCACCCCCATTGTAATGTTAAAGCTCCCTCGAGCAGTTGGCTGACGAGCCTGGGACCCCGCACCTGCGCGCCTGAGTGGTATTAAACCTGGCAATATTTGGCAGCCACCGGCAACCCCAGAACACGGCCTAATCACTGCTGATGAGGGGTAAATACCCCGAAACACGTGTCCAGGGATGGCGAAGATAGCGAAGATAGCAGAGAATCAAAAGAAGATGCATCGCGGAACACAAACTACCCTTACCACAGTCCTTAGGGGCGATCCCGGTGGTGTGTGAGTAGTGTGCGACCCCACCCCCATTGTAATGGTAAAGCTCCCTCGAGCAGTTGGCTGACGAGCCTGGGACCCCGCACCTGCGCGCCTGAGTGGTACTAAACCTGGCAATATTTGGCAGCCACCGGCAACCCCAGAACACGACCTAATCCCTGCTGATGAGGGGTAAATACCCCGAAACACGTGTCCAGGGATGGCAAAGATAGCGAAGATAGCAGAGAATCAAAAGAAGATGCATCGCGGAACACGAACTACACTTACCACAGTCCTTAGGGGCGATCCCGCTGGTGTGTGAGTAGTGTGCGACCCCACCCCCATTGTAATTTTAAAGCTCCCTCGAGCAGTTGGCTGACAAGTCTGGGACCCCGTACCTGCGCGCCTGAGTGGTACTAAACCTGGCAATATTTGGCAGCCACCGGCAACCCCAGAACACGGCCTAATCCCTGCTGATGAGGGGTAAATACCCCAAAACACGTGTCCAGGGATGGCGAAGATAGCAGAGAATCAAAAGAAGATGCATCGCGGAACAAGAACTACACTTACCACAGTCCTTATGGGCGATCCCGCTGGTGTGTGAGTAGTGTGCGACCCCACCCCCAATGTAATGTTAAAGCTCCCTCGAGCAGTTGGCTGACGAGCCTTGGACCCCGCACCTGCGCGCCTGAGTGGTACTAAACCTGGCAATATTTGGCAGCCACCGGCAACCCCAGAACACGGCCTAATCCCTGCTGATGAGGGGTAAATACCCCGAAACACGTGTCCAGGGATGGCGAAGATAGCGAAGATAGCAGAGAATCAAAAGAAGATGCATCGCGGAACACGAACTACACCTACCACAGTCCTTAGGGGCGATCCCGCTGGTGTGTGAGTAGTGTGCGACCCCACCCCCATTGTAATGTTAAAGCTCCCTCGAGCAGTTGGCTGACGAGCCTGGGACCCCGCACCTGCGTGCCTGAGTGGTACTAAACCTGGCAATATTTGGCAGCCACCGGCAACCCCAGAACACGGCCTAATCCCTGCTGATGAGGGGTAAATACCCCGAAACACGTGTCCAGGGATGGTGAAGATAGCGAAGATAGCAGAGAATCAAAAGAAGATGCATCGCGGAACACGAACTACACTTACCACAGTCCTTAGGGGCGATCCCGCTGGTGTGTGAGTAGTGTGCGACCCCACCCCCATTGTAATGTTAAAGCTCCAACGAGCAGTTGGCTGACGAGCCTGGGATCCCGCACCTGCGCGCCTGAGTGGTACTAAACCTGGCAATATTTGGCAACCACCGGCAACCCCAGAACACGGCCTAATCCCTGCTGATGAGTGGTAAATACCCGAAACATGTGTCCAGGGATGTCGAAGATAGCGAAGATAGCAGAGAATCAAAAAAAGATGCATCGCGGAACACGAACTACACTTACCACAGTCCTTAAGGGCGATCCCACTGGTGTGTGAGTAGTGTGCGACCCCACCCCCATTGTAATGTTAAAGCTCCCTCGAGCAGTTGGCTGACGAGCCTGGGACCCCGCACCTGCGCGCCTGAGTGGTACTAAACCTGGCAATATTTGGCAGCCACTGGCAACCCCAGAACACGGCCTAATCCCTGCTGATGAGTGGTAAATACCCCGAAACATGTGTCCAGGGATGTCGAAGATAGCGAAGATAGCAGAGAATCAAAAGAAGATGCATCGCGGAACACGAACTACACTTACCACAGTCCTTAGGGGCGATCCCGCTGGTGTGTGAGTAGTGTGCGACCCCACCCCCATTGTAATGTTAAAGCTCCCTCGAGCAGTTGGCTGACGAGCCTGGGACCCCGCACCTGCGCGCCTGAGTGGTACTAAACCTGGCAATATTTGGCAGCCACCGGCAACCCCAGAACACGGCCTAATCCCTGCTGATGAGGGGGTAAATACCCCGAAACACGTGTCCAGGGATGGCGAAGATAGCGAAGATAGCAGAGAATCAAAAGAAGATGCATCGCGGAACACGAACTACTCTTACCACAGTCCTTAGGGGCGATCCCGGTGGTGTGTGAGTAGTGTGCGACCCCACCCCCATTGTAATGGTAAAGCTCCCTCGAGCAGTTGGCTGACGAGCCTGGGACCCCGCACCTGCGCGCCTGAGTGGTACTAAACCTGGCAATATTTGGCAGCCACCGGCAACCCCAGAACACGGCCTAATCCCTGCTGATGAGGGGTAAATACCCCGAAACACGTGTCCAGGGATGGCAAAGATAGCGAAGATAGCAGAGAATCAAAAGAAGATGCATCGCGGAACACGAACTACACTTACCACAGTCCTTAGGGGCGATCCCGCTGGTGTGTGAGTAGTGTGCGACCCCACCCCATTGCAATTTTAAAGCTCCCTCGAGCAGTTGGCTGACAAGCCTGGGTCCCCGCACCTGCGCGCCTGAGTGGTACTAAACCTGGCAATATTTGGCAGCCACCGGCAACCCCAGAACACGGCCTAATCCCTGCTGATGAGGGGTAAATACCCCGAAACACGTGTCCAGGGATGGCGAAGATAGCGAAGATAGCAGAGAATCAAAAGAAGATGCATCGCGGAACACGAACTACACTTACCACAGTCCTTATGGGCGATCCCGCTGGTGTGTGAGTAGTGTGCGACCCCACCCCCAATGTAATGTTAAAGCTCCCTCGAGCAGTTGGCTGACGAGCCTGGGACCCCGCACCTGCGCGCCTGAGTGGTACTAAACCTGGCAATATTTGGCAGCCACCGGCAACCCCAGAACACGGCCTAATCCCTGCTGATGAGGGGTAAATACCCCGAAACACGTGTCCAGGGATGGCGAAGATAGCGAAGATAGCAGAGAATCAAAAGAAGATGCATCGCGGAACACGAACTACACCTACCACAGTCCTTAGGGGCGATCCCGCTGGTGTGTGAGTAGTGTGCGACCCCACCCCCATTGTAATGTTAAAGCTCCCTCGAGCAGTTGGCTGACGAGCCTGGGACCCCGCACCTGCGTGCCTGAGTGGTACTAAACCTGGCAATATTTGGCAGCCACCGGCAACCCCAGAACACGGCCTAATCCCTGCTGAAGAGGTGTAAATACCCCGAAACACGTGTCCAGGGATGGCGAAGATAGCGAAGATAGCAGAGAATCAAAAGAAGATGCATCGCGGAACACGAACTACACTTACCACAGTCCTTAGGGGCGATCCCGCTGGTGTGTGAGTAGTGTGCGACCCCACCCCCATTGTAATGTTAAAGCTCCCTCGAGCAGTTGGCTGACAAGCCTGGGATCCCGCACCTGCGCGCCTGAGTGGTACTAAACCTGGCAATATTTGGCAACCACCGGCAACCCCAGAACACGGCCTAATCCCTGCTGATGAGGGGTAAATACCCCGAAACACATGTCCAGGGATGGCGAAGATAGCAAAGATAGCAGAGAATCAAAAGAAGATGCATCGCGGAACACGAACTACACTTACCACAGTCCTTAGGGGTGATCCCGCTGGTGTGTGAGTAGTGAGCGACCCCACCCCCATTGTAATGTTAAAGCTCCCTCGAGCAGTTGGCTGACGAGCCTGGGACCCCGCACCTGCGCGCCTGAGTGGTACTAAACCTGGCAATATTTGGCAGCCACCGGCAACCCCAGAACACGGCCTAATCCCTGCTGATGAGGGGTAAATACCCCGAAACACATGTCCAGGGATGGCGAAGATAGCGAAGATAGCAGAGAATCAATAGAAGATGCATCGCGGAACACAAACTACACTTACCACAGTCCTTAGGGGCGATCCCACTGGTGTGTGAGTAGTGTGCGACCCCACCCCCAATGTAATGTTAAAGCTCCCTCGAGCAGTTGGCTGACGAGCCTGGGACCCCGCACCTGCGCGCCTGAGTGGTACTAAACCTGGCAATATTTGGCAGCCACCGGCAACCCCAGAACACGGCCTAATCCCTGCTGATGAGGGGTAAATACCCCGAAACACGTGTCCAGGGATGGCGAAGATAGCGAAGATAGCAGAGAATCAAAAGAAGATGCATCGCGGAACACGAACTACACTTACCACAGTCCTTAGGGGCGATCCCGCTGTTGTGTGAGTAGTGTGCGACCCCACCCCCATTGTAATGTTAAAGCTCCCTCGAGCAGTTGGCTGACGAGCCTTGGACCCCGCACCTGCGCGCCTGAGTGGTACTAAACCTGGCAATATTTGGCAGCCACCGGCAACCCCAGAACACGGCCTAATCCCTGCTGATGAGTGGTAAATACCCCAAAACACGTGTCCAGGGATGGCGAAGATAGCGAAGATAGCAGAGAATCAAAAGAAGATGCATCGCGGAACACGAACTACACTTACCACAGTCCTTAGGGGCGATCCCGCTGGTGTGTGAGTAGTGTGCGACCCCACCCCCATTGTAATGTTAAAGCTCCCTCGAGCAGTTGGCTGACAAGCCTGGGATCCCGCACCTGCGCGCCTGAGTGGTACTAAACCTGGCAATATTTGGCAACCACCGGCAACCCCAGAACACGGCCTAATCCCTGCTGATGAGGGGTAAATACCCCGAAACACATGTCCAGGGATGGCGAAGAAAGCAAAGATAGCAGAGAATCAAAAGAAGATGCATCGCGGAACACGAACTACACTTACCACAGTCCTTAGGGGCGATCCCGCTGGTGTGTGAGTAGTGAGCGACCCCACCCCCATTGTAATGTTAAAGCTCCCTCGAGCAGTTGGCTGACGAGCCTGGGACCCCGCACCTGCGCGCCTGAGTGGTACTAAACCTGGCAATATTTGGCAGCCACCGGCAACCCCAGAACACGGCCTAATCCCTGCTGATGAGGGGTAAATACCCCGAAACACGTGTCCAGGGATGGCGAAGATAGCGAAGATAGCAGAGAATCAAAAGAAGATGCATCGCGGAACACGAACTACACTTACCACAGTCCTTAGGGGCGATCCCGCGGGTGTGTGAGTAGTGTGCGACCCCACCCCCATTGTAATGTTAAAGCTCCCTCGAGCAGTTGGCTGACGAGCCTGGGACCCCGCACCTGCGCGCCTGAGTGGTACTAAACCTGCCAATATTTGGCAGCCACCGGCAACCCCAGAACACGGCCTAATCCCTGCTGATGAGGGGTAAATACCCCGAAACACGTGTCCAGGGATGGCGAAGATAGCGAAGATAGCAGAGAATCAAAAGAAGATGCATCGCGGAACACGAACTACACTTACCACAGTCCTTAGGGGCGATCCCGCGGGTGTGTGAGTAGTGTGCGACCCCACCCCCATTGTAATGTTAAAGCTCCCTCGAGCAGTTGGCTGACGAGCCTGGGACCCCGCACCTGCGCGCCTGAGTGGTACTAAACCTGGCAATATTTGGCAGCCACCGGCAACCCCAGAACACGGCCTAATCCCTGCTGATGAGGGGTAAATACCCCGAAACACGTGTCCAGGGATGGCGAAGATAGCGAAGATAGCAGAGAATCAAAAGAAGATGCATCGCGGAACACGAACTACACTTACCACAGTCCTTAGGGGCGATCCCGCTGTTGTGTGAGTAGTGTGCGACCCCACCCCCATTGTAATGTTAAAGCTCCCTCGAGCAGTTGGCTGACGAGCCTGGGACCCCGCACCTGCGCGCCTGAGTGGTATTAAACCTGGCAATATTTGGCAGCCACCGGCAACCCCAGAACACGGCCTAATCCCTGCTGATGAGTGGTAAATACCCCAAAACACGTGTCCAGGGATGGGGAAGATAGCGAAGATAGCAGAGAATCAAAAGAAGATGCATCGCGGAACACGAACTACACTTACCACAGTCCTTAGGGCCGATCCCGCTGGTGTGTGAGTAGTGTGCGAGCCCACCCCCATTGTAATGTTAAAGCTCCCTCGAGCAGTTGGCTGACGAGCCTGGGACCCCGCACCTGCGCGCCTGAGTGGTACTAAACCTGGCAATATTTGGCAGCCACCGGCAACCCCAGAACACGGCCTAATCCCTGCTGATGAGTGGTAAATACCCCGAAACACGTGTCCAGGGATGTCGAAGATAGCGAAGATAGCAGAGAATCAAAAGAAGATGCATCGCGGAACACGAACTACACTTACCACAGTCCTTAGGGGTGATCCCGCTGGTGTGTGAGTAGTGTGCGACCCCACCCCCATTGTAATGTTAAAGCTCCCTCGAGCAGTTGGCTGACGAGCCTGGGACCCCGCACCTGAGCGCCTGAGTGGTACTAAACCTGGCAATATTTGGCAGCCACCGGCAACCCCAGAACACGGCCTAATCCCTGCTGATGAGGGGGTAAATACCCCGAAACACGTGTCCAGGGATGGCGAAGATAGCGAAGATAGCAGAGAATCAAAAGAAGATGCATCGCGGAACACGAACTACACTTACCACAGTCCTTAGGGGCGATCCCGGTGGTGTGTGAGCAGTGTGCGACCCCACCCCCATTGTAATGTTAAAGCTCCCTCGAGCAGTTGGCTGACGAGCCTGGAACCCCGCACCTGCGCGCCTGAGTGGTACTAAACCTGGCAATATTTGGCTGCCACCGGCAACCCCAGAACACGGCCTAATCCCTGCTGATGAGGGGTAAATACCCCGAAACACGCGTCCAGGGATGGCGAAGATAGCGAAGATAGCAGAGAATCAAAAGAAGATGCATCGCGGAACACGAACTACACTTACTACAGTCCTTAGGGGCGATCCCGCTGGTGTGTGAGTAGTATGCGACCCCACCCCCATTGTAATGTTAAAGCTCCCTCGAGCAGTTGGCTGACGAGCCTGGGGCCCCGCACCTGCGGGCCTGAGTGGTACTAAACCTGGCAATATTTGGCAGCCACCGGTAACCCCAGAACACGGCCTAATCCCTGCTGATGAGGGGTAAATATCCCAAAACACGTGTCCAGGGATGGCGAAGATAGCGAAGATAGCAGAGAATTAAAAGAAGATGCATCGCGGAACACGAAGTACACTTACCACAGTCCTTAGGGGCGATCCCGCTGGTGTGTGAGTAGTGTGCGACCCCACCCCCATTGTAATGGTAAAGCTCCCTCGAGCCGTTGGCTGACGAGCCTGGGACCCCGCACCTGCGCGCTTGAGTGGTACTAAACCTGGCAATATTTGGCAGCCACCGGCAACCCCAGAACACGGCCTAATCCCTGCTGATGAGGGGTATATACCCAGAAACACGTGTCCTGTGATGGCGAAGATAGCGAAGATAGCAGAGAATCAAAAGAAGATGCATCGCGGAACACGAACTACACTTACCACAGTCCTTAGGGGCGATCCCGCTGGTGTGTGAGTAGTGTGCGACCCCACCCCCATTGTAATGTTAAAGCTCCCTCGAGCAGTTGGCTGACGAGCCTGGGACCCCGCACCTGCGCGCCTGAGTGGTACTAAACCTGGCAATATTTGGCAGCCACCGGCAACCCCAGAACACGGCCTAATCCCTGCTGATGAGGGGGTAAATACCCCGAAACACGTGTCCAGGGATGGCGAAGATAGCGAAGATAGCAGAGAATCAAAAGAAGATGCATCGCGGAACACGAACTACTCTTACCACAGTCCTTAGGGGCGATCCCGGTGGTGTGTGAGTAGTGTGCGACCCCACCCCCATTGTAATGGTAAAGCTCCCTTGAGCAGTTGGCTGACGAGCCTGGGACCCCGCACCTGCGCGCCTGAGTGGTACTAAACCTGGCAATATTTGGCAGCCACCGGCAACCCCAGAACACGGCCTAATCCCTGCTGATGAGGGGTAAATACCCCGAAACACGTGTCCAGGGATGGCAAAGATAGCGAAGATAGCAGAGAATCAAAAGAAGATGCATCGCGGAACACGAACTACACTTACCACAGTCCTTAGGGGCGATCCCGCTGGTGTGTGAGTAGTGTGCGACCCCACCCCCATTGTAATTTTAAAGCTCCCTCGAGCAGTTGGCTGACAAGCCTGGGACCCCGCACCTGCGCGCCTGAGTGGTACTAAACCTGGCAATATTTGGCAGCCACCGGCAACCCCAGAACACGGCCTAATCCCTGCTGATGAGGGGTAAATACCCCGAAACACGTGTCCAGGGATGGCGAAGATAGCGAAGATAGCAGAGAATCAAAAGAAGATGCATCGCGGAACACGAACTACACTTACCACAGTCCTTATGGGCGATCCCGCTGGTGTGTGAGTAGTGTGCGACCCCACCCCCAATGTAATGTTAAAGCTCCCTCGAGCAGTTGGCTGACGAGCCTGGGACCCCGCACCTGCGCGCCTGAGTGGTACTAAACCTGGCAATATTTGGCAGCCACCGGCAACCTCAGAACACGGCCTAATCCCTGCTGATGAGGGGTAAATACCCCGAAACACGTGTCCAGGGATTGCGAAGATAGCGAAGATAGCAGAGAATCAAAAGAAGATGCATCGCGGAACACGAACTACACCTACCACAGTCCTTAGGGGCGATCCCGCTGGTGTGTGAGTAGTGTGCGACCCCACCCCCATTGTAATGTTAAAGCTCCCTCGAGCAGTTGGCTGACGAGCCTGGGACCCCGCACCTGCGTGCCTGAGTGGTACTAAACCTGGCAATATTTGGCAGCCACCGGCAACCCCAGAACATGGCCTAATCCCTGCTGATGAGGTGTAAATACCCCGAAACACGTGTCCAGGGATGGCGAAGATAGCGAAGATAGCAGAGAATCAAAAGAAGATGCATCGCGGAACACGAACTACACTTACCACAGTCCTTAGGGGCGATCCCGCTGGTGTGTGAGTAGTGAGCGACCCCACCCCCATTGTAATGTTAAAGCTCCCTCGAGCAGTTGGCTGACGAGCCTGGGACCCCGCACCTGCGCGCCTGAGTGGTACTAAACCTGGCAATATTTGGCAGCCACCGGCAACCCCAGAACACGGCCTAATCCCTGCTGATGAGGGGTAAATACCCCGAAACACGTGTCCAGGGATGGCGAAGATAGCGAAGATAGCAGAGAATCAATAGAAGATGCATCGCGGAACACGAACTACACTTACCACAGTCCTTAGGGGCGATCCCACTGGTGTGTGAGTAGTGTGCGACCCCACCCCCAATGTAATGTTAAAGCTCCCTCGAGCAGTTGGCTGACGAGCCTGGGACCCCGCACCTGCGCGCCTGAGTGGTACTAAACCTGGCAATATTTGGCAGCCACCGGCAACCTCAGAACACGGCCTAATCCCTGCTGATGAGGGGTAAATACCCCGAAACACGTGTCCAGGGATGGCGAAGATAGCGAAGATAGCAGAGAATCAAAAGAAGATGCATCGCGGAACACGAACTACACTTACCACAGTCCTTAGGGGCGATCCCGCTGTTGTGTGAGTAGTGTGCGACCCCACCCCCATTGTAATGTTAAAGCTCCCTTGAGCAGTTGGCTGACGAGCCTGGGACCCCGCACCTGCGCGCCTGAGTGGTACTAAACCTGGCAATATTTGGCAGCCACCGGCAACCCCAGAACACGGCCTAATCCCTGCTGATGAGTGGTAAATACCCCAAAACACGTGTCCAGGGATGGCGAAGATAGCGAAGATAGCAGAGAATCAAAAGAAGATGCATCGCGGAACACGAACTACACTTACCACAGTCCTTAGGGCCGATCCCGCTGGTGTGTGAGTAGTGTGCGAGCCCACCCCCATTGTAATGTTAAAGCTCCCTCGAGCAGTTGGCTGACGAGCCTGGGACCCCGCACCTGCGCGCCTGAGTGGTACTAAACCTGGCAATATTTGGCAGCCACCGGCAACCCCAGAACACGGCCTAATCCCTGCTGATGAGTGGTAAATACCCGAAACACGTGTACAGGGATATCGAAGATAGCGAAGATAGCAGAGAATCAAAAGAAGATGCATCGCGGCACACGAACTACACTTACCACAGTCCTTAGGGGTGATCCCGCTGGTGTGTGAGTAGTGTGCGACCCCACCCCCATTGTAATGTTAAAGCTCCCTCGAGCAGTTGGCTGACGAGCCTGGGACCCCGCACCTGCGCGCCTGAGTGGTACTAAACCTGGCAATATTTGGCAGCCACCGGCAACCCCAGAACACGGCCTAATCTCTGCTGATGAGGGGGTAAATACCCCGAAACACGTGTCCAGGGATGGCGAAGATAGCGAAGATAGCAGAGAATCAAAAGAAGATGCATCGCGGAACACGAACTACACTTACCACAGTCCTTAGGGGCGCTCCCGGTGGTGTGTGAGTAGTGTGCGACCCCACCCCCATTGTAATGTTAAAGCTCCCTCGAGCAGTTGGCTGACGAGCCTGGAACCCCGCACCTGCGCGCCTGAGTGGTACTAAACCTGGCAATATTTGGCTGCCACCGGCAACCCCAGAACACGGCCTAATCCCTGCTGATGAGGGGTAAATACCCCGAAACACGCGTCCAGGGATGGCGAAGATAGCGAAGATAGCAGAGAATCAAAAGAAGATGCATCGCGGAACACGAAGTACACTTACCACAGTCCTTAGGGGCGATCCCGCTGGTGTGTGAGTAGTGTGCGACCCCACCCCCATTGTAATGGTAAAGCTCCCTCGAGCCGTTGGCTGACGAGCCTGGGACCCCGCACCTGCGCGCTTGAGTGGTACTAAACCTGGCAATATTTGGCAGCCACCGGCAACCCCAGGACACGGCCTAATCCCTGCTTATGAGGGGTATATACCCAGAAACACGTCTCCTGTGATGGCGAAGATAGCGAAGATAGAAGAGAATCAAAAGAAGATGCATCGCGGAACACGAACTACACTTACCACAGTCCTTAGGGGCGATCCCGCTGGTGTGTGAGTAGTGTGCGACCCCACCCCCATTGTAATGTTAAAGCTCCCTCGAGCAGTTGGCTGACGAGCCTGGGACCCCGCACCTGCGCGCCTGAGTGGTACTAAACCTGGCAATATTTGGCAGCCACCGGCAACCCCAGAACACGGCCTAATCCCTGCTGATGAGGGGTAAATACCCCGAAACACGTGTCCAGGGATGGCGAAGATAGCGAAGATAGCAGAGAATCAAAAGAAGATGCATCGCGGAACACGAACTACACTTACCACAGTCCTTAGGGGCGATCCCGCGGGTGTGTGAGTAGTGTGCGACCCCACCCCCATTGTAATGTTAAAGCTCCCTCGAGCAGTTGGCTGACGAGCCTGGGACCCCGCACCTGCGCGCCTGAGTGGTACTAAACCTGCCAATATTTGGCAGCCACCGGCAACCCCAGAACACGGCCTAATCCCTGCTGATGAGGGGTAAATACCCCGAAACACGTGTCCAGGGATGGCGAAGATAGCGAAGATAGCAGAGAATCAAAAGAAGATGCATCGCGGAACACGAACTACACTTACCACAGTCCTTAGGGGCGATCCCGCGGGTGTGTGAGTAGTGTGCGACCCCACCCCCATTGTAATGTTAAAGCTCCCTCGAGCAGTTGGCTGACGAGCCTGGGACCCCGCACCTGCGCGCCTGAGTGGTACTAAACCTGCCAATATTTGGCAGCCACCGGCAACCCCAGAACACGGCCTAATCCCTGCTGATGAGGGGTAAATACCGCGAAACACATGTCCAGGGATGGCGAAGATAGCGAAGATAGCAGAGAATCAAAAGAAGATGCATCGCGGAACACGAACTACACTTACCACAGTCCTTAGGGGCGATCCCGCTGGTGTGTGAGTAGTGTGCGACCCCACCCCCATTGTAATGTTAAAGCTCCCTCGAGCAGTTGGCTGAAGAGCCTGGGACCCCGCACCTGCGCGCCTGAGTGGTACTAAACCTGGCAATATTTGGCAGCCACCGGCAACCCCAGAACACGGCCTAATCCCTGCTGATGAGGGGGTAAATACCCCGAAACACGTGTCCAGGGATGGCGAAGATTGCGAAGATAGCAGAGAATCAAAAGAAGATGCATCGCGGAACACGAACTACACTTACCATAGTCCTTAGGGACGATCCCGGTGGTGTGTGAGTAGTGTGCGACCCCACCCCCATTGTAATGGTAAAGCTCCCTCGAGCAGTTGGCTGACGAGCCTGGGACCCCGCACCTGCGCGCCTGAGTGGTACTAAACCTGGCAATATTTGGCAGCCACCGGCAACCCCAGAACACGGCCTAATCCCTGCTGATGAGGGGTAAATACCCCGAAACACGTGTCCAGGGATGGCGAAGATAGCGAAGATAGCAGAGAATCAAAAGAAGATGCATCGCGGAACACGAACTACACTTACAACAGTCCTTAGGGGCGATCCCGCTGGTGTGTGAGTAGTGTGCGACCCCACCCCCATCACAATATTCTCCACCTTGCATTACCTACACCCAGACTTACACGCGGCAGTGGTGTTTTTGGACGCCACGAAGGCCTTCGACACCCTTGAATGGCTGTACGTGTTTGCCATATTGGGACGAATGGGCTTTAGCCCGCTTCTCATTCGCAGGATTCGGCTGTTGTATATCGCACCCAGCGCCCGCATACGTGTAAACGACTTGGTCTCAGACCCCTTCCCTATTTCGCGAGGTACGAGGCAGGGATGCCCCCTCCCCCGCTGCTATTTGCAATAGCAATGGAGCCGGTGGCGGCTCAAATTCGACAACACCACATGGCGCGGGGCATAGGATTCAGCTCCAGGAACCTTTTGATATCATTATACGCAGACAACGTGACCCTCTACCTTATTGACCCGGAGGTAAATCTGGACCCAGTGTTGCGTGAATTTATACGATTTGGGGGCCTGACCGGGATTTCCATCAATTGGTCGAAGTCGATAATTTTTTCCCTAATGGACGGCACCCATCAGGTATCTTGTGAATATCCCCTGAAATGGGAGGCAGAGGAGGTAAAATACCTGGGTATATGGATCAGTAGGGATCTTCAAGAAATTTGGAATTTGAACTATTGGAGAGCTGTCACGTGGTTGGAGGAGAAGGTAAAGTTATCGATTCTGTTGCCTCTGTCGCTTACTGAGAGGATTGCTTTGGCTAAAATGGTCATATTACCCAAGTTCCTATATTTATTTGCCAACATTCCGATCTCGCTTACATCGCACCTCGTCACATTGCATTACCGCTGAAACAGGGGTGTCTTGGTGCCCCAGACATACACCTCTATGCGCTCTGTGCTCAAGCCCAATTTTTACATTTCTGGGTTCACCCGACCCCCTTTCAACCCCATGTAGCGGTTATACAAGATGCTGTTGTGCCAGTCCCGCTGAAGGTGGCCATTTGTGTGAAGGCGAGACGCCCTAGAGGGGATGTAGATTCTGCTGAGACATTGCGTTGGGTGAGGGAGGAGTTGCGTAAAAGAGCGGGAGTCCCGCTGCTGTATGCCCCTTCATTATCACTGGCGCAAAACCCATTGCTACCGTGTATTGCAGGTGGGATTAGTGAACCCCTGGAGCAGAAGCTACACCTTCATACATTTGCTGATCTGTTCCCCGATAACAAGTTTATGCCCCCACTGGTGGCTGATGAAGGACAGACTGTGCCATTCTCAGAGCTGTTTTTATACCACAGACTAAAGACGGCTTGCCGAGCGCTCAGCACAGATTTCCCATTGGCGCCCCCGACCTTCCCCGCGCTAGAAACTTTGATAAGCACCCTGTCCCCTCAGAGATTAGTCACTGGATTATATAGGCAAATGCAAAACACAGCTCCAGTAGTCAAGCATAAATCCCTGCAACCATGGAATGATGATCTTCCTTCTCCACTAACCAAAGAACAATGGGAATTTTGCTGCGGGCAACTCACGGAACTCTCACCTAATTATAGATTACGCTTAATACATTTCGAATACTTACACAGATTTTATAGGACACTGATCAGTCTACACAGAATGGGACTTAGGGAGGAGGAAAGATGCTGGAGATGCGGGTACTCTCACGCATCGTTCTTACACATAGCATGGTCCTGCCCTGTGCTCGAGGACTATTGGTCTAAGATTTTTACCTCGGTGAATCAGATTGTAGGGCGGTCGGACACCCCATCCCCTGAAATTGGTATATTAGGTTTTGTTAAGGATACTCCGCCCTAGTCTAGAAAACTGCATGCGCTACTCTTCCTTTTCGCTAAAAGGCAGGAGGCAATACACTGGGGCAGACGACAGGCGCCATCAATAAAAGACTGGTTTACAGATGTCACTTATGGACACACACAGTTGTAAACATTTTGGGAACTCATGCCACCAACTTCCCGACCTCGCGACATCTGGGAGCCATTCATGCAATGGGTGCAGAGATAACAAACTGAGGATGGGGCCGGCGATGCTGCGACTGTGTGACTATTGAGATAGAGAAAATAGTTTGGTGATACTTAAGAGTGGCGGAATGTGCAGTTACTGCTATGACTCTGATGTGAAATGGAGAACATGGGATAGATATATGTAAGTTTGCGTGCCGTTGTATTACCTTCTCAAGGGTGTTTGCGCTACTGAAATTGTGTATAAATATATTGCCACTGTGAGCCCCTCGAATCTGAACTGCTCTCTAATGTGTGTATCTTTATTGCTATGATGACATGAACACATGTTGAATTCTTGTACTATTATGTGACGCGAGTTTTGCACCATGACTCATGACAGATGTGACAAAGCACTGGCTTGTTGAGTTGTTAATATGCTCAGTATTTGAACAAAAAGCTCATAAAAAAAAAATCAAAGCGCCAAAATGAAGTGGGAGATCAGTATTTAAAAGCGCATGCGCCTTGGTGCGGGTGTTAGCTACTTGAAGGACAAATGTTTCATGGGAAGAAGTACGGGCGATTTCTTTCTGGGACAATAGAGCCCTTATTCTACTCATCTTGTTGAACTCTGTTTTCAAGGTCGGAATGGAAGGCCAGATGGACACATCGAGTCTCCCATGCGGGGGTGGAAAAAGCACATTTTTACAGCATAGTACACGTTGGGAACCGGTCACAATGTACCGAATCCCTGCCAACATACCGCAGCTATTTTCCTTATTTAAAAGCAAATAGCTACCAATAGCTAGCAGCGTGAAAGTTGGTGTTATAGCCGCACTAGA
Source organism: Lissotriton helveticus (assembly GCF_964261635.1). NCBI lineage: Eukaryota > Metazoa > Chordata > Amphibia > Caudata > Salamandridae > Lissotriton > Lissotriton helveticus. Next base: position 911,802,421 of record NC_136071.1, on the reverse strand, counting down.
TTTCCCTTTAGAATGCAGACTAAATTTGGGGCTTGCGTGTTACATGAGCCATGCAATTGTAAGTTCTTGCAAACCAGTGAGTGATCAGGTGTAGAAGTGCACTCCTCGCCCTTTAAATATACTTCTTTACCCTCTCTCAGGCATCTATATATGAATGGCAGAGACCAAACTTCATGGAGATAGGCGCTTCCCAATGATTCATATCTACCTATGGCATAGTGTTTCATACACAAACTGAATTTAAACAAGGGGAAGGGCAGTGTGATTAACCCATGAATGAGCCATACAGCAGAATTGAATTCAGCAACAGAAAATGGTAAAGGGGCTAATTTTTCAATATGTAGAAGAGAATATATGTTGCATCTTTCATGGACATAAACAGTTGTTTTTCCATCAAATTAAATGGTAAAAACAGAGATGAGGTATTCATGTAGTCCCAAGACACTTTCCCAGACTTTAAAATTTGTAGAGTCCACGCAAATTGCATTATGGAACGTGATTGATTTTGACCATGGTACAATACAGACAATTCATTCTGTACAATATTCACAACAGATGAAACAATGTTATCTAAAGTGTAAATTCTGGAAGACAAAGTATTAATGCTATTGTCGATGACAGCAAACACTTTTTCTAAATTAGCTTGATCAATTGCTCTTAATCTAGAAGCAGTTTCAATTTGGGACAATTTCCAAACTTTGTTGTAACTAGAATGTACCCATCTCTTGGACCTGCTTTCACAGGGCCTTTAACAAAATCATTCAATTCAACATCGTCAGTCAGTCAGGACAAATTAAGTTTAACTGGCGCTAAAGTGGAATGTTTAAGCCAGTTCTGACATAGTTTGCCCATTGAACAGGTATTAACAGAATGCACATTTTCAAAACAGGGGTCCACCTTAACCAGTGTATAGCCTGAGGCTAGACCCAGAAAATGATGTTGGCATGAATCTGAACTTTTTTGCCATAATAACCAAACTTGGAGATCCAAGCTGAAAATAAATAAGGAGGAATTTTTTATCAGGACCTGCAATTCATCAAGGGACCAATCGGTGTGTTTGTACCATGTTTGGTATTCACCCAGATCTGAAATGGAAGGGGCGTTTAATTTTTTAGATGTAGCCAATCCAAAGCAAGTAGTTTGTGAAATCGTAGAGTTTAGAAACAACATGTGGTTTGGGATGAGACATGCACGATGCAAAGCCTCAATGCCTTGCACTTGTCAGCTTTTCGAACCCCAAACAGATTTAAGATCAATAGTATCTTTCCATAGCTCATAGCCCCCTATAGCTAATTTATCGATAAAGGACTTCGAATACAGTAATTTATTGTGGGTGAGTCTAACTTTGGAAGTGGACTTTGCAGTCATTTTAAAATAAGAGGCTTCTGGATTGGATTGATTAAAATCAGTAAGATATGCACATTTTTTCAAGAGAGTTTTCGAGCTGCCTTCAATGGGAGCAGGACAATGTTCCCATTGTGTATAATTAACCACATTTCTAAATGTGTTTGCTTTATGCAGGTAATGATTGCCATAGTGCTGGTAACAAAATAGGTCTGCATAATTAGCAGAGTCTAAGTACAAATCTTCAGCATCAAAAGCAGTATAATATTTCAAATCCGAAAAAAGAGCCTCTACGGCTTGGACATCCTAATCATCAGAGCATATGTTTTGTTTCACAACATCCCCCATAGAAACTGAAAGTACATTGGGGACAATATTAACCTCTGTTGGGCCATGAATTTGAAATTTTACAGCATCCCATACAATCCCGTCTAACACAGACCAGGCAGTGATATTGACAAAAGGCTGGTCCCTCTTCATGATGAGTGATGAGGAGTGGGGTGCCAAAGTTCCATCAATTAACCTATTTGTAGATCTTTCTTTAACATAATGTCCATTTACTAGATGAAGAAATACAACTACAAATCCAAGTGACATAAATAAAAAAAATTGAGAAAAGCACCAGCCAAATGTACGTCCAAGGGGGTATCAAAAGATGTGTTTTAAACCACATAGCAAGAATAGAAATTTTCGATGGGGAACTCGATGTTGTAGAGTTAGTGTCAAATGAAAAACGTGACTGTTCAACTGCCCTTGTTTGCACGCCAGGCAACGACACATCTGTGGGATAGATATACTCAGTATCTTCATGAGGATCACCAGCCAGTGGATTCAATAATGGATTAGTAACTGTGTGCATCCCGATGGCAATGTCAGGCCTGTTGGTATTTGCTGAGGCCAAAACAGAATTTCTCAGCATTGCTGGACAAGAGACCGTTGGAGTCATACTAAGAAGAATCGGCCACTCGTAATTTGACATTGTTAATGGACATGTACCTGTTATCCTTGCGACTGGGAAGTGGAGGTAAAATGACTGTCCTTGTACCCTGCACGCCAAGCACTAGAACTGGTGCACGATAAGAGGGGCCAAACTCCTTCTTGTTCTCCACCTTCTCACGGACCAGGTCACCGACTCGGGGAGCCAGCCAACTACCAGAATCTGTAGTGCAGCATCAGTTGTGGAGGGCAAGTGTTCCTTTGCAAGACTATCTCGGATCTCTTGTAGGTTCTGTAACACAGCAAAAGGATCATCAGCGTCAAAGGGTGCGGCAGACGCCGCTATGTCTAGACCCTCAAGGTCCGGTACAAACACTTTTATGCCAAACAGCATCTTGGATGGAGTCTTCCCACCCAAAGACCTTCTAGGGAGGTTATTAAGTGCACGTTGAACCGAATACAGATGGGCCAACCAGTTTCTGCCAGTACCTAAAACCCTAGCCGTCAACGATCGCTTTAACTCATGGTTCATTCGCTCCACAACCGAATTGCCCTCAGGCCTGTATGGAGATGAAAATTTGACCTGCATTTGATCTGCAATCAAAGACCTCATGGCTTTCTTGTATGCCCTAGAGGCGAACGCTGGACCCTGATCAGAATGGAGGGTGCCACATGCAAAAATTCACACAAAGACTCGCAAATCCCTGATGACAGTTCGAGCATCAGTGCTGCGTTGTGGCCAGACCTATAAAAGGCATGTGCACGAAGCCACTGCAACTAAGATGAACTTATACACAGTACCAGAAGAGAAAGGACCGCAGTGATCTAAATAAACACACCGAAGTGGTTTATTAGATATGTACAGCTGTGTTTGTGTGTGGTGGAAGCGGAGCAGTCGAAGGTTTAATCTGCAGGCAAATGTCACAAGTAAGGACATATTCACGAGTCTGTACAATCCGCGCCACCAGTAACGTTGCTTTAAGATAGATACAGTTACTGAGACACCGGCATGAGCCGAGGCCATGCCCTTGTGAGCGGCTGTTATCAAGGAGAGCCTGCAGTCCGTGTTGGGAATCAATCTGTCACCAATGTCGTTAATTCTCACATAGGGAACTTTATCAGGACTTAAATGATAAGAGTATTTTGAAGGGAAACCTCTAGGGTAATTACCTCCCTTCTCTGTTGCAGCAATGTCATCATCAATCTTACTTTTGGAACGTGTAACTGCTGCTACTACATAAGTTGCCACTGCTGGCTTTGCTGCCTCGTCAGTCTGTACTCCTACGCGCTGGTGACCAAGAGTATGAATTACATTCACGAGAGGCAGACGTTCTTTAAGTTCTGCGACTCAAACCCAAAGCATTTTGTGCTTGATTGTGCTAACTTTGGAATCCGATATTCATTCTGAGTCCAAAAGAATAAATTGTCATTGAAAAACTGAACCCAGTAGTAACAGTCACTTACAATAAGAGAAGTCACACGAGGATCAGCAAACTCTAGTGCAAGCACCAGAGCACATAGCTCTGCCAACTGGGCGATAAAGTCCCCTAAGGTCTGTGTGTGCACGACATCGGACTTGAATTCACCATTCACCATGGTACCCACAACTATTGCGCAGGCCTCTGAAAAAGCATGCTTAGATTCCATTGCTCATTGCGCCGAACCATCAGTGTAAATGATACAATGGTAATCCTCAAGCGGGCACAAGGACAAAGGAGCAGGATGAACAAATTCATACTGTAAGTACTCCTGAGTTTGCAATGAGGGGTCAACGATAAACGTGATATCCGGAGACGTTAAGGATGTTGCCCATTATATCCACCGTGTATGCAAAGGTTTTGAATTTGGTACACTGGCTTTCGTCACTGCTTCCATGGCAGGATACGGTGTAACAACCAACATGCGTTTCCCCTGCGACAGCGCTCTCTCTTTTAGAATCACCATCTGCACTGCAGTCAAAACTTTTTCTACAGTACAAAATCGCATTTTAGCCGAAGTGTACAAGTGTGACTTGTAAGCAATAGGGACTGTGTCTCCTTTATTAAACGTCAAGTACGTGAAACCCTCCGCACCTGGCACAATTCTTATTACCAGGTTTGTGTGGTTATCACATGTCAGTAAGTGTTTAGATTCAAGAAGATCAGACTGAAATGATTGCAGTATAGCTGAATGTTCTGGCAGCCAGCAAGACTTGGTAGAAGTAGGTTGCATCAAGGCATATAGCGGCTTTATACACTGGGCATAATCAGGAATGTAAGTACGCCCGATATTCGAAAACCCCAGTAAAGATTGTAGTTTTTTCAGAGTTGTTGGAGAGCGCAACAGTGCGCACTTCTCCAGAAAGCGAGGTGCTAAACCTCGACCTTCATTGTTGGGCTCATAGCCCAGAACAACACTGTGTACTCTGCAATGTGTGATTTTGCAAAGTTAAATTTATAACTGAAGTCCGCAAACATGACAATGATGCGGTCAACGTGACACAGATGCGGCCATAATATGTCATCTGTGAGATAAATACCATCAACATAGAGTACGCATCAGGGTCGATGCTCTCTAACAGAGAGACTACACGTGCGGCAAAGACGCCTGGACTGTTTTTATAGCCCATGGCTAATCTTTTGAACTGGTTTTGTTTGCCGCCCGAAGTAAAAACTTTCCATTGACTACTAATCAAGGACAGGTTATGGCTAAAAAAGCCATTGGATATGTCAAGTGTGGTCTTAAACCTTTTTCTCACGAGACTATCAACTAGAGCAGAACTGTGAGTATTCTGTACCACGCAGGTCCGACAGTGAGAGTTCAAATGCTGGTAATCAAATACTAGGCGGTACGACCCATCAGGTTTGGTTACAGTGAAAAGAGGATTATTCATGGGTGACACACATGTTTCAATCACACCGTGATATTCCAATTGTTCAAGGATTTCTGCAACAGGAGCTTTCGCTTCTCGACGCATGAGATATTGGGTTTGAGGTTGTGGCATAGACCATAATGGAATCTCATGTCTGGGCGATAGTTTGTCCCATCCACATTGAGTACGGTACAAAGCTGGTGCAAGCACCTGAGCCCACTCTTCTGCAAAATTCTGCACCTGCTCCTTCGGCACAGTGTGTGCAAAACTAGGGAGGATCACCTCCTCCCCTCTCGGAGCGGCCAAAACGAAAGGTGGGGGCTAGTCCGCCTCTGCTAACAAAATGTCATATGTAGAGGTCAGATTTTTAAAAAAAATCCCTTTAATTTTACGTTGTATGTCACCTTCAATTAAAAGGACTATTTCATGTAGTCTGTCAGCTGTCTCTACGGTGATGAACATTTCAGTTGCTGGCACCTTCAGATACAGACGCAGTGCTTGCCACACTACTGTAACCTCCGCTGCGCTGTCGAGCAGTGTTAGCGCCCATGTCTGGTTCCGAAGCTGTGTTCTCACTATCCGTGGCACACCTTGCGGTTAAAGCAGCAAATGTATTTTTCTGAAACAGAGGACGTTGAATGTCGTCCTGCTTGCCTTTACCTTCTGTCTGGCGGGGCTGCTTATGTCCTTGTGGAGTACCCCGGCCTCTGCCGCGTTCTCCTCCACCGGCTTGTGACACCGCGGCCCTTGTTTCTTCTGCTGTTTCCCCTGTTTTTCTGTTTTCCAATTTTGTTTAGGAAAAACTGGACGGTCGTCCTTTTTAGACTTAGCCGTCTGAGTTTGCAGTTGAGCTGCTGCTTTAGCAAAAGGCTTAACACCCAAACTATTGCGGCCAATGGTCTTATAAGCCTCCGCAATTATTTTCAGCAACTGCCTGGGTTTATCGGCTTCGGGGGCAGCATGCAAAGCATTTGACACCTGGAAGTTAACCGCATCTCCCTTGACATTAGCAAGGATGAGATCGGAAACTACGTCAAACACTCCGACAAACCTCATTCCCAACTCGACAGCCACCTCCGGACCGTGTTGATCCTGAACACGCTTGATCACGGAGGGCAGTACAGTCATAGATGGTGTGCCGAAGTACTTTGCATAGACTGCTGCAAATACTTTACCCCCGTTTTCACAATCGGTTGCTTCAGGCACTAAGTCTTTCTGCAAACTAATGGTCAGAATCCTGTGTTTTTCAACAGGAGTCGTATTGGGAAATACTGCTTTCAGTTGGTCAAATTTCTCGGCAAGCCAAAAAGGCATTTTGTCCTTATCTTGGGGGTGCTTGCCCATAACCAAATTAACCATGATGGGACTAATTTTTATCCTGGCCGGTCCAACTGGTTGTGCCGCAGCTCCAGGTGCCCCCACCTGGATGTCACGGAAGGCGTATTGCACTAAAGCCCGATGTACCCCGACTATGGAGGCGTAGAGTAATCGTAACTCAGCTATAGTGACTGCTTGATAACGTGGGTGTGGTGTGAACCTGGCCAAGACTGGCCAAGTGGCTCTAGGAATAGACAAAGGACCTAACAGAACCGGTGGTACGGAGTGGGGAAGGGCGCCATTAAACCAAACTTGATGCTGGCAAGTAGACATCAGAATCTCCTATGTCCTATATGGTGCATAGGCCGCAGGCACCACCGAGTGAGTGTACTTATGGAATGTACCATCATCTGCAACCGCAGCAGGAAACGTAACCCAAGAGTAGAAACGCTCAAATGGGTATACTGCATCAGCACTAACCACATAGAGCACCGCCATACAATCAGCGGTTACCCCATACTGCGTCAAATTATTCCTTAGAGGTACTCGACTATGCTGAGCTATGTCAACATCACCCATAAGGACACAGAATGGAAAACCAATCTATAAGAACTGTGGCACAAATGGGAAATAATTCAAAGTATGAACCTTTTTAATATATCAAGCTTAAATGAACCTATAAGTTATCTATATAGGCAGGTTAATCCGTCACTACTGTCAACCGGAAACAGGAGTTAGGGTGTTGTGGACTAATATAAGCATTACTCATGTGTCTCAAATATAGGACAAAACGTTAGGTGCGCCATGTTGCATGGATTCTGCTCATGTACAGAACTATGCACAGGAAACCAGGACCTCAGTGAATTGTGGTGTACCAAAAAAACTCACCTCAGTACCCAGAACCCCTAACCGACTAGCATCAGTGTCTCATTAGCTCTCCGTCCTATTGCGAAGCTACCAATGATTAGACAACCCAGAACATGTGACTTAGGGTTCTGTCAGGAATGGTGGGAATCAAGAACACTCTTTTTTTTTTATTCTCATACCAGTCCACAACGTGAGTAATCAGAGACACTGAAAAGTTTAAAATGTTTATTTTAACGATATGCTCTAAGATGCAGTATTTTGGCTATCATAAGCAGGCATATGATTAGAAATAAACCAATCAGCATTGTTACAATTCCATAAAACACAAAGGGAGAAATCATGTTATAATGATAGTGGAAACAGGTCATATAGCGCCTTGTGACCCACCCTCCCCTGCTAGGAACTAGGTTTTATAATAATAGAAGGTCTCTTAGTCTTGAATGGGGAACCCCATACCTCAAAGATCAGCAGATGTGAATCACATCTCAGGATCAGAAAAGCTCTCTGTCACTGGAAAGGGTTTTTCTCCAAGTGCCCAAATCATGCATGCAGTGCAATATTAAAGGCACTAGAATTTCAGTTGGTTGCAGCTGTGTGTGTGTTGTGTCTAGAGCGTGGGCCGATCAAACTGAATAACAGCATACATTGTTATGGGAACCTTGAAGACTTCTGCATGCAGTGTACAGACTAAGGTCGCAGTGTAAGTCTAGGGATGTGAAAAACAGACCGTTCTCATGCGAGGAAAATGAAGCAGTTTAACTTGCAACAACAGTTACATGCAGTGCTGTATGCAAAAGCTGCAAAGTGGTAAAATGGTGTTTAAACTTCTAATACACTTATGCTAACATAGCAATCTGTGCAAGCAGAGTCCTGTCTTCACTAAACCCCCCATAGGATAACTTTGGGGATTTCTTATTCCATTTAATGAGCTGGTAGCTATGTCATCTTTGATGTCTTTGGAATTGTGTGAAACGCCATATTTAATGGCAAAGTTGGGTTTTAATGGCAACCAGTTTTTAGGACAAAGGTATGCACAATTTTTGCTTGATATACAAGCATTTCAAAACAAATCAACAATAAATCTTCTTTCGCATTATTTTTAATGCATTCTTCCTTAATGTAAAGAAACAATGACAATTCTTCTCATAATTCTCAACGAATACATTGCAAATGAATCTGCTTCAACATCAAAAATTATACAAGCAGCTCAATTAATTCATGCCATTCAGTTTGATCAACGTAGGCCCAATGCATTTATGGACCAGCATCCCTTCATCAGGGGCACATCTGTAAAAAATACAAAAATCATATTTACATGTACTTTCATGGATCGATATCCGTCATAATACCACCAGCCCAAACTTTCTCCCAAAATCTAGTATCATAACCTCCTCCGTGGTGTGCTTAATCTTATGCGCTCTCCTCCTCCACACCAGTATCATGCAAAAAGTCCAAAATTTCCTGTGACCATAGTTAATGGTAAAGGTTTCATACTACAACGGTGTCATCATGATTACTCACTTGGCACAGAAATCTTAATATATGAAATTCTCAAATGCCTTGGCGGTCACGTAATGTGGTTGTTACTGAAAGTAGAAAACCATCTGTTGGCATCTCTAAGTACAACTACACATTTTGTTTGTGTTCATGCACCTGTGCAAAAAGTTACACACGTACCTGTAGGTGACTATAAAACCATATGCTTTCCCTAGGAAGACAATCCAAAACCAAACGTTACAGAAATCCTAAACTTACTACAGAAGATACTCAATGATGCACTTAACATGGAGTGAATCAATGAGAACACTAAGCAATACCTAACGACGCAATTTCCTAATAGACCTCTGGAGCCACTGCACATCCCCAGACCCTGTCACTCCAAAGCCAGACAGTCAATACACATGCTAGCAGAGGCACACTGGATGGCTAAGCAAGACCTTACCTACTTTCTTAAAGGGTATTTTCAAACACAGAATGTAAAAATCACCCATAGTAAAAGAAGCATTTTAACATTCTGAGTTCAGGCATACAAACATTTATTTTCCTACCTTGTTCCCAGAGGTAGTTATGTTTATAGGATGTTATAAGCAAACTCCCCATTCTATATGATGGGAACATGTAGCCTTGCAATAGTGAAAAACGAAATTTGCAGTATTTCACTATCAGGGCATGCCACACACACAAGGGCATGTCCTACCTTTCACATACACTACACCCTGCCCACAGGGGTACCTTGGGCCTGGCTTAGGGGTGATTCACATGTCAGAAAAGGGAAGGGTAGGGCCTGGCAAGTGGGTGCACTTCAACAAATATGGCAGCACATCTGTACTGCCAATCCAATCGCACAGCTTGATAAAGATGCTTCAAATGATTATTTGTCTTCCAAATGTTTTGTTTATTCAAATTACATCAATCTTTATTCGAACTTGTTTGTCACTTTGTTTTTGACTTTGCTGTTCACAACAAGGCTGTTAGGAAATCCATTTTTTTCAAATGGAGCAGTTGTGCTCATCCAAGCCTCTTACTGCCCCACGTGGGCACCTCAATTCACAAGACAGTTCAAGTTGTAACAAATCCCAATGCATTTCCGGCCCAATTCTTTATCCCTTCGTCAGAGGTAACTGTTTAAATGAAAATGAAATTGAACCACCATTAGTCTTCTATTGCCAAACACTTCACTATTTTGTCAAATATACATGCTGAAATAACCCCACTCTGTGGAAACAAGTGATAATGTAAAATTAAATGAAAACTTAAATGAAAAAACACCATAATCTAAATGCATTCAGTGCGCTTCCCTGTTGTTAAGTGTTTTACAGCAAACACCAATCCAAGGACTTATACCTGCCATTCAATCTGCGTTGCCGCGTAAATCCTCAACCACCCAAAATTGCCATGTGAACTCAATCCCTTGTGGCTGTATTTTACCCCTCTGTACACAAAATATATCTTACCCAAATGTTACCCTTTGATAATGCTTTGTTGTGTCCCCCATACCGCTGTCCATACCTGCTCGTGTTCCATTAGACATTCCACTCCGACCTCTCCTTTCCTCGTAGTAACTGCTAACATCACTTACTCCTCCCAAAAATCAACGATTTAAACTTCCCCTCTAGCGTGATTCCTCCAATCACCAGAGTGGGTGCACTTGCCAAGAGGACATGGCAGTACTAGACTGCACATAGGCACTGCAGTGGCAGATCTGAGTTACATTTACAGGCTGCTTATGTGGGTGGCACAATCAGTGCTGCAGGCCCACTAGCAGCATTTGATTTACAGGCCCGGGGCACACACAGTGCATGGTACTAGGGACTGACTAGTAAATCAAATATGCCAATCATGGAAACACCAATCCATAACACAATTTACAGAGAGCATATGCACTTTAGCACTGAATAGCAGTGGTAAAGTGCCCAGTGTCCTAAAACCAACAACAGCAGGTCAGGTAAAAAATAGGAGGAACAAGCAAAAAGTTTGGGGATAACCCTGCAAAAAGGGCCTTTTCCAACAGGATACCATTGATTTTTAGTAGAACTAAAACCCATCTTCCCTCCTCATCATTCTCCTTGAAAACAAGTGAAATGTTTAAACATTTACGCCACAAAGTTGGCACTCCATTTTTATGCAGCACAGAGGGACAAAAATAAAATTAACCTGACCATTGTTTTTTAAGTTTAGTAATATCTGCATTTGTAAGATGCGTTTCTTGAGGTAATGCTATTTGCCATTTTAGTCTAGAGAGGTGAAACAAAAATGTTGGCACTTGGTGGGATGTTTTTAAACCATGCTATTCCTTGTTGTTATTCTAAGCAGCAGTCTGGAAGAAGTCATCCGGTAACAACAAAATAATACATAGGCATCTTAGTTGTGAAAATAATAGTATCCACTTGAAAAACCAGTTGAGGAAGAGAAGACAGATAGGAAAAGGAAACAACAGATAAAGAAGGTGAAGGAGAAAGACTCCCCAAAAATCAAAGTAATCAATACAGGATAAAAATTCCTTGGTTGCAATAATATTGCTAATGAAAATAGAGATCATCATAAGGGATGAAGAGGGAAGGTTACATCTAAAGAAGATGCAAGCAGGCTCGGCTCCGGCGATCAAGAAAGGTTAACACAATGAACTTGAGAGGATAACAATTTAAAATACTTCTAGATAAGAATATGAGGGACATTACAATATAAAACAGTAACTAAGAAGTTAAATACAGAAGGGTAAAAAGCACAACACACGCAAAAAACTTACCATAGTGTATATGGGTGAGGAGGCAGTAGGGGCGATACACAGTGACAATGGGGCAGGGAAAACGAAGACATGTGCAATACTCCATATGAAAGACTGGTACTGAAATACAAAGGGAGAAAAACAAGGATATTAAAAGGGAAATAATCTGAAGGAAACACAATACCTTATAGGAAAAAAAATTGGTTAATCAGGAGAACAAGCAAACATGGCAAACATGGCAGAAATAACAGTTGTGTGTTGGCAGTAGTGCTTATCTCCGTGTACCAATGACGACATTGGCATAAAATGTCCTACAGCTGAAATGGTCCCTTAAAGGTGTAAGATTTCACCTTGTAAATAACTTTGAAGAAAAAAGGGTGAACTAAACCGTATCTAATGTTCATGGACTTTAGTTGCGGGCAAATTTCAAGGAAGCGTTTCCTTCTGGCAGCTGTTGCATTAGAAACATTCTGAGAGAAATGTACCTTCTGGATGGAGAAAGAATGCACATAAAGTCAGTGTGCTGAAGGAAGAGACTAATTATACCCATAGGTCTAAATTGAGGAGCTGTAGCAGATGGTTTAAGGCCAATGCGGTGCGCTCTTTCAATATCTAGGGCCTGATTCTGATGTGGTTTGGAAAGCTTCCCAACCGAACGGGTTTGGGAATGGTTTCCAACTGAATCGGACTGGGAGAGTCCAACCGACCAAGTACCATGCATCCGGATGCTTCCAGATACGATTTGGTTAGACTCCTATTGACTTGAATAGGAGCCTTTGGGCCCGATGTAGGTAATCCTCATTTACCGACTCTAGAATACCGAATTTTACCGATTCGGTATTCTAGATTCGGTAAATGAGATGTAGCTAAAAATTCGGTATTTTTTACCGAATCGGTAGGATCGGTATTTACCGATTCGGTAATTGCCATTGATTCCTATGGGCCTTGAGGCCCATAGGAATCAATGTCAATTACCGAATCGGTAAATACCGATTCGGTAAAAATACCGAATTGTCAAGGGGAACAGGGTGTCACTTTGACACCCTGTTGCACCCCTTATTTTGGCTTGTTTGCCATGTAACACACTTACATGCCCTTAGGGCATGTATGTGTGCCACATGGCATAGGTGTACATGCACAGATGTGCATGTACACAGGTATTCGTTATTTACCACCAAATAGTATTTGGTGGTAAATAACTAATCGGTAAGGGCCTGTGGCACTGTTTAAAGTGCCTCAAAAACATTTGCAGCATAACTATGTTGCAAACACATTCGCACAGCAACAGAAAATCGCGCTACAACTTTTTCAACTGTTAATTCCTTTTATTTTGAAATGTTCATAGGTAATCCAGCTTGACTTGATTAATCAGATTAAAGCAGTCCAAATGTCCATTAAGCTTCACACAAAATGATTGTGCCCATCCAGGCCTCTTATTAAATTGCGTCAGGACATTAAATTCATGAATAGCAGCATTTGACTTATTCCCAATGCATTTTGAGCATTTTTTCTTGCTCTTCGTCAGGGGAAGCTGTTTCAATAAAGTGAAACCTGTGTTAGTTCTCCATTTTTCAACTACGACATACTTATCCAAACCTAACATTATGAACACAACCTGCATTGTCTACCCTTTTAAATGAATAACTAATTCACATACTGATTACCCCACACTCCCCTTCTGCCGAAGTGAAAAAGTTTACTCAACGCGGTAACCTCCCCCTCTCCAACCTCGTTGTTAAACCTGCCAAAATTATACCCGCGCTTCCATAAACTTTACACATCCCCAGTCAATTTAGCGTACCCTAAGTATCTAAAAAACAATATTTGTACTCCCAGTTATCTATCATACCTCATATCTACATTCCCTTACTCTGTGAATCAACTAAAAATCCTGCCCCTTGTCGTCAGCTCAAGGTTACCTGCTTTCAAGTGCCAATCATGTCTGTTGAGAGCCATCTTTGTGCTCGACCTTCCCTAATGTTATTCGGCGCGCTATTTAAACCTTTACTCCTGCGCAAATCGCACCTGTGACGTAGATTGCCTCACTTTCAACTGAACCCAATCCCAGATCAGCAGTCCTTTAGCCCACGCCTTTCCACCCTGTGCATTCTATCAATTACTCGCTATTTCATGTTCCACAATCCTTTGCAAAGCAAAAACGAACATCAACTAAAACATGAACAACATATACAAAAAGAACCAAGAGTTAAACAAACAAACTTGTTATATAAAATGAAGTGCTAACAGATTAAAAATAAGTTTGTGATGCATAGTCATTATGCTATGAAATATCTTGCAGGAATCCATAAGATCACATTATGCTGTTTACGGTATCGAAGTCTCTTAAAAAGGAGGGATATACATAAGTTCCTTATGATTCTTCATGAAAGTTGACTGCTGCAATCGTCAGGACATTAAAGTTTTTGCGTCCGTTTATCTTTTTTCTCCAGTTCAATATCGGGTGCATCACAGCTAGTGAGGCAAGAATCTCATTGTGAATGCATATGAAGGTCGCAGATGCACACCTGTTTAACGTTTTTTATCCACATTTATCATTTTATTCCTTGTTTTGCGTGCAGTTTGGGACCGTGCCTCGCCTCGTTGCACTGGTTATGATCAACTCAAAAACATTTGCAGCATAACTATGTTGCAAACCCATTCGCACAGCATCAGAAAATCGCGCTACAACTTTTTCAACTGTTAATTCATTTTATTTTGAAATGTTCATAGGTAATCCAGCTTGACTTGATTAATCCTGGTCTGTATGTTTCGTGTGAAATCTGATGCCATTTGTTGTCTGGAGGTGCATGTTGCAGCATCTCTGTGATTGTCACCATATTTGTGCCTGTGATCTTTAATCAAGTCAAGCTGGATTACCTATGAACATTTCAAAATAAAATGAATTAACAGTTGTAGCGCGATTTTCTGATGCTGTGCGAATGGGTTTGCAACATAGTTATGCTGCAAATGTTTTTGAGTTGATCATAACCAGTGCAACGAGGCGAGGCACGGTCCCAAACTGCACGCAAAACAAGGAATAAAATGATAAATGTGGATAAAAAACGTTAAACAGGTGTGCATCTGCGACCTTCATATGCATTCACTGTTTAAAGTGCCACCTACATCTGGCTTTACCGATTCGGTAAATTTACAGATTCGGTATTTTACAGAATCGGTAAATTTACCAAATCGGTAAATTTGAAGGCCCCTAAATCTCCATTTGCAAATACCGGTCTGTAACGGCCGAAATCGGCCGTTACCGACCGGTATTTGCCGACCTACATCTGGCCCTGAGTTCCCACCGAATGCATCGGCTCCCATTGAAGATTGGGGTGGCCGGGTAAAATCGGACATCCTATGGTGGGCACCCCCTGGTGCCTGCTACACTGTGCATGGCTGGTAAGGGAAGAACCAGGGGTACCCCCATGGGCCCGATTGGGAAGGCTCCCGGTGCAGGGGGGCCACTATGGGCCACCAAAGTCTGATTCTGACTGCCGATTCTAGTTGGATGGCATGATTCGGATAGGCTGTCCAAATCCAGCATCGTACTCAGTCATTTGGAAACGCTGCCCGTAGAGACATACAATTCTGCTCCGTATGACTTGGTCATTCCAAATGCAGTCGGTTTGGATTGGTATATTCCTAAGGACTAACTTGCATCATACTTGGTCGGTTGGGAACCTTTCCAAGACAATTGGAAAGACACATTCACAATCCTATTTGGACGGAGTAAATGCCGTTAGGAGGACTTCTTAACTGCATTAGAATCAGGCCCCTTGTGTTTTTTGCTCCTGTAGATGGATTTTGGAGGGGACTGCCCTTTAAAGAAAGGAGTTCATGTTGGGGCCCTCTGAATTCTCTGGTATGTCATAAAGTCGCAAATTGTTCCTGTGAGTCCTGGTTTTCAAATCTTCTGTGGTCTTCTTGAGTAACGCAAATTCTTTTGTGAGCTGAGAGATATCTGGGACAGAGTCCATTACATCACTAATACGCTGCTCCAAGGCTGTAATTTGTTGATCGTGAATGGATCATTTCTCTCTAATTTGTAGAATGGAGGTGTTAGTCTCCACACAAATGATTTTAAGGCTTTTATTTCTTCCATAACGTTCTCTAGGGTGAGAGGAGATGGTGATTTGGAAGGACATTCCAAGTCTTTTTTTCACAGAGATGATGGGACTGACGCAACACCTACCATCCCGAAGCCCTTGGTGCCCTCCATAAGAACTGAGAAATTCTAGAGATGAGGTCTCCTCGACTTGTTGACTTTTATGATGAATAATAAGCTTGCTTCAGAATGGGAGAGACGTGCTCTTTTCCTTTACAGTTTCAAAGATCTGCCCATAAATGTTAATGAAACAGCTAGACTTGTAATAGTAAAAAGCAAGAGAGAACACCATGCAGGACCCTAATGAATATCAAAAACAATAGTTTGGCGCTACCCTACGAAAACCACACCTGCCTTGAATTTCACACATGAAATTAAAAAAACAGGACCCCATGTGGCAGGAAATGACATTCAGGATGACAGCACCAATGATGAAGAAATGTGACAGATGTACTTCTATGGAAGAACACAATGCTGCAGAAATAATTCTACAAATTCAGAAAGTTCCTTAAAATGGCAAAGAAGCCTCTTACTTTGTTCAAAGTATTGAAGAGATAAAGCCCAGGACGTAAAGGAAGACATGTCCAGTCTCCGACGTAAAGGGAGACATGTTCAGTCTCTGTGACGCAACCTTTGTTTACCTCAGGAGCCCAAAAGGCAGGACCTCTCTCTGCATATAGCACAGCAATAAAGAGGAAATGCTGCTACTGCGTGCAATTTAATGGGAAAATGATGAAAATGGAAGGCGCCTACCTTCCAACCACTGAATCTAGTGGTTTCAGCATGAAAAGATGCTAGGAAGGTGCAAAATGCCGGGTAATTGCCAGAGCTGCTCAGAAGTATTAGAGCCCAGTATCCATCTTGACGGGGCTCACTACCCGCCTCAATGAAGTCTTGATGCTTCTGCCTACATCAAGTTACTTGCCTAGGGTAGGATTCCCACAAAACAAACGTATTTCTTACAGCTTCTTGGGGTTGCAACTGACCACCAACTGGTCCCTAATATGTTGTGAAGTAAGCATTTCAAAGTTACAACTGCCGGCTGGCACTTTAAGTTTTGTGTTAAAGCTTTGACAAGTTCATCTGTATCTTTTGTCCTTGTAAAAAAACATGTGTGTTGATCTTCTACAAAACGTTTCTGTCAGTTGATATATTTTTCAAGTTTTGATCGCAGCTTGAAACTCATCCAATTCTGCTTCAACTTCTTGTGCTGCAAAAGGTGGCAAGTGATCATATATTTTCTGCACTTAATTACCTAAGTAGTAATAATAATAATGCTGCACATCTGGACAATGAAATAGTGGAACACCACAAGGCAAAACACAGCAGTAGATTTCAGCACATTGGCAGGTTCCTTCTGCATACGGAAAAGTGTGTTAATCACTAATCAGCCACTAAAACAATTTGATCAAAAATTGAAGATCAAGTATGAATTATGACAGCTGGTGTTCCTGGAATACAATGAAGTGCAACTCGTGTCTTGAGTCACACAAATTGCCTGACGACACCGCTCTTTGGCACACGTGAGATGTCACTGGATGCAATATAAGGTCTTCCAATGCTTTTTGTATGACATCAGCTTGGAGAAGTCACTGCCCTCATTTCCAGTTGAATGTGTGATGTAAGGTGTTGTGGTTGTGCGGGCTGCTGCTGTAAACCAGAGAACCTGGATAGCTTTGCTCTCAGGCCGTAAAGGATGCCGGCACCAGACACTGCCAAAAAGGGAATACACTGCCAGGTGCCCGTGCACATGGAAGCACCAGCACCATCGTGTGGCGACCTGGATGACAGAAGCGGAATCACAAGGTGCAGACACGTGAAGGAAAATTCACCCTCTGTAGATAATAAGAAAGCTTGTACCCACAATGAAAGATGAACACAGGCAGAAAGTGTAAGTAAGGCAGGGTCACAAAAAACATAAAGAAATAGGGTTTCCAAAATACATATGTCACTAAAACAAATGAAACATTCATCTTGCCATTAGCAGACTTGTTAAGGCTGTGACTGCATTTTGATGCAGGATGTGGGTTCCTGACTCAGACATTAATCATGCTCTGCTGTGCCCTGGACATTGAAGTTGCCACCAAGTTGAAAAGATGAGGTCGGCAGCCAGCTGTAGTAAAAACAAAAGCTTAATGAGGCACCGCAGAACACTTACACCCTGTCTTTCAGGTGCCCGGTTGCCCAATGTACCGACCGGCTGCAAAAATTAAATGACTTACCGAGTGGGGTTCCATGATGCGGTGACATCAAACGCACCACTCGGTCACCACAAGACACAATCTTCTGCCAACAGTTCTGCCCCCTACTGATGCTCCAGTGCATAGCTGCAGACAACAATGTACCACCACATGACGTTTGCAAACCTATATGGTTGTGATGCTGTGCTTTTCCCCCGGTTTTCAATCTGGGAGCTGTGTTAATCACCTAAGGCTTTTGTTGCTCCAAAATTGGATTTGTTCAACATGTAAATTAAATATCAAGTAATATTTCTGAATCAAATGTAAAGCACTTGAGTCTTTACAATAACAACTGACAAATATTAAAATGAAAACCATGAAGTCTATAAAACGTTTAAAGGCATAACTGAAAGCAAAATCAATAACAAAGAGTCCCTTTGTAATTTTTCATAGAAAAGCAATGCACTCACAATAAAATGCAAGTCATGATAAGCAGAATAGAGCATAAGGCAGCTCAGTAAATAAATAGGTTATAAATCAGAGATCAGACCGACAGAGTTTTGCCTGCTAAAGTTCAGGAAAAGGTGAACCCAACTCCCTGTGGGTAAAGTTCATTTTATAGGTTAAGTTATACCAAGGCTTATACATCTGGTGTGGACGTGCAAAGGCTCATAAATCCTGCTCAATCACAGTTCAAAATCACATTTCTCAGCACTTTCTTACAGACATTTACAATACAGTTCCCATTCCATGCGCTCCTGTGAAACCTTTTAGTTATTAACAATTCTGCTACAAGTGAAGGTTAAGTTCTAGCGAGAATCACATTGTTGTCCCAATAGGTGCTGCTTTGAGAAAACATTCACTATGCACACACAGCATGACAACAAAGCTTAAGAAGGAAGCATCATGTTGTACATGACAGAATGACATTGTGTTTCAAAACATTATTTACAAACTAACAATCGTGTGCTGAGTGAATGACTGGGAAAGGATAAAGGGATGGCTGTGTACAATGGAAGAGGGCTGCTGACTGCAACAAGCTTTTTGAAATTGAGGCCTACATTATCATTAGAATAAACCCAATTTCTCAGTAAAATATAATGAATTAATTATGTTAATTATACCATGTTAATGCAAACATGCATTTTCATTAAAGCCACTACACCAAGGGTCTGCAGGCAATGCTGACTCTACTCTTGCAGGGACCCTTGGGAATAAAGAACACCAAATTATATATTTTGGAGAGAACGATTTGGGGATTGCTGATACTGCTCTTTAATTGTAGATGGTTTGGAGGGTCGCCTGCATTGGGGTGGGTAGAAATAGCACAGTTCTATTGAAGGAATCCTGGAGTTATGTTAATGTTGGAGAAAGGTGACAAACTAAAACACAAAAAGCCGAACCAATGGACTTTGACATTGCATGTTGCATTCCTTTCCTAAACAGTTGATTACAATTCGCCCAACCAATCGTGCTACTACTGCCCAGACTCCTGCTGAGCTCTGACTCTAGAGCTTAGTGAAAATGTACATTCCAAAGAATAAACCAAATCTTCACCCCTTCTTTATAGAACTGTGTTGACGCACAAGCCAGTCTAAAATTCTAACCCATGGGGTGCACGAATGGCCAGGACCGACAGCGGTGAAGTTCCAATACGGACTTTGATGCTCCCCGACCGGAACGGTCACTCTTTCTTGTTAGAGGAATCCATATAGCAAGGCTGAAGCATTATCTTAAGAATGACAGACAAGGACTGTAATTTTAAAGCTTTCTAAAAATAATAAATAGAGAAAATACAATAAAGGTGCCATGAGTAGGCTTAGAAGCAAGGCATATAAATCATAGTACAAAAAACTCAGCACAGTCCTAAGTCAAATCTGGCATAAATGTCCCTTCT
Source organism: Lissotriton helveticus (assembly GCF_964261635.1). Taxonomy (NCBI): domain Eukaryota; kingdom Metazoa; phylum Chordata; class Amphibia; order Caudata; family Salamandridae; genus Lissotriton; species Lissotriton helveticus. The sequence goes on along the minus strand of NC_136071.1, from coordinate 911,782,699 downwards.
AAGGTGAACGAAAGGGGTTCTCCCTTGACACAGCAAACCACATACTTTTATAGGGCTTTAGACAAAGACTTTCATACATTCTGTGGAGATACCTGGTTCTCAGAGTTCGGACCAATAGGAAGCTAGCCAGAAGGAAACATTTATGATATAACATATTTGAGAATTCTTTCAGGATAGTGGAACATTGAGATTCAGTCATTCTCACAGTCTTGGTTGCACCATTGAACTGATACATTGTTATAGCATGAGCCTGGGATGATGAGAAGCGTCCTTGATTCAGTACAACAAGAAAACCTTTCTGAGAACACTGTCTGCTTACTCCTGTAAACACTGGCAATACCAATACTTTATTTAGAACAAAATTGGCAGTAGTCATCACATGGTCTATTGTGATGCTGAAGCAAGATGGAGGACAGTGTAAAAGCAATCTAATATTAGAATAAGTTCGGTTCGTAATGCTGTTTATTAACAGGAAATCTTCTCTCACTGTCCCCCCTCTGATGGTTTAATCATCACTTAAATTCTTCAGTATAACACATCATTCATAAACCTTGGTGTGGAGACGTGCTTAAACACACACACAAGACGGTTCGTGAAGTGTACCAACTTGTTTATTAAACTTTAGTAGTAATCTGTCGACCTCAGCCACAGCCTCTCGCCAGGATCCTCTTCACACAGTCCCTGGCGCTCGCTCTGGAATGCTGGTCGCGGTGACATTCGAAGTGATGTCACCGCAAGCAGCTCCATTACACGCGGAGCCGCCGGGGGAAACAAAGGTGGGAGATACCACACATCCCCCTCCCCTGCGGAATGAAAAGTGAGAATAAAAAGAAGAACAACAGTGTACAGAATTAACATCATGACATATTGACCTAAGTCCAGTATGCAGGGAATCACATCATGACATATTGATCCCAGTGTCTGGGGGGCCTGGTCACTCTCCTACTAGACCTAACACCTGGGTGTGAGACCGGCAACGGCTTCCTAGCATTGGGACAATCGTTACCTCCCACATCACTTTTCTCCTCCCCCTCACTATCGGAGTCTTCTCCGGGTGGGTGAAACCTCACTACTCTTCCCAAGTTCCATATTTTCCCTTCCTGAGTCTTCACAGCGTTCTTGAACAGTTTTGTGATCTTGGTTGGACCACTGTATCCAGACCAACTTGCCCTACCAGTAGGTGTCCTGATCTTGATGTTATCTCCTACTTTGAACTCAGCCTCCCGCGTAGATTTGAGACGGTCGTATCTTTCTTTCCTTTCCCTCATGGCTCCTTCTTGTTTCTGTAGGCTTTTAGTTTCTTTTGAGTGATCCGACCATCCCTTGTGCCACCCCATCCATCCTGGGGATAGCTTGGTGTTGGGTACCCTTGCCCTGAGCAACTCGAAAGGAGTGACCCCCGTCGTTTGATGCGGGGTGAACCTGTATGCTTCCACGCGTCTCCACATCTCTTCCTTCCAGCTCAGACCACTGGCTTTTGCGAGTTGGATGCTTTCCTTGAGGGTTTTATTGAAACGTTCGATCATGCCGTTAGTCTCAGGGTGATACAGGGCACAACGTTTATGTGTGATACCTCTTCCCTCCAGGAAGTCTTCCATCTCTTTGGAACACAATTGCACCCCATTGTCTGTGAGTAGGCTGCTGGGTAGCCCCTCTCTGACAAATAACTCTTGCATGAATTCAATGACTACTTTCGTCGTGACCTCGCTCACTAGTCTCACTTCCGGCCACCTAGAATACATGTCCATGAGCACTAGAATGTACGGGGTGCGTACTTCTCCTGTCAATGGACCCACAATGTCCAGTGCCACCTCCTCCCAGGGTCCTGACGGGGGTGGCCTACATACCATCGGTGGTGTCATTTGCTTCAAGACTTTGTCACTGTTGCAGCACGGAATGCAGTCCCTAATTTTCCTTTCAATTGCAATGTCCATACTTGGCCACCAATAGTTCTCTCTCAGCCTTTGCTTCGTCTTGGTGATACCCATGTGGCCTTCATGGGCTATTTCGACTAGGCTTTCTCTCACCGACGCAGGCGGTACCAACCTTGTTCCCCTGAACAGGCATTCATCGACCATGGAGAGCTCATCTTTGACCATCCAGTACGGCCGCATACTCTCCTCTTTTTTGTCTTCTTGCTTCCACCTGCTCTTTATTCTGTTGTACACCTTCTCCAAGATTTCATCTTCCTTCATAGCGTTTTTCCATGTTTCTTCTCCTATTGCCCTCTGGATAGCGCAGACATTCTCCATCTGGTGTTCATCCGCTTCAACGTCCGCCTCCTTCTCCTCCTCTTCATTCACGAGTCTTGACAAGCAGTCCGCTGCAAAATTGCGCGTACCAGGGACATACTCGACGCAGAAGGTATACTCTTGAAGACTGACCACCCATCGCCTGATCCTGCTGGAGATGGCATCTAGGCCCTTCTTGCTGAAGACTTCGACTAGTGGCTTGTGGTCAGTACGCAGTGTGAATTGTGTGCCCCACAGGAAGTCTCTGAATTTGCCCAGTGCCCAGGAAACTGCCAGAGCCTCTTTTTCAATAACTGAGTAGTTGTTTTCAGACTTCTGGAGTGATCTAGAGGCGAACGCAATGGTTTCTTCTCCGCCACTGCCCATTTGTGTGAGGACCGCTCCCAGCCCTTTAGCACTAGCATCGGTGGTGACTACTGTCGCCCGGTTGGGTATGTAGGACTTCAAACTGGGGGCTTCTGCCAGTGCTTTTCTTACATCTTCAAACTCCCTTTGACACTCTTTACTCCAGTTGAACTCTGACTCTTTCTTCAACAACAACCTGATGGCGTAGGTCCTTGCTGCAAGGTTCCGTATAAATTTCCCATAGAACTCCAACATACCCATGAATGACTTGATCTCATCCTTGCTTGTGGGGGGCATCAAACTCACAATAGTGTTCTGGAGCTCTGCTTTAGGCCATATTCCTTCAGCTGTCACTTTGTGTCCCAAAAAATTCAATTCTGCGCAGCCAAAGACGCATTTTTCTTCTTTTAGAGTTAGCCCTTGTGACCTGAACCTTCCTAGCACTTGTCTCAAAGTCTCATCATGTTCTTTGTGGTCTTTAGCGAATATCAGCACGTCGTCTTGATAACATATGACGCCTGGGATGCCTTTCAAAATGTTCCCCATGAGCCTCTGGAACACGGCGGCCGCCGAGACCAATCCAAAAGGCATCCTTTTGAACTTGTACGCGCCCATGGGTGTCACAAACGCCGTGAGTTCTTGTGACTCTTCATGCAGCTTGATCTGAAAGTATGCAGAGGTGAGGTCGAGGGTGGAGAACACCTTAGCCCCTTCAAGCAAGCTCATCATTTGGGTGATGTTCGGAAGGGGGAATCGATCAACCACGACCTCTCTGTTGAGCGCTCTCAGATCAATGCAGAGCCGGACCGACCCATCCTTTTTCTTTGCGGCCACAATGGGTGCCAACCATTCCGTCGCTTCCACTGGTTCGATGACCCCTGCTTTGCATAGTCTCTCCAGTTCAGATTTCACCTCTTCTTGGATGGCAATAGGAAGCTTCCTGACCTTGGCTACAACAGGCTTGGCGTTTTCCTTCAACTTGATTTTGTGGCAGTAATTCTTTAAGCATCCTATTCCTTCTCTGAATACTTCTTTAAACTCAGACACTACATCATCTTTATGTGAGATTATCTCCTGTATTAAAATCTGTGGTTTGCTGTTGGGATTGAGATATACTCCCAACTCCTTTTGTGCCTGCCACCCCAAAATGTTGTCTCCGACAGTGGACACGTACACCTTGGACACTGTTGACCTGTTCTTGTATTCTATTTTGCCCCAGAAATACCCTTTCATGGAGATGGGGCGCCCAGCATACCCTCCGGGTCTCATATCCATTCTCCTCAGGATTATCTTCCCTTTGGACACGCAGGTGAACTCCCTAGCATTAATAATTGTTATTCTGGAGCAGGAATCGAACAACGCCTCTAACTCAGTGTTCCCTACTTTTATGGTGTCTTTGGGGCTACTGACCTGCCCCTCCTCAACCTGTACTACAATTTCTTCACACACAGTGTCATTTTGGCATTTGGCCTGAGTTTCTTTGACCTGCACCACAAATTCATCACAGACTACGTTCGTCCTGTCCCTACTCTTTCTGTTGAACAATTGTCCAGTCTTGCAATATTGCTTAAAATGACCTTTCTTCCCACACTTGATACATGTGAACCTCAAAGCGGGACATACTTTATCATTGGCAAGATGCCCTTGCTTGCCACATCTGTAACAGGTGCCCTTAAATGATCCACTCACTCTGTTTTCTTCCTGCTCTCTACCCGTTACTCTCTGCCCTTTGATCACTGAGACGGCCTCACATTCGGTCACCACTTCATTCACAACGGGCTTATCATCTTTCCCTTTTTCTCCTGTGTCCTGTTTTATCTCCTTGACACACTGTAACATGTGCTCCACTTGTTTGGCTACGATCAAAACCTCCCTCAAAGGTGGGTCATCCTTGAGCCATAGTTCTTCACGTACACGCTCCATTCTGCAACCCACTACAAACTGATCCCTTATCCTCTCCTCACTTGCCCCACCAAATTTACAAGTTGCAGCTAGTTTCCTCAACTCTGATACAAAATCTTCAATAGATTCTCCCTCCTTCTGTGCCCTCTTTCCAAAATGGTACCTTTCCATTATGGTGCTAGTCTTGGGAAGGTAATGTAAATCTAATTTTTTAAGACTCACTTCTAGCTCATTGAGGCCTCTCGCTTCCTGCGTACCTAAGTCCGGGAGGTGATCTAGGACTTCTTCCCCCTCTGCCCCCAAATAGTATGCCAATAACGCTACCTTCCTCTCAAGTCCCAGGTTAGGCCCGCACACTGTGGCATAGTTCAAAAATACTTTCTTCCACTTTTTCCATTGAATATTTGGCTCCCCTGGGTTAGTCAGGAAGAAAGGCGGAGGAGTCACACTCTGCATAATTAGCGTGGGAAGTACTAAATCAGCCTAAGACCCCAACCCACCAGTGATGGTCAGGTTGGAAGGGGCAGGTAAAGGACAGTGTAGAGTAAAATGTCACAAAACACTTAAGTAAACAGTAATGAAAACACAGGGTAACAAGTAAACCACTAATATACAGAGAGGTGCTCTGTGCTGTTCACGGTGTCATAGAAAAATAAGGAAAGGTTAATACTATCTCACAGTTTCCTTAATGAGGGGGTTAAACATCAGTTATTTGTTGACAGCGGCGAGCATGCCAGTCCATGGGAATACACAACACAATATGAGAGGTGTCTCCTCTGAGACGGCGCAGGGGAATGCAGAGCACACAGCGTAAGACCCCTGTTACTATAACTAATTCCAATAGGGTGTCTGGCACAGCTACAAGTACACCACCATTAGGAAAGCCGCAGGCTGATGAGGCGAGTTCCACGCAATTTCCAGGGTCACACAGTTTCACGACAAGACGGCATGAATATCAAAACGCAGCATGGGAAGGTTCAAAAGGTCACAGTTCATGGAGGTGAGGGAGGAAGACCTGCTATCCTTAACTGCATCAAAGTGCCAAGATCATCAATTGAAATGACAGGCTGGCACGCTGAGGATTCCTTGCTTGTGATCACACATGGGGCGCAAAGTTGGCCTGTCAGGGATCTGTCTTGCTGCAACGCCCTCGTACTTGAGCTCCCCACTAGACACGGGTCATGTAGCGCACCTCCTTCTCCCCTCTAGGCGCTATAAATCAGTATAACGGGGATGGGGTAAGAGCAGCCTATTCTCTGCGCAACTGCTCCCCTCAGGAATGCCTCGTGGAGGTGGGAGCCGCGCGCCTTACTTCATTAGCTGGCTGACAGGTGCCGCATGCCTGCGATGTGCGTGCCACTTTAATCACTTCCCACAGACGACGGAAGTCAAACGCCTTGCTCCCTCAGCTGATTGTCAAAAGCCGGTTTGCACACTGTCCGGCTGCCGCCTCAATCACTGCTCACGGGCACCGACAGCGGCAAACGCTTCACAAACACGCTGACCCCAGGCGCGGGTACTGCTCTCCTCAATCACGGAACGCGGGCAATGAAGTAGCGCACAACGGCCAGCTGGCAGGCATACCTTACTTCAGACAAAGGCGCCGACCGGAACACTCCTTCTTCCGACCAGCAGCCGCCTGCCTTCACGCTTGTGGTGCCATGGTTCAGCACTCCTTCCACAATCGTTCCGTAGGAATCCCTTTACACGCCTCAGCTTCAGACATAGACGTTACTTCTTTCTTTCTTACTTCAGCGTGTTGAGGTCGCAGGAAAGAACCAGTCCTCGTCGCCAGTGTGGAGACGTGCTTAAACACACACACAAGACGGTTCGTGAAGTGTACCAACTTGTTTATTAAACTTTAGTAGTAATCTGTCGACCTCAGCCACAGCCTCTCGCCAGGATCCTCTTCACACAGTCCCTGGCGCTCGCTCTGGAATGCTGGTCGCGGTGACATTCGAAGTGATGTCACCGCGAGCAGCTCCATTACACGCGGAGCCGCCGGGGGAAACAAAGGTGGGAGATACCACACTTGGATTCCATTGTTTGGTATCGTCCAGATCCTTCAGATTGCCATAACATTTGTTTTGCATTTCTTCAACTTTGACAATGAGTCTTTTCCACTTTCTTCCTCTTGTTGCTAACAGTTTCTCATACCCACAATTCATCCCCTTTTGTGATTAAATTCCTTTGCAACACTTCAAGAAAAGGACTTAGTAATAACTTTTAAATACCTCCTCCTACACGACCAAGCCATTCTCCTATGTTAGCAAATCCCTTACCAATGGGTCCAAAGAATGATCCTAATCCTTCCCAAGCACCTGATTCTTCCAATTCAGATAAATCATGCATTATGTTCATAATGTTAGTAATATAGTTTCCAAGCAGCACATCTATGCGAGGAATGCATGCACAACATTCCCGAGCATGAATGACTTTGCAAACTAAGCCTTCTTTCGCTGAGGGCAAATCCCACACAAGGCAAATTTGCATAATCATAGTCCTCCTTGGAAGCAATTCTTTATATACGGGGCCTGTTGGCAATTGCAGCGCCGGCCCAATGAGGAGCTGCCCTTTGATGAAGCATGACACCCCCTGGGGGGGGGCTTCCTCCTTATTAGAACTATCCCTAAATGATTACTCCCGTCCCTGCTCTGTCTAGCACCTTGAGGAAACCAACCATCACTGATGTGGCCTGTCACTTCCTTCTCTCTCCACCCTTAGGAACAGCATACTTCTTCTCTTTATTAGTCTTCTTGGTGCATGTATGCTAAACCTATTAAGCCCCCCACTCCCATGTAAGACTTTAATATAAATAGGGACTCACGTGCCTTCTGAGGTACAGCAAGCTCAAATAAAGAAAATTAATACAGCTACTTGTGCAGAGGTTACATGGCAGAAGTAAGAAGCTTCCACTACCCCATTCAGTGTACATACCACATAAGCAGTTCTTATGCCAAATCACAGCATAATGACCCTTTTAGAAACATTTTATTACAGAATACATTTGAGAATTCTCAGACATGACCCATCAACAAAGAGAGATTGGTCACACTCAGAAAGGGGAACATCCGGTAAGTCAAGCCTTGGTTTTGCACACAACTCTGTTACACAGAGACAGCCATGGTCGAAGTCACCCTCATTATCTCCCTCTGCAGTTGGTAATAGAGAAGCAGGCTGTAGTGTGTTTCAGCTCCAATGGAAACATTCTCAGCTGCCAATATGATTCTCTCATAGAGGGTTAGGTCATGAAGATCTCAATAAAGTGCAGTATTATTACAATCAAAGGGTTAGCCCATCACAATCCCCTCAGTTTGCTGTATGCTATGACTAACTGCTGAAACCACTTTGAGACAAACTGTCAACGCTGCGGCTGCCAGATCAAGAGTAGCCGAAAAATAGCCAGTGGGTCACTTGATGTTGGTTGTATGACGTTACAACGCATACTTTTACATGCATGTCTTTACAATGCATTTTTCACATCGCAACATCCTTTACAACGCATTCCATTACATCGCATGACACGACATCGCAATTTAAGAAACTACCTTTACAACGCATTCCATTACATCGCATACTACCTTTACATCGCATACCATTATAACGCATACCATTACATTGCATTTATGGTAAGTATTGCATGGTATAGGGGTAGAAATTACCATTTTAACTCCAGGGGTTTCAACAGTAGGGTAAGTGTTGGAAAGTGTAGGTGTAAAAATTACTATTCTAACTCCAGGGGCTGCAACAGTAGGGTAAGTGTTGGATAGTGTAGGGGTAAAAATTACTATTCTAACTCCAGGGGGTGCAACAGTAGGGTAAGTGTTGGATAGTGTAGGGGTAAAATGTACTATTCTAACTCCAGGGAGGTGCTACAGTAGGGTAAGTGTTGGATAGTGTAAGGGTAATATGCGTTGTAATGGTATGCATTGTAATGGTATGCGTTGTAATGACTGCGTTGTAATGACATGCGTTGTAATGGTATGCGTTGTAGTGTCATGCGATATAATGGTTGTGTTGTAATGCTATGCGATGTAAGGGATGTTGCGATGTAAAAGTTGCATTGTAAAGGTTGTTTCCCCTTGATGTCTCCATGAGCTTGTGCTAGTACGTGATGAAAGAGTTCAAAGTCTTTCCTATAGTCTGGCATTCCAAGAGTGGGTGTTCTACAAACTAATTTTTGAGTTCCTGGAAGACTTCCATTATTTCAACATCCTTTGGTACCGGGTCTTTGACATCAGTGTGTATCAGCCTTATCAAAGGCTTTGCTACAAAGGCAAAGTTTGGAATCAATTGTCTGCCGTAACCAATCATGCCCAAAATATCCTCACCTCTCTCTGAGTAGTTGGGAACGTTATTTTAAGAACTGTCTCTATGGAGTCTATTATGATGTTGGGCGGATCGCCACCGCCCGCATGGTGATGGCGATCCGCCCGACATCATCCCCCGCCTGCCACCCATTTTCCCCGCCATATTATGATGTCGGGGGGACCACAGTGGACGGGAAGACCATCCTCCACTTTTCCGCCTGGTCGATGAGTCGAACGGGCGGGAAAGGGTTGAATATGGTGGCGGTGTCTGCTAGACACCGCCATCCATATTACAATGGCTGCGGGAAGCAGCCTTTCTGTGGTGGCAAAGGCATGTGGTTTTCTCAGTTGGGGGCCCGTTGAGGCCCCCAGGATGTTGGGGAGTGGGGGTCACATGGGGGGTACCTATGGTACCCCCCTTCTTTTGCATGGATGACGTGGCAGGCACCGCGCGGTGCCTGCCACGTTGTGCATGCAAATGCACAAGTTCCTGTTTTGCATTGCGGCGGGTGCTGCTGGCAGCGCCGCCTGCCGCAATGCAAAAATGCGGAATGCGGCCGCCAGTGGGGCTGGTGCATTCTAATTGTGCAAGTGGGACCGCCGCAACTATTGTGGGCGGTCCCATTTCCCGGGGCATCCGCCCGCCATTGTAATAGACCCCTACGTGTTCATGAGACACTCGCCTCACTCCATTTGCTACTTGATGTCCCAGATACATGATTTCCCTCAGACAGTATTGCAGTTCCCTGGGGGAGACCTTTTGCCTTTTTTTGGCCAAATGGTTTAGTAAAACAATAGTGTCCTGTTTGTAGGCTTCTCTAGTCACACATGCAATCAGGAGGTTGTCTATGTATTGGATTAGTGTCAAGCTACATGGCAACTGTAGGGACTTTAGGTACTTCTTGAGAATCTGGTTACAGTAGGAAGTACTCTCTGTATACTCTTGTAGGGCGCAACACTACACGAGGGACTTCTCTTGGAACCGAAACAAGAAGAGAAACCGGCTGTCTTCTAGTAAAGGTACAGAGAAGAATGCCTGACCAAGATCAATAATCGTTAACTAGTTTGCTTTGGGAGGTATTTGGAGTAGGATCACGGCAGAATTTAGTACCACAGGATAACAGGGAAGAAAATTTTGATTAGTCTTTTGGAGGTCTTGAATGATCCTCCATTTCTTACTTGATTTCTGTAAGACCATAATTGGGGACTTACATGGATTTCAGATAATTTCCTTCAGGATTCCTTGGTCTACCATGCTCTCAATGACAGGAGTGGTTACTGTGATGGCCCCAGGTGTCAATCTGTATGGGTGAGTTTGGGGGTAAACAGCACTAGTTCATAAGGTAACCTTTAGAGACTTGGCATCTTTGATCAATCCAATTTCCTTTCCAGTAGTTTTAAGTTTCAAGTTTATTTTATTTTTATTTGCTTTGGTACTCTACTGAGGACCACAAATAATTTAAGCATAATATTCAATTTTTTACACCATTTAAAATTGCTTATATTAATACAAAGTTAGAAAAGGTTTTAAAAATGTATAAAAATGATGGCAGACAAGTTCATTTGGCGGAAATTTACATAACGTAATCAGTTCATTTGCTGAGTTAATTCGACATTTGACATATATGGTTTGCAGAAACCTCTTCCTTGCTGTTACCACCTTTGGATTTGGGCATACAAACATTAGGTGCTCTACGTCCTGCTCTCCACGGATGTATGACATTACAACGCATGCTTTTACATCACATGCTTTTACAACGCTGTTTTTACAACACATAGTGCTTTTGGGCGCTGGATAGTGAATTGTTTCATTTACTCTTCCAACTCCAGTCCCCGTGGATAGTAGGGAAGGTGTTGGATAGTACATTAAACACATTCCCTATCCTAGAGCGCCCCCCCAGCGCAATGCGTTGTAATGGTTTGCGTTGTAAAAGTTGCATCGTAAAGGCACTGCGTGGTAAAAGTTGCGTTGTAAAGGATGTTTCCCGCTCCCCACCATTACACAAGTTGCATACGGAGCTTTCATTTGTGTGCCATTTAGATGTTACAGTTTTGACCGGTAATATACCGAACCAGAGCAGAACAATCGCTCTCCTGACGCTATGGTTTAGGTTGAATGCGATATACTGCTGAATTTTCTTATATGTTATAATTTCAATAAAATTCTTATATACAGATAGCTTAGAGCAGTACGAAGAGTCAAGATCAAAACTCAGTCTTGGAGTAAAATGTTTCAAGAAAAGCTTCAGCTGAGCTGGTGTCCAAGCTAGCAGCAAGTTGGTGTTAATCTCTGCTAGCTTAAAGGCTTCTGTCCAGTAAAGTCTCAGACATCTTCCTTCACTGTCTCCCTCAAGTCTATTGACAAATCTTCAGTAGTGATGACCGGATATAGCCTGGCGACAGGCTCTGGTAACTATAATTTGAACTCAGCATCAGCTGCTTGGGTTTCAATTCTGACCTAGCCATGCATGCAATATATTATGCAGTTGAGTTTGCAAAGTAAATAACAACCTTGGAGGTTTACAGGACTGGAATCGCAGATTACAAATTGGTGTTGCTCTCCAATGTCTTCTGTTTCAACTGGCACTGGAAAAAATTGGTTAGTATGCTGTAATACCTACAATTTGGACTTCCTTTCCTGAGAGGGGTAGGTCGGGACCTCAACACTTCTACAGTTTTAAAATAGTGGCTCCTGTGTCTATTAGGAAAGATACAGGACATCAGTTCAGCTCTCCATCTACATACGGTCCACTGTGATCCACTTCTAGGATTGCGCCAAGCACCTATTCCTCCTCCCTCCCTCTGGCACTGTCATTGATCATGATCTATTGAAGTTTCAAACATCATGGGACTGGGTCTCTTTGTGGCATCTTTGGATTTTGGGATATCCTGTGATTTGCCTGAGGAGGAGAAATGTCTCCTCGCATCTGCAGTGGGTTAGAGGAGTTAGGCAAAACTCCAGATTTTGGAATTTTCTGAGCGGCCATAGTGGGTCTAGGTACTGGAGGAAACTCTTCATGTCCTGCAGAAGTCATCCCTTGAGATTCTGTCGCAATTCTGTCTGGATTGTACCTGCACTCCTGCTTCCAATGCCCTACTCTGTCACAAATGTGGCAATGGGTAACATTCTTTAAGACGCTTATGTTTGTCCCTACCGCATTTCCCTTACCTATTCCTGTTCCAGGGGCATTGCCACTGTAATTCATAGAATCCCCCTGGCAATACCATTCCAAAATTAGGATACAATTTGGACCCTTTGAGCGGGATCTTAAGTCCTGTTGTCCCTGCCTTTTGTGCTAACTGGGTTTGGGCTATCGTGAACTTCCCCTACAGCCCCGTCCGCATTGCCTCTAGATTCTCACTTCAATCATTTGTATACTGCAGGATCTCGTTGACAGATTTGCAAGCAGAGGGATCCCTGAATGATTTGATTGCTGATTTCTAGCCTTAATCCGTTAACAAAAGAGGCTAGAAATCCTCCCATGTTCTCTCCTAATGGGTCATTCATCTCACTGTGCGCTCTATACACCTGCATCAATCTCTCAAAGTAGGTGTTCACTGATTACTTGGATTCTTGATAAGTTCTGTAAATCTTAAACCAATTAATCTCTCTTTTGAAGACCTTCATCTTTAGGTGTCTTATAACTTCCTCATAAGTGGCCCTAATAATGTGTGAAGGGGCATTCGTCCCTGGCACTCATTGTGGTTCCTGTCAGTATTCAGTCAAAATATAGAGTTGGAAATGTCAACTTACACTAATATCGAGTTTCAAATATTGTGACACAGAAATATTGATAGCAAGCATATTGTGGTCAAGAATATCGACTTTGAGGTAAGAAATATTGATTTTGAAAATATAGCAATTATGACTATCTTTTGCAAAAATATAGTTGTTTAAAATATTGTTTTTTTCATTAGTGTTATGCATTTTAATATATATTTTAAATGTATGTGATTTTTTTGTATAAGAATTGTTTATGTTTTTTAATATACGTGTTACATTTTTAGTCGTTATACATTTTATTTTAATTCAGTTTTGCGTTTTTTAGTTCCATAGCGAGTTGTGGGTTTACAGGGGAATATGTTATGTTATGTTATGTTATGCGTTTTTATTAGGCGCACAGATGCTCCAGCCAAGGAGCGTCCTGGCGCCCGACAAGGCAGCTGCACAACACATCGAAACGAAAAATCAAACCAATCAACTAGGGAAATAAAAAAGTTTTCACCGCACGGCGAAAAGCAAGCAAGTCCCCAAGGGCACGAATCTCCGGGGGGGGGGAGTTCCAGAGCACCGCTGCCCGAACTTTGAAGGAGCGCCCACCCGCTCTGCTCCGCTTAAAACGTGGGACAACTGCCAGTTCTAGATCCGCAGATCTTAAAGCTCGGGCTGGAATGTAGCGGGCCAGAAGAGTTGACAGAATTACAGCTGGGGACCCCTTCAGAATCTTATAGGCGACACAGAGGACCTTAAACTGGATCCGCTGGGCCACCGGAAGCCAATGCAATGCACGCAGGGTACTGGAAGTGGGGCAAGATCTGGGTAATCCTACCACCGATCTTGCTGCGGCGTTCTGGATCCGTTGCAGACGTCCAATCTCAGCCTGATTCAGGCCTACCAACAGGGAGCTCGCATAATCCAGCCTGGAGATGACAGTAGCTTGGATCATGAGCTGCCTGGTGGGGGCGTCAAAGAACTTGAGCACTGGACGTAACCCGCGCAAGATACCAAAGCAGCAAGCCGCCGTACGCTTGGTATGACAAGCGAACGAAAGGGACGGGTCCAGCCAGACCCCGAGGTTTTTAAGCTCGGCAACTGGGATGGGAATCGGACCCAAATCCCCTGGCCACCATCTCTCTCCCCAGCGTTCCGGTTGTTTGCCAAAAATCATGACCTCGGTCTTACTAGCGTTCAACTGGAGACAGTTGGACGTCATCCAGCCAGCGACCGCCCGCAGCCCTTGTTGGAATCTGGGGGCATCAACATCGGCATCCCCGCTGATCGTAACCGCTAGCTGGGTGTCATCGGCATATGACACCATTGTCATCCCCCATTGCCTGACAACCTCAGCCAGCGGCCCTACGTAGATATTAAACAGCGTAGGACTCAGCGAGGAGCCTTGAGGGACCCCCAGGTCCAAAGGATGGTATTTGGACTGGTAAGGCGGGACGGTCACGCTAAAGGCCCGATTGGCTAAAAACGACCGGAACCACTGGAGAGCGCTGCCGGTGACACCGGCTTCCTCTAAGCGACGCAGAAGGATCGGGTGCGATACGGTGTCAAAGGCGGCGCTCAGATCTAATAGCACCAGCGCCGCCGTTTGACCCGCATCAAGCACGGAGCGAAGATGCTCCACCATATACAGCAGAGCCGTCTCCGTGCTATGACCGGCCCTGAACCCATTCTGCGTCACATCGAGGATGCCCGCACGAAGAAGATGTTCCGAGAGGATCGTGTTGACATACGCCTCAGTCACCTTGGCAGGCCATGGTAAAAGTGAGATTGGCCGATAACTCTCAGGCTTGCTGCCATCCAAATTAGGTTTTTTGAGGATAGGACGAACCACAGCTTATTTCCACTTTGATGGAACTACACCAGAAGTGAGCGATGTATTAATCAAAGAACATAGCGGTGAGATGTCATGTACCGCTAAGTCTTTGAACACCGCAGAGCAAAGCGGATCCGCAGGGGACCCCGACTTCACTTGGTGGGCCAATGTATCAAGGCTTTCTGGTGTTAGAGCAGGAAAGGAATGCAACTCCTCAGATGTTAATGGCTTAAGAGATGAAATGGCCAAGGGAGTTGCTAAAGGAAAGGCCCGATAAATGGCGTTGACCTTTTCCAAGAAGAAACCAGCTAGTTATAGGGATAGGGTGGGAAGTAATTTAATCATAATAAATTAATGAATATTTTTTATTTATTGCTATTTGTTCAATTGAGATTTTTTTAACGTTAATTGTGTTTTAAAATTTTAGGTGCGGGCTGTGGGGTTAATAGGGGTAAAGGATGGGAAGTAATTTATTTGTAAATAATTATTAATGTTTTGTTAATTAATACTAATTAATTGATGATTAATTATGGTTATTGTGTAATTAATTTTAGGTGCAGGTTGTGGGGTTTATAGGGGTGAAGGGTGGGAAGTAATTTATTTTAAATTAATTAATGATTAGTTTTGAATTAATAATTAATTAATTGACAATTAAATACGGAAATTGTGTAATTAATTTTAGTTGTGGGTTGTGGGGCTTTTAGGGGTACAGGGTGGGAAGTCATGTATTTTGAATTAATTAAACAATTAGTAGATAATGATTATACATTAATTCATTGATAATTAATTAGGGTAATTGTTTCATTCTTTTTTTGTGTTTGTGTTTTGGCTTTATAGGGTTGAAGGGAGGGGAGTAAATTAATTTGACTTGCTTTGTAATTGGTTGTTAAATACTATTAGTTATTTAATTGAAAACAAAATTTCATTGTGTAATTAATTTTTTTACAGTTTCATTTTAGGTGTGGATTGTGGGGATTATAGGTGTAAAGGGTGGGAAGTTAATTAAATGTAATGTGTTTTAATTTGTTTTTATTCAATAATATTTTTTTAATTGATAATTAATTATGTTATTTGTTTCAAAATATGTTTTTCTTTTATTTAATATAAGATTTGTAGGTGTTTGCAAAATATATTTGACATTATAATATGTTTTTTTTATTTTTAATATTAAATATATTTTTTGTGTAACATATTTATATATTTTATTTACTTAAAAATGTTCTGTTGATGTTATTTGCTTTGTTTTTAATTTTAAACTGAGTGGAGTGAGAATAGTAATTTTTACACCTCAGTTATCCAACACTTTCCCTCCTGTTGCAATCATTGGAGTGGGAATAGTAATTTTTACCCCTCAGCTATCCAACACTTTCCCTACTGTTGCACTCATTTGAGTGGGAAATTTAAGTTTAAAGATTTTTTTTTTTTTTTTTAAACACTTTTTTATTGAGTTTTACTCCCCATTTTTCCAATAATACCAATATATTTTAGCAGTACAGAAAATGACTGTAAGAATATCAATAGAGACATTTCACAAAATTCAAATACAGGTACAAAATTCAAAACTTAAATACAATCAAAATCAGCCTTCATATATTTTTGGCCTCTACTTACTCCTATTCTTCCATTTCTCTATGGGTGACCAAATCCTACCCCCCAATACCCTTGCCCTTCTACCTTTCCTATCATAAATGGCCTTCTCTAGGTTATAAGTGGAGAGAAGTCTTGCTATCCATGTCTGAAATGTGGGTGCGGTCTTGTCAAGCCAAGCCCTTGCGATAATAATCCTTAACACTGCTGTGGCCATAAACAAGAATTCAGTGTGTTCATTGCAATCTCTTGTATTCACCCCTAGTATTATCAGTTCTTCCGACAATTTAATCTTTATCCCTAATGAGGTTTCCATAAATTTTTCTATTGCCAGCTTTAGTGTATACAATTGTGGGCATTGTGCGAACATGTGTACAATGTTGGCACCACTTGAATTACATCTTGGGCATGTTATGCCCGTCATGCCCCCCCACTGGGCAATTCTTGCCGGCGTATGGTAAAGAGAATAAATCGTTTTGTAGTGCTGAGTTTGCAGCGTGGCTGAGCACAGCACCGATCGTCCTAAATCTAATGAGATTTGTAGGCCGTCAGGATGCGCCCCTAATTGTTCCGCCCATTTCTTGGAGAATTTCTCTCTATCATCTGCTTTTAATGCGGAGAGTTCCGCATAAATTTGTCTAATTGTTACCCGTGTACTACGCTCCAAGTAATCCATTATCCTACAATGTGACATCCCTGCTGTCCCACCCTGTTTCTTATAAAAATAACTCCTAGCTTGTAGATATTTAAAGAAATTACATCCTGGAATATTAAACTTAATTTGAATCTCTTGAAATGACAAAAATATCCCTTCTGCGTCCAGTAGGTCTCCTAGTTTTTTAATCCCCTTTCCGTCCCATTCCTTCATAACTGTATCTCTGAAGATTTCTGCGGGGAGATCAATGTTCGTGAGCAACCTAAGATATCTATTATATCTCCCGATTCCTAATTTTTTCCCGACAGCCTTCCAGATTTTAAAAATTGCACTCAGTGTCTTAAACCTAGTATGTTTAAAATACGCATAGTCCACTGTATTCACCAAGGCGTTCCCTGCCTCCTCACCCAGAACTGCTTCATAAGCGTTCGCCCTGCTCGAGCTCTCTCCACCCTGGCTACTATCGCCTAATAGTCCTTGTGCATAGAGCTGCTGCCCAGTAATAGAGTCTAAAATCAGGTGCACCCCACCCCCCCTTCTCCCTTGATAGTGTCAAAAAACGATAAGCCCTTCGTGTCTTCCCCTGAGCCCAGATAAACCTATTCATAACTGCTTCTATTTTATTAAACCATGTGCCCTCAATATATAATGGGATTGCTCTAAGGATATATAGAATTTTCTGAAACGTGACCATTTTAATCATGTTGATTCGCCCCATTAGCGTTAGATGTAGATTATTAACTCTATCTAAATTTCTTTTAACTTTCCCTAAGAGTGGCTCTATGTTAAGCTCTACGATTCTGTCCAGTTGTGCTGAGACCCTAATCCCCAAATACGTTGCTTCCGGGACTATTCTAGTATCCTGACAATTAGCAAACCTGTTCTGCACTATCTGCGTCTTACCACTATTTATGAGATACCCTGAAAAAGTCCCAAAGTTTTTTGCCTCTTGCTCTATTTCTGTTAGGGCCCCCTCTGGCTCTGGAGTTATAATTGCTACGTCGTCTGCATAGGCAAACAACTTATATTCCTGTTCGTGTAGCCTAACTGGGGGAATCCTGTTGTTACATGTTAGTCTTCTTAGCAGTGGATCTAGATATAAGGCGAATAAAAGAGGTGAAGCTGGGCATCCCTGCCTAGTCCCCCTTCGGATCCGTACCGCCTCTGTGTATGATTTATTTATTCTTATTCTAGCCGTTGGATGTTTGTACAGTGCTTGAATTGCCTTTATATAGCCTACACCTATCCCAGCCCATTCCATAGCTTTCCACAGATAGTCCCAGGAGACCCTGTCGAAGGCCTTCTCAGCATCCAGAAAAATAGCCGCGACAGGGTCTCCTGCCACCTCTGCTGCGTCCAGAACGGTGATCATCTGTCTGGTGTGCTGGGTGGTTCCCTTACCTGGTATAAAGCCATGTTGTTCTGGGGACACCAAACTCTCAATAACCCTACTAAGCCTTTTCGCTAATGTTTTAGAGAATATTTTTGTATCTGCGTTTAATAACGTTATTGGCCTATATGACCCTGGCTCTACTGGTGGCTTATCCTTTTTTAGACAAGACTGTGGAACCACCCTTCCCCCCTGTGCCATACAGCATATTGACCAGAGATCTGTCCCCAATACATCCCAGAAAGTCCTATAAAATTCTACCGGGATTTGATCTTGCCCCGTTGCTTTTCCAGGGGGGAGGCTAAATGTTGCTTCTCTTATCTCCTGTAGTGTTATCTGCTGATCCAATCTCTCCCTTTCTTCCGTACTTAACCCTCTGTTTGGTATTTGTGACAAATATTCTGACATCCTTGGCGTATCATTACTTGCCTCCTGATCATATAGTGATTCATAAAACTTCCTGAAGACTTCCTGCACTTCCTCCACCTTATTAGCTATAGTCCCTGTACTGTCCTTAATTTCTTTTATTTCCCCTGCAGCTAACGTTTGTCTAGTTCTTATTGCCAATAAGTGGCCTACTCTTTCATTAAACTCATAGCATTTTTCTTTTTTAGCTAAAAAGTTCCCTGCTGCTTTTTGCGCCATCATTACCCCTAGCTCTGCTTTCTGTAACTCTATGTCTAATAATATCTGTTCAATAGGTGCTTGTCTACTTATTGCACCCACGAGGCCCTCCTCCAAACTTGCCAGGCTTCTAAGACTCCCCTCTGTCCTCTCCCTTTCTTTCTTGTTTCTTAGCATAGTATAACTTAGTGTCTCCCCCCTTACGCCAGCTTTAAAAGCATCCCACACCATGTCTGCCGATGCTGAGTATCTATTTATATCCCAATATTGTACAATCCATTCCTGCATCCTTTTCACGTACTCCTCCTCTTTTAGTAACCCCCGTTCAAACGTCCATTGATTAGGCGTCCTATCCCTTTCTCTACCAGATATCAAACTTAGAATTAACGGGTTATGATCCGACACTAATCTAGGAAGTCGTTCGATATCAGCTCTCCCCAGAAGTGAACTCGAAATGAAAAAGTAGTCCAATCTAGTAACCTTTGTATGAGGAGCTGAGTAATAGGTGCTGCCTGTACCTATGGGGTTTTTCTCAGCCCACATATCCACCAATGCATTGTGTCGAGCAAGATTCTGTACTGCTTTGTATGTCCTTATCTTCCTGCCCCGGTATTTAACCCCCTCCCCCTTGATTAAGCCATCCAGGCCATTAATATTGAAGTCCCCGCAACATACTACAGGCTCTGGCCAGAGTGCCAATTCCCCATCCAGAAATTCCATCAGCTCAGGTTCATCTTCAGTTGGCCCATATATTGAGGTAATTGTGAGTCTCCCGACCTCTGATTCCACATCCAACAATACCCATCGCCCGTCTCGATCCTCTTTCTTCCTTTTAACTTTTAAAAACTCCTTTTCTAGCTAATATCGCCACCCCCTTTTTCCTGTCTTCCTGTCCTGTGTAGGCAAGCACCTCAAACCCCATTTGCTCAAGCATATAGTTATCTTTCCTAGCCACATGCGTCTCCTGTAAACAAACTATGTCAGTTCTCCAAAATCGTAATGCTGCGGCTAGTTTTTGCCTTTTCTCTGCATTATTTAGCCCACAGATATTAAGTGTGACTATCCTAACTGCCATTGGTCAATTTTAGTTTTGCCATCACTTCCATTCCTCCTACAGACTTAAACACTAGTTGTCTCTTTCCTTTGTATATCTTACATCTCTGTACTGCATATCTCTCTTTTCCTACGCCATCACCACCACCCCCCTCACCACCCCCTTAACCCCCTCCCACCCCTCTTCCCACGAGATCCCCCCCCCCCAACACAGGCAAATAGGTCAAAGTTGACCTATGCGTGATCGCTGTGCGTTGCAGTGTCGCCCCCCCTCTCCTCCCCACTTCCTCTCTTGATACCCACGGTGACTCAGGTAATTTTACAAGCAACAGCATATCCTAGCCCTCCCCACCCCATCACTTTGCCAGTTCCTTGTTCCTATCTCTACGTTGTTCTGTCAGCTCTGTCAGGAACTCTCCCGCCTTTATCTCAGAAAAAAACATTCTCATACGTCCTGCAGATATAATCTTTAACTTTGCCGGAAACATTAGGTACGCCTCTGCCCCTTGCTTCTGAAATGCTGGGATTAACTGTCTGAGGCGCCATCTCCTCTCCACAGTCACGTGGCAAAAGTCAGGTCTGGCAAAGAATGTTACCCCGTCAAAAGATTTCCTGGAATCTGGCCTCGCTTTGTCCATCAGTTCTTGTCTCGCAAGAAAGTTCCCGAAGAACACCAGCATAGCCCTTGGAAGTATATCTGGGCCCCCTTCCTGTCTTTTCTTTCTGGTGAATGGAAATCTATGGGCCCTTTGGACTTCCAACTCCCACTGCCATGGCACATCGGGGAAAGAACCTTTTAGCAACTTGATGACAAACCCTCTTGGATCTTGTTGTTCCACCCCTTCCTCTATACCAAGAAGTCTGACGTTATTGCGCCTCTGGCGATTCTCCAACTCCTCCACTTTCCATTGCAAGTCCACCACAGCTTTTTCCTGTTCAGCTTTATATGTGTTCCAATCTGCTGCTTCATCCTCCAATCTACCGGTTCTCTCTTCGACACATACCACTCTCTCTTCCACCTCTTCATACTTTTGTTTACTTTCCTAATTGTGGCTTGGATTTTCTTGGTGTCGTGCCTAGCTCTTCTACTTTCCGCTCTTGCTTCTACTTGCATTTGTTTTAGCATGGCAAACATCATATCCAGTTTCTCCCCCTCGCCTTGCCTATCCTGACCATCCTCTTTGTAGATGCTAGAAGTAGCTGAATAGTCCCATATTAGTTTTTTGTGAGTGCTCGGGGAGGATCCGCCCCGCCTTCCTCCCACCTTGCGTTTTTTCAGGGTGCGTCTCCCCCTGGACCCCCTAGAGCCTCTAGAACTTCCACTATCCGTGCTTAGAATTACATCTGAAAATTCTTGCTGTTCATTGCTACTGCTGGCAGTAGTGGATTCTGAGCCCTCTGGGACTGTAAAAAATCTGTCTCCCTCAGCCTCAGCCCCTTCCGTCAAATCTGGCTCTATCAGGTCTTTCTGAGATTCCGCGCTCATCAGGCTCACCAGGCTGCCACCTTCTATTGCCTTGGGCCCCTGATACTGTTTCTGCCCCCCCCGCAATTCAGCTTCCTTAGCCCCCTGTTGCAGACTCTGCCCCCCCAGCATCTCTGCTTCCATCTCATTTAGAGCCAGCAACATTTGAGAGTTATTGTGGCTCTCAGCACCAGCCACATCCTTCCTTACCCCCCGGGCATTTCCCGATTCATCCTGGCTCTCCGGCTCCTGCAGTAGACCGTCTGCCATTGCTGCTGGGGTTACTGCGGAGGTTGCTACCGCGGGAAGCGTGAGCGCCGCGTAATCCTGTTGCTTAGCAACGCAGTCACTAGCGTCCTCGAGGACGTTCCTGCTTGCCGCTCCAGCCGGTTTGCCTGCCGCCGCTGTTCCTGCACCTCCCGTGATCGCCATCGTGCCAAACGCCTCTACTACCGAGGGCTGCCTCAAGGTATGGTCCTTGTCGGTTCTTCTCTTGTCCAGCAAGCCGCGAGCCGG
This sequence comes from Lissotriton helveticus, assembly GCF_964261635.1. NCBI lineage: Eukaryota > Metazoa > Chordata > Amphibia > Caudata > Salamandridae > Lissotriton > Lissotriton helveticus. The sequence continues at coordinate 911,761,054 of NC_136071.1, read as the reverse complement.
CACTTCTTGGCCCCCGTTGCTGCGAGCCACTGCCGTAGTGCTTCACGTCTGCTTACTCTCCTTCTCCTGAGTTTAAAGATTTTTAAATAGTTTAATGTTTTATTTTATAATAGATTTTTTTAAATATATTTTATGTTTTATATATATATATATATGTATATATATATATATTTGTTAAATTGTTATATATTTTAAAATCATAAAGTACATTAAAATTATTAGTTTGATAATTGTTTTACAGTAATTAGATATATATATATTAATTATTATATATGTGTATTTAACCTTTTATATTAATTTTATTTGTTAAAGTGCATATTAGATCTATTTTTTTATCAATTTTATTATTTAATATATTTATTATTTATTAATTAATTTTATTATATGTATTAAAAAATATATTTTGTACAGCTATAATTATGACATCGATATTTGTTTCTCAATATTTTTGTACTTAGCATTATAAGTATATAATGTAGATATTTTTTTCATCAATATTTTTGTCACAATATTTTTGTATGGGGATATTTTGGGTGTTGATATTTTGTCAGTGTACCTTCCTGTGTGGGCCATTTAACGAAATGACTCTCTTGCATTCTGCCCATATATCTTTTGAGACCACTTCCTCAAATAACATCAAAATCTTCTCACAACACTTTGGAGATGGTATAAATATGCTTCATCTTAGTGTTCCACTTGTGTGGATTTTCCCTAAGCTTTGGAAGAAAGCTGGTGACATGGAAAAGATCTGATCCGGACCACAGGACATGTAAATACTCTCTTCCTTGTACCTCTCACAAAGGTTGCCCTTAGACAGAGTTAGCACAGACTTCAACCAGGGGGACGGGTATGATATTTAGGGTAAGGTACTTATTCCGACTGATGTGGGGACCTTAGTAGAGGATGGAAATAACTTGGGGGTGCACAAGCCTCCATTGAGGATCTCGTAGTCACTCTGGTCTTGGGCAACACTGGTGCAGTAGCCAGTGGTCGAAGTGGGGGGAAAAAGTAGGGGAACTGTGGGCGGAGAATCAGAGGGCGGAAATAAGCCGAGGATTGGGGCAGTGGGCGGAGTCAGAAGTGTGACCAGAAGGAGCAAAACATACCAATTTTTAGTATTTGTTTTGCATTTCACTGACCAGTTACAGCTCATTACGTTATTTAATTCAAATTGACATTAAAATACATTGACAAATTGGGATACGTATCCAATCACAGAATGTCTCAAATACACTTCAAAGTGCTATCACAAGCCATTTGTCTGTCAGCTGTGCAGTTTCTGTCATCAGCGCTTTTCCTCCCCTTTTCCACAAAAGCAGTTCAAACACGAATGGCAAAATATCCTATTTTGCAAATGTTTTCCACATAATTATGGCTCTGCCAGCTACGTAATACATCATCTGCTGCGTTATCGGACGCTTTTAACTAATAAATTGTTTGTAGCTCAAACGGATCAAAAGTTACTAAAAATGTGACTTGTGGTGCTGCGAAGTGAAGGGCCCTTTGCAAAGGTTGAGTGGTTACCTTTATCACTGCTACATTTGAATTTTGAACTGGTACTAACGAGTCAAAATATTTGCAGAGACTGTGTAAAAATGTCAAAATAACAAAGTATCAGGAAATATATCACATTACGCTGCAGCCTTTTTCTTGCGGAATAATTTAGTTAACAGTGCAGCATAATTTTGCTCTCAATTGCTGCATAATTCCATCAAATTCAAAGCAGGCAGCACATGTTAAAAGTGCTTGTGCATGAAATAAATAGACTGTTACGTTTGTGAACTTATTTTGGAGTGCGTGCAAATCCTGCATTGCCGAGCCCTGATGAGTTGCAGCTACTACTGCTGAAACAAGGACAATGGAGTTACCAATTGGTGAGGCTGACCGGCATCAAGGGTCCTGAGACCTCAAGTACAGAGTCACTGTCGCTCTAGGGTGTGCTTCTTCGTATGCCTGCCAACAAGACTGGGATGTGAACTTCAGTATGGATTGCCTTTAAAATTAACCTACACTTGCCACACCTATGGTCCACCTGCTGATGCTAAGACACCAGGGTTTTTAAGATCTAGCGGGGCCTTCTAAGGTCTAGCTGGGGAATGTGCTCTCTCAGGAGAGTGGACTGGTCCTAAAGGCTGAACCTGGTTCCCCAGTTCCAAATTCGGCATCTCTGGCCAAAGAAGTGCCACTTTCTCTCCACCACTAGAGACCACACTGCCCCACTTAAAGAAAATCACACTGCCTTCAACTACAACCAAATTGTGCCCCTCTATAACCACCTAGATGAGATTCAATTCAAATTATACACTAGACAAGAGTAATACGCTGGCTGAAAAAGTAACAATATTCCGGAAAAAGAAAAAACACTCAGCTTAACACTTTCACACTCATTATTCAGAAATCAATGAGCATTTTTGCCTGAAAAGTTAAGCACATGACTACTGGGCTCGGAAGGGACCCGTTTCAGTGTCCATTCCTAACAAAACATAGGCACTATGGTTTAAAAAGAAAACATCCCTGAACACAGAGCTTCAGTACACATTTTATGAACTAAAATGGGGAAAACAACTGATAAGGATCATATTAAACGTTTTCCAATCCACTCATCAAGCAGGTATTGCAGTACCTCCAAGAATGGCGCACTTCCCCACTTGGGGAAAAATGCTGTTCTAAGAAAAATGAGAAAAGAAAATAGCGCTTCATTGGCAAACGCTGTAAAGTGCCGCTAATGTGTTTGGGGGTGAATAAAATCAACCAGGCCAATTTTCGACCACTCGCTCTTGCTTTATTTAGTTATGTATTTATTGTTCACATTTTTAATCTTTTTTTCTCTCCTCCCGAGGCTACATAGAAAAATGTCAGAAAAAGACATTTGCAGCAAAAGTGTTTCCTCTTTTTTTGGATCCATTTCACAGAGGAATGAATGAAGTAAAGCAGAGGAAAGAAAAGTCACGGTTTTCAACAAGTGATCTGGAGCAGGACAAAAAGGTAGAGATAAGAGAATGAGAAGGGGCGGCTGCTAGCGGTGGAGCAGGAGAAGTGGACACTGTCCTTGACTTCTCTGGGCAAGAAGGAAACGGCAGCCCTTTTCCTTCTGTGCCCGTCCGTCCTTGAACAGCCACGAATGGCCGGGCAATTTCGGCCTTCTTGAGACACACATCTAAAATAATAAAGTAGGGGAACGGACTGTATCAAATTTAAAAAGTAGGGGCACGCCGTGCCCTGCTGATCCCGCACACTTCGACCACTGGCAGTAGCACTTGGGGCGTCTGCTGCTGCTGCTGCATTATATGGTGGTGATCTGGCATTAAGTAGCTCTTCTATGAGGGTGTCTTCCTCCTCACTCTCTGTCTCGGATTCCTTCTTCAATTTTTCCTTTTCCTTTTCCTCCTCCTCTAGCAGAGGATATGCCCCAACCATCTCGATGATTTCCCCCCTCCATTTTCTCTGCCTTGTCTCATCTTGCTCCCTTTTCCATCAATGGGCTCTACTACGAATCTTGAGCTCAAAGTTCTTCTGTTTCTTTTTGTTTGCCATTTATTTCCAAAGATTTAATGCCTCAAATTGTGAGAGTCTAGGTTGTGGTTTTGGATCATACATCCTTCTCCTTAAATTCTCTTTTTGAGGATTGTAGAAAGGTCCACTCAGAGAGAAACAAAGCTCCCTATCTTTGGACATATATTTGTATCATTGGTTAATTCACATGCATTTGTGTTACCCTTTCTTTGCCACCATTTCCCTAGCTCGGGTACCTTTGGAAAGAAACTCTTCTTCCTTATTTGTGTCCTTTTCCATTTTTAGCAAGGGATTCTAATTATAACAACAATCACAACCAATCCTTGTTCAAATGCTTACTTCTCTCGCACCTGCAATCACTCTATTTTGTCCACCAATCCCAGTGCATCCCTGACAAGGGTCATCCAATCACAGTGGGGTTACAGCGCCCATCAGTCAGTCACTGTGTGTTGCATTAATGACGCAATGCTCCAATCACTTCCCTGTTCAATCTTTTCTCCATTTGCCTGCATCAACTACACAAACGATTTCTACAACGATAAGAATGTTACCCATTTTTGTACAATAGTGGACCCTTGACCTGCAAAAGCCACTATTCTCAGTGTTTCCAACACGTACACAGAGGAGTAGGTGGCGTCGGAGACCCTATCAAAGGTCCTGCAACAGACGATTTACATCTTTATGGCAACTCGTATGGACGCCATGTACCATAAAGCCCATCTTTACTCTTAAGAACCGTTGGTGCCACGGACTTCCCCCTCGGGGGCAAGGACAATCTTCCGTTTTTCCTTCAAACACAACCGTTCGTCGCATACGGAGGAACGCATTTGGATTCCTTTTCAGCGAATTGTACATAATACAGGAATCTCAGGTTCGGATCGCTGACATCACTTTTGTCTTGCGCCCATGGTGAATGTGCATTTTTACTTTTGGACCATCGGATTGAGATGATGCTATTTGTAGCCCTGACGAAATTCCCATGGCACTAAAGGGAATGAAACGCGTTGGCTGTGCCTTTGTATCTTAAAAGAGAAAAAAAAGAATTCAATAAAGAAAGAACAGAAGATTTACAAACTTCATGAACTTTTTTTGCTATTTACACCACCGAGTGCACCTCTCAAATCTCTTGTAAACACTATTCTCAGTGAGTCCAAATCCCATGCACTAGCAATGAGCTACCACCAAGATCAGTTAGTACACTTGATTCGATTCAATAAGCTTTATTCGGTTAAAATGTGGCAACCATAAAAGCAAATGTACAGACGCAATAATAAAATCCAGTTACAAATTCATTAAGCAGACAAAATACAATCACAATTCTTATTACGTTAAAACATCATACTTTTCCTTGCATGGATTGATCTTAAACTAAATGTTGCAACATAAAAACAAATCTCAGGCTCTCTAAGTATAAACAGTAGACTTATAGCAGCATTAGTAGTTATGGTGTGATATTTTTTAAACAGGGGTTTTAAATAAACAATACGGAAGTTTGAGTACAGATCGCATAGGAGAAGAAAGTGCAAGGTGCTTTGTTTTGAATGCCCATCACATCGGTATGGGGAGACTGGACGCTGTTTCACACTAGGAAATGCTACTAAATGATGGACAAGGCCCAGTCTCATTCTTGTTAGGACAAAACGATGTGAAGGTCTTGTTACCATTATCAGATAGGTTTGAAAACCATCATAATCTAAATAGGAATGATAAAACTTATATGTTATTTGCTTCCCTGCAGATCTCATCCTGTGCTCCTTCCTTAGTAACAGGAACACATTCTTTATCTCTTGTTTGGTAAAGTCTGTTACTTCGTTTGGATTACCCCGGCCCTCAGCTTGGGGAGCATCCGACTGTACCAGTTTAAGTACTGTGTCTACTTCATTAATAAATAGAGTAAAAAGAAAAGGTGCTAGGACGCAGCCTTGGCGGATGCCACTTTTACCTTTACATTTGGGTGTGCATTCGCCCCTTTGGCCGTATCGTACTGATGTTGATAGTTTGTCATAAAGCCTGGCTAAAAAATAAATGATGGGCTCTGGGGCTCCACGGTTAAGTAGGGTTGGCCAGAGTATAGCGTGGTCCACTAGATCAAAGGCGCTGCTAAGGTCAGCAAAACATAAAAAGAGGCACCCTTGCTTGGCACAGGTATATTTTCCAATTAAAAGTTCAAAATTGATACACTGTTCAAAGGTGCCCAGCCCCTTCCTAAAACCATATTGGGCTTGTGTCAATATCCCATTGTCCTCAACCCACTCCTCCAATCTAACTAATAAAACCCTATTCATCACTTTTATTGATAAATCCAATAAAGAAATTGGCCGGTAATTCTTGGCTTCCGATTTATTCCCCTTCTTATAGATGTTATGTTATGTTATGTTAATAACTTTTATTAGGCGCACAGCTGCCCCAGCGAAGGGGCGTCCTGGCGCCAGATCAAGTACCACAACACAACAGATCGATGCTGGAAAGACAGGGGATCAATCAATAGTAACAAACAGATGAGTTTTTATGGCGCGTCTGAAAAGAGTCAGGCTGTTCAGGGCACGAATATGGACAGGAAGAGAGTTCCACAATCCTGCCGCCAGAACTCGAAAAGAGCGACCACCCATCCTACTCAGTCTAAACCTGGTCTTAGTTGCCAGATATAAAGATTCCGACCTGAGCGCCCGCGCGGGAACATAGGGGGAAACAAGACCCACAAGGGCTGGAGGAGAGGAGAATTTCAAGATCTTAAATGTTAGACAGAGGGCCTTGAATTTAATTCTCTGTCTAACCGGCAGCCAGTGAAGAGAAGTCAAGACTGAGGAGACAGAACAACGTCTCGGAAGGCCAACAATGGCCCGCGCTGCGGCATTCTGCACCCTTTGCAGCCGAGTAGCCTCCGCCTGATTCACTCCAAGCAGCAGTGCACTCCCGTAGTCCAGCCGAGAGAGAATGGAGGCTTGGACCACCAGTTGCCGAGTAGGAGGGTCGAAGAATTTGAGGACTGGTCTCAGTCCTCGCAGAATACCATAACAGGTAGCTGCAATCTTCTTTGTGTGGCTGGTAAAGGAGAGTGTAGGATCCAGCCAAACCCCCAAGTTCTTAACTTCGGCAGCTGGGATGGGAGTCACCCCCAGTTCAGGAGGCCACCACTGATCTCCCCAGAGTTCCGCCTGCTTCCCTAAAATCAGGACCTCGGTCTTTTTGGCATTAAGCTGTAAACAGTTAATGCACATCCAGTTAGCCACGGCTATAAGTCCTGCACGGAATCTGGGAGCAGTCACCTCAGGGTCCCCACTGAGTGTCACCGCCAGCTGCGTGTCGTCGGCATACGATGTCATGGTTAAGCCACTCTGTCTAACGACTGCAGCCAGCGGTTTCACATATAAGTTGAACAAATGGTATGATAACCGATTCACACCAAGTAGGGGGGCTCCCTCCAGCACTACGGCATTAAAAACTGGTAAGTATTGGCCCCCAGAGGGCAGGCACGGTTTTATAAACATCTATGGGTACACCGTCCGGGCCTGGTGCTTTCCTTCCCTTGCTGCTTCTGATTCCTTGCCCGACCTCTGCAAGGGTAATGGTTAAGGGGATAGTGGGCCATAGGCTTGGGTTTATAAAGTCCTCAGTATTATTATCACATGGGTTAAAGATACTGGAGAAATATGCCACCCACGCCTCACTGCTAACATGGCACAACAATTCGGGAACAGAATCATTTTAAAGAAAAGTCGAGTTAACCGTTTCCCAGAACAGCTGATTATTAGATGTATCTGCAGCCAAAGTTAGTTTATCCCAAGCCTCCTGTTGAAGTTCTCTCTTCCTCTGTTTTTGGGTTAGTTTATATTCTAATCTTAGTTTTTTAACTAGCACTATATCCCTAGGGCTGCTAGAGAGTGCTTGTTTCAGATGATTCAATGAAAGGGTGCAGGCATGATTGAACCATCCCCTGTTTTGGATGTGTTTCCTGCTCGATGAAGTAGGTAATATCTTGTCAATGGAAGCACTTATTTTACAGAAGTTGGCTAATATCAGTGCTGATAAGGCACCAATAGCTAAACTCTCAAATATCTCATTACTGCATTCTAGAACAATATTTTTTAATACTTTATCTGGGTTGATACATTTCCATCTAATTCTGGTACTATTCGGTCTACACGGGACAATATTACCTACGGATGTTTGTTGTACTGTAGATCTGTTGCCCCACACAGTTACTGACATAGTAATACAATTATGGTCACTAGGTAACAGTTCTTCAATCCGCGGCATAGAGCAGAGTTGTACAATATTTGCAGATACCAGTACATGATCGATTATGCTGTTTGCATTTCTACCCGTGAAAGTTGGAATCATCCTCCCAAGCCCATCCCGGGTACATTGCATTATGTCCAAATCGTATTTGGCCAGAACAGTATTTAATGTATCCCCATAAGTATTATGTGGGAAATGTACACAGTCATCACCTACATCATTCCTGAACCCACATACCTTGGTCATAGACAAAGTACAAATTGGGGTATTAAAATCTCTTACCCATACAACGTCGAAGTTGATATTTACTTCTTTGCCCGGATTACCTATTTCCGTCTCTAATTCAATAACTACTTTATGACGGGTAGAATCAAATAAATTATTGAAGAAGTTTATCAATAGGCCATCCCGTCTGTCTTTAAGGTATGACCACAATATCTGCGAATGACACCCTACGTTCATAATCCTTTTTACTTCCAGGGGCAATTTGTTTGACATAATTATTAGCAGCCCTCCCTTCGCTCTCCCAACCAAGGAATGCGATGCTGGTAGATCATATGATGTGAACCCTTCAATGTAAACACGATCAGTACTCCAGGTTTCCTGGAGGCATATTGTATTGTGTTTATTGATGAAATCCAACCAACCCAACATATCCCTTTTATTTGACAGTCCGGCAATATTCCAGGAGACTATGGTAAACCCATTAGCTGGGGGACTACCTGCATTAACTTCAGGTTGGGTATTTATACATACGCTGCCCTCAGTCTCACTAATTAGGGAGTCCAATGCGGAAGAGATAATAGCTTTTTCCATTAATTGCCCTGTATTTCCATCTGGATGAACCCCTTGCTCCCAACTTAGTATGTTTGCAGCAGACAAGTTTATGTTCTCCTCCGCATTTGGCACCCCACCTACTAACAGCCCTATACACAGCTGCCCAATACCATCGAGGCCCGTCTTCCCATCGGGCGGGCGGGCAATGCTTTGTCAGTCATTTTCCTCGAGTGTACTGAGCGGTTGGAATCTATTAAATATTGGTAGTGCGTAGTGCGGCTGGGGTAACATTACCAAGTTGGCTCTGCGTTGCTCCTGGTCTGCTCTCATATTGGGTGGGGGCCTTAGGTGTCTATAAAAGAAGCCCAAGGGAAGCAGTAATGTTTTAGAATCATTATGTGGTAAAGCAGCTGCTCTGTCCAGGGAGGTCCTGGCCCAGTTGGGGTTCCTGAAATTAATAATTACACAATCACCTTGCGAGGTTTTCCTTAGGGGTCCGATCCAGTTTACTCTTCTAGTCATGAGTATCTGATCTGCATGGTTCACAGGATAACCACAATTTCGGTTTAACCAATGCACCACTTTTTTTTTTAGGGAAGAGTGTGTTTCCCTCTGACCAGGGTCACGTTGAGGAGCATTCACCAAGACTGCCACATATGGACAGCATTCTGGGGGTAAGTTAATTGATCTCCCATTTCTTCCCTCTATGTCCTCTTTCTCCGACAAATATTTAGGGGCCTGGGTTATCTCTACTTTTGAAGTCCTGTCCCCTCTGGTATCGCAGGGATGGTTACTCCTTGTCCCATTCTGTCTGGGGCCTAAAGGAATTGAATTGGTACCTGTTTGAGGTGTACAGGGATTGAAGCTTTGCTCCTCCGGGGCCCACTCGTTCCTGTCAGTAACGGATTGGATGCTAGTTAATGGATAAGCAGTCGATGATCCTAATTTTTGGCGATCTTGTAGACCCCCTTGTTGCCCATTCACATTCTCCGTTGGCAATTCGATAGTATGTTTAAGTAGACTGCTAAGTTTAATACTTTCTCCATTAAGTTTATCTGTTTTGTCATGAAGTGGTTTAGTAAAAACTTCTAGTTTAAGGGTTAAAACAGCTATGATGTGGTTAACTTGCTCGTCGGACAGAGATCCTAAACTAGAAGGTTTCTCCACTGTTTTAGCAGAAGAATTCAATGGTGGGCCTTTTTTGACTTTATTAATTGTCCCAGGTTTTTGCTGGGTTTTTCTACAACTCCTTTTCCTTTTCGGTGTAGGTGAACCATTGGGTGAGAGTAAACATAACACTTCAGTAGATACAGGGAGATCTGGGCCAGGGTCTGGGATACCAGAATTCACTATGGGAGTAGTGTCTTGTTAATTTCTAAGGGTGGACTCTAATTCCAATCCTGTAACATCTTCTAGCACTGTACCTACTCCTAATGAAAGGCGGCGTTCCGCCCTATCTATTTCAACATTAATAGCGCTAACCGCCCTCACAAGCTAGGAGTCAATAGGGGATCAGCTACAGTTTTATGTACTTTTTGTAGTTTACGTTTCGACATACAGGGCAAAAGTACTATATCATTAATAGGAGGATACGTGACAGGATTTGAAGAAAACCTGGCACGATGCCTATGATGTGCAAAATCACGAAATGCTAAATGCCAAGTAAATAAAGTGCAAGTAGTGTCAGAAGAAAATAGCAGAAATACAAAGTATATGTACAACTAATCGAGGCAAAAGGTAAAATGAGTAATAGAATGGCCAGGCACCAGTTAGAGCAATAAGAGCCTATAAAATCTGATAAAAAAATTAAAATCACTCAATTCATGCTAATTATCCCACAAAAATATATAAAACAATAACAGAGACAAACACTATTATACACACATCTATAGCTGTAACTGGTACATTAATATCTAATATGCTCCACAGACCCTAACTAAAACGTTCTATTATCCAGCTTATTGATCACCAAGAATTAAAAATGTGTTAATTCCACGGTTGTAGACTTAGCCGGGCTACTTACAGCATCTCCAACAGTCCCGAGTGTCCAAGTCACAAGGCCAAGAGATGGGGCCCTTCCCAGTCACGCACAGTCTGGGACGGGCTCAGACGGGCCCGCCCTTGGTCTGGGCTTCGTCCGTGCTCCAACCGCGCGCGTCCCACGCTGTGTGAGTCTCGGTCTGCCTTTGTAGGCACCACCTGGTGCTGCGACAGTGACGGTGGCAGCAAGGGAGCTTGGGGAGTGTAGTCCAGCACTCTCCCGCTCCCCGTCAGGTTTGCCCGGCTCACAGCAGACTTGGCCCGCACCTCAGGACTCTCCCGGCATCAGGTAGGCTTCCAGTTAGTACACTCACAGAATAGTGATTACATTTCTACTGTGGTGTAACTGACAGTGCCTCACAGTGCACCTCTCCCAGCAGGCAAGTTTTTCCCCATTTGATACTCAAATTGAGGTACCTGTCTTCAAAAGTTTAAAAACATCATCAGAACCACAATAATTATCATTCCAACAAATCCAACAATCTGAGCCACATAATATTTGGTCTCAATTATCGTCCACTGCATACCCCTGCTCTGCGCTTACTTTAACTCTTGACATGCATTGCTCTGTACCTGCTTCATTTCCTCATTTTGCATTCAATGCCTATTGATACTCATATTGTTGTTCTTCTTCAGCCATTTTGTCTCCCTCGAACGAAGATGAGTCTGGAAATGGGTCAAATTAATTCTCGGGGTAAACGGTCTGGACCATAAAGGTACCATGCTTGGTTCTACAAGGAATTTATTTATCAATTTATGGGTCGGCTCCAATCGAAACTATCACCACTGCCAGATCTGTTAGCGCACAAAGCAGTCACAAATTCGAGCTCATGGGGCACACCAATGGCCAGGACTAGGAGCGATGTAGTCCCAGTATGGACTTTGGTGCTCCCCGACTAAAACCGTCACTCTTTCTTGTTTGGGGAATTCATGTAGCAAGGCTGAAACATTCTCATAAGAATGACAGGCAAGGATTGTTGTTTCAAAGCTTTATATAAAGAATTAATAGGCAAAATACAGTAAAGATGCCATCAGTAGGTTTAGCAGAAAAGCTGTTATTCATAGTAAAAAGAGCTCAGTACAGGTCTAGATGAAATCCGGCATCGATTTACCTTCTAAGGTAAGGGAAGGGGTTCTCACTTGACACAGAAATCCACACACTTTTATAGGGCTTTAGACAAAGACTTTCATACATTCTGTGGGGATACACAGTTCTCACGGCTTGGACCAATGGGAAACAAGCTAGAATAAACATTTTATTACAGAATACATTCAAGAATTCTCTCAGGAAAGTAGTACCTTGAGATTCAGTCATTCTCACAGTCTTGATTGCACCATTGAACCAGTGCATTGTTATAGCATGAGCCTGGGACGATGAGAACCAGCGTCCTTGATTCAGTGCATTGACAAAATCTTTCTGAGAACACTGTCTGCTTACTCCTGTAAACACTAGTAATGCTTTATTTAGAACAGAAATCAGCAGTAGTCATCACATGGTCTATTGTGACACTGAAGCAAGATACAGGAGAGTGTAAACACAATCTAATGTTAGCATAAGCTTGGTTTGTACTTTATTGACAGAAAATCAACTCTCACAACTGCTTGTAGCGTAAAGCTGTTCTGTGCATTCCTTGACTAATATGTGTAGTGAGATGGATGTCTATGCACCACATCCTCTGACCGGGTGCGGCCAGAGGCTATAAATAAAAATGATCTTTGCCTGTACTGCAGCACATAGTGTGGTACATTGTGACTGAGTGTGTGGTTGAAGTGTGGCCTCTGTAATGCCCAGCAGAAGTCAGCATTCTAGTGCTGAAGCCTGTAACTACACTGAACACCCACCCACCACTGATGTCACTGGTCAGGTGACACAGAAGTAATAAAAGAGGCCGAGCCCACGTGCTCTGGGCCAGTTGCACCAGACCTCCAGTGTGTCCTGTGTCAGCATATGTGTGCCTGCCAGTATGAGGGCCTAGGGCCCACCACAGCCCCTACAATGGCGACGAGAGCGGAGCTGTGCCCAGCGTGCCACAGTTAAGAGAAAAGCTTCTAGAACAAGGGGAAGAGAGAGCTGCCTGATGCAAAGACACACCCCCTAGGAAGAATCGAGCCGGCCGCCGCGAGGCCCACGAGGCCTGTGATGAGCCCCGGAGCCAGAGAAGGAAAAGAGGTGACCTGGAGCCGACCCCGCACCTAGTGAGCCCATTGTGAGCTGCCCCCCTTCGCTAGGGGATGAGAGAGACAAGCGGTGCCCACCCGCGTCGAGGTGTCCATCAGCCGAGCCGGAGGTGAGCCCGGGCGTTGTGAAATGCTTGGGAGGGGGCCGCGTTAGCCTGAAGCGACCCCCTGTGACTGTATTATAAGCGGAGCCCACCCGCATGAACGTGGTGCCCCGCCGAGTGGCCAACAATAAACTGCATGGTAAAGCGAGAACCTGCGGAGCCCACCCGCGGCCTGCATGCAGCGTCCCCGAGTGCCCGCAGCGTGTGAATAGCTGCAGGGCGCCCAGTAAGTGTAGCGGAGCCTACCCGCTGTGGCAGAAAGGAAAGCGACAATACTGCACGACTCGCGGAGCCCACCCGCGGCCTGCCTACTGCGACGCGGCGTCGGCCGCAACTGCCCCGTGATTAAGCCAGGCTCGCGGAGCCCACCCGCGGCCTGCCTGCAGCGTCCCCCGCCGCGCGTGTGAAGTGCGGCGGCGGGGTGAGAAACTCTGCCATAGAGCGCCCGCAGCGTGAGGGGAGCTGCCAGGCGCCGAACAATTTCAGCGGAGCTCACCCGCAATCAACTGGAGTCTAAACGGAGCCCACCCGTCAAGCGCTAACCTCTCCCCGCGCCGCGTGTGCTGTGAAGGCGGCGGGGGTGGAGAAAGGTGTGATCCAGCAGCCGGCTACGGTGTAAGTGAACACCCCCGCACAGCACAATGGAAACGAACTCACCGGAGACCAGCAAGCTTGTACAGCAGCGACGACCTTTCCCCGCCCCGCGCAGCGTGAGACCCAAGAAGCTGCTGCGGGTGGGGAGTGAATGAGCAAGATGCGCGATGCCCGCAGCTGACCGGAATCAGCCCCCAGCAGCCCAGAGACAGAAGCGGTGCGGCTGCACTGCGAGGGCCCCAGTGTAAACGAGAAAGCCAGCGCCCGGCCCGTGGCCGGTAAAAGCCGCACCAGCCCCCACCCCCACGGACAATAAACGGCCGACACGTGTCCCCGTGCAGCCAGAGAGCGTGAGGAGCCTGCACTGAAGGCTGAAGAGCCCCAGGTGTGAGCACAAGTACACCCGTGCATGCAGGACGAACAGGGGGCAGAGAGAGACAATCATGGTGGTCCTGGTGCCCCATTTCCCCCCCCCCCCCCCTGTATGAAAACCCAGCAGAGGCCATAGAAGAGGAAGGCACACAACTAAAGGAAAGACTGCCAGTGCCTGCTGAGAAACTCCACAGCCATCTAGTGGCCATTTTGAGTACCTGCACCCATTAAAGGAAGGAACTATCACAGAGCTAATTTACAAGGGACAAGAAACTAAGGCATCTATACAGAAGCACAGGGTGCACAAAGAAAAGAGAAGCAGGAGGAGGCCGCAAAGTCTGCACCAAGCGTAATGGAGGAGGGGGCAGGAAAGCGTCAAGAGGTAACACTCCATAAGCAAAAAGGTTACGAAGGGCAGCAACCTGCCCGCAGTTATGTCCAAGGAAGTTTACAGAGAGTCATGCAACCAAAGCAAGACGCAAAAGAAATGGTGCGCAGATGTAACCCGGACGCGGGAGGTAGATGTAAGCGCATGGAATGGAGGAAGACACTGAGGAAAGGTATGCAGCAAGCATCCGAAGAAACAGAAGTGCAAAGAACACCCCAGGAGCTGCGCAAAGGAAAAGATGACAGTAGTCAAACGCAGGAAAGCACCAGGAGTCAGCACTGCGACGCCAGAAGCTCAGGTACTTTTCAGAAAGTGTATGGAAGACGCCAGGAGACAGCGCAAGGAAGCGCAGGTATTCTCCAGAAAGCGCAAGGAAGACGCCAGAAGACAGCACAGGAACGCGACAGGAGTGCAAGAATTCCACACCCGCACGACAGGACCGCGCAGCACTGCGCCGGAACGTGCCAGGAATCTGGAGCACCAAAGTGACGCTACACAGCGACGCGCCAACGCCAAGACACCGGGACGGTGAATAGCGACCAGGAAAAGATAGCACAGCATGACGACTCATGCCGAAGGTGAAAGCCGACCACCCAGTATGGTCGCCAAGGAAAGAAAAGAAGCAATTGAGAAGATAGCGACAACCGGTCCAGTCACTAGAAGAAAAGACCAATGTCTGAGAGCCATGCCCAGAACAGAGAGAAACGGGTGGAGTGCACGCTACCTGGAGAAGACTGGCTGGGAAGACCAAGGCAGTACAGTGACCAGATCACGTCGCAAGTAGGAACAGGGAGAAGAAGGGCGTGACGCCAAAATGAAAAGGAAGAAGGAACAGTAGAAAAGGTCGCGACGCTAGCCCTGGAAGTGAGTGACAAGAAGACAGTGTCCTAGGACTAGGACAAGACCAGGATGACACGTGCAGAGTGCGCGCACTGCATGGGGAAGCCTGGCCAGAGAAGATGAAGAAAAGGGACCAGGGTACGTTGTGAGAAGAGGAGAAGAGAAGAAGGAAGATCGGAGTGGCACACCGCCACCCAGGAAAGGAAGAAAGGAGAAATCGGAATGGCACGCTGCCACTGCAAGAAGAAGCCGCCCCTGCGGAAAGAAGCAAGGTGACAAGCACTGGAACACCTGAGTGCAAGGGAAGACAAGCCTGGCAAGAGCACCGGCAGCGCAGACCAAAGACAACCACCTACGAGCCATCCATCCACATGGCGATCGCAGGAGAGAGCAAGCTAGACGGTTGGCGACATCTACCTCTGGGGTTTGAGCGGAAGATTGGATGACGAGACCACTCAGGACTCCAGAAGTTGAGGACCTGACCACCTCGCACCAGCCCGTGGCAAACCAGAATCAGAGGCCTCGAGGGACTCTGGTGGCAGCAAGTCCCGCACGGGAGACAGGTCTACAGAAGCGCGTCTGCAGGACCCAAGGGGATGAAAGCCTCGCAAGCAATGAAGAGAGTCGACAACTCAACCTTCAGGTGGAACTAGGACACGACGGTGAGGCTCGTGGAGCTCCCCGCTCACGGCCCGAAGGCTATGGTGGAGCAACACGACCGAAAACACCAGTCCAGTGGAAGCCTGGCAAAGAGGTCCTCCTGGATATCTGGTGAGAGAGGAATACCGGAGAGAGGGACATCCTAGTGAGAGGGATGTGTGCACCTACTCTATTAATCTGCCAAGAGTCAACACTAAAGCCTGCCCGGAAAAATATCACGAAGCCAGAAGAGAGAACAAAACCAGAAGACTGTCGACACCTGTGTCATCTAGGGATCTCTCATCACCAACGGAGCGAAGCAAAGGCAGGGCTGAGAACAGCAGACAGACAGCACAGACAAAGAAAGAACCCGCCGAACAACTGCGGACCGTGCCTCCGAGAACTGCAAGTCCAGAATAAAAGAACTATACTGCCTGCGGTTTGCAAGCAGCCAAAGAGACTCATTTTGAGAACGCAAGTCCAATGTTATTTTCTGTGTTTTCTGTCCCCCACAGGTTCTTGGACTTTTCTGTTTGGTTTATTTTTTTAACCAATTTGGGAAGGGATGTAATGCCCAGCAGAAGTCAGCATTCTAGTACTGAAGCCTGTAACTACACTGAACACCCACCCACCACTGATTACACTGGTCAGGTGACACAGAAGTAATAAAAGAGGCCGAGCCCACGTGCTCTGGGCCAGTTGCACCAGACCTCCAGTGTGTCCTGTGTCAGCATATGTGTGCCTGCCAGCATGAGGGCCTAGGGCCCACCACAGCCCCTACAGCCTCCACGAGCAGGTGGGTATGCCCCACTTGCACATTGGCGACAGGGACAGTAAACCCCGTGGTGAGGGAGCAGTTTTGCTGCTGCCTGGGCAGCTGCTGCACTCCAACAGGATCGGCTTGCTGTGCAGTGATTGGCGGCTGGTACTACGGCTCTGCCTGCTAGTGAGGAGCGAGGGCAGCACTAAGGCAAGCACGTGCTGCAGCCCTCTGGGAAGAGGTAACAGCAGCTCTCAGCGCTGTGCTGAAGATGCTATGAGGTTGCGTGGCAATAGTGCTCACCGCGGCTCTGTCGGGGCTCCAGCTGCGCCCCACTGGCTAGGAGGTTGCACACATGTGAAGAGGGTGGCCCAGTGCAGGGAAAAGGCTTGCAGCGACCCGCGGTGTTCCATTTTGACATCAAAGGCAATAATTGAGGCCCATGCCTGCCGGCCTGGAGACAGGCCTGATAACATGTGCTGTGAGTGGCCTTGGTGTGAAAAGTTGATCTATACAAATAGACTGAGCATTAAGTAACCTGTGGTAGACACCCTCTAGGGACCCCAGACCAGCTGAACAAGACTGACAGCAGGAAGGTAGGTCCACAAAAACAGTGTACTAACAAAGAAAGCAGGGAGGTCACTTGGATATTTGGGAGCAATGGCAGATGAGAACAATAGTGTGCAAAATCAGGGGCCTCGGCAAAGGGAGGTCCAGCAGCAGCACATGCTGGTAGAGCTGCCTCAGCATTTAGTGAACTTGTTCTCCCAGCTACGGCTGTGTGGAAGGGGAGACTGAAAAACTACTTCCTAGCCATCGGGAAGATGATGGTTCAGTCAAGTGCTCCCTGCTGCTCCACTATACGGGGGGAAAAAGCTCTATAAACTGTATGGACATCTACCCACCATGGGAACAGCAGATGACTATAATGCAGCGGTGAGGGTCCTCAATGTGCATTTTGACATGCAGCTGAATCAAGTTTTGGCAACATTCGAGCTTCGTCAGGCACGCCAAAGAGAGGGGGAGTCTATTCACAATTTTTATGCCCACCTCCATGAGCTGCCTATCATGTGTAGGGCAGATGATCAACTAAAGGAGATCAGGGCACAAATCCTTCAAGAGTCCCAAAACAAGACCCTTCAAGGCTTAAAACAACGAACATCTGCTTAGATGATATCCTCATCATAGCAAGATCTCACAATCTGTCAGCTGCAAGTGATAGAGCAAGATTTCGCATCGCGACTTGCTCGACTCATGAACCTCGAACCTGTTGTAACATCATAACAAATGTACGTTTTACTAATCTCGTTATTTTGGATATGCATGAAAGTTAGCGAAGCTTGCCTATGTGTTTTACTGATATAAATAATAATTGTGTCTAAAATTGCCGCTGCTTGCATTTCTGTTTCTGCGCATGCGTGGGGCATAGTCACATGATATGACGCAGTTAGAGTTTGAGAGGGAAAGGGTGCGCATGCGTAATAGCAAAAAGATGGCTGTGCTTCTGATAACGTGGTGAAGCTGTGTGCTGCTGCTCCTGTGAACTTGTTCGTTGCACTCACCATTAATGCATAATATATTTTTATAATGATGAAACTAAAGTACGAAGTCATGACATATAATACGTTCATTTATTTCTATGTACTAATTGGTTTTCGCTTACTTTTCATGTATCACGGGAAATGGGGGTCCGAATGGGTTGCGAGCCATCTTGAAGGTCCCTTCTGCGCATGCTCGTGGTGCGAGGCAAGAAGTAGCCTTGAACAGTGGAACTCAGCCAACTGGCAGCCACAGTCAAGATGCTCATGTGAAAGCCACCTCTGACCTACGAGAATGGAGAAAGTTACTCCTTATATGATACATTGTGTATTTCGCTATTGTTTTCTGTGCAGCTTCCCATGGGAACCCCAGGTCTGCTAGGCGGTACCCAGAAATGCAGATTAGGCCTTACAATAGTCTGTTCTGATTGGTGTGTTAACCAAATCCTACCTTAGGACCAATCCAAATTGGGGATTTTGACACTTTGCAACATTTGGGGGGTGGTAAGCTGTCCCAAAACAGTATATCTACCCTGGGTTCACCTAGGGAAATTGTCCGACTTGTCCGAATAGCTGACCTGTCACTGACCCAACGCACTCAATAGGTGACTGAAGGTACAGAGCGCTGCGGAGCACTCTGTCCGAATTTGACCATAGACTAAGGTTTTACTAAACCTTAAAAGTGCTGGCGGAGCACTTTGCTGGGAGTTCGCTGACCCAATCGGGGTTCTGATCGATAGCTGCAGAGAGGGTGGAGCGCAGGCGTTGCTTCCAAACTGCGGGTGCTGGTCGTGTCCTGGTGGTCCTGTCCTGATCCTAATCTGGGTTTCCTGTCCTGTCCTGGGTGTCCATTCTGCACCTGCTGTCCATTGAGGGGTATCCTTCCTTGAGGGTTTCCTGTCCTTAAACTGACCCGTGGCCAGGGTTGGTTTCCACACCAGTCTAGGTAAATATCGCTCTGAAGCTCTTAAAACTGCACCTTTCTATTTTTCTATCTTTTGCTTCAATAAAGACATACCTTTGCATATGATAATTTTCCATGCTTTCCGCAACCATTGCATTTCATAAAATCACTTGCTTTTATTTTTTATAGCATGTTCCTAGGTTACCCTACATTTTAGAAATCATTTTCGCTATTGCAGTTTGCAACTTCTTGTTATGGTCTCGAAATTTTCTCTCATAAATTTTACTAAAGTATCTTTGAAGTTAGTCCGATAGCTCTCTTAGTTGTTTCCCCTGTTGCATTAGCATTTTTTTTTATAAATGATTGCCCTTATAGTTCTTCTATACAGCTATGTACTCTTTGCAAATTTGATTTTAGACTGTCTCCTCGTATTGGAGTGTATGTTCTAAAGAGTTTAAATCTGAGATAAATCTTTTAAAACTTTCAGTTGTCCGTGGTCATTTCATGAAAAGTAAAGGTCATACGATAAGGATAAGAAGTATTTTCGCTGCCTTTCCTTTTACAGCTAGCTCCCTGATCCATTGTGGTCATAGGTACCCGTAACAGTGGATGGTAAGTCGGGTACATTAGAAAATAGAAAAAGGAACCCACAATTATTGGTAGAAGATTGTGAGGTCATCTGATCAATGTGTATATGGTGAATTGAAATATATGGGCCCAAAGCCAGAAGGTGGCGAAATTATTGGTCGGGTGACCCGCGATCTCTAGCACAAGGGCCACGGAGATGAACATGGCGATAACACATGTGCCAATTAAACCCCACAACGTGAGAGTGGAACACGCGGACTGGACTCTCTGTCCACAACAGTAACGTCAACCCGACTCACGGTCTTAGCAGCCACACAGTCAGGGACTCAATGCAGAAATTGTGGCAGAGAAGAACACCCCCTGATGTATTGCCCGGTGCACAATCAATCAAAACATTTATAGAGCGCGCTACTCACCCGTGAGGGTCTCAAGGCACTGAAAGGGGGGGTGCTACTACTGCTCGAAAAGCCAGGTCTTGAGGTGTTTCCTGAAGGAGAGGTGGTCCTGGCTCGTTCGTAGGTGTGCGGGGAGGGAGTTCCATGATTTGGCTGCCAGGTAGGAGAACGATCTTCCTCCGGTGGTGGTTCTGCGAATCCGTGGGATGGTGGCGAGGGCGAGGCTGGCGGAGTGGAGCTGGCGGGTGGGAGTGTAGAACGAGAGGCGACTGTTGAGGTATTCGGGGCCCATGTCGTGGACTGCTTTGTGTGTGTGGGTGAGGAGCCTGAATGTGATCCTCTTGTTGACGGGGAGCCAGTGCAGTGCACAGTCTAAATATCGATTCCTAAATTTCGACTTACAGTAATATCGAGTTGGAAATATCGAAGGTGGAGAATATCGAGGTCAAGAATATCGTTGGACAGAATATCGACCCTAAGGTAAGTATGCATTGCATTTACATTTTTTATATCGATGTAAGTAATATCGAAGTTAGTAATATCGATATCAAATATATCGATGTTTCTAATTTCGATGTTACTAATATCTATATTTGTTTATTGTTATGTATTTTATTATGTATTTTATATGTATGTGTTATATGTTTTTTGTTAAGTATTTTATTTGTTTTAAATTATATGTGTACTATTTTTTATATATTAATAATGTTAATTTTCAGTTAATTTTATGTTTTAGTACTGGAGCGGGTTGTGGGTTTATAGGGGAATAGGGTGGGAAGTAATTTTATTATAGTAAATCAATTATACATTTTTAGTAATTGTAAATTAATTTTTGTGTTGAAGTTCTGTAGCGGGTTATGGGTTTATAGGGGAATTGGGTGGGAAGTAATTTAATTGTAATTAAGTAATGTGTTTTGTTTAATTGGAATTGATTTTTATTTTATTTTTAATTAATGATTAATTGGTAATTTTTTTAATTGGTAATACATTTTTTAATTGGTAATTAATGTTTGTAATTGGTAATTACATCTTTTAATTGGCAATTAACGTTTTTAATTGGTAATTAATTATTTTAATTCGTAATTCAGATTTTTCATTGTTTATTACGTTTTATTTATTGGAAATACATTTTTATTAATTGGTCATTATTGTTTCATTTAAAATATTTTTTTAATTAAAAATAAATGTATTGTTTACTATATTTTAATTGTTAATTAATTTGTAATTATTAATGTTTTAAAAAAAAGATTTTAATGATCAATATTTATTATTTGTTAGCTAATATTTATTAATTAATATGTATTGGTATTTATTGTTAATTAATTATTCAATTGTAATTATGTTTTTAGTTTTGAAAAGTATTTTAGTGTTCAATATTTATTATTTGGTAACTAATATTTATTAATTAATATTTATTGGTATATATTGTTAATTTATTGGTAATTAATTATTCAATTGTAATTATGTTTTCAATAATTATTAATGTGTATTTTCAAATAATGCAGAGTTTAAAAAAAATTCAATTATTAATTATTTTATTTACAACAAATATTTATAAGATTGTTATATTTACCTTCTACGCTATCCAACAATTTCCCTACTGTGGCACTCTCTGGAATAGTAATTTTTACCCCTACGCTATCCAATGCTTTCCCTACGGTTGCACTCTCTGGAGTTGGAATAGTAATTTTTACCCCTACTCTATCCAACGCTTTCCCTACTGTTGCACTCTCTGGAGTGGGAATAGTAATTTTTACCCCTACGCTATCCAACGCTTTCCCTACTGTTGCACTCTCTGGAGTGGGAATAGTAATTGTTACCCCTACGCTATCCAACGCTTTCTCGACTGCTGCACTCTCTGGAGTTGGACTAGTAATTTTTACCCCTATGCTATCCAACGCTTTCCCTACTGTTGCACTCTCTGGCGTTGGAATAGTAATTTTAACTCTACGCTATCCAATGGTTTCTCCACTGTTGCGCTCCATGGAGTGGGAATGGTAATTAATTTTAAGTTCTATGCTCTACAACGTTTTTATTACTGTATTTTTTTTTGTTATGGGTTTTGAATAGTATTTTTATTTATTTAGCTATTTGATATTTTTTGTACAATTTTAGATAATATAGTATATAATTAATTTTAAAAATATTAAAAGTATTTTTAATTTTTTTAATTTATTAATAATAATTATTTACTTTTTATTTATGTTTTTGTTTTATGTTTGTAAATGTATTTGTAATTTATAATATTTGTTAATTTATAAATGATTAAAATTATTAAAACTTATTGTTAAGTAAGTATATATGATAAATTGTTTGTATATGTTTAGGTTATGTATTATTATTATTATTATATATGTATTATTTATTCATTTTAAACATCATTAGATATTTTTAACTGTTTATTTTATTAGTGTTATTTACTTTATTTTACATTTATATTTTTACAGGGAAAAAAAACGATATTTTTAACATCGATATTTTTAAGATCTATATATTTTTTTCGATATTTTTGTACTTACCATGTTGTAGATGGGATGTCGATATTCTTGCTTTCGATATTTCAGCATCGATGTTCCTGTAGGTCGATATTTTGAAGGTCGATATTTTGTCAGTGATCCGTATTGCCCGGTGCAAGAACACATATTCTCGAGCTGTGTGAAGCTAAACTGCTTCCTGAAGATGTGCAGAGGCGGTCCAAGGGGAAGAGGAGCCCTCGGGAGGCGGGCATTTGGGAACTGTCAGTGGATGGCTCGGAGCTCCAAGAAGTGACTGAGTGTAGCATGTGGGGTCGACACAGACAGGAAGGGTCACCATCAGATGAGGAGGAGGAGGTATTCCTCATCTTGTTCATGGGAGACCTGAAGCGGTAAAGAAGGCCTTAAACCACGTGCATGGTAGAGATAGCTGAATCAGATGTCAAGGCCTTCATCAACAACTGGGCCTCCATGAATGTAATGGGCAGTCAACAATATTGACGCCTCTGTCTGAGGCCCACTTTGTCCTTGGCTGACAGTAAAATCTACACGTGCTGGGGGGTCACACCCCTTTGCCACTTGAAGGACTCATGAGGGTGTGTGTGCGATCCAATTACCAGGAGATCATTGAGGCATACCACGTAATTGACAAAGAGGCACACACATTGCTGGGATGTCACACAGCAGAAGATCTTGGCCGAGTGTCGGTCACCAGGAATGTGCCAGCATATCTGATGGTTGAACTGTTGAATCAGTTCCCAGGGCTGTTGAAAGGTTTGAGCTGCCTACGAGCCATACCGATCAGTCTGCACATTGGCACATCAGTCAAGCTGGTGGCCTATGCCATCGCCAAGTACTGTTTCATTAGCGGCCACTGGTGGAAAAAGAGCTGGACAAGCTGGAGAGGTTGAGGGTGACCAAGAAGGAGTCTGGTCTGATGTCCTCGGTATCCCCAATGGTGATCACGGAGAAATACAAACAGCCCGGCAAGGCACTGCTGTGCATCGATATGCGCCTTCCAAACAAGGGCATCAAGAGGGAGAAGCACATCACTCCTTAGATGGACAACATTATAACAGACTTGAATGGGGCCAGAAAGTTCTCCAAATTAGACCTCAATGCTGGATACCACCAACATCAGGTAGCAGAAAAGAGAAGATACACAACAACATTCTCCACACACCTGGGTTTACGGAGAAACAAGCGATTATGCTTCAGCAAATCATCTGTGGCGGAGGTATTCCAGAATGCTATAAGGAAGGTACTGTCCGGATTGTATGGCGTCATGAATGTCAATGATGACATTTTAATTTACTCATTAACAGCAGAGGAACATCATCAACACCTGCGGGCTACCCTGTAGCACCTAAGTGAACAAGGTGTCACTCTCCACTGGGAGAAGAGCTCTTTCTTCCAGACCATCCATTGAAATCTTCTGATATGATTTTACACAGGAGGGGGTGCAGTTTGACTCCCGAAAATCAAATGCCATCAAGCAAGCAGGCACCGTCCATTGCGGAACCACTAAGGGCACTGATGAAAGTGGATGCTCTCTGGGTGAGGGGTCCAGGTGAAGAAGAGGCATTTCAGAGAGTAAAGCCAGCATTCATGAGTAAGGCCACAATGGCATACTTTGATCCAAAGACAAAAAACTGAGCTGGTGGTTGATGAGAGCCCTGTAGGACTTGGGACAGTGCGCACACCGAAAATGGAGCCAGGGAGATGGGCAACTCTGGCATTTTCAAGCAGAGTACTCACACTGACAGAAGCAAGGTATGTGCAGATCAAAAGGGAATCCCTTGCTATCAAGTAGGCGTATGGACACTTCATTTGTATCTCAGTGGGCGATCGTCTATGGTGATCACTGATCATCAGCCACTGGTGCCATTGTTCAGGGGCATGGTTCCCCAGTCACAACCTCGCATTGAATGATGGGGCATCCAGCTCCAGCAGTACCAATTCGAGGTGGTCTATAGGCAAGGGTCCAAAAGCCTGGTAGGTTTCCTGTCACACCATCTGCCCCAAGGGTATGAAGGGATAGAGAGAGAAACTGATCACACAGAGGAGTACATCCGCCTGGAGTCTCAAAGAGCCTGCCTGAGGGTACTGAGCCTGCTAGAAATAGAAGAAGCGACTGCTGGTGATCCGGTGCACAAGAAGGTTCTGGAGGCACTGCAGAAAGGATCATGGCATGGTTTTCTACACAACAGCTGGGGTGATCAGGACAAGGAATGACTCACTCAACAATTGGAGGATACGTCAAAAGCTCAGTCCTACCTAAGAGGGTCTCATTTTGTGGGGCCACAGATTGGTCATCCCCGAGTGTTTGCAATAGCGGGCAGCAGTGCTGGCCCATGGAGGGCTTCAGGGGACGGCAAAAACGAAGCCTCGCATGCGGGAGAAAGTGTGGTTCCCTGGGCTGGAAGCAGTGGTGGACAACCTGGTACTGCAGTGTCCTGCATGCCTGGTCACCAGCAGTCCAGAAATGCCTGCAGAGAAAATCATGGGGAAGCCATGTGCCACCACATGGTCCAAGGTGAGCATGGATTTGTGAAGCTTCCTGGATGGAAGGACCACCATGGTCCTCATAGATGAATACCCTGTTGTGGAGCTCATTGAGTCAATGGTGTTTGCAAATGTGGCCCTGCGCTAGAAAAGAGTGCTCGCCCTGTTTGTTCTGCTGAGGAAATTAAGACAGACAATAGACTGCTATTTCAGGGGTCTGAGTTCAAGGATCTGCTTCACCATCTAGAAACCTGACATTGCCCCATTACCCCCCAGTGGCCGCAAGCAAATGGGGAGGTGGAAAGATTTATGTGAAGCTTGAATAAGACCTTGAGGATTGCTACACATGAAGCTGGAAATCAGATTTAATCTTTTCCTAAGAAAATACCGGGGAATACCACACTGCACAACAGGGTGCCCTCCCTGGGTTCTTATGGTGGGAGGCTACAGGAGGGACACGGTTCCTGTACACCTGGAGTGGACCCGACCAGAGTATGATCCAAAAGGTGCCCAGACCAGGAGAACACATAATAACATGAGGGCAAGTATCAGGAGGAGAGCAGGGCTGTGATGGCTGGAGCAAGGTGATCTGAGTGGAAGTTCAGGACACCATTTGAATCAGGAATATGGACTTGGTGAAAATGGAAGGCATCATGATAACAGCTCGAAAAGGGGAGGAGACAGTCACTCGAAACGTATCATGGTTCAAGAAAGTGGAACTTGGTGGTCAGCAGAGACTGGAGGAAGATGAGATCCCAGAGGTCAATGACACACCTAAGGCAGAGAGACCGCAGAGCCAACAACAGTGTGGTGAGGCACCAAGAGAGAAGGCAACAGCAGGAGGGTATCAAGTGGAGAGACCAAGACAAACTAACAGGGAAGCTGGAGCAGATCGACCCCACCATCAGTGGTATGATCTACGAACACACCTCAAGCTGAACCGGTGGTTCAAAGACTTTGTGAGTAATGTCTAGGGGCAAGGTTCAGAGCTAAGTGGGGAAGGGATGTAGTGAGCCACCCGGACTCAATGGGCATAGCTGCCAAGGTTTCAGATTGCGATGTGTTTTATTTTCATTATTTCAGTGTAATTATTAGTGAAATTTCAACGACTATGAGTGACACTTTCTTACGAGCAAAATCAAGCAATGAAGAAGGGGAAACATATAAATATCAGAAATGACACCCATTTGCATTCTGGCCCCTTTGTTATTTACCCCTTATATTAATAACTTAGATTTGGTTTTGTGCGGAGCCGCTAGGGATATCCCCCGGGTGGGGAAACAATAGATTCCTGCATTGCTGTACGCAGATGATGCGGCTCTATTGGCGCGCACAGCGGTGGGGCTTCAACACTTCCTATCCTCCGTTTCCGATTTTATGGGCTCACTGGATTTAAATGTAATTTTTTTTAAATCACACACCATGAGTATGGGTGTAAAGCCTAGTAAAATCAAAACGTTTAGTTGTGATGGCAATGAAATTCCTAGTTGTGGCGGGGTTGATGAAGGGGCACTGAGACAGGTACGATGGAGGAAATGCTTTATTTTCGTAAAGGTCTTTGTCTTTCTCAAAGTCTGCCTTTCTCGGGCTAAAGTAGCCGGGTCTGTTGTAGCTTGTAGCGCGCGGGAAGCTCTGGGGCTTGTCCGTCTCTGTCCGGGCTCTTCGCGGGCCGCTTCTCCTTCTCTGGTTGCGTCCCAAAGCCGCATGCGGAGGAAAGGAGACTCTATTAATATAATGCTCAACTAGGCGATATCCCAACGGGTTCCCGGGATGTGAGGACATCGGTGAAGGTGTATTTACAGTCCGTTTGGTGAAAGGATAGTGAAGGATAGGCTGTGAGGGAAGGGAGGGAAGGAGGGGTGAAGGCAAAAAGGGGGAGAGGTTATTTACACTCTTCACACAGCGTCGCCTCGCCTTCCCAGCCAGCCCGACACGCTTACATACCTGGCTGAGCCACTCTCCTCCGAGAGTGTGGCTGGGCGTTTCGTGGAACCGTTGGCCTCCAGGCACTGCTTCCTCCGTCCTCGTCTCCTCTGGTTTCGGTCTTCTCCTCCTTGCTCCGTCCTCCTCGTCCTCAGCTCGCTCTCCTGTATCCACTCCACTCTCCCCGTATCGAAACACACCGGTCCTTGCTCTTCCGGTCTTTTGGCCAATCCACAATGCAGAGCGTCATAGGGAGGCGTGTCCTCGTCTTCGGCCCAGTTAAAGGAGCCTTATTCTTTTCCTCTCGGTTGCTGGTTCCGCCATGCCTCGGACTCTGTCTCCCAAGTGTCCTGATACGGTGGGAGAGAGGGGATGGAACGCGGGTCAGTGGTCCACCAGTCTGTACATGAGTTTGTTCCCTCTTCCTGCCCAGCCCCACGGCTACACTCCTCCCCCCCTGGTTTCTCCCAATCGGGGAGAGGATAGGACCTAGAGAGGTAGTTGGCATTACCGTGGTCCCTGCCCTTCTTGTGTTGGATGGTGAAGGAGTATGGCTGCAGGAATAGGAACCATCTTAGGACTCTAGGGTTTTGTGACTTCTGCCAATACATCCACTGTAGTGGAGCGTGGTCCGTAAAGAGGGTAAGAGGTTTCCCTTCCAGATAGTATTTTAGCTTTTCTACGGCCCAGCGTATGGCCAGACATTCTCTCTCGATAGTGGGGTATTTCCTTTCTCTTGGGTGCAGTTTCCTGCTGATATACACGAGGGGATGCTCGAGACCGGCACTGCCTATTTGAGACAAGACCGCCCCAATGCCAACGTCCGATGCGTCTGTGGCCACTAGGAAGGGTTTGTCAAAGTCTGGGGCAATCAGGACGGGACTGGTGGTTATTGCATTCTTCAGATTCTCAAAGGCTTGCTTAGCTTCGTCTGGGGGCTGTTGTATCTGTTTAGGGCTCACCTCCTTCTTGAGGAGATTGGTCAGGGGGCTGGCCATTTCCGCGAAGTTGGGAAGAAACCGCCTTTAATACCCTATAAGGCCTAGAAAGGCCCGTAAATCCTTTTTTGTGGAAGGAAAGGAGTCCCCCTTATGGCTTTCACTTTTTCTTCTTGTGGAGCAATGGCCCCTTCCCCTAGAATAAATCCCAGGTATTTGACCTTGGAGTAGGCGGCCCTGGATTTCTTTGCGTTTATATGTAGACCTGCATTCCTCAACGCTGATAGAACGGTCTGGAGGTGTTTTAGGTGTTCAAGCCAGGACCCGCTAAAAATGACTATATCATCTAGATATACAGAACAAAAGGATCTGTAGGTGTGGAGTACCTCATGCATCAATCGCTGAAAGGTAGCAGGTGCTCCATGGAGCCCAAACAGTAGGACATTGAACTCAAAGAGCCCTTTGTCAGTCGATAAGGCGGTTTTACACCGGTCTTCCTCACGGAGAGGCAACTGCCAGTATCCTTTTGTAAGGTCTAGCGTAGTTATGAAACGTGCTTCTCCTATGTGTTCTATCAGCTCGTCCACCCTCGGGATGGGATACGCATCGAACGAAGATATAGAGTTAAGGGCGCGAAAGTCCATACAGAACCATGTGGTACCCTCTGATTTTGGCACCATCACGATCGGGGATGACCAGCTAATTCGGGACGGTCGTATAACCCCCAGACGCAGCATGTCCTGCACCTCTCTTCTCACTTCCAGCCGCGGCTGGGATCCTATACGGCCTTATTTTAACGTGTTTCCCTGGTTCTGTATCTATCCTGTGTTGTATCAATATGGTGCGCCCTGGGCGGTCAGAGAACAGATCTGCAAAGTTGCTAAGAGCGGTGTCCAGTTCTTGTCTCATTTCTTGGGTCAGTTCTGCATTTACCGGTAAAGCCCCCAATGTAGAGGACGCCAGGGTAGAAAGCAAACCGAACTGGGCGTTCCTGGGGACAGTTCCCAACCATTTTTTTAAGAGATTGATGTGGAAACATTGTTTCCGAGCCGGGGATATTTGTAGCCTAAACGTTGTGTTTCCTATTACCTCAACGACAGGATAGGGGCCCTTCCACTCCCTATGGAACTTATGTGAGGTAGAGGGGAGAAGGGCCAGTGCCCAATCACCTTCCCTCATGACCCTCCACTTTTTCCCTTTATCATAAGTCCATTTTTGGCGCTGCTGATTACGATCTATGTTGGAGTATGCCAAGTCTCTAAGTTTCCCTATCTTACTCCTCAAGTGTTGTGTATACTCCAGAGGTGACCTAGATTCATCCTGCTCCTCTCGTTCCCAGGCCTCTCGGGTTATCTCCAGAAGTGACCGGGGCTGTCTCCCATAAAGCAACTCGAATGCGGAATAGCCGGTGGTGCTCTGTGTTTGGGCCCGTAGGACGTATAGGGCCAATGGGAGCAGCCAGTCCCAGTCCCTGTTTTCCAGGGACAACATTTTCCTCAACGTGGTTTTGAGGGAGCGGTTATACCACTCCACCAATCCATCTGTCTGCGGGTGGTACGCCGATGTGCGTATTTGTCGTATGTTCAGAATCCTAGTAACCTCCTTCATTAGTTTGGACACGAAGGGTGTCCCTTGGTCCATTGCGACCTCTTTGGGGAACCCAACCCTTGAGAATAGCTCGAGGAACTTCTCTGCTATGTTCTTGGAGTTGGGGGATCTGAGGGAGAAGGCTTCTGGGAATCTGGTAGCGTAGTCTATGATCACTAAAGCATAGGTATTCCCTTTTGATGACTTGGGAAGGGCCCCGATGATGTCAATGCCCACCCTTTCGAATGGTTGTCCTATAATTGGCATCGATTGTAGCGGTACGGCTGGGGGTTTCTCTTTTGGCACACTTCGCAGGTTCTACAGAACACTGTGGCTTCCTTATAGAGACCGGGCCAGAAAAACCACTTAAGAATGTTCTGTAGCATTTTTTCTGCTCCGGTATGGCCTGCTGTTAGGTGCGTATGTGCATGGAACAGTATCTGTTCCCGAAAGTCCTTGGGGACTAGCAACTGTCGTGGTTCCCCTTCTTTTCCCTCCCTGTATAGGAGCTCGTTCAGAATGACAAATCTGGGGAAAGGAGTGTTGGGGTCGTTCTGGCTGATGTCATCCGCCTACCAGGCATTGTATAGAGTGGCATCGTTCGACTGGGCAAAGCGGAAGTTCCGGTCCAACGCCCACAGTTCTGACGCTATGAGCGCGCTTTGCGGATGTCCTGATTTCCCCTCTGCTCCCTGGGTTTTTGTCTGAAAGAGGGCCACAAAGTCTGGATTGTCTATCCCTAGGATCAGGTCCTCCGGTAGAGAATCCACCGTTCCCACTCTCACCGTACACGTGGCTCTTCCTACGGGGTGTAATGTAACTTCAGCTACCTGATATGACTTTACGTCTCCATGTACGCATCTGATATACACTTGGGTGTTGGGTATGATCTGGTGTGGTAGGACTAAGGCCCTCTGTATGACTGACTGTCGGCACCCCGAATCCAGCAACGTCCTAACCCATCTATGGTTGACAATCACCCGTACATAAAAGGAAGGGCCCATTTCTGCAGTTTACGTCACGGCCTTAGGAGCGTAGCCCACTTCCATAGGCTCTTCTGTTTGTTTCCTCCAGGGACACAGGCGTGCGATGTGGCCCCATTCCCCACAGTCAAAACACTGTGGACCCTTCATCACCGGATACTCCACTTTGAAGGGTTTTGGCTTGGGGGCTCTAGTCCTCCTTTCCTCTTTTCTCCGGCTTGGCAGGGGGCAATGTTTTCGGTTTCTCAGCGTCCCAGGGAAGTGCTCTGGGTTGGGCCCGAGAGTAATTGGCGGCCATTTCTATGGCCTGGGCTGGAGTTAACCCCGCATGCTGTTTTAGCCACCTCTTTGTCCCATATGGCAGGGCTTCCATGAACTGCTCCAGGTATATACAGTCCATGATTTCTTGTTTGGTCTTGCTATCAGGTCTTATCCACTTGTCCGCTGCGTGTTTTAGCCGGAAGAACAGGGTCTTCGGGTTTTCCCCAGGCATTCCTTTCTCTCTTCTAAACCTGACTCGATACGCTCATGCGTCTAGACCGAGGTGGTCGAGTATCACTGTCTTTATATCCTGATAGGGGGTGTCTCCTGACGCATTCGCCACCTGGTATGCAGCCTGCGCCTCTCCTGACAGCAAGGGAGCCAGAAAATATGGCCATTTATACTCAGGCCAACCACAGGCCCTGGCGGCCCGTTCAAAGTTCGTCAGAAAGGCATCGGGGTCTTCGCCCGTTGTATATTTCTGGAGCGACACCCCCAAAGGTACCGGTCCTCATCGGTCCACAAAGGTCGCCCCTCCTGTTTCCTTAATTGCCTTCTGTAGTCCCTCCATCTGTGCTGACATCGCCGTTTTAAACACCTCCCGGTCGGCTTGGGCTGATGACATCTGGCGCTCTATAGCCCATTCAAGCTGCTCTTGCCCTTGATAAGGTGTTGTATCAGTTGATCCATCTCTAGTACCGGAATGGAAGGGGTAAATCCCACTTCTGACATCAGTTGTGGCAGGGTTGATGATGGATATTTTATACACAACAATACCTCTGACCCCATAGATTATACTCTTTTTTGTTGCCACAATAGTGTCTTCGCGGTTTTCTTGTCTGTGCTGCATCATAGTCTGATAAATCAAGTTTAGTGAAATGTCCTCTATGCCCTCAGTGATCAAGCCCGTGTTAGTATTACCAGTATTGCTATCACTATTAACAGCACCGTCTTGATCTTGCTCTTTACCACTCATGTCCAATCTGAGTCTACGAACGGTACTTTGAGCAGGGTGTTCTCTCTCCATATTTTCATCTAAACTGCTATGAGCGCTATAGACACTTTCCTCCTCTAAACCGCCCCCTTCCATACTCATCCGTGTTGCATATAGCTCCACCAAGCTTTCCGAAGAGGACATAGAGTGCTCTGACAATGAAAAAAAGTCCGCAGAGTCAGTGTCTCCTACAGGTGGTGCACCTGTATCTGAATTTGCCGCTTTTTCATTCTGCTTCTGAGAAGTTGCAGAAAGAGAAATCACACCGGAGGAATCTTTAATCATTTGCATAGTCAAATCTAAAACGCTGAGTGCGCCCCCATTGATGTTTTGATTCGGCGCTTTCTCCTTGTCCATTAGAGATCTTGTGTGTCATGCTTAACTATAATGAATCAATTTTAAGTTGAATCACTTTGAAAATGCATTAAGCAATGTCTATATGGTGTATACATTGATGTTTGATGTTTTGTATAAATTTGTATATATATATATGTTGAATATAGATATGTTTCTTAGGAGAGGTGAATATATCTTTGAAATAAAGGACATTCCCAATGTATAAAAGAACAAAATAATGAAAAGTAAGAAACCTACAGCCCAAAGTCAATAAAAGGGACTATTGTGGCAACAAAAAAGAGTATAATCTATGGTGTCAGAGGTATTGTTGTGTATAAAATATTGTGTTATTGATTCCAGCCTCTGTTCTCCTAAATCGAATCATTCCCCTGTATTTCATATTTATTTCTGGGGTTGAGGAAGGGGCACGGAGACAGGTGCGAGGGAGGTAAGGCTTTATTTTCGTAAAGGTCGTTTTCTTTCTCAAAGTCTGCCTTTCTCGGGCTAAATTAGCCAGGTCTGTTGTAGCTTGTAGCGCACGGGAACCTCTGGGGCTTGTCTGTCTCTGTCCGGGCTCTTCGCGGGCCGCTTCTCCTTCTCTGGTTGCGTCCCAACGCCACATGCGGAGGAAAGGAGACTCTATTAATATAATGCTCAACTAGGCGATATCCCAACAGGTTCCTGGGATGTGAGGACACCGGTGAAGTTGTATTTACAGTCCGTTTGGTGAAAGGATAGTGAAGGATAGGCTGTGAGGGCAGGGAGGGAAGGAGGGGTGAAGGCAAAAAGGGGGAGAGGTTATTTACACTATTCACACTGCGTCGCCTCGCCTTCCCAGCCAGCCCGACACACGCTGACGTACCTGGCTGAGCCACACTCCTCCGTGAGTGTGGCTGGGCTCTTCGCGGAACCGTTGGCCTCCAGGCACTGCTTCCTCCCTCCTCGTCTCCTCTGGTTTCGGTCTTCTCCTCCTTGCTCCGTCCTCCTCGTCCTCAGCTCGCTCTCCTGTATCCACTCCACTCTCCTTGGTATCGAAACACACCGGTTCTTGCTCTTCCGGCCATTTGGCCAATCCGCAATGCAGAGCGTCATAGGGGGGCGTGTCCTCGTCTTCGGTGTAAGCCCAGTTAAAGGAGCCTTCTTCTTTTCCCCTCGGTTGCTGGTTCCACCATGCCTCGGACTCTGTCTCCCAAGTGACCTGATACGGTGGGAGAGAGGGGATGGAACGCGGGTCAGTGGTCCACCAGTCTGTACATGAGTTTGTTTCCTCTTCCTGCCCAGCCCCACGGCTACACTAGTGTTTCTAGTGTTTTTGATTGATAGTGTCACCTCATTTCCATACTTAGGTGTTATATTTGATGACAGATGCTCATGGGCCCCACAGAGGAGGGCGAAGAGAAACGCTATGGCACGTTCCAAAGGCGCAGTACTCAATTTCACTCGAAGGTTGGGTGTCAAACCTGTGCACACAATGTTAAAAATATACAAATCTAAGTGTATCGCTATTGCGATGGCTCCGATGTTTGGGGTTACAAAAATTGCATAGAGCTTCAAACATTTTTAAGAAGTCTGCTGTCAGTCCCCCAATCTACATCTTTGTACATAATTCATGAGGAATTGGGCATTGGCTATGTGGCTGATCTAATTAAAATGTCCACTCTTCTCAAATGGATTTCGATCTGGTGTAATTCGGAGTTAGTGTTAAATCAAGATATCATCCAAGATTGTATGGCACTACATAGGGCTAGCAACATCCCATGGTTGAGACATGTGAAAGGTATAACTAGGGTGCTTGGTCGCCCAGAGGTATTTGATAACCCTGATAGTATATGTAAAAAAGATCTGGGGCCAGATGTAGGTAATTCCGATTTACCTACTCTTAAATACCGAATCATACCAATTCGGTATTTAAGAGTAGGTAAATTGGAAGTAGACAGATGTAGGTAATTTTAATTTTACAATTACAGATTCTGTAAGATTCGGTATTTACCGATTCTGTAAATACCGAATCGGTATTTCCCATTGACTCCTATGGGCCTTGAAGCCCATAGGAATCAATGGGAAATACCGATTCGGTATTTACAGAATCGGTAAATACCGAATCCTGGCAGGGGGAACAGGGTGTCACTTTGACACCCTGTACCACCCCAATTGTAGGCTTGTGTGCCATGTGGCGCACATACATGCCCTAAGGGCATGTCTGTGTGTCACATGACATAGGTGTGCATGCACAGATGTGCATGTACACTGGAATTCGGTATTTTACCACCCAATAGGATTGGGTGGTAAATACCGACTCCTAAAGGGCCTGTGGCACTGTTTGAAGTGCCAGCTACATCTGGATTTACCGAATCGGCAAATATACCGATTCGGTATTCTACCGAATCGGTAAATTTACCGAATCAGTATATTTACTGATTCGGTAAAAATCGTGCCCCCTACATATCAAAAACATATAAAAAACCAATTACCGGTCGGTAACGGCCGAAATCAGCCGTTACCGACCGGTAATTGGCGACCTACATCTGGCCCCTGGTGTGGACCAAGACCTCGTTCTTACGTTTAGCTTCCACAGAAAGAGAGGCCACTGAATTATCGAAACCTACCGCACGTGCTCACCAGATTTTAAAACCTCTTACTTAATGGAACCTTATCTGACCATAGTTAACAAGCCCTATCATCGTTTTCTGTTGACAAGATTGAGGCTTAACCTTTTACATTTTTTATTAGCAGAACCTTTGGGCTGGAGTAAGATAGAGACTCTGGGACCATGTCCTAGTGATAACTACTCACTTTGTCATGTTTTGCGACTATTATCTGCAGATTCGCAAGCGTTTTATTTTCCCAATTTTAAAGGATAAAAGCTTCCTTCAGGTTAGGCTCTTACCTATCTGCAGATGTTGAAAAGCCCTTGGGAAATTTTTAATATTGCCAACTTTTTAGCAGCGGCAGTTAGAGCAAGGAAAAGAAGGAAATATTAAAAGAATGCGGGCCTATGGGTTTCGACTTTTCTCTATGTATATTTATTTAATAATTTTTTTATATTCTTCCTTATTCTATTTGTATTTTTATTACATTGGACATTTGTGGTATCATATTTTTTAGAGTGTAAATTGACTCTCTCTTTTATAACATGTACTTTAAATTTTATTGTTGACATTTTACACTTGTATTTTATCTATGATGGATTATTGTAATTCTTGGTTCTATCCGATGGGTATTTTAACATGCTTTTATGGTTTTGAATTACCGAAATAAGTGATTTTGACTGACTGACTGACACCCATTTGAACAATGATAAACTGTAAGAAGATCTTAAAACTGCTGCATAGCACCAGAAATGGAAGGGCACTGTGCCCTGAGATGCCCTGATTCCTAGAAGTGTAATGCAGCCCAACACTGTTTGTAGAGTTGACGACAGTGATTTCTGCAGAGTGACAGTACAACTACAGACATTAAATGCAATAAGGCCATGAATGCATTTAACTGCTTGTAAACCATGAGCCTTCACAACTCAATGTTTTGCACTGTATTAAAAAGGCATTTTAGGTCGCAAAATACCAATATTTCCATTTTTAAACTGTACATCCCGCCAGTAGAAATAAAATGCATAACATTATAGGTGGCTGTTAGATTTGGGGGTCTCTAGTTGGTACAGGTAGGTACTTGTGACAAATAGGGACCCTCTCCTCTAGTCAGGACAAGGGGATTACACTCCTAAAATAACCCCTGCTCACCCTCTAGGCTATGTGGCGCGAGCAGTCAAGGATTATTTCAGAGGGGATGTAAGTTAAGCAGTTGTGATCACATACAGTAACCTAGTGACAACACTACAAATGGACAGCACACAGGTTTTATATAAAAAATAAGTAGACTTTATATAGAGTTACCACAAGACCATAAACGACAAAAATACACACTATGATTACTTTAAGATGGTAGATTTAAGCTTGGTTCAGTTAATTTCTAGATGCGACACTCTGCGTCAATGTACCTTAAGTTGTGTTGCACTTCCTTGGTAAGCAATGTCGCAGCGATGGGAAATGCGGCAAAGTTCAGATACAAAGAAATAAAGACGTGAAGATCTTCCAGATGCGGCACGCTTCTCGGGGATGCAAGAAGTCCTAGGTTCAATGCGTGGACTGCAGCGACGACACCCTTACGATGCAACAGCAACAGCTCCAGCGGCGACGCTCCTTTCCACGATGCGTGAAGCTTCCGCTCGATGCGACAACTACAGCAGCGACATCCAAGATGCGACGGCAGCAGCTCCGACGGCGGCGCGCTTCTTGGGGATGTGAGGTGCTCTCGGTCGATGCGGTGCAATGCGACAGTTCCAGTGGCGACACCCTCTTGCTTCAGAGTTGCGACGGCAGGCACAGCGACGGTGATACGCTCCAACCTTGTTGCAAGATTCTTCTCCTGATGTGGTGCAGTGCGACAACTACAGCGGCGACACCCTCCTTCTTCGGAATTGCGACAGCAGCAGCAGAGACAGATACACACTTCCTCTTCGTTGCGGCACGCTTCTCTCCGATGCGGTGCAGCGCGACAGGTCCAGCGGTGACACCCTCCTTCGGAGTTGCGACGGCAGGCACAGCGACGGTGACACGCTTCTTCACGTTGAGTCGCGCTTCCAGCTCCTTGTGACACGCAGTTCCTCAGAAGGCCCAAAACAGCAGCTGGCACTTCCACAAGAACACTGGGGAGCTGGGGACAGAAGTCTGTTGACCCTGAGACTTCAGCAGGAGGCAAGCTCTTTTCCAAGCCCTTGGAGATCCTTCACAAGTTGAAAGCAAGTAAGGCAACCACTGCAGGCCAATACCCCGAGCAGCACTTCTCAGTTTCTTCAGGTTCCTCTCCTCAGTAAAGGTTTCTTCTTGTAGTCCAAAGAGATCTAATTTTATGGGATCAGGGTCCCAATATTTATACCCCAATATCCTTTGTTCTCTGAGGGGAGAGGGGCCTTTGCCCAGTCCAAACCAGTTCTGAACACTCTGTTTACCAGACTTCTCCCTCCTTTCCTTTCACAGTGCAGGGCAGAAACATCAGACGCCGCACAGGATGTGGAGCCAGCATTGTAGAAGGCAAGTACAGTCCTGGAGTACTTTGTTTACAGGACTCCTTCTCTTTTTTCAGTGTGCAGGGCAGAGACATCAGCCGGTCCCCAGGGGGTGGAGCCAGCATTGTGAAAGGCAGGCACAGCCCTATTCAAGGTTCAGGTACAACTCTTCCCTCCCATCTAAATGCAGATCTCTCTAGTCACCACTGTGTGACTCTGCCTGTCTCCTGGAATTCTCCAGCCCTGTCACTCTCAAAACCAGACATAGGAATACACAACCTAGCAGAGGCAGGTTTGAATGTTAAAATAAACTTCACTAAAATATGTATTTTATTATTCTGAGTTCAGGCATACTAAACTCGAATTTCTAACATGTTCTCTGAGACAGTTAGTATTATAAAATGTAATAACTCTAACAGCTCATTCTGGCCTATGGAGAACAGGTAGCCTTGCAATTGTGAAAAACGAAAATGGCTGTAAATCACTATTAGGACATGCCACACACACCAGGGCTTGTCCTACCTTATACTTACAATGCACCCTGCCCTTGGGCCTACCATAGGGGTGACTGATATGAAGAAAAGGGAAGGTTTAGGGACTGGCAAGTGGGTGCACTTGCCCAGTCAGCATGACAGTACCAGACTGCACGCAGGCTCTGCAATGGCAGACCTTAGACACATTTTACAAGGCTGCTTCTGTGGGTGGCACAACCAGTGCTGCAGGCCCACCAGCAGCATTTGGATTACCCGCCCTGGCACACTTAGTGCACTAGACTAGGGTCTGACAAGTAAACCAAAATAGCCAAACATGGAACCACTGATTAATACATCAATTTACAAAAGGGAGCACTTGCACTGTGGCACTGGATAGCAGTGGCACAGTGCACAAAACATACAACACCAGAAAGAATACATGAGGCAACAGCAAAAAATGGAAGGGAGACCCACGCCAATGGTGCCAGGTCTAACAGTGGCCATGAGAGGGAGCCTGTTTACCGTGTGATGAAAGGACAGTGACAAGCTTAGTGCAAACTCCCGATTGTCCATGATTTAAGTTAGAGGCGGCAGACAGAACGTATCCGGGAAATGAATTTGAGCAAGACAGCCTGACAGGCAGCTGAGGCACACACTTAAAAATCATAGCCACCCGGCGGCAGTCTCAATGACCAAGGCAGAACTACACTGACCA
This sequence comes from Lissotriton helveticus, assembly GCF_964261635.1. Classification (NCBI taxonomy): domain Eukaryota; kingdom Metazoa; phylum Chordata; class Amphibia; order Caudata; family Salamandridae; genus Lissotriton; species Lissotriton helveticus. Next base: position 911,722,934 of record NC_136071.1, on the reverse strand, counting down.
ACAGGCAGCTTATCACACGCTAACCACTTAATTTAAAAACAGGTTTATTGTAGATTAACATTTAAATGCTCTGGCACTGACACTTGTGATCCACGGCAATGCGAGCTACGGCAATTCGGGTTTACGGGCCGGCTACCTGCCTCCTTAGAGTCCTGGCCCATCACTCCCTCTGCAAACATCAGACTCACTCAGACTCAGCAGCCACAGTAGAGCTGCACAGTGTGGGCTCCAGTGGCCACCGCGGTGCTTCGGGTTGGATCCGGCGGTTGCAGTGTCATTGATTTTAATTTACCACTGAGCAGCACCAGTACTGCCATGATTTTCTGCACTAGCAGCCTAGCCAGCCTCCCACAAACCTAAATGCAGCTGGCGGCAGCAGGACATAACGTCCCATGGCGCACACCCATTGGGCACTGCCTCGTGACGTCAGACAGGATGCATGCTGCACTGCTGCGGAAATCTTATTCTTTTATTAATACATTGTAGCAGCCAGTGAGTTAGCAGCTACTAGCTCAGCCAGCCCCCAAGCCTGCCAGGAGCAGCACGCATGCCACGGCGCACTGCCACTTCTTTAGTTTTGTCAGCATTAGCAGCGCTACAATGGCTTGACAGCCAGAGCAGGCGTTATGCCTATTATGCATGACTTTACATTTGAGTGCGGTGATGCGGATCACCGCACTGAAATGCATACATGCCAACATTTTAGGGCAAGGAAATGGGAGATTTAAAGTAAAACATTGACTTCTATTGTAGAAAATGCAATTTCAGGTGGGAGACAGCTGAAATAAAGCCATTTTTGGCTTGAAAAATCGGTAGTCTCCAGCCTGAATCAGGTCTATTGACATGTATGGAATCGTGTTAGTCTAACGCCTGATGTGTGGTACTTGCTAGGGCTGTATGGGGTGGCTCCCTAAGATGTATGTGCACCACATCCTCTGGCAGGGTGCATCCAGAGGCTATATATAAAAGGGTCTTAGAATGCACCTGGTCTTTGCCCGTACTGTAGCACATACTATGTTTCATTGCGACTAAGTGTGTGGTTGTAGCGTGGTGTTCACTTGCAGGTGGTGTAGCCCCCACCTGCACACTCTGCAGTGGCACAAGAAGTACTTCTAAGCGGCTTTTAATGACACCACGTGGCTGCTTTTGCTTTCAACATCTTTCCTTTGAATTTTGCCACCCAAACCATGTCTTAAATCCTCCTTAATCTATAAAGAACATATTTTTTAAGAACATACTAAATCAGACATAAAAATAGCAATGTATCTTAAACTACCACCTCACTTTAGATATTGGACAAACACGTCATTTAGGAAGGAATTTAGTTTGAAACCAAAAACACAGTTGTAGTGTCGCACTCTAGTTGTTGCGGGATTACGCAACGACGCAGAGCGCGGCCGCCATTTTGGGGAGACGAGCGGAGCCCGTGAAAGCGAGTAGACGCAGTCCCGGCGCTGTCTTTGCCAGAGATTTAAATAAACCTTTTTTCCAGCTAACTGGCTTCAGATCCTCATTAGCGACCACACAACACTACAAATTGGCGACGAGGAGTGCTGAAAACAGGCGCTACGTGTGACAACCATTGTAGCAGGCAGCCCATGACAGCACAGGGCCACTAGGCAACAGCATCAGCACAGCAGGTGGCAACCAGGGTAGAGAGCGTGGCAGAGGACTCAGCCCGCACCCACAACCTGTGCGTGAAACCCACAGTGGCGCAAGGCGGCAGCCCAGCCTGACCAACAGAAGTCGGGGGAGGAAACAGACCACCCCTAGGAGCCGCCCCACGCACGGCCCACCTACAGGAGCGCCGATCATCCGGATAAGCGCCAACAATGAGTACTGCTGCCCGGGCGGCGCGGAGGGAGAAAAGGTGACCGCGTTTTCCTGACCTGGCACACCAACTGGGGCCTATGCACACAGCGCACACCCCTCACGCTAGCGGCAGCCGGATCTTCCCCCGAGGCCCTGGCAGAGCAGGCCTAGCGCAGCGCAGGGGGTGAACCTGCGTCTCAGAGGAGCCCTCCACACCAGCACAGACCTGGTGCCACAGGAAGTCCTAGAGGGGCGGAAGAGAACCAAGACGGGAGAGCAGAGATGAGTGCCCAAGTCTCTTCGCTCGCAACGCCAATCCCCTTCCTGCCCAGACCTGGGGAACCCTCAATGAAGTGGGAAGATTGGAAGGTATACTTCATGAATTACCTGGAGGCATTGGAAGATGAAAGCGGTGGTGAGTTTACCAGCAAAAGGAAGAGGAGGATTGTGAGGAGGAACCCACGTTTACCCCAAACACTGACCTTAGCTGTACGCGATGGGGGACTTCCCCAGGATGCGAAGGGTTAACTCTTCCGGACTCCTCTCGCATACAGGAAGAGAAGAGACGAGGAGAGGAAGAGGAACGGCCCAGAGGGGAGAGAGACCAATCAGCGGAGACTCTGGAGGCGGGAACAGCCCTTCAAGAGCGGACGCCGGGAAACACCGAGGAGGAGGAAAACAAAAAGGAGCAGAAGGAAGAGAGCAGCGCTATGGAAGACGAGAAGACAGTCCCGCCCCCGGAGAAGACGACCGACGGACCGGACCCCAGCAGCGGAGAGGAAGAAGCCGCCGAACCTGACCTCTGGACTGAGGACTGGTGGACGCCCCCAGAGGACGCCTTTACTCCGCCGTAACTCTGGAGAGTTACGGCTTTCGCTGTACGTGCAACGGGAAAGGGGTAAGGGTGGGGAGAGGAGTACGGGGTGTTTTCTTTTCTGATGTATGTGGATAAGGGGGGGAGACGGATCTTGAGGGCACGCATGTAAACAAGAGCCTAATTTCCATCAAACACACGCGCCTGTAAGCCCTCTGTGTATTGCTGCATATTGTATTACTCAAAGAGCCTCAATTTTTCTTTAAATGGTTAATTTTCTTTTGGTTAGCCACAAGTAAACACTCGCCTGTTCAGTGGTATTAAAGAAGGGGGAGACTATAACTCATCATTCCTAATCAGGAAGACCCCTACAAAGACTTCCCCAATATAGCTATTGGGCGTAAGGTGACATAGGCTCGTGAATAAACTATCCTGAGTTCACTTCCCTAAAAGAACCATTTACTAAGGTGTTACTTTGATTCTTTTTACCCTGGTGATGGCCCTTTTTCCCTTTTCTCATGTATGTGATCTAAGGACACATATATTTACCGCCTTCCATCTCTTCTTTTCCCTTGGTACCCGGGGACACTACCATCACACACCTGGATGAAAAGACCAGATGAGAAGAGAGAAGAAAGAAGAAAGAAGATTCTCAAACTGTGAGAAGTTGGCCTGGTATATGATGTTCACTATTCTAGTGAGCACCTTGCACCAGTCCAAACAACCCTTATGGTGATGGTTGTAAAGTCAACCTTATAGACCAGCTATCCTAGTGGTATTATGGACAAAGCAGTCTTAGGCTAAACTCAAGAGGGCATGTGAAGCCAGCTGTTTTACCATATGCAATCCCTTTAATACCAGATGAAAGGACACCACACAGGATATATATAAAATATATATGTATTTATTACTAAATGAATTCTCTGAACTCTTTATGAGGTCAGAGGCACAAGCACACAACAAGATACTTAATAAACATACAATAGTTTGCACAAAATACAGTAATGCCCATGGGGCACTTCGAACCATATACTAAAATAGTGGTATAAGAACCACGTCATGAACAAAGGAAAGGCCTAGAGCCTGGAGAATCGCTGGGGCTACACTGTACTACCAAAGGATAGGAAGAAGGAGGCCCACGGGATGCGCGTGCAGTGTCTTTACACGCAGGCGAGTTACCATAGAGTTAGAATGGGAACTAAAGAAATGGAAACTAGTTATTTTAGGACACTTCCGGATAGACTAGGGAAAAGCTACTTGAAACTAGGACACTAGGAAAGTCAATACCCACAGGAGTACCGAAATACTCGCGTTACCTCACCCACAGGAAGCGGGTGCATAGCTGTCAAAGTGTGTCGGGTTTCGTCGCTGATTCCTATGGAGCCTTGGAGAAAGATGCTGCAGGCGACCAGGAGAGGAGTGTCCGGCTGGATCCAAGGGCGGATCGAGGATGAAGAGTACCTGAAAGCAGAGGGGACAGAGTCTGGGTCACTAGCCAGTGACCAGGAAGGAACCAGGAAGGAACCAGGCGATGTCGGGATGCGATCAGGTGATGTTGTGAAGCTTGTCTCTGCAACCACGTGGACCAGGAGGTGTCGACGACGACCAGGCGCTGGATACAGACTTTCCCACGAAGGCTCTAGCTGTCGGTGGTGTCGGCTTCCGGATTGGAGTCAACAAGCCTTGGCAAAGGCAACCCACACAGGAATAGAAGATGGCTTCTTGGTCAGACCAGCAAGGTCTGAGGGTCTTCTCTTTTTCAGGGAAGCAAGGGCCATTCTGGAGCAACCAGACCAGTGGTGTAGATTCAAGGTTTCGTCGTCACAGAGGCCACTAGCCAACGGGCAAGTGACCGGACAGACGCGTCGAGCAGGAAAATGCAGAAGGGCCCCATGCAGAACTCGTGGAGTGTGGAGGGCTGATCTTCGGTGCAGTTGGTGCTCCAGGATGGGGCTTCTCAATCCCCAATGCACAACTTCGAGGGTGCCTCAGAAGTTGCACGGAAAGCAATTCGCTGGCTTTCCAAGATGGCTGGTCCCACGTCTCTCGTCGCCTCCACGGGTCTCAGCTCAGCTGTGACTGTGGATCGGGGTGTTGGATGTCTGGAAGTCCAGGTCTTGTCAGGCTCTGTGCTCGGGCTCCGGCGGCAGCGTCGACAAAGCAAACCGTTGATCGATTGATGGTGCCTGCTTGTGCAGGGTGGTCACTCCTTGACCACAAGGGAGATACTTCAGTCATCTTCTTGCAAAGTAGATTGTCGAAGGTCCAGAGTTTCGTTTCAGAGTTTCAGTCAGGATAAATCTAAAGTCTTGGGACTCTACCTATATACTAAATTTAGGGGCTGGATTACCTGCTAGGTCCCTCCTATGGGTGGGACCCAGGAAGGGGGTGGTTACACCCCTTTCCCTTTGTCCAGTTTTGCCCCAGCACTGGTTTGAACTGGACTATGCATGGGACACCTTGTGTGCCCCAGACAGTGTCTCATTTCATTCAGCCCTCCCTGCCCCAATACACTATGGCCTGTCTGGGGTGGTGCTAGCACCTTCCAAGACAGGAAACCTATTGTCCAAGCCTCCCTTGCTGGAAGGACTCCCAGCAGCAGCATCCATTTTGTGATGCTGAGGGTCTGGTTAACTTTAACCGGGATTAGTAGGAACAACATGTCTTTTCCGTCTAGAAGGGTGGAATGCTACCCCTGTCGCCAGAACTGGCGAGGGGGTAGTATTCCAAAGTGTATGACACCTTACACGACATGTTTTGATAAAGCCAAACCAAAGTTAGCATTTAACCGCTAGGTTCATAATGCACTTAAGAGTATATGGTATGGCTATATCCTAGAACAGCTATAAGGACATGGTTCCGAAAGCTGCAGACAGGCTCAGCTCATGCTAGAGCACCATCTCACATAAAACCAAGCACTCTGCCTCCAGGATTGTTAAGGCCTGCCATAGGAGTGGCTTATAGGTGTAGATGTGTCTAGATATAAGGTGAGTTATAGGTATACTATATCTAAGCAAGGGGTGATTACACGACCTTGCCCCAGCTGAGTGATCAGCCAGTTGTGTCAGTTTGGATGGCCAGCCAGGGGTGGCAAAAGATATGCTGCAGCCCCTGGTAGGCCTTGGGTGCACCTATGCCCTGGGTACCTATAGTACACTGTACAGGGACTCACAAGAGTGACCCAATTCCCAATTGGTGATCTACCTAAAGTACATGGTGTGAATTTAGAAAGGGAACAGCAGGGCTGTGGGTCTCATTAGCAGGCCCACAGCCACATTTAACTCGAAAACCAGTGAAGCAAAAAGCAAAAAGTGGGGTGACCATAGGAAAGCAGACCCTACTCTCCTACATAACCCCCCCCCCCCAAACGCAGGGACATTAGACTAACCTTGACCAGTTGTGTCTTCATGTTCTAAGTGGAAGTACCTGGAAAGACCATCTGCATTGCCATGGTCAGTCCCTGGTCTGTGCTCCACTGTAAAGTCCATCCCCTGTAGGGAAATGGACCACCTGAGCAGTTTGGGATTCTCACCCTTCATCTGATTTAGCCACAAGAGGGGCTTATGGTCGGTCTGAATTTTGAAGTGAGTGCCAAACAAGTATGGTCTCAACTTCTTCAGGGCCCAAACCACAGCAAAGGCCTCCCTCTCAATGGATGACCAACGTTTCTCTCAAGGGTCAGCCTTCTGCTAATAAAAGCAATGGGCTGGTCTTGACCATCTACATTAAGTTGTGAAAGCACAGCTCCCACCCCCAACTCAGAAGCATCTGTTTGGACAATAAACTCTTTGGAGTAGTCAGTACTCTTCAAGATAGGTGCAGAGCACATGGCCTTCTTCAGGTCGTCAAATGCCTTTTGACAGCTAACTGTCCACTAAACCTTTTTTGGCATCTTCTTTGAAGTCAAATCATTAAGGGGTGTCACAATGGACCCATAATTCTTAACAAACTTTCTGTAATAACCAGACAGGCCCAAGAAAGCTCTGACCTGTGTCTGGGTGGTTGGAGGAGCCCAGTCCTTGATGGTCTGGATCTTACTCTCCAGTGGTTGAACCTGACCCCCACCTACAAGGTGGCCCAGGTACACAACCTTACTCTGCCCTATCTGGCACTTTGTGGCCTTGATAGTTAGGCCTGCCTTCTGCAGGGCCTCTAAAACCTTCTTCAGGTGGATCAGGTGATCCTCGCAGGTGGAGCTGAAGACAGCAATATCATCAAGATAAGCTGCACAAAAGTCATCCAACCCAGTGAGGACTTGGTTCACCAACCTTTGGAAAGTGGCAGGTGCATTCTTCAAGCCAAAGAGCATCACCACAAATTGATAATGACCTCCTGGGGTTGAGAAAGCAGTTTTGGCCTTGGCATCCTCAGCTAACCTGATTTGCCAATAGCCATCTGTCAAATCAAATGTGCTCAGAAACTTGGCAGAAGCCAATCTATCAATGAGCTCATCTGCTCTTGGAATTGGGTGAGCATCTGTCCTAGTGACAGCATTGAGACCTCTATAGTCCACACAGAACCTCTTCTCTCTCTTACCATCTTGGGTGTGAGGTTTTGGTACAAGGACTACTGGGCTGGCCCAGGGGCTCTCTGATGGCTCAATTACTCCCAGCTCCAACATTGTCTGTACCTCAGTCTTTATACAGTCCCTGACATGGTCAGGTTGCCTGTAGGTCTTACTCTTCACAGGCAGACTGTCACCAGTGTCCACCTCATGGGGGTATACAACCATTACCACGGAACTTTTACAACGACCTACCTTTACCACGCAATTTTTACAACGCAGGATCCATTACAACGAAGTACCATTACAACGCATGTATTTACAACGCAGATACCTTTACAACGCATACCATTACAACGTAAGTATTGGTAAGTATATCATTTTATAGGTTTGGGTTTTTGGGTAAAGGGGTATTTTTAGGGTTCAGGGCAAGGTTTGGGTTTTTGGGTAAAGGGGTATTTTTAGGGTTCAGGGTCAGTTTGGGGTTTTTGGGTAAAGGGGTATTTTTAGGGTTCAGGGTCAGTTTTGGGTTTTTGGTTAAAGGGGTATTTTTAGGGTTCAGGGCAAGGTTTGGGTTTTTGGGTAAAGGGGTATTTTTAGGGTTCAGGGCAAGGTTTGGGTTTTTGGGTAAAGGGGTATTTTTAGGGTTCAGGGTCAGTTTTGGGTTTTAGGGTAAAGGGGTATTTTTAGAGTTCAGGGTCAGTTTTGGGTTTTTGGGTAAAGGGGTATTTTTGGGGTTCAGGGTCAGTTTGGGGTTTTTGGGTAAAGGGGTATTTTTAGGGTTCAGGGTCAGTTTTGGGTTTTTGGGTAAAGGGGTATTTTTAGGGTTCAGGGTCAGTTTGGGGTTTTTGGGTAAAAGGGTATTTTTAGGGTCAGTTTTGGGTTTTTGGGTAAAAAGGTATTTTTAGGGTTCAGGGCCAGTTTTGGGTTTTGGGGTAAAGGGGTATTTTTAGGGTTCAGGGTCAGTTTTGGGTTTTTGGGTAAAGGGGTATTTTTAGGGTTTAGGGTCAGTTTTGGGTTTTGGGGTACAGGGGTACAGGATAAAAAATAAGAAAAATTAAAATTAAATTACATTAAATTAAATTAATTAAATTAAATTACATTAAATTAAATTAAATTAATTTAAATTAAATTATAATAATTTCAATTAATTTACATTTAAAAAAAAATTATATACTTACCAATACTTACGTTGTAATGGTATGCGTTGTAAAAGTATATTCGTTGTAAATACATGCGTTGTAATGGTACTTCGTTGTAATGGATCCTGCGTTGTAAAAATTGCGTGGTAAAGGTAGGCGTTGTAAAAGTATGCGTTATAACGTCATACATCCCCTCATGGGTGCACCAGTTAGTCTGACTAGGTGTCAATGAAAACATATGTCTAAAGGACTGTAGAACTTATCTGCAATCCTGTTGCTGCTGGTCAGTGAGGCTGCCAGCTAAGGCCACACCATCAACTGACCCATCATCAGGGTTCTGAGTCAACAGTTCTGGGAGAGGGTCACTCTCTTCCTCCTGTCCGTCCCTCATCTGTAGCCATGAGCAAGCCCATGTCTGCCCTGTCAACATATACTTTGAGTCTGTTGACATGGAGCACCCTGTGGGGGCTCCTAGGGGTTCCAAGGTCTACCAAGTAGGTGACCTCTCCTTTTTTCTCAACAATTGTGTGGGGTCCAGACCATTTGTCTTGGAGTGCTGCTGGGGCCACTGGCTCCAGCATCCACACCTTCTGTCCTGGCTGGTACTCAGTCAGCACAGCCTTTTGGTCATGCCAAGCTTTTTGAAGTTCTTGGCTAGCCTCAAGGTTTTTAGAAGCCTTCTTCATATACTCAGCCATCCTGGCGCGGAGACCAAGTACATAGTCCACTATGTCTTGTTTAGGCTTTTTGAGAGGTAACTCCCATCCTTCCTTCACCAGACATAGGGGTCCCCTTACAGGATGCCCAAACAAAAGTTCAAAAGGGCTGTAGCCAACCCCCTTTTGTGGGACCTCTCTGTAAGCAAACAGACGGCAGGGTAGAAGGATGTCCCATCTTCACCTAAGCTTTTCAGGTAAACCCTTGATCATACCCTTGAGGGTCTTGTTGAATCTTTCAACAAGCCCATTGCACTGTGGATGGTAGTGTGTAGTAAATTTGTAATTAGCACCACACTCCTTCCACATAGCAGCCAAGTACCCAGACATGAAGTTTGCACCTCTGTCCGAGACAACCTCCTTTGGAAAGCCCACTCCTGAGAAAACTCCCAGGAGGGCTCTTGCCACAACAGGTGCTGTTGTGGTCCTTAGGGGAATAGCTTCTGGATGCCTGGTGGCATGATCCACTACCACCAGTATAAATCTGTGCCCAGAGGCTGTTTGGGGATCCATTAGTCTAACAATGTCAATCCCAACTCTTTCAAAGGATACCCCCACCACAGGTAGTGGTATACGGGTGGCCTTTGTTGTGCCACCTGATTTGCCACTGGCTTGGCAGGTCACATAGGAGCGACAAAACTCCTTAGTATCTTCTGACATATGGGGCCAGTGAAAGTGAGGGAAAAGCCTGTCCCAAGACTTGTTCTGGCCTAGATGTCCTGCTAAGGGAATATCATGGGCTAAGGTAAGAAGGAAACCCCTAAATGCCCGAGGTATGACCAACCTCCTGGAAGCACCAGGCTTGGGGTCCCTACCCTCAGAATAAAGGAGTCCTTCATCCCAATAAACTCTATGGGTACCTGTAGCATTCACAGCAGCCTCAGAAGCAGCTTGCAGTCTGAGGGGTTCAAGAGAGGGGCAGTCTAACTGTGCCTGCCTCAAGTCTGCCCTTGAAGGTCCCCCTGTCCCAAGAAACTCAACCTGGTCAGGTTCAAGTTATTCTAGGACAGTTCCTTCAGGAGACTCAGAATCAGCTTCCCGAGAAGGCTGACCCTCACATGTAGACGGGGGGGAAGGCACTGCCTTAACCTTACTGCTCTTTCTCTTGGATGGCACTTGGTCCATAGTTTCAGGATCCAAGGCCTGTTCAGTTTGGCACTTTTTGGCCTGTGACCTGGTCACAGCAAGGACATGAGCTAATATGCCTAACATCTCTGCATGGGTCCTATACTCCACTTCTGACCATACTGAGGATTCAAGATCATTGCCCAACAGACATTCAACTGGGAGGTCTGCACTTACCACAACTCTTTTGAGGCCAGTTACCCCTCCCCAGGAGAAGTTAACAACTGCCACACTATGTGTAGTAATGACATTGCTTGCATTGGTCACCAGGTAATTATCACCCAGTACAATCTGTCTAGGGTCCACAAAGTTAGGTGTCACCATGGTGACACTGGTGTAGTGTAGTTCCTATTATCCCAATAGGCTCTGCGCATTGGAATAATATCTTCAATAGTATAGACCTAGGGCAGAGGTTAACTAGGTCTTCTACCGACGATATTAGACTTAAAGTTTTGTGTTTGCCAGCTAGCTCAGAGTTCACTAGAAACTTTCTCGAATAGGCAAGGAGGATCTGAACCTCCCTGGATAGACAAGAAGGGATTTAGTTTCTGACAACCATAGAACATGACAACTTTGCTCTCCCCTAATCAAGAGTGTATCTCTAGAGTCGTGTGAAAACAAAAGACAACTTATTTTACTCAGTCAGTTCAGTGCATTCTTAGTTTCACCAGTTTGTAGAGAAAGGAAGAGATGGGCGTATTCAATAAAAGATGTTATTTATTGATCAGTCTCTTTTCTCGTACAAGAGAAATGAATCGCTATTATTGCAATACTTATAGTTAAGTAAAGTGCATACAGTAAAGACAGAATTATAAAATAATACTGTAAAAGCATTGATATGGTTTCTGAGTCATATGATACTTTAAAATGGATAAAATAGATACATACATATATACATTTGACTAATCGTACTCAACTGGTGCTTCTAACCACGCCTACCCCAGTGTACCTGACCTAAGCCTAATACGTGGGCGGGAGTAGATAAGTAGCAGTTTAAGTTAAGTTTGTTTTGCCAAGGGTCTGACTCAAGAATTCTCTGCAAGGTGTTATTCAGTTCAGTACCTGGGAATTAGAAGGTTTGAGGGCTGGTATCTCTTATCCCAGGTCTTGATATTCCAGCTGCCTGCGAGGGCGGCTTGGAAGCGCCGGAGCTGGATTTCTCGGCAGGAGAAAGGCAGCGTCTCTCTCTCAGCGCGTCAGGAAGGAGGGGCAGCGTCTGTGGGCTTCGCTCTCAGCTGGGCTCCTCGGCAAGTCTCGCTGCTCCAATCTCGTCACCACCGCGTGTGTTTGCTTAAGGCAATGTCGGTAATATTTATACCTGAAAGGTGCCGAGATTGACGTAAGGATGGACATAAATACGTCAATAAGGATGTCATATGAACTGATCGTTAGCACATTCTTTACTGAAGTTCTCGGTGAAATCAAAACAATGGCTGCGGGGATTTCCCAGGTCGCTGTAGGTTTGATTTGTTTTGAGAACTCCGTATGCCTATCAGGGGGCTGGAGGAATATCGCTTGCCTAATTAGATGGCATGCGTTATGACTTAATCAGATAACGCGCTTCTGTGCCGTGGTGTGGCTTAATCAGATAACGGGTGTTTGCGCCGTTAGATGGCTGCTAGTTACTTATTAACCAGACAAGGGTCAGGAATAGGGGGATCGATACAGTACCCATAGGAAATACATCACACCCACTCCACGTAATCTATGTCCATATTTACAAATCTAGGCATAGTAAAAAAGAACTAGTAGTGCATGTGTATACCGTACCACCCCAAAATACAATCACATGTATTTCGAAAACTGGAAATGTGAAATACACGAAAAGATGTGAATAGTTACTATATGCACTCAAGCAGTATAATAAATGAAAAATCTGTTACGCATATTTCTAAATCAGCATAGATGAAAACGAGAAATTTACACATGAAATGGCTCTTAATACAGAAGAAAAAAAATTGCGAGACCATTCCATCACAAAGCATAAAATACTCATGAACATGCTAGAGGGTAACTAAAGTCTCTAGAGCACCTAAGAATAGAAATTTAGCTCTCTAAGAATAGTTCTACTTTAAGCAGAAGATAAGTGTCCCAAAATTTTGTAAATATTTTGGATTGGAAAAGAAAAATTGTTCCAGCTGTCTGAAAAACTGATGAGAAAAAATTCCCATATCGCTTTTTAAAGTTTGAAGGCCAAATTCAGGATGTGAGGAACGCCGTGTGCTAGCTTGCTCAAAGTCATTCTTTCTGCTCGGGTGAAAACATCATATCATTTAGACTGTTGAAAAAACTGTCAACAGCTTCTTGCGAAAGTTCCACTAACTCGGAAAAAGTTGTTACCATGCATTCTTGAGCATGATTGCCTTCATTGATGTTATGACCAGCATAGCTGACAGAAGGTTGTACCTGATCGATGCTGCTTTCATCTTGTACTTCACTACCCCTTAATCGTAGTGGTGAAGCCTCCACGAATGCCGTCATCAGGATTGGTAGCCGCTGGGGACAGCACAATGCATGAGCCGTTACCGGACCCAACAATGTATCAGCGTCCATTGGCACATCCGATTGTAGTGCCAGACAGGTGTCCAACACGCATTCTTCGCCACATAGCAAGCACCTTAATACAGGCATAACACAACGTTGCCACAAGGGTCTAAATGAAAGAAACCAAGTCATGTTGAGGTCTCTCAGCCGGGCTAGTCCAAGGACTTTAGTTATGCGGTCCCTGTAGCGCATGGCTAGTATCGTTTCTTCCATCGTCGCTGGTGTCTTGTCTGTGACACGGTTTGCCATAGCGAAGCAACAGGATCAAAAATAGGATGCCTGCCACTAGTCCCAATAGGAGAGGAAGTCCGCCAAAAATGGAATGGACAAAATCAGGAAAAATACCCAGGATGGCTTTGAATGGTGTTAAAGCTCCTGAAAACACTGTCTTAAATACACTTAAGAAACCACTGGTATCAGGAATATTTAAGATTTCGTTCAGTATTTCTGCGAAATGTATGGGGGAATTAGTTGATAACAGTGAATGAATCTCTGCCGTTGTCCTTGCAACTTGGAGATCATACGTTTCTTTTGATGACGTTAGCCTGGTCGGCGTCTGTAGGAGCACTGTTTTCATTCTGCTTAAAGTATCAATTCGAATAGAAGCAATTTTCAAGTTGGGCCATAACCTTGCCTCCCTGTCTGGAGAATCGTTAGGGAACAATACTCGTTCACAGCACATGACCTTCCTAGTCACGGTTATGAGATAAGGTTTTCCGGGCAGCAAACTACAACATCTGCGATCTACTATTAGAATGTAACTCCCGTTCGAGAGTCTCCTAAAGAAGGGTTCTATTTGGGTTGCAGGTGTGCCTAGCTGATGACATGAAAGGTTATTTGAAGTCCCTTCGCAGGCTCCATGCAAACTAATACCCTGACACAGAAGTGTACCGCTTAGTGACCTCGCACAATTATTGCCACTAAGGAACACACTCTGGCCTTTATCACTGACACATGCGTGTGTATAGGGCAAGTTCCATGTTGACTTAATGTACCCTTTACCCAACCTTTCATACTGGCCTGCCTGTATATATTTTTGGCAGTATTGAAACCTGAAAGTTGATATCGGAATATTAATTATCCCATGTATTATCCATTCAATGACAGGTCGTTCTGACATTGTTAATGGTAATCTCTCGAGTTTCTCAATGCTCAGAATTGTATAATCAGCACCCTTCTGTGCCATACTGATTTGTTTATCAGTAAGGTTAAAGATATTAAATAATGACGTTGTGTTGATTAAACGCCAAGGCACATAGCCTGAACGCAGATTTTGTAACGTCCAGCCAAGCTGTACAATAGAACGCAATTGGGACTGACCGTGTTGTAACATCAGTAAGTCTTGCGATATTATATCGATTGCTGAAGACACAATGCTGTCCAAAGAATATATTCTGGAAGACAGAGTCATTAACCCATTGTCCACAACAGAAAGTGATTTTTCCAAATTAATACGGTCAATTCCCCGTATTTTCTCTGCTGTCTCAATTTGAGTTTCTTTCCAGGCTTCGTTATATGCTGCATATATAGAGGCCGCTATGAAACGTTTTTGACGCTGTTTGCGTGGTCCCATAATGAAATCACGCAAGTCAGCACCTTCTGTAAGTAAAGTTAGGTGTTGCTTAATTTCTGCCAGTGTGGATGTTTGTAGCCATTGAAGGCAGAGCTTGCCCACACTGTAGGTGGTTACTATCCCTGGATGTTGTCTTTGGGAATATCTAGGGTCTGGCCTGGTCAATGTGAACCCCTGTATTTTGTTCAGGAATCTGTCTTGACAGTTATTCGTATCTGTGGGCCAGATCAACCATTGTTTCCATTCAGGATGTGTTCTGTTTTGGTTTAATATATGGTGTACGTCTATCTCAACATCTATAGAGCTATTACTGTTCACTGTTGGCTTTGGAATAGACGGTTTGTTTAAATCTTTGATTTTGGCTAAGCCAAGACAGGTAGTTTGTTGAATAGTGTCATTCAAAAATATAATTTGTTCTGGGATCATGCAGGCTCTAAACAATGATTCTATACCTTGTACTTGCCAATCTCTTGTACCCCAAACAGTTTTTGCTTCAATATTATTGTTCCAGAAATCAAAACCAAATGTATTCATTTGCTCAAAAAATGAATCTGAATATATCAATTTTGTGTTTGTAAGCATGGTCTTCATACCTGTCTTATTTGACAATTTGAAATAAAATGTTTCTGCTTGACTTGTGTTAAAACCTGAAAAGTATGAATATTTATCATAAAATGTTTTCGAGCTACCTTTTGGAGGAGTAGCACAATGTTCCCATTGGTTATAATTTAAAACATTTCTAGGTTGTGCAGATTTATGTAGATAATGGTTACCATAGTGGTTGTAGCAGAACATCTGATCATAATTAGACGAACCCTGCAAATAATCATGTTCTGTAAATTTAGCAGACATCACTAGGTCAGACATCATATCATTAATACTTTCAAAGTCCCAATCATCAGCAAATGTGCTTGGTTTTACAAAGTCACTCAATTAGATCTTGAATTGGTGTGGATACTTCAGGATTTCAACCGGACCATAGATTTCATAATCAGTATTGTCCCATGCTACCCCGCCGGGTATAGGGTTAGCTGTGAAGTTGACTGAAGAAAGTTCTCTTTTCTCGACGTGTGAAGATGTGTGTGGTTTAAGGACAAGTTGATTTTCTGGCTTGCTGTGTCCATTGTTGCATATTTTCCCTCAATAAAATGTCCCAAGCATAGTACCATGATGAGCCAAAGTATGAGGACAAATGCACCTAATGCCACCCAACTTTCAATCCATGGAGAAATCAGATAGGTTTCTTTCAGTTGTTGAAAAAGTTCCTTAGCTTTATCTTTAAAAGTTTTTGTTGATGGCTGTTTCTCAGATTCACTCAGATCTTCAGAGAAATCATCGAAGTTGATGAAGTAGCCGGATGCTGTTCTGTCAATTGTTCCAATTGCTTCTGGATTACTTTTTGCTTTATGAGTTTGCTTTGTTTCATCAGCATAGTCATTTGTTACATCATCGTAGGTTGGTGTGTCTCGACTAAATGTTTTTATTTGGGTTTTTAGAGGTTTAAGTTCCATTGCTTTGTTGCATAGTCCTTGTTGATGTTCTGTAGAGTTTTCGAATGTGATTAGTCTCTCAGTTTGAACCTCTGTATTCGTAGCAAACTTTGGTGTGCTACTACTTCTTGGGAGTCCACTTGGCCTACTGTTTGTTATCGGCCACATGATTGTGGTTTTACCAGGTCGATTGATACAACTCGGTTCTCCTTTTTACCAGCAAGGGGCGGTAGTACTACTGATCTTGTCCCGTTGACAGACAAGACAGGAACTGCTTTTCTGTAAGAAGGCCCAAATTCCTTCTTTACCGCGATCTTCTCTCTGGGCTAGATCCCAGACTTTTGGAATCCAGACAGGCCTTGCTGGGACAGGTGGTTTCTCTTCAGTGGTTGTTGGCTGCTGTTTCAACTTTATGTTGCTCAGGTCTTTCCTTGTTT
Source organism: Lissotriton helveticus (assembly GCF_964261635.1). Lineage (NCBI taxonomy): Eukaryota > Metazoa > Chordata > Amphibia > Caudata > Salamandridae > Lissotriton > Lissotriton helveticus. Next base: position 911,706,777 of record NC_136071.1, on the reverse strand, counting down.
CATTTAAGTCCTGTAAAATAGCCAAACGATCTTTGATATCAAAGCATTTATCTTTAACCACTGAAGTCTGACTACCAAGATCTTGGATCATCATTCTAGTCCCGAACAATAGTTCGTACGGACTGAATCCTTTCAGAGAATTTCTTGGCAGGTTATTTAGACTACGTTGGACACTTATTAAATGTTTGACCCACCCAGCTCCCGAACCTAATACCTTTTCCGTTATAGATAGCTTTATGCCTTGGTTTTTTCTTTACACCATCCCGTATCCCTCAGGTTAGGAAGTGAGAAGAGTCCCGCTATGCAATGCTCATTTGGCCATGCTTCCCCATAAGCTTGAGGGCTAAAGGGAAAATATTAGTCAAAACGTAGCAAGCTCCTAGCGTATATGCCAATATAGACTCGCAAATCTTTTTATAACAGTCCAGACGTCAGCCGAGCGCTGGGGTCTACATTATAAGTGAAAATTAGTCTTTTTATGTTAATATGACGCTTTTTTCATGATGGGTACTTTCTTATTGTTGTTGTTTATCTGGAGCGAAATGCCATGGCAATAGTCCTCCTCGCTCGCCACTGCGATCTCTGTTACAGTTTGGGCAGTTTTTTGCAAAAATGTGATGATGCAGACTCATGCCTGGCCACCAGTACACTGATTGTAATTCTTCTAGGGAATCTTTTAGCTTGAGGTGTCTAAAACCCTCACCCATATGTGCGTCTGCGATTAACAAGCCTCTCCTGTCCATGTTTGGAATTACTCTGTCCCCCACTTCAGGGGTTCGAGCAAAAGGAACGGAGTTTGCATCGATTATGTATGTATAGTTGAGTGGGTAATTGATCGGTAGCGCTGAGCAATCGTCTTTTGATGATGTTCTCACCGCCAGCACTGTTTCACCGTCAATGTATTTTACTGTACGCTTTTTTGTAGCTACGGAAGCCGATTTAGTTGCAACCGCTGTGGCTGTCTCAGCCAATGAATTCCCTGCAATGTGAACGCCATCACGTTGATGACTCAGTGTATGTATCACGTGAGTCTTTTGTAGTTCCTTTTGTAAAAGAACTACTTGTTCCCAAAGCATTTTATGCTTGATTGTGCCACCTTTTGCGTCTTTAAAACCATTCTGAACCCAGATCTGCAAGTATTCATTGTATGATTGAACGCAGTAATACGAATCGCACACTATGAGTGTGGGGAATTCCCGATCGGTATTTTCAAGCGCCATCTTAAATGCCAGTAGTTCTGCTCGCTGAGCTGTACAATCTCCTAAAGATTGCGTTTTAGTGACCAGTGGTTCAAATTTTCCTTCGTGCCAGCGACCTTTAACAATCGCGCACGCAGCACTATAAGCTTGTTTACCCCCCACTGCGGGTTGTGCTGATCCGTCTGTATATATTATACAGCCGTAATGTTCTAGAGGCAGAATTTCGGTTGGCGGAGGACATTCAAATTCATATTGGAGAAATTCTTGTGTTTTTAAGTTGGGATCAAATTCGTATACCACGTCTGTTGCAGCAAGAGAATTAGCCCACTGTATCCACCTTGGATGGAGTGCTTTAGCATTCGGAATGCTTGCCTTTGTTACCGCCTCCAGGGCTGGTATCGGTGTCACGATAATTATTCGTTTACCTTGTGCTAGGGCTCGTTCCTTTGCTACAGCAGTCTGCACCGCGGTCAGAATTTTTTCCATTGGGCTAAATTTCATTTCAGCTTTTGTGTACAAGTGTGATTTGTATGCAATTGGTATCTTTTCTCCCTCATTAGAGGTCAGGTATGTGAATCCGCATCTTCCTGGGATGACTCGAATCACAAGGTTGCGTGTGTTATCACGTGTTTGTAATTTTGTTTTAACTAACATGTCTGTTTGTAAAGATCTCAAAATTTCTGTGTGTTTTTGAGTCCAGTTGATTCTTTTAAAATCTGGTTTTATTAGATCATAGAGAGGTTTAACTCTCTCTGCATAATTTATAATGTAAGTTCTTCCGAAATTCAGGAAGCCTAGAATTGATTGTAAGTTTTTTAATGTTTTAGGTGCTTGGATTACAGCACATTTCTCTAGGAAATTGTCAGCCAGGCTTTTGCCTTCACTTGATAGTTCATATCCTAAAAACAGGACTGTTAGATGGGCAATTCTTGACTTTTTAAAGAGAATTTGTAACCCTCTGCTGCGAACCCAAGTATTATGGTGTTCACTCGCTTCAAGTGAGTATCCAAGTCATCATCTGTTAGATAGATGTCGTCGACATAAGATAATGCCTCATCATCATATGTTTGTAGTAATTCTGTTACTCTCGCTGAGAATAATCCTGGGCTGTTCTTGAACCCCTGGGGCAAACGACAGAAATATTTTTGCGCGCCATTTATTGAGAACGCCGTCAAATATCTGCTCTCTGGTGATATATTTTGACAAAAGAATCCATTAGAGATGTCTAATGTTGTTTTGTATTTTTTGCACACTATGTTATTCATTAGTGCAGCACTATGCGAGTTTTGTACTGCAAAGGTTTTGCAACATGAGTTAAGGTGTCTGTAGTCCAAAACAAGACGATATGAATTGTCTGGTTTGGAGACAGGAAACAAAGGATTATTCATTTGTGAGGTGCAAGTTTCAATCACCCCCTGGTATTCAAGTTGATCTAGGATCTCTTTTACCTGTTTTTTAGCTTCTTGCTTAATTGGGTACTGCCTCTGTGCAGTAGGTTGTGATTTTAACTGGATTTTGTGAGGAGGAGAGTCCTCATCCCATCCCACATGATTTTTATATAAGGCAGGGGCTTGAGCTACTGCCCACTTTGTTGCAAGTGTATATTTTTTATGAATTGGAATATGATTTGAGAAGGCAGGCATAATTATTTCTTCGCCATGTGGGCACTCCCTGACAAACTCGGGTGGCCAGTCTCGTTCAGCTAGAAGGATGTCATAGCCCTTGGAGAGATTATCCCAAAATAGACCCCTTATTTTTCTAGTCTTATCCCCCTCTATACGCAATGTTATTTCATATATTTTATGAGGTTTGCTAACTCTGGTATCTGCAGTTTCCACTTGAATGTGTTCATTCGTGTCCACTGTCTCCAGATGATTCATAAGGACTTTGCGAGCTATGCTCACTTCTGCTGCGCTGTCTAGCATTGTCTGAGCCCATTCTCCGTTTTTCAGCTGTGTCCTCAGTATTCTCGGCATGATTTATTACTTTAATACTGGCTACCTTCTTCTTTGGAAATTGTAATTTTTTATTTTGATGAGCAGGTTCCTTGTCTTTGGACTTGACGTGCTCTTCCCTGCGTTCTGATCGTCCTCTTCTTTCCGATTTCTGCGAGGAAGTCTGAAAAGATTGAGAGGGACGTGTATCAATATCTTGATATTTATCAGTTTTTTTTATATTATCCCTATTTCTAAGGTTGTATCTTTTCACTGAGGGCTCCCTCTGGGGAGACTTGCGTCCTTGGTCTGGAGATCTTTCTCTCCGCCGAGGAGACCTTCCTCTGGATTGGAATCTTTTTTCTTTAGGATTGGATTGTTTATTTCCATCCCAGCTCTTCTTTTGACTGTTCAGATTATTTTTAATAAATACCTTTTCAGGACTTTCAACTAGTTGGTATTTCACTGGTATTCCACCCAAACTATCTCTTCCTAGTTCTTCATAGGATTTTTCTATAATTCTGGCAATTTCAGATGGTTGGTCTGCTATATTTGTCTCTTTTAACCTCTGGCGGATCGCCACATTTGCTGCTTCTCCCTTTATGTTGGCTAATAATATTGCCGAGACCTGCTTGAAGTCTTTCAGTAATTTCATACCGAGAGTTAAAGCGGGTTCTGGACCGTATTCATCTTGAATTTGTTTTAGCACATCTGGTATTACTGACATGGATGGTACACCATGTGTTTTTGTGTAAATGGAAGCAAAGACTGTTCCCCAAGTGTCACAGTCCTCCACATGTGGTGCGATTCCCATTGGAAGACAGATAGTCAGAATCCTGTGTTTCTCAACAGGGGTGGTATCTGGAAACACCGCCTCAATTTGAGTGATTTTTTGTGCTAACCAGAATGGAATTTGTTCCCGTTTTGTGGGTACTTTACCTAGACAGGACTGTATGTTCTGTGGTGTAATTTTATTTGTGTTCCCCTGATGAGGGGTCAGCTGTGGAATTTTAATTGCTGGTTGGGCTGTTGAAGTCCGCATTACATATTGGACTAATTGTCTATGTATTTTAATTAGCTGTTTTAGCTGTGTTAAAAGATCTGGTGCAGGCATTTCTTCAGTGTCTGGATGTGGTGTGTATCCGGCTAGGACCGGCCACGTTGCTCCTGGTCTACCTAGTGGACCGAGCCTGGTGATGTGATTATTATGTTTTAGGGCGCCATTAAACAAGAGCAGGTGCTCTTGGAATTTAAGTGGTATTTCCACCTCCTCGAAAGGGGTGTACTCATTCGGAGGTTCCTCTGTTTTGTAATAGTGGAACTCCTTCGTCACAGCATTTGCTGCTGGAAAGTTTATCCATGAATAGAATACCTCTGTCTGCCGATATTCGTGTGCCTCAATTACGAATATGACTGTACCACCTCTTGGTGTCAGTCCATTTTCTATAAGTTTTAAGGTTATAGATTTTCTTATGCTGACCGGGATGAGAGTTGCATCCGGGTCTTGTTGTAGGAGACTATTGTCAGCTGCTAGGAGTTCAGCTGCTATTCTAGCTGTCTCTCTTCCTTCTTCAGTGTCTGACATTTTACTGTTAGGAAGGTTATTTTGTTTGTTTGCAGATCAGGTTTCTATGGAAACAAAGATTAGATGCACAATATTTTGGAACAGTGTATCCTTCAACGTTGAATAAACCAAGAACCATACATAGGAGTCTCCTCCTGCGAAGTTTGGCGGATATGACCTTTCACCCACTCCAGACGTCTTTGGAGTATTATGGGGAAAAAGGGGCTCTGTGTGAAAAAGCACGACTGAGTTACTCTAGTGTCTTGCGTTAGTTTTATCGCCTATCCAAACGGTTGGGCGCCATGTAGTGTAGTTCCTATTATCCCAATAGGCTCTGCGCATTGGAATAATATCTTCAATAGTATAGACCTAGGGCAGAGGTTAACTAGGTCTTCTACCGACAATATTAGACTTAAAGTTTTGTGTTTGCCAGCTAGCTCAGAGTTCACTAGAATCTTTCTCGAATAGGCAAGGAGGATCTGAACCTCCCTGGATAGACAAGAAGGGATTTAGTTTCTGACAACCATAGAACATGACAACTTTGCTCTCCCCTAATCAAGAGTGTATCTCTAGAGTCGTGTGAAAACAAAAGACAACTTATTTTACTCAGTCAGTTCAGTGCATTCTTAGTTTCACCAGTTTGTAGAGAAAGGAAGAGATGGGTGTATTCAATAAAAGATGTTATTTATTGATCAGTCTCTTTTCTCGTACAAGAGAAATGAATCGCTATTATTGCAATACTTATAGTTAAGTAAAGTGCATACAGTAAAGACAGAATTATAAAATAATACTGTAAAAGCATTGATATGGTTTCTTTTTTTTTTTTTGAAAAGAGACATTTATTGACATCTGCTTCATATACACAGCATGTGCCTACAACCCTGGGGCCGGCTGCTATACATGTCAACACCTCGGCAAAGTAGTCGCATAACCCAGCAGTCTGTACTCCAGGTCGATAACATTATAATTACAGTACAGCAGAAGACTAGTAGGCAATACTGCACGGATCAGTATATGTCTTTCTTTTGCATTTTATAACCTTAAACAACAAGTGACTCAATGGGTGCACCAGGCAGTACATAGATCAGGAACTCTTTTTTGATCATCCACATCATCAATTTGCCCATACATATATCACAGTATCGCTAATCTCTGGGGTCTTTTTCATGAGTTGATCGGTCTTTCTAGGGAGACCCTCCTTCTAGTATTTCTGCGCGGTCAAGTAATCATAGACTTAGTTAATCTATATCTTCCTCATCCCCTGAACTATCAATGTCCTCCTCTGGCAAAGGCTCACATATGTCTCCCCGGTAGCTATTCCATGGCATCCAAGTCTTATTCCATGTGCGGGGGTTAGCTCTCACCTTATATACAGCTCTCTCAATCACTAGGAGCATGTCCATATTCCTGCACCATTGCGCCAGAGTCGGCGTGTCTGCTGCTCCCCATTTCTGTGCTAAATCCCGTTTAGCTACCATTATCCCCACAATGGCCCATCGTTGCCCGTGGCGCGACAAGTCATTCGGACCCCAAACGTTCAGTAGACACATTCGCGGGTCAGGTGTAAGGGATACCTCCAGGGTTTGGGAGATGGTACGGAGGATCTGTCGCCAGTAATCAGCAATATTTGGACACTCCCAAAGTGTGTGTAGTAACGTACCCTCACCTCCGCAACCTCTAAGGCAATATGGGTGGTCGGCCCTAAGTAACTTGTGCAGTGTGGTCCTTGTAAAATAAACCCGGTGCAGTATTTTAAGCTGCACCAGGCGGAATCTCATTGATATACCCGCTTCTTTCGGGGATGCCAGCGCTGCGTTCCAATCAGTCTCGTCCATTGCGCCTAGTTCGGTCTCCCATTTTTCACGCAGTTTAAGTAAAGGGTCTGGCAGATTATTCATAAGTTTTCGGTAAGTTAGAGAAGTGGCTCTAGTCTCCATATAGTCAGTTAACAGGCGATCCTCCAATGGGGAGGAGTCCGGGACCTCTACACCTATCTCGATGGCCGACATTAGTGCATGCCGTATTTGGATATAACGGTAAGTTTCATTAGGACCCAGTTGGTACTGTTGTTGGAGGCTCTCAAATGGGATAACCCCATCTTTTGTCCACAAATCTCCTACCGTGGAGATTCCTATGTTATCCCATTGGGTAAATCCCTTGCTATGTCTTAATTGTCCTAGGGCCTTGGTGTCCCACAGAGGCGTGAGCTTGGTTATAATACCCTTCCATTTTAGCCGCAACTGTGCCTTATGCCATAGTTCCACTGTGCGTTTGGTTGGGCCTACCAATTTAGCCGCTATTCCTCTGTGGTACAGCGGGGCCAATAGACTGTGTGTGCCCAGTTGTGCTCTATCTGCCAGATAAGCCGGGTCAGTCCACGGGGTATGAAGCCACTGGTTTATAACTTTAAGGTGGGCTGCCCAATAATACATTTGTATGTTGGGCAGGGTTATCCCGCCGTCGTACCAGTCTCGGACCAGCTTCACGTATGCTATACGAGCCGGGCGGCCTCCCCACAGCAGTCCTGTTATTTCAGCCGTCACTTTACGGAAGTACGCGGGCGGCACCGCGATAGGTGTGTTTTCTAACACATAGAGGAAGCGTGGCAGTGCCATCATTTTAAACAGCGCTGCCCTCCCCAGTAATGTCAGTGGGAGCGCTTTCCAGTGTCGTACGTCCGTTTTCAGTCGAGCCAGCGGTGGTATCAAATTCAGTTCGTAGAAGATCCGGTCATCACGGGTGACATGGATTCCCAGGTACTTAAAGGCTGGGCCTGCCACTGCGAGTGGGCAATCTGCGGGGAGTGTTGGTAGAGGACCCTTAAGCTCGTAGACGACGGACTTCGACCAGTTAATCGTATACCCGGAGGTCTGTCCATGGTCGTCGCACAACCTCAGAAGCGCCGGAATGCTCCTCTCTGGGTCTGACAAGTAAATTAGCATGTCGTCGGCATAAAGGGAGATCCTGTCCTCCCAGTTGTCTCCCCAGCATATTCCCTTTAGTAGCGGGGTGGTTCGAATCACATTGGCCAGCGGCTCCAGGACTAAGGCGAATAGCAAAGGTGAGAGTGGGCACCCCATTGATATGGTTTCTGAGCCATATGATACTTTAAAATGGATAAAATAGATACATACATATATACATTTGACTAATCGTACTCAACTGGTGCTTCTAACCACGCCTACCCCAGTGTACCTGACCTAAGCCTAATACATGGGCGGGAGTAGATAAGTAGCAGTTTAAGTTAAGTTTGTTTTGCCAAGGGTCTGACTCAAGAATTCTCTGCAAGGGGTTATTCAGTTCAGTACCTGGGAATTAGAAGGTTTGAGGGCTGGTATCTCTTATCCCAGGTCTTGATATTCCAGCTGCCTGCGAGGGCGGCTTGTAAGCGCCGGAGCTGGATTTCTCGGCAGGAGAAAGGCAGCGTCTCTCTCTCAGCGCGTCAGGAAGGAGGGGCAGCGTCTGTGGGCTTCGCTCTCAGCTGGGCTCCTCGGCAAGTCTCGCTGCTCCAATCTCGTCACCACCGCGTGTGTTTGCTTAAGGCAATGTCGGTAATATTTATACCTGAAAGGTGCAGAGATTGACGTAAGGATGGACATAAATACGTCAATAAGGATGTCATACGAACTGATCGTTAGCACATTCTTTACTGAAGTTCTCGGTGAAATCAAAACAATGGCTGCGGGGATTTCCCAGGTCGCTGTAGGTTTGATTTGTTTTGAGAACTCCGTATGCCTATCAGGGGGCTGGAGGAATATCGCTTGCCTAATTAGATGGCATGCGTTATGACTTAATCAGATAACGCGCTTCTGTGCCGTGGTGTGGCTTAATCAGATAACGGGTGTTTGCGCCGTTAGATGGCTGCTAGTTACTTATTAACCAGACAAGGGTCAGGAATAGGGGGATCGATACAGTACCCATAGGAAATACATCACACTGGCACATGTGTCCCTGTAGGCCTGAGCCACTTTGTCATTGATTAAAGGTGTTTACCTGTACTTGCCCAGAGTACTGGGACTCACAGTTGAGGACATAGCCATGTCCACATTACAGACAAGAACAGCCTGGGTTGGTATCCTGACTAAGCCAGAATCCACCTCAGTACCCATGGTTAACCCCACTATAGCCTTGGGTTGGGAACTACCACTGTTAACTGTACTAGGGGGTGCAGATGCCGTAGGGGCTACAGTGGTAGGGGCTGTACCTTTCTTGGTGCACTCACTGAACCAGTGAGAGGCAGATTTACAATGATTACACCAAGGTTTCTTTGGACCTTCTTTCTTCTTCTTCTTAGAAGTTTGGGACCCCCCTTCATTGGAATTTTGGGGGCCTGATGAAGTCTTTTGGTTTCTGATCCCCACCTTCTTGGTCTGCCTTTTTCTGATCACCACCTTGGACCTGGTTTTTCTGCTTAACCCTGGTTCTGACCCATTTGTCTGCCTTCTTTCCCAATTATTGGGGAGAGGTCAGATCTGAGTCAATCAGGTGTTGGTGCAACAACTGGTTCTGACAATTGTTAAGTATTTGTTCTCTCATGATCACATTATACAATCCTGTATAGTCCTTAACTTTACTTCCCAGCAACCAGCCTTCCAGAGCCTTAGTGGCACAATCAACAAAATCAGTCCAGTCCTGAGTCTGTATCTTCTGGGTATCTCTGAACATCAACCTGTACTGTTCAGTGGTTAGGCCAAACCCATCAATCAGAGCACTCTTCAGGACAGTGTAATTGTTAGCATCATCATCACTAACTGTGAGGAGCTTGTCTCTTCCTTTTTCTGAAAAGGAGAGCCACAAGATTGCTGCCCACTGACTTTGGGGTACCTGCTGTACTTTACAGGCCCTCTCCAAAGCAGTTATCCATTTGTGGATGTCATCCCCAACTTTGTAAGGGGGCACAATCTTACTCAGGTGTCTATTGTCATAGGACCTGTCTTTATCCTTAGGGATATTGCTGCCACCAGTGGAATCTAATCCACTTAACTTTTGCTCCCTTGCTAAAGCAAGTTTTGCTTGGCCTAGGGCAAGTTCTTCCCTCTCTATTCTGATTTGGACTTCCCTCATCATAGCCTCATGTTCTCTCTGAGATTCTCTAGAGGTATTGAAGTGGAGAGATTCACCTGAGTGAGATCTTTCCCTCCTATACCTCTGGTTAAGTCTACTGACAGGTCTGTATGGGGCTTGCCCATCTCCAGCCCCATGTAGGCTTAGGATGGCCTGGCTAAGTCTTCTAACCTGAACCTGGCCTTGGCTACCCTCCCCATCTTCAGAGTCCTCTGCCTCCACATCATCCTCATTATCTATGATAGTAGGATCAGTGGCAGGACCTCCTCTGCATTCCCTGTAGGATCTGAGCCAGATGCCTTATGAGCATCATACTCTTCTAGGATTTCCATCAGGTGCTGAAGGGTAGGGTTGGAACCCTGTTTCAACCTCCTTGTGGTACACAACTGTCTCAGCTCTTGGAAGTTGAGTATTTCATATCTGTGGGGTGCCCTTGGAGGGTCACTCCCCACAGGTAGAGGCACACTTCGCTCACCTGTGGTAGATATGATCTAGTGAGGTGTGGTGTGTGCACCTACCTACACTAAGTGTTTCCTACTGAACTTCCCTAGGAGTTGCAGTCAGGGTGTGCTAGGCCCTTTGGTCTACAGCAACTAAGTTCAGTAGAACTTAAGTATTCTAAGTCTTGTTATATGTACCTATGGTACCTATGTGGTCTTTCAAATGATATCTCACAGATTACAATTGGTAAAACAACAGCAGCTCAAATCCCAACCGCTGCACACCAATGTGAGAAGTTGGCCTGGTATATGATGTTCACTATTCTAGTGAGCACCTTGCATCAGTCCAAACAAACCTTATGGTGATGGTTGTAAAGTCAACCTTATAGCCCAGCTATCCTAGTGGTAGCATGGACAAAGCAGTCTTAGGCTAAACTCAAGAGGGCATGTGAAGCCAGCTGTCTTACCATATGCAATCCCTTTAATACCAGATGAAAGGACACCACACAGGATATATATAAAATATATATGTATTTATTACTAAATTAATCCTCTGAACTCTTTATGAGGTCAGAGCCACACCACATAACAAGATACTTAACCCCTTCCACGCTCATGATGAGCTCAGCTCGTCATGAGGTACGCCTGTCGTACGCTCATGACGAGCTGAGCTCGTCATGTAACGCGGTAATTGCGAATCTTTAGCGCACAGCGGTAAAACGTTTAGCGTGGATGGGGTTGATAAACATACAATAAGTTGCACAAAATACAGTAATACCCTAGGGGCACTTCGAACCATATACTAAAATAGTGGTATAAGAACCACGTCACGAACAAAGGAAAGGCCTAGGGCCTGGAGAATCACTGGGGCTACACTATACTACCAAAGGATAGGAAGCAGGAGGCCCACGGGATGCACGTGCAGTGTCTTTACACGCACGCGAGTTACCTTAGAGTTAGAATGGGAACAAAAGAAATGGAAACTAGTTCTTTTAGGACACTTCCGGATGGACTAGGGAAAAGCTACTTGAAACTAGGACACTAGGAAAGTCAATACCCACAGGAGTACCGAAATACTCGCGTTACCTCACCCACAGGAAGCGGGTGCATAGGTGTCAAAGTGTGTCGGGTTTCGTCGCTGATTCCTATGGAGACTTGGAGAAAGATGCTGCAGGCGACCAGGAGAGGAGTGTCCGGCTGGATCCAAGGGCGGATCGAGCATGAAGAGTACCTGAAAGCAGAGGGGACAGAGTCTGGGTCACTAGCCAGTGACCAGGAAGGAACCAGGAAGGAACCAGGCGATGTCGTGATGCGATCAGGTGATGTCGTGAAGCTTGTCTCTGCAGCCACGTGGACCAGGAGGTGTCGACGATGACCAGGCGCTGGATACGGACTGTCCCACGAAGGCTCTCGCTGTCGGCGTGTCGGCTTCCGGATTGGAGCGCCTTGATGCCCATTGGGCTAAGTCCGCGCATGATAAGATCCCCTTTATTATTAACAAGTCTTGGCAAAGGCAACCCACGCAGGAATCGAAGATGGCTTCTTGGTCAGACCAGCAAGGTCTGAGGGGCTTCTCTTTTTCAGGGAAGCAAGGGCCAGTCTGGAGCAACCAGACCAGCAGTGTAGATTCAAGGTTTCGTCGTCACAGAGGCCACTAGCCAACGGGCAAGTGACCGGACAGACACGTCGAGCAGGAAAATGCAGAAGGGCCCCACGCAGAACTCCTGGAGTGTGGAGGGCTGATCTTCAGTGCAGTTGGTGCTCGGGCTGGGCCTTCTCAATCCCCAATGCACAACTTCGAGGGTACATCAGAAGTTGCACGGAAAGCAATTCGCTGGCTTTCCAAGATGGCCGGTCCCACGTCTCTCGTCGCCTCCACGGGTCTCAGCTCTGCTGTGACTGTGGATTGGGCTGTTGGATATCTGGAAGTCTGGGTCTTGTCAGGCTCTGTGCTCGGGCTCCGGCGGGAGTGTCGACAAAGCAAACCATTGATCGCTTGATGGTGCCTGCTTGTGCAGGGTGGTCACTCCTTTACCACAAGGGAGATACTTCAGATCGTCGAAGGTCTAGAGTTTCGTTTCAGAGTTTCAGTCAGGATAAATCTAAAGTCTTGGGACTCAGCTCCTACCTATATACCAAATTTAGGGGCTGGATTACCTGCTAGGTCCCTCCTATGGGTGGGACACAGGAAGGGGGTGGTTACACCCCTTTCCCTTTGTCCAGTTTTGCGCCAGAGCTGCGGCTGGAGTGCACCAGCACCGGTTTGAACTGGACTATGCATGGGACACCTTGTGTGCCCAGGCAGTGTCTCATTTCATTCAGCCCTCCCTGATGGGCCGAATGAAATGGCCTGTCTGGGGTGGTGCTAGCACCTCCCAAGACAGGAAACCTATTGTCCAAGCCTCCCTCGCTGGATGGATTCCCAGCAGCAGGAGGTCAGACTTGTGTCTGTGGCAGCAGCATCCATTTTGTGATGCTGAGGCTCTGGTTAACTTTAACCGGGATTAGTAGGAACAACATGTCTTCTCCCTCAAGAAGGGTGGAATGCTACCCCCGTCACCAGAACTGGCGAGGGGGTAGTATTCCAAAGCGTATGACACCTTACACGACATGTTTTGATAAAACCAAACCAAAGTTAGCATTAACCGCGAGGTTCATAATGCACTTAAGAGTATATGGTATGGCTATATCCTAGAACAGCTATAAGGACATGGTTCCGAAAGCTGCAGACAGGCTCAGCTCATGCTAGAGCACCATCTCACATAAAACCAAGCACTCTGCCTCCAGGATTGTTAAGGCCTGCCATAGGAGTGGCTTATAGGTGTATATGTGTCTAGATATAAGGTGAGATATAGGTATACTATATCTAAGCAAGGGGTGATTACACGGCCTTGCCCCAGCTGAGTGATCAGCCAGTTGTGTCAGTTTGGATGGCCAGCCAGGGGTGGCAAAAGATATGCTGCAGCCCCTGGTAGGCCTTAGATGCACCTATGCCCTGGGTACCTATAGTACACTGTACAGGGACTAACAAGAGTGACCCAATTCCCAATTGGTGATGTACCTAAAGTACATGGTGTGAGTTTAGAGAGAGAACAGCAGGGCTGTGGGTCTGATTAGCAGGCCCACAGCCACATCTAATTAAAAAACCAGTGAAGCAAAAAGAAAAAGTGGGGTGACCATAGGAAAGCAGACCCTACTCTCCTACACAAACAACCTGACCTTTACTTTGTGTTATTCGGAAATTCATTAAAGCCATCATTGATCCACGCATAAGACCTCCCCGATTCTTTTTCCGCCCGTCCCTCTCACAAGGATACTACTCCATAACCTGGCTCCTGAAGGTATGAGAGTCTTTCAAAACCTAGTACCTAAAACACGGCAAGCCGATGACGACGACGTGTTCCAACATGCGATTGAAGACCTAGACAGCCACTACAGACCGGTGGTGTGCAGGTCCATAGACAGGTACAACTTCCAGCAAAGAAAACAGGAAGCAGGGGAATCCATAGACGATTATGTGGCGACACTAAAGAAACTGGCGGTCACCTGCAAGTTTGGCGCTTTACATGACGAGTTCATTAAAGACCAGATAATCATGCACACCACGAACTCCTCAATCCAAGACAAGCTATGGGCAATGGAGATGCATCCTTGAAAGAAGTCATAGCCATGGTGAAAAAGGCAGAAGAGTTACAGAAGCAGAACCCCCGGACAGGAGCAAAGGAGAGGCTGGGAACACAAAGATGCAGAATAGGTACGTTCCCAGACAACTGCCCATGAAGAAACCCATGAGTGGAGACAAGAACACATGCTGCAGATGTGGGAGCCAAGCCCATGCTAGCCAGGTCAAACGCTGCCCAGCATTCCGGGCCAAGTGTATGTTCTGTGGAATCATGGGACACTATGAGAAAGTGTGGCACTGGAAACAGAGACGACCTGCAGTCAAGTATGTGGCACAGGAGTCTGACAAGGACGGTTAAGAAGATGAAAAAGAGGACAATGTGCTATGTGTAGAAGAACACATTCTCGGCATTGACTGCACCCGCTCGAAAAAACCACAATGTGAACTGTCCATAGGAGGAGTACAGATAAAAGTGGTGGCTGACTCGGGGTCCCCATACACCATAGTGCAACGCAAGGTGTGGGACTAACTCTTCAGACAGTACCTAGGACCACACCTGACACCTCCAGATATCCGACCAGTCACATTCACGGACGAGCCAATCCCCATGATGGGGTACAGAGTCCTGCAATTTGAGTTCAAGGGCATGAAGGCAGAAGGCAAGTTATACGTAGCAGAGAAAGGGCCCTCCATCCTAGGATGGGTCGACCAGGGTGAGCTGGGCATACAACTGAACCCCGGAGGCGTCACACAGGTCCTGATGACCGGTCCAGAGCGACAGCCAGAAGACACCAAATGGAAGGAGGAGTTTCCCACTGTGTTTGGAGGCACAATAGGAAAACTGACGAAATTCAGACGTAAAATAGACCTTAAAGTGGATGCCAAGCCTGTGTGCCACAAAGTAAGAAACATCCCGCTGGCAATAAAAAAAACAGTACGGTTGGAACTACAACGGCTGGAGGACAACGGCATCATAGAGCCGATAGACAGCGCAGAATGGTTGGCACCGTTGGTGGTGGCCAAGAAGCCCAACGGAAAGGTATGCCTATGCGTGGACTAGAGAGAGCTGAACAAAAACATTATAGTAGAAAAATTCCTGCTACCACGAATCGACGAGATGCTGGCCAGAACAAAAGATGTGAAATGGTTCTCCACCATCGACCTTGCGTCAGCGTACCATCAGATAGCTCTCCATCACACGTGCCGCAAGCTGACATCCTTCATAACCCCATTTGGGTGTTACCAATTTCGCAGGATGCCATTTGGACTAGCATCGGCAGCGGCTGTTTTCCAAAACCTAATGCATAGGCTGTTCAAGGACATAGAAGGGGTACAATATTCTCAAGATGGTATCTTGATAATGGGCAAGGACCGATCTGACCACGATACAAAACTGTCCGCTGTGTTACACATTCTGGCTAGGAACAGAGTCACTGCTGAATGGGAGAAGTGTCGATTCAGAATGTCATCAGTTACGTACTTGGGCCACGAGATTAGCGACAAGGGGATTACGCCCAAACGATCAAATGCCAAAGCAATACGGGATGCCCCTCCACCAACAAACAAAGAGGAGGTTCGCTCTTTCTTGGGCATGGCCGAGTTTTATAGCAAATTTTTGCCACACTTTGCCACAAAGACACACGACTTGCGCCACCTTCTTAGAGACAACACATTGTTTGAATGGACAAAAGAAGCGCAGGAAGAATTTCAAGACATCAAGGAAGACATCTGTGTGGCGATCCCCCTACATGGATTTGACCAACGGGCAACATCCGTGCTCACCACGGATGCAAGTGAAAAATTTCTAGGCGCCGTCCTAATGCAGGAAACAAAAGAAGGTAAAGTTTCCACCATCAGTTTCGCATCCAGGTCCTTGTCGCCCACGGAGCAGAAGTTCAGTGTCGTGGAAAAGGAGATGCTGGCAGCCGTCTGGGCCATGGAAAAGTATCGCCAGTTCATATGGGGCTCGAGATTCCGTCTCCAGACAGACCACAAACCGCTAGTCAAAGTGCTTACATCAAGCGGACATGTGAATGCTACTCCCAGAATTGCGAAAATGAAGCTAAAATTATTGGAATTATATGACGTGGAATACATACCAGGACCCAAAACAAAGGTGGCGGATTATCTAAGCAGAGCTTCTGCCATGGAGGAAGCTCCCCACTGCTCGGCGGAAGAGGACGTCAGTGTGGCGTTCATGGACGACCACGAAATGGTGATCAGTGCGCAAGAGTGTATGGAAGCCTACGAGAACGACAAGGACATCACTGAGGTCAGGCAGCACATCCTACAGGGTTGGCCAGAAAAGAAACGCCTGAGTGCAGAGCACAGGAAGTACTATGAAGTACGGGAAGAATTGTCCATCGGAAACAGGGCACCTTCTGCTCAGGGGAAATAAAGTAGTACCACTTAACACCTTGGTAGCACGCCTACTCTCTATCCTGCATGAAGGACACTTAGGCATAGTAAGGACGAAACTGCGGGTGAAACAAACGTACTGGTGGCCTGCAATGGACAGCCAGATAGAAAGGCATGTCAGGGAGTGTGCACAATGCCATAA
The DNA here is from genome assembly GCF_964261635.1 of Lissotriton helveticus. Taxonomy (NCBI): domain Eukaryota; kingdom Metazoa; phylum Chordata; class Amphibia; order Caudata; family Salamandridae; genus Lissotriton; species Lissotriton helveticus. The sequence goes on along the minus strand of NC_136071.1, from coordinate 911,690,394 downwards.
TGCGGATAAATCCCAGAGCTTGATGCACCCATCCATAGGAAAGTTCAACAACCCAGCAAACCCATGGGAGGAGTTGTTGATAGACATCCTTGGTCCGGTGCTAGATGCACAAGGAGTCCAAAAGTACGTGGTGGTGCTCATGGACAGATATTCCAAATGGCCTGAAATCGATATACAAGAGGACATGGACACGGAGACTGTATTGAAGTTTTTTACGGCCACATTCCTAGGAGAAGGTATCCCGCGTTCCATCCTGAGTGACAATGGGCCCCAGTTAACGTCCGAGAAGTGGAATGCCTACATGGGAAGGAACGGGATCAAGGTCAAGGACACGTCAGTTTACCATCATGCCGGTAATGGTTTAGGCGAAAGGTTTAACAGAGTCATCATGGGGTTGGTACAATCGGCGATCAGTGCGTGAAAGAACTGGGAAACCGAGCTGAAGAACACGCTGTGGGCGTACAGGATCACTCCCACCAGCACAAGATACAGCACCTTTAAAATTCTTAGGGGACGGGACCCCTTCACCAGGGAGAACGTAGCGTGGAAGGAACGCACCATAATGAGCAAATGGTCCCCAGCAGTGGTCAACCACAATCTAGAAGGGGAACAAAGAGTATACACAGAACACTACAATAAGAGACGCAGTAAAAGAGACGAACTTAGAAAGAGGAGAGTGGGTTTGAGTCAAACTAGCCCAAATGAGAAGGAAAGGAGAAAGCAAATTCAGTACACCCCTGCAAGTGAAAGAGGGTTACAACAGAGCGGACCTGCTAAGCGATGGGAAGTTTTGGTCTCAGGATCGAATGTCCAAGTGCAACAAAATACTGCGGTGGACCAAAGAAGAAGGGTCTCAATCAGAACACTTCAACGAAGACCACACTTAAGTCCTCCCCTCGGAGGAAGAGAAAGCAACATCGGGAGAAGCCCAGAGAGAGATGGTGTCGGTAGAAGGAGGTGAGTTGGAGAGCACACGGAGACACCAGGAAGACACCTGTGAAGCGACACCGAAGAGCAGGCCCGCGGGCAGGGGCAGACCTTGGCTGAGAACTCCCTGAGAAGACTCAGAGAATGCATCTGGTTCCCTGGTGAGACATACCCAAGCTGGGAGTACTGTGGTAAGACCGGCCAGGTACAGAGACTATGAAATGGGAGAGGTTAATGTACTGGGAACTGATCCAGCGCCCCTATAGAAAGTATGTCATAGCAACGCTACCCAACTCCACAATACTCACCATTAATCATAAATCACTCACAAGGCCCATAAACTAACAGGACATATTTTTGGGCAACTGAATCATGTGACCTAATTAATCAAACCTATTCACAAAATATATACATTTATATACAACTGCAGTATAATGATTTTATCATAGTAATTCTTTTCTTTTAATTAAGTCACTTAGGCAAATGGATCAACTGATGGTAACTAGACCATGAATAAACAAGACCAGCTTGTTGTTTCATTAATTTTATTTATTAACTATTTATTCAAAGAAAGTGCATTTATTAAATTCTTTTTATTAGCATAAAATTTAGCAGCATTTTATTGAGGAAGTGCACATTAAACTGACAAGTTCAAGCAAAATCAATTAGCATGATTAATGTAAATTAAACAGTTTCCATCACCTAAGTTCTATTTTCCCTGTCTAAAACTCACTTCATCTAGAGAAATAGTCATTAACCCTATTGATCCTTATGTGCTCCAACAAGTCCAACAGCACGACACGCCCTTCTGGAATCGGAAAGCAGGAAGCGCCCTCCCTCCAAAGGGGACAGTTTTTATACCTTTTCTGACTAACTAAAGTATCTTTATCACACATTCTTTCTGAAAATCCGAACTTCTAATTGGCTGAGCCATGTCAGTCCACCATTAGGTCATATTCTCCTGACCAAGTCCGGAGCCTCATCATAGCCCTTATTGTTCTTAGTTTCTCCATCCTTTTTGCTTCCTCAAGAAAGATATATTCTCCCGAGCACAAAACTTTACTTCCTAATCTTGGCAGGCCTTGCCGCATCCTGTCCTTGGAAATTACACCAAGAACATATTCAACTCGACCACAATTGCTTCTGCATTAAACGTTGTCTGTTCAGCAAAATACTCTTTCATCTGCGCATGAGTGAAGGCTTTACTCTGGTCAAGTTTCATATTCTGCAGCACTGCCAGCCATTTTCTTAGGCCCATTCGTAAAACTAATGTATAAACAAACACCGGACATCAATTAATGAAAGTATTTGAATTCGTTCTGTTACCCACCCTCCTTCGCTAATTATTAACCCATTAATAAATGTTACCTAGCCAAAGCATTTTAGTAACAAACAGGATTCTTCCTCAAACTTGTGCCATATAAAAACGAAAAGACATAACATAAGCACACAGAAATAAGCACATGCCATTAATAAAACAGTGAAAAGAAACAGGAGTAGGACCCATAAACCAAACTGGGACTGGGTATGAAGTATATATAGAACACAATGTCCCAATAGGTAACAAATTCACAGGCAATTAGGTTATGTATGCAAAAAACATTACATATGAAGGAAACAAGGAGGCTCAGTTAGTTAGTACATGGCTTGTAATTCACCAATTTTCAGAGATATTTACACATGGAAATACAGTTGGAAGCAGCACTGTACAAGAAAAAATCATGCAACAACCCAAGAAGCACTTGGTGACAAAGTGATGTGTATAAGTGAGAGGTGACGACACAAGTGAAAGGGATGAACAGCGTGAACGGCGCAAGGTGACAGAATTATATACAGTGATGGCTCAGACGATAAATAAATTCAAGTTGTTTTAAACACATTAGATTACAGTTATGAGCCAAATGTTGTAGTGCGCCAAACAATTGCGCTGCAATGTCAAATTAATAAAACAGCTGCATTTAATTCTGACAAAAACAATAGACAAGGTTAGTTTATTATTTTTCAAGTACATGTATTTGCAACATAAAGCACATATATGAGCACATGTATTAGCCCCTTGTGTCGTGTATGCATTTTAATCTAGGTTGATTAATATAATTCACTCCATGCTTATCAATACAATTATTTTTATTATGGAAGTTTAACTTTGCGAGTCAAAACAAATATATTTCTGAATCTCGCTCCATCAACTCCCTCATCTGGTGATTTAAAAATCACCAAACTACACCCAAAAATTTAGCAAAATTTTATCCCTTGAAGAACATGTTTTGATTTTCACTGTGTTAGTATTTCTAAAGTCTTGTCTCAGCTGTTTGTCTGCAACTCTCATATTGAGTTCTACGAAACTCTTCCAGTTCTATTTCTCTCTCCTGCTCCTTTCTGAGATTATAGATTATTTTATTTTCCCTCAGGTATTTCTTTCTCTTGTGTAGCATGCAACTGATCTTCAACAACAGTATCACAAAGACTATAACTAATAAAGGTGTCAGTATTTTGCCTAGGATTGAACTACCAATCTCTTGAAACCAGGTTTTGATTGCTGCAAATCTTTTGCTCAAACGTTCTGAGAAATCTTCCTCTTCTAAGGGTACAATTTCAGATTGCAACTCAGTCATATTTTTAATGTACATCTCGATATTCTGGCTCTTATCAGGGATATAGGTGCAGCAGTGTTGGACATGTAAAATGCCACAAACTCCTACCTCTTTTGCTAGCAGAATGTCAAGTGCAAGACGATTCTGCATTACCATGGACCTTATAGCAATGAGCTCAGTATCCACTAATTGGAAGCCACTACCTGTATCAGTTGACAATCTGTCAACAATTGTGGACAATTTTCTGATTTTGACTGCATTCAGGGTTATACCCACTAAAGGTATTACTGCTTCAAAAATGTCTCCCAACATTTCTGAGAAACTTTCTCTTTTAAATCTGCTCAGATGACTGTTAATTTCAAATGAACCCTCTGCATTTCTGTCAACATGAACATTTTTTGGAAAGACTAAACCAACAAAGCAAGTCCCATGCCAGTGGTCTGGGAGGTTGTAATAGGCTTTGTCTCCACACACAAAATAAATTCCAGGGAAAATTGGATCCTTTCCACCTTTGAATCCCCAACACCCCATGATTTGATAAGTGTCCTCACATTGACTGGCACCCACAAAGTAATTATCAAACAATGTATTATCTCTCCTAATACATAATTTTCCTCTAACAGGTTTATCTAAATGAATAGCAACATTTTCAAAAGATTTGCCATTTAACTTTTCGTCCTCTATCTGCCTAAATTTGGATTTGGTCTGTTTGAGCATCTAATTTCTCTTATAAATTGCTCTTCTCGCTTCAACTAAATTCAAGAAAGATTTTTCCTCAGTTCTCAATTTACAAGTCAAATTGTTTTTAAAAGCATACTCATAGGTAAGTTCGTTTGTTACAATGAAATATTCCCTCATCTGTTAAGCTTGTTTATGCTTATTTAAGCTTTTGTCAATTTTCAAGTTTGCAAAGATCTCATCATGGTTCGAATAGTAATATTCTAAACGACCAGTCTGATAAAATAAACTAGCTATCACACTGCAGGTTATGCCATATGTAAGAGGAAGCATATTATATGTCACTCCCTCAAAACAGAAGCAGGCAATTTTACACAAATATAGCAGTCTTTGACTTCCATCACTTTAACATACTCAGCCAAAAGCCTTGAAAAATTATTGCTAGAAAAATCACCAACAGATCTATCTTGGTGGATCTCTGGTTTGTGATCAACAACTCTGTTAGTTTTGCCTATTGCACCATGTTTATCTTGTTTAACTGAAGCCTTACTCGTCATGTTAGCCTTGTACATTTCCTTGTCAATTCCAAAAGGGAAAATGACAGCTAAAATTAACCAAAGCAAGATTATTAGAATTACACAAATCAAAGACATTTTACAGCATCTCCTTAAAATGGAACATCTAGAGTTGGTATTAGTATAAGTATAAGGCATTTTCACTCTGATAACAAAAGCTTTACAAAGAAAACAAAAATCTAAAATTTTAAATATCTAAAATTTCTAAAAATTCCAATACCCCCCTATTTTAATTTTTTTTTAAACAAAACCCCACCTTCTAACAGTTTTTCTTCGACCTTGCGTCTTACATCAATGTGTTTTTTCAGCTAACACAATTTCTTCGACCTTGTGTCACCTAACACAATTTCTTCAGCCTTATGCCAAAAACAAAACCTCAAATTTTACAGAAATATTTCAATCATTGCCACTATTGTCATCTATCTCTTCCTGACTACTGCTGTTCACCTCCACCACAGGTGGAATGATTATATAAGTCCACTCAGGGGACTTATACTTCTGGTTAGGCTTTACAACTCTTTTTGCCCTACTACTACTGACTTCTATTTTCTTTCCTGCTTCACTTTTCCTTTCAGGTTCACCTTTTTGAGTTGACACCTCATTCACCTGTTCTTTTGATCTGTTCACCAATTTGAATTTCAGGCCTTCATTTTCACTAGGCCAGATATCACCTTTTCTTGGTAATTTCTTCTTTGGTTCTGTCACATTACACTCTGCTCTCCAAGCTCTCTTTCTGAATTTTCTTATATCAGAATCTTCATCACTCTCTTCAGACTCTGTATCTGAGACTTCAAATTTGAATCTTGGATCTTCTTTACTCGGCAGCTTCACTCTGTTAGGAACATCATCCTTATAGATGGTACTTGGTAACTCGTCTTCTTCATGAATTACTTCTAACTTCCCAGTTTCAGAACTTCCGTTCCTGCTTTCAGAGCTTCTATTCTGCTTTTCAATACTCTCTTGATCTTGAGTCACAATTCGATCTGACTCTTTTTCTGCTTCTTTTTCTAGCAGATATTCATAATTTTCAGAGTCTAGTATCACAATTTCTAAATCTTTTTTATTCAATGCCTCATTCGCAATTGAACTTTCCAGATGTCGACTTTCCTGTCGATCTTCAGGATCTGGATTTTTCTCAGGTTCTTCCTCAGAATCTGAATCAGTAGTAGTATCACCTTCGTCAAGATTTTCAGGTGGAGCTACTCGAATTGTGTGACTTGCATGAATCCACCTTTTCAAACCCCTGCACTTTACTGCATTTGTTGTGACAAGAATCACTTGCCTTGCTTTCTGCCACCTGGGAACTAGACAGTTTCTTCTTCGATGAACTTTTGTTCTTACCCAATCTCCTGGTAACAGATCATGTGCTTGCTCCTTTTCTCTCATCAATACTTCAGTTCCCACCTGATGGAACACAGAAGTCACGACATCAGAAAGGTTCCTGCAATATTCCAGAATGACGCTATCATTTATACTCATTAATTTTCCTACTGGAATAAATGCTTGTCTCATGACTCTGCCCATAACAATATCATGTGGGCTTAGACCTGTCTTTTTATCAGGGGTACTTCTTAGAGACATCAAAACAAGTGGAAGTGCATCTGTCCACTTCATTCCTGTAGCTAGACACATTTTGCCTATTCTATTTTTGATCGTTCCATTCACTTGCTCAACAACACCTGATGCTTCTGGTCTGTAGGCACAGTGCAACTTTTGTTTTATGTTCAATGCTTCACAAATCATTTGTAACAGTCTGTTTTCAAAATGTGTTCCACGATCAGTTTCCTCAGTCACTGGAAAACCGTACCTTGGTATAATCTCCCTTAAAAGTAATTTTGCAATAGTAACTGAATCATTGTGACGTGTTGGGAACGCTTCAACCCACCTTGAAAACAAACAGATTATCACAAGGACATAACGAAGCTTGTTGTGGGGTGGCATGTCAATGAAATCCATTTGCAACCTAGTGAAAGGACCACCCTCCCGTCCTATGGTTCCCATGCTCACAACAGTTTTTCTGTTTGGGTTCATTTGCTGGTAAATTAAGCACCTCTGGCAAAAAGATTCTGCAATTATCCTGAACTTTGGATTGTACCAAGTTTGTCTGAATAGCCTTATCATAGAATCCCTTCCAATATGTCCTTGACCATGATACATTCTGGCCATGTCAGCAATCATGCTGTTTGGTAAAACTGGTATGTCATCTTTGTAAACCCAAATCTCATCTTCTTCTCGCTGTCTGCAACCTGCTTTTAACCAAGTGTCTTTTTCCTCATCATTTGCCTCATCTTGTAAACCTTTTGCTCCTTGCCATGTCTCAACTACAGATGTTAGCATAAGTGAATTCAAAACATGTTCATTATCTTTTTCCCGATTGATTGAAAAATTGTTTTTCGCACAGTACTTCGCAATCTCGTCTGCATAGGCATTTCCTTTTGTGATGTAATCTTCACCCTTTTTATGAGCTGCACATTTCACGACAGCAATTTTTTCTGGTAACTGAATGCCATCAATCAATCTCTTGATCAATTTTGCATTTCTGATGGGAGTACCTGCAGAGGTTAAATAACCTCTTTGAGACCAGAGCTGACCATAGTCATGGACAACTCCGTATCCATATTGGCTGTCAGTCACTATGGTCATTTTTTATTCTTTTGCTCTTTCACAAGCACGAATCAAAGCAATCAATTCTGCTACTTGAGCTGAACGAATTCCTTCGAGACATGATGCTTCAACCACACTTGCAACTGTGCAGACTGAATATGCTGCTCTCAGAAAACCCTCGTCTGTTCTCAAACATGAGCCATCAACAAAGTAAACAAAATCTGACTCAGGCAAAGGAACATCTTTAATGTCCTGCCATGGCTTAGTACAATATTCTAAAACATCCAAGCACTCATGGTCAATGTCATTTTCGTTTCTGATTTCTGTCACAGTACCATCAGGCAATAATGTGGAAGGATTTAAATTCACACACCTTGCTATTGAAACGTTATCTGATCCCAGAATACCTTTCTCGTATTTGGTAAGCCTGTTACTTGTCAAATGCTGTGTTTTACTTCTGGTAAGAAGAATTTCAACAGAATGGGGTACATAGAAATGTACAAGAAATCCCATTATAATTCCTTCACTTTGCTCAAGGCTCACACTAGTTGCAGCTACTGCTTTTAAGCAGCCTGGTAATGCTTTTGCAACAGGATCAAGTACTGCTGAGAAGTACGCTATTGGCTTTCTCAGTTTCCCATGACTTTGGTTAAGGACTGATAATGCACATCCTTCTCTTTCACTGCAGTACAGCTCAAAGTCCTTTTCATAATCCGGCATGCCTAGAGATGGGGCTTCACACAAGCTTCTTTTTAACTTTTCAAAAGCCTCCATCTCGATTTCTGTGAGAACAATTGGGTCTTTTATATCTGCTTTTGTTAGTCTCTGCAGTGGTTTTGCAATTACTGAAAATCCACGAATCCATTGGCGACAGTAGCCAACCATCCCTAGAAACATTCTGACCTGTCTCTGTGTTTTTGGAGGTTGCATTCCCTGAATCATTTTTATTCTTTCAATTGTCACTTGTCTGATTCCTTTTGCAATTCTGTGACCAAGATATTTTACTTCTTGTTTACAAAACTGCAATTTTGCAGGAGACACTTTATGTCTCTCATCTGCCAAGTGATTCAAAAGAGTAATAGTATCTGTAAGACAGTTATCTCGTGTTTTTGCTGCAACAAGGAGGTCTCTATATATTAGACCAATGTCAATTTTCGAGGTAAATTTAGATTCTCCAAAGATTTCTTTAGCAACTGATTAAAGAGATGGACTCTCGGTATACCCTTGAGGGATACGACACCATGCTAGGATGCGATCCTGGAACCGGAACGCAAAAATTTGCTGGCTATCTGGATGCAATGGAACAGTAAAGAACGCATTGCAAAGATCAATGACTGTATACCATTCTGCATCATGCGGAATCTGGTAAAGAATCACTGCTGGGTTTGGAACAACTGGACAACATGGAACAACTATCTGATTAACCTTTCTCAGGTCTTGAACTATCCTGTAAGTTCCGTTTGGCTTTTTGATCCCCATAATCGGTGAATTACAAGGACTGCTTTCAATTTCTTTTAGTACACCTTGTTTTATAAATTTGTCAATTACAGGTATGACACCTTCAATAGTTTCTGCTTTCATTTTATACTGAGGAATGTTTGGAAAATCTATTCCCTGTTTCACTGTAATTTTAACTGGGTCAACATTTTTCATCAAACCCATCTCACTTCCTGTCAAATCCCAAATTTCAGCATTAACTGTCTTTTTAAGTTCTTCAGGTAGATTGTCTTTATCAAATGCAGGAAATAATTTACTTTCCTCTGCTTCAACCATTAACATCGTTAATTTGTGCAGCCCATCTTCTTCCAGAGTTTGAAGCTCAATACCCTCCGGTGAGCATTATATTTTGCAGTTCATCTTGCAGAGTATGTCTCTCCCTAGCAAGTTTACAGGACTGCTATTACAAACTACAAATCTATGTTTGTCTTTAAATTTGCCAATTTCAACCTTAACAGGCTCTGTCAAATCTGTTTTAATTTGTTGATTAGCTACGCCAACTACTTGGATGCTTTCACCAGAGAGAGGCAGGTTTTCTATTTCCACTGATCTAACAGTAGAACGGGTAGAACCAGTGTCCACAAGGAAAGTGATTTCTACATCATTCACTTTACCATTTACAAATGGACCAGACTGATCTACCTCAAGAGTGGCTCCAAGCACACACTCTTCCCCCTCTCTCAGGCACCGTCATAAGTAATCCTCAGAATCACTTCCTCCATTTTCTGTCATCAAAAATTGTTGTGAAACATTTGGCACATTCACTCTTTGCGGTCTGATTACCTGATCACCTCCGCAGAATCCCGTTTCCGAATTGTACCTCTGAAACCAGCCAATCCGTGCGCGAAACTCACCAACAAGCCAATCAGGTTAAGCTACGTCACCACTTTGCTCAACCAATAGTATTGCTGCTTTCCGGATGAGCCAATCAGCTGTCAGCTCGTCTGAGTCACGTGAGCCAATCAGCGCGCTAGCTGTGACGTATGTTAGCCAATCACAGCGCAGACCCTGTGACGTACACTGCCGCTGCAGCTTCTTGTCTCTCACTCCTAGAGCTCACCGTCATTTTAATTATACACTTATTCCTTTGAGCACTGCACCCTATCAGTACCACTCTCAGTGAGGACACATCTTCTTTCAGCTCTGGATCTATTGGTACCAAGCACTAATACTCAGGCTTGGCCGTAGAAAAACCTGCTGATAAAGTCCTAGATGACGATGCTCTGCCATAAGGGTGGGCTGATAGGACTTCTTTACAACTGATGGTCCTTCACCGTTAGTCGTGATAGTGGTGTGTGACATTCTCTTGTGGCCACTTCTTTTTCTCAACACTTTGTAGACCCTCAAGTTCTTTTTGTTGTTGTAATACTACCTAGCACACCTGAAATCTCTAAACTTGTGCTGTACGTCCACAACAGTAGTGATATATGACAATACCACTTTTTTTTTTAAACAGAACAAATGCACTGTGCAACTTCACTTGTCACACGACTCATATGCCGGCACAATTAGGAATTTTCACACTGCTGGAAAAAACCTTTCGACAACATATAACAACTGAACAAACTTAACATGTTTTAGTCATAGATCCTATGCAATTACCATGTAACATGTCAGTTACCATAGTAACCGAACTCTGCTACCAGAGAATTGATCCAGCGCCCCTATAGAAAATATGTCATAGCAACGCTACCCAACTCCACAATACTCACCATTAATCATAAATCACTCACAAGGCCCATAAACTAACAGGACATATTTTTGGGCAACTGAATCATGTGACCTAATTAATCAAACCTATTCACAAAATATATACATTTATATACAACTGCAGTATAATGATTTTATCATAGTAATTCTTTTCATTTAATTAAGTCACTTAGGCAAATGGATCAACTGATGGTTACTAAACCATGAATAAACAAGACCAGCTTGTTGTTTCATTAATTTTATTTATTAACTATTTATTCAAAGAAAGTGCATTTATTAAATTCTTTTTATTAGCATAAAATTTAGCAGCATTTTATTGAGGAATAGCACATTAAACTGACAAGTTCAAGCAAAATCAATTAGCATGATTAATGTCAATTAAACAGTTTCCATCACCTAAGTTCTATTTTCCCTGTCTAAAACTCCCTTCATCTAGAGAAATAGTCATTAACCCTATTGATCCTTATGTGCTCCAACAAGTCCAACAGCACGACACGCCCTTCTGGAATCGGAAAGCGGGAAGCGCCCTCCCTCCAAAGGGGACAGTTTTTATACCTTTTCTGACTAACTAAAGTATCTTTATCACACATTCTTTCTGAAAATCCGAACTTCTAATTGGCTGAGCCATGTCAGTCCACCTTTAGGTCATATTCTGCTGACCAAGTCCGGAGCCTCATCATAGCCCTTATTGTTCTTAGTTTCTCCTTCCTTTTTGCTTCCTCAAGAAAGATACATTCTCCCGAGCACAAAACTTTACTTCCTAATCTTGGCAGGCCTTGCCGCATACTGTCCTTGGAAATGACACCAAGAACACATTCAACTCGACCACAATTGCTTCTGCATTACACGTTGTCTGTTCAGCAAAATACTCTTTCATCTGCGCCTGAGTGAAGGCTTTACTCTGGTCAAGTTTCATATTCTGCAGCACTGCCAGCCATTTTCTTAGGCCCATTCGTAAAACTAATGTATAAACAAACACAAGACATCAATTAATGAAAGTATTTGAATTTGTTCTGTTACCCACCCTCCTTTGCTAATTATTAACCCATTAATAAATGTTACCTAGCCAAAGCATTTTAGTAACAAACAGGATTCTTCCTCAAACTTGTGCGATATAAAAACGAAAAGACATAACATAAGCACACAGAAATAAGCACATGCCATTAATAAAACAGCCGCATTTAATTCTGACAACAACAATAGACAAGGTTAGTTTATTATTTTTCAAGTACATGTATTTGCAACATAAAGCACATATATGAGCACATGTATTAGTCCCTTGTGTCGTGTATGCATTTTAATCTAGGTTGATTAATATAATTCACTCCATGCTTATCAATACAATTATTTTTATTATGGAAGTTTAACTTTGCGAGTCAAAACAAATATATTTCTGAAACTCGCTCCATCAGAACCAAATAGACTTTGGGACAATTACGTTCATTCTTTGTGTGGTTGTTAAAGGGGGAGATATGTAGTGTCGCGCTCTAGTTGTTGCGGGATTACACAACGACGCAGAGCGCGGCTGCCATTTTGGGGAGACAAGCGGAGCCCGCGAAAGCGAGCAGATGCGGTCCCGGCGCTCTCTTTACCCGAGATTTAAATAAACCTTTTTTCCTCCTAACTGGCCTCAGTTCCTCATTAGCGACCACACAAACACTACAACAGTTTGGTGTAGATCTCGTTATAAAAGTTCAAATCAATTTGCTTGATAACTGAAGGTAAAAATAATTATTAGCAGTTTTTTATGAGTCGTTAGCTGGCATGATTTTGGATGTACCAGAGTTAAGGAACACTCTCCTTAATTGATCAATTTGCCTGGTTATTAAATTAACCACGGGTATTGAAAACTCCGTTGCAAGATGGCCGCTCTATTTTCCGTCTTCCAGTTATAACAAAACCGACAACGTAGGCGGAGCAATAATGACGTCGCCAAGAAAGCGTTGTACAGTGCTCGACGAAAACGTGCCACCTCTTTTGCCTTTGTGTAAACGATACCCGCTGTCCTCTTTCTATGCGTGCGATCACCGTCTGTGGCGCTCTGTTTACCATTTCCATGTGCGGTCTGCATTCTCTGTGGCGCTGCTGTCCCGAGGGGTGAGTGCTGGATCCGCTCTGGGCCCCTTAGCTAGCGCCCCCCGGTGGCCGCAAAGGCGTCGCGCGGAGGTGGAGCCCCCGGTCCCCCTCACGCACCCCGCGGAGCAGTGATCTGCCCCTAGTACAAAAGACATGGCGGCTGTCGTTGTGGAGAAAAACAACAAGAAGAAAACTGAGAAAAAATTCGCTGCCAGAGAAGAAGCCAAATTGCTGGCAAGCTTCATGGGAGTGATGAACACAATGCGCAAGCAGGTACTAGTGAGGTGACGGTGGTTTCAGTTTAACCTGATTCCATCCACTGCCTATAATGTCACAGTCAACAGATGGTGAAATCTTGGTAAAGTGTTTGCCGGTGCATGTCAACCTTTCATAGCTTAGAAATTTGTTAGAGGCACCCCGTTTGACAATTTTCAAAATGCTTCTACTCTGCTCTTGTGCCGAGTCCTCTTTAGGTCTGGCTTGACAGGGCAGTCGTGTACCTCTTTCTTGATCAACAGTAAAAGTATAGTTTTCAGAAGTGCTACGGGGCCACATATTGGTTACCGTGAGTACTGCATTTGATCTGGTCAGTTTTTTGTGTTTCCTCTGAAAATGTTTATATAACACTTGTTGCTTTGCTGCAAAGCTTATGCTTAACTTCACAAACCTGTTTTGGTTATGGTAGTAAACCAAATATTAAAGCTGTTGGTCTGACATGTTATAGTATGAAAAGTCACGATGAAGGCATTAGGCCTGACTTGTTTATTGTTTAAAAGCATGTGTTAAAACCAAATGGCATGAAAGGGGATTGTTTTTACTCCCTATTAAAGCCCTTCAAGGGGCATTGTGTTACTCGGAATCTCACAGATTACTGTAGTAGGCAAGAACTTTAGTGTTCGACAAACCGCAAAGATGGAAGATCTTCACTGTAATAGTCTAGTTAGACACTTTAGAAAAGGGTGCTACACTGTTTTGCCAACTGTGATTTTGTAAATTTTCAACTAAGCATGATGATTTGCCAGTTCATGCATTCTTTAGTAGGCCTGTGGGTTATGTTGTCAAGTCAATCGTAAAGGCTATGGACTTTATTGGTTCATTCAGAACTATCCATAGATTTGATCTGTTTGCAGTGAAAAGTATGACCAAGTCAGTTGGCCTAAGTTACGTATTGTGAAAAGCATGTGTTAATGGTAAGAGGCTTTTAAGGGTGCACTGTTAGTAAATAAACTGTGTTTGCGACGTTTAGCTGGTGTTTCATTACATAGAATCCCACAGATTAGTGTAGTAGGCAAGGTTTTTGCTGTTTGTGACCAACTCAAGCTATGGGGATTGAAGATTTGCTCTTTGAAAATACTTATTAGGCACTCTTGGGAAGGTTTTCATATTGTTTTCACAGCTGAAGTTGTGTACATATATTTAGCACTGTTGTATAGCTGATGTTTGCCTTGTGGGAAAGCTTATGCTTAAAGCAGTAGGTCTGAGTTGGTTTTGGGGACAAGCCCATAATAAAAATGCTTGGCCTGATAGGAAAAAGTAATTTCAGATAACATAGGTCTGATCTGGTGGTGCCATTGCCCATTCGTTTTCTCACCTTTTCCCCTAGTGGGCTTGTTGGCAAAATGAGACATTTGCAACCTATTTGCCTATACCAGTGGAGGTCAGAAAGCTTACCAGGCGATCAGGAAAAAAGTGAGACACAGAATTGAGTGTGGGGCTTGCGCATCCACAGACTGCACTCTTGCCCCTACCGTAGGGCACCTGAGATTATTTCTGACACCCAGTGGAATCATTATGGGGGAGATTAACCCACTCTCTGCTGCCTCATTTCTTAAAACTGTCCCAAAATAATTCATTTGCTCATGTTGCCCTGGGGTTTGCAGCAGTATTCAGGCTGTATTCCCGGGAGTAGGTGGAGCTAAAACATATTTGAGTTTGAAGGGATGTGCAGTGCTGATCCCTGTCCCATTTAAAACAAGCATTTGCAGTGCAATTGGTCTTGCATTAGTGAAAGTTTGAGCTATTGGTGTGGCAAATATTACTGCAACACCAATAGCTCAAACTTTCAGTAATGCATTTCTTGCAGCATAAGTCCAGTGGCTATGTAAATACTTTTATGTATGTACCAATTAAAGAATGTCTGGCTAATTTTAAAGTTAGATAGCAGTAAAAGACACGTTCTAGCACCTTCATTATTACTTCGGTCAGTCGGAAAAAAACCTGACGTTCTGTTACGCACTACTAAGCACTGTAGCTAAATTACTGAACGCGTCTGACGGCTTGTAGCACCATACGAAAAAAAGACAACTTTACTGCACTTTTATTGATTGTCGCGAACATTCAATGTAGGCAAAGGTTGGTATTATGTGGGGAAAAATAGAAATTTTTTGTATTTTAAACATAATATCGAAAAAGCGGAACAAACAAAGAAAGCACCTGAGTACTATAGAAAGAAGCCAGAATGTCCAATACAAGAACTAATTAATGTAGAATTTGTACCGACTCGTGGTAAAGTAGTGCGTCCTTCTATGATCCTCCACAAACTCCTCGTCAGGAGTAGTAAGTGCTTTATAAGTTCAGTTACAATACAATGCGCAATAGAAGTATGGCAATCCCAGGCTACTAAAAGGGACATATAAAATAAATAAATACATTTTATCTATTTAAAGCAAATGCCCCCTCAAAATCTGCAACATTCAGACTATACCTATATTACATTTTCCTCTTAGTGACTGTACCTGAGCTGCTTTTACTAACTTGACTGCCAGTCGAAGAGCCACACATACTGCAACTAAGTTCTGCTTATTTTAGGTTAAGCCATATGAGAATGTTTTTTTTTTAGGGGGGGATGGGCGAATAATGAAGCTTTAATGAAACAAGACGCAAGCGCTCCTTTTTTCAATGCAGGTGAGTAAATATGTCTGGTGATCTTTGAAACACTGTAAAGAAATTTGTAGGGAGCTGTGAGTTTACAGGGAAACAAACTTGGGAGTTCATGTTGCTTAAAAACTTTAACCTGAATATCTGAAAGTGGAAAGTCCCATCATACAGGAAGTTCGTTTCCAGCAAGCTCCGCCCTCCCTCCATCTTTGAATTACATTAAATACTTTGTTGCTTAATGCTTTGATGGGGAATCTGTGATGTTTTTACTTCTCACCAGACTCAAAGGGTGTTGCATGCTTATCTTCGCGTCATGGGGTTATGCACGGAGCAAGGCCCTTGTGGAGAGGGAGGACTAGCAATGTTTTTGTTATTGTATGTATTGTAATTGCATTTATATATTGTTTACCACCCCTGATGAGGCAACAAAGTGCTTTTTTGGCGAGTATCATGCTTCTCCGCAACCCAAAAATGATTAGTGGTGAATTGGTATAGTGAAATATTAAATTAATTTGAGCGGTGGACATGTTAGTCTGCTATTTGGATTGAAAAGGATAGTGGAGAGATAGACGAGGGAAGGGTTTGCATTTATATAGTGCTTGCTACCCCTGATGAGGTGATGAAACGCTTTTCGGCAGGTAGCACACTACTCCAGGACCCAAACAGGATTAGTGGGGAATTAGCATAGGGTAATATGAAATTCATTAGAGCGGTGGACATGTGAGTTTGTAATTTATATTGAAAAGGAATTGTGGTGGGATAGAGGAGGAAAGGGTCTATAAAGTTTTTTTATTTTTGGAGTTCATAGGTGTAGGAAGAGGTTTGGAATGAGTAAATGGGAGGTGGAGGCGGAAAGAGTCAGGGAAAGGTTTAGAAAGACTTGTTTGGGAAATCTGGAGAGTAAAAGAGGTATGAGATGCTGCACGGATGGATGAAGGAGGGAACAGGGCATTGGAAAAATCCACTTGTCTACTCGCTATGGCGAGCTAGATTTAATCAGGGCAAGCTATTTTTAGGGCCTCCTTGCCCTTTCTGGCGAATAGGAAGACAAACTGACTTTTGACCTCTGTCTTTGAAAGTGGAGCAAATGTGGCAAGATTTAAAGGCATTTTTATCGCTCACAAAGTGAATGAGGAATAAATATGCCTTTAAATCTTGTTATATTTTCACATTTGCTGGGCTTTCAGAGGCAGAGGTCAAATACCTTATAGTTAGGTTGAGTAGATTTTTCATGTTTCTAGACCTGCAGGTCTAGTAACATTTTTATGAGTTTTCGAGCCCTGGGGAAGAGTCTATAAAAGGTTATTTTGGGGATCATAGTAGTATAAAGGGGTTTGGATGAGTCAGAGAGTGGAGGTGGAGAAACTATTGAGAGAGGTGTAGGCTGAGAAATAGGATATTGAATTGGGAAGAGTAGTAGAGTGAGGTTTGAGATGAGTCAGAAAGTTGAGGTGGAGGATATATTGAGAGATTTTTATGATTTTTCGAGCCCTGGGGAAGAGTCTATAAAGGGTTATTTTGTGGATCATAGTAGTATAATGGGGTTTGGATGAATCAGAGAGTGGAGGTAGAGGAAATATTGAGAGAGGTGTAGGGTGAGAAATAGGATAGTGCATTGGAAAGAGTAGTAGAGTGGTGGCGACTAAAGGCAAAGATGGCACCCACGACCGCGGACGTATAAGACGGGCGCTCCTTGCCGCTCCTCACTCGACTCTGCGTGATACAATGTTGCAATTGTAGAAGGGAAAAGGCGGAAGAAACAAAATAGCGTTCGGACCTGTGTATGGAGAAACCCTTTCTGTGCTCGGCTCTCGGTTCCTCGACGGTGTGCTGGACGGGGTTGAGGTGGAGATTCAGTTTCTGTACGGCGCAGCAGAGTGACGGTCCGGTGGGCGTACTCGAAATAGACCGGGTGCTGGTGAGAGGGATGCGGCTGGTCTGAAGAGTCCAACCCGATCGACTTCTCGACTTCTTGGATTCAAGACTGTGATTAGAGGAAACGGGAGATAAGAAACGGAACTATGCCCCCCAAGGGAGGACGTTGGAGGCCTCGAGTTCAAGATGGCATACAGGTTCCTGTTCCTGTTCAAGAACTGGGAGCCTCAGGAGCTTCAGGATCTACGTCGACTGCGGGGGAGAATAGCGGAGCCGGGGCTCACAACACCCAGGTGAGCGATGAGGGCGATCAGAGTCTCTCAGCAGCTGCTGAGAAAGGCAAGGCTCCAGATGGTGCTGATGGGGGAAAAGTGGCCCGAGAAACTAAGAAAATACCGGCAATATTCTCCGTAAATAAAGATAAACGACGTGGTGAACAACAACCCCCCCCCCCCCACCTCCACCCTCTTCATCTATAAATACAGGTCTTCCCGTGCATGAGCGGGAGTAAGAGCTTGTGTAAGAGCTTGGGTGAAGGCGCTGTGGCAGCTGCACAGAGGGCAGTCCAGAATGACTTAGTCAACCAGGCAGCCTCAGGGTTATCCATGGTAAATGGGGTCGATACCTGTGTTGATGAAATAACTGCTTCAGGACTTTGTGATCAGGCGATGAGTGCACAGAATGGTGATATAACAGCATCGGTTAATATGGAGGGGGCAGGAGTCAGGGCCATATGTATCAATATACCCATTTGCGATTCTCAAATAGCGATTTTTAAGAAATCGCTATTTGAGAATCGCAAATGGTTATGTATTTACAAAATCGCATTTTTTTTTGCGATTCCTTAGAATTCCTTAATTGCGATTAGCAAATTGCGAATCGCAATTAAGGAATACTTTCCTATTCATTTCTATGGGCCAGGAGGCCCATAGAAATGAATGGGAAGTTATTCTCAGTTTGCGATTCTCAATTTGCGATTGCGAATAATTTCAAGGGTGCAGGGGTGTCCAAAGGACACCCTGTTGCACCCCTGAAATATGCATGGGTGCACATGTGGCGCACATACATGCCCTAAGTGCATGTATATGCGTCACATGGCACTTTGAAAAGTGCAAAAATGTGCATTTTTCAAGGAATTCACAACTTACCATCACACCAACTAGAAGTTGGTGGTAATTTGCGATTCCTTAAGGGCATTTTGCTAATTTATTTTGCTACGTACATTGCATTTAAGGAATCTCAAAATTTGCGATTCCTTAAATGCAATTTCAAAATAAGGAATCGCAAATTTTGCGATTCCTTATTTTGCACCAGTTTTGCTTCATACATTCCATTTAGCAAATTCGCATTCGCAAAGGCCGCAATTCTACGAATTTCGGCCTTTGCGATTGCGAATTTGCATGATGCATATGGCCCTCAGTGAGGTATGTACAACAGGGGATCAGCCGCAACAACACAACGCTGAGTCAGGGGATTACTATTCACTATCTGAGCAGTCTACGTCATCATGTGAAAACCTGGTACGTCAATATGCAGTACAAATGAGTGTGAATGAAGGCAGCGACCACAGTAGCTCATTGCTGGAGGAACTGACTGAACAAAGCGATGAAAAAGTGGACACGGTCCGTAAAAGGCTGGAGTTGACACTGTTGGACGGGGGGGCGAGTGCAGAAATTGCTGAAGAAGATATTTCTCTCTCCCTAATCTATCAGTCTATAATGTCTCTTTGCACTGAAACTAGGGAAGAGAGTCAAAGAGTGCAAAACATTTGTAAAAAGTTACAGAATACAGTGCGGAGAATGTCACGGTCTCACACGGACTTTGTTTCTAGATTTAATGAGGCTGAAACCCGAATTTCCAATTTGGAGGATGATTTACTTCATCAAAAAACAACGACCCCTCAAAAGAAAAACCTAAGGCTTTTCTTATATCAATTAATAACTTTTTGGCACATGAAGAGGTTTTTCAGCTTGCCCGTCCATATAAGAAAAGATCTGGGGGGTGATTTTGAATTTTTTGTGCAACCTGATTTTTGCAGATTTACAGTTGAATTACGGTGGCAGTTACGTGAATTAATTGCTCAATTTCAGGGTAAAGGTGCGCAATCTTACTTATTGAACCCGGCGAAACTGAAAGTAATTCATAAAGAGCGCACATATTTTTTTACCAATGAGGGGTCTGCTAAAACTTTTCTGAAAACTCTTTAGTGGAAGGACAAGGCTGACTTTGTGGCGTAACAGAGTTTCACGCTGGTTAACATATGGACTTGTGTAATTTGTTATGTATGAATAATTATATTGCTTTTGGTTTTGGTTTTGGTCTTCTGATGGCAATATACACTGGAAAATGATTAGAGTCGCGGGGAGTGGCAAGGGGGTTCACGCGTGAACCCCCTTGCCACATCTGTAGGACCATTAGTCCTAAAGCCTTGTTTCAGGGGGGGTGGAAGGGTGGGCCTTTTCGGGGGGGGGGGGAGGGGTAGGGAATGGGACACAAGGGTGGGGGAAAAAGGGAGAAAAATCCATAGATGTTGAAGAAGGTATTGAAGAAGTAGATAAAGAGAATTTTCGGCAAATGCAAGTACACTATATTACTTTTATTCAGCAATTTGAGATAGCTTGGACAATAGTAGCAACTGAACAGTTGATGTGGTAGCTAAGGGGGTAAAAATTTGTTCTTGGAATGTCTCCGGTCTAAATAGTTGGAGTAAAAGGAATCGAGTGACAGCTGAATTACGGAACATTCAGCCTGATGTGGTGTGTCTCCAAGAGACGCATATACCCTGCGCACAAAGGGCACTTTTAGAAACCTTGGGTTACTCATTAATAGTGGCTTCACAACAGTCATCCATGATCAGAGGAGTAGCGATATTAGCTAAAGACAACTGGGTTACTAAGGGACGGTGCTTAGCTGATAGGTGCAGAAGATGGGTAATTGCAGAATGTGTTTTTGGGCGGGCTAAGTTCACAATCTGTGTTGTATATGGATCTAATTTGGATGATGCTTCTGTCTTTGAAGAACTAAATATTGAACTAGCATTATGGGGGGCACCGTTGATCTTATGTGGGGACATGAACATTAATTTAACAAATCTAGATTTGCAGAGAGGACCACGGGAATACCAAGGGCGGAAAACACGGGTGTTTAAAGCCCTGTATGATGTGGTAAATGAGCATGCTTTGCTTGATGTTTGGAGCAATTTAAATCCGACAAGTCCAGGGTTTACTTATTATTCTTACCCTCATAAAAAGTTTGCTCGTCTGGATTACTTTTATTTGTCTCTCTTTTTAAAAGATAGCATTGCAATTCAAATCTGGCCAAGGATTACCTCAGATCACTCCCCGATTTCATTGATACTTAAAGTTGACACTCACCTCCCACTCACAAGGTCATTCTCATTTGATCGCAAACTTTGCTCAAATGAGAGTTTTAAGGAACAAATGTCCCAGTGGATTAGTGAGTTCTTTGTTAATAATAGAAATTCGACGCATTGTACTATAGTCTGGGACGCATTTAAAGCGTGTTTTAGTGGGGAAGTGTCAAATTTTGTATATGGGAAAAATCGGAGGAAAAAGACAGAGATACAGCAGGATTTGTATGTAAGGCTTCAGTATGCTGAGGATAAGTTAATCCTGGGAGTTAGATTAGGGGCAAACAATATTGAGGAATGTGAAGAAGCTGTTGAACAGGTGAGGGCTAAAATACAAGGGATTTGGAACATTGAAAATGCTCGTAAATATTTGGTTAATCAAAAACAAATGCATAAATATGGGGAAGCCATGGGCCGTTGTTTGGCATGGCGGTTACGACGGAAAGAAGCGATGGGGCGGATTAAGGCTTTGAAAGATAAGGATGGGGTACTTTGTCAGGAACCCAAAGGGATTCTTTCGATTCTGCATACATTTCATTCTAATTTATATACTCTACCAACATGAGATCACAGCCAGTTTGTTAATTTAGTTGAGCGGACTTTGAGACATTTAGATCCCAGTGATAGGCATTATTAGATGAGCCTATTTCTATGGAAGAGATGGAACCTGCTGTTAAAGGATTAGCTATAGGAAAAGCCGCCGGGCCAGATAGATTGCCTACAGAGATTCATAAGATTTTTTTTAGTTTAATTAAAACTGATATGTTCAATACATTTTGGGCGACACAAGAGGGATGTGCGCCGAAATCTTGGGCAGAAGCTACTATTGTAGTATTTGGAAAAAAAGGTAAAGACCCGGAGTTAGTAGGCTCATACTGGCCAATATCATTATTGAATTGCGACAGCAAAATTTATTCAAAGATATTGGCTACTCGTATTTCTAGAGTGATTAGTTCATTGGTCTCGCAGTCCCAACACGGGTTCATAACTGGGCGCAATACACCTCACATATTAATAAGGTAGTGACACTTTTTGATATTGCACATGTTGAGCAACGGGATCTGGGTCTAATTTTATTAGAAGCAGAAAAAGCGCTTGACCATGTGGAGTGGGCATATCTGTGGGAACTAATGTGTCATCTGGGTTTTGGTCAACGGTTTTTTATACTTCACCGGTCGCTAATATGTCTACTATGGGATTAACATCTGAGACAGTGAATATCACAAGGGGCACTAGACAAGGGTGCCCCTGTTCACCATTGTTGTTCGCACTATATATTAATCCCTTTATTGATTTATTGAGCAACAATGAGTTGATTAGACCATTTTATGTACATTACGTCCCATATTCTGTATTTGCTTTTGCTGACGACGTTGCAATAACCACCTCGGATCCGCATTGGGCACTAAAAGAGATAGAACGAGTGGCTAAAATCTTTGGTCAAGCATCTGGATATAAATTAAACGCCACTAAAACACAAGTATTAATTTCAGAGACTATCATTATGGATGATGTGCGGGTTGAAAAGGAAGTAACATATTTTGGAATTAAAATTCGATCATGTATGCAGGAAAATAGCAGTTAATTGGGGCTCGTTAGTAACTAGTATTCGGAATTCGTTAGAGAAGTGGTCACGATTACACCTTACACTGATTGGTAGAACGAATGTTATTAAAATGAATGTATTAGCTAAAGTACTATACTTATTTAGAGCAGTTCCCTTAGAATTTACTGTACTTCAACTTCAACAGCTACAATCTATTTGTTCCAAATTTGTGTGGGCACCCGGAAAACCGAGAAGGGCCATGCGTTTTTTGACGTTACCAATTGAACGGGGGGGGTTAGCTATTCCTGACTTTTCTCTTTATTTTTATACATGTTTTTTGTTAAGAATGCGGATTCTGTTGACCGGAGAAGATATAGTTAATGAAGCGGAGGCTCTGTCAATTTTTCAAATGTTGTTAGGACCAGAGGCAAGACAATGCCTGTTTAAAGAAATAGATGGAAGCTATTTCAAAAAGACTAGGTTTAAGGTGTTAATAGCGGCGTTTAATGTATGGAAAAAAATCCGAAAATTATGTCAATTGGGGAAATTATCTTGGTATACCCCCACCAATGATATAAAACTTGTACCTTCCATTTTCTGGGATGCTGTGGTTGCTGGGTGACGTGCTCGAGGTATTGTTCAGTTGGGGGATTTTGTAGATACAAATGGTTTGCTAGTATCCTATGCAGATTTGTCTCGATTGTTTAATTTGCCGAAGCAGCAATTCTTTAAATATTTCCAAATTCGTGATTTTATGAAACGGCAAAGGGTTGTACTTATTCCCAATTTAGTTATAAAGGCCACCCAACGACAGGCAAAAATTGGAGAGGTATACCAGTTACTGCTGACATATAGAAAAGATGACTTAGAGAAACACGCTGATAAATGGTCTGAAGTCTTGAGGGTCGATAATGTGTCTCTGAAGTATGCTATCTTAATGTCAAGGGAATCGCATTTATCTGCCAATCTGCGAACACAATGTTATAACACGTTTTTTAACTTGTATTACACCCCGGCACGTATGTCTAAGTGGAAATCTGGGCAAGATGGAAAATGCTTTAGATGTGGGGCAGATAATGCTGATATGTTACATATTTTTTTTGTTGTGTTCATTTGGGAAGCTTTATAGCTAATATTGGAAAAATTTAAAGTAGAATTATCGGGCAGCCGATTGTTATAACTACTGCAATTATGCTGTTGGGGTCGGGGCCGCAATTTTTGAGAGGTGGCATTTTATTTAAACATCGATATTTAGTATTTATAGCGATGACTGTAGCAAGGCTATGTATTGCGGCAGACTGGCTCCAATCGAAAGCTCCATCTTTTGTACAATGGGGGTATAGAATGTATAATTTATTTAATCTTGAGTTTAGTTTATATGCAGTTAAACGGGTGAAAAAACGTAAGATTGGTATTGGTAAATGGGGATCATTTGCCGATCATATGCATGTACATGCTTGAAGAAATATAAATGGATAAAAGTATTTTGGTTGTTAATAACTATGGAATCAAAAGAAGAAAAAAAAAAAAGAAAGAGTAGTAGAGTGAGGTTTGAGATGAGTCAGAAAGATGAGGTAGAGGATATATTGAGAGAGGTTTAGGGCGAGAAATAGGGTAGTGCATTGGAGAGGATGTAGAATGAGGTATAAGCTGGATGGATTCTATGCAGGATCTGCAACTTTTCTTTGTGAGGCGGGTTACATCTGTGGTTTCCCCATTTTGTATAGCCCTTCTTTAGTGCTAACAACATGAGTGTAATTTGGTTTTACCACGATGTCATCTCACACATTCTTTGAGCAGCGGTAAATTGCCTTTAATCCATAGCGGATTACCCTTCACCTTGACTTTTCCAAAGTATTTCCTGTTGCCCTATTTTTCTTGAGATGATTTGCTGTTGATATTTAATATGAGCTATCTCCATTCTCTCTCTCTCTCTCTCTCTCTCTCTCTTTCTTTGTCTTGGGCTGCCATCTTCATCAGTGAAACTCGCTCCATAGTTCTCCAAAGCTGGTTCAATATTGCCCTCATTTAATGAGCTACCCAAATATAATTGACTTATCTGCTATCCTCTCCCTTTCTCTTGCCAAGTTTTAATGTAGTGGTCTTTCATTTTATACCCAATTTCAGTACCGCTGCCAATTTTAAGTGGCCCTACTTTTTGCTTTTGGGCTAGTGTTGACCTTCTCGTGTGTTCCAGTGGGAGTACTGCAGTTTGGTTGCCAGGGCCTCTTTTACCCCGGGTCTCATTTATAGATGGCTGCTCTATAGGGATTAGACTGATTATTTTGCAAGTTATTCTTGTAGCTGGAGGGCAGCCCTAATGTGATCAGTGTTATTTAAGTCTCCATCTTGTCCACTTTCTAGGATCAACCAATCATCTCTCCCTTTGTCAAAATTAATTATGTCTTCTGTCCTTGCATTTTCTCCTCCTTTTGGTAGGGTTGCTCCTCTCCCAGGTGTCCACCTATTAATGAACATATGTTATAAGGGTATCTTCGAACAACTCTATAAATGGATTCTCCTTCATTAAAGGCCTCTTTGCTAAGGGGTCTGAGAAGTTTATAGCACCAAATATCAAAAGACCGCGCTAGTATTCTTCACAGGTATGTTTCCTTAGCTTCAATATCCTTCCTTTGTCCATACTGCAGCTTTCTTGTGCCAACCTCGCTTGCTTTTCTTTCCCTCTTGGTAGTTTACTTCAGAATTATATCTCTTTATCCTCTTTCTTCACTGTCTTCTTAGAGATATTGTTTCATATGGTCTGTTCCACCTCACTATACATTGTCAAGACTCATTATGCCTCTGACGGACTGTAATTGATCAAGAGAACGGTCTAACTTGTTTGTGATCTATGAATTATTCATCCTGGATGCCAGCTGTGCCCTTAGCTTTCTACATTAACCTTGGTGAGATAGTTTTTCTGTAGTCATCCCTTGCTTCATCCACTAGGATTCCATATTCCATATTCCTTCTTGGCTGCTTCCGACTTTGCCGCGCATTCCTTCGGTCATTCAATAAATATGAAATTGTCCGAAAGGAGGCCCCCATCACCCTCCCAATGCGATTCATAGTGTCTAGGTAGTTGACTGATCACATGTGAATTTATGTTCCTGCCCAGCCAGAGGCATGATTTGCCTCTGGCGTTGTGCTCCTTATCCCCCATGACAACCTCCTTTCTGTTGCTTCTTCACATAGATTGCTGTTTTGTCTTAGGTTTCTGCTGTTATCTTTTGTGTTCCTGTGTTTTGCATAGTAGTTAATGGTCCTATAGCCACCTTTTCTCGATTCTGAGGCTTGGGATAAATTGGGAAAGGGGGGAGCAATAGCGTCTGTTGTCATTTGCAACCATAATGCTAATTTTCACTTAAATGATCATCCTACCTACCTGTCTTGATCTTTAAGGTCTCTCATGGTTTCTTGGTTTGCTGGTGCTGGTACCTGTCATTGAGCGGTGCATGTATCCTATTAATGGGCTTGCTTTCAGCTCTGCTCAGTGTGTTTGTCTCTTCTTAGCTCTCTTGCCTCCTATCCATCTCATCTAATGTCTTCATAATTTAATTTTCATTACTGCCTGCCTCTCTTTTATACCATGCTTTGCCTCAAATTTTGTTTGCTTATAGCCCCTTTTGTGTGTTGTCTTTTGTCTGTTGCACTTCCCTTATGTACTCCTCTTTTTGATGATTATGGCAGTTCCATTTCTCCCAGGTAGTCTGCTCATTCTTCATACCAAGGGTTTAGTGCGACCAAGATGTCTGTTACTTATGATTTTACATCTGGTGGAGACATCTTTTGTGTCCCAAAACCACTATTTCTGTATTTTATTATTTATTTAGTGATGTTGTCAGCCCCTTAAATGAGTGGAAAAGGTAACCCTCAAAAGTGTTAGAACATTTAAACAACCCCTTAGCATCACACCAGCATAGGTGAAACAGCCGTCTACGTGTATTTCGTTTTCTTTTAGTATACTTAACTGCTGTAACATAAAATCACCTTCGGAGACCAGCAGCCCAATTTCATGCTAGCTCACAGTGCCTCAACCGAACCTCTAACCTTCCTGGGGTGGTAAGTAGTTGAAAACATAGAGGAGATGCTATGACGGTGAGGAGATCAGGAGCTAGGGATGAGCATGATGATGATGTATGATGCAAATCGGGTAACTGCTGATCCACTGATTTAAAAATTTCCAAGAGATGACAACAGTGTTCAGTGCCTTAAAAAGTTCAAGAAGGATGAGATGAGGTGAAACGAGTGCTGTATATGGTGAGCACAGTTCATGACGCGTAACTTGTTTATGAGGGAGTGGTTTTCATACAGCAAAGCACTCTGTTTGATTGCAGAGGGTCTGGTAGCACATGACGTGATAGTTTAGAGTTCAACAATTGTTAAAGTGTTTGGGGAATACATGAAATTGAGAGATAGAGTGATAGATATGGGGGATTAGCAGTAGACTATTAAAGCAGTGGTATGACAAGTGCTGACGAAATGCTTTTTGATGGTTAAGGGAGTGACTGAATAATTATGTTTAACACATTAAAAGATGGAGGTGAAGTCAAGAGATTTGATACTTTTGGAACTAAATGGTGTGAGGGGTTTCACAATAGGTGTGTGTGTGAACAGAAGTAATGCACTCACCTCTGAGCAGAAGTAGCTGAGAAGGAGGCAAATAGAGTATGAGAGACATGGGTATTCGAGTAGGGAAGTGGAGCTGACAGAAGCGTGCTTAAGAGCTATCTGATTGCAGCCATTTCTGTGCAGAAATAAAAGGCAAGATTTAGTGGCAAAGATGCCTAATTGGATAATGTTGCAGTGGGGAGGCATAAGCAAATAGACGGAATGGGCTGGCTCTTAGGTTTGCGACTGCAGCAATGTGATGCATTTCTAAAAGGATAGTAAATCAGCAGCATCAAGAACAGATGTTAGGGTTGTGTGGTTCTGATTACAGCCCAGGTCTAGGATTTCTGTCATTTGTAGAAAGATTAGTGATTTTATACCTTTAGATAATGGATGTGAAATAAGTAAAGGTTGTTGGATTGAGGTTGTTGGTGGTAAAAGCGCAAAGGGGTAGTAGGAGGAGAAGTTTAACAGCAGAATACACTCGTAATAATGTTTGTGTGAATTTCTACAGATGTACATAGAAAAGAAAAATAAAGTTACGCTGTTTCGTAAATGGGAGCAAAGCATTTTGTAACCCGAGACAAAAAGTTCAAAGGAGGGCTAGCATGCAGAATGAACAGAATTCACACCTGTTTATTTGTAAAAGACGAGTCGGGACTGCACAAGCCGATGCAGCTTCACTCTCCTGAGCAGCAGCACAGGCGCAGAGACTAGGCCATATAGCAGCTGGAAGCCAGAACACAGCAAAGCTCCCTTGCCCCCACCCCCTCACCACCCGCCTAGATTCATCAGCCTGCAGGAGTGGAACAGCATATGAAGGGATGGTGGATGGGGTGGGGGGGTTGCACAGGGTAGGCAATGCTGGGCACTCAAAACGTACATATAATATTTGACATTCTTCCCAGACGGTAGTGTGAGGAGCGGGAATCTGGGAAAGTGTGAAATCCCGGCCCCCTGTAAGGTATTTCAGGTCCTCCTGACTTCAATTTTGCACTTATCACGAGCGCCGGCTACGCATTGACATTTCATACAAGTGGCTAAAGGCCGTCCAGTTCATAAAGGGCACTCTAGAAGAAAGTGCCAACAAGGAGATAGAGGAACGTAACCGCAGGACCATGCTGCCCCTGCGTGAAGACTTCCCTAGTAACATTCATCGTGTTCTTACAGTGCAGCTAAGGCACACATGCTGCATAAAAGCAAGCGCTCTCTTCCTCGGTTGTCGGTCCTCTGCCCATGAAGTGATTGCTGTTCTGGCGCCAACCCGCATAGGGAGAGTATTTGGGGATCTGCTTGTGTCCATGGATGGTGGTTCAAGGTCCGGTCTGCATGCCTCAGCCTTGGATCCTTCTGTGGCTGGTTGGGTGGATTGCAGTTCCTTTTGGGCGCGATGCCTGCGGGCAATCTCTGCACTCCGGAGTAGGAGGCCATCCACCCTGGGGAGAGGGGGGCAGGGGGGTAGAGGGGGGGATGTGCAGCAGCTAAGCGCTAGGCTTAAAGTAAAAAAAAATTATAATAATAAACAGAGCGCGGTGTGCCTGAAGCGGGCACGGCGGTTTGAATTAAAGGGAAAAAAAATCACCCTGCAGGTACTTTGCTACTGGCAGCCACTATTAAAGTAAAAGCGCGCATTGCGCTCTCTGTATACCAGTAACGCCCACCTTTGTCCCCGAGTGCTTTAGGGGAAGGGGGTGTTGTTGAATATTAAATTAAAAAGCGCTTCGCTCCACATGCAAGTAGCGCCTGCTGTTGTCCCGCGAGTGCAGTGTGGGCGCACGGCAGTTCAAGCGCCGCCATTGTCCCACATTATTTATTAAAGAAAATAGTGCTCCCTGATTAACTAAAGCATCCCAAGTAACGCCGCAAGTAAGCGATCCAGTCCGGGTGGGTCGTCCTAAAAGGAGAGAGGGCGGTAACAAGGAGGGACTAATAAGCCTCATTTTGAATCGGAGGCCAGCTTTTAGCATGGAGGATGACACAAGCCAATGAAAATAAGGGGCAGAGCCTACACTCCACTTCCAAGAAGCCTCACAGAGTGAGTAGCGCATGCGCGCTGCAACGCTAGGCGAGACTTAAAAAGGTGATGGCAGCAAGAGGGTAATGTGCTTTTATAATAAGAACTTCTACTTGGGCCTAGACTGCAGTATGGTGTGCTCTTAGGAACGGTGGTGAGTAGTTTGGTAGGGTGGGTGTGATTGTTAAAGATTGTTGAGGATGATGGCAACTGCTGCACTTTTGTTAGTTGTGGGTGAAATGTTAGCGAAGGTGGCATGATCTGTATGAAGAGCTGTTGGTTGGCAGTGTTCTTTGGATCTATATGTTTGTCAGTATTGGGCTTGAATGTCTAATTTATTTATAAAGTTTATAAAGTTTTATATGGCACTAGCTAGACCCGTGGGTATCGGAGCGCTTTACATACACAAAGGAAAAGAAAAATTGCACTACATCGCAGGACATGAGGATGCATAAAGATATAAGCAAATACATCATACTTATGTATACAGTGAAGGGGAGAAAACGCAGGTGGTTGAAAGAGTCAGATAACTATCATCCTTGAAGTTCAGATGTTATTAGTGATGACATTATTTGAGATGTCATGAGTGATGTCATAAATGATGTCATGAAACATGTCATGGGTGATGCCATAAGCAGAGCATGGCAAGGGTGAAAGTTATAGTTAGTGACTGTTGAAAATCTGTGTTTTTTGTAGTTCACAGCGTTAATGTTGTCACTGAGAAATTCACCTAACTATAACATTACTTAAATGTTTGGTTTTTCCGTAAATATATACACATATAAATATATATATGAAACACTTTGCAGCGCCTTATATATATGTACCTTGTGTACCTTAATGCAGTGCCACTGAAATTATGAGGTGGAGTAGGACCAAATTATGCGGCAGGGTAGGACCAAATTATGCAGCAGCAAAAGGCAAATTATTCTATACAATTGGGCATACATTGTGATAGTCTTACCTCATAATTTTTACACGTTAACACTATCTAAGGAAAGGTTTCACCTCATTAGTACCAGTCTGGCATCCAAATATAGTAATAAACAACAGAAACATGACGAGTGAATTTTTAAGAAGGACCTTCTTTACAAAGGGCCTTCAAATGTGCAGCAAAACACGTTGCAGCGTTTCAGAAACTTTTGATCTGTTTGAGCTAGAAACAATTTTCTTTTGTTGAAATCTGCATGCAGCAAGTGATAAATTATGTGAAACTACACATATTATTGCATAAATTATGCATAAAATGCTGTGGCCGCAATGTAGCATAAAATCAGTGACTCTGCCTATATATACATATATTGAGAAAACGTTAGATTCACACAATCATACAAAGGCAGATT
This sequence comes from Lissotriton helveticus, assembly GCF_964261635.1. Classification (NCBI taxonomy): domain Eukaryota; kingdom Metazoa; phylum Chordata; class Amphibia; order Caudata; family Salamandridae; genus Lissotriton; species Lissotriton helveticus. The sequence goes on along the minus strand of NC_136071.1, from coordinate 911,660,097 downwards.
CAACTTTTGCCCCCCATGTAGACACACCCTCACAAACACTCTTTACAATTGCTCTTTGCAGGTAGCCCACCAGTTTTATCTGGGTCCCACTGTGTGCGTCCCCCAAAATCACGTTCCCCACTGACCACATGATCAGATAATGTGCGAAACAGACGTGGAGCCACCTGACATCTATAAATGATGATAAAATATTAATAATAATTGAAAGTCAAAGTGACAAGGCATTGCCAGGGAGTAATGAATAGCAAAGTCGAACACCACCCAGTATCAACCAGTGAGGAGCAATGAATTAATACATTTCTTCCTTAGAGAAATAAGATGTGGATTAATTATTGGCAGAAATAACAGGTTTACAGGTGTAAATCTGCAGTGAGGTTGAGTGCATTGAGGGGCAGTTGAAAGATGCAAGAAAACATGGGGGCACATGTAGATGTAGAACGACCATTATATGATCGGGGATATGGTTAGTCAACAAAGGGATTTTGATTGTGGCCTGGGAAGTATGTGAGGTGGGTAAATGATGTCACCTGGCATTTGCACTCCCTTTCTCGATGTATATAAAACCTAAAGGGAGTATTGTAGATGGCATTGAGAAGTATGCACTTCAGTGTTTCGGTATGTATTAGTAACAGTCCTGCTCCTCTATTCATGGCCGATCTGTGTGGTTTTATTTTTATAGTCTCGTCACTGGATATTTCTTTACAGTAAGCATCTAATTAATAACGGGGGTTACTAATGATTGTACTATCATGAATACTCAAATCTATAATATTTCTTTTTTTTGTTATAAAATATTAAAAAGATGGAGCACAAAGACAATGCTTTCTTTGTTCATGTGCTACCCCTATTCAAATGCGGTTGTTCATTCACTCAAATCACTTATCTTATGTGATATATCATGTGCTTTTTTTTTTAACATAGTATGGTTGTGCATGCGAGCAACCAATGTGGAGCCCAAGCGTATCTCTATTTTCTCCATCATCTTCTCCAGAATGTCCCTCTTCATCTCTGCTACAATGCATGCTATGTCTACTTTTAGACTTTATATCAACAGAACACATGTTAAATAAATCATGAAGGGTGCGTAGGTGCAACTAACATATAAAAATCTTTGAACTGCTTCCTTCCTCATGTTCAACTTCTCTGTATCCGGTTCTATCTTAAAAAGCTAGTTAAAAGGAGTAGGGTTTAGGGCCTTATTATACAACGCTGCAGTGTACCCAACTACCCAACCGTTTTTCCATACTCCATAAGCCAGTTGGTCGTTATGCTCCTTTATGTATGGAGGTGTTTGGTGACTGCTACCTAGGCTGAAACAAGAATACCCAGAATGATTAGATTGAAGACTATTGGGGAAAAGGCAGCTAATAGACTCGTGGAGGTCGGCAGTGAACCAACTGGCCTTCTTGGAGTGGTGCTTGCTGGATGCGATCTTGAGTGGCACGAGTGAGCTGCAGCAGGTGGAGATCCATATGTGGAGGTTGCGTGCTGCTGTATTGGTGTCTGTGGATGCTGTGGGTTTGGTAGTGCTGAGGGTGGCACTGAGCTGTTCGGTGACCTTGTTCCTGTTATGGCTGGGGCGGTGGGTGCTGAGGTGTACAGTGGGTTTGATGAAGGCGAAATGAACACAGTGGTGGTTGGGCCAGAGGAGTTCGGAGGTGTGGCTGTAGGTGATGGTTTCGCTGGCGGAGAAGACTGGGTCGAGCGTGTGTCCCGCTACGTGGGTCGGGGAGGTGACTAGCTGCTTGAGACTGACGTTGGCAAGGTTTTCCGGAAGGGTTGTGGTGTTCTGGTCATTGGGGTTGTCCAGGTGGAAGTTGAGGTAGCTGAGTAGGATGTAATCGGAAGTTGCGAGAGCCTGGGGTGCGATGAAGTCGATGATGGTGTCGGTGAAAGGCGGGTGGGGCCAGGCGGTCTGTATACGAGGGTGCTGCGAAGGGTGGTGTTGGGGTTAGCATTTCATAGAGCAGGAATAAACCAAGCTGAATATGTGACATGTATCCCAAAGATCCCGCAAGAAACCAGTGTCCGAAGTGACTGGATCGTGGCTGTATCCTCCTCATCACGCTCACTCACACAAAAAGATTGGAGAGTCCCGGGCTACACGATCGCACAAACCTACTGTCGTTTTTAAGAATTCCATAGTATCATGTGCTTTTGTCTCTTCTTGCTTCCTAAAACAGTCTTTGAGCTGTTGTTCAATTACAGACATATTTTAGCACAATAACAGTTTTTTGGGGGGTGTTTGCAAATGCAATAATTCCCAAAAAATCTGCATGTCTTTCTCCGCCTATTTTAAGCCGGTCACTATTTTGCTACATCAAAAATAGCAAAGGTGCTGGTTTAACTCCTTGTGTGTCTTACACAAATTGTTTCGCTAGGAAGCTACCATGATATCGGAGACTGGCACAAGTTTGTGTAACAGAAATTTTAAGTAAGGCTGAAAGGCACTTACGACGTAGTATTGAATATGCAGAGGGGGAGGAGCGTAAATAGATTTCTGAGCTTTCAGTAAACCTTTCAAAATGTCCTTCTTTCTGTCCTAAAGGAAGGAAGAGGACCACCTTATTCTTGCCACTTTGTTTTTCAAGTTAAAGCTACAGCTCTAAAACGATAGTGTGGGTTCACATTTTATTCAATGTGGGGAGGTGATACATTTGATAAAAGAAACATACACGGGTAATACAGAGCACACAAACAGATGCCAGGAACAACATTGGCAGTGGTAATATTACATTTAGGGATCGTGAATAAAGGAAAGTTTACCGTCAGACTATGCACTACAAACCAAAAATGTGAGACTGTTTGTTAATAACATGTGGATAAGAAGATCGAGTTCTATATGTATCCCTTTTATTGGCTCGTATTTTTAAATGCTTAAAGAATGAACATACATAGTTATCCTCAGGCTGATTCTGCCACTCACACTCTCATCCTGTATTTTATGTTACAGAAAACTCTCTGTGACGTGGTTCTCATGGTGCAAGAAAGAAAGATCCCTGCTCACCGCGTGGTTCTTGCTGCTGCCAGTCATTTCTTCAACTTGATGTTTACAAGTAAGTAGTGTAATATAATGAATTTCACTTACCTTGACATAGGAGAAGTAAAGTATGGATAATTGCACTTGTCTTCTTGTGGCAGGTGGGCAGCATTGGGTTCGCCAGAGTTCTGTGTGGTGCCTAGATCACTGAATGTATGTTGGGACCATGAGTGATGTTTGTACTTAACTCGTATAGTGTAAAACAAACACAGAAATTAGAGAGATATGCTTTTTAGAATTAAGGGTTACTGGTGGACATACTGCTTGTGGCGCAAGAAAGAAGCGCAGAGTTCTTGGTGCATCACACCCTAATTGTAGTTTGCTGCAATGATCATCCTGTATTGTGTTATTGTTGCGCGTCTATAAAGTATCATGTTCTCACAAACGACGTACCTATTAAAACATTTAATGAAAAACAGACTATTGAAGCAGATATTACACTTGTCTGATATCAAGCTATTGAGGAAAAAATGGCACAATCTCTTAACGACAAGTGAGTCAAGTGCTTGTGCCTGCTCACCTGTTTTATTTTGCATTATTTGCATATGTTGTTAAGGCAAATGTAAACATGGTGCAGTACTTTTCATTACCATATGGGTCAAGGTAATATGTGCTTAGTTGAGAGGGCTAATGATTTGCATGTGAATGCTGAAGGGGGTGGGGGGGGGGTTAAAAGCAGGGAACCAGTACAAGAGCAAAGATGATGTTCTGAAGACATTATTAAATGCCACTGAAGAGTGACCTGTATGATCTGAACTGAAACAGTAGCACCTTAATTTCTTCTTGGAAGACAATGACTTCCAGAATGCATTTTCCTTTTTGAAGGGTGCATTCATTTCTTCCACATCCACATTGGGTGTGCCTATAGTTACAAATTACTGTTTATAATTTATAAAGTTTCGTTTTTTTCCTTGTGATGCTCACTTGCAAACATTTTGTGTACATCCCACCTGTGTTTCTCCCAACTGTGTTGAATCATTTTATTTGTTTTATTCAACCACAAACATCTTTTTATTTATTACATTTTCTTTTGTTTTGGACATTAACTACTTGATAGCACCCTTGTAGTGATTTATTTCTTGGAGTCTAGACCAACAGAAGGATACCTGGCCTTTGCTTAACAGCAGCAGTACTAACATGGTTGATACAGATCCTGGGAGAAGGATAATGATTCCTTCAGAAGGGCACTTGGGCCAACCTAATTTTCAAGGAGCAGGGAGGTGGTTAGCAGACAGGGGTCTCAGGGGATGAGCTAGGCTAACAGGGAGGTCGATGCCATGCTCACCTTTAGTGAGATTACAGAATATATTAAGGAATCCTATGTGAAGCAGCAGGCACTGGTGAACTGGCAGTTGTAGAATTTATTTATTTTGATAGGTTTTTTTTATAGCTTGAACATGACCCGTGCAGGTATCAGAGTGCTTTACAAATTTACAGAGAGCAGAGAAATAATAACAATATCAAATGTTGATGTCTCCCTTTTCTTTGCCTTCAGTAGCAGCTACAATGTAATGAAGTCAAGGGTGAGGTCATGCATTTAGGTTGGAAAAACTCTGTGTAAGATGGGGAAGAATGCAGACCATTGGAAGGGATCTCAGAGGTTTCTTATAGAATGGCCTACACATTTCTAGACAATATGGAACAATGCAAACTGCCTTGAATTGTACAAGTTGAGATGTAATCAATAAAACAGTGTAAGTTATGCCATCATTGTAAATCATTGGTGAGGCATCATCTAGAGTATTGTGTCCACTTAAGAATATAGATATCAAACTGATGACCTTTCGGGGCTGTGCATGGTATACAAAAGTAATGTGTAGACCTAAATGTGCATTAAATTGAAGACATAATGTAGAAGGAATATATGGCAGAGAGGAATTAAAATAATTCAGTAGTGCAAATTGTTTAAAAGTTGTATGGACAGTCCACGTTGATCTGGTGGTAATTAATGTCTTTGTTTATACTGACTGTGTAAGTCAGCCTGCAGTAGCATCAAACGTGGATGAGGTGTTATGAAATGATGTTTTAAGCCCGCAGATAAAAGGTATATTGTATAGAAAATTAAATTGAAACAATTCTTAAACAATAGAGCCTGATTAATAATCCAAGAAACCGGCATGCTCTTGACCTTTAATGGCAGAATAATTCTTCCTATTTTAAGCTGCTATTTTGGCAGCTAAACCATTTTTTTAATGCTTAACCCCAACTAGAGAGGTGTTTGTCTTAATAATGCTCAGGAATAACTTATTAAAACCATTCACTCCTTAGTCTTGACAAGAAATTTATATAAAGCCATGTATAAATTGAGATGGGAATTCCCTCTGCCTGGTAAACGGACATGTACCCCTGCTGTGAATGCCAGTCAACATGTGACTAGTGCCCTGAGCTTTCTTTTACTCTGGCATTAAGCTTATCTTTCATGAACGCAGATGCTGAGACATGTCTCTGGCAATGCAAGGTCCAGAATTTGTGACCCTGAGAAGCGTACTAATCATGCCATCATAGTGGTGGCACTGTGCTGTGGCACTGTACAGTGTAATGTGAATCAGTAGTATGTTCAGTATATTTTTTCTTTGTCAAGTAGAGTGAGCTTCTGGCTCCTCTGGGGTAAAGTTCGGCTTTATGTGAAACCTAGAACTTTGTACTGATATTCCACTTGCATGTTGAGTGCATGTATGTGCAGTGAATGTGTAGCACATGCATTGTGGTAGAACTCTAGTGTGTTGTGAGAGTCTGAGTACCGGGAACAGTAGAGTATATTTTTGGTGTCCCTAGATTAGCATTTCACAAGATGGTGGATAGATATAACTTCCCCAGACAGTGGAAGTGTATTTCATGCATTTATGTGACTGGAAGATGAACAGCCAGACACTAAAGAGAGGAGGAGGAAAGCAGATATTAAAATGATGACCTTGTTAGCAAAGGTCCTCTTATTAGTTCTTTCTGAGCACTACAGTTCCTGTTGCGCATGGTGAGGAAGTTACTAGGAAGAGCCTTTCCATTTATCTGTCCCTGATTACTACTTCAGGAAGGCTGATGACATCCAGTTGCAGAGATCTCACATTCTGTTGTGTTCTTGAGAAACATCAAGAAGTCGTCATTTGAAAGAGAACCAGCCTAAACCAGTTTTGATGTCTTAATCAATCAATCAGGAGTTTGTTAAAGCGCGACTACTCACCCGTAAGGGTCTCAAGGCGCTAGGGGTGGGGGGGGATTTGGGGGGGTGCAGGTTCCATTCCATCAAGGAGGGGGTCTGTCGAAGAGCCAGGTTTTGAGGTTTCTTGCGAAGATGGGGAGCGATGTTGTCTGTCTGAGGTGGAGCGGAAGGGCGTTCCATGCCTTGGCCGCGAGGAAGGAGAAGGAGCGGCCTCCCGATCTGGTCTTTCTGGTGCAGGGCACCACAGCGTAGGAAAGCTGGGCTGATCGTAGGGTCCTTTGGGGTGCGTGGAATTTGAGTCGGCTGTTCAGGTATGCTGGTCCGGTGCCGTGGAGGGCCTTGTGTGCGTGGGTGAGCATCTTAAAGGTGATTCTCGCCTCGACGGGGAGCCAGTGGAGTGTGCGCAGGTGCTGGGAGATGTGGCAGTGTTTTGGCAGGTTGAGGACCAGTCTTGCGGCGGCGTTCTGGATGTTCTGTAGCTTGCGGATGAGGTTTTTGTTTATTCCGGCGTAGAGTGCGTTGCCGTAGTCGAGTCTGCTGGTGACCAGGGAGTGAGTGACTGTCTTTCGGTGTTCGAGGGGGATCCATTTGAAGGTCTTACGAAGGAGGCGGAGGGTGTGGAAGCAGGAAGATGAGACAGAGTTGATCTGGCGGTCCATTTTGAGCTCGGAGTCCAGGATGATTCCCAGGTTGCGTGCGTGGTCTGTGGGGGTTGGCGGGTTTCCGAGGGCGGTGGGCCACCAGGTGTCACTCCAGGCATCGGGGTTTGGGCCCATGATGAGTACTTCTGTTTTGTTGGTGTTTAGTTGTAGGCAGCTGTTTTTCATCCATTTGGCGACGGCTTCCATGCCTTCTCGAAAGTTGCGTCTGGCGGTGTTGGGCTCGTTGGATAGGGAGAGGATGAGCTGAGTGTCGTCTGCATATGACACGATGTTGAGTCCGTAGGTTCTGACGATGGGGGCAAGTGGAGCCATGTAGACGTTGAAGAGCGTCGGGCTGAGGGAGGAGCCCTGGGGGACTCCGCAGGTGATAGGTGTGGGGTCCGAGAGGAAAGGGGGGAGTCTGACCCGCTGCGTCCTGCTGGAGAGGAAGGAGCAGATCCAGTTGAGGGCCTTGTCCTGGATTCCTGCATCGTAGAGTCTGCGTATTAGGGTGCGGTGGGAGACTGTGTCGAACGCCGCTGATAGGTCGAGGAGGATGAGGGCTACTGTTTCTCCTTTGTCCAGTAAGGTGCGGATGTCGTCTGTTGCGGCGAGGAGGGCGGTTTCTGTACTGTGGTTTTTTCTGAAGCCGGATTGGGAGGAGTCGAGGATGTTGTGTTCTTCAATGAATGTGGCGAGTTGGCTGTTGATGGCTTTCTCGATGACTTTCGCTGGGAACGGGAGCAGGGAGATGGGTCTGTAGTTTTTTAGGTCGGTGGGGTCCGCTGAGGGTTTCTTTAGGAGGGGGTTGACCTCGGCGTGTTTCCAGTCGTCGGGGAATGAGGCGGTCGCCAGGGAGCGGTTGATGGTTTGGCGGAGCATGGGTGCGATGGTGTTGGCGGCTCTGTTGAAGATGTGGTGGGGGCAGGGGTCCGTGGGGGCCCCTGAGTGGATTGACTTCATTGTCTTCAGTGTGTCTTCGGTGGTGAGGGCTGTCCAGTCATCAATCGCTGGTTTCCGGGTGTCGGGGGTGGTTGGTGAGGGTTCAGTGTGTTGGTTGTCTTCGTCGAAGTTGTCGTAGATGCTCTTGATTTTGTGGTGGAAAAAGATGCTGAGTTTGTCGCAGAGGTCTTGTGAGGGAGGGATGTCGGTAGACTCGCTGGTGGGTTGGGCGAACTCCTTGATGCTGAAGAGTTCCTTGCTGTTGTGTGCGTGGGTGGAGATTCTGTCTTCAATCGCTTTTTTCCTCGTTTCTCTGATGAGTTGATGGTGGGCGTTGGTGGCGGCTCTGAAGTTGTTGTGGGCTTCTGTGGATTTGGTGTTTCTCCAGGCCTTTTCGAGGCGGCGGCATGTGCGCCTGGACTCTCGAAGTTCGGTGGTAAACCATCTGGCTTTCTTGGCACGGGTATTGTTGTTTTTCTTGAGTGGGGCTATGGTGTTGGTGCTGTCCGAGATCCATCTATGCAGGGTTCGGGCTGCGGTGTTGGGGTCGTCGTTTTCCGCGATGGTTGGGGTGGAGTTGTTGAGTGAGGAGGTGAGCTGGTCATCGGTGATCTTGGTCCAGTTTCTTTGTGGAAGCAGGTGCTGGTGGATGGTGGGTGTTCTGAAGGTGAAGTGGATGCAACGATGGTCGGTCCATGGGAGTTTGGTGGTGTGGCTGAAGGTGATGGAGTTTCCTGTAGTGAAGAGGGGGTCGAGGGTGTGTCCTGCTGAGTGCGTGGGCTCGGTCACGATCTGGCGGAGTCCAATGTTGTGGAGGTTGTCCAGGAGGGATGTGGTGTTGGGGTCCAGTTGATTGTCGAGGTGGAAGTTGAGGTCTCCCAGCAGGGTGTAGTTGGTGGATGCGATGGCCTGCGGGGAGATAATGTCCGTGATGGAGTTGGCGAAGGGTCTGCGGGGTCCAGGGGGTTGGTAGATGAAGGTTCCTCGGAGGGCTGCGGTGGGGCTGGCCAGTATCTTGAAGTGAAGGTGTTCCATCAGTTCTGTGGACTCGTCAGGGAGTGTGCTCAGGCGGAGGCTGGATTTGTGGACGATGGCGATTCCTCCTCCTGGGTGGATGGGGCGGTCCTTCCTGGAGATCTTGTATCCTTGGGGGATGGCGATGGCGATGTCCGGTCCCGAGGTGGTGTTGGTCCAGGTTTCAGTGAAGAATGCTACGTCTGGGGTTGTGCTGTCGAGGAGGTCCCAGATTTCTGTGGCGTGTTTGTGGAGGGATCGGACGTTGAGGAGGATGCATTGCAGGGTCTTCGGTTCGGTTGTGTTCTTGTGGGCGGGTTGTGCTGGATCCGTGTTCTTGGCGGTGCTGCAGGTGTGCCGGCAGCGGTGACAGCTGAAGGGTCCATGGGTGTCGGCTGGTGATGCTAGCTTGCAGTTGTTGTTGCAGCCTGGGTTGAGTGCGTGGAGTGCTGCTGGGTCGTAGCGTTGGCGGGGCGGAGGTCCAGGGTTCCTGGTGCTGGTCGCGGACGGGTCGCAGACGGGCGCAGACGTGCTTGCCTTTGACGAGCCTTCGGCGCACCAGGGTGGGAGAGCAATTTCACTGACAATGAGTCAGTGGTCTTGCTCGCCTGTCCCCGCAGTGGCCGCCATTAAGTAGGGGTCGGGGAGGGCTGGACAGCTGGGAGGCGGGAGCGGGGAGGGGAGCTGGATTGGGCCGGTCGTGCTGGGGGGGGGGAGGGGCCGCGGGGGCAGCAGCGGCGGGGAAAGGTAAAGGGAGGAAAGAAGGGATAAAGAAAAAAGGGAAAATACGCAGAAATAAGGCACAGAAGAGCAGAGATGCAGAAAAGAGCAGAAAGGTGAAAGATAGGAAGGGTAAAAAAACGAGTGAAAACGAGTGAAGGAGCAGAGGGAGAGAAAGGGAAAATGGGCAGAAATAAGGCACAAAAGAGCAGAGGTGCAGAAAGGTGAAAGATAGAAAGGGGAAACAAGCATTGGAAATGCAATAGGTCTCGCAATAGAATAGTTAGACATTTTTCTTTTTGCAAATGGAAGAGTGGCGTTGCGTGGATGAGTAGCGTTGCGTGGATGAGTGGCGTTGCGTGGATGAGTGGCGTGTGTGAGTGGCGTTGCGTGTGTGAGTGGCGTTGCGTATGTGAGTGGCGTAGCGTGTGTGAGTGGCGTAGCGTGTGTGAGTGGCGTTGCGTGTGTGAGTGGCGTTGCGTGTGTGAGTGGCGTTGCGTGTGTGAGTGGCGTTGCGTGTGTGAGTGGCGTTGCGTGGATGAGTGGTGTTGGAATGCAATAAGTATCGCATTAGAAAAGTTGTGGTTATTGGTCTTGTAAATGACATAATTTTTTTTTTTTTGCGATGTTAAAATTGCTATATTGATGGCTTTGTCATTTACAATGCCAATAGTTATAACTTTTGCAAATGTGACACCTATAGCATTTGGAATGCAACATGTTTAGTATTTACGTGACTTATATGGCAGCTCTGGTCGTTATGCTACATCTCTAGATAGTTTTATCTTCCGCAAATGTGACACCTATTGTAACACAATATGTGTTGTGAGGGTGAGTGAGGGTGAGGGGATGAGGGTGAGGTGTTGAGGGTGAGGGGTTGAGGGTGAGTGAGGGTGAGGGTGAGTGAGGGTGAGGGGTTGTGGGTGAGTGAGGGTGAGGATGAGTGAGGGTGAGGGGTTGAGGGTGGGTGAGGGTGAGTGAGGGTGAGGCTGAGGGGTTGAGGGTAAGTGAGGGTGAGTGAAGGTGAGGCTGAGGGGTTGAGGGTAAGTGAGGGTGAGTGAGAGTGAGGGTGAGTGAGGGGTTGAGGGTGAACGGTTGAGGGTGAGTGAGGGTGAGGGTGAACGGTTGAGGGTGAGTGAGGGTGAGGGTGAGGTGTTGAGGGTGAGTGAGGGTGAGGGGTTGAGAGTGAGTGAGGGTGAGGCGTTGAGGGTGAGTGAGGGTGAGGGTGAGTGAGGGTGAGTGAGGGTGAGTGAGGGTGAGTGAGGGTGAGTGAGGGTGAGTGAGGGTGAGTGAGGGTGAGTGTGGGTGAGTGAGGGTGAGGCTGAGTTAGGGTGAGTGAGGGTGAGGGGTTGAGGGTGAGTGAGGGTGAGGGGTTGAGGGTGAGTGAGGGTGAGGGGTTGAGGGTGAGTGAGGGTGAGGGGTTGAGGCTGAGTGAGGGTGAGGGTGATTGAGGGTAAGGGGTTGAGGCTGATTGAGGGTGAGGGTGAGGGGTTGAGGGTGAGTGAGGGTAAGGGGTTGAGGCTGATTGAGGGTGAGGGTGAGGGGTTGAGGCTGATTGAGGGTGAGTGAGGGTGAGTGAGGGTGAGTGAGGGTGAGTGAGGGTGGGGGTGAGTGAGGGTGAGTGAGTGTGAGTGAGTGTGAGTGAGGGTGAGTGAGGGTGAGGTGTTGAGGGTGAGTGAGGGTGAGGGTGAGTGAGGGTGAGGGGTTGAGGGTGAGTGAGGGTGAGGGTGAGTGAGGGTGAGGGTGAGTGAGGGTGAGGCTGAGGGGTTGAGGGTAAGTGAGGGTGAGTGAGGGTGAGGCAGAGGGGTTGAGGGTAAGTGAGGGTGAGTGAGAGTGAGGGTGAGTGAGGGGTTGAGGGTGAACGGTTGAGGGTGAGTGAGGGTGAGGGTGAGGTGTTGAGGGTGAGTGAGTGAGGGTGAGGGGTTGAGAGTGAGTGAGGGTGAGGTGTTGAGGGTGAGTGAGGGTGAGGGTGAGTGTGGGTGAGGGTGAGTGTGAGAAGTTAGAGATTAAATAGGTGCGACGGGGGTAAGAGGGCTGAGATATAGGGGTGCTTAGAGCGACGGAGATGCAGGGAAGGAGAGTGACGGTCACAGAAGGGGAGAGGTGTATAGAGATGGCGGGAGGCGGAACTATCCCTGAGTTGTGAGAAACTGGTGAGGGGGGGTGGATTCGGAAGGACGGGGTGACATCATGTAGATTTACACCATGGCATCGTGCTCCACAGCAAGCGAACGTCTCCCACAAACGGCAACATAGCGCGGCACAAAAACTCGGACTCTTTCCCCTGAGGGAAACGCGCACAGGCCTGCAGAACGGCTTATTTCCACCCTGTCAGAAATGGCACCTCAGCATGTGCCTTCCCTCGTCACTGAACAGGGCATATTGAACAGGGTCGAGGGCTGGAGGGCTGGCAGCTCGTCCTGTTCTCTTCCGTGAATGTCTAGCTTATTTGTCTTGCCAATAAAATATTATTTAACCGGGAGATGGAAACGTGCAGAGAAATGGATAGAGAGTGAGCGGAGACAAATGGAGGCGGGGGCTGGGGAGAGCGAGGGTAGGGAAACAGACAATAGGAAAAAGTAGAAAGAGGAAACATGCAGCAATGGAGAGAACACATCAGAAGAGCAGCTGTAAAATGGGATTGCGAGAGGGAAAATGAAAGGACATGTGGGACAGAGGAGAAGAGCACGAGGTGACCCAACAGGAGTAGATGGGTACTGGGGAGACATGACAGAAGTTAGAGATTAAATAGGTGCGACGGGGGTAAGAGGGCTGAGATATAGGGGTGCTTAGAGCGACGGAGATGCAGGGAAGGAGAGTGACGGTCACAGAAGGGGAGAGGTGTATTGAGATGGCGGGAGGCGGACGAGGAAAATGGTTAGAGAAGGAAAGATGAAGGAAGCACGAGGGAGAAAAGGAAGACGTAAGAGGGTGAAAATGCGTAGAAAACAGAAAAGATTAATAGGTGGGGGAGAGGGCTAGCGAGGGGAGAGCAACAGAATAGACGATCGTGATTAGAGGGTGAAAGGAAGAGAGATGAGAGATCGTGGGACGGAGGTGAAGAGAGAGATATTCGTATAACGTGTAAGAGGAGATAGCTGGAGTGATAGATGAGTTGAGATGAGGATGAGGGACATCGAGAGGTAGGCGATTAAATGGAAACGTATTGAAAGGAGATGGGCAGTTGGAGGAAATTAACAAACAAGACGGAGGGCATTGCTGTGGGGAGGGGTGGAGGAGAAATGCACACGGCGGGCAGGGGAGGGGGCGGAGCGGGGAGAGCGGCATGTGGGTGTGAAAGCCGGGGCCTTTGAAGTGAAGCTAAGCTTCACTTCAAAAGGTGTCGGGAGGAATGCGGCTGAGGGAACAGACGGCGATTGCGACTGAGGGAACTGATGTGCACGCGCTTTTAAGCTCAATGCACATGCGCATTGAGCTTAAAAGTCACGGGCACTGCAAGGAATCGCCACGATTCCTTGCTTCTTAGTTAAAGGTTGTTTAAGCCGCAATAGGCTCGCAAGCTCGATGCGCATGCGCATCGACAGGCGAGACCTAAAAAACGAGTGAAAGAGCAGAGGGAGAGAAAGGGAAATGGGCAGAAATAAGGCGCAAAAGAGCAGAGGGGCAGAAAGGTGAAAGATAGAAAGTGGAGAAAAACGAGTGAAGGAGCAGAAAGAAAGAAAGGAGACAGAGGTCCACTGGACCACCAGGGATGAGGCGCAGGGAAACCTGCGGGTGGAGGAGGGCCTCGATCACCAACACTCAAGAGTGCAGGGGCAGGGGCACCTCACTTAATGGTGGAGCTGCGAGGGTGGGAGAGCAATTTCACTGACAATGAGTCAGTGGTCTTGCTCGCCTGTCCCCGCAGTGGCCGCCATTAAGTAGGGGTCGGGGAGGGCTGGACAGCTGGGAGGCGGGAGCGGGGAGGGGAGCTGGATTGGGCCGGTCGTGCTGGGGGGGGAGGGGCCGCGGGGGCAGCAGCGGCGGGGAAAGGTAAAGGGAGGAAAGAAGGGATAAAGAAAAAAGGGAAAATAAGCAGAAATAAGGCACAGAAGAGCAGAGATGCAGAAAAGAGCAGAAAGGTGAAAGATAGGAAGGGTAAAAAAACAAGTGAAAACGAGTGAAGGAGCAGAGGGAGAGAAAGGGAAAATGGGCAGAAATAAGGCACAAAAGAGCAGAGGTGCAGAAAGGTGAAAGATAGAAAGGGGAAAAAAACGAGTGAAAGAGCAGAGGGAGAGAAAGGGAAATGGGCAGAAATAAGGCGCAAAAGAGCAGAGGGGCAGAAAGGTGAAAGATAGAAAGTGGAGAAAAACGAGTGAAGGAGCAGAAAGAAAGAAAGGAGACAGAGGTCCACTGGACCACCAGGGATGAGGCGCAGGGAAACCTGCGGGTGGAGGAGGGCCTCGATCACCAACACTCAAGAGTGCAGGGGCAGGGGCACCTCACTTAATGGTGGAGCTGCGAGGGTGGGAGAGCAATTTCACTGACAATGAGTCCGTGGTCTTGCTCGCCTGTCCCCGCAGTGGCCGCCATTAAGTAGGGGTCGGGGAGGGCTGGACAGCTGGGAGGCGGGAGCGGGGAGGGGAGCTGGATTGGGCCGGTCGTGCTGGGGGGGAGGGGCCGCGGGGGCAGCAGCGGCGGGGAAAGGTAAAGGGAGGAAAGAAGGGATAAAGAAAAAAGGGAAAATAAGCAGAAATAAGGCACAGAAGAGCAGAGATGCAGAAAAGAGCAGAAAGGTGAAAGATAGGAAGGGTAAAAAAACAAGTGAAAACGAGTGAAGGAGCAGAGGGAGAGAAAGGGAAAATGGGCAGAAATAAGGCACAAAAGAGCAGAGGTGCAGAAAGGTGAAAGATAGAAAGGGGAAAAAAACGAGTGAAAGAGCAGAGGGAGAAAAAGGGAAATGGGCAGAAATAAGGCGCAAAAGAGCAGAGGGGCAGAAAGGTGAAAGATAGAAAGTGGAGAAAAACGAGTGAAGGAGCAGAAAGAAAGAAAGGAGACAGAGGTCCACTGGACCACCAGGGATGAGGCGCAGGGAAACCTGCGGGTGGAGGAGGGCCTCGATCACCAACACTCAAGAGTGCAGGGGCAGGGGCACCTCACTTAATGGTGGAGCTGCGAGGGTGGGAGAGCAATTTCACTGACAATGAGTCAGTGGTCTTGCTCGCCTGTCCCCGCAGTGGCCGCCATTAAGTAGGGGTCTGGGAGGGCTGGACAGCTGGGAGGCGGGAGCGGGGAGGGGAGCTGGATTGGGCCGGTCGTGCTGGGGGGGGGGGAGGGGCCGCGGGGGCAGCAGCGGCGGGGAAAGGTAAAGGGAGGAAAGAAGGGATAAAGAAAAAAGGGAAAATAAGCAGAAATAAGGCACAGAAGAGCAGAGATGCAGAAAAGAGCAGAAAGGTGAAAGATAGGAAGGGTAAAAAAACGAGTGAAAACGAGTGAAGGAGCAGAGGGAGAGAAAGGGAAAATGGGCAGAAATAAGGCACAAAAGAGCAGAGGTGCAGAAAGGTGAAAGATAGAAAGGGGAAAAAAACGAGTGAAAGAGCAGAGGGAGAGAAAGGGAAATGGGCAGAAATAAGGCGCAAAAGAGCAGAGGGGCAGAAAGGTGAAAGATAGAAAGTGGAGAAAAACGAGTGAAGGAGCAGAAAGAAAGAAAGGAGACAGAGGTCCACTGGACCACCAGGGATGAGGCGCAGGGAAACCTGCGGGTGGAGGAGGGCCTCGATCACCAACACTCAAGAGTGCAGGGGCAGGGGCACCTCACTTAATGGTGGAGCTGCGAGGGTGGGAGAGCAATTTCACTGACAATGAGTCAGTGGTCTTGCTCGCCTGTCCCCGCAGTGGCCGCCATTAAGTAGGGGTCGGGGAGGGCTGGACAGCTGGGAGGCGGGAGCGGGGAGGGGAGCTGGATTGGGCCGGTCGTGCTGGGGGGGGGAGGGGCCGCGGGGGCAGCAGCGGCGGGGAAAGGTAAAGGGAGGAAAGAAGGGATAAAGAAAAAAGGGAAAATAAGCAGAAATAAGGCACAGAAGAGCAGAGATGCAGAAAAGAGCAGAAAGGTGAAAGATAGGAAGGGTAAAAAAACGAGTGAAAACGAGTGAAGGAGCAGAGGGAGAGAAAGGGAAAATGGGCAGAAATAAGGCACAAAAGAGCAGAGGTGCAGAAAGGTGAAAGATAGAAAGGGGAAAAAAACAAGTGAAAGAGCAGAGGGAGAGAAAGGGAAATGGGCAGAAATAAGGCGCAAAAGAGCAGAGGGGCAGAAAGGTGAAAGATAGAAAGTGGAGAAAAACGAGTGAAGGAGCAGGAAGAAAGAAAGGAGACAGAGGTCCACTGGACCACCAGGGATGAGGTGCAGGGAAACCTGCGGGTGGAGGAGGGCCTCGATCACCAACACTCAAGAGTGCAGGGGCAGGGGCACCTCACTTAATGGTGGAGCTGCGAGGGTGGGAGAGCAATTTCACTGACAATGAGTCAGTGGTCTTGCTCGCCTGTCCCCGCAGTGGCCGCCATTAAGTAGGGGTCGGGGAGGGCTGGACAGCTGGGAGGCGGGAGCGGGGAGGGAAGCTGGATTGGGCCGGTCGTGCTGGGGGGGGGAGGGGCCGCGGGGGCAGCAGCGGCGGGGAAAGGTAAAGGGAGGAAAGAAGGGATAAAGAAAAAAGGGAAAATAAGCAGAAATAAGGCACAGAAGAGCAGAGATGCAGAAAAGAGCAGAAAGGTGAAAGATAGGAAGGGTAAAAAAACGAGTGAAAACGAGTGAAGGAGCAGAGGGAGAGTAAGGGAAAATGGGCAGAAATAAGGCACAAAAGAGCAGAGGTGCAGAAAGGTGAAAGATGGAAAGGGGAAAAAAACGAGTGAAAGAGCAGAGGGAGAGAAAGGGAAATGGGCAGAAATAAGGCGCAAAAGAGCAGAGGGGCAGAAAGGTGAAAGATAGAAAGTGGAGAAAAACGAGTGAAGGAGCAGAAAGAAAGAAAGGAGACAGAGGTCCACTGGACCACCAGGGATGAGGCGCAGGGAAACCTGCGGGTGGAGGAGGGCCTCGATCACCAACACTCAAGAGTGCAGGGGCAGGGGCACCTCACTTAATGGTGGAGCTGCGAGGGTGGGAGAGCAATTTCACTGACAATGAGTCAGTGGTCTTGCTCGCCTGTCCCCGCAGTGGCCGCCATTAAGTAGGGGTCGGGGAGGGCTGGACAGCTGGGAGGCGGGAGCGGGGAGGGGAGCTGGATTGGGCCGGTCGTGCTGGGGGGGGAGGGGCCGCGGGGGCAGCAGCGGCGGGGAAAGGTAAAGGGAGGAAAGAAGGGATAAAGAAAAAAGGGAAAATAAGCAGAAATAAGGCACAGAAGAGCAGAGATGCAGAAAAGAGCAGAAAGGTGAAAGATAGGAAGGGTAAAAAAACGAGTGAAAACGAGTGAAGGAGCAGAGGGAGAGAAAGGGAAAATGGGCAGAAATAAGGCACAAAAGAGCAGAGGTGCAGAAAGGTGAAAGATAGAAAGGGGAAAAAAACGAGTGAAAGAGCAGAGGGAGAGAAAGGGAAATGGGCAGAAATAAGGCGCAAAAGAGCAGAGGGGCAGAAAGGTGAAAGATAGAAAGTGGAGAAAAACGAGTGAAGGAGCAGAAAGAAAGAAAGGAGACAGAGGTCCACTGGACCACCAGGGATGAGGCGCAGGGAAACCTGCGGGTGGAGGAGGGCCTCGATCACCAACACTCAAGAGTGCAGGGGCAGGGGCACCTCACTTAATGGTGGAGCTGCGAGGGTGGGAGAGCAATTTCACTGACAATGAGTCAGTGGTCTTGCTCAGTGTCTTATACAGTGTATTCACATTAGCTGGATTAGAAATATGCCTAAAAGTGGGATCCAAACTACCCCATTTTGCTTTTATTCCAACTTCTTCATGCCGATAGAAGTGAGTGCTCTGACTGACTGCTGTGTCTGCATTCAGGGGTGACTGGATACCTTTGGCGGCCTGGTTCCACACTCCTACTTTATGTGGTTAGTAATAGCCATCACAATATTTTTGCTGTATTTAAAATATGTAAGCCAGTGCATATACTGCTATCATTCTGCCAGTGCCTGTCTGTCACTCTCTCACCCTTGCTTATGCAAGGGTCAGGGAGCCAGGCTCTTTTCTCCGGAACATATGCTAGTCCATCATTCTATTTGCTGTAGGCCTAAGAGGGCTTACCTGGAGCCAGCCCAACCTTGCATTGTCTATGGTCTTCGGGTTCTACTACAAGGTGATGCACGGACAATGTTTTTTTTTTATCACACCCCATCCCTCCTGCTGTCATGGCTGTTTCCCCGCCCCCGCACAACACTCCATTGACGTTTGGAGCAATGGGTGCACGCCGCTATTTAGCTTTAAGCATCTAAAGCTAAAGCACGGCGTGCCGCCATTGCTACAAGAGTTAATCAAAAAAAGGCAGGCGGATGCCGCATTCTTTTACATTTGCAAAGCAATAGCTCCACATTTAACATGCAAGACCTATTGCAGTGTAACTGCTTGTTTTAATTGGAGGGGTGGGGCCCCACCCCATCTGACCTCCCCTGCACCCACAGCTTCACCAGTCTGGAACCACATGACGGCTACTCTACCAGAGATATGAGGACATCACCTGAAATCTTCACTTTCTGCTGGAATAGATGATGGTCTGCCTTGTGTCTAGAAGCCTACCTGTCTGTTGAGAGGAGAGTGCCTTGCCCAGCAGGAGGAAAGACTTTCCAGGAGGAGAAGCGCACAGTGTTCCTGGAGTGAAGAACACCAAGAGATAGTTGACTGGACAAGGGAGCAAACCATGAGTGACCCATGCTGTGAGGGAATCCCCCAATCTCTGAAGAGTTCCTGTGCGAACTAATCGAAAAAAAAACTTTCTAGACAGATATTTCACAGTCTTTCAGTTGTTGCCAGAGTTTAAGTCTCATCCTGTGTCTTATCATACACTACATCTTCAGGATGGGTTGGTGGAAGAAGCTGGCTCTGTATATACTGTACCAAAGTAAGGTATAGTGTGCACAGAGTCCAGGGAATTTCCAGACGTAAAACAGAGGCTAAATCAGATAATCAGTAACAGCTCTCTTTGTGTAGTGTGGGTGAGCAGTTAGGCTTATCAGGAGGGTGTGTTAAGCAGTTATTGTATTCATTCAATCAAGGCTGATGGCACACACGCAGAGACAGAATCCAAGCCAAATGGGTAAGTATAAAAGAGGTATACTTAGGTTTTAATTTCTAGAACCAAGCAGGACTTGGCAAAGGTAAGTGAAATATACTCTCAAATGCAAGACTTTACAAGGGAATGCAGTCGTGATTGAATTTGCAATTGTTCCAGGTTTGTATTTGCTTTAAAAACAGTTTAAAATACATAGATATTACTTTTGGAATACTTTTAGATTACGTTTGGATTACAACGACTACTCGACGTGAAATGCCTAGATATCACACCGTGGATCCTACAATACTTTTCTTTCATACAAAAACACAGGTCAACTGAGACCTTTTTAGGAACATAAACTCATAACATTGGTTCCTATGGGAAAAAAGTGTTAACGGTTTACAGGTGAGTAAACGACATGCAAGTTTTGCATTTGAGGGTTAGGACCAAGGTTCCCCAAAGTACAGTTAGGCACTTAAATTGCAGCACCAGCGGCACTGGTGCGGCCAGGTGCAGAGTGCAGAGGCCGAATGATAGCCAATGGGGCTAGGAGGCACCTTGATTAGGGGCTGCTCACGGATCGGCCACTCAGTCTTAGGAGCCAAGCTCCTAGGGCTAAGGTTAGGGTAAAGGGGGGTCCCGGGTCAGAACCTAGTCCACACCACCAGCGGCGCAGGGGCTGCCGGGTGCATGGGAGGTGTTGCAAGTCCACTGCAAACCTATGTATGTTTCTGATTTTGGATTTTGGCTGCAGGCTCGGGCCCGGAAGTCTTCCAGGAGGAACCAACAGCAGGGCAGGTAAGTTGGAAGGCTCGGTGACATAGGTGCACCTCAGGTCCTCCTCTTCAGTGCGGCCGGATACAGGGGTGCCTTTTGAGGTCCAATTTCACCTTCTGGGCCCCTCGCAGTTGCTGGGGTTTCTGTTCAGAGGCTGCAGGCAACTTCGGGGAGTCCTGAAGGGCTCAACCCTCGGTGGGCTCGGACTCTGCAGCCCTGGAGGACCTCGCTGGGACCGATGGGCCACTTGGACTCGGTCTGTAGGCAACGGGTGCAGTGGTAGTTCCAGGCATCGAGTTTCTTCATCCTCAGCAGGCTCGGAGTCTTTCTTTGGAATTTCATTTGAACAGAGCTGCTGTTCGCTGGAGATCCAGTCTTTGTTGAAGGCAGTCAGTCCTTCTAGAGGTTTTGGAGGTCACTAGCTGCAGACATAGGATCTCTGGAAATTGCTGACAGGCCAGTAGGGCTGGAGCCAAGTCAGTTCTACTCTGCAGTCTCCTCTGCTGTGTGACTTCTATCCTGCGGTTGAGAGCTGCTGTGGCGCCTCGCTGTTGGTCTCGTGCGCCTAGAGCCTGTACTATTTTTAACTCTCAGTTTTTTGTATTTTATTTTAATTTAATTTTTCTTTCCCCTGTTTTTAGACACTGTGTCCGGCCCTTACCTGCACTATAATTTCGCTGGAAAACCCACCGCAGTTTCGCGGATCCGGTTCCGGGGAGGTTGAGGGCGGGGAGTGACATCTTGGAATGGGCAGGGAGTAACGGACGCAATTGCTGAGCGTCCCTGCGTCTGTTGACGCTGTGAGCAGGCTATTTAGGGCGCGCCCAGTGCGGGGGCATCCTGGCAATTGTATCCTGCGGTTGAGAGCTGCTGCGGCGCCTCGCTGTTGGTCTCGTGCGCCTAGAGTGCTGCGCTGTACTATTTTTAACTCTCCGTTTTTTGTATTTTATTTTAATTTAATTTTGCTTTCCCCTGTTTTTAGACACTCTGTCCGGCCCTTACCTGCACTATAATTTCGCTGGAAAACCCACCGCAGTTTCGCGGATCCGGTTCTGGGGAGGTTGAGGGCGGGGAGTGACATCTTGGATTGGGCAGGGAGTAACGGACGCCATTGCTGAGCGTCCCTGCGTCTGTTGACGCTGTGAGCAGGCTTTTTAGGGCGAGCTCAGTGCGGGGGCAGCCTGGCAATTGTTTCCTGCGGTTGAGAGCTGCTGCGGTGCCTCGCTGTTGGTCTCGTGCGCCTAGAGCGCTGCGCTGTACTATTTTTAACTCTCCGTTTTTTGTATTTTATTTTAATTTAATTTTGCTTTCCCCTGTTTTTAGACACTCTGTCCGGCCCTTACCTGCACTATAATTTCGCTGGAAAACCCACCGCAGTTTCGCGGATCCGGTTCCGGGGAGGTTGAGGGCGGGGAGTGACATCTTGGATTGGGTAGGGAGTAACGGACGCCATTGCTGAGCGTCCCTGCGTCTGTAGACGCTGTGAGCAGGCTATTTAAAGCTCGCCTCCTGACGCGCAGCGGAAACGCGCAGCGGGAGCGCCTTCCCTGCGCCTGAGTCGTGCCAGAGTCCTGCCCGTCTGCGCTCGTCAGCGTCTCGGAGGTGGACGAGGTAGGACAGGGGGCTCTATTGGGCCTTTTCGTGTATTCACGGGGTAGGGTGTATGCTCTGCCTGCATGTTTACATACTCATCTTCGGAGCTTTTTGCCTTGCGCAGTCAGTCCCCTGCCTGCCACTACGTTTTGCCATGCGGCCGCTGCTTCAGGAGGGGCTGCTTGGCATGTGGCTGGCGGGCTTCAGCTTTGAGGGATGCTACCAAGGAGCCCTCTCTTATACGCCATCAATGCTCTCTGCTCAATACCAGATCACTTAGTAGACATGCCGTTGACATCTGGAATCTGCTGTCCGGCACTAAAACAACTTGCCTTTTCCTTACGGAGACTTGGCTCGGAGAGTGTTCGGGTCCTGATCTGGCGACTGCCATTCCTTCTAATTACAATATCTTCAGGAAGGATAGAGCGGGAGGTAGAGGTGGGGGTGTGGCTTTGATCGTGGATAAGAGTGTCCCCTGTTCGATCTTTGCCGTTGAGAATATCACCGGTTGTGAAGCCTTAGGTTTTACCCTTGGGCTATCTCCTTGTCAAACGTGCACTGGGATCCTTATCTACAGAGCTCCTGGGCCCTTTGGCTCTTTCTTTGATGATCTGCAGGCGGCACTATCGGTGCCTTGCCTCAGATCGGAGCACTGCATCCTGTTGGGGGATCTGAATGTCCATATGGACAATTTAGCGGATCCCGATACCATTAAATTGCAGGATATTGTTGCTCCTTTAGGGCTGATCTCTTATATTACTAGCCCCACTCACATCAAAGGCCATACTATTGATCAGATTCTCTCGACCAGGTTGATTGAAGTATCTTTGCCGCGTCCTGTGCTATGGACAGACCATTTTTTAATTGACTTTTGCATTTTTTCTTCCGCCTTGACTGGTTCTAGACTTCTGAAGGAGGTGAAACGGATGGGGCGGCCATTTCATCAAGTTACGGCGGAAATGCTGTCCGATGCCCTTCGTTGTCATCCCTGTCGGCTCTCAGGCAATTTGGAGGAAAATTTAGATTCTGTCCAGAAGTGGCTGGCAGCTAGATTTGATGAGGTTGCCCCGGGGAAGCCAGTTAAATCTGTGGCCAGACATGTTTCGGCCCCTTGGTTTACCCCTTCGCCTGGGATAATGCGCCAAGATTGCAAGAAAGCTGAGAGAATGTGGCGGCGTAAGTATGATCCGGACGATAAATCTAAATATCGGGATGCGATCAGGATCTATCATAAGCAGATTTCCGAGGGAAAAAAAGTTTACCTGGAGCGCAGAATCGATGAGGCGGAAAATAGGAGTAAAGAACTCTTTCGGATAGTAAAGGAGTTTGTCTCCCCCCCATCGAGTTCGCCCTCCCATTCTCACTCCGCAGTCTGGATTAGCCAGCTTGGGGACTTCTTTATAAATAAAATCAAGTCCATTCAGAACACTTTCCCTGGCACTGGCTCTTGTCCATCTGCTGGCCTACAGGCCACCCTTCTCTCGCCACCTGATGAGAAGAGTCCAGTCCTTTCGGACTTCCCTTCCTTATCCGCTACCTCCTCTCTTGATCTTCTCTCCCGGCTTCAATCAGGCTCGCCGTTGGATCCTTGCCCAGCGAAATGTCTAGGAAAAATAGCGCCTGCAATTAACAGCTTGCTTAATCCGCTGCTTAATCTCTCCCTGACATCGGGCGAAGTTCCTTCTGCCTGGAAACATGCCCTGATCCTGCCACTACTCAAAAAGCCCACGTTGGATCCGCTTGTCCATGCTAACTATAGGCCGATCTCCCTTCTCCCTGCCCTGGCAAAGGTGATCGAGAAACATGTACAGCTCACTATTTCCAGCTTCATAGAGAGCAATAACATCTTGCATGATTCTCAGTCGGGCTTCCGGGCTAATTATAGCACGGAGACAGCTTTGCTCGAGATCACCGATGCCATCAGGGAGACGCTTGATCTGGGGGGAAGGCTATTTTGGTTATGCTGGACTTGTCGGCGGCGTTTGACACCGTCCCCCATGTCGGTCTCCTTTCTAGACTCTGGGAGATCGGCCTTCGTGGGACGGTGTGGAACTGGTTTAAATCCTTTCTGACCGGCCGTGGACAAGTGGTCTGGGCACCACCATTCTCCGCGGAATTGCCGCCGCTAGAGGTGGGGGGTTCCTCAGGGGTCTATCCTGAGCCCCACCCTCTTCAATATCTATGTGGCCCCTCTGGCGGCGGTTGCGGAGTCCTTCGGTGCCCGGATCATATCCTATGCTGATGACACCCAGCTCCTTTTTACTTTTAAGAAGGGAGAGGCTTTTGATGGTGGTCTGATCAGGGAATGGCTGGGTGCGGTCTTCGACTGGTTTCGGCGGAACAGTCTGAAATGCAACTCCAATAAGTCGGAGTTGCTTTTTTTCGGATGTCCGCCGGCTCCCAGTTGGAAGACTTGGTGGCCGCAGGACATGTTTCCGCCTGATGTGCCCTCTGTGAAAGCCAAAAACCTTGGTGTGCAGTGTGATGACGGCCTCTCTTTCGGACCCCAAATTATCGGTCTGACAGGGAAATGTTTCGGCATTTTGAAAATGCTTCGGAAGTTTCTTCCTTTGCTGTCTTTGCAACACAAAAAAATCATTGTGCAGTCTCTAATTGGCTCGCGACTCGACTACGCGAATGCCCTGTATCTCGGGCTGCCTAAATATCTGCTGGCCCATTTGCAGACTGTACAGAACTCGGCTGCAAGAGCCATTTTTGGTCTCCCACGCAGGGCAAGAGCCTCGGAACTGCTAAAGAGACTGCATTGGTTGCCCATTGCTCAAAGAATCACCTTCAAGGTTTTGACCTTGGCTTTCAAGGCCCTCCATGCGATTGGCCCTAAGTATCTGGGGAAGCGCTTGGCTTTCTATGTCCCGAGGAGGACTCTGCGGTCGGCCTTGCTGGCCAAAGCTGTTGTTCCTTCTATTAAACTCGCCCGGATTGGAGGGCGTTCTTTCCGCTACTTGGTCCCGCGTTGCTGGAATGAGCTACCTGTTTTCTTAAGAAAGTCAAACAGTCTCCTTTCTTTCAGAAAGGAGCTGAAAACTTGGCTCTTCTCAGTATGATTTCTTCCTCCGGCCTCCGCGAGCAGTTGTGTTGTGTTCTCCGCTGCAGTTCTCTTTGCCAAAGCGCCGGGACACCCCTCGGGGTAGCCGTGCGCTATAGAAGAGACCTAAACATAACATAACATAACTTCTTCCATCCTTCTTCGTAGGTTGCAGGTATCTGAGGAAGCATAGTTCGGGGACGCCCCTAGATACTACATTCAGGGGCGTTACAGGGGTGTGCAGGTTAGGACCAAAAGGTCCCTTCCTTGGGGTGAGTACACCCCTTATTATGCCACCCTCCAGTGGGAGGGGGACATGAGCCTCTTTCTAATTGGCTGGGTCCCCTCATTTTCAAGATGGAGGGGACAGAGATGTGTGTTTCACCTCGCCTCCCCACCTGAGGAGTGGGGTTGGCAAAGGTGGGTACACCTCTCTTCCTAACTCTGTTTTCCCACCGATTCTCCCGCCCAAAGTGGGGGTCAAAACTGGTGGGAGCCAATTGCTGAGGGAAGCAAAAGGTGGGGACAGATTACAAGGGCGGCAGGCTTTTGAAGCTTCCCCTTTGTGGACCAAGCCCATCCTGGGGAGGAGGCATGACATACACTGCAACAAAATCCAAACTTTCCTACAGCTGAGTAAGAGTTTAAGTTTCTGGGAATGCTTTGTGTTTTTATGTGTTATATGCTTTTTAAAGTTAAGGAGTGGGTGGGAGGAGTGATACCATACTGTTTTATTTAGGATCAAGAGACTATCAGCCAGATTCATCAAGGCCAAAATGGCTCGCAAAGGGTCAGATTCTGAGAATCTGGCCCTTTGCGAGCGCTATTTTTGCATTTGGGATTCATCATCCTAAATGCAAAAATCGCATTTTTAGAAATCGCTAAATTGCGAATAATTGCATTTAAGGAATCTCAATTTGAGATCCCTTAAATGCAATTCATTAACCATTTTAAATTTGCGAATTTGCAATCTGGGGCCGCTATTTACCGCGAAGTCTGACTACGTGGTAAATAGCGAAAACCTAGCAAAATGCACTTTAGTGCATTTTTCTAAGTTGTATGTTACACACACACATGTCCTTTGGACATGTGTGTGCGCAACACCAGTGTACATTACCATTTCAGGGGTGCTACAGGGTGTCCTTTGGACACCCTGGCACCCTTGAAATCGCTTCCTTATTTGCGATTCACTAATTGCTAATCGCAAATAAGGAATGACTCCCCATTCATTCCTACGGGCCTTTAGGCCCATAGGAATGAATGGGGAAGCCATTCCTTATTTGCGATTCGCAATTAGCGAATCGCAAATAAGGAAGCTGTAGAAATCGCAAAAAATATTGCGATTTCTACATGAATCCCGTTTTGTGAGTCTTTAATAGCGATTCCTTAAAAATCGCTATTAAGGACTCGCAAAACATGTCAATGATGAATCTGGAGGTATGTCACTTATTCTTCAGTGAATTCTTCTCTCATTAGTTGGTAGATGGTAGAAATTGCACTAATTCATGGGAAAGTTATTTGACTTTTTGTGGTAGGTCTCTGGAATTAGGTATGAGATTTATTTATTCTTAAAGTATATTTTCTCTTCTTGCTGACAATTCTATATTGCATTGGCATATACCCCGTGCCCGACATTCTTACTTGTTTCTTTTCATCATGGAGTCATGGCGTGTTCCATACATTAACCTACGTTTCCTTTATTACAATAGAATACGTTTACTAAGTACATTTGACACCCAGAACCTTTGACCCTTTTCTGAAACCTACTAAAATTCCAGTAAATACATACATCTCCTGTGCTTTCTGTGAAACTAAAGTTAAGATCATACAGCTGTCATATTCTGGTGTCAATCTGTCATTCAGCCAGATCAAGTTTTCAAAACAAAGTACCTAAGACCACTTTACATTTCAGATGACTCCTAAAATGCATCTGTTGAAGTAAGGTTTCAGTTTCTGTTGTCCATGCCAAGCTATTTTCGTTTTGTGGTATGAATCTTGCAAAATCTTATTATTCCTTTATTCAGCTTAATGAGTCTGCTGCAAACAATCATTCTCAATACTATTTCCTTTGTTTTAGCAAACATGTTGGAATCTAAGTCCTTTGAAGTGGAGTTGAAGGATGCCGAGCCTGACATTATAGAACAGCTTGTGGAGTTTGCTTATACTGCCAGGTAGTTGCATCATAATCTTCCTCATGTAACCCCATCTGCACCTTCTTCTTTTACTTAAAAATGGTTTTGCCTATGTATGTTAACTCTACAGCCTCTTTGCCAATGATATACAACAGTATTGCCCTTTTTTCCTTAATCATTATGTGCAAGTGCAAAGAACCTATCATAACATAGGCCTAACATCTGCGGCAGCGGTTATTGCTGCCTTTGAATGCATTCAATGGGTCCCGTAGTAAACATTGATTGCTGGGCATTGTCTGTGGGGTATACTATTGTCTCAGGGTTTATGTTCTCACTATGTTCTATTTTGACCCAGGTTACTCATTTTGATCGTTTGAGTCTTCACAGGTTGAACAGTCACCATTTTCTCTAGGGGAAAGTAGTGGACTACAAACTTACATTGATGCCTTAACAAACAATAAATTGTATGCCCAGACAAAGAAATTACTGAAGAAAACTGTAGGTGTTCATGTATAGTATACATTTGTAAAGTAGGGCAAAGTACCAACGTTGAGTAGGCTTGAGTTGTTGGAAGTGCACTGGACACTGTGTCAGAGTGATGCCCAGGTATGAGCCTAACTAGTCTCATGTAGCAGCAGGGAATCTCGATGCAGGGATTGAGTTAGTACTCTTGATGTTTTTAAAGGGATGTTGGTGAGTATGCTTTAGTAATCATTCTGTTTGGTGTTCTACTGGTCAAAAAGGTTACATTCTTTGAACTGTCATGTGATAAGCATAAAATCATTTCCAATAGCATTAATATTGGTGCAGACATCCCTACTATGTATTTGTGCCATCAGTTGGGAAAAATGGACCATTTCGTATTCCTAGTTTGAAAACATATGGATCAAGAATACCAGCATTCACCATTTCAACAATTCCTGCTGTGATGCATTTATATTTGCCTACACTCCTCGCATTCGAAATTTCCCATACTGGCCTGTCACAACACAGTAGAGAGGCATCGTCGCCGGTATCCCGCATGCGCTAAGCACCACGACTCACTCCCTGGGCGTCAGTGCGCCATCACGGACACAGCGGGAACTGTTGTTGCCGTTCTAGTGCTCGTTTCCATCACGTCGCATGCCCAATGACGTGCCCACGCCCTCCACCCTGTAACCACACTCTTTTGAGGAAACTACTTGTTTGAGCACACGCCATGAACGCCATGCCGGCGGGATCCTGTCCACACCGTAGGTTACAGCAGATGCTATCCAAAGACGAAGTAAGTTGCAGCGCCCAGCATAACAGAGAGTCTAAAGCGCGGTTCTCCAAATGCTCTTCACCGCATTTATTCACTTCCCCCAGGGTCTCAATACAGGAATCTCCCCTGTATGATAGGATCCATGGATCAGTATACACACAGAGGTTAAGTAAGCCACATTTATGTCATGTCTGTGAGTCTGTCTCGTGAGTTACTAGCCATGTTTTGCTGTATTTTCTTTTGGTTTTCACCAGATCACATGCAGCAAATGTCACCAGATAACCTATTGTTTTTGACTCTAGGCAACCACATGTACCCTAACGCGACACCTTTGCCACTATAGCCCATCACAATCATTGATAGTACGTGCCTGTGTCACACTTTGCATAACAGCTTCAATGTTATGTTATCAATTTTATCATACTAGGGCCATGATAAAAACGTTAATGTGTGCTCTTACGGCACATTGTAGCCACGCATGGTCATTTACTAGATAGTCATCATGCATGCCCACATCCAGTCACATGCATGATGCTTTCATATCATAGGTTTGCTATTTGCAGAGCAGCCCTATGCATGGTGGAGTGCAGAAGCATAAGACATGCATGATACAAGCAACCTGTTGATAAATAGGTGTGTCTTCCGTATTTTTCCTTTTCAGATACTCATTGCGATGGATCTGTAAGTTAACTTGAACCCACCACACTCACTACACACTTTTGGGCGTGCGTTGATATATACACCTGAGTGGCCTCCTAGATTTTTGGACACACTCACATTTATGGCCCTGACGAAAGCCTCACGAATACCGCACAAGGCTGAAACTAGTTGACCTACACTCTTTAGGTACATTGAGGCACATTTTTACCTCGCCAGTATCCTATCTATGTTTTTAATCATGTCCTAGGACCCTTCCATTAAAACGTTTACAAGGGCATTTCCAAGCGACATTTTTATCATTTATTCACATTTCACATAGCACTTCACTTTCCACAAAAAACCCGCTCCGCTGTAAATCAGGCTTTGAAGCACAGATGGATTGCACTCGGCAATCCAGCTGGGACCTCGATGATGAAACATGACACGTACTAGGAAGGTGGGTGAGGGGTCTTCTACAAACAACCACTGGCTGTCTGCGTTCCCCGATTAAGGTGTAGGTCACCAACAATGACCATAACCCGTTAGGGACTTGTCCATGTTATTTTGTGCCTACACTCCTAGCCACATGGTTTACGACATGTTACTTTACTTTGCTTTTAGCAGTACACTGGTCTCTTTATAGGCAGTGATCTGTGTTGTAAAGCTAAGAACGTTGTTTGTCTCCTTGAAACACTTTAAATCATTTGGGGTCCCCATTCAAACAATATTCACTCTTCCACTGTAAGATGTCTGACTATTGAATAAATAGTCCTCCGTCTGTCCATTATGGGTCAGGCAGTCTCCTCACCCAGCCCAGGCTGATTTTTGCCAACCTATGTCCCTATATGCCTGTTAGCATAAGGGGAGGGTTCAGACAGAAATATACTTCCTTGCCATTGTGGGTCTCTGTGTTTGGATGCTTGAGCATCTTTACTGCTGAACCACACACCTGCAGAGCAGTTGGCACAGTCCCATGTCCTCTGTTTGCTGTAACAGGGCTCTGGCAGGAGCCAGAAGCACCTCTCTATACCTGTGGGTACCACTATTTCCAGGTAGTCCTTTATTGTCGTCACTACAATCCATCTGGATTATGATGGGCTAATCATGTCTCCATCCACCTTCCTCTACTCAAATTTACAAGACTCCCTCATTGCACCTTGAGTAAAAGCTGTAAAAGTGGACCTCTTGATTTTTGCAGCTGCTGTATCACTGCAGATACAAGCACCTCCTTGGTCCCACACAATGTTTTCCCAAGTGAGAGCTGTATCTTTGTTGCTGCTTTTAAGTTATTGATGATCGTTCGTTCTTTTTTCTGATGTACCACATATAGCTCAATGAAGTACAAATAACTTGATGGACTTGCTCTCTTTTCTATAGGTTCTTGAACAAAGAAGTTCAAGTGTTTTGGGGCAGTATGGTTGTTTGTCAAATCAGAAAGCAGTATATAAACAGCTGTGGATAAATGTTGCTAAATTTAGTGTTGTAAAGATGGGCTTCCGTTTTTCTGTCTTCCTCTCTGGATGGAACACTGATAAACATAAAAAGTGGCAAAAGAAAGCTGAGTCTAGTCCTTTCTGCAATAGTGTATTTCTCTTATTTATTTGAATGGTCTGCGTAAGGCCACACTCTCTCCTCCATGGTTGGAATATTGTCTTACTTACTTACCTCCCAGCCCCTATTCCACCATTCTTCCAAAATGTTCATATTGGCAGTGAAGGAGATGAGATATTGTTTGCAAATCATAATGGATGCCTAGACACTTTTATGGCCCTTAGGAATTCAGGCCTCCTCACCACCCCCTAGAACTCCCTTTTTCGGTTCTTTTTTCTTTTGTCTGGAGAGTATTGTTATTGCACATCTGATGAAGGATCGACATATTAATACCTCAATATTTCTTTTTGCCTGGAATTGTTGTGCAGTTGCTCTCCTGTTGACACGCAAACGTTATCAGTGTGACTAGCTTTCAGTGAACACGCAATTTCTAACTTAGAAGGTCTCTGTAGGAACACAAA
This sequence comes from Lissotriton helveticus, assembly GCF_964261635.1. Taxonomy (NCBI): domain Eukaryota; kingdom Metazoa; phylum Chordata; class Amphibia; order Caudata; family Salamandridae; genus Lissotriton; species Lissotriton helveticus. The sequence continues at coordinate 911,630,003 of NC_136071.1, read as the reverse complement.
ATGGGGCTGGTGGGCAAAATGGCTGGAAGCAGAGGCTAAGTTAACAGAATACTATTTTTTAGCATTTAACAGTCCCTCCTTTTAGCCTCTACTAAATACATTTTTATGTATATGTATTTCAAATATATATTTAAAAACTTTTCAATTACCAAATACATGAAGAGTAAAAACCTAAATCAACATTATACTGCAACTGTCAAAGTTGCTCTCTCTGCATCTTACAAACTTTGCATGTCTATTTTCATAAATTCATCTATTTGTTGCTGAAGCATAAACTGCTTATTAGTATCACGAATATCCACTTTCTTAGGGATACAGGGCATGCATAAAGAAGTACAGAGGGGGCATATAATAGGCATACATTGAATACAAAGAAAACATCTTAGAATAGTACCTACTATACAGGCTGCTATAAGAAGTAATTTCCATCCCCATGACATAAGAATGCTCCAGAACCAACCAAACCAGGTCCATGTTCCAGTGTCTTGGTGTATCTCAGCCGCTATCTTATGCAATTTAGAAATGGCCTGATAAACGATAGGCACGTTGTCTGGTATATAAACACAACAACTGGCGCCGATAATTCGGCATGCACCTCCACGATCTGCAAGAATCACATCTAGAACCATACGGTTCTGCAAAACTACAAGTCTTGCTGCCTGGAGTTCCTCAGTGATGTTACCTAGAGCTGCTGTTTTCTGATTAACTACTGCTTCAACTACTCTAGTGAATCTTCGCATGTTCCTACTGTTGAGAGGTGGTCCAACAAAGAAGAACATACCCAGGTTTACTTCAACATATTCTTGCAATGAGGTATCCGTCTGATCCACTGCTTTAATATCTATAATTCTCTTGGTCCCGGCTAATAAAGGATTGAGGGTTGATAGTCCAGTCTTATGATGAGAAGCTGGAGCAAAATAAACAGAGGGAAGGAGAAAAGATACATAACATATCCCTGACCATCCAGGAGGTAGATAGAAATAACCCTTATTCCCACAAATAAAATATGTATTATAAGACACTAGAAAACTACTAAGTGCCGGACCTGTTATAGCCAATACAGTGTCATAATCACTATTACCTACAAAAAATGTGACCACAACTTTTCACACATAGGGGAGCTCGTGTGTCTGTTACCGTTATAATGGGGAATTATTTCTCTAATTTAGTCTGTGTGGTACCTCTGGCATATTCCCCCATTTCCCAATCCGTTCCCTTTGCTTTCGGATCTCCATCATCTTTTGGATGATATACTTTATTCAGTTTCCTAATAAGACCCCCTACATCAGCACTGGAAAGTGCAAACAAAGCACAACAAGAACCATTGTGGGAGAATGGGAGCGGGATAAGAGGTGTTCCCCCTGCACCCTGGTGTGCTGGCAGCAAACCCAACCATTAGAAATATTCGTAATGCTATGGGTGTAATGTAACATTCGAATAAATGAATTATTCTTGTAGGCGAGTCTATGTTTTTAATCTAACGGTGACAGTGTAAAATGGTAAGGTTCAGACGGGGTGGGGGTTGGAGATACAAACATATGCACAGGATATTTTACATGTTAAAACCAAGATATGACACAAATTCCTATACCACTAATTAAACTTGCTGCTAAATATGTGAGGTGAGGTGTTTAAAATCCTGGTGTTCTTCTTCCATATTTAGCGACCAAAAACCAATAATGTTCTTACCTACAAATTTATTTTTCGTAAAACATTGGGTTCAAACTTAAATGTTGGGAAAACCGGAGTGCGGAAAAGAGCTTGCTTCGCATTTAATCCAGAAATAAAATTCCTTTTCAGTTTCATCAAATATAATGAATGTTGTGTAAAATGTTAGAAAGATTATAGTGAACTGTTGGCCAAACATTCATATTAAAAGCCCTCATGGCAGTACTCTTTTCTTAGATTAGCTGTATATTAATGCTGGGCATTCCAATTACAGTTAAAAATAAAAGTATTGTCTAACTTGTATCTTTTACACAGAACGACATTTCATCTCAAAAGTAGTTGTCAGGTATGTGCACTGCTTCAAATATCTGCACTAACAAATCACAATTCTGAACTGTCCACCATCAACATGATATATACTCCTAAACCAGTATGACTAAAAAAGTTCAGGAATAGTCAAAGTGGGAAAATTATCATGCAGAATAAACAGGGTGCTCATGCGAAGGTGCTATTTTATAGGCAGAAATAATGCAGTGCAGAAGTGGGGCGGTGGGGGTGAACAATATCTCTGCTACTTGCATCCCTTATAAAATGCCTTATAATACAAAAGTACCCCTTAAAAAAAGAACTAAATGTGCTGAATTTTGTTAATATATTTTTTTTAAATACCCTTGTGTTATACAAACGTAATTTCACCTGGCATGCTCAGAAAAATCCTATAATATTTGATTACTTGAGACACAGAGAAGAATGATAATCAAGTCCCAATTTCAATTCAAGTTTAACCAGTCATTGATATTCCTATTAACGTTAATTTCTCTTTTCAGAATGAGAAAAATGCATTCTTAGTCTTTGCAGCAATAGCACTGTGTATTTACCTGAACTACAGCATGGCAAACACTAGATAGTGGATACGCTCACATTGCTAATAAAACCTGTGTTATCTGAGGATCAGTTGTTGCGTTTTTCACATTGGAAAGCATGCTCTTGTATTCCATTGAGTTCTCCTGCAAATCAGGCAGCTTCAATACACCAGAATATAAGGCTTTACGAAATGCGAAATAGAACTCATCCTCCATAATCCCAACTTCCAGAGCTAACAGGTTCAGTATTTGAGGATATGGTACGTCAGAAAGCCAGAAATGTGCAAATTGTACAAAATTATCTTTTATATCATACCACCTCCTTAGCATAGTCATCGATATGTAAGCACTCTCCAGCCAGTCTGTTATGGAAAAACTATGGATGTAACAAAATATCTCACTGAAAGTTTCATTTGTAGAAGGCACAGAAGGAGTTGTGGAATCCTCCAGACCAGATCTTTTTGAATGTTTGGCTATACTCTCTTGAAACAAATTAAGCCTTTTCTTAAATATGTAAGGCAATCGCTTCCTAAAAGCAGCAATTTCAAGCTCTGGTGGACAAAGTTCTTGATGTAACCTATGAGTGGATTCAACTTCCAACTTAGTTAGTGAAACATCCAGACCCTGAAGTTCAGAAACAGCATTCAGTCCACAAGTATTTTTGTCACTTGTATAATTACTTGTTTCACACTGTTGTTTACTTGTCATACAGTCTTCCTTATGTTCCTTTAGGTGCACAATTGATATATCTGCTGTGGTTGTTCCATCCATCTTCTATTGCATTTAGAACACTTACAAATAAAACTTGAATGTAGAGTGGGCAATTCATTAGTTATATAACACAGCTAATGATTCGGCATATTAGTGGATTTCTGTATGCACCTGCAGCCTGACATTCAGCATCATGGACACAATGACGTAGAGGTAGGGGAAGTTGATGCGGAGCCTCCAGGCCAGGTTGAAGAAGATCAGCAGGGTCCTGGAGAGCCCTTGGAGAAGAACACGTACGAGCGGACGGCGGCAAACTGCGAGAATCTGACTGCCGGCTCCGACAAGGCTGCCATGCATGGCTGCACCGTCGCTACCTGAGTCCCGGGCGCACCGCTCACGGGCAGCGGCTAGGAGGCAGCCTCCATGCCGCTAGCGCAACAGCTGATCCCCTGATGTTCTTAATTGTATTGTCTATAATTTGTGTCCAATGCATATATCAGTCAATCGGGAGTTTTCAAAGAAAAAGCAAATATTTAAATCAAACAACACTTGTTCACCTCAACAAAGTTCAAACTAAAAAAAGGAAAAAATCATTGGAGGCTTGTAGTTCATTAGTTGCAATGAAATCAATATAACAGGTACTCAAGAAAAATCATCCACTAATTCGTCCCCTATAGCTTCAAGGATCGTTCCATATACTGCCTCTTTCAAAGGATGCAATTCGGGTCCCCTATAAAATCCTGTTGGGGAAAAGTCAGGGAACTGAAGCTCTGGGCCTAGACAAACAATTGCAATCTTGCGTCTAACGTGGTTACTGGGCCAAAAAGTGGAAAGTACTGAATCTACTTCCAGTCCTGGGCAAAGTAAATTAATAAACACTCGGATAGTGTCAGGGGTTCTCTGCACAAAAACCCCTCGAATTCTCTCCATTCAAAAACTGTATGACGGATGTTTTTTTACCACAAATCAATTCCTAGTTCAAAATTTCGGGTTCTTCCACGGATTCAGGATATCCACGCCACAAACCGCACTAAACCTAGTTCGGCCGCCTCTGCAGAACAGAGTTTCCTGCCAAGTAGGACGCCTAACCGGACCAGACTCGCCGCACCCTCTTTCAAAGTATTCGCTCAGTGGATGATACAAGGTCTCAGATTGTACCTCTCTCTTCCAGCTGTCGTTTGATCAGTAAAAAGCAATTCTTCAGGTGTGGTAAAATTATGATCCGTCTTTTCTTCGATGCTGAGAATATTGTGTGCAATTCCTGCGTTCTCAGATTCTGTAATTTGAGTCAAATCGGCTGGCACTTTTTTAGTGTGAGCCATGGACCCAATTCCTTCTGTTTGTAACTCGGGCTGCTGTCCGCGTCACCAAAAGGACCTGTTCCGGCCCCTTCCAGCGAACCTCCAAGTTCTTCGAGCACTGAAATGTTTTCGTTAGAACCAGTCACCGGGTTGTAACGTATGCCCAGGACCTTCAGGATTGTCAGGAAGTGAGTCTCGCACCTGTGGATGAATCAAAGAGAGATTGCTTGTAAGTTCCTTCATGTAATCTAATAAAATAGGGTACTCAAATTCTTTCATTTTCTTAGGACGTGGGGGACCCGATACATTCATTGGCCTCCCAAATACCACTTCATACTGTGTAAGGCCAGACTTGCTATGCGTCACTGCTCGAGTGGACATAAGGGCTAATGGCAAAGCATCAGGCCATTTAAGCACTGTCAAGGCCTGCACCTTAGCTAGTTTAAGTTTCAAAGTCTCATTATAGCGTTACACCAAACCAGAAGATCGTGGGTGATACCCATGAGGTCCATTATCACTCCATAACGTTCTACAGATTCCGAACCGGAGGAAATGCTTCTTCAAAAGGAAAAGGATCTTAGCTGTAGTAAGTGCAGTATTATCTTTTGTTGGATATGCCTCCACCCACTTACTAAAGGCACATACTATGACCAAGGCATACCTAAGGTTATTGCACCTTTCCAGTTCTATAAAATCCTTCTGCAGCACTTCGAATGGCGCACAAGGCAGAGAGAACCCTCCTTTTGGGGTTGCCACTCCCTTCCCCAGATTGTGTTGCAAATATATCATACAGTGTTTAACAAGGTGTAAAACTGTTTTCCTTATATCTGGATGCTCCCATTCTTGCTTTAACTGTGTGTCTATACTCTTTGCACTTTCATGTGCTAGACAATGTGCCATAGTGACAAACTGTAGTAGATTGGAACTGAGCAATTTCCACCTGTCCCCATCTGGCCCTCTTCTCCAACAATTTTCACTATTCAATAGTCCTGTCTTCTCCCATTTTTCTTTTTCCTCTTTTGTTGCCATCTGTTGAATCTCCCTGATTTTGCTATTGACATGATACATTTTTTTTCTTCATAGGAGTACATTACATACATTTTCTTTTGTTGGCTATGTGCTGTTTCTTTTGCGGTACTGTCTACAAAAGCATTGCATCTTCCCCCATCATCTACCACTTTCTGGTGTGCACTACACTTAACAATAGCCACCTGCTTTGGTAGCGTTAAGGCAGTTAATAATTTCTGATTTAATTCTCCATGTTGGATCCCTGTTCCGTGTGACGTCAGGAACCCTCTTTCCTGGCACAAGTATCCGAAGTTATGTGCAACTCCAAAGGTGTACTGGCTATCTGTATACAAATTTACAGACAGTCCTTGCCTAAGCTCACAAGTTCTCAAGAGTGCAATAAGTTTCGCGGCCTGTGCGGACTTATAGGGGATTCGAGCCATCTCCACAACTGTGTGCAGCCTAGCTATAGCGTAAGCTGCAGTCGTAGTGCCATCAAGCAGCTTGAAGCAGGACCCATCTACATATAATTCACCCTGGGCATCAGACAAAGGAGTATCAGTAAGGTCTACTCGACCTTTAGTCTGTTCTTCAGGGGTGAAAATACAATCGTGTAGATCACTAGACTGTTCAGAAGGCAAGGGCAACAAGGTGGCTGGATTTGAAGTCAGACATTGTTTAAGAGTTATGTGTGGTGCTAACAAAGTGAGTTTGTACCCTGTAAGATGAGCACTCGTCAAATGTAGTGTCATAGTTTGATTCAATAATACATCAACTGAATAGGGAACAATAACCACCAGTTTGTGGTCCAGTACAAGTCCCACTGATTGTCTGATCGAAATGGCAGTTGCTGCCACAGCTTTCAGGCAACCAGGGAGTGTCCTGGCCACAGGGCCCAGAACTGCAGATCAGTATGCACATGGGCGTTGTTTGTCCCCGTGTGGCTGTGGTAGGACAGACAATGCGCAACCTTTTCATTCGTGTACATAAAGAGAAAATGGTTTTGTGTAATCAGGTGTTCCCAATACAGGTGCAGAGCATAACGCTGCTCGGAGTTGCTGAAATGCATCTTGACTGTCAAAGGACCAGGGCAAAGGAAATGGGGTATCTTTTGGTGTAAGGGCAAGGAGCGGTTTGAAAGTAAGTGGAAAACTCGGGATCCAATGACAATAGGACGCCATGCCAATCAATGCCCTAACGTCCTTTTGCGTCTGAGGAATAGGTGTGTTTATGATAGCCTGAATTCTGTCTATGGTCAGCGTTCTTCCCTCCTTCGACAAGAGGTGACCTAACTGGGTAACCTCTGGTCGACAAAACTGCAATTTGTTTCTCTATACTTTGTGTTCCAATGTTGCAAGGTGAGTCAATAAGAGCAAGGTAGCCTCAAGGTACCTCAAGGTAGCAAAGTTTTCTTTATCATTGTAATTTTTTCTGTTGATGAACTGTCCATTGGGACCACTTTTTGTATTGTACCATGATGAAGCAAGCATGGCATTTTCACCAAACTCAGTGCAGGCACTTTGGTACCACCCATGTATCTTCAAATTCTCTCTATCCACATTTAAGAAAGTTGTAATTCCATTGATCTACTAGGTTAAAACTTGTTACTTCTGTGCCTATGGACCCCATTTCTGTTTATTTCATTTTTTGGGTTATTATTCTCCTTTCCTTTTTAGGATAACATATCCCTTTAAGAAGGGCATAGCCCGAAATGCATTGGGACAATTGAACGTATTGATTATGAAGGATACACCGTTGTGAACACATGTTTTAAGCATCATTTATCCAGGATATGCTTCTATGCATTTCTATGACGAATTAAAATTCCAAATAATCAAAATTACTATTGAATTGTGTTTACTAAAACACCACCTAAACAACGGTGGAACAAGTGGATTATCAATCCCTTTCTGGGATTTACAGTAGTGAGTGAAGGGGTCGTTGCTCTCGAGCTGAGAGGGCGCATCCTATTCAGTTATGCCTAGGGTGTCACAGGGTGTGGTCAACAAATGAGAGAAACCTGGCTCTGTTCCTTCACCACTGCTGAAAACATGCAAAGTCAGTACTTTTGCATGTTGAACTTTTGAAAGTCTCCCTCTCTTTCTCCCTCTTTGAGATGCTTTCGAACTCTTCGGAAGAGTTTGAAACTCTCATTGTTTCCACCACTTCCTCTCCTGCCAAAGTTCTGAAGCTCATCCAGAATGACCAGTTCCAAGTCATCCTAGTATCATCGGATTGGGACAGGAGATTGGGGTACTCTGAACTTCTAGGCATGAGCATCTGTCCTACAATCAAGATGCCGCTTCAAGAGGATTTTCTGTTGCGGTAGAAGGGCAGGGTATTGCACTTGGGTCTGCAGAATTTGTACCTCCATGCTTGGAGATTCAGCCTTGCAGTTGACTTCTTTTGACCTCTCCCCTGAGGTTCTTGATGTCATCTTGGTAGCGAGGCATCACTCCACAATGTCAGTGTACGTCAGTCTTTGAGACAGATTTGTGGCTTGATGCAGAAACCTACAAATTGACACATTACAGGCAAAGTTGTTTGAAGTTTTGTTATTCACTTTCTCCCTAGCCCAGCAAGGACTTGCTTTTGGCACTAGTGAGGGCTACTTATCAGCTTTTTCAGTGTATTCCTAAACTCTATTTTTTATTGAGTCATCTGATAAATCAATCTCATATGTTACAAAGGAGCAGAAGTATAAATCAATCAGTATAATAATTTCCGAGCAGGTGACTTCTACATAGCATTTGGAATACAAGGAAATAGTCAATTTGGGTCAGTAAATGACAGCCCCTAACATTACAAACAACTGTGTCTTGTACCATATAGCAAACCCCTGGTCATACCCATGAAAGCCCATCCATGTGTGTCATGATCCGGTGTAACAACATTATTGTCCTGTGATATATCCCTATATGTTTTCAACTTCTGCAGCTTGTGGCGAGCTCGGTTCGAGTAGGAGACCCCTGAAATCAGCCCCTCGTTTCTATATTTTAAAGTGCTTCTGCAGGCACCCCGCGCTTTAAAATTAGTCTGTTCCTGTCCCTTACACCAGTCAAGGCCAGCCCTTCAGGCACCTAATTTAGGCGGAGCCAGATCTTTCCATGCCCTCGCTATATCTCTTTTTGCTAAGGTGAAGCCCAGGAATAATAAATGTCTTTTGTAGATGTTTACCCCAATTTGGTCAGTGCTATACAATAAAACAAGCTTAGGAGAGAGAGGTATATCCCAACCCAGCACTTCTGATAAGCAGCGAGTAACTCCTCTACAAAACCTGTCCAGTGTGGTACAACCCCAAGTTGTGTGCAGAAGCGTTCCATCCTCACTGCCACAGCACAGGCACATTGGAGAATCTATCAGCCCCACTCTCCAAAGTCAGTATCTGGTAAAATAGGCACAATGTAAATATTTAAACTGGATAAGTCTGAGGCGAGATGCAATTGCAGCACGTCTTGGGGAGCTCTTTCAGTGTTTTTGCGGTTGTGATTTTAATCTCCTATTTCCGCCAAAACGCTTTGTGATGTGTTAGTGGGGCTTGAATTTAGTCCTCACTTTTTAATGCTGATCCCTTTGGAACCACCGCACAGTTGTCCTTTGTGACTTCTAACGCTGAAGACAGTTATTTCTCATTACCATAACATCGAAGAGATGTGTGAGCGAACTGCATACTCGCTCTGTCAATCTTCCATGCGCCACTTTATTCCCACAGAAATTGACGTTGAGGATATAAACTTCTTTTCTCCCAGAAGTGGTCACTCCTTTTTTTTTTTTGATATTCAACTTTATTGGCATTTGAAAAAAACAGACAAATTAAAGACAGCCTACGATTACACAGTAGGTCAGAGTCCATCCCCGGCTGACAGCAAAAATCCCAATCATAAGCGAAAAATTGTAAGGTAGTCATGTCGTTTAAAAACCAGTATAGTGATACAAGAGGAAGGACATGCACACATCTCAGGACAGTAGATTCAACCATTTGCCCCATATTTTCTGAAATGTCTCGGGGCATCCCCTGGCCTCAAAGAGGGGTTCTTCTTGAGACGGCTACCAATCCAAACCCCGTTGCCACTTTCTTACGGTAGGGGGTTTGGCTTGGGCCCAGGCCACTGCGATGTCTCGTTTGGCCACCACCGTTCCAAAAAAACCGCTTATCCGCTCTAGATCCATCAAAGCCATCAAAAACTCCCAGAGGAAGGTTTATGGGATCGTGAGGGACTTGCGACCCCAGAACTTGCGTAAGGTCCAACTCAACACCCGACCAAAATGGAGCAAGGGCAGGGCATAACCATACCATGTGATAGAAATCGGCCGGGGCATGTCTGCAGCATGTGCATTCTGGGGAGGGGCGCAGTCCCGCCCTGTGTAGGCACGCCGGAGTGAGAGAAGCCATATGGAGGTAATAAAGTTGGATGAGGAGCAGTTTAGAGGAAGTCGTCAGGGTTTTAGGTGCCATACGGGCACCGCGCCAGTCCGCCTCCTCCAGGGGACTCACCCAAGCCTCCCACCGGGCACATACGAATCTAAGGTGGTAGGGCCATTGTTTACGAGGGAGCAGTATAATCAGGACCCCCCCCACCCCCACCCAAGCCCGCATCACAACCTGAGCATCTAGTGGGCTAAATACAGGAAGCGAAGTTCCTGGAGTGATATGTGTAGAGGGGGCGTGGCAGAGTTGGAGGTATCTGAAAAATTGGGCGGTATGCAGGAAGTGATGCTGGTGCAGATTGGGGAAGGCACTAACATGATCACCCACCCAAACATCTCCAAGCACCGAAATCCCAATCACGTCGCACAGGTCCCACTGCCGAAAGCCCTCAAGGGATGCTGTTTCGCGCAGCTGCGTGCCATGCCACAGAGGTGTGTGTTGGGTATGTTTCTTATCCCATCCTGTTTTGCGCAGGACAGAGCGCCAGGCCACCAGGACCCCTTTTGTGTGATAGGTGGAATAGTTTGTGGGATGTGGGTCCCGTACAAGTAGCCTTGGATTTGCAGAAAGTCCATGGTAAGAAGCTCGGTCCGGTAGGCCGGGTCAGACCAGCCGCCAGTAAACCAATCATGGACGACAATAAGCCTGGTGGCCAAGTAGTAGAGATGGAGATTTGTCACACCCATACCGTCATCGAAAGGAGGAATCCGGCAGCCGGCCAAAGCTATACGTGATCTCCCTCCTCCCCACAGGAACTTGTTAAGCATCCCATCAAAATCTTGGAGCCAACTACCCGGAAGGTGGAAGGTGACATTCTGTAAAATATATATGAAACAGGGAAGAATCATCATTTTAAAACGTGCCCCCTGTCCAAGGGGGTTGAGGGGGAGAGATTGCCATTGTTTGAGGTCCTGTTTGGCTTTCGCAATCAGGGGTGTAATGTTAAGGGCCCACTCCAACTCCGGGAGTAGAGCCACCCAGTTCCCGAGATATTTGAATGATTGCCTCCGCAAAGGGAAATTTGACTGCCAGTTGAAGCAAGCCTTCGAGGGATGGAGGGGTACCAGAGTGGGCTTCCTCGGGTTGAGTCTCAGGCCCGAGACATTCTCAAAGGCCTGAAGCACCTCCAGACAACGCGGGTCGGACCTTTCAGGGTCAGCCAAATAAAGCAGGACGCGTCCGCTTACAGGGCGGGTCACTACTTTTAATGTCATGAAAGCTATCACCCATCTAGCATTCTTTGCTCCTCTTCATCCCTCTAAGGAGGAAGAGAGACTCCATTTTGAATCCCAGAGAGCACTGAGTTGTTACATCAATAGTACCCGGGAAGAATATGTGGATGATCAGCTCTCTGTTGTATTCTTTGGGGCAAATAAAGGCAAGGTAGTACACAAAAGGACTATCTCTAAATAGATTGCTCTCTACATTAAAATCTGTTACTCGCAGGCTAAAAAGTAGCCTCCGGTAAGCTTTCGAGCTAACTATACCAGATCGGCGACTACCTGGCCGTCAGTGCATACTTTCACGAAGTACTACTGCCTCTAATGTGAGGTCCGTTGAGAGGGACATTATTCCCATTCTGTTCTGCAGGTTTATTTTTAAATCTGGGCCAGTTTACAATCCTACCGCCTTAGGTGGTACTGCTATGGTATCTATTCACATGGTGAAAAACCTGATGTTAGAAATATCCATCAGAAGAACAAGATATTTACCTTTGGCAATAATCTTTCTGGCGGATACTTGATCTAACTGCAGATTCCTCACCGACCCTCCCAGTTCAATGACTGGGACACTTTTTTTCATCCAATAAGGTTCCAAATCTAGAGATGTGCAGGCTTCTTATACCAATTTTCCATATGGGCCCTGCATCTGGTTGCGGCGACAGCCTAAAGCAAATGACGTCCGCATACATGGGTGTCTCTTTAATGCAGGTCCATTCATTTCTTCTGCGGTGAAACTACTTGGGCATGGGGATTCACAATGCCACTGCTGACCTGGAGGAATTCTGGTTTCAATGTTTCCAGATCCTATCCGAAGCCTGAGAAATTTTCACAAGGTGAGGAATTTGTGGTTAGATAGAGTAATCACCAGAAAGAGCGTTAATGAAATGAAGTAACTTGTTCATGTGCACTATAAATTAAAGTTAATAATGACAGGAACATGGATAGTGAATCCATAATACAGAAAATTAGTCCTAAATACATAGTGTTAATGTATTAAATAAAATCCACCTTTGCTTTATGGAAGTGCTTCTCCTTGAAAATGAGAACATGTAGTCATCAGAGCTTCTAAATAAAAATCTAATTCTCTCTAAAGACCTTGAGCTATGTTTGCAGAGTTAAATAACTCTGTGGGCACGTGCACAAGGACTGAAAACCGATTTCTTACCAGAACACGTTATTCAACCCCTTTTTCCCAGAGTGGCTAGTGTCTTGTAACTAGTTTCAGCATGCTAGCCTCTGTGTCAGAATCGTTGGGATGTAAGGAAAATTCACCCGCCTGAATAACATGAAACAACAGTCTCTAAGGGAGCAGCAACAAAGTTACACCTGATCTTCCTCCTCTCCCCCATGCTAAATGTGATGTCGGTCTAGCCTTTCTGAGCTTCACATATAGTATGAGAGTAGAACTTGAAGAAGATTTGCTTATCCGAAACTGATTCGCAAAAAGCACTGTAGGTAAGGCATTTAAGTAGTGAAATATTTTGTACCACATGAAAAGTTTATGCAGGAAATGACTAGATATATTTGTCATCCCTGTTCACTAAATGTTTTCTGTTTTCAGAATTTCAGTGAATAGCAACAATGTTCAGTCTTTGTTGGATGCAGCCAACCAGTATCAGATTGAGCCGGTGAAGAAAATGTGTGTTGACTTTCTTAAAGAACAAGTTGATGCTTCTAACTGTCTTGGTAAGATTTATTTGTTAAAAATTTACATACATTTGCTATTGAACTGTGGCACAAATTTGATTGAGAGTGGCAGGTTGTGTTCACAAGGAGATAAATCATAACAGCCTAAAAGTGCAAAATGTACCCGTAGATTATGGTTCAGTGTCTTGAAAGGCATATTTAAAAATAGTCTTCCACATACTGCAATTAACAAAATGGCAGCATCTGATCCATACAATTTCCCATAAACTGTAACACATCGTTTGATGGATTGAATTTCTCGAGGTGCTAGAAGACCTCTGCTGGCAAAATGTTAAGTACTTATACAATATGCATTTCTATTCTTTGATGTGTATTTAATTTCATTCTGAAAACATGATCTACTGTGTGTGTACAATGAAAGGGATAGGTAAGAATAATGTGTTTTGGAAGAAATGCAAGTGTTTAATATGAAGAGAATTATTTTTAGTCCTCAATATAATGGTTACAAAAGACGCTTGGAGGTCAGTGTTGGTGATTTTGTTCCATACGACCCCGAATGTTCTTAGGCTCAAATGTAGGGCCTCTTGTTTTTAATGTATGTGATAAAAGAGAGAGGGACAAAACATCTTATTCCATTCTGCACTTTACCCACCTTTGATCTTTTGCACTCTATTACTCACATGGAACAGGAGGGTCTTGCAGAAGGCTACCTAATCAGAAGTGCATCAACAGTGAGGCAGGATTCTCTTGACCTCTCTGGGGTTGTGATTCAGAATGTATAAACCCTGCAGTACAGTGCTGTATACCAAGTACTGTGTTCAATCCTACAAACTGATAGATTATTGCTCACACAGGTGTGTTAGAATCTTATTTTCATGAGAAAATATCTCCTGTAACTGTCGCTAATTTTGAGTGTTTGTGCCGGGCTTGAGGCTGGACTTTTATTGCAGCTTTTGTTTCTAGTTCAACATAGGTTGCGCTTACGTTTAACCAGAAATAATGCTGAATAACAATGATAGTATATAGGGTAACATAAACATTTTATTAGTGGCATTTGGCGGCCCCAGCATGTAAGGGAAAAATTATATTATGCAGAGGACAACCTTTGAATGGAGTATAAGCACAGAATGCCTAGATGTCGTTGATCTTTCTGGCAAACATAAGCTCTACCACAAAACAATCTTAAATGTCAAATGCTCTAGATAGCATAAATCAGTTCCTCAACTGGGGTTCTCTTAAGTGCACTGAAGAAAGAAGATCTAATTTTAGCAAGGAAACCCAGTCATGTATTTCTTAATAGACAAAGTAAATGTTCTGGACATTTTTGAAGACTTTTCCCTGCGTCTGAAAATGTCACATACTTGTACTTTAACTGTATGAAGCTTTTTGCACTGCCTCTTTGGGTACAAGTCTGCAAAATGTAGGTAATGTATCTAGGATTTGGGTGTTTTTTTTATTTGCTTGTATAAGTAAAGTAATTTTATAATTGTAATTGTGTACCCAGCAGAGCTACTCTTCCTTATCCTCTCCCCAGGCGAGGTGATCCTGGAACCTCACTCAGATTTAATATACAACTTACTCGCCATCCACCATGCCCTCAAATCTTTATTCTAGAGTACCACAACCTCCACTAGTTTGACCGCTTTAAACATTCCTTTCTATTCTTGCACATCAAAATTACAGTGTCCTCTATAAATGTATTATGACCGACTAAAGCAGGTAAGTGACTGCAGTTATTCACTTTAAAAACACTCCAGCTACCATCTATCCACTCCTTAAAAGAATCAGTCACCAGTTATTCCTTGTCAACTCTCTCTTTATTGCAGAAGGCCTACTGAATGCTTGCAGAACGCTACCACTGTCTATGCGCATCATTTTACTTTGATGCCGAGTTACAGAGCAGGCTGACTCTGAGGAACACTGCGTTTAGGTATGAAAATACCCGCAGGGAGGCTCTTACTGACAGGCTCCAAGCCTTTTCTCTGGCTCCCTCCTTCACATCCAGATGATATTCCCTCCTCTGGTGGAGCTTACAACCAGTGGCAATAGTAGTATTAATCACAAAAGGATCATCACAGCAACAATATAATGGCCCCATTTCCTGAGCATTCTAAACCTGACACCATTAGAATATTCTATACATCCTCTCCTCATCACCGAGGCAGGACTTGTGCACTTCTCCATTGCCCTATCTTATTTATTTATTTTTATTTAAGAAGTTTTATATAGTGCTAGCCTGACCGGAAGGTACCGGAGCGCTTCACAACAAGTACAGAGCAGTGCAAAAGAAAGCAAAAATAATACAGTAAGCAAGACATTCAGGGTACGAATCATCCTGGTGATGTTCATGCACTGGCCAGGGAGGCGGATGCTAGCCCTTCTGTAACTTTGGTAACTACCAGCTGCCCCGCCCAACAATTGGTGTTCAGTGAGGCATTTCTGGTTCCTGGTCAATACACTCTAAAATCTACCACAAAGGAGAATTTACTAACCAGCTCTGCAATGCTAAAGATGGAACCAATGGTCTCTGAGAAGCCCACAGAGATAAAGTCTATATGTTTTGAATATTATGTACTTGCACCTCAGACTGGACACCTCAACGAAAGGTTACAGACTTGCCGGACACACCCTACAGAGACGTCCGGTTCTGAGGCATTCTGGAGAAATTTGAGAAAAGAGACATCATGAGGGGTTTGGTCCACACTACACTTACTCAAATTAATATAATCTTTGTAGAACTTCTGAAGTGTCAATGAGCACACATGATATGACCCAGGAATGCCAACACACAGAACCCACCACAACTGATAATAGTGTGTTTTTTTACTAGCTACCTGCCAGGATGGTGCTTCAAGCAGCAAGAAAGTAAAAGGCCTGTTTCAACTGGATGAAATATCTATCTCTGCATCAGCGGACATCTCTCATGAGGCAAATATGAAGTGGAAGATATTGCTTGCATTTCCGCTAGGTCTGCAGTGGCAGAACATAACAGATGGCCTTCTGAAGCCATCCTCTTTGATCACACTGTGGACATCGTGGCCATGGCCAAAAAGTACTACAACCTGAATGCACTGGAAGACTTCTCAGACTAGCCTACATCTGTCACCATGCAGTTCTCAGTTGAATCACACCAATCACCAGGACCGCCATCCGCTGTCCCTCCCCATCATGCTCACGCTGAATAATCCAACAGGGATCCTGGAATGGTCATGTGTTGTTCTTGAAGCTAGAGAGCATAGCTCCTTCTTTAAGATGGTGTTCTTATATCCTCTTCTCATAATAGATAAGCACTTTTAGGGTCCCCCACAGAATTACCTAGGGTGAGTTGAAGACGCTAATTTGTTCTGATAGAGGTGCTTTTGGGAAGGGGGGAGAGAGGGTTTGTGGTGTGCCGCAACCAAACATATATGTTAGTCTGCATCATCAGAGAACACCTTATATGGGGCTGTCATGGCTCCTTTAATCTGTAGGCCTTGTTTAAGTTTTGGTGAGTGGCTCGCCTTCTTCCAGGGGCGTCAGAGGTAATAACCATATTAATCTATTTCCACCTGCAAGGCGGAGATCTCTGTGCCTTCAGAGGAGCTACCACCTTGTTAGCCTCTCTGAAGGCATTGTTCGATATAATGTATACTTTTGTCAAATTAAAGACACACAACACTAGTAGAGGAGTCCATTTATTCACCAGTGACAAAAAAAGCTATTGTGATGCATTTTTTGCAATCTTCTACAACAGTGGTCCATAAGCTTTTGACTTGTGTGGACCCTCACTAAGTCATTTCTGGAAGCCAGAGACCCCAGCCTAGCATTTTTGATGATTTGACCCGCAAAATAATACACCAAAAATACAGAAACAAATATTAATTTCTATATTAATGGCATGGTTTGAGCTTTTCTAAATTAAATTGAGGCCACTCATCGTCCATAATATATTATCTTTGGTGTTGTTGCCCCAGTCTCACAAATCAATCTGAAGATGCCTTCAATATCAAATGCCTTCACATCTACGGGGCGATACAAAAAGGGATGATGGACGGAGCGTTTGTATAAATCAAACACTCACCCCCAGTCAACTGATCTGGGTTTAATCCATCACCATTCTTTAGTTCACTCAGCCACCCCAGTTCAGACATGGCTACATGCAAATCAGTCTGACCCTGTGCCTTATGGGAACAGTCCAGCCCGAACTGCCAAGCCATGTCTTCCCTGGACCGGAAACAAGCATCCTGGGACCGGTTTCGGATTCATAATCCTCATCAGCCAGGCTATCTTGAATCCAGTGGCCAAGTGAACAAGGGACTCACGTCTGAGCATACCCTGCCACACTTAGGGCGAACAAAGCGATACAAAAGGGGATGATGGACGGAGCGTTTGTATAAATCAAACACTCACCCCCAGTCAACTGATCTGGGTTTAATCCATCACCATTCTTTAGTTCACTCAGCCACCCCAGTTCAGACATGGCTACATGCAAATCAGTCTGACCCTGTGCCTTATGGGAACAGTCCAGCCCGAACTGCCAAGCCATGTCTTCCCTGGACCGGAAACAAGCATCCTGGGACCGGTTTCGGATTCATAATCCTCATCAGCCAGGCTATCTTGAATCCAGTGGCCAAGTGAACAAGGGACTCACGTCTGAGCATACCCTGCCACACTTAGGGCGAACAAAGCAATACAAAAGGGGATGATGGACGGAGCGTTTGTATAAATCAAACACTCACCCCCAGTCAACTGATCTGGGTTTAATCCATCACCATTCTTTAGTTCACTCAGCCACCCCAGTTCAGACATGGCTACATGCAAATCAGTCTGACCCTGTGCCTTATGGGAACAGTCCAGCCGGAACTGCCAAGCCATGTCTTCCCTGGACCGGAAACAAGCATCCTGGGACCGGTTTCGGATTCATAATCCTCATCAGCCAGGCTATCTTGAATCCAGTGGCCAAGTGAACAAGGGACTCACGTCTGAGCATACCCTGCCACACTTAGGGCGAACAAAGCGATACAAAAGGGGATGATGGACGGAGCGTTTGTATAAATCAAACACTCACCCCCAGTCAACTGATCTGGGTTTAATCCATCACCATTCTTTAGTTCACTCAGCCACCCCAGTTCAGACATGGCTACATGCAAATCAGTCTGACCCTGTGCTTTATGGGAACAGTCCAGCCCGAACTGCCAAGCCATGTCTTACCTGGACCGAAAACAAGCATCCTGGGACCGGTTTCGGATTCATAATCCTCATCAGCCAGGCTATCTTGAATCCAGTGGCCAAGTGAACAAGGGACTCACGTCTGAGCATACCCTGCCACACTTAGGGCGAACAAAGCGATACAAAAGGGGATGATGGACGGAGCGTTTGTATAAATCAAACACTCACCCCCAGTCAACTGATCTGGGTTTAATCCATCACCATTCTTTAGTTCACTCAGCCACCCCAGTTCAGACATGGCTACATGCAAATCAGTCTGACCCTGTGCTTTATGGGAACAGTCCAGCCCGAACTGCCAAGCCATGTCTTCCCTGGACCGGAAACAAGCATCCTGGGACCGGTTTCGGATTCATAATCCTCATCAGCCAGGCTATCTTGAATCCAGTGGCCAAGTGAACAAGGGACTCACGTCTGAGCATACCCTGCCACACTTAGGGCTTCACATCTACGGAACATCTTAAAAGTTTAAATGTTGTTATTTAAATAAAAAAATGTATCAATCTGTTAATATTTAATTTTTCAAGCAGTCGTGGACCCCCTAAGTGGGCTTTGTTGGCTTCCAGGGGTCCCCGGACCACAGGTTAAAACCCACTAGACACTCTGGCCAACTGCAGGCTTAATGCCAACTTACCAACTGGAGACAGGGAAACTGGTACACTGTAACCCACAAATCATGTGCTTATTACATGAGGTTGTTGCTTTCTGGGCAACGATCAGCCCTGTGAGACTTGTAGCATTTTGTTTAAGTCTGAACTCCTTTCTCCATGAATGAACACACACAATAATCCACACTATACATTTTTTGTAATTTATTAAAATGAGCACCCAATCTAGTGCAGATAATATCTGTAGACTTATTTATAAAAACAAACAATATAGTGGTAATGAAAGTAATTAGTAAGTAAAATATTCGAAGCAAGAGCAGCGTTATTGTATTTTATAAGTTCATTTCATTTTATGATGAAACCAGTCTCTGTACACCAACCCTCTTTATAGCCCCTAGATAAGCTGTCATAGCCTAAAAAGTACACAATACAATACAATAATACAATACAATAAACTTGTTCGATCTATCGAGAAAGAACAGGATAGTTTAAAAAAGATTTCAGTACATTTCGATTAAATATATCAAAAGTCATGGTTAAAATGTATACATTTACATTTTAAAAAATTCAAAGAATTTCAGATAGCAGCCCGCTATACATTTCAGTCTACCCGAATTTACCTGTGAATCGCCAGTCCTCATTTAAAACTAAGTTCAATATGTACAGCAATAAGTAGACAAAGATAAGATTAGTTAAAAAACACATAATATACTTTGAACAGTTCAGTTCCTGGACACCGGTCCGCTAAGTCATTGGAATGAAAAAGCAGGCTACTGCATGGACCGAGGCAATATTTTAAAAGTACCCATCTGATTTTCTTTAGGTGGTCTCTAATCAGCATAACTTTACCCTACAACAAGCCTGTACTGTACTTAATGAAGATCACTTTGTGTCTCTTTTGTCACTTTCCCTAGCACACTGATGTGGCCAGGATGGCTCTGAGAAGCCGATTGGCCAGTGGAGAAGTGTGGCTCAATGGTTAGAGCGGCAGACCCTGATGCAGAGGTCTAGCCCGGGACCAGGGTTCAATTCCCCGCCTCGGCGGGTCTTGGGCTCAAAAATTCCACGGACCTGATAATTCTCGCCTCGGTGCCTATTCCAATCATGGAGTCCCACTCTGCAACTCTGGGCAATAGCTTGCTTAATCTCCACAACGGCCCCCACAACGCTAAAGGATGCCTGGCCTCCACCTTGGGAGTGGCCAGGAGTGGACACCTCACAGGGAAAGCCAGGATGGGTTCCACAGCGGTATTGGTACAAGCGCCTTGAGACCCTTGCGGGTGAGTAGTGCGCTATACAAGTATCAATTTACAATTTACAATTGCATATGTTTACAGCTCAGCTTGCACAAACCAAGTGTTCAGAAAGTTAATGATTCTTCTCACCCTAATACATATCTGTACCAAGTTGAAATACACTTTACTGGTTTTGAAAAGGACAGGCTTCTTACTAAGTGATAAGAAATGCAGGATTTAACATATTGATCTTATTGCACCTTCACCGAATTCTATCACATACCATAAATCATATGAATACGTTATATGAATAATTGATGCTCTATCAAACTTTTATAAAGCAAGTGTAATACTTGTGCAATCGGTTACGTTTATAAAGGAAACAAGTACACTTGTATGCATGAATATACAAATATAAGAAATGCAGTGGAGGGGGTACATGAGCAGAAAAACACAAAGATTAAGTTTGGACCAGGCTGCTAACCGAAGTAGGTGAAACTCCTGTGAAGATAGGGACCAATGGCCCCATTTATCACTATAATGACTGTGACAGAGCAATATGTGCAATCTTTTGTCTAGCCATTGGCTCCTGTAGATGTGGAGTCTTTAAGTGAGTAGAGAAAGCAGGTCGGATGTTGACGATCCAAACTGCAGCAGAGGTAAACACACCAAACTATTCTGGGTATCCCTAAATGGGGAAGAAACACTATTGACACACCCATTGGAAATAGTGGATGAATTTGTATCATACTGTAAGGCTCTGTACAGCTCTAACCCAAGTAATATAGACCAGGACAAAAGGACGTTTCTGCACTAGCTTTCTTTAACTTCTCTTTCACCTAAAGATAGTGCTTTACTAAATGATGAGGGTCAAATTATTCTGAAGGAGATGTAGACAGCTATAGCTGATCTCCCAACCTGCAAATCCCCAAGGAAGAAGGGCTACTAAAATTGACTCTACATAATTATCATGATTGTTGTACATATCTTTAAGTAGGCAGAAACATCTGGCCTTTGGGCCATATGTCCAATAATGGCATAATAAAGGGTATAAAGAGCTCTATGGAATGCAGTACGTGTTGGCATATATCCTTGATTAATGTGGATATCAAGGTTTTAGCCAAAGTGTTGACTATCTCACTGCACAACGACATAATCTCTCTCATGTGCGACTCGTGTGTAGGCTTTGTTCCAAACAGGAGCCTTACAACCCCCTCATATATTTGGCCCACCTGCTATGGAGAGCGGGAAACAGCACTTGAAATATATTGCCTTATCCCTAGACCCAGGCAGGGTGTTTGACTGCAACAAATTGAGTTACTTCTTCATGGCTCTAGAGCAATTTGGCCTGTGGCGCTTGTCCATTTCCAAGATTACATAGATGTAGGGACCTGACTGCACATGTGACCTCCAGGGGTTCATGCCAAGATCTTTTACAATCTGCCATAACATGTTATCTTTTTATAGAAAATACTTAAAAAATTTAAAAGTGAATGAGGTTAACTAATCTCAACAGATTGCAGAATTGTCAGTTTTGTAATTGTAGGCTACATGATACAAGCAAAGAGAGTGCCGTTGGTTGTTACCAGCCTTGGAATGGGAGATGATGGCCCCTGCCCGAGTTTTTTGATAATTGAGCTCCTTCAGCCTGTACCTGCTGCTCTACAGGTGAAGGAGAGAACACCGCTCAGTTCTAAAACTGTGATTTTGCTAAGCATCATCACCTATATGGATAGATTACGAGATGGATCTCAGACATCTATGGCCAACTAGCCTGTCATAGGTGATGGGCGCAGATATTATATCACTGTGAAGAGTCCTGGGGTCAGTAAATTTCTTGGACAGAAGTAAGATGGACAGTGGGGTAGCATTAGCTTTTTTGGTAAATTTGCTGGCAGTGGCTCTGCTGACTCGCCTGAGCTTTAGAATTGATGCTAGCTACAAGAGTTTCATAGCTTCACGGGCACCTGTGCTTGATTTACCCCATGGATTATGAGCAGCAGGTATGGGGGTCTGCCAAGAACGGAGACATGGCCCAAGGCAAGTCAATGTGAGAGTTTTAAGTTGGGAGCAGGACATCCTGCTCTGGGCATACAGAGAAACTTCAAGACAGTCAGGGACTCGACCGGATTAGTGTAGTGTTGACTTCATAATCACATTTTTGCCATTGTCAGTTTGTACTACAAAGAAAAAAGTGAGGAACAGTGAGGGATCAGGGCAAATGCGCTCCCATCGAAAAAGATTTATATGGCAGTACTTCATGCAGTGATTACACTTATGAGGCACACATAATACATATCTATCCTCATATTCATTCAAATTAGTGCAGTTCAATAAACACAGAAATATTCCTGTCTTGACTTTTGGGTTTATTTTCTGTTTTTTTCTTTTTGCCAAAAGACTTCCTTCAGCAAAAACGTGTTTCGTCGTCTATTACGTTCAAAATAATTCTTGGGTCCGTCTTCCTTCTCGGCGTGTTAGTCCAAGACGGAATTAATGAATGATGTGCCTGTAGATGGCACTGTTGCCAAATGGTAAAATTCTTCAACATGAGTTAAATGGAATATTTGTATTATACGCTCGGGTGTTGCTCCTTCTGGCTATCATCATCCTCTTGTTGTAGATCTGTAAGTCCAGGTCCTTTGCTGGTAAGAAACTGTTCTTCATGCAGCAATGAGCTGATGCAACATTGAAAACGGGAAGTGGAGTTAGGAACCTCCACAGGACCTGTTTCATGTTAGAACAACTGCCTTCAAGTCCTCTTGAACCACTAACTCTACTTTACCATGCTGATTGTACACTTGGCCACTACATGTCAGTCTTCCGTCTATCGTGGGGTGGGATAATAGCAGCAAATACTTCTACAGTTGAGGCTATTTCAACTATCCAGCATCACTACATATACAGCCCAATCAGCTTGCTTTCCAAGCTCTGTTGTTTCCCAGTTCTGCCTTGAGATCTGCAGGCCAAGGGTCCCACTTCAGCTATTTGACTTGAGAGAGCTCTAGCTAAGGCCTCCTATAGATTATGCATCTGCACAATATTGATAGCATCATTGTCAAAGGCTGCTCACATGATGTTCCAAATGAAGGTCGAAGCGGTGATATCTGTCCTCGGGTCTCAGGTCATTTGAATACTTATCACCTTTAATCTACCCAGGATCTCGTTCTTTAAGTATGTTCAAGTCCAATCTGGTTTTACCTCTGCTTCACTCCTTTAATCATGATTGCATACTACTAACCAACAAAGCTATTTTCTTCAGTGGTCTCAATCAGTAATGATTTGATTTTTAAATGGGTAAAGCGTCTTGGTGCTACCATATCATGAACGAAAGAGGAAAACTTCCAGAGAGATTTTAGAAGGGCAGAGTGAACAGCCAAGTTTTAAGAGATTTTCTGAAAGCCTAGACCTTAGGCTGATTTCTCAAATGCCATGGCATTTGGTTCCAAAGGCACGATGTGGCATGAGAGAAACTTCTAGCTCAGCAACAGGCTTTATAGATAACTGGAATAGTTACTGTCTTGGCTGTGGCTGATTTGAGCTGTTTGTTTGGAATGTACCAAGAGATTTTTTTCTTAAGGAAGCAAGACCACTGAGGTGTACTGTGGTCTATATAGAGCTATTTGAAAGCAGTTCTCTTTTTTATGGGAAGCCAATGCAGCTCTTCCCAGGATTTGGAAACTGATTCGAATTTTCTGATCTTTTTGAGGACCCTGACTGCTGCATTTTCCAATCTCTGCAGTCTACACAAGATGCCCTGCTGAGGCCCACATAAAGAGTGTGGGATAGTTCCAAAGATATAGCTACCTTTTTTTGTTGGTCGGAAGGTAGAAAAGAGAGAATTTCTGATGGGTTTTTAGCACAAAGAAACAAGAAGACCTGTGATGATTATTGTGATGCCTGAAAGTCAGATTATCATCAAACTGGGATTGGAAGAGGGTCAAGCAATTGTGGCCACCAGGAGTCATTTCAGAAGGCTGTATCCCTGCCAAAATGGATCACCTCAGTCTTTTTCGAATTAAGTTTCAAACCGTGAGAGCTCATCCAATTAATTATGGCTTTCATGCAATTATTGAAACGCAAGGCAACCTCCTCTGTGCTTTTAGTTGTAGAAACCACAATTTTTATCATCTGTGTGGAAAAGCCATAGGATCTTATTAGTTCGAAGAGGGGGGCAACAAAGATGTTGAATAATGTGGGGCTCAATGATGAGCCTTGCGGGACTCCACAGGGAAGGCTGAAAACCTTTGAGCTGCAGTTCTCCCATATTAACATTTTGTTCCCTATCATCCAGAAAGCAACAAAGAAGCATGTGGTTCTGCTATATCTCGCAGCACTTTGACAGGGCAGAGATCCAGGGAATTCGCACATCGCCGGGTGGTCTGAGTCAGATGGAATGGCCGCTAGAGGTAGAGGCTCACTTTCTGTATTGAGAATAAAATGATTGTATACTGCTTTAGCTTTGTTAATGAAACAATTAGATAGGTTGTCACACGATTTGAGGCAGTTAGAGGCAGGGGATATAGTCAGAATCTGTACTGTTAAGAACAGTTCATGTGAAGTGTTGGAAGTAGTCTTAATCTTTTCAGTGTAATAGCTAGATTTCTCAGAGATGATCAAATCTTTATAATCTTGCAGGACAAGCTTCTATTTTCCCTTTTCATCTGGAGTGTAGATATTCCTCCCGATTCTTTTCTTACGACAGCAAGGTTTTTTTGAGTTCTCCGAGTTTGAGAGAATACTAAGGATTCGTGGGACGAGACCTATGTTGAAAACACCTCTTTAGGCTTAGCGAGTTTGTTAGGTGCTTCTAGAATCAAATTGGATGCTGCTATTTTGGGGTCGTCGGAGGAAAATGTTTGGGTCATTTTAAGAGTCATCATCAGGTCACTTTTGTCATCTTTACTCCTATTTTCTTACTTACCGATTATGGTAAATTGCTTTCTTCATCACCAAATGACTAACCTATCTTAACTGGTAAATGGGGTCAGGTTTATTATCAGTAATATCTTGACAAAAGTAGTTGCTGAATTGAGTCCTACTAAATGATTACAAAGTCTAGGAATCTTCAGATACAACCTTTTTTTACCGTCTGCCAGGTGCATTATATGCCGGAACATATCAGTCTGTGCCCTCTTGCTCAACCTTCTTCCTGTGACGACATTAACTTGTCTGTCTTTTTTTCAGCGCAGATGCTGCTTTCATAGTAATCTACCTGCAATTTATTTTCAGTGCCTTGACAATAGTTGATTCGGTTATGCCTTGGCACTTGATCACACCACCCCAACTCACAATTGTTCAGCGGTCATTTATGCATATTAAGGATTTTTGCTTGGAAGTAAACGATGAATGGAAAAGGGCAGTTAAGGTCTCTTGCAACTAAATGGGTTCCATTATGTGATTTCATTTAAGACTGATAAGATAATCCCACCTCGCTAGTGTTGACAACGATGAACTCTGTAAAACATCATAATGAATCGTCTGCTGTTATTTTATTAATTAGGGTGTTATTTGTAAAAATATTACTAAGTGCTCAGTTTTATAAGATGCTAAGATGCTACCAGGAAATCTTATTTAACTATGATATCAAAGCCTCATAGACTGGCTGGCCCTACAAGGTCTATTAAAACAAATGACCCTATAACACAAGATCGTAGAAAACTTGGAAATGAAGGGGGCAGAAGCGGTAGTAATACTAGAAGCTTGCCTGTTCAAGGACAACACAGGGATGAGTGTGCCTCATCATGTAATAATAATAAAGAAGGAGGGGGATTCACTGGTACTGAAACAGATTTGAGCTTTACCTCTACCTCGTCTCGCGACTCATCAAATAGTTCGCAGGAAACAGATGACTATCCCTCGCTATCTGAGTTATCTGAGATGGAACAGAAAGGACCTGTCAAAAATCATAAGCACAGGGGGTCACACATAAGAGTTAGTAGACAATTGGCTGCGACACATAGAGGTCGACCTAAAAAGTTAAACTGGGATAAATTACCTCCACTACAAAAACAGCAAGATGGTGTAAGACGAGATGACTCACATGAAGTGAAGACGGTCAAGGAACAGCCGCGGGGGAAAGCGCAGGGTCATGATCAACAACAAGACTTTCCAGATCTAGATACAGACACTGATAGATTTGATCTCTTATTTTCTACGCTCAAACAAATGCAAGAAGAAGCACGACTTGAAAGTAAAAGAGCAAAACGAGCAAATAGGAGAATACAGAGATCTCTTCATAAAGTAAATGAGCTCTACAGTGAATTCTCTGGAAGACTGACGGAGGTAGAGGAGAGAACTGGGAAAGTAGAAGATGAGGTGGTAAAGCTTCAGGAATTCAGACAGGGGCAGGAGAAAACTGAGTCTGATATACAGTGGAAACTTGAAAACTTTGAAAACAGGCAGAGGCGAAACAACATAAGACTGCTTGGGGTGGAGGAAGGGAAAGAGGGTGGAGACGTAAGAACATACGTGGTGGAGTTGTTGAAAGGTGCCTTTCCTGAGATGAATAACTGGGACTGGGATAAAGAGGTTCAAAGGGCACATCGATTTCCCCTGTCACAAAAGAAAGGCAATGCGAGCCCAAGAGCAATTCTTGTTTATATTGGGAACTATCTGTTAAGAGAGGAACTAATAACTAAAGCTAAACCATATAAAAAGCGCACATATAAGGACATAACCTTTTTTGCTCTCCCAGACTTCTGTCACACAACAGTTGAGAGAAGATGGCGTATGAGGCAACTTATAGTTCCTTTCCAAAATCTAGGGTGTGAGGTTTATCTCTTGTTCCCATCTCGTCTTAAAGTAGGCTGCAATGGTCAGTTTAGGGTATTCTTTTCTGAAATTGTTGCACAGGAGTACTTGACCTATCTGCGAGAGGAGAGAACACATAGGGAGCGGAGTAACAATTCCAACCGAATGAATGATACAAGACAAGTAGTTTCCATAACAAAGAAATAAGACGATATTAGGATTGAGTAGCTGGTCAGTAGCTGATAAGGGAATAAGGGAGAGTGGAGGAGGGAACGCCCCCTGGGGGCTCGGCTGTCACATATAGGTCAGGATTGACCTATTTGCCGGTAAGGGAGGGGGGGGGGACCTGGGGGGGAACCAGGGGGGAAACAGGGCACGACATGGCACGGCACGGCATGGTATATAAAAAAGAGAAGTATTTCAGTGAATGAAAAAACTGAACTGAGAGAATGGCTGGGGAAACGAAAATATGAAAAAAGAAAGAATATAAATAATGATGATATAGTGTCTATAGAGGGGAAAAATTCATCCAGCGAGGGGGATAAGAGTGAGGAAATGGGGGAGAAAAAGGCTAAAAAAGGAAATTATCTGTACAAAATGTATAGTGTGAATCAGTATGGTAACAAAAAAATGAATTATTTATGGGGACTAGATATGTAACGTGGAACGTGTGTGGGCTAAATGATGCTCAGAAAAGGCTAAAAACTTCAATGTTATTGAGACAGATGAATGTCGACTTTATTTTTTTGCAAGAGACACACGTTATGACTTCACAAGAATTCTATCTAAAACAATTGGGCTATCACGTATTAGTAAGTTCACAACAGGGTGTTAAAAAGAGGGGAGTAGCAATATTATCTAGAAATAAAAATTTACTTCTAAGAAAAAAAGCATCAGATCAATGGGGAAGGTGGGCAATGGTTGAATGCATGATAGATGGGGAATGGACTACGCTGATAACTGTATATGGATCAACGGAGGATGATCCGGAGATTTTTCAATTTCTAGATGTAGAGCTAGCTACTTGGGCACCCAGAATTATTATGGCAGGGGACTTGAATATCAATGGGGCTGAAGGTCTGGGTCTAGGCTCATATGGTAAATACTCTGGGAGAAAGAGGCGCGTTAGCCAAGCCCTGCAGGGACTAGTGGCAAATAATACTCTATCTGATGTTTGGGGGAAAAAAAAATGTTGGAAATAAGGGTTATACATATTACTCGGCCCCACATAAATTATGTGTAAGATTGGACTATTTCTTTATATCAAACGTACTTATATCGGAATCAACAATAGAAAGACTTCCACGGATCCTAAGTGATCACAATCCACTAATTCTCACATTACCAAAAGCAGCATATACTCGAGAGCAAAGACAGTGGACTTTTGAAAGAGACTTACTGCAGGAAGAAAAATACGTGAAACACATGAAAGTATGGATCAAAGAGTTTTTCGATATTAATAGACATAGCTCTACTGTAGGAGTAGTATGGGATGCTTTTAAAGCGGGGGTTAGGGGAGAAACTTTGAGTTTTAACTCTTACAAGAGAAAACAGGAGCAGATGAGAAACACTGAACTCGCAAAAGCAGTGCTTAAGGCTGAAGAGAAATTAGAGGAATGTATAGTAGGCGGTATTCCAGTAGATAATGCAATTGTGGCACTTTTAAAAGTGAAAGGGGAAGCAGAGGGAGAAATCGCTAGAAAGGCGGCAAAATTATATACTGCAAAAAGAGAAAAATGCCACGAATGTAGTGAAACAGTTGGTAGAACCTTAGCTGTCCGAACAAGGCAGCAAGAAGCGACAGGAACTGTAAGGGAGATTAGGGATACCTTTGGTAGGATCCATACAGAATCAGGGAAAATAAGGGAAGTGTTTAGAAACTTTTATGAGAAGCTATATGAGGAATCAATAAGGGGAGATGCTACTAAAATTAGAGATTATCTACAGGAGATTCCAGTGACTAGACTCTCGGATGAAGAGGCAGATACTCTAGAGGAAGTTTTTCAGGGGGAAGAAATTAAAAACGCTATTTTGAATCTCCCCTCCGGAAAAGCGGCAGGCCCAGACCAGATTCCGATAGAGTTTTATAAAGTATTCTGGGATATTTTAGAAGCTGATATGGTTAGGATGCTGCAGCAAGCACAAACAGGAGATTCAATATCTACCTCATGGGGGGGGGGCTGAAATAGTGATAATCTTAAAGAAAGGAAAGCCACCGGAAGAACCAGGGTCATACAGGCCCATTACTTTGATGAACACGGACACTAAAATCTTCTCTAAAGTATTAGCAACACGATTTGCTAAAATAATAGATAGAGTAGTAAGCAATAACCAGCATGGTTTCATACCTGGAAGAGGCACCACGCACCACATACGTAAGGTAATAACTTTACTTGATGCCACAGCAGTCTCAGGGGACCCAATGGCGATTATGCTATTAGATGCGGAAAAGGCATTTGACCGGGTCTCCTGGGACTATCTGTGGCATACTCTTGAAAGATCAGGAGTAAAAAAAAATTATATTAAAGCAATTCAGGGGCTATACGTAGATCCTGTGGCCTCTGTGCGTGTGAATGCGGGGAGTACAACACAATTTCAGATTAGGAGAGGTACGAGACAAGGTTGCCCCTGTTCTCCATTGTTATTTGCAATCTATATGGACCCATTAATTCGGAGAATAGAGACCTGTGATAGAATTAAAGCATTGCCTACTAGAATTGGTTTTTGCAAAATATTAGCGTATGCTGACGACGTCGCAATAATTACATCAACACCTATGGAAGCTATTACACAAGTGGAAATAGAAGCTTTGAAGTTTGGGGAAATCTCGGGTTATAAACTCAACACTAATAAGACCCAGATAATCAAAAACCACAACACCATTTGTACAGATACTCGAGTTGTACAGGCAGGCACATATCTCGGAGTGTCTATCACAGCTGATTTAGACCACTTAGTGGAAAAGAATCTAACACCCCTAATTAATAAAGTACGGAGAGATCTAGATAGATTAGATAATTTACATTTATCAATAGTGGGACGAACAAATGTAGTAAAGATGCTGATCTTACCTAAGTTTCTTTATTTTTTTAGGGCAATACCTTTACTATTTGAAGCCAAATTGTTTAAGAAGATAGAAGATTTGATTAATAGGTTTATATGGGCAAAGGGGAAAACTAGGAGAGCACTTAGATTTATGACACTACCACGGGAGAGGGGGGGGTGGGCACTACCAGATTTAAAGTTTTATTATTGGGCAGCAGCCCTGCAAAACATGGGTGGCTTAGTGGGGGGTGCAGAATCCGATGGGTGGAATGAGCTGGGATCACTTGTAATTTATGGTTTGCTGCTGGGTCCAGAAGCAGAAAATGTTTTTTTAAAATATACCGAAATTAGTTATTACAAAAGGACACGATTTAGGACGCTCCTAGCGGCCTATACAGTCTGGAAAGCCTTTACTAAAAGATTTGGACTGGGGCGGTATAATTTCTACACCAGACTGAGAGGGAATCCAAATCTTCCTGTGGAAGTAGTCTCTGATACTATATTCATAGAATGGGAAAGAAAAGGAATTAGAAGGATGGGAGACCTAATGGGCCAGCAGGGTGTCTGCCAGTTTTCTGAACTACAAGCTAAGTATGCAATTGATAAAAGACAGTTTTTTAAGTACTTGCAGATAAGGAGTCTTTTGCATAACAAACAAGGTGGTGCGTCAGGATTCAGTAAAAATGCAATTATGGAAGTGATCGAGGCTGGCGAGGAATGCACTATAAAGAAATTCTATGCTGAGTTATTAAATTCAAAAGAGGATGATATTGAAAAATGGGCAAATAAATGGAAAGATAGTTTGGAAATTAGGGAGGAAAGTTTCTATATGTCTTTGGAAATGGGGTATACACTCTTATGCTCGGCATCTCTCCAGGCACAACATTATAAAACATTATACCACCTATACCATACGCCTGCAAGGATAGCCCAATGGGGGGGGGACAGTAGGAACAAACTGCTTTAGATGTGGAAGCTCAGAGGCGGATTTAATTCACGTATTTGCAGCATGTCCACATCTGCAGCCACTTGTAAAGAACATACAGGGATTCCTAAACCAAGAATTAGGAATAAACATTCATTTTACCCCCCCAATAATTCTACTGGGGATAAAGGAGGAGGAGAGACAACATCAGGATAGTTGGGAATCTTTCTTATTCTTAGCTATGGCAGTCTTGAGACTCTGTATTGCTTCTGCATGGCTGGACCCACTACCACCATCATTTCATTTATGGTTGGCTAAATTATTATCAATATATAATTTGGAAACTGAGATATATGCAAGGAAAGGGAAAAAGGGAAGGAAAACTGGCAAACATATTTGGGATCCCATTACTCGTTGGAAAGAAGGGAATATGGTTTGAAAGGTTTGAAAATGTTTGAACGATATATACTTTGTTATGAAGTTTATTATTATTGTTGAAGAAACGATAAGAGATGCTGATCTCGACCCATTCTGGGGGGAAAAAGCTTGTAACTTAATTTTGATTGTTTGGATGTTAATTATCACTGTGTTTATCTGTCTATATGCTTCACGGGATAAGTAATCTCTTTCTTTATATTCTCTCACACTAAATATCACTTGTTTTTGTTTGAATTCATATACCATGTTTTATGTAAATATTGTCGTGCCCTGTATATATATGTAAAAAAGAGGGGAAAATCCTTTCAATAAAAATATTTAAAAAAAAAAAAAAAAGGAAATCTTATTTCGCTGTTTCCCTAATGCTTAAGTAAACTGGGACCAATAACTGTTTTATTAATGGGTCCTAAATCAGTTAAGGCTTTAATATGAAAGAACCAGCTGTTGCTGAAGGATACTGTGAGCAGCGCTCTTCATGCACATATTTTGAAATTAGGAATTGTACTGTCATCAAAGCAATGACAGAAATTGAATAGTTTTTTTCCAAAGACCCTGATGGAGCTCTTTTGTGGGTTCTGGTTGAAACATTGACCTCCATTATTTCATAGATGTGTATTGCAGCAACATTTATCAGATTGGTCCTGCCCTACAGTGTATTTCATAATGTTCATGAAAATGTTCCCCCAGGAAATTGTTCTCAACTTAAGGTATAGTAAACCTTAACCGTTTATGGTGATATTGCAACTTTTACCCATTATATTGGGTCCCAAAAGTAGGGTGTCAGTCCCCAGGATAATTTTCTGAAGTAAGAATAGGTCAATTTGACACACTTGTCTACCTCGGTTAATTGTTATTTCTGATGGATACATCTGCCTGTGGATTCCTTACCTTTTGAATTACCCCTTGCGCAGCATTCCACAGAAACTTTTTTGATAACTCTTCCACGTTGACGAGGACGTCACAATGGAACGGCCCGCTCGCGACTCCGTGTGACATCATCGGAGCCATAAGAAGACCTTGTTGGCGTGCTGATGTCAGTTCCCTTTTCTCCATGCAGTCAACTCGTAACGGTTTTGCTAGGACTCTCCATTTCTTTGTGGTCTACATTATTGCAGTTGTCTGTAAACTTTTTCTGTACGATGGCTACTCAGAAGAAGCCTGGTTTTAAACCCTCTAGGGAATGTGGCCCATATGTCAGTCACGGATCCCCACGAAGACTACCTTTGGTGCCTGTTGTCTGACCAGGCGTCGAGGGTTGCTTGTTGTGTCGTCGGATGAATCCAAAGGCCCTCAAATAGAGGGAAGCGAAGTTGTTTATGGCCCGGGTGAGGAAGGAGAAGAGACTAAGTCAAGGTCGAAGTCGCCGACTGCACACCTGGAGGTCATCCAAAAAGCATAAGAAAAAGCGGCATCATGGATCCAAGCGTCGCTCTTTGAAGGACAAGCCATCGAAGTCGGTGTCCCCGGTCCAGCAGCAACATAGGAAGGATGACATCTTGCCTTTTCCTTCGCCTCAGGTGACTCCGGTTCATTCTCCTGTGCTGAGGGACTCTCCGGCGCCCATGGACTCTCCGGCACCCAGGGAAGCGTCTCCTGCACCTCTGGCCTCTCCTATCCCAGATCCGGTGTCTCTGGCGCAACAGCCAGAACCCACCTTATGACCTTGGCCTATTCCAGATCAGGTGGTTCCTGATCCGTACTCGCCTTTCGCGGCTCCAGGTGCAGATCATCGCATTTTCTGAGTGCAATGTATGGCATGTTGCCAGGGCGGGTTATCCATCGCCGGCTGGCCCCTTGGGACCGCTTTCCTATAATATAGGTGTACCCCAACATTATGCGAGGCGCCTTTTATGCAGATGACTTCGTCTTGGTCTCTTCCGACGCTGAGGTACTCAATGCCGATCCTGTCCCAGGAGGGAAGGATGGACTTTTCTCAGGCGCCATCAGGCTCCGGTCCGTCGCCGTCTGACTTGGTGCGGCACCGCTGGCAGCTCCTGAAGGGCCTCCATCGACGGCGGCTCCGAGGTCGGCGGGGCCGCATCTGGTGCTGACAACACAGATCCCGAAGATGGGATCAAGCAAGAAGGCTCAGAGACTTCTGGAAGAGGAGGAATTCCAGGAACAGCAGGAGCAAGCTTAGGAAGGAGAGATACTGGATCCTATGGATGATTTTGAAGGTCTTCAAGAAGCCAGTGTGCTGGGTACATCACAAGAGTGGGAGCTCTATTCTCCCAAAGCTCTTCCTTCTCAGGTGGCCTCATACCATTCAGTCATAAGTCGGCTGACCTTCTGGATTTGCAGTTGCCAACTGCTGAGGTAAATTCTAACATTTTAACTGAGGTACTGCACTCCCCTTCATCAGTGGTGGAACCTTTGCTTCCGTTCAACGAAACCTTGACAGAACAAATTGTGGATGTTTTGCAGAAGCCAATGTCTGTCCCTGCTGTGTCCAAAACGGTGGCAAGGCGTTATAAGGTTGCGCCTAGGGATCCAGCATTTTTATCGTCTCACCCTTCGCCTGAAACATTGGTGGTTCAACCGTCATGTTCCACTAAGCAATCAGCAGGTTCTTTTTCCTCCACTCCGGGGGACAGAGATTCCAAGAAGCTGGAACAGTCAGCTAAAAAGGTATTTTCATCGACCAGCATGGCTTTAAAGCCAACTAATGCCACATACCTGTTGGGGTGTTACATCCATGCATTGATGGACTCAGCTAAGGAGGTGATACCTAAGCTGCCAGAAGATGTCCGGGGTCACTTTGCGAAGGTAGTGTCGGACACTCAGGCTGCAGCCCGTCAGGTGATCCAGTCCGGGCTCGATATGGCTGACTCCGTTGCTAGGGTAATGGGTTCTTCGGTGGCAACTAGGAGGCATGCCTGGTTGAGAGGGTCGGGATTCTCTCTGGACATCCAGGCCACGCTGTTAGATCTTCAATTTGATGGCTCTAGACTCTTTGGGACCAAGGCGGACTCAGCTCTACAATGATTGTAATCCCAGTCTTGGGGTTTTGGTTACCGGAGATTTTCTACAAAATTGGAAATCTGTTACATCAGATCGTTAGGTTTTGAATCTCGTAGAAAATGGGTATGCCAATCTTGTCTGGGAGTTTCCCTCTACTTTCTCCCCTCACCAGGGCTGGTGTTCGGAGGACCATCTGTTGTTACTGCAGCAGGAGTTTCTGTCTTTGCTTCAGAAAGGTGCATTAGAGGTGGTTCCTGAGCAGGAAAGGGGTCAGGGATGCTACTCCCGGTATTTCCTGATTCCCAAGACGGACGGCCGATTGAGGCCGGTCCTAGGCCTCAGGGTCTGGAACTTTTTCCTCAAACAGGAGAAGTTCAGGATGTTGAGCCTAGCTCAGGCTCTTCTGGCACTGCAGCAGGAAGACTGGTGTCGATCAAGTTACAGGATGCGTATTTTCACATTCCCATCCTGAGGTCTCATCTAAAGTATCTCCTTTTTACAGTGGGGTCAGTGTGCGGCCTTTCCGTTTGGTCTTACACCCTCGCCACAGGTCTTCACGAAGATGATGGCAGTTGTGGCAGTGCATCTCAGAAGGTCGGGGTATTCTGTTTTCCCCTATCTGGACGACTGGTTGCTTAAGTCAGTCGTCAGAGATGGTGCTTCATCATTTGCAAGTAATAACTCAACTGTTGTTTGACTTGGGTTTTTAGATAAATGTACCCAAATCTCTCCTGTGCCCTCTCGGTGCAACCTGTACATAGGGACAGTACTATATACTACTGTGAGTTGTGCTATCCCACTTCCTCAGAGGATTCTAGACATCCAAGCTAAGATCCCAATGTTTCAAAATGGAGCGACTGTTCCAGTTCGGAAGGTTTTGCGCCTGCTCGGTCTGTTTGCTTCCTGCATACTGTTCAACCATGCATGCTGGCACATGAGGGCACTCCAGTGGTGCCTCCGCAGGCAGTGGTTTCAACACAATGGGGATCTCCGGTAGGTGGTCAGAAGCTCCAGAGACACTGCAGCGGATCTGTTATGGTGGAGTTTTTCAGGCAACCTGTATCCTGTTTCAACCGCTTTCTCCGATGGCCACAGTGATAACGGATGCCTCCACTCTAGGGTGGGGTGCTCATCTGGGGGATCTGGAGATCAAGGGTCTTTGGTCTCCAGGGGAGAGATTGCTTCACATCAATCTTCTGGAATTGCGGGCAATACGTTTGGCTCTCAAGGCCTTTCTTCCCTCCCTTCGCGGTCAGTAAGTACAGGTTCTGACGGACAACATTACCGCAATATGGAACATCAACAAACAGGGAGAAGTAGGGCCGTATCGCAGAGAGGCTCTGCGACTCTGGTCCTTGGCTCAGGACCATCAGATTTGTGTAATTACAAATCATCTGGCCGGGGTGCTGAATGTACGTGCAGACAGTCTCAGTTGGCAATACTCGGCCCATGACGAGTGGCGTCTTCATCCAGAGGTGGTTCATCACATTTTCAGGATGTGGGGATTTCCTCGGTTGGACCTGTTTGCCACTCACGAGAACACGCACTGCCCGTTGTTCTTCAGTCTCCAGTATCCGATGCAGGGAGCGTTGGGGGATGCGTTTCAGTTAAATTAGGCTCTCAGCGTCTTTATGCGTTCTTCCTCTACCCTTGATTCCTCCGATGCTGAGGAAGATTTGTCAAGACCGGACCCAAGTCATATTAGTTGCCCTGGATTGGCCAAGAAGGGTGTAGTGGCGATAAAACCAGCCGGAGGCTTCCCCTTAGACGTGCTGTTGCTCCGAACCAGGTCCAGATGTATGATGCAGAACTCTGCAGATAAAGAAATAAGAAGAGACATTGGGTCTAACAACAACTGAAACTGGTCAATTTGGTCCAGTTATATATTCCAACGAAAGCAAGGCCATTCTTGCTGGACTGACTCATAAGGAGCTATTACGAAAGACGAAGCACAGAGAAGTCACAAGCATTCTTACTAGAGCTCTAGTATTCATACCCTTTTAAAACAGGTGCTAGTCATCACTGAGTATCATAGTCTTTCAAGATGCAAAGAGACCTTGGAAAGATTTATCTCTGAAGTCCAACAGAGATACTAAAGAACCCTCAGCTTTTAATAGTGAGTGTACATATTTGTTTGTTTAGTTTTTTGTTGGCCCTGAGGAAGGTGAATCAATTTATACTAATCACCGAAACGTACGTAGGCCGTACGCATCTGAGACCCCCACACAGAAAGTCACAACAATATAAAAAAAGAAAAAGAAGAAAAGAAACAAAAAGCATGGAAAATGTATAAATAAAAAGTGAAAGAATCTGAATATTTGACTTTGTAAAATCCATAGGGGACCCTCAGTATTCTTTTTGTTGAAATTATGTCTCATATGTTAGTCGTAGTCTGTTAAGAGGTTGGGTAGTGAGTGTAGAAGTATGTTTGGTGGAATGAGTGAGATGTATTTATGGTGACGTTATGGGGTTCTTCTTATCACAAATAGTTCTTTTATAAAATATATGTCACACCAATTGGTCCATATGAAATGCTGATATAATCTGTGTATATAAAGAAATGAATATGTATAAAATATGACAAAAAAATGAAAAAATTGAAAAGTTAAAAAATAACATGTTTAAATAAAACAAAAGTTTTTTCCTATATATTGCATCCCCTGTGAAATATTTTGTGTGATTTAATCATTTGATAAAATTATATAGGTCAGACTAGAGGTATTTGTATTTTACAAGAAGGGTGTAGTACACAGACCTCCTTCGTCTCTCATCGCACCCTCCACTCCGTCTCCCTCTCAGGGCAGACGTCTTATCACAGTTGTGAGAAGTTAGCCTGGCATATGATGTCCACTATTCTAGTGGGCACCTTGCACCAGTCTAATCGACCCTTATTGATGGTGTTTGTACAGTCAACCTTATAGACAAGCTATCCTAGTGGTAGCATGGACCAGCAGTCTTAGGCTAAGACTTCAGAGAGCATGTGAAGCAAGCTGTTTTACCAATTATAATCCCTTGAATACCAAATGAAAGGACACTACACAAGGTATATATCAAATATATATGTATTTATTCTAAACACAACCCCTCTGCACTCTTTATGAGGTCAGAGGTAAAAGTACATCACAAGTTACTCAATTAGCATACGATAAGTTGCACAAATACAGTTATGCCCTAGGGGCCACACAAACCATATACTAAAGAAGTGGTATAAGAACCGCGTGAGAGTTAGACAGCAGGCCTAGGACCTGTAGAGTCGCTGGGACTACACTACACAACCAAAGGTTAGGGAGTAGGAGGCCCACGGGAGACGCGTGCAGTGTCTAAACACAGTCGCGAGTTACCATTGACTTATAATGGGAAACGAAGAAGTTACAAAGTTACTGTTTAAGGACACTTCGGATGGACTACGATAAAACCCCTTTAGACTAGGACACTTCGAGAGTCAAGACCCACAGGAGCACCGGAGTACTCGTGTTACCTCACCCACGGAAGGCGGGTGCATAGGTGCCTTTTGGTGTCGGGTTTTGTCGTCGTTTTCTATGGAGATCTGTAAAGAAGTGCTGCAGGCGACCAGAGGAAAAGTGTCCGAGTGGATCCAAGGGTGGATCGGTGATGTGAAGAACCTGAAAGCAGAGGGGACAGAGTTTGGGTCACTAGCCAGTGACCAGGAAGAAACCAGGCGATGTCGCATGCTTGAACGGGAAGAAGGTGAACTTGTCTCTTCAGCCACGAGGTCCAGGAGGCATCGACGATAACCAGGCGCTGGATTCGAGCTGTCCCACGAAGGATCTAGTTGACTGCGGTGTCGGTATCCGGATTGGACCCAACAAGCCTTGGCAAAATCCACCTACGCAGGATGTCGAGATTGAACTGTTGCAGACCAGCAAGGTCTGTGGCACTTCTCCTTTGAAGGGAAGCTGGAGCAAGCCTGGAGCAACCAGGAAAGCAGTTTAGTTCGAAAGAAAAGTCTTCAGGGGGCTCACTAGCCATCGGGCAAGGAACCGGGAAGACGCGGCGAGCTGAAATGCAAGAGCGGGCCCCACGCGGCACTCGTGGAGTGTGGAGGGCTGAGCTTCGGTACAAATGGCGCTCGGGTCTGGGGCTTCTCGTACCCCAATGCACAACTGCGAGGGTACCTCGGTAGTCGAACTGTTAGCAAAATTCTGGATGTCCAGGGTGTCCGGTCCCACATCTCTCATATCCACCACGGGTCTCAGCTTTGCTGTGGATATGGGTCGGAGTCAGAGAAGTCTGAGAGTCCAGTTCCTGTGTCGCTGAGTCTTCAGGTTCCGGCGGGAGCGTCAACAAAGCAGACCGGCAAGTTACTGGTGGTGCCTGTTTGCACAGGGTGGTCACTACTTGACCACAAGGGAGATGTCTTCTGTCTTCTAGTCAGAATAGAATGTCGAAGGTCCAAGAGTTATGTATCAAAGTTTCTTTCCAGGATAATCTAAAGTCCTGGGGACACAGCTCCTATACTTATACTAAGCTAAGGGGCTGGACTACCTGCCTAGGTCCCTCCTATGGGTGGACCTGAGAAGTGTGTGGTTACACCCCTTTCCCTTTGTCCAGTTTCGCGCCAGAGCTGGGGCTGGAGTGCCCCAGCAACTGGTTTGAACCCGGCTATGCATGGAGCACCTTGTGTGCCCCAGGCAGTGTCTCAAAAAGCATCTGCTGATGCAGCCCTCCCTGTCCGAATACACATCTGCCTGTCTGGTGAGGTGCTGGCACCTCCCTGGACAGGAAACCTATTGTCCAGCAGCAGGAGGTCAGACTTGTGTCAGTGGCAGCAGCATCCATTTTGTGATGCTGGGGCTCTGTTTAACTTTAACCGGGTAAAGCAGTAACATACATGTCTTTTCCCTCTAGAAGGGTGGAATGCTACCCCCATTTGTCCATGTCAAGTCTTTTTCAGTATGTCCTTTGTCCTTGAAGTGTCCAACAAGGGGGGCGTTTGCAGTGTTACAGCGAACTCTGCTGCGCTGCTGTCCAATCCGGAGCTTTATCTTCTGGCTGGTTTGACCTACATAAATCATCATGCAGGGGCAGAAAATAGCAAACACTACATTGGATGAGTTGCAGTTAGTGAAATGCTTTCTGTCAAAGTTGATTGTGCCAAAGGTAAAGGTTTTTCCCTCAATGGTGGAGTCGCAAGCTATGCAGTTACCACATTTTGCATGACCGGTCAGGGCGGGCAGCCCCCAGACATCATTGATCGTGGTTTTTAAGGTGGGTTGTGGGAGAGATGCCCGCACCAAATGGTCTTTTACTTTTTTGGCTCTTTTGAAGGCGAAGATTGGACGTTCCAGATTTAATGTACCAGCATTCAGTACCGGCCAATGTTTTAATATACTTTTCTTTATGGCGTTGGATGCTGGGGAGAAAGTTTTTAAACATATAAGTCTATCCTGATTTTTCTTGGGTTTTGGTTCCAACAGGGTTTCTCTAGGGCAGTACCAAGCCCGTTTTAGGGAGCGGCGTACCAGTTTCCGCGGGTAGCCCCTATTCCTAAGCTTGTTGCTGAGGGTTTTTGCCTCGGTGAAGTAATCTTCTTTAAAATAGCAGTTCCTCCGAATACGGAGGAACTGAGAGAAAGGAAGGGAATCTCTCAGGGCACGAGGATGGTGACTGCTATAGTTAAGCAAGGTGTTCCGTTCAGTGGGCTTGCGGTGAAGGCTTGTAGTGAGGCGGCCATCAGTGTGTTTGATTTCGAGGTCAAAAAGGGGGATTGACTCTTTACTCATGGCAAGTGTATATTTAAGTCCACCACTGTTGTTATTGAGCCAGTGTAATAGTTGAGTTAGTGATTCTGAAGAGTCAGTCCACAACATGAAGATGTCGTCGATATATCGTTTCCACAGGGCAATGCCGCTGTGGAAAGGATTGGATGTATTCAGTATACATGATGTCTCTAGGTTGTCCATATGAAGAATAGCTAGGTTGGGGGCAAAAATAGCCCCCATGGAAGTTCCACATACCTGGCCGTAGAATTGTCCCTCAAAGAGGAAGAAATTCTTCGTGAGGATTATCTCCAAGAGTTGGAGGATAAAGATTGATGGGACATTGTGTGGGCGTGGACGCGTATCGAGAACTTTCTCAATTACACGGAGTGATTCAAATTTAGGGATGTTGAGGTAGAGTGATTCCACATCCAGCGTACACATGGTGCTGGATGTGGGTTCAAAAGGATATTCCTCAATCATGTTAATCATTGACATGCTATCTTTTATGTAGCACACAGTGTCAGGGACAAATTGTTTAATAAAGAAGTCAATATAGTGCCCGAGGGGCTCCAGTACGGAGCCGCACCCCGAGACTATAGGTCGGCCTGAAGGAGTTTCACAGTTTTTGTGGATTTTGGGTCGGCAGTAAATAACTGGTATCCGGGGGGCCTTTGTATTGAGGAATTCATGTTCCTTTTTGGATAGGTAGCCTTAGTCGAGGGCATCTTTTGTGACCTCAAGAATCAGCTTCTGTATCTCTTCTGTGGGATTACGTGGTAATTTACAGTAGTGCTCAGTATTGCCGAGTTGGCGGAGAATTTCATTTTTATAGTTATCAATTTCCTGAATCACAATTCCGCCCCCCTTGTCAGCTGGTTTAATGACAAGGGAAGGGTTGTTTTTTAAGGTTGAGAGGGCATTCTTCTTGTGGATTGTGATATTATAGGGAACAAATGATTTCTGTTTTTCCAGAACAGCAAGGTCATTAAGGACCAGTTTTTCAAATGTGGGAATGTCAGGGGGAATCATTCCTCCGGTGGGAGAGAATTTAGACGGTGGTTTGAAGGGGGTATTAGCATGTTTCATAGGGGTAGGGTTCATCAAGAAAAAACTGTGAAGTCTGGCCTTTCTAAAGATTCTCAGGAGCTCTGTTTGGGCATCCAGGTAGTTTGGGTGGATAGTTGGGACAAACAAAAGTCCTTTGGTAAGTAATGACATTTCATCACTCGAGAGCATGTGTTGAGTGAGATTAAAAATAGGTAGTAGAGCATTCTCTTGGTCTGTTTCATTATTGTGGTTGGTAGGGATGTTGGCTCTGTTTACCATTGGTAGTGTTGCCGGCAGGTAAACCGTTCGCCTGGAGGGTTCTGGCGGTTGGGCCATCTCTGTGGCTGTTTCACTCTCCCAGCCCCTGGGGTTTCTGGTTGACCTCTGCCTCGTCCTAAAAAATTCCTGTGGGAGGGGCCAGGACTTTCACTTTGGTCTGAGTGCTCAGATGAGTCCCCTAAGCTATCAGAAAAACCCACAAAGTTTTGTCGCCTATTAAACCTACCCCAGGGCCTTTGGTTCTGAGGGCCACTGTAGGTACGGTTGGTGTAGTAGTCTTTGTTAAGGAAAGGGTATGCTCTCTCTTGTGAGAAACGTTTGATGTCTTTTCTAACCTTTA
This sequence comes from Lissotriton helveticus, assembly GCF_964261635.1. Classification (NCBI taxonomy): domain Eukaryota; kingdom Metazoa; phylum Chordata; class Amphibia; order Caudata; family Salamandridae; genus Lissotriton; species Lissotriton helveticus. The sequence continues at coordinate 911,588,594 of NC_136071.1, read as the reverse complement.
TGGTTTTTTTGTTAAGTTTAAATTTATGAAAGTCCTCGAAAGTTTTCGTTATTTGGTCAAGGAGTTTTTTTGCCTCAGTGGTGGTGTTTTTAGGTTTCGCCTATTATCATTCGCTTGCGAATGTAATAGGCGAAAATTCAAGGGCTCGATCGACTAGTGAAACCACTGCGGTTTCTTCACAGTGCATGTGAGGTCACGTGGCCACAAAAGCGGGTCACGTGACCACACAAGCACGCGCATCTCCCTAATCCGCAAACAGCATTCATTCAAAAACACAGAAACCCCCACCCCCATCCGGCTTCCCTCCGCGCATCTGCCTGCCACACTTCTCCCCTCGCTTGCATTCCCACCCCCCCACCAGGCTCTCCCGCCCCCATCCGGCTTCCCTTGTTTAACTTTTGGTTGTAAAAGGCGCTTTCACGTGAATGGCGGCCCCGCCCCTTTGTTCAGACGAGGTGTGACTATGGAAAATGCGCACATTGAAGTGAAAACCCTGCACGGGGCGCTTTTGCAAACAACCATTAGTAATGCGGTAGGTCTCGCATTTTCGCATTATCCTGGAGAAAGCTTGCTTTTTTGCGGCTTTGGAAAGCAACAGGAATGTGAGGGTTGATTACAGACGCAAAGCTGAAGCCACTACTCGAGCTTTAATCACCGAGACAGAGAGCGCCGCCCCAGCCCCTGCAGCCTCTTGAAGCCCTCTGTTACTCGACAACGCTGGTGGCACTTTCACGTTTAGTTAGTCTCTTACTCTTCCCCCTTCACACTTATCAAATCATGCCTTAACATTCATTTGATAAAAGCAATGCAGCGTGAAAAAGTAACTTTGTTCATTTTTTAGCATTTTCGCAATGTCCTGGTGAAAGCTTGCTTTTTTGCGGCTTTAGAGAGCAAAAGGAACGTGAGGGTTGATTACAGACGCAAAGCTGAAGCCACTACTCGAGCTTTATTCACCGAGACAGAGAGCGCCGCCCCAGCCCCTGCAGCCTCTTGAAGGCCTCTGTTACTCGACAACGCTGGTGGCACTTTCACGTTTAGTTAGTCTCTTAGTCTTCCCCCTTCACACTTATCAAATCATGCCTTAGCATTCATTTGATAAAAGCTATGCAGCGTGAAAAAGTAACTTTGTTCATTTTTAATGATTAAAGGTGCCTTAGCCACTTCTAAGGATAGCTTGTTTTAGTGCGTGTGTGGCCGCTGCCCCAAGAAGTAAGACCTCCATTTTGCAAACGACGATTCCAAATCTCTCACGAGCATTCCCGCCCCCCAACAGGGTCTCCCGCCCCCATCCACGCGCATCTCCTCTCCCTATTCTCCCGCCCCCATCCGGCTTCCCTCCGCGCATCTGACCTGCCGTTTCAGACGCTCCTCCTGCCTTCTCCCCCTGACCTCATGCTGTGTTGGCTTCTTAATAAACAAGTGAATACTGCAACCTCTTCTCTGTTAGTTCTTTACAATCCGCTCAGAGCGTCGCTGCGAGGCCTCCATGTCAAGTTCCCTGCAGCCCCCCCCCCCCACGTTTTTAGTGCTGGAGGAAATGCTTACTGACCCCTCCCCCTACAAGCTCATCACGCACATCTATGCTGGTATGCAGCTGACTGCACCTATCCGCTCTCCCTCTGCCCTACAGACCTGGTCGGACGACCTCAATGTAATGATCAGCGATGAACAATGGATGTATTGTTGCTCCCAGTCCAAGGCCTTATCAACGAGCTACAGGCTGCACCTGATACACTTTAAATACTTACACAGAAACTAATGGCACACCAGCGCGGCTGTTGAACATGGGACTTGTAATGCAATATGTTCGACAATTGCCATTCCTTGCAGACCACACAAAACCTGTAATCCACAGTGGCACGAATTGCAATGAGAAAAGCAGACAGCCTTTGTACGTTTGTGTTTACTTTGGAACTCTGCCTCTTTCACCCAGTTTTCCGACGTATTTTATTTTGTGCAACTAATCTTCACGCAGCTGTTAACACTTCATAGACTGGCCCTGCTATTCATTTTGTAATTTATGTCCTTCCAATCAGGAAGGGCGAAGATGGTGTCGCTGATAAGTTTTGGACCAGGTATGCTAACTCTATTAATGCTCTGTTTATACTTTGGATACACATACTTATTTCCACACAACTATAATTTAATGTTCCCCTTTTTTTATTCTATTCCTCACAATTGGTCCATCTTTTTCTCTGTGTTTCTATCTTTTTTGCGCCCTTTCTCTGCCACTTTCTCTTTCCCACCTTTCTCTCTCTAAATGCTGTCTTGATCCCCTCATAACCAAGGCCAGTGGAATTTATGCAATGTATGCAATTCTCCGGTCCTAGCCGTTTCCGCATAAAGATGGATTTGCCGCACAACCCATCATCTGTTGAGTAATCTGCAGATTTTAGCACAAAAAATGTTTTTTACCACAAACTTGCAAAGATATACAACTTCATTTTATCCAGGAAACAACAAGTCCAAGACTTCCTAACTGTGCTTGCACAAATTGAGTTTATGCTGAAAAGCCCACAGACTGAGGTCTGGAGACCTAACCATTCAAGTTCAATTCCATTGTTAACCATAAACAAGCACTGGCGTTGCCAATAGGTTTCGCATTTGGAAAGTTGGAGCTATTGGTTTTGTAAATGACATTTTATATTTATATATCGTTATTGGCATTGTCAATAACAATTTATAAATATAAAATGTCATTTACAAAACCAATAGCTCCAACTTTCCAAATGCGAAACCTATTGGCAACGCCAGTGCTTGTTGTCTTTGAGTTGTTTTTCAAGTTCGTGTATTTCACTTATTACTTGTTCTAGCTCCTCTGTTGCAATGTCAATTCCAAGCACCATCCAGTGCCTGGAACATGTTGTGCTGATGTAGCTAAAGCCGTTAAGATATTTTGGGTTGTCGGTGAAGACTCCCGGAATATTGCGAACTTGGAGACCAACTGGGATTATGTTGGCCCTAAGATAGTCTGTTAGAAGTTTTATCATAAGCGTCAATCTTACTTCCTTTTTTTAAAAAAATTCTAATTCCTCAACTAATGTGGTGCTTGGCTCATTGGGCGTGTCAGCAGCGTTAGATAAAAGGGAGGGACCACCTAGGATTTTATTAATGTATTCAAGAGTGTAGAGAGGTGGGTGGTCAGACATGCCTAGCAAAAAGGAGTGTTTGTGCAACCAGAGATGAGAGGGAAGAGTAAAAAGGAGGTGCTGGGGGACCCACTTGTAAAAATAGGGTGAGGATTCACAATCCCTTGCAATCATGCGATTGCGCTACATACTTTTTCAAAGAGACAAGGGAAACCAAAGGTATTGCACTAGGGACCTTGGGCGGTAACGTATTATAAAGAACAGTGGTCCCTAGTTTTTCAGGGATCTGGGAAATGATAGGCATACACTAAATAGTAAGTATGTCCTTTGGACAGCCGGACAGGATTTTATTTAGTAGATATAAACAATAGCACAAGGATTTTTTTACAAAGTGGGCACGACCAGTAACCCACAAAGAACAAGACAAAACAAACGAAATTCAGGCAAAAACGAACAAGGCGGTCTGTGTACTTGTAATTCAGTGAACAGACTTAATTATGTTTCAAAACACCATTGCACACATTCTTTCACAATTCAGGTACATATGGTGTTAGTGTGTCGAGGATGTTTCGATGCCGAAACTTAGATAAATGGCATCATCTTCAGGACAGAAAATTACATCATGTTTGTCTGGAAATCGTATGACATTTTGCCTTTTAAAGACTGTACATAAATAACATGGTGAAGAGAAAGCCAGGAGGGAAAAAGGGGATAATTAAGTATAAATATCAAGAGCTAGGCATGTATTAAGGTAGACCAATTGTGACATGAAGGTGAGGGAGTGAACAGTGAAAACACATTGGCTGTTGGTGCTGCGAATGTAAAAAAGGCATAAGCATGCGATGGAACTGGTGCTCAGAAGTGGGGATTACACTAGCAACGAACGGGCTCAACGTTAAAAATATTCGATAGAAAGGGATAATAAACATGGGGCTAATAAACAGGCACTTGATGTGAAAAAAGCCTAGTAACTGTGTGCATATAAGAAACGGCGCAAATTGAACATGTGACATAAGGCGCAGTGATATGACTGGTAACTGGAGTTTGATAAGGTCAATAGGCCAATAAAAACGGCGCATATACGTTAAAGAAAGTGTGACATACGACTCAGGAATCTCAATAAATTGTGACATAATCACGGCGCAGTGATGATAGTCTGGGTGACAAGCACGGAGTCAAGCGCATTATTACTGATAACGCAGGGGAAAGTGAGTACAGGAGTCGCGTGACAATAAGGCTGAATTACCAGGTTTCGGGAATCCGGTGGCTGTAAGTTCAAAGGGAGGGAGCGGGTTGCTTGATCGGGTGCCTGCCGGGGAAGGAGGTGGTTAGAGACGAGCGTTGAAGAGCGAGTGATTACTAACCAGTGACATGCGCTCAGTGTATAATTACCAATTCAGGGTGGAGCGCCTCTTGGAACTGAGACTGTGCCGATCGCGTTCTCGCTAAAGGGAAACAACATGAGGGGGAGAATCAGGGGTAGTTTCAGGGATCTATGCAAGGTGGGCAGGACAAGCTTCCTGGGGGTTACTTACTTCCTGGCGGGTTGCTCAATGGCATCCACGGTGTCAGATGGGCGGGGATTGCTACTGTGCCGGTAGCAAGATACCAGCTCAAGTAGTGTTTGGAAAGGAACTGGTCAGACAAATTTGCTTACGCTTTTCCACCTCTCCCACTCATTCCGCTAGTGGTTCGGAAACTCAAACTGCATTCCCTCACAATGATCCTAATTGCTCCAACATGGGTACGACATCCATGGTTCACAACCCTCTGGAACTATCAGTAGTTCCTCATCAAAAGCTACACCTCTTACCCAAGCTTCTCACTCAGAACAATGGAGAGATAAGGCATCCAGATCCTAATCGACTCAACCTTGCAATCTGGCACCTGAAATCTTAGAGTTTGGCTACCTTAATCTCCCACCAGACTGAATGAACATCATTAAAAAGGCTAGACGTCCTACCACTAGAGCTTGCTATGCCGCAAAGTGGAAAAGATTTGTAATTTACTGTACAAATAACAAAATCAACCCACTAGATGCTTCTATTCAAAACATCATCTGTTACCTTTTGCATCTACAACAATGCAACCTAGCGTATACATTCATTAGACTACATCTTGCGGCAATAGCAGCCTATCTCCAAAACAGAGAACATTTGTCTTTGTTTAGGGTACCAGCTATCAAGGCATTTATGGAAGGACTTAAAAGAATAATTCCACCTAGAGTTCCACCCTCTCCAGTATGGAACCTAAATGTGGTACTTACCAGGCTCAAGGGTCCCCCATTTGAACCTGTGCATAAATGCGAATTACTATTTCTCACCTGGAAAGTAGCTTTCCTGGTTGCCATTACCTCTCTCAGAAGAGTCAGTAAATTCCAGGCATTAACCATACAAGAACCATTTCTCCAAATCCATCATAACAAAGTGGTTCTTAGGACCAACCCAAAATTTCTACCTAAAGTCGTCTCTGCTTTCCACCTTACCCAGTCTGTAGAACTCCCAGTATTTTTCCCTATACCAGACTCAGTAGTAGAACGGGTTCTTCACACGCCGGACACAAAAAGAGCGATTCTTTACTACATCGAAAGAACAAAATACTTTAGAAAGACTAAACAACTTTTTGTGGCTTTCTCCCCACCTCACAAAGGCAATCCTATCTCTAAAACTGGGATTGCAAGGTGGATTGTTAAATGCATCCAAATATGCTATGCTAAAGCCAAACACACCTTAACCATTCCCCCTAGAGCTCACTCCACAAGTAAACTAGGGGCATCCATGGCATTCTATGGGAACATTCCCCTTGTTGACATCTGCAAAGCAGCAACTTGGTCTACACCACACACGTTCACAAAACACTATTGTGTAGACCTGTAAGCAAAACAACAAGCTAGTGTGGGCCAGGCAGTATTAAGAACACTTTTTCAAACCACTGCAACAGATACAGGTAGCCACAGCTAAGTAGATAACCGCTGTGTAGTCTATGCACAAGTATGCGATCTACAGCTCATATGCCGCAAACAGGAAATGCTACTTACTAGTATGCATCTGTTCTTGGCATTTAGATCTGTAGATTTGTATACGCCCACCTGACTCCCCGGTACTATCTTACTTAAATACATTACACATGGACATCCTTTTCTATTTCTTACTAACTCCATAATAAACCTCCATGGCAAAACAGTCTGGAGATGTAGTCGATGCCTTTGCGCACTATCATCCTAAGGAGGAGTCACCTACCTCGTGACTACAAAAGACTTCTTCCAAGATAAAAACAAAGTGCAAACATCCGAGCCCAACACCAGATGACGATCTATGCACAAGTATACAAATCTACAGCTCTACATGCCAAGAACAGATACATACTGGTAAGTAGCATTTTCCTTTTAATCCTGAAGTAGATCAAGCATTGGAAAAAATGAAGACACTGAAGTGGCCAAGTCCATGGGAGTGCTCCAGTCTCCTTCAAACAGAGGTTCCTTTCATCGTTCCTTTTACCCAGGGGTCTAAAACCACATTCTCAGACCAGAGTATCTACCTACAAAGGAAACAACCAGTCCTCTCCCTCAAGAGGATTTTTTCGAAGAGGTTATAGACGGAAAAACTTTAAAGGTAGGGGTAAGGGCAACACACCCCGTAACTCCCCCTCCCCTATTAAGCAGTGGCTTGCCACACTTCCCCCGACTACACCACACATGTCGGAGAAAGACTTTAACAATTTCTCCCTATTTGGCAGTCTGTAACAACAGACAAATGGGTATTTGGAATTATCCAACATGGTTATTGCCTGGAGCTTACCAACAATCCCCAAACATTCCACCTCGACCTCACAAATTGTCTCCAGAACGCTTAGTATTGCTCAAACAGGAAGTGCATTCTCTCTTACTGAAAGGAGCTATAGAGCCGGTTCCAACACAGTACCAGTGCTCAGGGGTTTACTCTCTGTATTTTCTCATTCACAAAAAGGACGGTTCCCTACGACCTATTCTGGATCTCAGAGTTAAACTTGTATATACTGTCAGAACCCTTTCACATGATGACCCTTCAACATGTACTCCCACTTTTACAGAATGCAGTTTTAATGTCTACTCTAGACTTTTAAAAAAACACATATTTTCATGTGCAAATTCATCCGGCTCATAGCAAATACTTCAGAAAAATGCTGCGTATCTGTGATATTGATGCACAATCTAACACAATTCAGGCATACACTCTCTCATTTGCCCCCAAACTGGATTACCGCCCAAATTAGAATGCGTGCCTCCCTGTTTAAATTCCCATTGTATAAGTCTTCATATTTTTAACTCCGATTATACTTTGTCCTCAGCTGTCCTGTCAAGGACTGGGTATGGCAAACGCAGATTCTTAGTTGTCCTGAGGACAAGCTCATTCTTCATTTGCAGGAGTACAAATATGATCTTTCCTTACTTGTTGACTTAAAACGTATCAGCCAAATGCGAGTCTAACAATAATTTGTGTGTTTTTGATAAGTGACCATTAAGTGCCAAGTTAATTGAACTCCATCAGTCTTGTATGAAGCATTTGATCATAACCTTTGAGGCAAAAGTCATCCATGTGTCTCGACAGCCATAACGGCCTAGGCCTACCCATCAGATACAGGTTTGTTTCCTTTACCATGACCTTTCTGATGTTGTAAGAGATAACTCACCATGCCCTGAATATTTGAATGTAATTTTCACATTATTTATGTGATGACATTGGATGTAAATGTGGAAAAGGCAAGTGAAATTTCATCTGCCTTCCATGTTATGTCTATTTCAGGTATTAGTGTGTTAGCAGAATGTCTGGACTGTCCAGAGTTGAAGGCTACTGCAGATGATTTTATCCATCAACACTTCACAGAAGTTTACAAAACTGATGAATTTCTGCAACTTGATGTTAAACGTGTAACACAACTCCTCAACCAGGACACATTGACTGTCAGAGCAGAGGATCAGGTAAGGTACTAGGGCCTTGTTTTAAATATAGCACATGCTGTTTCACAAATGGATTTTAGTCTGGAAAATGATTATTAGAACTTGAAATTATTAATTGTTTTGGAGTCACAGTGGGTCAGTGAGTTGGGAAGGGCGAAAATTGGACTTGCCGGTAATGGCTGGGCAAGGAGTAATGAAAACATAAGGGGATTTGAGAACTCAGGTAAGCATAACAAATACGCGTGAAGGCTTCAAGCAAATCTCTGTGAAGGGAGGAGTGGCGAATCTACCATTCTGTAGGAAGCAGGGGTTAAGATAAGAGATGAAGTGTGAAAGTCCATCTGATTAAAATCTTTTAAAACAATGGCTAATCTTTGATATTAGTTACTATTTTCTTACACATGGTATCGATTTTAAGTGCTTGCTTTCTTTAGTACAAAATGAAATTTTTATACTAGACTCCACTTTTTCATATGACTATGCATACTTTAATCACTTTTGTATTCATGTATTTCATAATAAAAACATGTTTTTAAAGGTGGTAGTTGTGTTGTGGTACAATGGACAGGCAGGACCAAAAGCAATTATTTTGCTCTCAAGCAACTGGAGTTGAGTATGGTGATATGAAATGTTTTGCCTATACAGAACAAGGACTGAATGCAAAGTATGGTGTTATTGTCATCTATGACAACCGGTTGCTAATGGTAAATCAGTTCACAATTTAGTGTTTGTCCTATGCTCTTGTGACCTTTTATCCCACCTTAGCTGTGTTGATGTACCAGCTGCCACAGGGGTGATAAAGGAGAGACCTGTCAGACTTAATATAATCTCTAACCCCTGCCTCTCACGACCCTCCTTCAGCTCCCTTTTGTTTCTCTCCCATCGAAGGTTAAATCCTGGTATTCCACTGAACTGCTCCATGCAGCGGTATCTGGACACAGCAGGGAAGAAATAGTAGATGAAGATACTTCGTTTTATCTGTGCAAGTAGTAGAATGTCGTTTTTCACTTCTGTACATCTAAACATTGCAAAGGTCTGTTCCCCAATATGACATCACTGCATTAATATACTAAAAAAGTTATTATGCTTATGGTTTTGATGTGGATACTTTTGGGAACTGGCAAGGATCCACATACCTTCAGTGATTCGGTTGTATCTTGCTGAGCTACCTATTTGTGAATGTTACAGGAGTTCAACGCTGTGTATTAAAACAGTTACAGGAAGTGTTTTGTCACACCAATAAGTGGCAGAAAAGTTAGAAAGTGATCATAGAAAAGAGTTGCAGTGGTTCTATGAGATTTTTATAATGCCAGAAAACTCTTTCTACTTGGGGGGGATGGGGTTCATATAGCACCCATGTTGATATTGAGCTGCTTCAGTGCTGTAAGACATGTAAAAGAATCGGCGATTGGTTGAAAAGACTGAGGAGACGGGCACCACAGATATTACATACAGGCTAATACTTAGCCTGCCAGAAGGTAGAGAGTAGTTTTCAGACATGCCCAGTATTTGTTGCCTCATGGTGGAGAATAAAGAGATGGATATTCATAGTTCTCTTCCAGAGGATACTCATCAATAGTCATAAGCACTGAATAATCCCCACCCACGTGCGGGACCTCGGAGGATATACAAAAATACATATATATGTGTATGTTTAGGTACAAAAGTACATAGTACCTCCAAAACATACATACATAATGTATACATAACTAAAACATACAGTCTATTATACCTCAAATAGGCTAATATGCCAAAATTACAAGGGTTTTTCTTTTAGAAAAAATAATCTAACATATAAATGCTGTAACAGAGAACACACACTGCAATAATGTTCCAACACAGCCCTTTATTTTCAGAGAAAAAAGCAAGTACAAGCAGGCAATTTTCCCATGGGCTGCATAGATGAAAAAACATCACAGTACTAAAAGACTGGCACCCTGCCTTTAAGAATTCCAAGAACCTGGACACCGTGCCTTTAAGACCTCCAGGAGCCCCCTGCTCCCATCATGTACCACAGGTGACAGTTAGGTCAGTTCTTTTTTCTGGATTCTTCTGTGAGGATCCTGGAGCATTGAGCTGGTCACTTTTTGAAATATTCTAGTCAGAAATTGGTTTGTTTAATCTCTAGTTGACATTTGTGACTGCTAATAACTTTTTCAGTTATTTTCTGACAATTTTAAGAATTAATTTTGCCAGAAATGCCAGCTTTATTTAATAAATGTCCTTCCTATGGGAACAAAATGGCAAAACGGACCCACACTCAGTTTGCATTGTGTGTTTGCCATCTTCACACAATCTAGACATTTTTTATTACTGCCAGCAATTCTCCAGAAGAACTCTGCGTGATAGGGAGAAGATAAGACTACATGCCCTGCTGGAGAGAGGAAAAGGACATTCTAAAAGTGGCCTTGAGAGCAATCCTGCCTTCAAAGAGCCCTCCTTTCAGAAAAGACACGATAAGCGGCATCAATGGGCTTCCCCAGCATCCAAAAGAAAGCAAATTTCTGATTGTTCGCCGTCGATATTGACGTCGGAAAAGCATGCAAGGCATGCAATGACGTTGAGGGACAGATCGCCGTTGAAGCGACAAGAGCCTCCATCGCCAAAAAGTAAGTCGACATTGAGGCATACTACTTCGGGCTCGAAGTATGTTTGTCCCGTGAGACCTAAGTCGATATCCAAATCTGGGTCAACGTCAAGACATCGGTCGAGATCTGAGTCTCCGCCACTGTCACAACGGTCATCGTCGAGAGGATCGATGTCAAAGACATCACTGCAAGCCTACAGGCGGTCAACATCGAGGTCTCCATCAAAGTCCAACGTCGGGGAGGCCGACGTTGAGAGCATCTTCGCACAGACATGAGTCCCTAAATGTCTCACCGCAGAAGCAGTCGACGTCTAAGGCGACACATCATTCGACGACTAGGGAGGAAAATCCTTCGGTTCCATCAGGACAAGTGCCAGAAAAACCAAGGTCGACATCTAAGTCCTACGGTCGACATCGAGGGAAGTGTCATCTTCTTCTGGCATTCATACTGTGCAGATCTCACCGGAGGGATCTCTGGTTCCGGGAGGGAAAACGCCTCCTGCCAATCTTTCCCCAAGATGGCTAGAGTGTGCGACACTGGAAGGTTCCACAGAGAAGTCCAGGCTCGGATTTCTCCTGAACGTACTCTCCCTCCAGGGTCTCGGCTGAGCCTCCTCCTTCTGCATCCACGAAGGCTTCTCCATGCAGGTCCCAGAGGAGAGCCAAATCTCCATCGGCGTGACGCTCACAATCCAGAACACGGGAACGTTCTGGATCTCATTCTTCTTCCACCCCAAAAAGAAGGAGACGGAGGTCGCCTTCATGGTCCACGTCCTCAAGATCTTCTATAAGAGACTATTCACCAACATTGTCTGCGACATCTCCAGCCAGAGGATCCCTGATAGATGATATGGGGACTTTTAACGTTGTTATATGTTGGGGTGCAAGCAAACTGAACATTGATATGTCGGCACAGACGGTGTCGTCTTCAGTTATATTTGAAACCCTGCACCACATATCCTCAGCGAGGCCTCTGCTTCCGTTGGACCCCGGTCTGCTAGAGCCAGCAATGCAGACTTTCCTGACTCCGTCTACAGTGGGCTCAGCTCTTCCACGTATTTCCAAGAAGTACAAGGCCCCGGATCAGGACCCACTGTTTCTGCGATCCGATCCTCCTCCAGATTCTGTCAAAGTGGCGGCAGCCTGGAGAACACATCAATCCTCAACATCCTCTGCAGAAAAGGACAGAAAAATCATGGACTCTCTGGGCAAAAGGATGTGTAGCACGTCAGCATCAGTAATGAAGGTGGCTAATGCCTCTGCTCTCCTGGGGAGGTATGACCGGTCGCTTTGGAACTCTTTGGCCAGATTCACGGAGAAGCTGCCTAAAGAAGATCAGCAAGATTACCAAGAAATCCTGCAGGAAGGTGGTTTGGCGGCAATCCAGGTCATTAGTGCAGCTGCTGACGCATCATATCTGGCTACTCCCATAGCATTTGCTCTAGGCGCTCAGCCTGGTTGCGCTTCACGGGGCTAAATCCTGAGGCACAGAGGAGAAGTGTGAACCTCTCCTTCAATGGCATGTCTCTCTTTGGATCTCATGCGGATGATGAGATGTCCAAAATGAAAACGGAGTTGGACTCTCTGAAAGCCGTTGGACTGCAGAAATGGAAGGAGACTAGTCGTACGTTCCGACCCTACGACCGGCGCTCTTTCCAGCAGAGGGTTCAAACCTCTCACTGGTCGACGCAGCATCAAATTCAACCCATGTTTTACTACCATCAGCGAAGGCCTGGTCGAGAAAGGGCAGCTGGAATACAAGCATCTTCTGCAAAACAATGAGCTATGGCTTCCCCCATTCCCGTTAACCTCTCCTGTGGGGGAAGTATTATATTTCACCTGGACAACTGGAAGAAAATAACAGACAAGTGGGTACTGAATATTGTGCAGAATGGCTATTTGTTCCGATTCAAATCCCCACCTCCATCAGTGCCTCCTCGAAAAAAAAATCCCCAAAAACGCCACTTGTTGCAAGCAGAGGTGAACAGCCTTCTTCAGAAAGATGCCATAGAAACAGTCCCTGTTCCACAACGGAGGCAAGGAATCTATTCTCTTTATTTTCTGGTACAGGAAAGCGGCCTTACCAGAGAATACAAACCAATACATGACCTGAGGCTTTTGAACAAATTCATCCGCAAAGAAAAATTTTGGATGTTCGCACTGCACCAAATTTTCCCTCAGCTACACCAAGGGGACTGGATGTGCTCCATAGATCTGCAGGATGCCTACTTTCATGTACCGGTTTCCATGAAACATTGGAAATTCCTGCTGTTTCAAGTAGCGCTCCAGCATTTTCAGTTCAAGGTTCTCCCGTTTGGGCTCCAATCAGCTCCCCACAATTTTTCGAAATGCATTGCGGTAGTGGCAGCTTTTCTTCGCAAACCAGGGATATTCATATATCCTTACCTGGAACACGAGCTTCTGAAGAGCTCATCACCCACTCTGCTTCAGAGTCATCTCGAATACTGCCTCCAAGTGCTGAGCAATCAGGGCCTGCAAGTCAACTACAAAAAGTCGATCTTCAACCCAACACAATAGATCCACTACCTGGGTGCTTCTCTGGTTTCCGCATGGGCAAGTGTGTCCTTTGGAGGAGCGGTTATCCTCAATCCACGACAAATGCCGCAATCTTCTCCTGTATCAGCATCCCTCAGTCAGACAGGTGTCATCGCTGCTAGGTTCGATGGCATCATGCATCTTCATCGTGCCAAACACCAGATTACATATGTGTCCTCTGCAGCAATCTCTGGAAGACCACGGGACGCAGATATCGGGTCGCTGGGAGGACCGTGTGGTTCTCCTCCAGTCGGCCAAAGATTCCATCAGATGGTGGTTGAAGCAATCCCATATACTGAAGGGAGTTCCCTTTCACCAGGACCCACCTACTCAGACAATCGTCACGGATGCGTCCCTCCAAGGTTGGGGGCTCATATGGGCCCTCTCCAGGTGCAAGACCTTTGGTCAGAGACAGAACAAGGGTATCACATCAACTTCTTAGAACTGAGAGCTGCACACCTAGCACTCAAATCACGGTTCGCTTCCTTCCAGTCGCATTCCCTGTTGGTTCAAACAGACAACACCACAACAATGCATTATCTGAACAAACAGGGGGGAAACCGGTCGAGGCCTCTCTCTCTGGAGTCTCAGACCAGCTGGAAATGGCTTCCCGCAAGAAATCTGTCCATTGTGGCGATTCATCTACCAGGAACTCTCAATAAATGTCCAGGCAGACTCCCTAAGCCAGGACTTCATCGAAGCTCATGACTAGGTGCTAACGATCAGGACTTTTTCCATCATTGGGGAGTGCCAGACATAGACCTGTTTGCAGACGCAGCAAACACAAAATGCCCCGTCTTAGCGTCCAGGTTTCACCAACCAGGGTCATGGGGTAATGCGATTTTGATAAAATGGTCTCAGACATTACTTTACACTTTTCCACGAATCCCATTGATACCCACAGTGATCAACAAGTTCTACAGGGTCAAGACCAGAATGATACTGATAGCACCAAAATGGCCTTGTTAGTGGTGGTACCCGGACCTTCTTCAGTTGTTAGAAGTTCCACACAGGAAGTTACCATGCCGACCAGACTTGCTTTCCAAGAACGAGGGGAAGGTGTTCCACCCCAACCTCCCATCCCTACGTGTGACGGCATGGCTCCTGAAGTCCTTCAATACGGACACTTAGGCTTGTCTTCTGACTGCATGAACATACTAAGAGAAGCTATAAGACCTTCTACCAGAAAATCGTACGCTTTTAAATGGAAGCGATTTTACTTATGGTGCATGAACAATGGTCATGATCCCGTTCGGGGTCACGAGCAGGTGATCTTACCATATTTGCTGTACCTGGCCAAATCTTGCCTTCAATTTTCATCTATAAAGGTCCATCTAGCAGCTATCACAGCATACAGATAGTCCCCTATACAGATTTTTTCAAATTCCTGTGGTTAAAGATTTTCTTGAAGGGTTAAAAAAGTTCTACCCACTGATCAGAACTCCATCGCCACCTTGGGAGCTCAACATAGTTCTTGCTAGGTTGATGGGTGCTCCATTTTAGCCTATTCACAGAGCCTCTCTGACAGAACTTGTCATGGAAGACCGCTTTTTTAGTGGACATTACCTCTGCTCGTAGAGTGAATGAGATTCAGGCTTTATGCTGTAAAGAACCTTATATTGTGTTTAATGCAAACAGAGTGGTTCTTAGAACACATCCGAGTTTTCTACCTAAAGTGGTCTCGGATTTCCATATTAATCAGGCCATCACTCTGGCGAGGTCCTTTCATTCACTAGACCTCAAGAGGGTCCTGAAATTCTACAAGGCATTGAGGAAATCAGACCTCCTGTTTTGTTTAAATACTGGTTGTGCAACTTCCAAACGGTCCATCTCTAGGTGGATAGTGTCATTTATCTCTTTGTCTTACCAACTAGTCAACAAAGCCCTCCCGGGCAAACCAAACGCTCATTCTACCAGGGGAAAGGCCTCGACCACGGCTCTCCTTAGGAATGTACCCTTTGCAGAGATTTGTAAAGCAGCAACATGGCAATCTGTACACACTTTGACTCGCCATTGCTGTTTGGACTCTGACACACAGGCGGATGCTCAGTTTGGGCAAGCCTCGCTAAGGAATATTTTGGGATAATTTATCCTTAAGGTGTTATATTTGCTGTAGTTATGCTGTTGCTCGTCTGCGGGAAAGTGGCTATGGGCTTGCTATTCTATTCAGTGTTTATGACTATTGATGAATATCCCCAGGAAGAGAAGGATAAGTTACTTGGATAAGTTACTTACCTGTAATCCTAGTTCTCTTCCAGGTGTATATGCATCAAAATCATAAGCAACCCTCCCTCCTCCCCGGACGAGTTTTGACAGCTTAGTAACATTTTTTGCACCTTAGATCCTGGTTCCTATATGTTAGTACACAGGAAAAAAGAACTGACCTAACTGTCACCTGTGGTGCATGATGGGAGCAGGGAGCTCGTGGAGGTCTTAAAGACTCAGTGTCCAGGTTCTTGGAATTCCTAAAGGCAGGGTGCCAGTTTTTTAGTACTGTGATATTTTTTCCATCTATGCAGCCTATGGGCTAATTGCCTGCTTCTGCTTGCTTTTTTCTCTGAAAATAAAGGGCTGTGTTGGAACATTATTGCAGTGTATGTTCTCTGGTACAGCATTTATATGTGAGATTATTTTTTCTTAATGAAAAACCCATGTCATTTTGACATATTAGCCTATTTGAGGTGTAATAGGCTGGATGTTTTAGTTATGCTTACATGTATATATGTATGTTTTGGCGGTACTATGTACTTTTTTACCTAAACATACACATATATATGTATATTTGTATTGCTCCAGTGTCCCGCACGTGAGCGGGGATTATTCAGTGCTTATGACTTTGATGAGTATACCCCTGGAAGAGAACTAGGATTACAGGTAAGTAATTTATCCTTCTTTCTTTTTTTTTGTCCTCATATGACCTCCATAGGTTAAGCAACCTCTTGGTCAGATCCACCCCTGCTGCTCATAACTTGGGGGTCCAGTCTCAGCTGATGTTCTCACGAGAACGAACATGCACACCACATCATGAGTTGACCAAGTGGTATAATCATTGGACACTATATAGCAGTCGTACACGACTAATCAGGATCTAAAAGGTCTAAAATATTCCAAAATATCCCAAGCTTTCTCTGTAGACATTAACCTTCTGATCTAAATCCCTAAAATATCTCACTGAGTTCCACCAGGCTCTCCATGTTGGGGGTACCGCCTGGCTCCATAACTTACAAATCTCCCTCCTTGCCAAGAGGATCAAATAAAATACCAATTTATTCTGCATCCCCGAAAGGTCTATCGCCACTTCGGGCATCAATACAGTGCCAAACAAGATAGCAGAAGGGCTTACCTCCACCTCTATGCCCAGGACGTCCGACCGAGTCTTACCCACGTTGCCCCAGAACTCTTGAATCAGGGGGCAGGAAGCAAACACATGGATATTATCTGCCTTTTGGGCACCACATCGCATACACTTTGCTTCTCCACTGCCCTTTATTTTGGAATGTTTGAGTGGGGATCAGTATATCCTGTGGAGCGTAAAAAAATGGTTTCTTCTTAGTGCAGAAGATTTAATCAATGGGTAAATCTTGTCTAAAGATACTTGCCATACATTTTTCAGCTCCTCGCTCGGCATGTCTTCTCCCAGACCAAATACGGGTGTTCCAGCTTTCTGTCAGCTGCAGCAAGGAGATGATTATACCACTGTGCTCCTTCTTTCCTTGTAACTCTTCTTCCAGACAGAAAGTGAGATTGGAGGGGAACATGGTGGAAGCCGGTTGCGAGCTGCGCTCTGTTAACCTCTTCTGACATGGACTCCCGCTGATTCTGAAGAGCTGATGGTGCCGTTTTTTTTCTGCCTGTTTTCGTGCGACTGGAGTCAAATCAGGTGAAGGGGGACGTATTAAGGCATGTTACTGCCTCCAGGTTTACGAAGCTAGCTTTCCAGCATTGTGGGGGGAAAAACATATTTTTAAGGGGAGTGATCTTCCAGCGCAACATAAAACACTCTCTTCCTTTCCCACTAACTCCACACCTGACAGTGAAACACTATTAGGTAAAAGGTACAAATTGAGATATAGTACATTTCTCGGGAGAGAATCTGCCCCCAACGAGATATACAGCCCAGTCAACCTTTGGGGGTCTTATTGAACACACATAAATACAGGAATCTTCAAGCTAAGTCAGGGAAAGCTACCGTAAAGGAGAGAAAGAAAAAAAACTGCACTAGCACCCACAAAAGTGGCCCCCTCACTCAGATCTTATTTTAAACTAAACACGCAGGGTGGTATGGAATCCACAAAGCAGGGAGTACCTCTGCCAGGAGACACTCCCTCATTAAACCCTTCCATTCCTATTTCAAATAGATTCTCAGCTTTAAGCATCCCGGCTACGGCACCCGGAGGAGGTGGATGGAAGGAAGGAGATCTGATTGAAAACACATCTGTAGAGGCGGCCCCCGTGGTTGCTCTAGGCTTGGACCCAATACAAGGGATGTTGAGCCAGTTGTCACTGGAGATTCAGGAGCGCTTTTCAACCTCAGAAAAGAAGATCCAAGATACATGCACCAGTTTAGAGGAAAATCTGTCAGTATTAGCACATCGCATGGAGGACTTGGAGAACAAAGTGGGGGAATTGAGGTTAGACCTGAAATGTAACACTCAGCAAGTGGCCAGGCTGTAAAAGGGACCTATCGGATAGATTGGAGATTCTTGAAAACAATTCTAGAAGAAACAATATTAGGATTCTCGATCTGAGAGAAGGATTGGAAGGGGAAAATATTGGCTTAAACGTCTTCGGCCTGTGGATAATGGCAGGCATTACTAATTGTTACCCAGTTTTTCACTCCCTCCTAAGTAGCTTCCTCCTGTTAAAAGCTAGAGAGTGGTTTTCCGTCTTTAATTTAAGATGGGAAAGCACTGCCAGGTCATTCTTGTATTGCTTCATTTGAGTGAAATTTCTTTGGAATGTTTTGTTTAAGTGCTTTCTAAGGATAAATATTGTTTCAGAATATAATTTGTTCATAACAGCTGTGGCACCTTGCATTTGAACATTGTTGAATTTGTGCTTTTTGTTTAAAATTAGGTTTATGATGCAGCAGTTCGGTGGTTGAAATATGATGAGCCAAACCGACAGTCATTTATGGTTGACATTCTTGCCAAAGTCAGATTTCCTTTGATATCCAAGAATTTCCTCAGTAAAACGGTGCAGGCTGAACCTCTCATTCAAGACAACCCTGAATGCCTGAAAATGGTGATTAGTAAGTATGGTATTAATAGGTTTTGATATTCTGTGAGCAGAATTTTATCTGTAAAATGAATGTGTGTTTAGAGTGCAGAAATTCATGCTTTGGTAGCAAATAATTAAAAATATTACAAAAGTCAGTCCGTCACTGGCATCCAGGTAGGAGACATCAAAATGGAATTTCGAGGTTGAGCTTCTTACATGTGCTTTCCCTGTGCAAGTTATACATTTTGTAATATGCACTGATTTTGTTCTGAAATTATAAAGAAATGTTGGACAACATCTGTCTTTTCAACAACTAAAATATAAGTGCATACGATCAAGTAATGCTGCAGTAAACTCCTTTTTGAGGAAGGAGAGAGTTTAAAAGAAATGTTTTGCAGCGTGAATCTTTCTGGATTCACTATGCTGTGCATTAATCCGCGGTCTAGTGGTTGGGTCCGGCATCGTAGTCTTTTCTTTCTTTTTTTTTTTCCGTAGCCCAGGTGTGCGTCGACGTCCCACCTTTTGGTGTACTTCCTGTGACGTCTGCACGCTTCCTGTGGAAGCTCCCAACTTTGGGCTCCATCTTCAGATTCTTTTTTCCGCCGTTGGGTCTGGATAGTTCCTGAGGGGCTCCAGAGTTTTGGAGGAAAGAAGACGCAGAAAAGTCGAATTTGCACGGAAAAGATTGAGAAGACGACGAGGAACAACACCATCGAGCCGGGACGACGAAGGAGAAGGAGAACTTCGTCGTCCAATGGAGAATGGGCACACAGGTCACCCCTTGAGCGCAAGAAATGGACAAGACACCTTTTAAATTCTGCCAAAACTGCCACCACAAATACGCGCAGAAAGACCAGCACCCGGTTTGTAACCTCTGCCTACCGATCGACCACGAGGGCAAGGACTGCAACGCCTGCTCCGCCTTCACACCGAAGACTCTCTGGGTTAGAGAGCGACAGAGAAGAGCCAACTACAACATGCAAGGCAAGGGACAACCACCGTCCCTTCGAGACCTGGGGCTCTCGAGCGACGAGGAGGACAACGTCGCCGGAGAAGACGATGACTACACGGTCGTAGAGACCGATAAGAAGACTTTTTATAGAGGTAGGAGAATCGATGACCTCTAAGCCCCCAACAGAACCTCGAAAGTCTGAGTCAGACTTTCGAAAAACAGAGTCTACGTCCTCGAAGGGAGCACTGGCGCCAAAAATCTCGAAGGCCGCAGCTGCATCCAAGGACAAACAGTCCAGCGGATCCTTCGAAAAGGACTCCCAGGCGGCGAAGACCGGCGAAAAGCCATGGTCGTCAAAGCACGTCCCAGAAAAGGAACGTTCGACTTCGAAAGAGAAGGACACGAAGGTCGCTTAGGCGTCGACTAAGGACCCGAAGCCCATTTCGACGCAGACGTATACTTCTAAGAGATCAGCCGAACCGTTCGACGTCGAACAGGCCGCCGAACTGGAGAGAAAGAAAAGACGGCTCGAGGCCGAAATGGATAACATCCTGCAAAGAAAGAAGGAGTTCGACGATAAGATGAGGAGGTTCGCGATTCCGTCGAAGCCAAAGACGGCGTTCGTTGAAGTAGAAGAGGAGGAGGACTTTGACGCCGAAGAGTCGCCGAAAAGTCCAGAGACCCAGGACCATCCAGAGGAGGAAGACTTCTACTACGAGGAGAAGGGCGACGACGATCAGCGGACGATCCTCTGCTCGGCATCCTCGGGGACACAGGACCTGGAGTGGCAGGACCTCAACACCAAAAGCCCAGAAGAGGCTGTGGACACGTACCCTTTGAGGCCTTCGCCGCCAGATGACATTGGGGTCTACAATATGGTCATCAAGAACGCGGCAACAGCCTTTGGAGTCAAGCTAGATGAGGAAAAACCGAAAGCAGACTTCCTCTTGGAGGCTCTGCTCCCCACACAAACTAGGAGCCAGTACCTCCCCATGCTTGAGAGTGTCATGGCCCAGGGGAAAGAGGCGTTCAAGGAACTGGCAACATGCAGGTCCGTTACACCTAGGACGGAGAAGAAATATAAACACTCCTCTAAGGATCCTCCCTACATCCAAGGATCAGTTACGGTGGACTCCATTATTGCGGCGACCGCCAGGAAATGGGCAAATGTGCCAACAACATCAGGGCCACCACCAGACAAGGAAAGCAGGAGGATGGACCTAACTGGGAGAAAGATAGAAAGAAATGCAGCGATGCACTGGCGCATGGCAAACTCAAACGCCCTGCTGAACAGGCACCAATACCAAATTCTGGACGAGATCAGACAGCTGATCAAGCACCTCCCAGACGAGTACCAACAAAGAGCTTCACATCTTGTGGAAGAGGGGAAAAATGTGGCAAATTCTTGCCTCAAAACAGCCTTGGATGGAGATGACACGTCCAGCAGGCTGATGATGTTGGGAATCACGGAGAGAAGGCAGGGCTGGCTCAGGATCTCAGGCTTCAAACCTGAGGTACAGCACAACATTCTAAGCACCCGTTCAATGGGGAGACACTGTTTGGGGCGCCGGTGGATGAAAAGCTCACCCAGCTAAAAAAAAACGAAACTGCAAGGTCCATGGGGGCCTTACAATTCAGAGGGACGATAAGGGTACTCCGTCACGGAGACCGAACGTAAGAGGGGGAAACCAGCCAGGAACGTCACACCAGACTTTCCAACAGTCCCACCAGGGCGACAGCCAAAGGGGCCAACAACCCACCTCAAAGTGACTCCGTCACACAATACGTGCCCACCCAAGCAACTCCTCCCAGGGTGGAACACAACAAGACATATACAGGGTTACACGAACAAAACATCAACGGACATGTAACATCAGTAGGAGGCATGCTAAGTCATTTCTTCCGGGTGTGGAAGAAGATAACCACAGACAAATGGATACTCAACATCATACAGCTCGGATACTGCATAGAACTGGAAAAGACACCGCCAAACAGGAAACCAAAAAGGAAGGCGCAGTCAGGAAAGGAGCTAGAGGTACTTCAAAAGGAGGCGAAGGAACTCCTCCAAAAGGAGGCCATCGAACCAGTACCATACAGAGAAAGGAACAAGGGAGTGTACTCAACCTACTTCCTGGTACCTAAGGTGGATGAAACACTGAGACCCATCCTGGACCTAAGGTTCCTAAACAAGTGCATAAAAACACAAAAGTTCAAGATGACGTCCCTACAAGAGGTCATTCCTCAGATAAGGGACGGAGACTTCATGGCCACCATAGACCTCAAAGATGCCTACCTGCACATCCCAAATGAACAGGCAGCACAAACATCTACTGAGATTTACCATCAACAAAGATCACTACCAGTCCACAGCCCTAGCATTCGGACTATAATCCGCACCAAGCGTCTTCACAAAGTGCCTCGCAGCAGTGGCAGCGCACCTAAGGAGGTAAGGGATCCATATATACCCTTACCTGGACGACTGGCTAATAAAGGCAAGTTCACACAGGACATGCAAAGAACACGCACAGCGCGTGACCAGTACACTGGTGGACCTGGGATTCTCAATTCACTGGGCGAAATCCTCAATGGAACCAGAGCAAGTAAAAATATTCCTGGGAGCACAGATCGACACCATACAGAGCAAGGTGTTCCCCAGTGACAAGAGAACACTGGCCCTGCTGAAGGAGACGCACCTCTACCAGAAGGGGCGAGCTCTGACAGTCAGGACAGCGAGCAAGGTCATGGGCATGATGGCCTCCTGCATCCATTTGTCCCAAATGCACGGCTACACATGAGACCATTCCAGGAACGGCTGCAGGAACAATGGTCACAAGCTACAGGAAGTTGGGAAGATCTAGTGGTTGTAACGCACGCAGTGCAGGAGGAGATGTCGTGGTGGAAAAACGAGAACATAACAGAAGGGAAGCCTTTAACACCACCGACCCCAACGGTGACCATCACCACAGACGCATCCCAGAAGGGATGGGGAGCACACATGAGCAAGCTCAGGGTGAGGGGTCTGTGGACTCCCAACGGATGCGCTCAAACACATCAACTACCTGGAACTAAAGACCGTGTTCCTCGCCCTGAAAGCCTTCCAGACAAAACTGTACAACCAGAGAGTGTTGATCCAGACAGACAACACAACAACAATGTTCTACATCAACAAGCAGGGAGGAACACAATCAGCCCCGCTATCGAACCTAGCACAGGAGATATGGAGATGGGCCATTCCACTAAAAATAGACCTGCTAGCCATACACCTACCAGGGAAGGACAATGTGGAAGCAGACTGGCTCAGCAGACAGACATCGGCATCCCACGAGTGGGAGCTCAATACGCAGGAAACGCAAAGGCTATTCAGAAGGTGGGGAACACCAACAATAGACCTATTTGCAACACGCCAGAATGCAAAATGCCTAAACTTCGCATTCAGGCAACCAGGGGAAGGATCTCTGGGGAATGCCATATGGATAAGCTGGTCGAAAACATTTGCTTACGCTTTTTGCTCCGATACCACTGATACACAGAGTACTCAACAAGTGCAGGACCAGCAACATGACTCTGATCCTGGTGGCACCTCAGTGGGCCAGACAGACCTGGTACTCACAGATAATGGAAATGGCACAGGGTGGACCCCACAAGTTCGGGAAAAGGAAAGACCTACTCTCCATGCAAGACGGAGAAGTACTACACCCAGAGCCAGAGAGCCTCAGCCTAGCAGCATGGCTCCTGAAGACAGAGTTTGCACACCTGAAGTTACCTGAGAGCACCCTGCGGGTACTACGAGAGGAAAGGAGACCTAGGGCACGAAGGTGCTATGTGGCAAAGTGGAAGAGGTTTACACAATGGTGCATCAAGAAAAAACTACACAAGAAGATGACAAGGGAATCAACGGTGCTAAGATATCTCACGCACCTGCTGGAGGCAAAACTAAGTTCATCCTCACTAAGAGTACACCTAGCAGCGAAAGTAGCCTACACAAGAGGAGAAACAGGGAAGAGTTTCTTTACATCACAGATAGTGAAGAGATTCCTGGAAGGGGCGAAGAGGATCAGACCACCAAAGATGATGTCGCCACCGGCATGGAACCTCAATTTAGTCCTAACAGAGCTCATGAAAGCGCCCTTTGAACCCATTCATAAGGCCTCCCTACAAATGCTAACAATGAAAACAGCCTTCTTGGTGGCAATCACCTCGCTGCTCAGGGTGAGCGAACTACAGGCGCTAACGCTGCAAGAACCCTACATCCAAATACACAATGATAGGGTGGTGATGAGAACTGACCCACACTTTATGCCAAAGGTGGTGTCAAGGTTCCACATCAACCAGACAGTACAAATACCAAGCTTCTTTCAGAAACCGGCCACAAGCGCAGAGAGGGCACTGCACACCTTGCATTTGGCATAGGTGTATTGCATTTGCAGAGAGTTGAAATAATCACAAGATGAGAACAGAGGGCTTCTATAGCATGAGGGGCTGAACAATTGCAAAGACCCACCGCTAATTACACTTTGTTCCTGGCCAGTAACTGAAATTCAAGAATGTACATTGGCACCACTTTTTAGTTGTTGTGAAAGTCAGATGTTGCATTATTGTTTCAACTGCTGGTTTCCCATTTATTTTACTTCAAACAAAGACTAGCTGCAAGAAGGTTCCTCAAGTGAACTACACTACCACCATAGGAACAGATATCCACATAAAAAGCTGGCTCTTGGAACCAATGTTGAACAGCAGAAAATGAAGGCCATTTTGCACAAATCCCAAAGTAACACTCCTTTACTTTCCTCCCATATGTTCTTCCCACCAAAGTACATGTATGGTCTTAAAAAGTTTGATCTTCAGTTAACATTTCTTATTCGGTACAATGATGTTGAACTATGTTGTTTAAGGCCCCAGAAGTGGGTCACTCACTTTTATTCTCTTGAACCCGTCCTACTTCCTCATCATGTTGTCATTTTGACGTTCACCTCCACTGTGTTGCTGACATCTTCACGAGTAAGAAGGGTGTGGGGGGGTTCTCTCCCTGCACGCTTACCTGGATCTATAGCAACTCAGAGGCACACTTGCAGCCTGTACTTTAGTAGGCACAATAGACAGTCATCTCTCCCTTCCATGTGGCCATTGCTCAGTTTGGCCTTCTTGTTCTATAATCTTTTTCCCCTCCTCTGTTCAGTAACCTCTTGTTATTCTTCTCTTTGCCCTAGCACTTCACATTCTGGATTATTTACAGCAGTGCAATGTTGTTCACTGTATAATTCCGGGAATTGTGATTCTCCAGTATTGGATCTTAGATAGATTCACATACTTGAATCATCTCCATCCTTGAGCTGGGGGTCCCACAGTAGACATAGAGAGCAGTGCAATGGTAAACATAGTCTGTGATGCTCTAACATGGAAACATTCGCTTGGAGAGCTCCCTGCCACCGGGGCTGTCACTGCAGGCGGAGAGGCATTAATCGAGGGAAAATCTCTGTTCTACTGCTGAGGGGGCCATAGCTCGGCAAAGCACACGCCGCACGGTACTCCAGAGACCAGGAGCCCGTGCGTGACTCTACCTGCGAGGAGGCACGTCCCACTGCACACCGGCGCCTCATTACTGCTCGCCGGACCCGCTGGCGCGGGTCCGGCATCTCTTGGAGAGCTCCCTGCCACCGGGGCTGTCACTGCAGGCGGAGAGGCATTAATCGAGGGAAAATCTCCGTTCTACTGCTGAGGGGGCCATAGCTCGGCAAAGCACACGCCGCACGGTACTCCAGAGACCAGGAGCCCGTGCGTGACTCTACCTGCGAGGAGGCACGCCCCACTGCACACCGGCGTATATCATCAAATCCGGTTCTCGTAGCGCGGGACGCGCGCGGGACGAGCCGGACGAAGCCCGGACAAAGGGCGGGCCGTCTGTGGCCGTCCGGGGCAGATTGGGGCAGGGCAGGGCCACATCTCTAACATCGCCACCTCTACGCCCACGGTAAGATAGACCTAATACAAGACTTGTGTACAGGACTACATTGACTATAGGTGCACGTATACCTGGGCCATGGGGAAACGAAAGTCTATGGAGGCTGGGGGAGGAGAAGGCAAACCCCCTAAAAAAAGGAAGGGAAGGAAATCTAGAAAAGCGGCCAGCCATGCATCTGAGGATGTTCTGGAGCGTATCAATGTTCTCGTAGACGAGTGTAGGGAAATTATTGACTCCGACCAGCGTCAGTGTAGTGGGGAGGTCTTAAGTGAGAAGGGGGACACACAAGAATTACAAGAAGCCAACAACATCCTACCGATATTACCAGCAATGTTCCGGGCCAAAAGAAAACCTAAAACATTGGCCGATAATGACATTGAAAATAGGGACCGTGTGATCATACAAAATAATGACCTGGAACATGCAACTAAGGACCAACTGGAAGGCATGACCAGTGATATTTTACCAGTGGCTGTTGTCCCTTCAATACCCTGTCACAATAGGTTCACAGTCCTGGCTGACATTCATAATATGCCCCATGTCCATCAATCAACGTCACCAGAAATAGATACCATTCCGGCTGAAAGCCAGATAGCCATTTTGAATGCTGCATTAAATCACAGCGGTAGCAAGAGAGTAGCTGTGAGCGAAGAGGTATCCAACTTAACAAATCTTGTCATCCTTCTCCGAGATGAAATAGAGTCACTAAAATCACTAGTAAAGCACTTAAGCATATTAGTAAGGGGTGAGGGTGAGGGAGGAAGAAAAATCCAAGTTAACCCATTAAAAAGTTTGCATGATAGCTTCCCCCTGAAACGTAAAAGCAACCATGCCTCAGCTAAGGGTAAAGATAGTAACTTAATTATACCACACCCGATTGATCCTAGTAAGAGTAGACCTGCCATACAGACAAGACCGCTAGAAACACCTATATCTAATGCTCCTAGAGTTAAAGTGAATGTCCAAAATACCCAACAGAAGTTAAGAAATCTGAAAGAAGGAACAACTATAATGCCTAGAGTCTGTGATAAGAATAAAACAACAGCTGCTAGCATCCAGGGGAAAAGAGGGACTAGCGATACCAACAAAGATTACCCCCTAAATAAAATCTACATGACCAGTGTCCCCAAATTAGCTAAAAATAATAGGGAGTCTTCCGACTCTCTCACAAACAAAGCCATTCATTGGTTGCGTTATGTGAGAGGTTGCCGGTCAGTGATAAGGGAAGACATCCTGCTGGCAAAACGGATTAGTGCCCCTAATCATAAATATGACTCCATAGAACTCACTATGAAGTATGCCTCCCTTGCTGAAAACCTCTTCGTCCTGGAATTCAGGACTAGTGCTCCTGCACATTCTAGGATCCAGTTAAGAAAATCTTGCCCCCATCTCCAAGAGCTCTCCTCTCGAGTTACGGGTGAAGTTCACGAGAGAAGTTGCTCAGGACTGGATTGCAATGATTGACATCAAATATACCCACTTGATGGGATTGGGATCACTGAAGAGCTCGTGGACCAAATAGAAATAATAGGGACCCTAGAAACAGAGAATACCACAGATGTGAGTGCAGATTACCCCCTAAAATCTAACATGGAGCTGTAACCTTTGGGGATACTTTTGAGACTAGCCCAATGGAAAGACCTTCCAATGTAGGAGAGCTGGGTTTGTCTGCAATCCCGGTTGTACCTTGCGTTAATGGAATTTCAGAAGATATATGGGGAGAAAAGGGCACGCTAGTCTCCTGGAATATTGCGGGGTTAGGTTCCAAGCATGACTCACAGGAATAGAGAAGCTTTGTAAATGTATATGATGTGTGTATCTTTCAGGAGACATGGCTCTGTGAGCCATCCTTTAACGAAGGTTTCCTGAACTATTACATCCCAGCAACAAAAGGTGTTAGGGGGCGTCCAATGGGTGGCCTTACTATTTGGGTACGCCAATGTATAGCGCTTACTGTTAAAGTAATTGAAACTAGAAATAGAGACATTCAACTTATTAGAATCAATTCGGGTCCTAAGAGTTGACTTGACATCTATAATGTGTATGCCAGGGGTAATAGGGGAGGAAGGTCAGAAGTTTGTGTAGCTTTGGTTTCCCTCCTAGAAACTCACTCGCTTGACAACAGAATTGTGGTAGCGGGTGATTTAAACAGAACCTTTGAACCCCTGGCTATTCAAGATGACTGGGCTGGAGATGAGGAGGATAGGCAATGGGGTGTCCCCAAATTACATCTGAAACCTGTCACCCGATGGTCTGAGGATATTATTTCCTTAAATGTAATATGCTATGAAAATAGCTTGAGGGCTCTAAATGGAAGGACCAGAAGTGACAGGTTGGGGGCCTGCACTTTTGACAACGGGAGAAACAGTAGCCGAATAGACTACGTATTATGTAGTTTAAAGCTATGGGGACAAGTGATCGACATGGAGGTTAAAACTAGAATAGAAAGCGATCACAACCCGTTATGTGTTACACATAAATGGTGGGCTCCATATAGTACGGGTGAGGCACGTGAGATAGTTAATGCCCCTTTGATTGTCCCATCCAATGATATGCGTAGGCTGAAATAGTTGCATGTTCAGGCAAATCAGCAAACTATAAACAGCATTAATTCCCGGGTTGATGAAGCGGTTACACTTCTTGAACAATTAAACCCTAAATATTCAGGGAGTGATAAAGCAACCAAAATTCATGAGAACCTCTTCATAGCTATTAAGGGTTATTTCCAGAAACCAGGAAAGAAAGGTGACACAATAAATGCCAAACCAGCGACATGGTATAATGCTGAGTGTATGCAGACTAGAGTAGCCCTAAGAGCCGCGATCAGGGAGAGGGATATGGTGTCCATTCGTCTTGCCAAAACTGCGTATAGAAAAAGCATAGCCAATGCGAAGAAACTGTGGGATGAGCAGCATTGGCGAGAGCTAAAGGAGGCAAACGACAAAAAAGACTCTAGGTTATTCTGGAATATCGTCAAATGGGGAAAGGGGGGTTCACCTGAGCCCCCAGATAATAATGTATCCCAGGAGGATTGGATTAACTACTTCAAGCCGCAGTATGCAGACACCCAGTCTAATAGCTTGATGACTGAATATAGACCTTCTTTTTATAAAGACAATTTATTCTCCAGTAGTGAAGTTATGATGGCCCTGAGTACAGTTTCTAATGGCAGAGCCCCGGGTCTAGATGGGGTGCCGGCAGATCTTTTTACCAACGACAAGGAGCGCTGGTGTAAATACATCCTTCTCCTATTGAATGCGGTTGCTCAGGGTGCCAATATACCGGCATCATGGCAATGTGCAATCATAATTCCCATCTATAAGAAAGGAGACAAATCACAACCAGGAAACTATAGGCCCATAAGCCTAATTGACACCATCCAAAAGGTGATAGGTAGGGTGGTTGTCAATAGACTTCTGGACTGGGCCGATGAAAACAACGCCTTGTCACCATTTCAAGCAGGCTTCCGAAAATCTGTAAGCACGATGGATCAGGTTTTCCGTTTTACCCTTCTACAATGGAAAACCGTGCTACTGAGGAAGGGTAGCCTGTACGCGGCCTTTGTAGATTTACGGGCCGCATTCAACCTCGTGCCAAGGCCCAAATTGTGGCAAGTGTTGAAGAACCTGGGCATCTCTGAAGATCTTTTAACGATGTTGATGAGGCTCCATGAGGCAAATTATGCGAAGATTCAGTGGGGAGGGCATGGTAAGGTAACCTCCGACTTTCCTGTGGAGCGTGGGGTACGACAAGGATGTTCAATGGCCCCCACCCTGTTCACACTGTATATTAATGGAGTTGTTTCCCGTATGTTGGCTGAGAATGTTGATGCCCCGTCATTGGCCGGTACTAAGATACCGATTTTAATGTTCGCCGATGAACTCTGATTCTATCCAAGACCTCAAGTGGTCTACAACGCGCTTTAAAAAATTTTGACCAATTTTGTAAGGACCATGGATTAGAAATTAATGTGTCTAAAACGAAGTCAATGGTTTTTAACCCTCCTCGTGGCCGTAAACCTAATATTGTTATGAATGACCGCCCATTAGAGACTGTCAATGCTTTTACATATTTGAGAATCCATATATCGAACAATTTAAGTTGGACTAAACATATAGACACCGCAACTATAAAGCATAGGCAAATAGGTGGTGCACTTGGTTCTGAGCACAGAAAATCTCTAACAAAACCAGTAAAACCTGTGCTCCAGGTATATGAGGCCAAAGCTTTAGGATCATCACTTTATGGTGCAGAGTTGTGGGGCTACGAGAACCTTGGGAAACTACAAACTTCGGAAAACAAGTTTTTTCGACTTATTACAAATCTTCCTAAGAGCACCCCCCTGCTGCCATTAAGGTATGATATAGGTAGGAAGGCATTAACTGACTTAGCAAGATTAAGACCTATTATGTATTGGCGTAGACTCTGGACTACACCTGAACTCTTACACTATGCGGAGGGATTTAAGGATATAAATAATGCAGATGAGTTCCACAAAATAGGATGGTTAAATGAATTGAGGAAAATGCTGGGCAAACTAGGCCTCTACATGCTATGGGAAAATCCGGAGGTGGCCGCTTTTCCTACAAAGTCTAACCTTAAAGAGATCTATTGGGAGAAGGTGGCAGAACGGACTTGGAATGAAATCAACCAAGAGACTATGGCTGGGAAATTTCTGCAAGCAAAGTTCCTTCCTAGCCTTGAACCATACTGGGACGTTATCACTAGCCCATGGGATAGGAAGCTGCTTTTTCAGATTAGAGCAGGTTCTCTCCCTCCTAAATCTCTAACAGGCAGGTGGGGAGGCCTTTCAAACAGCTCCTGTCCATCCTGTGGAGCACTTGACGAAACAATTGGTCATTTTTTATTTGCATGTAAATCCTACACAGAACCCAGACGCATCTGGCTTACTCCCATGTGTAAGAACTTAGGTACAACCAGCAGTGTAGTGGCATTAAGAATCATCTGTACTAGTTCTTCATTATCTATACTAATAGCCACTTCTAAATTTCTCGGCTGGTCATGGTCTATTAGACAAAAGTATTTAGATAAATTAATTAAGAGGATGTCATTAATCAGAGTGTATAGATTTTACCTGTAAATTTTACATGATAATGTATGTGATACATTTTTTATTAATTTTTTAAAACCCTCTTTTAATCAATTTAAATGTTTTATAAGTTTTTTCAATGTTGTTTGTAAAGCTTTTATGAGTTCATTCTCGAATAAAGCAAACTTGACTTGACTTGGAAACATTCTTAATCCATTCACATCATTTCAAACAAACCAAAGTTCAGCCAATCTGAAGCAAAGCTTATAGAAAACTAGTCCATAGGCCACCATACTTCATGTTTCATTGCACAAATGTGAGAGATAATAAATAGGTGAGTCTGGAATGGGGAGTTGGGTGGCGGGAGTCGCATTTGAATCTACAAAAAGTACCATGATTGGAGAACTACAGTTAAATGTGACTAACATTTGTCTTCTCCAATGTTGGATCTGTCATTGATTCACATGCTTGATTCAGACCAGCAAGCAGTAAATATACAGTAAGCAGTTCAAAGTGGGTGGAGGCTAATTAAATGAACAGCATTGGCAAAGCCAATAGGTCTTGACTATGCCACAGCTACTGGCTTTGCCGGTGGGTTTTAGTCATGTTGTACACCAGCATGGCTAAAAGTTAGTGGCGTAGAGGAGAATGGCATTGAGTCGAGTGGAGCAGAGTATCATGGTGTGGAGTAGAGGATTGTGGAGTAGAGCGAAGTGGTAGAGAGTGGTGTAGAGTGGAATAGTTTGTCGTAGAGTAAAGTGGCCTAGAATTAAGTGGCATAGTGTGTCCCAGAGTAGCATAGAGGGACTGTCAGAGTGGAGAGGCATAAGGTGGAATACATATCGTAAAGTGTAGTGGAGTGAAGTGGCGTGGCGTGGGGCATCGTAGAGCAGCATAGTGTTGAGTGGACGGTCGTAGAGTAGAATAGCCTAGAATGCAGTGGCGTAGATTAGAGTGGGTAAGTCTTGTGTTGGGGAGTAGAGTGTCGGAGAGTAGAGTAGGATAGAGTTGAGTGCTGTAGAGTGGAGTGTTGTAAAGTGGCATATAGTGGAGTAGGGTGGAGTATGCATGGTGTAGTTGTGCACTGCCATTACAGACCACACATTTTCAATTGAATTACGTTGGCACATACAATTTTACTGATAAAACTATACAGCGCACAAACAATGTGTGGAAATGCCATGACACAGTGTATTGATTTGTTTTGAAAGTTTTCAAATATTTGTTTCCACTACACTTCAGAATTTTTAAAAAAAATGCTTCCTTTGTGCTCTCCTAATTCTGATATACTCTGAAATATTTACACAGTTTATTTACAGACATTTACATGTTTTGGTGTGCTGGAAAAAAAACTTTCCTTTCCCACCCCCACTATCAAGCAAGATTGTCACATAAATCTTCTCACTTTGAAGTCTGTGAATGAAAGGTAAACACCAAGCTCCCTTTCAAGACAGAGCCTGACATTTGACCTCTGTCTCTGAATGCACATCAAATGTGACAAGATAAGAACAAGATTTACAGGCCTGTTTACAGAAAGCGAGCACTTTAGGAAGACTATGAGGAGTGAGGGTAAACAGGCTATGCTCCACAGGAGGGACAAAGATATGTTAGGCAGCCTAAAACAAACAAAGCCTGCCAATAGAAAGCAAGTACATGTGAGTTACAAACCACAAAGCCAATAGTAAGCAATGTACGGAATGCATTCCAGTGAAGCTTTCAGAATGCCTCCAAGAAGTCTTTGTACAACCAGACATCTGTGCTGTCGGGTAGGCTTCGACCTAAAAAAGAGCTCTCCTCAATGAAAGAGATGTAGTAAGATTCCCTATGCCACTGCAACATCCCTTTCCACTGTTAAGCTCAGGCAGTACTGGTGTTTATAAGAGGCACTCCAGCGAACAGGGCAATAGATGTGGATACACTTCTTGTAGAAGTAGCAGTTACATTTCATTATAAAGGACAGCCAGCTTGTTAGGACAGTACACTGTGGTCATTGACACCCAACAAGTTATACTTTGTTTTGATAGAGATTGTCCTTTTCTGAGATGTCCTTTTCTGAGAGGACCATAGCTGGAAAAAGCTAATGAGACTTCTTTAACTGCTTTATTTTCATTGCTCTTTCTGCTGCATTAGCAGGATTCTTGAAGAAAAGTTTGAAGAACTAGTGGTTCATTTTGATGAAAGTCTAATGGCACTTTTGGTTATAAAATTAGGATTTGTCCTTGGGAAGACTCTGTTTTTTTTTTTTTTTTTTGCTGAGTTTTATATAGCGCGAACTAGACCCGAACCAGGTATCAGAGTGCTTTACATAGCACCAGTTACGTTACATGAGGATACACATTCATTTTTGTTAGGCACGGGGAGATATTAAGTGATTTGTCCAGGATCACAGGATGTTTAGCGTCGTCACCGAGACTCGAACACAGAACCTCAGGTCCGAGGTCGAGCGCCCTAGCCGTAGCGGTTGCTTAATTGTAAATGCTTGAATTTAACCAACTCTTGCAGAAGTTACCGCCACAAGTAAAGCAACTTTCCGAGAGAACTATTTTAATTTAGCTTTGGGAATGGGTTCAAAGAGATTTCATTTAATTTGGGAAAGTACCATGAAGGTGATTGACTCCTCAGTGGTGGAAAGGTCATAATAACTCCTTTAAGGAACTGTTTTATGACAATATTGGCCAAAAGGGATTATTCATCTGCCGTCCTTTTAAAGTGAAAATCCTCTGCGTAACAGATGCATGGCTAAGGCTTGAACATAAGTCTAATCAATAAGGCAAGACTTGGTACGAAGCAGAAGAAAATGGACGTTGACCATACTGACTGTACCACATACAAAAGTGCTTCATAACTTTCATTAGTAGTCATTTTCCTAGCTTTGTATAACATTGGTCTAGTGTAATCAGGAGATCTAAGATGTGGAATTTATTGTATTCAGGAGCCACAAACTGAATGTGTTTCTTTTTAGTTCGGGTGCAAGATCTGACCTCCATTGCAAGATGCAAATTTCAGTGGAGGTAGAAGTGGAATTGAATGCTGTTTATAACGGCGAAGTGTCGCTGTGAACCAACGTTGCCTCAGCCACCTAGGGACAATCAGTGTTAGGTGGCACGGATCTCCATTCATTTTGTCCAGCAACTTTGGTATCAAGAGAAGTGGGGTAAAAGCGTAGGCAAAAGTTTTTGTACATTCTATTGAAAACACATTCCTCCTACGACCACAGCAAAGCATACCTTCTGGTGTTCTATTGGCAATATAGGTTGTGGATGGTTGCAAACAGATTCAGATTTGATGTACTCCAGTGCTGAAAGATTCTGTTCAATTGAGTTTGATTTAACACCTACTCGTAGCATTCTTTCAATGTCCTGCACAAAGTATTGGCCCAGGAATCATTCACTGATGGGAGATATCTGGCTGTTAACTGAATGCTGTATCTATTTGCCTAATACATATCTTTTGCACTTGTTACGACATGGGATGAGATTGCGTTCCTCCTTGTTTGTTATGTAATTTATGTACATCGGTATATCACCAGTTATAGGTAATTGCCATTTTTCTTATTATCAATACAATATACGGGTCTTTCTTGATAAAGGGCCATAATTCTACCTTTAGTAGTTTATATTTTTCTTTGTTAACCTTAAATGCATTTGAATGCTGTCTACAGGCCCCCCTAAAAGTGATTTTGTATTTAGGTGCTACAAAAAGCATGCTTCTAAAATTGCCACAATTTTGTATCGTAGTTTTATTATTCGGACGGATCGGTTTGTGTTTGGGTGGAATGGGTGGATAGAGGTACACAGGTACATGAAGGCTGAAGTCCTTTTTGTTTGTATGCGGACCGTAAAGAGAAATTGCTTCATAGTTTCTTGTATTGTAGTCTGCAAAGTGTTCTTAGCCCCTTGTTAATCCTTGTTCTATCCCGCACTCCACTGCTGCCTGTCCTTTTGTTCTGCATTATTTTTTTGGCAAGTTTTCTTTTGTATCGTAAACTGTTAATCTATGCCCTCACAATGAGATTGGCTTTCGAACTCCAGGAAACATTATTTGCCCCTTACTTTGTCTCATCTTATAAGTACTCTTTGACTTGTACCTCTTGGGCTTTGGCTTCAGCTGCATCTTGCAAGTCAAACTCATCCTTGTGTACTCTGTTTAAATGCTGTGTACTTTATTTTTCCTCTTGTAGTACCTGCTCTGGGAGGTCTGTCTGTTTTATGGAATGGCACACGTGGCCACTAGTTGAGTACAGATAATAGTTGGGCCCTTGCTAGACTATCCTGTGGCACTATGCCTATATAAGGGGTATGTAAGTAAAAGGGTTCCAACAGAGCTGGAAATGAAATGTCATGCAGAAAGACAGCTCTGCACAGTAACATATCTGTACCGAATCCACCGTTTCTATAAACATATGGAATATGCCTTTTTCACTGTTGGGGTTTTGGTGACAGTTAAAGGGTTTGGGCAGTATGATAGCCAAAGGCAGTTTACCATAACTCTTTTATTTTTGTTCTGCATTAAATTGAAATCATGCTTCTCTGAGTCTCAGTGACCATATGGACCATAAGTCAGTATTGGGCTAGAGTGGTCTTAACTTGCATTTTAATGAGAATATCGAGAATACTAGCTCTGAAACTTTACTCTTCAAACAGGCTAGTAACCTGAAAGGAATCACTAACTTCACTTCTGTATGACTAAGAAGTTCCAGTTGTTATGTTATGTTAATGCTATTTCTATAGCTCACATGTCACCCGGGGGCATCTCAGCACTGTTGAGGAACCTGATAGGGAGGACAACCAGAGAAAATTAATACAGATAGGCCTTTAGTTGTTTTCTGAATTTACTGTAAATAGGAATCTCATGAAGAGCTATGGGTAGCTTGTTCCAGTACCTTGGGGCAAGATAAGAAAAGGACTTGCCCCCATTGCGAGTTTGAAGTATTTGGGGCACACACAAAAGGGATTGGGTGCTTGATCTTAGATTTCGAGAAGGCACGTAAGTAGTAAGTTTTCTTTGAAGATAGAGTGGGCCTTTGCCTCTCAAGGCGTTATAAGAGAGGCAGCAACTTTTAAAGTAGGTCCGCTTCTTCACAGGTAGCCAGTGCAAAGGCGTGGAAGGGGTACCTGCAGGACAGTTCAGGATTAATCTTGCTGCGGTGTTCTGGACCACCTGTAACTTTGAAAGCAGGTTTTCACCCACTTCGGCCAGCAGAGCATTCCCATAGTCCAGTCTACGGATCATCATTGCCTGGACAAGGGTTCTGGGGGAGTTAGTGGGGAGAAAGGGAAAGTTTCTGCGCAGAAGGCGCATGTTATAATAATAGGGACTGCTGGTAGAAGCAATATGGTCTTTCATAGCTAAAGTATGGTCAAGTTTTATCCCTAAGTTTCTTTGATTTTGTTTGGGCACGGGAACTGCTCCCAATTGGTGCGGCCACCACTCGTCCGACCAAAGGGTTGGGGCTTTCCCCATTAACATGATCTCTGTTTTTTCTGGGTTCAGCTGGAGGCAATTCCCAGTCATCCCATTGGAGATTGCAAGCATTCCGTCCGAGAAGCGCATTTTTTTCTGATTTTAAATTCCGGCCAACGGTAAACATAAGCTGGGTATCGTCAGCGTATGAAATTATCTCAAAGCCAAATTGCTCTACAATCTTTGCTAACGGAGCCATATAAATATTGAATAGCATTGGGCTTAGACATGATCCCTGGGGTAAGCCCGTATCCAACTGCATTTTGTCTGAAGAATAAGGCCCTAATATGATCGTCTGTTGTCTGTCTGATAGGAAA
The DNA here is from genome assembly GCF_964261635.1 of Lissotriton helveticus. Classification (NCBI taxonomy): domain Eukaryota; kingdom Metazoa; phylum Chordata; class Amphibia; order Caudata; family Salamandridae; genus Lissotriton; species Lissotriton helveticus. Next base: position 911,552,465 of record NC_136071.1, on the reverse strand, counting down.
CGCTGCAGCCAATTTAATGCTGTTCCCTGGATACCACAGGCCTGCAATCTTTTCATAAGCTTTGGGTGTACGATCGAACCTCCAGCATCCATCACCTGTCTAAGAGAGTCAGTCACAGCCAGGAGTACGATCTCTGTGCTGAAACCCGGTCATAAACCTGATTGTGAGAGGACAGAATTGTATTGGTTTCAAGATATGACCCCAGCTGACTATTTATTAGGATTTCCAATTGCTTACCCAATAGAGGTAGGAGAGATATTGGACGGTAATTGCTAAGTACTTGCGGGTCGGATGCTACTTTTTTCAATATAGGCCGTACATATGCTTCCTTCCATGCCGGGGGGTTAGTTCCTGTTTGTATGGAGCAATTGAAAATATTTTGAATTGTAGGGGCACAGCAAGTGGCTAGGAGAGACATCATCTTAGAGGAACAGGGATAATAGGGTGAGCCAGATTTTGCTGTAACCAATGAATTGTGAACTTCCTCTATTGTGGCCGTCTAAAAACAATCCAGAGTACTAGGTGTTACTTTTCCTTGCTCCTCTGATCTGATGCTAGTCTCTGAGTCCTGCAAAGCAGAAACCATGAATTTTCGTAAATATTACAAATCTTTTCCTGATAGTAGACAGCTAGTAAGTCACAAAACTCCTGGGATTCTACTGAGGATTGGATGCATACTTGCGGGGAGACGAAATCCCGTACTATGTTAAAGAGGGCCTTTGAGGAGTTACTAGCTTGTTCTATTTGATTTATCATAAAAGTTTGTCTAGCATATTTATATTCTGATGGTATTGGGACAAGCCTGTTTATAAAGGTTCCTATCTTGGGGGGTTTTCCTTCTCCGCCAGAGTCTCTCTAAGGTTTTATATTTGGATTTTTCTACTTTTAATTCTGGTGTGTACCATGGGGCTGATAGTCCTCGACTGTGAGGGCCCATGATTTTTAAAAGGAATTGTTGCATCCAGTGCTGTTGTGAAGGCGGAATTGAAACCTTCCAGCAGCTTAGATAACTTCAAGATCGCTATTTGGAGGTTTGGGGTGGAAAGCTTCACTGAAGGATTGAAGAGTTAGTTTATGCCATGGTCTTCGCGCTTTTTGTCGCTGCCCTTTATTCACTGCGGGGCCCACAAGACGTGGGGGTTTAATAGCGAACGTGAGCATAAATTGATCTGTCCACGTTAAGGGGATTCGAGGTTTGCAGACCAAATGGTCTGTGTTGGAGAAGATTAAATCCAGCGAATGACCAGCGATATGTGTTGGGCCTTTAACTCTTTGGGCCAGTCCTAGTAATTCTAAATTAACTAGAAGTTTATTAACTTCAGGGTTGGTGTATTCTTCCCCATGGAAGTTAAAGTCGCCAAGCAGAAGAAATTGATTTGATGCTAGGACATGCATAGCTAATTGTTCTATCAATTGATCACAGAAGTTGGCCCTGGGTCTTGGGGGGTGATATATCAGTGCTCCATTCCAGCTGTCTGTTGCGGATATGTTTATCTTAAAGATCCCTAATTCCTTACAGCTGTTGCTTATGATAGAGATCCAGTTCACGTAGAGGGAGTTTTTAAATGCAATGGCAATGCCACCGCCTGTTTTTCCTTCCCTGTTAAGATGAATACATGTATAACTCTCTGGGATGGCTAAATTGGTTGATGGGTGATTTGTAGAGTTTAGCCATGATTCTGTTAAAAAAACAGATATCTGGGGAGTGTGAGGTGATCATAACCCATATTTCAATAGGGTGGTTTGCTGGAGATCTGTTCCAGGAAGCCTCTCGCAAGAATCACTTCCTGCTAGTCTTTCAGGGTCAGTTAAGCTTCTGGGTACAAGACTTGCTTATAAGGGACCTTGGCATTGGAAGAAGCTAGAAAGGTTTGGTACTTATTTGCTAGGAGAACAGATCCAAAAGCGCTTGTAAACTAGTCTACAGAAGTTCAGATCACTTGTTTGCTGCTGGAAGAAATGTGGAAAACTTTACAACTGATATGGGGCTCATCCGTCAAATGTTCTTAAGAGCACCCTGGGATTGGGGATCACCATTGACCTTTCTGAGTGCACTGTGTCCTTCCGGTGGACACTTGTGATTGGTAAATTTACTTTAATATCTGAGCTCCCTAACCAATTTCTGCCTCTTTTTGTTGTATTTCTCTTACAACATTTTTATATTTTACTTAAACTGAGTGCGAACGCCTTAGGTTATTTCTGCTGTATTGTTAGGTCTGGCTTAGAGCTTTATTGTGTTGTCTCACAAGCCTCATGTGTTCTATAAAATTCATGATCAAAATGCATATATATGGGGACGTGGTCAAGGCAGCCAACATGGCGGTCCCACTGTAATGTGGCTCTGCTAAAACCCCTTATTTATGACCTGAATCCAGACTGCCACCTGCCATCCAGTGAGCCCAGAGCAACTTGCGGTCCTGTAGTAAGGATCGGCGCCCTTTCCTGAGCCCGATGCCTCTAATGCGGCCCTGAATTGGTGACGGGACCCACGGCCATGTGTGTAAGGCGAAGTGCGTACCTGAGACTCCCTCTATCTGTGGCTGCCGCCGCGACTCTGGGGTGGATCGACTGGAGGTGCCCTGGGGTCAGAGGAGACCCACTGCTGCCATGATGGGCTGCGCGACCGCTGCAAATCCGCGTGGGGCGCCTCTTACTGTGCACCCGCCGGAGTCCCAATAAGAGGATCCTCACAGGCCTGAAGGCTGGCGGTGACTTGCGGCCTCCCGATTTGGCCCCGCCTGCTGGCCAAGGTGCTGCTTCTGACCAGCTTGCTTCTTGGGATGGGAAGTACGGGCTTAATCTCTGGGGGTCGGCCTGCCTCCCTATTGGGCCCAGTGGTGAGGAGTTGATTCCTGTGGACTGCGAGGAGAGTCTGGTGTCGCGGTCCTTGCTTGCTGATTGGGGTGCATGCTGTCATCCTGAGTTAATCTCTGCCGGGGCTCGGCCCTAGACCGGGGGCACCCTGAGGGGTCAGGCGTGGCCTGAAGGGTTCGGAGCCCGTACCCCGAGACACTCTGGATACTTGCGGTGTTGCTCCTGGAGCCCCCCTTCTTTGGAAGCGCAGTGGTGGATTGATAGAGAACTCACCCTGGTCATCATAGCTCCTGCTTCCTCCAGCGAGGGAGAGTTTCATCCTGGGCCCCCACTGACGGGCTGCTACCACGAAGACTTACCTCCACACCACCCGGTCCCCACTGGCTTCCCAGAACTCCCTGCCTCGCCCTTGAGGCCGAGATTGAGGGAGGGTCATCTGGGGTCCGAGCCCTTCCTCTCTTTGTTTTGTCTCTTTGTCGACGGCCGGTACGGAGATGCTAAAGTAGTCCTTTTTCCAGATCACACCTGTGAGGTCCAGCAGCGCCAGCGCCCGTATGCAGGCGTCAAGCAGAAGTTGAGAGCTATGGGACTCCAATACCGTCTGGTCTTCCCGGCGTGTCTCCATGTGAGCCACCTCAAAAAGTCGCCCTTTTTTGATACACCCTGCTTGGCTTGGCAGTGGCGTACGGTGGAACGCCCGTTGCACGGCTCTGTCGGCTCCCCCCCAACAACAGGAGATGCCCAGACCTAAGAGACCCCAGGCGACGTCCAAGGTGCGTAGACTGCGCACCATATCCAGGAGAGGGTGCAAGGTTCCCCATTCATCTCATTGGTAAGCTTTGAATTCGGCCTCTGGGGGTGAAGATGAGGAGTGGCGGTTGCTGGGCGGGTGGCCCTTCCTCTGGATCTAAATACCATCCACTCTTACTCTGGCCTGTCCTGTCCTGCAGTCCTGTTATTTGGCAAAAAGTGAACTACATCAGCTGCGTGCCTCCTTGTCTCTGGCATTTTCCTGTTGGCCTCCTAACGGTGGCCCAAGGGCATATTGGCGGTCGTGTGGCTGCAACTGTTATCTTCGGACATGGAGGTCTGCATCGGTGTTGGGATTGTCACCTGGAAGTGAGCCATATACCTGAGGGGGGCACATCCTTTACCCCCTGCTGTATGCTTGATGGTCCGACTGTGGGGCTCGCTGCGCCCTTGGATGCTACCGAGGGGGGAAGCCTCTCTCTAACATTGATTGCTGTCTTCCTTTCTCCACCATGTTAAACACTTGTTCTCTGCCTTACCTCCTGGTCCTATCTGACCCTTGAAAGTTCTCTAACTGTTTGTAGAATGGTGGCTTTTGGCTATTCTTAATGTTCTGTAATAATATGGCGGGCGTTTCCGACCTCCTTAAGATGTACATGATGTTATGTCTATTGGTTTCTCTAACACACCTCCGTTACAGGGCAATAGATGCCTCTAGGGTAGAAGTGTGGGGAGGGGCGGGAATCGGGGAGCGGGTGGTGTTGATTCACGCACTATTGTTGATTGCTTTTTTTACCTTTCCATTGTCCTTCCTTAGGTTATGGCACACACACTTGCTCTATTCACATACGTGGTCCCAGGGTGGCGTCCTACCATGACACGTACCTGACAAGCTCACTACTACTCCCCGCCCCATGCTCACATGAAATTCAGTGTCCTGTTGTGGAATGTTAATAGTCTGTTGGACCGAGTGAACAGGACAGCAGTCTTTACCTTCGTACACTGGCATCGCTCGGAAGTACTGTTGTTACATGAAACACATCTCAACGGGGTGCTTTGCCCTTTTTTAGCTTGCAAAGGCTAAGATAGAGTTTTCCTTGCTGAGTTATCCTGGGGGGTCAGGGTGCTTGTCCTCCTTTTACAACGCTCCTTCCTTTTAGTGGTCAAGTGCGTGACCCGCAGGCACTCTTTTTCACCCTGGAGGGCACTTTGGAGGTCCAATTATTGTGTGCTTACTTACCGCCCGATTCGCCGTCCTCGGTCTTCGGGTTCTCTCTCGCCTTCTCACCCATCTTCCGCATGGGCTCACAGTAGTAGGGGATGACTTTAACGCGGTGCCGACCCTGAATTGGATTGCTCTTGCGGCGCGGGCGGCTGGTGCCCGTCGTCTCACTGATTGGGCTATGAACCTGGATCTCTGTGATGCGTGGCGATTCTGGCATCCTCGCAGTCGGCAATTCACACACACCTCAGCAGCTCCCTCTCGAATAGACCTTGCCTTCTTACCTGCCTCTGGCTGTCAATTCTTGACTTAGACGTAGATTCTACCCCATGGCATTCGGACCACTATCCCCTGCTCCTCCACCTTGGACTCCCTCCTATGGGTCAGCGCCATATGTGGCGCCTAAACTCCTGCTACTTCCAAGATGGAAAATTCACGACTCCCTTAGGTCTGCATTTCAAAACTACTTCGATGAAAATGAAGGCTCTGTCGGCCATGTAGGATCACTAAGGGCAGCGAGCAAAGCAACATTGCAAGGCCCAACTAGGAGCTATACTAGGGCCCAAGAGCGGGCGCATGGTGGGCTGATTGCCCAGCTGGAGGCACATGCCTTTCGCCTGAAAGAGCAGTTTAGGTCTCACCCCCAGTCCGATGCCTCTCAACAGCTGGGCCTCATCCAGGAAGACATTCGTCTACGTTCCCTTGAAGCTGCCAAACACCTCTGGTGGGCTACAAAGGCTAGGATCTCCAGCTGGGGAGATAAAAACAGGAAACCACTCTATTGGCTGGTTTCCTGACAACAGGCTGATAGGATTGTCCCTGAGATCTTCGATGATGCTAGTCAGTCTTACCAGTCCCTCCCTGTGATAGCCCAAACTTTCGCTCGATACTACCACAAACTATATGCCAAGTCAGTGGACCAGGATTTTACAGCGCCCCTTAACTTCCTCGAAACGATTCCCCTCTCCAAGTTGCCTCCTCATGAAGCCTGCACTCTGGTCGAGCCTCTTTTGGCAGATGAGATTGTCAAAGCCTTGTCAGGAATGGCGCCGGATAAAACCCCGGGTCCAAATGGCTTTCCCATGGAGTATTACACCACGTCCCGGGAGACTCTTATCCCTCACCTACTATCACTGTACCAGGAGGCCTGTCAGGTCGGGTGCTTTTCACAAGAATTAGACTCCCAACACCATAGTTGTAATACCTAAGACGCAACCCCCTCCACATCATGTGCGGAATACAGCCTGATATTGCTTCTTTACTATGAAGTTAAAATCTTTGCAACAATCTTGGCTAATAGGCTCAGGCTGGTTTGGCCTGGACTGGTACAACCTGACCAGTGTGGCTTCATGCCATCCCTGAGCAAGGGACTAGACTGGGTTGTCACCTGTCTCCCCTCTTCGTTTTGATGATTGAGCCTCTGGGTGAGCTCATCCATGCGGATCCTCACTATATCGGCTGGGTCTGGTGTAAGGGGCATGAAGACTGCATTGCACTGTATGCGGACGATGTCCTGCTTTATCTTGGTCACCCAGTTGTGAGTGGTCCCTGTTGCCTTTTGTTGCTCAAACAGTTTGAGCGGGCTTTGGGTCTCAGGATGAACCCCTCCAAGTCAGTGCTGGTCCCTCTGGTCCCTCCAGGGACTGGTTCGATTGGCACGATTCCCCTCCATCGATCCAGTTTTAAGTGTCTGGGCATATGGATTGGTCTCCACCCCGAGCTCATCTGGGCCCTTAATCGTCAACCCCTAGTCCGGAAAGCCCAGACCGGAAAGCCCAGTCGGATCTCTTTAGGTGGCATTCTCTCCCCCTCAATGTCCTGGGGTGTATCGCCCTTTACTAAATGATGATTCTTCTTTAATTCCTCTATGTCTTTCTAAATCCACCACTTCATTTACCCCGACTCGGTTCTCGGCGCATAGGCGGTGCAGCTAAACCATTCCTCTGGCGAGTTTCCCGGCCGCGCATTGCATTTACCAACTGTCAGCGATGATGGCAGCTTGGGCATGACCAACCTGTATCTTTTTTACCTATCTTCACACTTCCTTGTTCTCCAAAACTGGTTTAACAGGGGTGGTCCAACCCCACCTATCATCTGGAACTGACACTGATGGACTTTCCCATCTCCAGACCCTGCTCTATGGATCTCCGACTCCCTCTCGATGCCGCTGGTTACCCGGGTGGTGTTCCTTGCTTGGAAGGCTGCCCTTCACCATGTTCAATGGCAAGGCATACTTACGCAGCAGACGCCCCTCTGGCATTGCACTTGGCTGTGGGAGTTGACTGGACTCAATGGCTTTCACTCCTGGGACCTCATTGGTATTACGAGAATGGGTGATGTATGGTCGGGGACACACATACTTTCCTTTCAGGATCTCACGCAGATGTACAGTCTCATGAGCACCCAATTATGTAAGTACCTTCAGCACAGCTACTCCCTCCTCACCCATCCTCTCTCTGAGTTCAGTCCCCTAGAAGCCAAGTTACTTATGGGGCACCTGGGCCGCGACAGGATTTCTCACATCCTTGTCAACTAGCCCGGCTCACTGGACCACCTTCAGACCCGGTGGGAGGAATGGAAAGGCCCGGTTGAGGAAGAAGACTGGCACGATGCCCTGATGCCCCCTGTGAGCTCACCACCTCCTCCAGACTGAGACTTATTCAGATCAACTATCTATACTCTGTTTACCATTCCCGTTCCACCTGCACCGAGCAAATTTGCGCAGTACTTCCACTTGTCACTGGTCCTTGTGTGTGTGTGTGTGTGTGTGTCTGTGTGTGTGTGTCTGTGTGCGCATGCTTTCAGTGATCCCTCTTTGTTGATTGGACTATTCAAGTGTCATTAACACATCCGCCCATCCCAGCATGGAACAGTGGGACCGCCCGTTTAAACCACTGGCTCTCTGCACAGTGAGTGACGCCATTGTATTTGATGTAGTACACTCCTGTGGAACCGTTATAAGACATTCTTGTTTTTTATTCCTTCTTTCATTTCATTTTCTCTGGTTCATTTTTTAAAATCTGCTTACAAACATGAATTGTTTTTAAACGTATGCACATTCCCTATACACAGCAACATTTTTACATTGTATTACTTTTATACTTTGATTTCCGACTATATATATTTGCCATAAATAAATAAAACATTGCAGGCTTGCCATTACAAGACCTACTGGCTGTGCAAATGATTGTTCGGCCTTTGTTATTTACATAGCTTGTGTACCCATTTTATCTCTGGAAGAGTGAAGCGTGGGAGCTAAGAGACATCTCCCATCCAGAGTGTGACCCATCTTCTGCTTGTCCCAGGGCACTTCCTAAAACTGCCCCTCCTTTATGGATTTGCAGATTGAGTATCTATCAGAGTGCCCGATTCACTGATATTGGCCTTACTTACTTCCATGATGAGTGTAACCTGCAGATCGCCTTTTTGAGGATGTTTGTTTCGTTCTTGTCCGCCTTTATGGGCAGCCCATATCTTCCTCCTCCGGCTGGAGAGTTGATCATGTGGAGAGTGGTGGATGATTGTATCTCTGTCTCTAAAGACTGCAACGTTTTTTTGACTTTTGTCAGTAAGTGATTTGATGTGGTGCTTTTGGGAAGGTGTACAATTTTATCTTTGAGTTCCATATTAATAAACCCAATTGTGTCTCTTTTGCTTTGAGTTCCCTAATAAACCCTAACTTGTTCCTTTTTGCAGGCGGAATGCGATATCATCTGCTGTCTCCAGAGGACAGGGAAGAGCTTCTAGATGGCACACGGCCAAGGAGAAAAAAACATGATTATCGCATTGCCTTGTTTGGAGGGTCACAGCCTCAGTCCTGTCGTTACTTTAATCCAAAGGTAGTTTGTCCTACTGCGTGCATTTCACCTACTTTGTTTCATCATTGTAATCTTATCAATGTTTTATCTTTATTTGCTTTGTCATTTAGTGTGTAGAATATATGTATATTTGTTATGCAGAAGTGAAAATACATGTTATAGCTATATAGTCTCAGAGAAACAATGTTCTACTGCAGTCTTGGTACTGCCTGAGATTGGGTGTATCAGATATCCTAAGCATGTGCTCCCTCGTGCATAGCATGGGCTATTAAGGAGAGCCTAACTTGGTCTTTGGTAAGAGGTGGTCACATACCCAGGGTATCTTCATGTTGTGTGCCCAAGGAGCAGGTGCTTTAGTTTATAAAATCTCACATTGCATAGCTGGTCACTGTCAAGGGATGTCTGCAAGGTATGGTGCATCAGGGTGGCTGTGTACTGCATTGGACCAAAACAACTTCAGCTGCCCCCAAATTAGCCTACTCTTAGGAGGCTGATAACTGACCTTTGTCAAGGTATTTCGCTCTTGAATGTTCTGCCCAACAGAAATCTATTGCAGATAGTTATCCAGTTTTACAATTTCCACATATACATGTGTTGAAAACATCTTCCTAGTGCGAAAAGAAGGAAGTCAGTGGCAGGAGGAAACTTAAGCCAAAACATAGCTGAAGTCGTTCACATAGTCCCTAATGACATTTTTGTCCAGTCCAACATCTTTTCTTTGAAAATGCAAACATCACTGCCCTATGACCTATATGTTAAGATTATACATAGTTAGGACAAAGGAGCTTCTGTAGAGATACCACGCATTCACCCCCATGCCCATGCTGCATATTCCACACCCCATAAATACATTCTTTTTGCCAGTCGGTGCTGGCGAGGGTTTTCTTTAGTTTCGGCCAATTAAATAGTACCCTTTTCAAAGTGATAAATGTTCCTGCACATACACCTCTTAGTGTGCTGCTGCAAATGAATGCTAGTCTTTGCCTAACCTAACACATAATTGTACGTGGTAAACTAATGTACCTTGAATCTCGGTGCACTGCTCTTGTCTGTCTAAAACATCCTGGTAAATTAAAACACTCCTCAGTGTGAATTTTCTTCCCTTTATTATTTATTCTCATTTCTATCATTTCGCAGAACTTTTAGCATTCTTTTTCATCAGTAGTTAGCCATGTTTCTTATCTCTTGGCATACCCACTGGTATTCTCAGGGTTTTTTCTAGTCGTGTAACCTAAAAGTTAAAAGGGCTACTACCTACTCCAATCTATCATGCAGATGTCAATTTTAGAATATCACTTCTGTTGCAGTGTTCATAGCTCGCTCATATATTGAAAAGTCCATACTTTTCCTGTTTCAAAATCCTCATAAGTCATATAGAATTTGGAACCTGACTGATGATATTTGTCATGTCTGTAACTATTTTACAGACTGACATTCTAATAGGAGATATATGTGCACCATAGATTGGTTCCAGTGACCCTAATTTATATTTTTTATGTTTTAACTTAAAGGTGACAAAAGTGCAAAAATTGGGGAACCCCTAAATGTCGCTATCTGTTTTTTGATTAGCATCTTGTTTTCAAGATTTCAGATTTTATTTCACATTCATATTTAAGAGATGATAAGGTGATGCTAGCTTATCATGGTTGAAAATTCTAGTCATTTTGATTGTGGAAGCTCGATTGGAGAGATTATTTTTGTGCCATTCAGCAAGAGTTTAAGCTCTGAAGAAGACATTTATTTCCTGGAACACTTGTTGTCATATGTGATTTATCATGTTTAAAAGATTAAGGGCCACATATATGTAGGTTTTTTTTTCTAGTCGCGTTTGCGGCCAGAAAAATGCATTTTCCTATCTACCAAACCCATTTTGCAATTCAGTAACCTATTACAGAATCGCAAAATAGGTTAGCGTTTCAGTATTAGGAAGGGCCATGTTAAGGGTATCCCTTCCTAATAGCTACTCGCAGCGGTATGTATGAATGTTTTGCGACCAAAATGCGGTTGCAAAACATTTGCATTTTGACGCCTTCTTTAATTAGGTGGTAACCCATTCACAAATGGGAAGGAATCCCCTCTTTCCCTTTGTGAATGAATGCAAAAAAGTTTTCTCAGAGCAGGCAGTGGTCCCACGGACCATTGACTAGTCCCCCCAAAAAATGAAACTGAAACTTTTTTTTAACGCATCCTGTTTTTAAAGGAAAGGGCTGCATTTAAAAAAAAAGGTTGCTTTATTTAAAAGCAAACACAGACATAGTGGTCGGTTATCCCCTGCAGACCACCATCCCTGTATATTTTTAGCGATTTCCAATCGGTGGCAGGTTGCGACCTACCTCATGAATATTAATGAGGTAGGTCAATTGCGACCCCATTAGAAATCGTTAACTGTGTCAAAGACACATTAGTACCTGGGTGTTTGCAATTTGCTAATCGCAAAAATTCACTTTTAGGAAATTGCAAAAAGACACCTACTTGCCTGTGGCCGTAAGTGAAATAACTATGATGTGAATTCAGACGTGAAATAAAGATAGACACAGAATTGCAATGATACACGAGCATCAGTTTTGATGTTCAAGATCTGAAGGCCCCAGAAACAATTAAATAAATTTTCAAGTACCCTTGAACTTATGCTATTGAAGCACTTAGTGTTACTAGTGGATAGTCCCATGTTGTGCTGGGCAACGTTTTTTCCCTTCGTTTTTGCTTCACTAAATTTCACCATTTGTGCAGGCAAGCGTTTGTGTGGCATATTGCACCCAGACCTATTGGCTTTACCAATGCTTTTGTAACATAGAATGTAATTAAGGTAGCACAAAACAGTATCGTGGCATTTTTTCCATAAATTCAACCACTGCACTTGTGTTGCAAATTGTTTTATTTGACCCACCAAGTCTACCTCCTAGTTGCCATCCCATACCTGCGTTCCACCACCTATGCATGTGCTTTTTAAGTGTTGTTCACATATTTCGGTACCAGGCAGAGGAAATCCATTTATTTCTTCTAGCGCTGTGTTAGGAGTCCTTTCCATGCATTAACAACACTTTTCTGTCCCCTTTTTAGGTCTCGCTGGCGTTGCAGCGCGAAGCGCTGCCGCCTACGAGACTTATAGCCACCTTGCTAGGTCGCAAGGGAGTCAGAGCTGTGCACGAGCCGCTTCAGACCTGTGCCGACTCAGGTCTGTTAACGCCAACGTGCACGCTCACGGCGTCCTCCCGCGTCTCTTCCGAGGCGTGCTCCACGCCGACTTGCGGTGTGCGTGCTCCAGCGTTTCTGTGGCCGTAGGTAGACGGCATCTGGTAAGTGAGGGCCGGGGGGGTTTGTTTGCTTGTTTAATTCAGGGAATTGTTTTATTGGCGCGCACCCGCCACCCCCTCCCGCTCCAACATAGCCTGTCGTAAAATTGCTAAACATGTGAAATCCACGCCTGGGTTTTCAAATCACCCGGTTGAGGCACGGAAAGCAGCCCTTTCGGCAAACGCCAGGTAGTAATGGTGGGCATGGCTAGGACAACGTTCGTTGGATCCATTTTGACCAGTCAAGTTCAACAAACGCTGACCTCCCCGGCCGCATCAGATGTTGGAAAACGCCTGTGGTTTCTTTGTCAGCCCAAAGGGTGAAGGTTGGATCATCTGCATATTGTACCTTGCTTTCATGCTCACATGGTATCCAAAACGCTCCGAAGGCTTCTTTCTGTGTGCTGTTCCTGCATGTACTGCCTCTGATGTACGTCGCTCTTTAGAGCTTCCTGAGGCCAGACTTGTTATATGCTTGTGTCAAACCTATTTTGCCCTCTTTTTTGAAGAAAGGGGCAGTAGATTCTGGCTACCAGATTGGTCATACTGAGCGCCTACAGTAAAATTGTGCACCATGCTGCTCTTGGTGCAGAGAAATGGGACTTACTTATGCCTTTGTGCAGACTGTTGCTTCTTGACTGTTCAGAAGGAAATGTCCACCATGAAACTATGCCATGTATTATGAAATGTATCTTCAAGCATTTGCTTGCAGGCTTTTTCCAACCCTCCGAGGATTGTCCATTTCTTTACTGTGGATTAGTAAAGGTATTGTGAAATATTAATGTATAGGGATAAAAGTAATTACACTAAGGGTAGCATTCAGGTACTTCTAAACAGCCAGAATTGGTTGTTGGTTTAAAACTTGTCATGACAGGAAGAATAGCGGCTGAGTTAGCAGCAACTTTGCTGTTCTGATGCAGGTTCTCAACAGTGGTGGCCAGCAATATAGCAGGCAAGTAATAAGAACCGGAGCAGTCCTCTTCAAAAGGTGAGGCCCGGATTCTGACAGACCATTTATGGCACTCGAATTTTGTAGTAGTGTAGCATCGCTCCTTTTTATTAAGAGAGCCCGATTGTGAGATTTGGTTTTAGTGCAGGATGGTGGGGAGGAACAAGTATCCCTCTTGTAGCACTCGACTTTCTAGTAGTAAAGGAGAGCAGTCCAAGACCTACTTGTTGGTGCAAGTTAGCAGTCGTTAACACATTGTTCTCTCATTTCTTGTTCTTTGTAAAAGTACATTTATTACACGCTATTAAATATGCATTATAAATATAGACCTATTGGTGCGATGCCCTTAACACGTCCTCTTGGTTGTCTTGAACCCCCCCATAATCACTACCACTCACCGATGCTTGATGCAGTTTCACAATATAAGGGATGTCAGTTTAAATAATGCAGGGCTACACTGGCTTTGTCAAGGGTCGCGGGGTTGGCGCATACTCCTCACATTTCACCATTCCTGTCATTGCACTCTACCGTTTACAAATGCAGTCATCAGTATATGTGTAGAAGTAATTACCTGTTAAATCGCAACTAATAAGGCATCACATCAACAACAAAGATGTTGGAATATATTTTCTGTCTGTGTAAAGCAGCCACAGAAATATACTAGGAGTCGCTGCATTTCCAAGTTTAGTAGCAAAAAGGTCAGCTTTGGGAATGTTAAAAAGGAATGGGAGCTTCTCCAAAGAGTTGTGTTCTAGCTGCCACCGGGGCCATATGTTGACTTGTGGAAACCTTCTAGGAGGGGTTGCTTCACCGTGTACCCTCGTCCCACATCATATAAACGGTGGTGATGCCCCTACCTAGACTGGCGCACCAGTAGTAGAAAGTCTAGCTCTTGCAGTTGTCTACTGGGCACAGGTCAGCACTCCAGTTAAATAAAATGAGATGTAAACGTGGTTATTTGTATTATCCAGAGTGGTAGCAGGCACAGATGAGTTAAGTGATTTGAAAGGCACAGATGAGTGAAGAGTGGTTTGAAGTTTCGGTCAGAATACCTTATTCAGTCCTGGTGAAGGGAGCTGAGCGAAAAACCGAAGTTGGTAAAAAAAAACTCTGGGACAAATATTGCACAAAACTGTACAAAGCATGAGGGGGTGGCATTAAAGTTAATGGAAAAAGTGGTTTCAATGAAGAAATGTGAACTAAAATTGGTGCTAAGAGTCCACGGATATTTGAGTTTTCAATGCAAGGTGTTTTGCAAACAGATGGTTTTGTCCATGATTGTGGCAAGAAAGCTGTACCATAGAAACAGAGCGACAGAGTTTGAAGAGAGATATGATCATATGGCCGATAATCCTAGAGGAGTATAACCGTGTGGCTGCATAATGATCCAGTTGCTTGTTGAGCTGAGACATATTTGGAAATTGGTAGGAGAGGGATTATAGCGTAGTGGAAAGCACAGTGGAATGAAGAGGATGTGCTTCAGTCCTGGAAGCACAGAACTATAGCATACATTCCTGGAATTCTTTCTAGTGGTACACACAATGAGACTGTGGGAGAATCATACAGTGAAGTTTATGGTGGACTATGAGGCCATTGTTAGAATCACTAGCATTTTCAAAGATAAATAGCCTTGACGTTCTTAGATGTGGAGTTAAGAAAAATGCTTCACGATATTGTGAGTGCATAAACTGGATACACCGTTTTGACTGGAATAACAACAAATCAATATTGTGGTACGGGACCTGAAGTGTGAAATCAATTTGGCTTTAGCTTCTTACAGTTCATCCACATAAATTTCATTTGTCAGGGACTGTGCCGTTTATTTTTAATTTAAACCACTAATTTTTCATGGGGTCGACGTACTTTCCAGCATGTTACCACATGCACAACAGTAACATATCTGTACCAACAACAGTACATGTTAAAGAGGAAAAACTGCCCCCCCCCCCGCCATCGTTGCTTGCTATTCAGTATTGTCATATACTTATCTTCAAACACATTTCCTACCCGGAAGCAATTGGTACAGTCTACAGCATTGATCATCGAAGTACGGCCCATACAGCCCCCTGGTCAATTGCAGCTCTGGGCTGCTGTTTACTCTACTCCACACTAAGCCTAAAAAAATGTTAAACTGTCGAATGTTTGTTTAAAGGTTAATTGATATTAAAGAAACGAAGTACTAGGGAGTTCTACACAGCTTAACTTTAGGAACACCTTTAAGACCTCTTGCAGCGAAAGTGTAAAAATATGATAATTTCTCTTCAAGTTTTATTTCATTAACATATAGAACCGTTTGATTTAAGTACATCAGATTATCAGTGCATTGAGAATTTTTTTTTTAAAGTGATCGTTTTCAAACATGATTTTAGAAATGTAAATTCTCTCCAACCCCACACCCTGACATCAATGCCAATAGTAAAATAAAGAGACAAGCCAGTTTTTATGTGCACTTTTTAATTGGGAAGAAAAGGGGTGGTAAGTGAAGTAAAACAACTACCCTGGATCACACGATTTGGTAAAGTGGGGAAGTTAGGATTTATCCCAGTTTTCTGGTTTCTGATAGTGCAATTCAGCCGTTGGATGTATATGCTTCGCTTCCCTTACATCCACCTGACCTCCTTATCACCCCCAACCCAGCCGCAACTGCTGGCATCAGTGTGACCCTCTATCATACCACACTTTCTGGCCCTTGGGAAAATATTTGAGGGTACCCATGGTCTACAGTGTCCACATCCGTGATCCATGTATTTTTCCACCTTACAATGTCTGTCTCCTATTCCCCAGCTTCATCAACCGGCCTGGCCCGACAATCTGACATCTGCTTCCACGAAGCCAGGTCTTTCCTTACATGTTTCATTCCTTCTGCCACTGCCCACTCCAATATATTGTGCAGCTAATCAACATAAACGGAGGTCTGCGCTAATCAACATAAACGGAGGTCTGAGCTCGCTTCAATTTAATGGCTAAGGGTCTTTTTGCTAGTAGCAAACCCAGCATTAACAAGCATTTGCAATGCAATAGGTCTCGCATTAGGAAAGTGTGAGCTATTGGTATTGTAAATGACAATTTTTTTAAATATGTGTTGACTTTGAAAATATATAAATTAATAGCATTGTTATTCACAAAGCCAATAGCTTACACTTTCCTAATGCGAGTCCTATTGGCTATGGCAATGCTTTTTGGTAGCAAGCAAGGACAGTGCTGTTGAGTGATGATGTGGTTGGGCTGAGTGATGTGGTGGTGTTCGTGTATCATTTTTAGTTGGGGGACACTCCTCTTCACACGTATTGTACAGACCTACACCGACAATGTGTGTAGGCACACTGTAAAAACAGCAGTGTATACAACTGTGTTTAGTGCAGTGAAACAGGTTGTGCCACGTCACTCTGGGATACCCACCACGTCACTCTGGGACACCCACCATGTCACTCTGGGACACCCACCACGTCACTCTGGGACACCCACCACGTCACTCTGGGACACCCACCACGTCATCACTCGGCACCACAACAGCACTGTCCTTGCTTCCTACCAACAAGCATTGCCATAGCCAACAGGACTCACATTAGGAAAGTGTAAAGCTATTGACTGTGTGAATAACAATGCTATTCATTTATATATTTTCAAAGCCAACACATTTAAAAAAAATGTGTGATTTACATTACCAATAGCTCACATTTTCCTAATGCGAGACCTATTGCATTGCAAATGCTTGTTCTCATATGTGGTGTTTGGTGCTAAAAGTAGTATTTTGCATTAAATTACTTGAGACTTATTCTTTTATTTCTATTAGGAACTTGAAGGTCCCTGTCGAGGCCCACTTTCTCCTTTCCTCCATATCCTCCATATTTAACTTCAAGAGACTCTCCTTCAAGGACTGGTGGCTTAAACATCTTACCATTTTGGGAGCCCTTCTGTGTAAAGTTCCCATTATATTCTTATTGTTTTGGAATGGTGTTCTACAGAATTAGATACTTCCGACAGAGGATTACCAGTAAAGCAGTAACATAAATTCCCTTTTAATTTTTATATTTCTACCTGTGTATCAGTTTATTGTTGTTGCTATCCACGTAGCCCTCTCTTGTAGTTCAGCTGCCTGGATGCCATTTACGGTTCTCCTGTTTAGTTATCTATGTGACAAGCTTGCTTTTTCATATTAACACGTGGAATGTCCATCTCCTTGATTTCAGAACCAGCTCTGCATAGCTAAACTGTGCTTAAGCTGAGAGACCACCAAGAAATCCTAAGGCAGGGATTGTTATATTTTCAAATCTTCTGTTTTTTAAGTGCATAGTACATTACCTGTCTCATCCTCTACGGGATGAACATACCACATGTTGTAGCAGCAGTAGCAGGCTGCAAGAACTTGTGCAAGTGTTAGCCTCTGATTGAAGTCTGATGCCCCATAGCGTCCTATATTACTCAGCATGACTTCTGTACACTAAGTGAATTAATTTTCATTTGCTTACCTTGAACCTAGTTGCCAGATCCTAGACTTGTTGCCAAGTTCTAGTTTGTGCAACATTTTGTAATGATCTTATCTGTCAATCATATGACAGATTTTTCTGTCATCTGCAAATTTACCGACCTTAACTGCAAGTTACAAGTACTGGGGACAGACTGAAAACTGATCTCCTTGGCTCCATGCTAACCATCACTTTTTCCTTACAATAAACTTATTTTACAGGAATCCTCCAGTTGGAAACTTGGTTTAATTATCTTGCTCTATTCTCTAGACTTTGTTTGCATGTTTGGAAGAGTCTTGTGACTGGTTTATATTTGTATTTAGCATTTATAAAGCACTACAATTACTCTTACTAGGGTGCCTTGACACTAGCAGAAACAATTATACTTAACACAAGCACAGAAACGACAAACCAGACCAGATTGATAAATTATTTGCAGATCGGAAATAACCAGGTCAAGTGGCTTCCTAAATTTCCCCAGGTCTGACTCTATGCATAAATGCAAACGCAAAAGATTTCATCCAGGTGCAGCTGCAGCCAAGAACAATCTTCCGCCATGGGTTTTGAACAAAAAATTTTAAACCACCAACCAGAACTGGTTCGCTAATCTCCGCAAACAGGCACAGATGTATCATTTAAATCTACAGCTTAAAGGTGTTTTATCTGGAGTTTACACAGCCTCTTGTGCCAAGCAAAGAGATTAAGAAAGAATATGTTTCTTTACTGGCATTCAGTGTGTGGAAAACTAAAACGGGTGTAATATGGGTCAGCTAATGAAAGCCATGCACTAGTCTGGCAGCAAAGTTTTAAATGAATTGCAGCTTTCGGAAAAAAAAAGCGGGTAGATCAAAGTTCATAGCATTACATTACAGATGGCAATAAAAACATTTTTGGTGGTTTACATTAATCACATTTCCCAATCTGCATTCATTATTTTCCTGGTTACCAGTCTAAAGTCTCATTTAGATTTTTCAGGCATGAAATCCATTTTTCCTATCATTCTATGTTGTCATCCATTTTATTTAATGCACTGGTATAGTCTTTCCTTTGTAAGTAATGTTATTAATTGTCCAACACATATCTGGAGCACTGGATTATAGTACCCACCATCTCCTTATATCTGATTTTATGTAGAGTTGCTCATCATGCCTGCTTTATTTGTATTTCTTTGCCTCCGACTAGCGATTAAATGAATTGATTGGTGGCACTTCCACCTGTTTACCCAACTCCTTTACAGTATCCACAGGCCCAATTTTGTTAGTCATCTTAAAACTTGATTGCTTTAAAACAAATATTTTGTAAAGAAACTGGCACCAGCTTCTTCACTGCTCTTCAGCAGGCCACTTGTGCCAGTCATCGTTGCTTTGTTAATGCTGAAAGAAAAGTATTACTTCATTGGCACAATAAGGCCCCCAGATTATCTCCTTTCTTTGACATATTTCAAATAGTTTTGAATCGTTGAAGGTTTATCAATATTCTGATGTTTACACCTTGCTGCCCTGCTTCTTTGATTAGTCAAACCTGCTTTTCTGACTTCCATTGTTGTGATCCTTTGACTTCTTTGGCTTCCCTTTTCCTGTGGCCTTTTGAATACCATAGAGCAGTGTTTCCCAAACTGTGGGTCGTGACCCACTGGTGGGTCACAAGCCAATTTTAGGTAGGTCGCGAAAGTCCAAGAAATAAATAAAGATTCCTTTGAATTCTGAATTTAAATTGGCACATTTGCTATGCTCAAAGACAGAGGTCAAATGTCAGGCTGTCTTCTGACAAATTGCTGCTTATTTTTTAACATTTTGATTGGGGTTTACAAGCTCCTCTCACTTAGCAGTCAGAGATAAAAAAAAAGTAAAGTGAAGTATGTAACAATCTTGCTGGGGTAAAGGGAGTGTGAAAGGAAAGGCTGTAGGATGTCATTCTTTTGTCACACAACAAAATGTAAATAGCAGTAAGCTTACTTTTATCAGTACAACTGTATGTCTATGTTAACTTAGTGGCCATTTCAATAGAAAATGTGCATCTGTAAATGACAGTGTGCTACTATACGATGCTTGAGTTACATTAAGAAAATCACCCACCTCATGTCCATTAAAGCTAGGTGGGTCGCAAAAGTTTGTTGTTGTAAAAAGTTTATGAAGCACTGCCATGGAGACTTATCTTCTGGCTTGTAATTAGCTCCTTAGCACAAAGGCATGGATGCCTCAAGCTAAAAACCGCTCGCAAACGGGCAGGTTCTCAGAATCTGCCCCTTTGCGACCGGTATTTTTGCATTTGGGATGCATCATCCCAAATGCAAAAATCGCAATTTAAGAAATCATAAATTTGCGATTACTTAAATTGCTATTGCATTTAAGGAATCTCAAATTGAGATTCCTTAAATGCAATGCATTAAAGTTAAAAAATTAGTGATTTCGCTAATAGGGGGAGCAAATTACCATGAAGTTGAACTTCATGGTAATTTGCAAAAACTTTGAAAAATGCACTAAAGTGCATTTTTCAAAGATCCATTTTACACACAAACATGCCCTTAGGGCATGTGTGTGTGCAAGATGTACCCATATGCAGATTTCAGGGGTGCAACAGGGTGTCCGTTTGACACCCTGACTCCCTTGAAATTGCAATCTCAATTTGCGATTCTCTAATTGAGAATCGCAAATTGAGAAAGTCTTCCCATTCATTCCTATGGGCCTCTAGGCCCATAGGAATGGGAATACATTTTCCAACTTTATCCTCAATGACTGCTGATCCTACTGATTTTCCTGATTTGTTCTGGCCCATTAGTCTCAGGTCATTTCTGTCATGGTTTCTCTAAAACTGTCCCCATTTTGTAAGGTGAGATCCATAGTGCCTCATTGTGTGTTGGCTTTGTTAGTAGCGCCCTATATCTTGAAATCAAGACACATGATCCGAGTTCAGGTAGAGAAACTGGGTCTAAAATGAATACTTAACTAACTTTAACCTTAGTTTCATGGCACTGCACATCCACCCTTTTGTTTGCAGATACTTCTGCTTGCAGTTAGAGAAATGCAAACTGTCACATCCCATGTGAGTTCAATCCCTAGTAATATTTGCTGTTTATTGTTTTACATTTTTATTTCAGGATTACAGCTGGACAGACATCCGATGCCCCTTCGAAAAGCGGAGAGATGCTGCTTGTGTTTTTTGGGATAATGTTGTCTATATATTAGGAGGTTCCCAGCTCTTCCCAATAAAACGAATGGATTGTTACAATGTAGTGAAGGACAGCTGGTATTCTAAATTGGGACCTCCAACTCCTCGAGACAGTCTAGCCGCCTGTGCTGCAGAGGGCAAGATTTACACATCGGGTGGCTCTGAAGTAGGTAAGATATCGTTGGAGGATTTGTATATAATTTGAACAAGTTTGCCAATAAATTGATAAGCACAGGTCAGCCTCGAATACGCAAGTGCTTCAGGTGAAAAATGAATAGTAATTGCTTTGTCACGCTGTTGGCATATATATTTTTTTTTAACACCACAGATTTCTACAGTTCTTACAATAGGTAGACTACAACTGTTTTTTGGCTGAGTGAATGTGACATCTTCAACTCTTAGTATGTCCATCCTTTCCTCAAGGACCTTCTAAGATTGAAGGCGCAAAGCCTGAAGTCCACTTCTTCAGGACTTAATTCAGGATGTCAAACAAGAGTCTTTAACCATTTCATCCTCGTCCTTGAAAGCTGGATTAAACCGTTCCGTAAAGCTCCTCCTTAACTGAAGCCGAGCATACTTTACTGCGCAATATTTTAACTGCAGCAACCCTTCATTGGCTTTTTACAAGGCCATAGCCATCAAACTACAGGGAAGATGGATTGCTGGGTGACTTCTATTTAAGGAAGATAAATACTATTCTGATCAACTCTTGTAGAACACTTACCAGCTTACGTAAGTTGCTAGAACAGAATCCCAAGTACACAACAATACACAGGCAACAGCCTAAGAACCCTGGGCTCTTGTAGGACAATCCAGCTCCACGGTCTCATTTTATTGTGCAGGGCAAGGATTCAGCCACCATTGGTATGAACCTGTTAGAATAACATGTAAATCAGATAGAGACTTCTAGCCGCAGATTCCTTACCTCAAATTTTCCCTAGGTGTCAGACTGGATCCGGAGATTTTTCTTGGACAGTACCCCTGCGCTCCGGTAGATGGCATTGTTTGACTCCACGTGGCCTGGTCCACGCCAGAAGGGACATACACAGTGTCCATATAGGCACCACCACAGCGCGCTGACGTCCATTCTTTCTTACCATGGCAGTCAGTGCACATTCGGAGAGAGCTTCCCTTTGCCATATTTTGACTAACTTTTTGTGAAAGTCTTTCCCTGGTGTGGCAGGAGTGTCAATTAGGAAGGCCAGCTTCAAGCCCTGGGCCACCTGTCACCGATCGATGTCGGTGACCTTGTTTGCCTCGAGTGCGACCACAATATGAAGACCTGCGTCGACTGTTGTGCGATGAATCTGGAGGCCTTGAGGAATTGGTCCCCCAAGCTCCTGGCAGCTTGACATGCGACACTGCAACGGTCTCGATCCAGGTCAAGAGGAAGGTCCCGTGATCTGTCGTGTAGCCAAAGTTCCATGCCACACTAGAAGTAGACGGTTTGCTCTGGCCAGCCTCTTCGGAGACCAGGCAGATTCAGTGCTGGAGTGCTTTGAGGACATCTACAGCCCCAATCCACATTGAGTTCCTTTTGTGGCCACTTGTATACGCTCCCAACCACCACAGCTCACAAGCTTTCTAACCAACGTCTGGCTGAGGGCGCCGCACCGACCGACTCTGTGAGTCAATCATGCAGAAGTCGGGCCAGTCCATCACCCCCATTGCTGCTGCAGCCTCCAAACCCGTATAGTTTACCCTCTTACCATCATGGGCACCCAGTGTGAGGCAGGATACACCATCACCTGCCACTCTGAAGGTCTATACCATCAGACCGATGTGTTCTCCAAATTGTCCAGAGGGGATACTTCCTTTCCTTCTTGACTACCCCCCACCCATACCACCTACTCTCCAACTGGATAACCAAATACAAGGGCATCACGTTCTGTGTTCCTAGCCTTGGACAGATTGTACAAGCAACATAATATGGCTTTCTAAGAAAGAGACTGCATGTTCCATAACTTCTCGGTACATTATTGTGTAAGTGTAAAACATGTAAAAAGTCACCATTAGAAAAAGATAGAAGCTAAAAGGTACACTGAGAGCTTTCATATCTGAGCATCTATCCAGACCAGCTTGGTTCTACATACCAGTTCCTACTTGCTACCGAAAGGCGTCACCCCTTTTCACATAGGCCAGTCCATTACCTTGCCTACTTTTTACGCTCCGCCACATCCGTCCAAGGAAAAGGAGCCACTTCACCGCCTGGACCCAAAAAGAACACTGTCGTTCTACCTTGAGTGCACAAAAGAGTTCCGGGTGGACAACCAACTCTTCGTTGGATATGTAGAAGCGAAGAAGGGCTAGGCAGTTCAGAAACCGATCATCTCCAGTTGGATCATGCTCTGCATTAAGATCTGCTACTCACTGGCCAAATAGCAGCCCACTTATGGTTTATGTGCTCGTTCCACTAGAGCTAAAGCTGCGACCACTGCACTAGCATGCAAAGTTCAGGTCCTGGACATCTGCCAGCCAACACGTGGGCATCTGTGCACCTTTACCAAACACTACTGCCTGGACTGTCGGGTCCGTAGGGATGGGCATTTTGCCCTTTCGGCCCTAGAGGACATTGTAGTCTAAAATGGGTCTCACAGAGCCACCTCTAGAGAGGTATTCTTTGGGTATCTATTCAAAGGTAAGGAACCTGCGCTAGAAATCTCTGTCAGATAAGACATTACTGAAGGTAAGTAACTAGTTCTTTAAGGCTAGATGTTGATGTGTAGATACCTATGTGTTTCCTACCCTCCCTCTTAACTTGACTACCTATAACACAGACCATGCATGTAGATTCCTACCTTGTACATAATTAGAAACCATGAAATTGAAAACATTTAATGAAATGAACATTTTCATGTGAGTCCCTTGAATTGTGTACACTGTGGCCATTTTGAAGCCTTTTTGTTTTTCTTTACACCATACCCATATTTATTTACTAAGTGTACGCCATATGATCATCAGGCTCTTTTTAACATAATTTTTGGCTCAGTTTATATATGAGAGGTTGGTCATGGTCTTCTCTCTATTACATTGAAATACTTTTGGTATGGAATGAATCATATTTGCTTCTTATTCATTTATATGTTTCTTTTTCTCAACACAACAATTGTTTAATCTGATATTTCTAACACAGGAGCCACTGTTCCTTAGCATACAAACTACTTTTGCAACAATAGGCTGAGGCAAATTATCTTGGAAGACACTGGCATAGCCCTTTAATGCCAGGATATGTTTGGCGCAATCCCAGGGCTGTATGATTCTTGCCCACATGTGTGTGAATTAGAATATCCCTATAATCTTCAGATCTTCTTCAGACAAGTCATTCATCAATATTTGGAAAAGATCAGAGCACTATAGATTGCAGAGATATTTCAAGAAAACTCTTCAATAAATGATAACTTTGTTGGCACCAGGGTGATTTAGTTGGCACCAGGGTTGTGCAGAGTTGTACAACATCACTTGTACTCAAGTTTGCCTGTAAACTCTGCAAACGTCATGAGGGTGCAAATTTTATTTGGGGTCTGTGTTGCCAAATACACTGGCAAGTGCTGCATAGCCTTTCTTGTGTGATGTAGATCATAGCTGAGGTTCTCTATAGGTGTAATTCCTGTACTTTCTTTTTAGGAGCTATAATAATGCTAAGGAGTGTATCTTTGTAAGCTGAAAGAAAGGTTTCATACTGAATAAAATGCCTGTAACCTTCATCCCTTGCTGGAATTCTTTCCAGCATGGGATATGAAATAGTGTATTGTGCAGCATCTCATGCCTATAGATTAGTAAACAATAATCTCTGCAGACTTATCAGGTTCCCCTGCAGATTTTTCCGGATATGCAGTTTACGGTAAAGGTTGATGCAGGAAACTGGATTTTTGTTGCAGTAGTTCCCCTCCCTCACTTTTTGTCTGGTATTTGATGCAACTTTGACTGGAGTGCACTGAGTTCCTGCTAGCCAAGTTCCCAGTGCCAATGTTCTTTGCCCAAAACAATGAAAATGGCCAATTGATCCCCAACTGACCAGACCTTCAGCACCTCTGTAAGTCCACAGTAAGTCGTACCTCTGGTACCTAGGGCATAGGTACTAAAGAGGGTCCCTAAGAGCTGCAGCATATATTTTGTGCCACTCTATGGGACCCAGCGCCAAACTCCTGCAGACTGCCACTGCAGGCTCAGTAACAAGGTGCTCTAAAAAGTGAAAACACAACACTCACACCTGTGTGTCATGTCCCCTAACACTGTGTGTAATATTTATAACCACCCTTACATCAGGCCTTACAGACCTAATGCAGGTTGCATTATATTACAAATGAGGACATATCTGCATGAGCATATATGCCCACGTGCTGGCCAGTTCCATTACTGACATTTCAAGTGAAGAGAGAAGCCATCTAAGGTATTTACTGGCCATTGATCAAAAAGAGTTTTTCAGCTACATAATGGCTATCAAACACCTCATAATAATAAACCCACACTGATTCCATTGATGGATCTATTAATAAATGCACCCAGAGGGCACCTTAGAGGTACCCCCTGAAAACCTACCGACCTCTAGTGTATTGGCTTACTGGTCATGTCCAGCCACAGAATCGATTCTGGTTTCCGGAGGGGAGAGCCCACGCTCTCTGCAGTCAGAAACAAAAGCCTGCTGTGGCAAGAGATGTTATTAACTCCTCCAAGAAGGCTGGCTAGTAAATCATCATATCAAGACAGGAGGCTCCAGAGGCCGCCACCACCTTTTATATGCGACCCTGGCTTCCCCCAAACAGGGGAAATGCCACCCCCTGACCAGGGCCCACTTAACACCAGGGCAGGTGGGAAAATTAGCTAGTCTGGATGTGTTAGCCCTCTGGCTAGTCTCACCCTTAAGGTGGGCTACCTAAAGTGAACACGACTAGGAAAATTCCACCAGCTTGGTTTTTGGTGGAATTGGTTCCTCTAGGTCACGGGTACTCATAGTACGGCCCGCCAGCGGCCTAGCAAGCCTTCCTTGGAGGCCCGCAGACCTTGCAGACATCGTACCCGTGTTTTAAAAAACAAATGTAAGTGTCTGTAAACACTGCCGGTTGCAGCAGCGCAACTCTGAGAGACTCTGCTGATCTGTGGGGGCCCGGCGATCGCAGCCATAGTCAGAGTGGAGATGCAGGGACCTAAGAAGAGGTGAAATACAACAAAGCCTCATTAACATGCAAATGGTCTTTTAAAAACCTGTAAAGTGCTCGGGAGCGGCTGTGTGTGTGCCCGGAAAGCTGTCTCAGCCTGGGCACACACAGGCAGGGTGAGATGACAGACGGTGACAGAGTAAGGTAGAGGGAGGGAGATAGAGGGAGAGAGAGCGAGGGAAAGGGAGGGCGGGAGAGGGAGACGGAGGGAGGGATGAAAAGGGAGGAAGACAAAGGGAGACAGAGGGAAAGGGAGACAGAGGGAGAGGGAGAGGGAGGAAGGGAAAGGGAGGGAGAGGGATACGGTGAGAGGGAGACAGAAAGGGAGACAGAGAAAGGGAGAAGGAGGGAGACAGAGGGAGGGAGACGGAGGGAGAGAAGGAGGGAGAGAGGGAGGGAGGGAGAGGGAGACCGAGGGAGGGAGGGAGGGAGATAGACAGAGGGAGGGAGACAGACAGAGGGAGGAGGGAGACAGAGAGAGGGAGACGGACAGAGGGAGGAGGGATACAGAGAGAGGGAGACAGACAGCGAGAGGGAGACAGACACAGGAAGACAGACAAAGGGAGGAGGGAGACAGAAGGAGGGAGACAGAGAAAGGGAGAGGGATGGAGACAGAGGGTGACAGACAGAGGGAGACAGACAGAGGGAGGGAGACAGAGAGAGACAGAGGAAGGGAGACAGACCGAGGGATGGAGACAGACAGATGGAGGCAGAGGGAGACAGACAGAGGGAGGAGGGAGACAGACAGATGGAGACAGAGGGAGGGAGGGAGACAGACAGAGGGAGGAGGGAGACAGAGAGAGGGAGACAGAGAGGGAGACAGACAGAGGGAGGAGAGAGATAGAGGGAGGGAGACAGAGGAAGGGCGAGGGAGACAGAGAGCGGGAGACAGAGGGAGACAGACAGAGGGAGGAGGGATACAGAGAGAGGGAGACAGAGGGAGGGAGACAGAGGGAGGTAGAGGGAGAGAGATAGAGAAAGGGAGAGGGACGGAGACAGAGGGAGACAGACAGAGGGAGGGAAACTGAAGTAGACAGGCAAAGAGACAGATGGAGACAGAGGGAGGGAGACAGACAGAGAGAGGAGGGAGACAGAGAGGGAGACAAACAGTGGGAGGAGGGAGACCGATAGTGGGAAGAGGGATACAGAGGGAGTGAGACAGAGGAAGGAAAACAAAGGGAGGGAGACAAAGGGAGAGAGACAGAGGGAGGGAGACAGAGGGAGGGAGACAGAGGGAGGGAGACAAAGGAAGGGAGATAGAGGAAGGGAGACAGAGGGAGGGAGACAGAGGGAGGGAGACAGAGGGAGGGAGACAGACAGAGGGAGAAAGACAGAGGGAAGGAGACAGACAGAGGAAGACAGAGGGAGGAGGGAGACAGACAGATGGAGACAGAGGGAGGGAGAGGGAGACAGGGAGGGAGGGAGGGAGACCGACAGAGGGAGGAGGGAGACAGAGAGAGGAAGACAGAGAGAGGGAGACAGACAGAGGGAGAGGGAGGGAGACAGACAGATGGAGACCGAGGGAGAGGTATGGAGGGAGACATACAGAGGGAGGAGGGAGACAGCGAGAGGGAGACAGAGAGAGGGAGACAGAGGAAGGAGGGAGATAGAGGGAGGGAGGGCGAGGGAGACAGAGAGAGGAAGACAGAGAGCGGGAGACAGAGGGAGACAGACAGAGGGAGGAGGGAGACAGAGGGAGTGCGAGGGAGGGAGATAGAGAAAGGGAGAGGGACGTAGACAGAGGGAGACAGACAGAGGGATACAGACAGAGGGGGGAGACAGGGAGAGACAAAGGAAGGGAGACAGAGGGAGGGAGACAGCGGGAGAGGGAGGGATGGAGAGGGAGACAGAGAGAGGGAGGGAGGGAGGGAGGGAGACAGACAGAGGGAGGAGGGAGACAGAGAGAGGGAGACAGAGGGAGGAGGGATACAGACAGAAGAAGACAGATAGAGGGAGACAGACAGAGGAAGACAGATAGAGGAATGAGGGAGACATAGGAAGGGAGAGGGAGACAGAGGGACAGAGACAGAGGGAGGGAGACAGACAGAAGGAAGGAGACTGAGGGAGACAGAGGGAGGAGGGAGACAGACAGATGGAGAGGGAGGGGGAGGTAGAGGGAGACAGAGGGAGGGAGACAGACAGACAGAGGGAGGATTGAGACAGATAGGGAGACAGAGAGAGGGAGACAGACAGAGGGAGACAGACAGAGGGAAGGAGAGAAACAGAGGGAGGGAGACAGACAGAGGGAGGAGGGAGACAGACGAAGGGAGAGGGAGACAGAAAGAGGGAGACAAACAGAGTGAGACAGTCAAAAGGAGGAGGAGGGAGACAGAAAGGGAGAGGGAGGGAGATAGAAAGGGAGAGGAGGGAGACAGAGAAAGGGAGAGGGACGGAGACAGACAGAGGGGGACACAGAGGGAGACAGACAGGGAGACAGAGTGAGGGAGACGGAGGGAGAGAGAGGAAGACAGAGGGAGACGGAGAGAGAGGGAGAGAGAGAGAGAGAGAGAGAAAGAGAGAGAGAGATGTGTGTATGCCGGATCTGGTGGCTCAGTGGACGAAGGCGTCCTCTGCAGGGACCTGTGTTCAACCTCATGGTCACAGTTTTTTTTGTTGCTCTAGCTTCGCCTCCTCCCCCACTGACCCCGCCCTTACCGGTGCGGCCCTCGGACACAAACCACACTGTTAATTTGGCCCCCGAGAGAAAGTTTGTGAGTACCCATGCTCTAGGTCAATTTTATGCCCACAGGAAGTGGTCATGTTGAGGGTGTAGTCACCCTGAAGGTAGACGGACCATTGGCGACTACATAACTCTCCCTGTAATGCCCTGAAGAAGCAAGGTCCGGTTCATCGTCCTGCCACATACCAGGACTACCGACACTGCAGCTGCCCAAGAAGAGGGCGCCGTGCTCCTACAGGTCAGATCTGTCCTCCCTCCAAGTGTGGGGACGCCAGGACCGACTGGAGCCGTACAACACCAATACCAGGGGTACTGACCCCTTGCAGCAACCGAGGCTTGTGTCCAACCCAGACACCAGCGCTGAGGAAAACTGACCTGCACGTCGAGGGACAGTGAGACCCCCATCAAGAGTGGCTTAGCTGACTTGTTTGTACCTCTTCTGCAGAAACAACACAAAGTGAAAGCCTCCAACAGCTGCCACCGACACCTCAAACTAATTCTGCACCCGCGCCCCAGGCCGAGTCTGAGGGAGGTGACGGTGCCAACGAGGTCCTGAGACCCTCAAAGGCTGAGCCCATCCTTGGGTTTGCCTAAACTAGACTCCCAGTTGCCCCCTAATGCCTCTTTGTGCAGGTCCCCTCATCCACGAGTGTCTCCTGCAGCATGGACCAGATGTCAAAAGACACCAATAGACCCTACAGCCCAATGAGAACTGGGCAAACGGTGTGCCTACATGCCCAAGCATCTCAAGAAGTGAGCCCCCTAGGGGTTCACCTGGACTGCCCCCCCAGTCCGAGCTTGCTGCCTCTTTCTGACCAGACCGTTCGCCCTTGCAGTGAACAAGGCACCTGACGCCAAAATACTCCTCTGCACCAGGTCACCCCAGTGCCACCCGAGGTGACCTGCTGGTGTGGCCTTGGACCTTGCCCCATACTCGCCTTAACTCCAGGAGAAAGGTCCCGTAAGTCGCTGGCAAGTGCCCAAATGCAATACATGTTTTTCCCTCCCCATAGGATAACATTACTGCCCCAGAAATGGCACTGACAACTTTTTAAACATATAAAAATTCATATCTCGAAAAGAACTTACCCGATTTCGATGATCTTGGTATCTACATTTATATACAAATAATTGTCATTTTTAGGTTTCGCCTGCGAACAGCTGCGCAAGCAGCGTTTCGCGCAGGCGAAAAACTTTTGTTTACAAATATGTGGCTTATTCCTGCCTCTGTCTTCCATTGGCTAGCTCCATAAATGGAGGCTAGCCATTGGAAGAGAGAGGCGTCCGTCATTCACCGAGGTGATTCGTGGGCGTTCCTGCGATGTTTTTCTCATCCAGCCCCTTTTAGGACGTCAGTGCGGCGGTGGGCGGGGTTTATTTTTTGGGTCGTCGAGGTTTCATTTGGTCATTCCGCGGCTGACCGCCGCCGGAAGAAGTCCTGGTGAGTGCTCCCCTCCCCTCCCGCTGTCCGTGTGCCCGTTCCGGCCCCCCCTCCTGCTGTCCGTATGCCCGTTCCCGCCCCCCTCCCGCTGTCCTTATGCCCGTTCCCGCCCCCCCTCCCGCTGTCCGTGTCTCCGGCCCCGGCCCCACTTGTTTTTTCTTTCTACAGGCTGGAACATCTGCTGCATTTAAACTTCATTTAATCTGCAAAGAAATCCACTTTGAAGATTCTGTGCATTGGAGCAAGCTATGAGGACTGAATGCCCTTCCAGTTTATCTCGCTGGGACTCCTACCTGACCGCTCAAAGACAAAGTTCCTTGGATTTTTGGAACCCCCGCCTTTGTGCTCCGCGAATCTAGGGTTGCTTCACACCTCTCCCCCTTTCTTCGATGGTCTCAGTGTTCGGTGCTCTTACAGAAGCGGCTTTTAAAAAAATATCTTCCAACACTCTGATTGTGTCCGCCTTCTCTGAGACTGCCTTCTCGGGATCGCTCGCACTGTCTCCGCACCAGACATCCACGCGTTTCAAGTGAAAATGGGCTTTGCCAAGGGGTGCTACTTGCTGATGTTTGCGTGAAGGTTACCGGAAAAGGATGTCCTACTTCTTTGGAATTCTCTACAAAGGAGGTCCCCCTTCCGCAGCGGGTCCTGCAGTTGGTGCCCACCTGAACTCGTCTCACCCTGGAGATGTCTATGCCAATCTAAGCCTGATCATGAAACCCAGCATTGGAGAGCAGGAGCTGCCGACGTGCCCGAAGACCTCCCCGTTACTGGGTATGTCAATATTTACAGAGTTTCTGTACTGTCTTCAAATGTCATTGTGTCTATGAAGGTCTCGCTTCCACGTTCGATATGCAGCCTGTAGTGCAAACAGAGTTGATTGATTAGTTCCTTGTCTGCAGATTCACTAATCTGACCGTCTGACCTAGTAGGAGCTATGTTGTGTCTAACTGCGAGAAAGTGAATCACCCTTAGTAACTCATGTTTGTGCTGAAGCCGTTGCTGATGATTCAGTCTTCAGTGTTGGCTCATAAGTTAGTGTCAGCCGAGAAAGCTGCTTAGATATAATGCTGTTTCTGACGGTGTAAATCGTTGCTTAACTTCTGTGTAATTTAAGTAAAGAAACGTTATGTACCACTGAGTGCGTCACTATTTTTTGCAGGTATTATTAGGCTGTGCAAATACAGCGTATAATTAACAAGTTTCACTTTGTTAGCAGATCAGAGCGTAACGATAGCTTTTTGCAAAATGCCTAATATTTCAGGTGAACGTAGTAGGTGCACCACTAGGATAGAGCTAATTTCAGTGCTTTTCAGCCAAAGAATCACGGCACAAGTCGAGGGGTACACGCAGGTAGATTAACTATTTTCACAGGTAGACGCCATCTACCCTGCCAAGAAGATGATTCCTCCACAGAAATATGCTGAACTCGTCCCGGTGCAAGTTTCATACACCAGGACACATTCAGCAGCTCCAGCACGTTGCCTGCTTTCCTAACGAGCAGCAAGGGGAGGAGGGGGATTACCAGATTCCAACTCGGCCCCAAAAGCCTGACGTTCGGGGCCTTCAGGCCTCCTTTTGTCCCCGTATCCTGGCTAGGAGCTATCTGGATCTTCACACCTAGATGCAAACGCAGTGGAGGGGAAACAAAGGCTCACAGCTTGGTATTACTTCACAGGTACTTAAGAGACTGTAGGAGAGTAGGGTCTGCAATCCTATGATCACCCAGATTTTTGCTTTTTGCTGCACTGGTTTACGACTTTCCCTGGCTGTGGGCCTGCTAATCAGACCCACAGCCTAGCTGTTCTCTCTATCCAAATTGTACTCAGGTACTGAATTGGCACTGGGCCCTCTCCAAGTCCCTGTACCCAGGGCTGAGGTGCACCCAGAAGTCTCCCAGGGGCTGAAGCATGTATTGTGCCACCCCTGGATTGACTAACTAAAACTGACACAACTGGCTGCACGACAGCTGGGGCAAGGTGGTGTACTCACCCTTTGCTTTAGATATAGTATACCTATATCTAACCCTAAAATGGACACACAGATCTCCTATCAGTCACTCCTATAGCAGGCCTTAACCATCCTGAAGGCAGAGTGCTTGGAATCGTGTGAGATGGTGCTCTAGCATGAGCTGAGCCTGTCTGCGGCTTCCGGGATCCATCCCTTAGCCGTTTCCATGATATCGCATACCATATACTCTTAAGTGCATTATAATCCTCGCGGTTATGTGCCAACTCTGGTATCGCTTTATCAAAACATGTCGAGTAAGGTGTCATACGAATTGGAATACTAACCCCTCGCCAATTCTGGCGACGGGGTTAGCATTCCACCCTTCTAGAGGGACACGACATGCCTGTAACCTATAACCCGGTTAAAAGTCAGACAGAGCCTTAGCATCCACAAAATGGATGCTGCCACCGAGACACAAGTCTGCCCTCCTGCTGCTGGGAGTCCTCCCAGAGCAGGAGATAAGGACAAAGGGTTTCCTGCCAGGGGCGGTGCCAGCACCGTCCCAGACAGGGTTTTGTGTATTGTAGGTAGGCAGGGCTTTAGAGGAAGGTGACTGCACGTGGCACCCCGGTGCTCACTGTGCATAGGCTGGCTGGAACCAGTTCCAGGGTCACTCCAGACCCTGTGCTGGGGAAAAGCCCGCCAAGGAAGTGGGTGTAACCACCCCCCTCCTAGTCCCACCCATAGGGCAGGACTTAGTCGCGTGCCAGCCCCTTTTTACAGGATAAAGGTAGAGACTGGCCCCCTTCCAAATCAGATCATCTTTGAATCCTGAAACTACTTTCTGCGAAAGGAACTCAAGACTTCTTCCTAAGATTTCTCCCTTGTGACTAAGGAGTAGTCACCCTGCATCCGCAGGCACCATCCAAGAACACTGCGGTCTGCTGTAAGTCCTTCCTCCGGAATCCGACTGCCCAGCTCGACGAGAACCGGCTTCCCTGGCACCTCTGACCTCTACCCACCTCTACAGCCCAGCTGAGAACCGTGGGTGCGACGAGACCTCAAGGGACCGGCCATCTGCAAGACTGCACGACTTCTTTCCAGCAAGCCCGCCGAGTAATCTACTGGTGAGTGCTTTGGGGTCCGAGAAGCCCCGACTCTGAGCAGCTCCAGCTCCGAAGTGCAGCCCCCCAGCATCTCCACGATCTGCGTGGGGCCCTTCTGCTTTCCGCTGCTCACCGCGTTGTTTGGCTACTAGCCCGTTGGCTTGTGGCCTTCCTGACGACGCCCGACGACATTTCTGCTGCTGGTCTGGTTGCTCCAGACTGGCCCTTGCTCCCTTCCCGAAGAGGAGCACCCTGGACCCTCCTGGTCCACTCAAGACGCCATTTTGAGTCCACCGCGTGGGCTTGAATTAGCCAAGGCTTGTTGCCCACTCCTGGGTAACTTCGACGCCGACGACTTCAACCTTCGTGGGACAGCTCGCACCTCCATCCTGGTCGCCGACAACGCCTCCTGGTCCGAGAGACTGCAGAGCCCAGCAGTGCCCACTCACCTGACTGCGGTGACTTCGCCCGGTGCCATCCTGGTGCCCACTTAATCACTGGCTAGTGATTCAAGAACTTGGTCCCCTCTGCTTTCAGGTTTTCTTCTTCCTTGATCCAGGCTTGGATCCATCGAACTTTCCTTCACTGGTCGCCTGCCAGCAACTTCTTCCTTCCAGGCTCCTGGTCCGGCAACGAGATCCCCGACGTCTTTTCAGACCTATGCAGCTGCAGCCCCTGGGCTAGGTAACTTCGGCACTCCGGTGTCCCAGCATAGCCTCACTATCCAAGGGTCAGGATCCACTGTCGTTTTCTCCCTACCAGGTCGGGTTCGCCCGTGAACACTAACTTTGTGAATTCTAGCTTCCATAGACTTTGTCCCGCATCCCGCGTGAGAGTGCACACTCTGCACCCGAGTCCCCTAGGCCTCCTAGTAGTAATCTAACGATTCCCTAGTCCAGTCCTAGCGATTCCAAAGCCTATTAGAACTGTTACTTACCTGCTAGTAATTCGCATTCCACTTTTAGCGTATATGGTTTTTCGTGCCCCTCGGGCATTTGTGTATAACGTGCTAACTTAAGTATTTTCGTAAGAGTTTTGTTGTGTGCTTAGCTCCCTGTCTCATAAAGAGCCAGGGTAGTCTTGTTATAAATAAATACACTGTTTATTTTCATAACAACTTGTGTGGTGTCCTTTCACTGGGTGTTCAAGGGGTAATGTGATGGTAAAACAGCTGGCTTAACACGCCCTCTAGAGTCTTAGCCTTAGACTGCTCGTATCCATGCTACTAGGATAGCTGGTCTATAAGGTTGACTTACAACCAATCATCAATAAGGGTTGTTTGGACTGATATATAGTGATCACTAGAATAGTGAGCACTGCACATCAGGCCAACTTCTCACATTGGTGAGCAGCGGTTGGGATTTGAGCTTGCTGTTGTTTTACCACACATATCCTAAGAATATCTTGTGAAAGATCACATAAGTACTAAAGGTACATATAACTTAGCTTAGAATACTCTGAGTTCTACTGAACCAGCTGTTGTAGCTCCTAGGGCCTAGCACACCCTAAACTACAACTCTAGCAAGGGATCAGTAGGCAAACATATAGTGTAGGTAAGTGCACCACTTGCACCTCACTAGAAAAGCATGTCGACTCAGGAGGACTCTACTGAGACTCCCCTGGTCAGTGTTGACCCTCCACAGGTCACTTCAAGATATGCAGCTCTCAGTTTCCATGAGATGAGACAGATCTGTGTCTCCAGGAAACTGAAGCAGGGGTCTAACCCCACCACTTCCTTTCTGATAGGTCTCTTAGAGACATATGATGCCAGAAAGCTTTCTCAGTTACATGAGAACATGCCAGCCTTAGAGGGAACCTCTGGGGATCCAGATCTCCACAACACTGATTCAGCAGTTGAGGAGGAGGATCAGGAGGTACTCTCTGGGGATGAGGTAGACAAGGGTCTTGAGGTAGTCAGAAGGCTAACTAGGACCAACTTAGACTTACTTGGGCTAGGATCTGGGGGCCCCCCAGTACTAACCCGAAGTGGGCCTAACCTTGGAGTTAGGAGAGATAGATCTCTTTCTAGGGACTCCAATAGATCTCTGCACTCTAATGCCTCTTCTCAGGGGAGAAGGAATCCTCCACAGAGGAGATTTACTTCCCCTCAGAGAAAGGAGCATGAAGCTAGGATGAGACAAGCTGAACTGAGGATTGAAAGGGAAGAAATTGCCCTGGCCAAAGAGAAGCTTGCCCTGGCAAGAGAGCAGCAGATGAGTGGGCTAGCTCCCACTGGTGGCAGCAATCTCCCAAGAGATAGAGAGAAGGGTTTAGATACTAAACACCTGACTAAAATAGTGCCCCCCTTTAAGCAAGGGGATGACATCCAGAAATGGATGGCTGCTCTGGAGAGGGCCTGCACTGTGCAGAACATTCCCCAGAGTCAGTGGGCAGCTATACTGTGGCTCTCCTTTGATGGTAAAGGTAGAGATAAGCTCCTCACTACAAGAGTGGAGGATGCTAACAATTACCAGGTCCTGAAGAATACACTGGTTGATGGGTTTGGTTTAACCACTGAGCAGTACAGGTTGCTGTTCAGAGACACCCAGAAAACTCAGTCTCAGGACTGGTCTGATTTTGTGGATTGTGCCACTAAGGCTTTGGAGGGCTGGTTGCTGGGTAGCAAGGTTACAGATTACACAGGATTGTATAATCTAATGATGAGAGAACAAATTTTGAACAATTGTCAGAACCAGTTGCTGCACCAGCACCTTGTTGATTCAGATCTGACCTCTCCCCAAGAATTGGGAAAGAAGGCAGACAAATGGGTCAGGACAAGGATCAAGCAGAACCAGAACCAGAACCAGGGTGGTCAGAAGAAAGCAGACCAGAAGGGTAATGTTAAGAATGAGCAAAATGACCAGAAGTCTTCACCAGGTCCCCAACAAACCAAAGAGGGTGGGGGTCAGGCTTCCCAGAAGAAGAAGACTCAAGAAGGCCAGTCAAAAAGGTGGTGCCAGTACTGCAAAAGTAAATCTCACTGGTTTAGTGAGTGCACCAAAAGAGGAGGAGGACAAACTCCTGCCACTACAGCTCCTAAAGCAACTGCACCCCCTAGTACAGTCAGTAGTGGTAGTGTCACTCCCAAGGCATTAGTTGGGTTAACCTTGGGTACTGAGGGGTCTGACAACTTAGTTGGCACACTCACTCAGGCTGTCCTTGTCTGTACAGGGGATATGGATATGTCCCCTGAAATAAGTCCCAATACTTTGGGCAAATACAGGCAGACACCTTTGATTAATGGCAAGATGGCTCAGGCCTATAGGGACACTTGTGCCAGTGTCACCATGGTGACACCTAACTTTGTGGACCCTGGACAGATCATGCCAGGTACTGATTTCCTGGTGACCAATGCCAGCAATGTCACTACTAGTCATAGTGTGGCAATTGTAGCTTTCTCCTGGGGTGGAGTGAAGGGACAAAAGAAAGTTGTAGTCAGTTCAGACCTCCCAGTTGATTGTTTGTTGGGCAATGATTTGGAGTCATCACAATGGTCAGAAGTGGAGCAGAGGACTCACATGGAGATGTTAGGCTTGCCAGCACATGTGCTTGCTGTGACTAGGTCACAGGCCAGAAGATGCCCCACTGAACAGGTGCTGGATCCTGAAATGATGGACCAGACACCTTCCAAGAAGAAGAGCAGTAAGGGTAAGGCTTTGCCTTCCCCCTTGCCCCAGGTTGAGGATCAAGTCTCGGAGGAGGCTGATCTAGAAGAGCTGAGGGAAACTGAGCCTAAAGAGCTTGAACTTGATCAAGTTGAGTTTCTGGGCTCAGGGGGACCCTCCAGAGCAGACCTGGGGAAGGAACAGTTGAGCTGCCCTTCCCTTGAACCCCTCAGACAGCAGGCTGCTGCTGAGGCTGCAGGGAATGCCACAGGTGCCCACAGGGTATACTGGGAAGATGGACTCCTGTACTCTGAGTCAAGAGACCCCAAGCCTGGTGCAACCAGGAGGCTGGTCATCCCCTTGTCTCTGAGAGGTTTCCTTCTCACCTTGGCCCATGAGATTCCCCTTGCAGGTCATTTAGGTCAGACAAAGACTTGGGACAGGCTTGTCTCACACTTTCACTGGCCCCATATGAATGAGAATACCAAGGAGTTTTGTCGCTCATGTGTCACTTGCCAAGCCAGTGGTAAGTCAGGTGGCACAACAAAGGCCCCCCTCATACCACTACCTGTGGTGGGGGTTCCCTTTGAAAGAGTGGGGATTGACATTGTTGGTCCAATGGAACCCCAGACAGCATCAGGACACAAGTTTATACTGGTGGTGGTGGACCATGCCACCAGGTATCCTGAGGCTATTCCCCTTAGGACCACTACAGCCCCTGTAGTGGCAAGAGCCCTAGTTGGAGTGTTCTCCAGAGTGGGTTTCCCTAAGGAGGTCGTTTCTGACAGAGGTACAAACTTCATGTCAGGATATCTGACTGCCATGTGGAAAGAGTGTGGTGTGAACTACAAGTTCACCACACCCTATCATCCACAATGCAATGGGCTTGTTGAGAGATTCAACAGGACCCTGAAAGGGATGATTCATGGACTACCTGAACCTCTTAGGAGAAGATGGGATGTCCTGATCCCCTGCCTCTTGTTTGCTTACAGAGAGGTCCCACAGAAGGGGGTTGGCTACAGCCCTTTTGAGCTTCTGTATGGGCATCCTGTAAGAGGACCCCTGTGTTTGGTGAAGGAAGGATGGGAGAGACCTCTCAAAAAGCCTGCAACCAACATAGTGGACTATGTACTTGGTCTCCGCTCCAGGATGGCTGAGTATATGGAGAAGGCATCTAAAAACCTTGAGGCCAGCCAGGAACTTCAAAAAGCTTGGCATGACCAAAAGGCTGTACTGACTGTGTACCAGCCAGGACAGAAGGTGTGGGTGCTGGAGCCAGTGGCCCCAGCAGCTCTGAAAGACAAATGGTCTGGGCCCCACACCATCATTGAGCAAAAGGGAGAGGTTACCTACTTGGTGGACCTTGGAACTCCCAGGAGCCCTCTCAGAGTGCTCCATGTTAACAGGCTCAAGGCATATGTTGACAGGAAGGACATGAGCTTGCTCATGGTCACAGATGAGGGACAGGAGGAAGAGAGTGACCCTCTCCCAGACCTGCTCACTCAGAATCCTGATGATGGGTCAGTTGATGGTGTTGTCTTTTGTGGCAGCCTCACTGAACATCAGCAACAGGATTGCAGGCAAGTTCTGCAATCCTTTCGACATATGTTCTCTCTGACACCCAGCCAAACTGATTGGTGTACCCATGATGTTGACACTGGAGACAGTCTGCCTGTCAAGAGTAAAATCTACAGGCAGCCTGATCATGTTAGAGACTGCATCAAAACTGAAGTGCAGAAAATGTTGGAACTGGGAGTCATTGAGCCCTCAGATAGCCCTTGGGCTAGCCCAGTAGTTCTAGTGCCAAAGCCTCACACCCAGGGTGGTAAGAGAGAGATGAGGTTTTGCGTAGACTACAGAGGCCTCAATGCAGTCACTAAGACTGATGCCCACCCAACACCAAGAGCAGATGAGCTTATAGATAGATTGGCTTCTGCCAACTTTTTAAGCACATTTGATTTGACAGCTGGGTATTGGCAAATCAGGTTAGCTGAGGAAGCCAAACCTAAGACAGCATTTTCTACCCCTGGAGGGCATTATCAATTTGTGGTAATGCCCTTTGGACTGAAAAATGCACCTGCCACCTTCCAAAGGTTGGTGAATCAAGTCCTCACTGGGCTGGATGACTTCTGTGCAGCTTATCTTGACGATATTGCTGTCTTTAGCTCCACCTGGGAGGATCACCTGGTCCACCTGAGGAAAGTGTTAGAGGCCCTGCAAAAGGCAGGCCTCACTATCAAGGCCACCAAGTGCCAGATAGGGCAGTCACAGGTTGTATACCTGGGCCACCTTGTAGGTGGAGGCCAGGTTCAGCCACTGGAGAGTAAGATACAGGCCATCAAGGACTGGACTCCTCCAATCACCCAGACTCAGGTTCGAGCTTTCTTGGGCCTG
This sequence comes from Lissotriton helveticus, assembly GCF_964261635.1. Taxonomy (NCBI): domain Eukaryota; kingdom Metazoa; phylum Chordata; class Amphibia; order Caudata; family Salamandridae; genus Lissotriton; species Lissotriton helveticus. The sequence goes on along the minus strand of NC_136071.1, from coordinate 911,513,653 downwards.
ACTGGGTACTATAGGAAGTTTGTCAGAAATTATGGGTCCATAGTGACCCCCCTTAATGACCTGACAAGCAAAAAGATGCCAAAGAAAGTTCAGTGGACAGCAAGCTGTCAGAAAGCATTCAATGACCTAAAGCAGGCCATGTGCACAGCACCTATCCTCAAGAGTCCAGATTACTCCAAGCCATTCATTGTCCAAACAGATGCTTCTGAGTTGGGTGTGGGAGCTGTTCTGTCTCAACTGAATTTTGATGGTAATGATCAGCCTATTGCTTTCATTAGTAGAAGGTTGACACCCAGAGAGAAAAATTGGTCAGCTATTGAGAGGGAGGCCTTTGCTGTGGTCTGGGCCCTGAAGAAGCTGAGGGCCTACTTGTTTGGCACTCACTTCACCATTCAGACAGACCATAAGCCCCTCTTGTGGCTAAATCAGATGAAGGGTGAAAACCCCAAACTGCTTAGGTGGTCCATTTCCCTACAGGGGATGGATTTTACAGTGGAGCATAGACCTGGGACTGATCACAGCAATGCTGATGGGCTCTCCAGGTATTTCCACTTAGAGCAAGAAGACTCACCTGGTCAAGGTTAGTTTATTGTCCCAAAGTTTGGGGGGGGGTCATGTAGGAGAGTAGGGTCTGCAATCCTATGATCACCCAGATTTTTGCTTTTTGCTGCACTGGTTTACGACTTTCCCTGGCTGTGGGCCTGCTAATCAGACCCACAGCCTAGCTGTTCTCTCTATCCAAATTGTACTCAGGTACTGAATTGGCACTGGGCCCTCTCCAAGTCCCTGTACCCAGGGCTGAGGTGCACCCAGAAGTCTCCCAGGGGCTGAAGCATGTATTGTGCCACCCCTGGATTGACTAACTAAAACTGACACAACTGGCTGCACGACAGCTGGGGCAAGGTGGTGTACTCACCCTTTGCTTTAGATATAGTATACCTATATCTAACCCTAAAATGGACACACAGATCTCCTATCAGTCACTCCTATAGCAGGCCTTAACCATCCTGAAGGCAGAGTGCTTGGAATCGTGTGAGATGGTGCTCTAGCATGAGCTGAGCCTGTCTGCGGCTTCCGGGATCCATCCCTTAGCCGTTTCCATGATATCGCATACCATATACTCTTAAGTGCATTATAATCCTCGCGGTTATGTGCCAACTCTGGTATCGCTTTATCAAAACATGTCGAGTAAGGTGTCATACGAATTGGAATACTAACCCCTCGCCAATTCTGGCGACGGGGTTAGCATTCCACCCTTCTAGAGGGACACGACATGCCTGTAACCTATAACCCGGTTAAAAGTCAGACAGAGCCTTAGCATCCACAAAATGGATGCTGCCACCGAGACACAAGTCTGCCCTCCTGCTGCTGGGAGTCCTCCCAGAGCAGGAGATAAGGACAAAGGGTTTCCTGCCAGGGGCGGTGCCAGCACCGTCCCAGACAGGGTTTTGTGTATTGTAGGTAGGCAGGGCTTTAGAGGAAGGTGACTGCACGTGGCACCCCGGTGCTCACTGTGCATAGGCTGGCTGGAACCAGTTCCAGGGTCACTCCAGACCCTGTGCTGGGGAAAAGCCCGCCAAGGAAGTGGGTGTAACCACCCCCCTCCTAGTCCCACCCATAGGGCAGGACTTAGTCGCGTGCCAGCCCCTTTTTACAGGATAAAGGTAGAGACTGGCCCCCTTCCAAATCAGATCATCTTTGAATCCTGAAACTACTTTCTGCGAAAGGAACTCAAGACTTCTTCCTAAGATTTCTCCCTTGTGACTAAGGAGTAGTCACCCTGCATCCGCAGGCACCATCCAAGAACACTGCGGTCTGCTGTAAGTCCTTCCTCCGGAATCCGACTGCCCAGCTCGACGAGAACCGGCTTCCCTGGCACCTCTGACCTCTACCCACCTCTACAGCCCAGCTGAGAACCGTGGGTGCGACGAGACCTCAAGGGACCGGCCATCTGCAAGACTGCACGACTTCTTTCCAGCAAGCCCGCCGAGTAATCTACTGGTGAGTGCTTTGGGGTCCGAGAAGCCCCGACTCTGAGCAGCTCCAGCTCCGAAGTGCAGCCCCCCAGCATCTCCACGATCTGCGTGGGGCCCTTCTGCTTTCCGCTGCTCACCGCGTTGTTTGGCTACTAGCCCGTTGGCTTGTGGCCTTCCTGACGACGCCCGACGACATTTCTGCTGCTGGTCTGGTTGCTCCAGACTGGCCCTTGCTCCCTTCCCGAAGAGGAGCACCCTGGACCCTCCTGGTCCACTCAAGACGCCATTTTGAGTCCACCGCGTGGGCTTGAATTAGCCAAGGCTTGTTGCCCACTCCTGGGTAACTTCGACGCCGACGACTTCAACCTTCGTGGGACAGCTCGCACCTCCATCCTGGTCGCCGACAACGCCTCCTGGTCCGAGAGACTGCAGAGCCCAGCAGTGCCCACTCACCTGACTGCGGTGACTTCGCCCGGTGCCATCCTGGTGCCCACTTAATCACTGGCTAGTGATTCAAGAACTTGGTCCCCTCTGCTTTCAGGTTTTCTTCTTCCTTGATCCAGGCTTGGATCCATCGAACTTTCCTTCACTGGTCGCCTGCCAGCAACTTCTTCCTTCCAGGCTCCTGGTCCGGCAACGAGATCCCCGACGTCTTTTCAGACCTATGCAGCTGCAGCCCCTGGGCTAGGTAACTTCGGCACTCCGGTGTCCCAGCATAGCCTCACTATCCAAGGGTCAGGATCCACTGTCGTTTTCTCCCTACCAGGTCGGGTTCGCCCGTGAACACTAACTTTGTGAATTCTAGCTTCCATAGACTTTGTCCCGCATCCCGCGTGAGAGTGCACACTCTGCACCCGAGTCCCCTAGGCCTCCTAGTAGTAATCTAACGATTCCCTAGTCCAGTCCTAGCGATTCCAAAGCCTATTAGAACTGTTACTTACCTGCTAGTAATTCGCATTCCACTTTTAGCGTATATGGTTTTTCGTGCCCCTCGGGCATTTGTGTATAACGTGCTAACTTAAGTATTTTCGTAAGAGTTTTGTTGTGTGCTTAGCTCCCTGTCTCATAAAGAGCCAGGGTAGTCTTGTTATAAATAAATACACTGTTTATTTTCATAACAACTTGTGTGGTGTCCTTTCACTGGGTGTTCAAGGGGTAATGTGATGGTAAAACAGCTGGCTTAACACGCCCTCTAGAGTCTTAGCCTTAGACTGCTCGTATCCATGCTACTAGGATAGCTGGTCTATAAGGTTGACTTACAACCAATCATCAATAAGGGTTGTTTGGACTGATATATAGTGATCACTAGAATAGTGAGCACTGCACATCAGGCCAACTTCTCACAGAGACCTTGGTTTTGACTTTGTTCGGTCCCTGTAAATGAGGTATGCATGCACTATAAGCATGTCAGATGTCTTGATCTGTCACAGTACACAACTATTTACATAACATTATTTTGTTTTATTTCTTTATAGTGCTACTCAATCCAAATTAGCGTCGGAGCGCTTTACATCACATTGACCATAAATAATTCTAAGGGTAAATCAGTGTACATGATGTTTTACATAAGAAAGTGAGGTTTACAAGGTGTAAAAGTGACATGTACTACATAGTTTGCTGTGCTACATTAGGAGTATGAACTGCAAGTAACAAAATGATCTATGTGTTAACAGCAGTACCCTGCTTACCTAGCTACATAAAATAAAACTGCATATTATATGATGTGCTTTGCAGAAGACACATGCTACTTGGATTAAAAACTGGGACTAGATAAAAAAGCTCTCTCACCCGGAATTTGTGTTAACTTTCAGAGTTATATTTCCATTATTATCCCTTGAGATTTTCTCAGCACTCAATGGTCTCTGCAGCAGGTGCCATAACCCCATAAGATATTTTGAAATGCAGACTTTGCAAAAAATTAAATTGGGCGGAATGGATCAATTCTCCACTTTTTTCCTTGTTGCTAACGAGGGAGTGCAGAGTGACTAGGGAGTGCAGAGTGACTAGGGAGTGCAGAGTGACTAGGGAGTGCAGAGTGACTAGGGAGTGCAGAGTGCTAGGGAGTGCAGAGTGAATAGGGAGGGCTAGGGAGTGCAGAGTGACTAGGGAGGGCTAGGGAGTGCTAGGGAGTGCAGAGTGACTAGGGAGTGCTAGGGAGTGCAGAGTGACTAGGGAGTGCTAGGAACTGCAGAGTGACTGCAGAGATTAAGCTAATGGCAATGTAAATGACAATGCCATTTATTTATCTGTTTTCAAAACCAACACATAAATACAAATTTTGTCATTTACAATGCCAATAGCTCTAACTTTTCCAAAGGCGAAACCATTGCATTGTAAATGCGTGTTATAAATTGAGGTTGAATTTCTTTATTGAGTGTGTCTCTCACTTACTGCCTTTGTGTGTGCAATAAATGCTTAGCACTACCCTCTGATATGCCTAACAGCTCGCCCACACCATCATAAAAGAAAGCATTTGAAGCATCATTTGTGTCTCTGTGAACCAGTTGAGGTTTGCATGGACTCTTTACACAGTGTAACTCTTTCCGTTCCACGATATAAAATTGGCATGAGGCTCTCATCAACATCTTGCAATGCAATTTTCAGGGCCACATGTTTCTTGTGTACACCATCATCAGTGTGGAGCTTCACATAAGCAAGCAGACAGGTCCAGTCTGCACAGCTGTGCCAGCTTGCTAAATTGTAGGATGGTCTAACTCAGAATACATTCCTGGCTCTTATCCATTTAACGATAGTCAAGACTGGCTTAGTGGACTTCCTCAGGTCCCTCATAAAAGGCAACTGAACAAGGTTACATGTAGAGTATGTGGGTTCTACTTGGTGGTGTATTACTTTACTGACCAATGCATCATAGAATGGCCCAGTATAACGCCTGGCAAGACGTGGGCATACAAAGTAATATTAATTATACTAACAACCTGCCTTGTGCCCTAGTAACTTATCTGACCAGTTCTGTCTTCCAAAGTAGGGCCCCTTCCAAGTCTCTTCGTGTGCTCCACATTCGGAAAAAATGTACACTACCGGTAAATCTAGCAAATTAATGGGGAAATTAGATTGCGTCTCTAGCAAACTATAATAATAGCGTTTTCTCTTCCTAGTTGTGCGGGACACCCTTTTTCTGGGTAACAGTGCTTTAGAAATTGCTTCTATGACATTCATTTGTTAATTTTTTATTTGAGCATGTTCTCCTCCCTCTTCTTCCCATCTCTCCCCGCCTGCAGACCTGAATGGAGAGTGACATTTAAGGGAGCTCGGCCATGGTTCAGGACAGTGGGATGTGCTTGACTACTAATGCTTCTTTTTAACACTAGGGATGCTTACCCAGAATGGCAATTGCTCAGAAAATTAGGTTTTTCATGGTTTTAAACTAACCCCACATATATGTCTGAAACACAGACTCTGCCCCTAGTGTGCTATAATTTATTCGTGTGGTTTACTATTGTGCAAAAAAAACTTGTTTTGTTTCCCTCTACTTTACAACACTCCTGGTTAACCATCAGCAGTGCTTCATTGCTATTTTTCTCAAGTTGAAGATCTTGGGAGGTCTGTAAGTCCTACTTGGGGACTGTACCATTGTTTGTTTGTGAAGGTCAGTCATGTGGGGGGTGTTTGGTCTCAGGGCCATAGAGAGAGTCTCTTTACTCTGGAACTCCTACCAATAAGATTGTTTTTTGTTCCACGTTTTTGTGAGGAGCATTAAAACATTTTAAACAGGACAGCTTCTTGATATTGGATTAGTTGGATGTCTTCCACCTCCTTCTTTCTGACCCAGATCCTTTAGAAGTAAGTATGTGTGTTTGTGTGTGTGAATGTTTGATTGTTCCTTCCCTCACCCCCACCCGTAGGCAGCGCTTAGCCAGTAGAATTGATGGAAATTGAGGCTAGAATGATTCTAACAAGGTAGATAATCTCAGTGGTGTGGATGGGGGACTGTATTTGTTCAGTCACAAATGGAGCTAGAGTATATTTGGATTGCTAATGTAACATAGATGTATGTCACTCCACTAGTATTACATTCTGGGCACTAGCTATATTGCCGCTTATGGAGGCCATGCATAAGGAAAGTAAGGTTATCAAATTTCAGGAGGAAGCAAAGGACGGCATTGTATGTGGGTGAATGCAACTATAATGTATGCAAGAGGGGGCTCATTGTACAGGGGCTGCTCTTGTGCCCAGTTTGTGAGAAGCTCCAGAGTTAATGTAGTCTACTGGAACCCCTACAGGACAGGTGGGCATTATTTCCAAACATAATCTAGTAAGAAAAATCTTGGTGGAAGTTAGGTCATAAAGGGTGTTTTTTAATCTAGGGATCCATCCACAGCAGGAGGTAAAAGGTGGATTTATCCTTCTGTCCTTAACGAGGAGTAAAGCTCACGTTATTGAAGATCTTTTCGCTTGTCTTCACTGCCACTTTATTACCAAACCTCATTGAACAGGGGGAATAGAGGTTTATTAAATTACACTGCTTCTTCCAGTCCCTGGGTGAGTTGAAAAAACAAGCATCAGAAAATACAGGGGAACTGGCATTCATAATGATCAGGGATCTCAAGCTATTCCATAGAAAATGATGTGCCTTTAATACACCTTTTAATACTTGATAGTGGTTTCCTCATGGAGACCCAGAAGGCTTGTAGCCTTGTATTTGCTGTGCCTTGCCTTTCACCCAAAATTGTGCAGATTACTGGAAGGTCTGTAGAATACATCTAATCAGATGGTGCTCTTTGGTGATTTTATTGTTTGGGGAGACCAAGCTATGGGAACCAAGTCTGAGAGAGTTGGTAGGGTGATTGATAATCTGAATTATTGCCAGTATGTTAATCGCCGTAACCAGTCGGCATGTCATCAGATGGACTTTTTAGTCTTCTAACAGCATGGTTGTGGGTAAGTTAAAACATACTTGCTTTCTACGTCTGTCCACTCCTTCAATTGACTAGAAATATGGGTGGTTGGTTGGGACTGCTGAAGTTGCATTCACAGTCTGAAGGAATGTACTAGGCAATAACTGGACTAAGACCTCCTTAGAACTATTTGCACAAGTCTAGGTACCTCCAGTTAATACAAAATTAGATGAAGCCTGCCTGGATGTCAAACTTTCTGTCGTAAAACTCTTTTTAGTTGCAATATTTCACAAGTTGTCACCACTTGCGACACAAAAAAAGGAACTTCTGTCCTGTTAAAAAAGGCATGTGATCTGTGAAGGATATTAGCGAGGTGAGCTAGGGGTGCATCAGTAATGACATTACAGAGGCTGGGGACAATTAGTATGCTCGGTTTAAAATATTGACACAGTTCACATTTCTGAGCTGCGTGCAGGCATTGTCAGCTGTCTTACCCAAACTAACAGTGATGCTAGCATAAGTCTTTCAGCAAATATTAAGGGCCATGGTGCCACCATGGGCAAGTGACAGGGGCACCACGGCCTAATCACATGGGATAGCAGAATTGCTCCTGCTCTGGAGTGCCTACCATAATTGTAAATCCAATCCTGGTCACAGCGAAAAGTCCATACAGTGTGAAAGGAGGCTGTTGAGAAGCTGTTATTAAAGGAAGCTACAATTCAAATGGATGACCTTGGTAGACACCGGTCCTCATCAAACATTCCAATGATTAGTAAAATCATGGTGGCCATGATCAAGAACAGTTACAGGAATACTTAGAAATACATCATTTTGAGAGCAATCATTTTGGTTTCCTCTTTGGTCATGAAACTTGTAATGACTTTACCTTGTTGAATGTTATTGATGAGTTTTCATGAGCCAAGAATGCAGGTCGGCTGGCACCCTTGATATAACTAGACTGCACTCAATGCTATGGACTATTCCCTGCTATTGGAAGGACTGGATTGCTAGGCTCGCCTGGAAAGGTCAGTCAAGCCATGGTTTTGCACATTTCTGGGCGAAACTAAATCTGTGTCTTCTTGGGATGCTAGTTTTCCCCACCCTTTTGCTGTGCAGGTTGGTGCAGGGCTCAAAGCTCTCCACTTCCTTTTTTAGCATTTATCTGATGCTGCTAGATAATTTATTGAGGTGTTGTTATATCACCTATCAGATGTTTGCCAGTAAAACCCAGCTTGTGGTCGAGTAGGAAGTAAAGAAATGTCAAATAAAAAATTGCGGAATATTCAAAGTTGAATGCAGTATAGTAAAAAGTTCTTTAGTGGAAATAAAACGGAAGTGCCCTTAGTAGACTTCAGATTCCAGCCCCTCTTCTATTTCACTGACCAGCATCACTGATCCATGTTTTTTGGCTCTCACAGGACAGAATCTCTGCCATACTCAATCATGATCTATGCATGAGGAAACCAGTTCAAGAAAACGTGTAAAGGGTACCAGCTGTAATGTCAAATTATTTCTCAACTTTAATCCCTCTACATGTCATAACACCTGTATATGGATTGGCACCTGGACCCAGGAAATGATGCGAATAATATGTTTAGCTAACAGATAATTTATCATTCATCTATAAGCTTCAAATATATATTTTTGTCTTCAAACATCAATTTGGCAGTTCTGAAAAAAACACAAATGTTAGTCTGAAATGTATGCTTTTCAATTGTGGAAGTATTCTTAATTCAACCAAACAAAACCTTTTCATCTACTACGTTGGGCTGCACACAGGGGAGCTACTTACAGGTAACTGGAAAGCTGCCACTAGCTACCGAGCTACTCATTGTAGAACTCTGGTGTATTGTAGAGCTCTGGTCTAGAAACATGCTCTAAGGAAGATTTAAAGATGAAAAACTTGGGACCTGTTTTCAGCAGACTGGACATTACTGCATTGGTTATCAATAGATGTCAGATTGAAATGTAAAACTCTAGCTCTTGTCCACATGTCAGTTTATTTGAATTATTCATGCTATCATGGAAGATGCTTGCAGATTTTTAGACCAGCTTGCAGTCTCAGATCTGGATCTGTTCCGACCCTAGTGATGTGGCGCTGAATGAGAACTTTTTATGGTGGCCCTTCATTGAGTGTTAAGGAGCACTAATGGTGGGTTCGTTTGAATGGCAGAAGTAGTGTGGTCAATCATACGTTGCAAATGACTTTTATGTATTTGATTACCCATAATTCTCATCTCATCAGGCGAAACATATGTCTTGTCCTATCTCTATATTCTTGCAACCGATGTATACGGCCTCCCCATTTGACCTCAGCCATTGACTAGGACCTCCAGAAAGCAACTGTCAGAAAGCTCCTTAATCCATTCTGGGCCCGTGATTTTGCCTTACAGTACAGGAACAACTTCACTGCATGGCCACGGTAACGTTAGTGAATACATACTCGCCTCTTAAGAATCTTAGTAAAATGGATGAGAGTTCCATGCACCATTGAATTGCTCAAAGTAGATGGCCTCTGCCACAATATGTATCTTACATAGCGCCCTGATGAAGGTTGTAACATCCAGAACATTGTGTTTGTCGTAACTGAAACCCGCGTCGTGGCAATTCCCATCTCTTGTCATTTTACTGTCTTCTCTGTTCTGATTCCTTCGAGTATCTGTAAAATCAATTGATATACGTTTTCTTTTCAAAATAAAAAAGAAATTGATATGTACCTATATGTTCATTGAAGCCAGTTGAATTCTGGCGAAATAATGCTGTTTTTTGAGCATTGGTGTTTTTTATTGTTTGTTATGCATGTTTTTTCTTTAGCTTGAGTGGGTATGAATGATTTGAATTGTTAGGATGTGGTTGTGTTCTTTTGATATTGAGGTTGAGCTTGTAGGGAGCTCCCAGTATTCTTGAATATTTTCATGATAATTATGAATTAAAGACCTAACAACTAACACAATGTATATTTTGATTTTTTTTAAAAACATAAAATTGGTCTGATGTATGACTGAATACGTTCTCGCTTATTAAATGATTAGGAGACGCTTTTGCTGTATGTTATTGTGATTTCAGCTGTGAGACAAATCTTTGTCACCTGGAGCACTCTTTTAATGAATGTTTCACTCAGCTCACTTAGCCTTCACTGGTCTGAATGGCGCTGTATGCCCTAACTAGTTTGCATTAGATCTTCTTAGTTTGTGCACTCGCACCCTAAGGCATAGTCACCTATGCATGGATCTCCACATGGATATTGCCTGCTCCTGCAGACCACATATGCACTGAACACTCACATTAGTTTGTTTGGGGTGTTTGCTAGGTGGGGTCTCCTGTGCCCAGCTGTGTTCCCTCACATATCTAGCTTCTGCCTGCACCGAAGGAACATCTCTTGGATGTACACCTTGCTCATCAGATTCTTAAAGGGGTACTGTTTACATGTACCTATTTAAGGTCATTAAGGTTCAAGTAAGACATGTGTCATTTAGCGATTTGAGGGATTAAGAACAGATGTTTAATTTTTGTGAAAATAGTTTTAACTTATGTTTCTAACGTCGTAGAACTGTGAGCGACACGTGTTGATATCTGTAAACACCCATTGCTAGTAAATAGCCATGTTTTTGCCTATTAGATATTCTTTTGTAAGTGACATTCAATTTAAGTTTGTAGTTTTCTACTTGGCATTTCCAGTGGTGTTTGACCGTCCTGAAAGCCAGCGTGCCTCAAGATGTTGTGAAGCTTGCCTTTGACTTTCTTATGTTGTTCACCCGAGGCTAATGTGCACCCATCTGTTGCTCTGTGAAACATTTGCACTAAACATCCCTACCTCATCGATGGCAGGTTATCTGCACATTTCTCACATTTCACCAAAATAGCTGTTGAGTATTGATTTTTGGTCTCTACCATTTTGTGCACATTTTGAGTCCATAAACTGGAGGTGAAAAGTAATAAGTGTTGGAAAAGAAAAGCAAGCCTGGTAATTAGAACTGGTGACTATCGGTGTGCTTGGTAATCACGTTAAGTACATGATGCTAAATAAAGTAGAGTTAATCATGGCCAAGTGATGGAGGTAGGCAGAGGGCTCATCTATGTATAAATAAATGCAAGCCTCTATTGTTACCCTTAAACTTCTGTCTGTTTGTATTTTTATAGGAAATTCAGCTTTATACCTCTTTGAATGTTATGATACCAGAACTGAAAGCTGGCACTCAAAGCCAAGCATGCTGACTCAGCGCTGCAGTCATGGGATGGTGGAAGCGAATGGACTTATCTATGTTTGTGGTGGCAGCTTAGGAAACAACGTCTCAGGAAGAGTCCTGAATTCCTGTGAAGTTTACGACCCAGCAACAGAAACGTATGTAACTCATGTTATTTGCCTTTGTTTATCCAAAACCTTTTCTAGCTACAATGTGTACTATAGTGTTCTTTATCTGGTAATTGTTGAACGTTTGTTTGAAAAAAGCAGAAATTCAATGGAAAATAAGTTTGCGTGCTGAAAAATACTTCAATTCGACTGTTATGGTTAACCATGATAAGCTTCCAGTTCACTGCTCATGACCTCACGTAAGATATCATAGGTGACATCGCAAATGTCATATCACCTCAACATTGTCATCATGGATGGCATCACTAGAAATACTCAATACTTATCCAGATTTATGGGTGTCTTTCATAGATTCACATGCCTGAATCATTCCCCGTCGTCGATATGGGAGCCCCCGGTACATAGAAAAGTAATGTCCTATAGACATACATAGAGAAAAGTAGGCCTAAGGGCCTTGCCTTAGAAGCCTATCTATGTCCTTTTGTAAAAAGGACCAAAATCCTGAAGGTAGCCAATCAGCTACCACCTCCCTCTAGAACCTTCCTGCCAGGAGCCTCAGTCTCTCAGATTTTCTACCGCACGTTGTGCTAGGGAGTCTCCACCTGAGCTCTCCTCAGGTTTCTTGGATTTATCTCTTTTTTTTTTTCATAAAACTTGGATAATTTGACTTTACAGACAACAATGGCTGATCAGCAGAAGAAAGGCCTGTTCAGAGCCTGTTCATCTTGTGGTAAGAAGAGACTGCACGTCGATGACAAGCATGAAACTTGCCTCTACTGTCTTTACCCTGATCATTCTCCTAAAGAATGTAGGATTTGTAGAACATTCTCTACTAAGACTCTTAAAGACAGAGAAGGGAGACTCCTCCTCTGGTTGAACAGACTTAAAACCAGAGAGGATGATGTTCTGTCCTCAGAGGGCAGCGAAATGGCTTCAGTTTCTTCAAAACTGTCCTTGAAGAGGCCAAGGGATGTTTCCCCTAGCCCTACTGACGTCCCTCATAAAAAGACTACCACAAAGTCTTCTGAGGTAAGATCTGATACGTCTGTGAAGGATGATCCCACCTTCAGAAAGCCAACGCAGTCATCGTCGACGAGTTCGTCGACGTTTTCTTCAAGAAAAACCACTTATGTCTCCACGTCGACGACGACGGTTTCCACGACTATGGCGTCGTCAGCCTCTTCATCAACAACGACGACCACTCAATCGTCGACGACGGGTAAGCCACTGTCATCGATTGTACTGATAAAAAAGCAGTCGACGTTCATTAAGGCCCCGTCGACGTCATCGTCGATGACGACACCGTCGACGAGACACAAAACGACAACGCCTACACCGTCGACGAAGACACCGTCGACGTCTGGCGCACCGTCGACGAAGACATCGACGACGGTAAGAGCATCGTCGATGCCGAAGTCACCGCCGACGAAGGCACCGTCGACGACCGCACCGTCGACGACGAAGGCATCGTCGACGACCGCACCGTTGACGACGAAGACACCGTCGACAGGATTGTCGACGACTGCTCCGTCGACAGCAACATTGCCGACGACCGCACCGTCGACGAGGGAACCGTCGACGACCTCATCGTCGACAATGGAGAAACGTTAGATGTCAGCACCGTCTACGACACCAGCGACGACGACGTCGTCGTCGACGACAACATCGTCGACGCCATGGAAAAAATCTGAGTTAATTCCATCGAAGAAGATTACCAGACTGCCTATTACACCAGATTTGACATCCCCAAGTAGGGTTCAAAAATTACCCCCATCTTGTCTATTACAAGATGATGACTCAGAGGACGACCAATTCGATCAGGCTACTAGTCCATCGGAGCTCATTGTAAAATGCCAGAGCACAGATGACGATGGAGATGAGGTCATTTTTACAGAAGAAACTGTTCAAGCTCAAGTACAAACTCACGTCACTCCAATGATCTGCCTTACGGCAGCTATAGTCACTGATCTACAATTCATGATCGAGGACTACAAAAAACGATTCCCAGAATCGCCAGCGGCCCCTTCCACGGAGAAATCTCCAGCATCATCCAGACCGCAACCATCTCCAAAGTCAAGACCACCACCTTTAGAGATTCCTCAAGAGAGGGAAACTGTTCATCACATGCAATCTTCAGATGATGAAGGCGATGAACCAGAAGAAGGAGAGGTTCGAGACGACCTATCCCATAACAGAGACGATGAAGACTATGTCGCTCATTCTCCAGCCACACCAGAACCCAATACTTCAGACTCTCCACCTGTGGATATCGGCGGATTCCACAATTTGATAGAGAGAGCAGCCACTAGGTTCCACATGACTGTAGAATCACAGGAAACAGATTGTTTGTTATATGACTTTAAAGATCCTATAAAAAAGACGGCTAGATCGATTCCCATAATAGATCACATCTGAGAACAAGGTCAGCAACTCATGCACACACCTGCATCAGTTTCAATAGTAGTGCCTAGACTGGATAAAAAGTATAAGGCACCAACAACAGCACCTACGTGCCTTAACGCACATCCTAAGCCGGATTCGGTAGTCACCCAAGCCGCACAAAAGAATTCGAGAAATCCGTCCTCGCCATTGTCAGCACCACCAGACAAGGAGGGCAGGAAATTGGATAGCATCGGCAAACGTTTTTCTACAACGTCAGCTATGACTATCAAAGTGGCCAACGCTATTGCCCTACTAGGCAGATACAATAGACAATTATGGGAAGACATTGTTCCATATCTAGCGGATGTACCCGAAGAATTGAAGGATGAGGTTCAATCTCTCCTTAAAGAAGGACAAATGTCAGCATCGGAGATCATCGATTCCGCTGTAGATGTCGCCATGACAGGCTTCAGACAGCTGGCAGGCGCAGCAGTTTTGCGCGGACAAGGATGGCTCAAAGCCACATCTTTCCGGCAAGAGGTCCAAAACAAAGTCTTGGACATGCCCTATGACGGGCAACACCTATTTGGGGAAAAAATTGATGAGGCCTTGCAGACGATCAAAAAAGACACAGACACTGCAAGAGCTCTCGGCACTTTACAATTTAAGAACCAGTCCTTTCGAGGGCACAGAGGAAGGGGTCAACCCTCCTACAGGGGATCATATCAAGGAAAATCCACTTAATCCTACAATCAAAATCGCTCACAATATCAGCAGCGACAGCAGCAACAAGGTTGTCAGACCTCCTACGGGAGATCGAACTTCAGGGGAAAATCCCAGAGGAAACCAGCCGGCGGACGACAATGACCATTTCCAGCAGCCAGTCCCCCCACCGTCTAGTCCATTCAAAATAGGAGGAAAATTGACACACTTCCTCCACAATTGGAGATCGATAACAACAGATCGGTGGGTACTCCAATTAATCCAGCACGGTCACTCATTGGAATTCAATTCAATCCCACCGTTAACTCCTCCTCGCAAGATTCAACACAGGCACCTTCGTTTACTCTTGCAAGAGATCTCTTCAATGTTGAAGAAAGGAGCAATAGAGCGAGTTACATCAGCTCAAAAAGGGAAGGGATTTTATTCCCGCTTCTTTTTAATTCAACAGAAGAAGAAGAAATGGAGGCCCATTCTAGATCTCAGGGCACTCAATACATTCTTGAAGAGCCAATCATTTCGAATGGTGACTATTCAGGAAATCCTAGGATCCCTAGAGGAAGGAGACTTTATGACGTCTTTGGACCTGCAAGACGCATATTACCATATCCCAATACACAAACGCCACAAGAAATTCCTACGATTCGAAGTAGCAGGTCAACACTACCAATTCTGTGTCCTCCCATTCGGCCTCGAATCAGCGCCACAAATTTTCACAAAGTGCCTGGCTCCTGTGGCAGCTTTCCTGAGACAGCAAAATCACCAGGTCTTTCCCTACCTGGACGACTGGCTGGTGAAGGCACCATCTAGGACAGACGCGCAAATGTCTTCCAACGCCTGTCTCACTATTTTCCAACGCCTAGGTCTGACTGTCAACTACGAAAAATCGACCTTACAGCCCACCAAAGTTATCACATTCCTGGGGGCAACTCTAAATACAACCTCTTCCAAAGCCTTCCCGTCTCAAGAAAGGAAACACAAACTGATCAACCTGGCTACCGCAGTGTCTTCAAAAACCACCATCAAAGTCCGTACATTCAAGTCCCTTCTAGGGATGATGTCTTCTTGCATACTACTCATCCCTCACTGTCGGCTCAGAATGCGCCCCCTTCAGGAGACCTTGACCAAGCAGTGGACCCAATGTACAGGTTCTTTCGAGGATCATATCCTCATTACTCGACAAATAACCACGGCTTTACTTTGGTGGACAACAAACAAGAACTTATCGAAAGGTCTGACGTTCTTGATACCGGCAACTCCACATGTCATAACGACAGACGCTTCTCTAGAAGGATGGGGTGCAGTCCTTCAGGAATTACAAATCAGTGGCAAGTGGACGGAACAAGAGAGGTCTCTACATATCAACCTCCTAGAATTGAGAGCAGTTCTACACTCTCTACAAGCATTCCTCCCTCGCATCAAGAACTCAGCAGTGCTTGTGAGAACGGACAACACAACCACAATGCACTACTTGAACAAGCAGGGAGGAACACGTTCGCTGACACTATCTCGCGAATCGCAGAAAATTTGGAACTGGCTAGTACTCAACAACATCAAATTAACTGCGGAGTATGTCCCAGGAAAAGACAACGTCATAGCGGACGCTCTAAGCAGACAGAGGTCACTGTCCCACGAATGGGAACTGGACCAAAGAGTTCTAAACGACATCTTCTTGGAATGGGGGAGACCGCAAATAGACCTTTTTGCCACCAGGGAGAACGCCAAATGCCACAGCTTCGCAAGCTGGCATCCCCAACCGAGGTCACTAGGAAATGCATTTTTCATCGCATGGCGCAACGTGTTTGCGTACGCATTTCCGCCATTTCCCCTAATAACCAGAGTCATTCGGAAAATGAAAATGGAACACTGCACCTTGATTCTCATTGCCCCATACTGGCCGAGACAGCATTGGTTCACGGACCTCCATCGCCTCTCAGTCCAACCATCAATCCATCTGCATCAACATCCCTCTCTACTCTCGATGTCCAAAGGCCAGGTACTCCACCCGAATCTGAAATCTCTCAGATTATCGGCATGGCTCCTGAGTTCCGAGAGTTCTGCCACCTAAACATCCCGCAGGAGTGCAAGGAAGTCCTAGCTAAAGCAAGAGCAGTCAGCACAAACAAAACGTATTCCTTGAAATGGAAACACTTTTGTGTTTGGTGTAAGGACAACAATCTACATCTTTTCAAGATCACTCCAGAGCAGTTACTGCCATATTTACTACATCTGGACAATCGGGACTTGCACATGCCTCTATTAGAGTTCATCTGGCAGCAATCTCCCGCTTTACAAGAACTTCAAAAGTACCCTCCTTATGGTCCAACAGATAATAAAACAATTCCTTAAAGGTCTCTATAGATCATTTCCAAGGCCAAGAAGAGTTCCACCAACATGGCACCTTAATGTGGTACTCAACCAATTGATGGAACACCCGTTCAAGCCCATCCATAGGGCTGATATCAAATACATTTCATGGAAAACAGCACTTCTTTTGGCTTTGACCTCAGCCAGAAGGGTCAGTGAGTTACAAGCTCTTTCCATACAAGATCCTTTCATGCAGTTCAGAGAGGACAGAGTGATTTTAAAAACGAATCCTCGCTTCATTCCTAAAGTCCCCTCGGACTTCCATTTAAATGAACCACTTATACTTCGCTCATTCTTCCCAAACCCCAGTACTGTAGCTGAGAGATACCTTCACTCTTTGGAGCTAAAAAGATGTCTAAAATTTTACCTAGACAAAACAAAACATTTCAGGAAAACAAATCAGCTTTTCATCGCTTTCAGCAGACCTAGAAAAGGCTTGCCACTTTCCAAACAAAGCATTTCACGATGGATATCAGCGGCAATTACTTTTTGCCATGACAAAGCCGGACGTCCATTACATTCCAAAGTCCGAGCGCATTCCACAAGGGCTGTGTCCACATCGGCGGCACTATTCGCTGGAGTACCGATTCTGGACATCTGCAGGGCAGCGACCTGGAAATCGCCGCATACATTTACCAGGCACTACTGCCTAGATACGGAACTGATGCAGGATGCAGCTGTGGGCCAGGCTGTACTTCGCCATCTATTCCAGTAGGATGAGCCTTCCTCCTTCCCACCGTCCTGCACTGGTATGCACATTTATATACTTTATTATTTGTATTGCTGATGGTTACTAGTCACATGATATGTATTATCTCAGACTATTCGTTATGTTCCATCACAAATGTGCATAATGCATTGCTTGCTACTCTGATTTAGGCATGTGAATCTATGAAAGACACCCATAATACTGGATAAGAAATGCGTTACTTACCTGTAACTGCAGTTATCCAGTATTGGTGTCTTTCATAGATTCACATGCAACCCTCCCGCCTCCCCAGGAAGGTCTCATCTCTCCCTCTATAACATATGTTACGTCTACCTAGCTTGGTGCGTACGAAAATCTGAGAGACTGAGGCTCCTGGCAGGAAGGTTCTAGAGGGAGGTGGTAGCTGATTGGCTACCTTCAGGATTTTGGTCCTTTTTACAAAAGAACATAGATAGGCTACTAAGGCAAGGCCCTTAGGCCTACTTTTCTCTATGTATGTCTATAGGACATTACTTTTCTATGTACCGGGGGCTCCCATCTCGACGACGGGGAATGATTCAGGCATGTGAATCTATGAAAGACACCAATACTGGATAACTGCAGTTACAGGTAAGTAACGCATTTCTTTGTTTACATACTTGTTCATCAATGTTGTGTTGCTAAGTACTATTAGGTCACGAAGCCCATGAACATCATGAATATACACCTATAACTTAAACGTCCATGCATCCCACACTTATTGCTGTTCAGCAATCAGATGCTAACTGAATTCCTTGAATAGTTTTTAATTGAATATAATTGTTACAGTCTGGCTTCATTATGGAATTATAGTACTCAACCCATGAATCTTCGAGCAGTCTGTAGAAATATGTGCGAAGTCTAAGCCCATGAGCCACTTGCTTTCCCAAGTAAGCCTTATAAGATCTGCCTCTATACACCATGATATGAGTAGCGATGACAGCTACCATTATCTGCCCATCTATCCTCGTGCTAGAACGAGTGATTGCAGCAGCGTCCACAGTCCTCATCATAGGTGTTCGAGCCGGTCCCAGCAGCTCCTTTCAGCCACCAGATGCCATCCTAGGCGTCTCATCGCTTGCAGGTCTTCAAAGCCGCAGTTGGGTGTGGCGTGGAGCCCATCGATCAGCAGGGTCTCCGGCTCACCACACTACGTGAGACGCCTCCCATCAGTCTCACGAGGCTAGCCTCTAGGAGGCAGGCAACCCCGCCGCCATTTTGACTCAGCTCAGGCTGCTCCTTGAGGTGCCGCCAACAGTCTCCTGAATCCCCTCAGGTGCTCGTTCGGTCCTAGGGGAGTGCACCTCAAGGCTACAGGTGCCCTCACTGAGTGGAATTCACTGGATGAGAGTCAGGATGGTGGCGGATCTCTGAGGGGTCCGGAGCACCCTTAGAGTGCAACCGCCATCTTCGCTCGCCAAGCTTCTCCAGCATTTTTAATGTAGAATCAAATTTGTACATCTGTTGCAGTGAGAGAATTAGTCCATTGTATCAATAGCGGATGCAGAGCTTTCACATTTGGAACGTTTGCTTTGGTAACAGCCTCTAAGGTTGGTACCGGAGGCACGACAATTATCTTCTTCCCCTGAACGAGTGCTCTTTCCCTCAATACAGCAGTACAGCAGTACAGTATTTTTTCTGTTGATGCAAAACGCATTTCAGCGTTTGTATACAAATGGGATTTGAATGCAATGGGTACCGTTTCGCCTTCATTGAAGGTGAGGTAAGTGTACCCTGATTGACCTGCGATTACACGGATCACCAAATTCGTGGTGTTTACCTGTGTGTGTAAGTGTTTGGAAGCTATCCTGTCAGCTTGTAAGGAACGGAAGATTTCTGTGTGTTCCTGTGTCTACTGTTGGATTGAAAAATCAGGTCTAATTAAGTTGTAGAAAGGTTTTACTTTTTCTGCATAATCCAAAATGTATGCTCTGCCAAAATTTAGGAGTCCTAAAATGGATTATACGTTTTTCATACTTTTTGAAGGTTGGATCAGCAAAAAAATAGCTGCTAGGCTTTTCCCTTCACTTGAAAGCTCATATCTCAAAACTAGGACATTGAGGTGGGCAATTTTTGATTTTTTTTTAAGTTAAATTTGTAGCCCTCCGAGATGAATCCCAGAATGATGTTGTTCACCCTGTTCAAATGATCCAATAATTCATCGTCTTTCAGATAAATATCATCTACATAGGACAATGCCTCCTCATCAAAATGTTAAAGTAACTCTGATACCTTTTCTGAGAATTCCCGGATCTATTCTTATATCCTTGGGACAGTCTACAGAATTGGCTTTAAGAGCCGAGGGCCAAAAATGCTGTCAAATATTTGCTTTCAGGCTCTATATTTTGGCATAAGAATCCATTTGAGATATCTAGTGTTGTCTTATATTTCTTCCGCATGATGTTATTATCAATGCGGCACAGTGTGCATTCTGTACTGCAAATGTTTTTGTGCTTGTGTTTAAATGCCTGTAGTCTAAAACTAGACTGTATGAATTGCCGGGTTTCGTTCCAGGAAGCAAAGGATTATTCATGAACAAGGTGCAATTCTCAATCACACCTTCATATTCAAGTTGATCGAATATCTCCCTGACTTGTTTCTTTGCAACATGTTTTATTGGGTGCTGCCTTCGTGGTGTAGGAGTAGTTTTAACTGGGATTTCATGGTTAGGTGACTCAGCATACCACCCTACATGATTGCGGTATATTGCGTGAGCTAGCGCTACTGCCCACTTCTGCTCATATGAATGTTTTAGTGATTTTGGAACGAGGTCTGAGAAGGCTGGTAATATTACTGCTTCTCCTTTAGGGCAGTCCATAACAAATTCAGGTGACAAATCTTTTCCAGCCAATAGGATATTGTATCCAAAAGTCAGCTTCTCCCAGAAGAGACCCGTCACTTTCCTAGATAGGTCCCCCTCCATTTGCAGTGTTATTTCATATAACTTATGCAGGACACTTAACCTAGTTTCAAGTGTTTCCGACGTTATATATTCATTCAACGCTGCTGTCACCAGAAATTCCATCAGGTTCTGGCGAGCTATTGATACTTCTGCTGCACTGTCTAGCATTGTCACAGCCCATTCCCTGTTTAGAAATTGAGTCCTAAGTAGCCTGGGCATATCTTATTTTAAGGCCAGCTACTTTCTTTTTAAATTGAGGTTTACTTTTGGGTTTATCTTCTTTTTTGATAATACACTCTGAAGTGCAATGTGTGTCTCTTGGCTTTTCTCGCTCTTCCAATCTGCATTCTGACCGTCCTTCCCTCTCTGAGTTTTTTGATGAACCCTGAAAGGAATGAGGGGAACGTGTATCAGTATCCTGATACCTGTCAGGTTTCTTAATATTATCACGATTTCTCAGGTTAAATTTCCTGTCAGAAAGCTCCTGTTGAGTAGTCCCACCCCGTGATTGTGATTTATCCTGCTTGTTTTTTGATTGTTTATTATCCCATTTCTTTTTAGAAGAGTCAGGTGCTTGCTTGGAGTTATCCTTTTCAGGATTACCCATTAATTGTGGTTTCACAGACCTAGCTCCCAAATTGTCTCTTCCCAGCGAAGAATAGGTCTCTCCGATAATTTTAGGTAACTCTTGCTCCTGTTGTACAGGAGTGCATTCCCTCAGGCGTACAGCCACTGCTGCTGCCTCCCATTTTATAATAATTATAGAAACCAGGGCAAAATTGCCTATCAACTTCATCCCGAAGTCCAGGGCAGGTTCTGCACCGTACTCATTCTGTATTTGTTTCAATACTTCTGGTATGACTGCTATTGAGGGGGTACCATGAGTTCTGGTATAGACAGCAGTAAAGACTGTACTCCAAGTGGTACAATCTCTCTATTGGGGAGCTATCCCCATTGGCAAGCATACTGTCAGTATTCTGTGTTTTTCTTGCGGCATGTGCGTGGAAACACTGCCTCAAGCTGTGCTGTTTTCTGTGCTGTCCAGAATGGTATTTGCTCACGTTTAGAGGGCATTCTTCCCATAATCGCGTTCAGCGTTTGTGGGGTGATTTTAGTTGAGGTACCTTGTAGTTGACATGCTGGAGTGACCCTTGTAGGTTGAAGTGTGAGTGTTCTCAAAATGAACTGTGTGAGATTTCTGTAAAGCTCTATTATTTCTTTGTGAAGTGAACATAAATCTGCTGCTTGTAGTGTATCTATCTCTGGATGTGGTTCGTAAGCAGCTAGAACTGGCCAAGTCGCTCTATCTCGCTGAGTGGACCGAGTCTCACTTTATCTGTAGTATGTGGGAGGGCACTTTTAAACCATTTTCTATGCTCTTGGTAAGTTCACAAAACGTATGCATCCTCATATAGAGAGTATTCTTCAGGTGTTTAATCCGGAGTGCAAGAATGATATGTATGTGTGTGTGTGCATATGCAGGTGGGAATTTGACCCAAGAATGGAACACATCTGTTCTGTA
The DNA here is from genome assembly GCF_964261635.1 of Lissotriton helveticus. NCBI lineage: Eukaryota > Metazoa > Chordata > Amphibia > Caudata > Salamandridae > Lissotriton > Lissotriton helveticus. The sequence continues at coordinate 911,491,889 of NC_136071.1, read as the reverse complement.
TGCAAAAGGACAGACCAACGGCGGACTATGAATGCCACACTTCACTGCTAACTTCCTCCTGTAACAATTAATCACAGAGTCAGTGGATGCATGCACATACAACTCCTGCACCTGCCGCTGTTGTGTGCAAACTGCGAGGCAGATCAAGAAATCAATGGTTTTGGAGAGGTGCACCACTGCGTGGTCTTGTTCCAAATGATATAAACAGACAAAAGTTCCTTTGTATTTAATTCTTTTATTTCAATGGTGTCCTAAAACAGTCTACAGCAAATGTGTTTCATTCAATGAGAATTATAATTATAATTCTCATTGAGCGAAGTAAACGAATCCCGCTGTGATACTAAGAATCTTCCTGCATAATAAATGAGACTAGTTTTCTAATAAAACCACACAACATTTATTCGGCACCTAACTAGGTAAAAGGTCAGCACCAGGGTTCATAACAGTGGAGCTTATGTGATTTGCCTAGAATCACAGGATTTTGTGCCAATGCAGGGATTTGAACATGGTTCCCAAGTTCCAAAGTCGACAGCTTTGGCCTGTAGGCCGCATCTCTTCCTAACGCTTACACCCCTGCCTCCCCAGTCTCCCCACATTGCTCCTCTCATTCAGGGCACACTAACTCGAGCAAGCCAGTGAGGCCACTGAGAACTGTAATATGATCCTGGTGCACCCAGGGAGAGAGATCATCCCTGGGAGAACTATCAGGTCAACTCGCCGAAGGACCCAGGCATAGCCCCCCACCCAGTCAATGCTTCCCCTCTGAAAACAGTACCACATACAACACAGTTAAACAAAAGTGGGGTTTCTGTCCAAGACAGAAAGTTTGATTCTTTATTTTCCTATGCTCCTCAGCATGCTCAAGACCTCAAACGAATTTCAAAAACCTAGTCAAGGCTAACGTTATAACCCCTAGTTCAAAAGAAGTGTAAAACAGGCCTCACCAACTCGGTATACATCACAGGCCGTGTCCTGTTTGACTCACAAGTGGTTCATATTTTCAGAAAAAGATCCTCCGCCCTGGCCACATAGAATGCTGATCCTCAGATAAGGGGAGTAATAGGATTGATGTCGCTGGCAATCATGTGGCTGTGGAGGGGGTCACACTATGGAGAATTACCATTTTGCTCTGATTACCCTCCAGATCAAAAAACCATCTCTAGGAGTAGTTGGGGAAGCTAACCAGACAGCTCCCTGAAGCCCATCGGAAAAGGGGTCAGGAACTGGTGACAGAAGGCAAAATAATTTTGAAGCCCAAAATCAGATGTGCGTTGGACTCGTCTACGTCCGGTAAGCATCAGGCTGGAGAAGCAGCTAAGACATCTATGCCTCCTCTCGGATGAGTATCTCCAACAGCAGCTCTGCCAGGAACCGCTGGAGCATTATGATGATGTGGTGTGAGACCTGTGTCAAATGCTGCAGGGAGGGCTGCCATGTTTCCTTTGTCAAGGATAATGCGGATGCTATCTGTGGCAGAGATGAGTGTTGTTTCTGTACTGTGTTTGGGCCTGAGTCTGGACTGCGTGGTGTTGAGGAGCTGATGGTGGTCGGTGAGGCATCTGTTCACCGACCTTTGCCAAATATGATAGAATGGAAAGGTTCATGTAGTTGGAAAGTGTGGCTGGGATAGCGGATGGTTTCTTAAACAGAGGCATGACTTTGGCATGCCGCCAGGTGGCCTGGAATGTGGCTGATTTGAGACACTGAGGATGAATTTTAGTGCTTTACTGATAAGTAGGAATTCTTTGGTGAAGACCAGGTTCACATGGAGCCCCGAGTGCATGGTCTTCATGGTAGCAGTGATTTTCACATTGGCGGCGGCCGTCCACGAGGTCAGGATTAATTAATTGGACATGATGGAATTTGAGTTGTGGCGAGGTACAGTTGAGGGCTGAAGTTGCTGCATAAAGAGGAGAAACATTGGGGATTTACTCACTCCATCTGTTTGCAGTGGCCCAGGACACCTGCCATTGCACTATTTAGCCAACATCCACCTCCTAGAGAAAAATTTGCCAGGTGTTGTCTATGACTTTGCTGTCCTACTAAGCAGGGGGCATCTACACGTTTGAGACGGAGATGAATCTTCCAAAAATACTTTGCCCTAATTGGGCACTCCCACCATCAATTGTTTTTGCCACCGCACTGAATGCAAAATAGCCAAAACTTCACATCTAGGTACCAGCACCCACAGTCCTTGGGCAATATACTTTGGATGAACTGGTCTGGGATATTTGCTTGTGCTTCTCCTTCACTTCCCCTGATACCCTGCGTGCTGTGGAAAATAAGTGTCAGTAACCCTCATCCTAGTAACATCAACATGGGACACATAACCTTGGTCCTGCTGCTGAGCCTGCTCTTCTGATTTAGCATCAGGTCCGTTCACACAGCCAATCTCAAGCAGCTAAATGTAGCTATCAGGCACCTAAGGTATTGGAGTGTGGTCATCTGAAACTTCTTTAGGAGTGAATGCAGATCCTGCGTGAGGCGTATATACGACATGTGCCTGTCTTTCAGCTAAGTGGAAAATATTTGGCAACTGTTGAATTGATAAGCACATAGACCCGCTAAAAGTCTCTCTACAGGACATCATTTATTGTATTTGTAAAAATTGGGATTGGCACAGACTTCTATCCATTTACATCTAGCTGTAGTAGCAGCCTACATGCAAAACAGAGATCGTTCATCCCTTTGTATGATTCCAATTGCAAGGCCCTCATGGATGGCATTATGAGTCATCCATCTAAGGATGCCTCTGGTGCATGCCTGGAACTGTAATGCAGCTCTCACCAGACTTCTTAGAAAACGTTCCAATAGCTAAAATGTGTAAGGCTACTACATGGCCAATTCAACACACATTCACTAAACATTACTGTGTTGACATTAAAGCCCATCAGCAGCCTTTAGTTGGCCAAACAGTGCTGAGAATGTTGTTTTAAACATCCGCATCATTCACTCACTAGAGGTCGCTTAGGGGAGAAATTGCTTTGTGCTCTATGTAGACCACATGTACCTACAGCCACTCATGCTCTGACCGAAAAAAATATTACTTACTCTGTAGCCATCGGTTTGTTGTATGTAGTGCTGTGGGTTCAAATGCAGCCATCCTCCTCCCTGGACGCAAGCAATTCTCAAAGAGGTCGTCGCTATTGTTATGTTCTACACTACTCAGTACCTGCTGTTTTGTCTCAGACCCTGCACTCTACTTACACTACTCTCCCACTGACCAAAAAACAATCTGAGTTGGAGTGTTAGTCCTGGTGTATTATTGGCTACGGGTGGAATCACAACATGCCTTGTGTCTCAAAATCAACATCTAAGTAAAATAACTTGCAAATATACGCTTTTAACACTAGATGTGCACTAAATAATGGGAATATGCAGAGCATGTGAATATGCAGCACTAGACACTACGAACTGATGGTTTTAGGGTAAGTAACATTTTTCTATGGGCTTTGTGAGTAGCAGTGGATGTCAAGTGGGTGAGTGAGAGGAATAGCCGCTGAATACAAAAGACCCTAAGAACAAACTGTGAACCCAGGTGAAGGTAATACCCTCATTCTCGTGGCCCATATGGTTCTGCTGTGTGGAGGAGAAGCTATGAAGTCGAAGTGGAATGATTTGCAGTACAGGGGGGGAATTGGTAAGGTAACAGGAACCTGTTGTAACCAAGGATACTGCTGATGCTAGATTGATCTCCATATACCCTAGCGTATCCATCTGACACATATCAACTTCAAGTCTACATTTGATACTGTTTACAGTAGAGTTAGTAGTACCTGTATGTAAGACCGCAACTATTCTCACACTCCTCTGCACCCGATACGTAAGTGAAGCAGTTGTGGGCGCATTGTTGCTTCCACCACTCTGTTGCAAACGTGATACACTTCACCTACCATGTCTCACTAAGTCCAAAATACAGACTTCCTTACAGTCATCTAAGGACCTGATACAAACCGGCGGACTTCCTGTCCTTACAGTTGGACCACCCAGAAAGTTCTTCAAGGCTCCTCGCAAGGGTTATGGAAAGTTAACCATACTAATAGAATACAGTTTGCATTTTTTTAAGCTCTCTGTGGATGAGAGAAATATTTTTAGGGGGTTTGAACTATGTGATTAATGCTGAATTTAGACACTTTTTAGAAGGAGCTCTGTTTGTTTCACTATTATGTTGCAAGAATCTCACCTTCAAGGGATCATTTGCTCTTTGGCCATGACAGCTGTCTCCTTGTCCGCACTTTCAGTTTGTGCACCTTGCATCTTTATATCTGAAAGAAACAGGTTAGTATTAGATTCCTTACCTTAGAATATCCCCAGGCGTCAGTCTGGATCCGGAAACTTTTGCGTAGCAGTACCCCTGCGCGTCGGTAGGCGTCGTCTGCAGGCGTCCCCTGCGGCTCCGCGTCGTCGGCGTCGTGCGCCGTGATGACGTCGCTGGAGTATATAGACGCCGCCTCCGCGCGCTGACGTCAGTTCTTCTTTTTTCCGCGCCAGTTAGCGCAGATCCGAAGAGCAGTACTCCGGTCTTTTGACCAAGTTTTTTGTTCACTAATTGATCTTTACGGTGCCGGTAGGATGCCCGGTTTCAAGAGTTGTGACGAGTGCGACCGCCTGATGTCGGTCACCGACCACCATCGACTCTGCCTCCGGTGTCTGGGCGCGGACCACGACGTGGAGTCCTGCGTCGACTGTCGGGCCTTGACTGGAAAAGCTAGGCGGGAGCGGTCCCGCAAGCTTCTCGAGCTCCGGTTGTCGGCCCCGCGTCGAGAGCGGTCCCGGTCCGGTCGGAGGTCGAGGGAGCGGTCGAGGGAGCGGTCGCGGAGCCGCCATGGGCGCTCCGGGAGTCGCCACCATTCATCCGGCTCTTCAGGTAAGCACAAGAAGTCGGGGCGTCGCCATCGCACCCCCGACTCCCCCCGACGCCCGCGTGCTGCGGCCGGGGGCTCGGGTGACCCCACCCCCGCGGTCCCGCATGGGTCGCCGACGCCGTCTACCCCACACCTGTCGGTCCCTGGGGAAGGCGCGTCGCGTGAGGAGATCGAGGCCTTCCTCATTGCTATGAGGGCGAGGTCTTCTCCGGCGGGGCCTTCGGCGCCTGCGGGCCCGTCGGTCCCGTCTGGGGGCCCGAGCGGTTCGGGTGCTCCTGCCCCGGCGCCGCCGGTGGCTCCGGCCCCGGCGCCGCTGGTTCCCTCTGGTTCGTCGCCGGCTGGTCTCCCGGCCTCTCCGGCGTCGGTTCCTGTGGGCCAACCCGTGGTACCGCCCCCGCGTGGTGCAGCGACTCCGCCGTCGGCTCCGGCCGGCGTCGGGTCCCCGGCACCGACGCCGCGCGGCGCCACCCCCCTTTCCTCCCCGACTCCGGACTCGGAGCCGGACCGGCGTCGGCCGACGCCGGACCCGACGTCGATGGGGCCCGTTGACCCCGATGTCTATATCGTCGACCCAGAATATGGGTATGACGAGGAGGAGTATGGAGAGGGTTGGGAGGGGTCTGAGGACCCTCTATCCCGTGCCTGCCAGTACGATGTGGACTGGGTAGGTGATCTGGGTGATGCCAGTGGCCTGGACGAGTCGCCCAACCCTGGGTTTGTCTCTCCGTCCCCTGTGGCGTCCGAGGCGGGTGCTGCCTATTCGGTGGTCCTGATGAGGGCTGCCAAGGCCTTACACCTTGAGCTCCCCGTCGCGAAGGTCAAACCGAATATCCTGACGGAAGTTTTTAAACCGCAGTCATGCCCCCAGGAGCCTCTGCTGCCGTTTAATGAGGCCCTGACGGATGTCCTTCTGGGCACCTGGTCCAGGCCCGCTTCTGGTGCGCCGGTTGACCGGAACGTTGCCAGGCGTCACCGTCCCTGCTCGGACGACCCTGCCTTCCTGTCCACCCATCCCTCCCCGGAGAGTCTGGTGATCCAGGCCTCCACTTCACAGTCCGCATTTCCGTCGGCTCCGCCCGACCGGGAATCAAAGAGGTACGACCAATTTGGAAAAAAAGTGTTTTCCTCTTTGAGCGCTGGACTGCGGTCTTGTAACACCGCGTGCCTCTTGGGCCGCTACACCCACTCCCTGTGGGATACGGTCGAGGAGTGTTTGCCGCAATGCCCCCAGGAAGTGCGGGACAAGCTCACCCGGGCCTTGGTTGAAGGCCGGGATGCGGCGCGGTACTCGATCCGTTGTGGTCTGGACACCACGGACTCACTTGGACGGGCCATGTCCACTACGGTGGCGATTCGTCGCCATGCCTGGCTGAGATCTGCCAACTTCTCACCAGACGTCCAGAATACACTTATGGACATGCCATTTGATGGCAGTCGCCTATTTGGTGACAAAGCGGACCACGCGCTGGAGCGCTTCAAGGACTCCAGGGTCACGGCCAAGTCCTTGGGTCTCTCGACCCAGCGCCAGCAGACGGGTTCGTTTCGGCCCTTTCGTGGCCAAGGGAGGGGAGGTCCCACACGTGCTGCCAGCAACGCGGCGCAGAGCGCTCCCCAGCGCGGTGGCGCCCGTGGTTTCCGCCGTGGTGGCGGTAGAGGCCAGCGTCGTGGTCAGTCCACGCCCCCCTCCGCTGCGGCATCCAAGCCTTCCTAGTCCGAGCTTTCGGGCTCACGTGACGCCAGTGGGTGGCAGGGTTCGCCTTCACCACTCCTGCTGGCGCGCGATAACATCGGACAGGTGGGTGCTGCAGCTTGTCCGAAGGGGCTATGCCCTCCCCTTCGAGTCCACTCCTCCAGCCATGCCACCGCAGAACCACCGTGTGTCGGGGGACCACTTGACACTTCTGCAGGAGGAAGTTACGGCCCTCTTGGCCAAGGGGGCCATCGAGTGCGTTCCTGGGCCAGAAGTAGGGTGTGGTTGCTACTCCCACTACTTTCTGGTACCCAAGAAGGACAAGGGAGGCCTGCGTCCTATCTTGGATCTACGGAACGTCAACGGCTTCCTCCGGAAGGAGAAGTTCAAGATGTTGACTTTGGCTCAGGTCTTGGCTGCTCTAGACCCACAAGACTGGATGGTAGCGTTGGACTTGCAGGATGCGTACTTTCACATCCCCGTCCTGCCGGCCCACCGGCGTTACCTGCGGTTCACGGTAGGCCACGAGCACTTTCAGTTTATCGTGCTCCCATTCGGCCTTACCAGCGCCCCACGGGTGTTCACGAAAGTGATGGCGGTGGTCGCAGCTCATCTGCGCCGGTTAGGGGTTTCAGTCTTCCCCTACCTCGACGACTGGCTGTTGAAGGCGGGCTCGCCCCAGACAGTCGTCCACCACCTTCAGATGACGGCAGACCTCCTGCACGAGCTGGGGTTTTCCATCAATGTGCCGAAATCACACCTGTGTCCCTCTCAAAAGCTCCTTTTCATCGGAGCGGTTCTCGACTCGGCGCAGTTTCGGGTTTATCCTCCGGAACGGCGGGTCCGGGATATTCAGGCTCTGATTCCCATCTTTCAGCCGTTATCCCGGGTTTCGGTCAGGTTGACGCTGCGGCTTCTGGGGCTGATGGCCTCCTGCATCCTTCTGGTGCATCACGCCAGGTGGCGGATGCGGGCTCTGCAGTGGGACCTGAAGTTTCAGTGGGCCCAGCATCAGGGCAACCTATCCGACCATGTCCTGATCTCGGAGGGCACTGCGAGACAGTTGCAGTGGTGGCTTACGGACCGCGATTGGGTCAGGGGCAGATCCCTCTCCCTTCCCCAACCGGAGCACGTGGTTGTGACGGACGCGTCCCTCCAAGGCTGGGGTGGCCACTTGGGAGAGGCGGAGATCAGAGGCCTCTGGTCTCCGGCGGAGTCCCGGCTCCATATCAACATGTTGGAGCTGCGGGCGATTCGCCTAGCACTGAAGGCATTCCTCCCCTTTGTCAACGGGAGTGTAGTGCAGGTGTTCACGGACAACACCACCGCCATGTGGTACTGCAACAAACAGGGCGGTGTGGGGTCGTGGACCCTTTGCCAAGAGGCTCTGCGCCTCTGGCAATGGCTGGAACGTCAGGGCGTGACTCTGACGGTTCAACACCTGGCAGGTTCTCTGAACGCCAGGGCGGACGAACTCAGCCGTCGGTGCTCGGTGGATCACGAATGGCGTCTGAACTCGGATGTGGCGAGAGGCCTCTTTCAGCAATGGGGAGAGCCTTGGTTAGATCTATTCGCCACAGAAGAGAACGCGCAATGTCATCAGTTCTGCGCGTTGGAGTTTCCAAGACGGCACTCGCTCGGCGACGCCTTTCGGCGCGAGTGGAGTTGCGGTCTGTTGTACGCCTTTCCGCCTATACCACTTCTGCCCAGAGTGCTGAAGAAGATCAGGCGCGACCGGGCCCAAGTTATCCTTGTGGCTCCGGACTGGGCTCGAAGGTACTGGTATCCCGAGCTACTCAGCATGACAGTCGGTCCCTCGATCCGCCTGCCCCTTCAGGAGGACCTTCTGTCGCAGCAGCAGGGGACGGTCCTCCACCCGAACCTGTCCAGTCTCCACCTCCATGCGTGGAGATTGAGCGGCGACAGTTGAGGCCATTTGACTTGCCTCCTGAAGTCTGTGATGTCATTCTGGCAGCCAGGCGTCCCTCCACAAAGTCGGTATACGCCTGCCGGTGGAACAGATTTGTGGCATGGTGCACAGCAAAGGCTGTGGATCCCCTTTCTGCCCCTCTGTCTGAGGTTCTCCTCTTCCTCCTTTCCCTTGCCCAGCAGGGCTCTGCTCTGGGCACTATCAAGGGCTATCTTTCTGCCCTTTCCGCCTTCTTGAGGCTACCTGATCAGCCATCTTTGTTCAAGTCCCCTATTGTGTTGAGATTCTTGAAGGGCATCACGCACATGTATCCCCCAACTCCGTTCGTGATGCCTCAGTGGGACTTGAACCTGGTTTTGACTTTCCTGATGTGCGCTCCCTTTGAGCCCCTTCATTCCTGTCCTCTCCGTCTTCTCACCTTAAAGACGGCCTTCCTGGTAGCCATCACCTCTGCCAGGAGAGTGAGTGAGCTCCAGGCTCTTTCTATTCAACCTCCTTTCTTGTCTGTTCATCCTGATAAGGTGGTTCTTCGGACTAGACCTTCTTTCCTGCCCAAGGTAGTCTCTGCTTTTCACATTGGGCAGTCCATCACCTTGCCCTCTTTCTTCCCGCCTCCGCATCCTTCAAAGGATGAAGAGCGGCTCCATCGTCTGGACCCAAAACGTGCGCTTTCATTCTATATGGATCGCACACGCCAGTTCCGGGTGGATGACCAACTGTTTGTTGGCTACGTGGGTGAGAAGAAGGGAAGGGCGGTACAGAAACGGACCATCTCTCGGTGGGTCGTCCTGTGCATCAAAGCATGCTACTCTTTGGCTCGGAAGGAGCCTCCTGTTGGGCTGAGGGCCCATTCCACTCGGGCCACGGCGGCTACTACTGCCCTGGGCCGGGGAGTCCCTTTGCAGGACATTTGCCAGGCGGCCACGTGGGCCTCGCTGCACACCTTTGCGAGGCACTACTGCCTGGACAGTCAAGTCCGGAGGGATGGCTTCTTTGGCCGTTCGGTCCTCCAGGACTTTCTGGTGTAGGTTGTATTGGTTCGCAGACCCACCACCGGGGTTGGTATTGCTGGGGTATCTATTCTAAGGTAAGGAATCTAATACTAACCTGTTTCTTTCAGATGAACAAGTTACTTACCTTCGGTAACGATATATCTGTAAGAAACAGTAGTTAGTATTAGATTCCTTACCGCCCCGCCCATCCTCCCCGTTCTGCGAACTGATACCTAGGGTTAAGGACATCCCTTTTAGGGCCCTAGTTTCAAATGGCACCAGTGTTGGTTCTCACATGGCTCTGCGTGTTCTGGCGCGGAAAAGCTGTGTGCAAAGAACTGACGTCAGCGCGCGGAGGCGGCGTCTATATACTCCAGCGACGTCATCACGGCGCACGACGCCGACGACGCGGAGCCGCAGGGGACGCCTGCAGACGACGCCTACCGACGCGCAGGGGTACTGCTACGCAAAAGTTTCCGGATCCAGACTGACGCCTGGGGATATTCTAAGGTAAGGAATCTAATACTAACTACTGTTTCTTACAGATATATCGTTACCGAAGGTAAGTAACTTGTTCTTCAGTCCCTGCATATACCTGTGTTTGTTTCTGAGGGGATTTGAGTGCAAACGTCTGTCATCCCTTACTCCCCTCTGCACCTGCTCTTCCTCTGAGTAAAAAAAGAAACTGATAAAATAGAACGTCATTCCTGAGTGCCTCTTGTTCCTAAATATGGGTGGTGTGCATATGTATCCAGTGAGAATCTGTCTTCCATATCTGGCACTTGGTCCTTCTTTCCCTTGAACGCATTATAATCACAGTACATTTGCCCACTCTTCCTGTGTCTTTACTAGCTAGTAGTGCTTGGTTAGAACCTAAAGTAGTTGTGTAGTCTGAAGCCAATTAGGATTACTGCACATTACAGGGTCTCTTTTCTGTTTATTCCAGATGGACTGAACTGAGCATGATGAATGATGCAAGAAAGAACCATGGGTTGGTGTTCGTAAAAGACAAAATATTTGCTGTTGGTGGACAGAATAGTCTAGGTTTGTATTTTTTTGTTCCTCAAATGTCACTCCCATTATCTTGCTATTCAGTTTAGCCATGTACATGCTTCCATGAAAATTAACGAAACATTTAATTTAGTCTTCTATACTCCTTAAGGTCCGCACAATTTAATTCAGTGGCTGATGATTTTTGTCATTTGAATAGCTGTTGAATGTTTCAAATAGCTAGCACTGTGGGGAGACATAATATTGTCTCTCTGAGGACTGACGCGTATTAGGTACTGCCAGACTGCGAAACTGTGCAATGTTTTGCTATTTTTAGACATTTGGCAATCCTTGGTTCCCTCTGACTCTAGCAGTCTGTTCTTGTTATAAGAATAATAGTAACCCGTTTCTCTTCCGGTGCACTCCATTCTTGTCCTGAAACATGCCTTGTTATTTAGAAAACGCCCAAGCAACTACACCAATGCAATGCATTGGCCAGATTGGTCACTCATGTGTGCACTTCTGCTGTTATCTTTGGGCAATCAAAGGGAACAAATTTGTTTCAACACAGATCATTCGGCTTATCAACCTTTTAAGATTTATGAAAGGTATACTTTAGAGTAAAGTAAAACTAGCAGTAAAACTAACAGCAATTATTTAATGTGATATGAAATGGCTAAAAAATGTGTAGCAAGTGCTGCTCAAATAAATATTGCAATAGTGCACGCCGCCCCCCATTGTGGTGTTGAAGCAGTAAGATCAAAAGAACTCTGCACCGCACATTCAGCTACTCCATTTTTGACTGGTGGAGGTTCACCAAAAAAACTGTATTCTGATCTGTAGCACCTCTTGATTTTCCAGCTAATGGATATCAATGTTTGCTCTACCAGTGAAACTCCTTGCTGGCCTTTTAATACTTTCCTAAATTCAGTTCTTCAGTTTACCTCACGCCTGAATATCTGCTCACACTTCTATGCTTATGCCCGTACTGGAATACCACATACTTGACAGTACACCTCAGCTTGTACGCAACAGTCCTTTCTGACATGTGGGGGTGGGGTCGCACACTACTCACACACCGGCGGTGTCGCCCCTAAGGACTCTGGTCAATGTAGTAAAGTGTTCGCGATGCATCATCTTTCGATCTTCTGCTATCTTCGCTGTCTTCGCCATCCCTGGACACGTGTTTCGGGGTATCACCCCTCTTCAGCAGGGATAGGCCGTGTACTGGGGTTGCCGATGGCTGCCTATATCTGCCAGGTATAGTACCACTCAGGCGCGTAGGTGCGGGATCCCAGGCTCGTCAGCCCACTGCTCACGGGAGCTTTAAAGTTACAAATGGGGGTGGGGTCGCACACTACTCACACACCGGCGGTGTCGCCCCTAAGGACTCTGGTCAATGTAGTAAAGTGTTCGCGATGCATCATCTTTCGATCTTCTGCTATCTTCGCTGCCTTCGCCATCCCTGGACACGTGTTTCGGGGTATCACCCCTCGTCAGCAGGGATAGGCCGTGTACTGGGGTTGCCGATGGCTGCCTATATCTGCCAGGTATAGTACCACTCAGGCGCGTAGGTGCGGGATCCCAGGCTCGTCAGCCCACTGCTCACGGGAGCTTTAAAGTCACAAATGGGGGTGGGGTCGCACACTACTCGCACACCGGCGGTGTCGCCCCTTAGGACTCTGGTCAATGTAGTAAAGTGTTCGCGATGCATCATCTTTCGATCTTCTGCTATCTTCGCTGTCTTCGCCATCCCTGGACACGTGTTTTGGGGTATCACCCCTCGTCAGCAGGGATAGGCCGTGTACTGGGGTTGCCGATGGCTGCCTATATCTGCCAGGTATAGTACCACTCAGGCGCGTAGGTGCGGGATCCCAGGCTCGTCAGCCCACTGCTCACGGGAGCTTTAAAGTTACAAATGGGGGTGGGTCGCACACTACTCACACACCGGCGGTGTCGCCCCTAAGGACTATGGTCAATGTAGTAAAGTGTTCGCGATGCATCATCTTTCGATCTTCTGCTATCTTCGCTGTCTTCGCCATCCCTGGACACGTGTTTCGGGGTATCACCCCTCGTCAGCAGGGATAGGCCGTGTACTGGGGTTGCCGATGGCTGCCTATATCTGCCAGGTATAGTACCACTCAGGCGCGTAGGTGCGGGATCCCAGGCTCGTCAGCCCACTGCTCACGGGAGCTTTAAAGTTACAAATGGGGGTGGGGTCGCACACTACTCACACACCGGCGGTGTCGCCCCTAAGGACTCTGGTCAATGTAGTAAAGTGTTCGCGATGCATCATCTTTCGATCTTCTGCTATCTTCGCTGTCTTCGCCATCCCTGGACACGTGTTTCGGGTTATCACCCCTCGTCAGCAGGGATAGGCCGTGTATTGACATGGTTTCCCTTCCTGTTCTGAAACTTGTTTCCCTTCCTCTGAAAACAATTGGATTCTCCTCTTGTCCATTCTTACATTGTTTCACTTTATCTGTTACCTTGTTGTATGTGTTTTGGTCGTTTTTTCCCTCATGTTTTTCCAAGACTTTAGCTGTTATGCTGTATAATCTTAATAGATTGAGGCACATGGGCCTCTTTTGAAAAGTTCCTTTCTGATCCAGTAATAAAATTGAAGAGATGCAACAGCTGTTTGGCTGATTTACTGGTTAGAATTCTGAGATCATAGTATAACCAGCCTATCGCACCTTCATATTTGTTTCCACCCTCATCTTTTTTATTATTGTTATCGCATAATCAATGCTTCCCACTTTCTCTCTCTTCATTGAACAGCTCTGTTAATTTTGTAATAAACGTTTCTGAATTTTGTTTGTAAAATTCTAGTTGGATGCAAGTGGGTCCTAACAATTTGTTTCAGGAAGAATATTCACTTGTGTTTGTGGGAAATGTTTTAGAACTCCGAGGGCAGTCAGGGATAGCTGGGCTCAAAGTATGACCATCAAAGCCTGTTACAGCTGGTGTCCTAGAGCTTAATATTACTATGGAGCTAAAACTGAGCACCAAGTAACACCCCTTTAACACTTGAATCTAAGGATATCCAAGCCTTACTTAGGGAGGTATTGTGTGATTAGAGACTCCGAGCTCTATAATTATATGATAGTAAAAAATAAACCATGGTCCATCCAGTACTTTGCTTGTAAAAGAACAGTACTTCATTACCAACACACAACAAAAGTACTAAACATAATTATGAGATCGTATTGTAAGCGATACACTGATCGCAATTTAGTAACTGCGATAAACTGTGGGACAGTGTAAACTGTTGCCCAGTCGGGTCTTGTATATTTTTTCAAACATACTTTATTGAATTTGATAGAATGTCACTGAGCTTGTAATCAGATAGCAATTAATCAATCTGCCTAGGTTACCACAATACAGCAGTGCATGCCAGTAGTTACATGTCATTATTAGAATCTAGCAACAGTTAAAAATTTGTACCAGACGTTACAAGATTTCCATCTATGCCCCTCCCTTCCAGATCTCGTATGGCCACGGTGTCTTGTGTCACATGATAGAACAATGGTGAAAGAGAGGCGCAGGTGGCCACTGCGCCGGGATGCCCGGCCCAGCGGGGTTCGTTCAGTGCCTTTTGTGGCTGCTTAGTGTCAGTTATTATTCTAAATTCTCAATCAATCCCATGGTTAGAATATGGTGGACTTAACCTACTGTCATCCAAAGTTCATGCCTCAGTACCAGCTGGGAGTGAGGGTTTAAGCCTTCATGCGCATGAGGCGTTATTCTCAATAGCTATACTCTCTCTTATGGCTTCTGGCTTCTTCTACATTCTCCCAGGCTCTAGCGGAGGCCAATGTTCCCCTGCCCTTCCTAACGTCTCGAAGAAACACCCCCCCCTTTGGCCTGCCATCTGTCTACCTGCGGTGCAGTCACCGCCCTCTACCAAAGCGTTATGTGGCACTTGATCTGGACCAGAGCCAGGTCTATGAAGCAGGATGTCAGTTTCTTTTTGGGCCGGATGCTAGAAAGCCCTAGTATGCAATTCCTAGACAAAACATCAATGCTACAGTCCGTAATATCTTTCAGTTTAACCTGGGACCAGAAATGTATGATAATACAACGCGTTCTATTACAACGCGGTATGTTACACCGCGGTCCTGACAATGAAAGTTGTTACATCGGCTTGCGCTGGAGGGTGCTGGACTTAGGGACACTGTGAATTACTATTCCAACTCCAGTCTACATATAGTAGGGAAGGTGTTGGAATAGTAATTTACACTATTCCTTGGTCTAGAGCGCCCTCCAGTGGAAGTCGATATAACGACTTGCGTAGTCAAAACTGCGATGTAACATGCCGTATTTTAAGTGATGCGTGGTAAAGGATGTTTTCCCCAGTACCCAGTCACAGGAAGGCACCCTCAAACCATATGCAGCTTTCCCGCCTCTCCAGGTGGCATCTAGGTTTTGCATTTTGCAGCGTGAATCCTTTTCTGGATTCACATGCTGTGCATTATTCCGCCATCTAGTGGTTGGGTCCGGATTTGTCTTTGTGTCTTTTTTTGTTTTGTTTCTTTTTTCCTGTTTTGTTCGCTATTGACCACCAATTGGTGCCAGGTACGTCCCCTGTGTGATGTCAGACGGTATCCTGGAGGTCGATGTGTGTGATGGCCATCTTCAGATTCTTTTTTCCGCCGTTTGGTCTGGAAGCAAGACGGGAAGCGCCAAAGAAAATTCGATTTTTCCCCAAAAACTCCAAGAAATAAGAAGATTGTCGAAGAAATATCATTGAACATCGTCATTGGACAGGTAGAGGACCACTTCGGTCCACAAATGGTGAGGTAGGGATCATGGAGAATACCCCCTTCAAATTCTGCCTTAAGTGCCAACACAAATACGCACAACGCGACCCGCACAATGTCTGCAACCTCTGCCTGCCCAAGAATCACCAGGACATGGAATGTGAGGCCTGTGCAGCGCTCCTGCCCAAGATGCTAAGAACATGCCAGAACCAAAGACAGGCCCACTACGCCACAATGTCACAAACATCGAAGAAAACTTCCATGAGAGACCTAGGTTTCTCGAGTGACGAGGAAGAACATGGAGCACCAGTCGACGAACGAGGGATCGGACGTCAAGGTCCTAGAAGGGGACTTTGGTGATGAAGGACAGACACAATTTAAATGAGTTCTTTAAGTATTTACTTCAGGAGACATCTCTCTTCAAGCAGGGGCACTCGTCGCCAATTTGGTGATGAAGGACAGACACAATTAAAATGAGTTCTTTAAGTATTTATTTCAGGAGACATCTCTCTTCAAGCAGGGAAACTCGAGCAACTGTCGCAGATGGAATGCCTTACCCCATGACATCAACACATTCCTATAACATTCTATTCTGTAGCTGACATAACCACAGGGACTCCGAAAAGATCCACGCCGAGAAGAAGGCGAAAGACCCGAAAAAGAAGACGGAAAAGGTTAGACACCTTAAAAATCCATTCGAGCCGAAGGGCCACAAACATAAAGTGCACAAGGCAGCCCCGATGCTGAGCAAAAGGCGATCGAGGGGCAGCCACGATGAAAAGAACCCAGAGGGACCCAACCAAAGGTCACCGAGGAGGGAAAATCGCAAAAGACAAAAGACGCCAAAGCCACGGGTCGACACCAAACCTGCAAAAAAAGGGCACAACACCCTCGAAGACAACCGTCGACGTCGGGAAGAAAAGAAAATCCCCAGCCTTAAATGCCGACAGGGCCCTCAAGGTCGAAAGGAAAAGGAAGAGGCTCGAGGAGGAGATGGCGGCGATCCTGCAAAAGAAAAAGGATTTTGACGCCTCACTAAAGAAGTTTCAAATCCCAAAGGCACCGGTGAACGAACCAGACAACGTTGACGCCGAAGAGGCAGTAGTCGCCGAAGGAGAGGAAGAGGGTATTTTAGACTCCCAACCAACCCCAGAACCTCGAGGCGAAGAACCCGTGGAATATGGAGACATACCCAAAGACGAGGAATACTCCGAAAATTTTGAGGATACATTGAACTACCTCGACACCGAGAGCCTGGAAGAAGAGATTTGCAGCTACCCTTCGAAAGTTTTGCCTCCAGATGACCTAGCTTTCTACAATGACATTGTCAAAAGGGCAACAAATCAATTTGGAGTACCCTTAGAGGAGGAAGTACAGTACCTGACTATATCATTGTCCCGGCACGGGGGGCCCACGGAAAGATAAAGCAAGCTATTGCCCAGAGTCACAAGGTGTTGGGCTAACCTGCCGCCGGCGATCGAACCGTGAGCTCCCATGTTCCAGAGTCAGCGGTCCTGGCCGCTGCACCATATTGTGTAGTATAGTAACTCACAATAAAGTTTTAAACTGTGGTTACTTTTCCAGCATTGGATCTTTAATGGTTTCACATGTTTTAATCATTCCTGTTCGGCAAGTTGGGAATCCCCGGTAGCTTCAAATAGAAGTAAGCAGTGTTAAAGTGGCCACGGGCCCAACAACAGTGTTTGTTTAGTAGCAAATCAACTTAATTTGAAAAGACATATCCCTCCAAAACGGGTAGGACAGGAAAAGGAGGTTTGCTGTCTATCTTCTGGAGAAGAACATTTCCCCTTCCAAGAGGTATGCCATCTCATCTGCAGATCATTCAGTGAAAAGTGCTCCTCTAGACACTTCCACCATGGTGGTGTAAAAAAAGAAGCTTGTGGAACATCCACGGTTGGAATTTACCTTAGAAGCATCTCCATCCGGTTGCCTTAATGTCTGATTTATAGCAGATGATAAAGACTTTGCAAAGACTGATACGCCAGCCACAGCATCTGTCTTCCACCAGATCCTTCATTCACTGATAGTGCCTCGAATGCAACCTCAATCAAAGGTTTCTATGCCACCGGCTCTTCTATGTCAACCGACGCCACCCCAGCGTCATATCCTTTACCCGCAATTCCTAGGCATATGGAAGATGTCTATTCTCCTGATAGCATTCATGGACCATTCATTGATGAAGAAGAAGGTGGCATCATGGAAGACGCTCAGGAGTAGGTTAGCAATCATCAAGACAAGTAGGAATGGATGAAACTGATTCTATTCATGAAGGGTAACAAGACCCCTCTTAAACCAGACTTTTCACCTGATGTCATTGCCCAGATTTGTCCCTTCCTATAACAAGCAGCCAAGTCATTGACCTTCCAGTATCCTTAAAATGATGATGGATTAAACCAGATCAGTTGACTGAACACTCCGTCCATCATTCCCTTTGGTTTTTCCAGTATCCACAGTGGGCATGCAGTGAGTTCTGTATGATTTCAAGGATCAGGCCAGAAAAAACACCATATTTCTATCCTGGGTCACATAGAACGGAAAAATGCTAAAACTCTTGTAAAACCAGCCTCGGCTCAAGCAGTTGGCACACTCCTCAAGAAGAAATACACCTTTGTCTACACATGTATGTTTTAGCTGGTCATCCTAGGCAGGATTTCATTATTGCAGCAGCTGCTCAGAGGTGGTCAAAAAATCCTATTACTCTGGCCTCCACTTCTCCAGATAGAGATAAAAAACAAATTGACAGCTTAGTCCCAGACTCAGTTTCATGGGGGCAACATACATCAAATTAGCAAATGCTAAACCATCCAAGGCCACCATGACCTCCCAATGTGGTCCAAAATGTCACCTCCTTGTAAACTTAAACTCTGTGGACAGGAGAGAAGAGACTAAGACCATTTTGAAAGAAGTGCATCCATTGTAGATGCACCAATGGATGTCCCAAATGCTGGTTGCCATCAGCTTGCAGGCGTGGCAGTACTGAAAAAAACCTGATTGGCTCAGGTCCACCTCGTTTCATCCTGATGTGTAGGCTACAATCCGGACAAAACTTTTGAGGAACAATCCCTGTTTGCAGTGCATCGTTCACGTACTCGCTTGGAGTCTTGCAATACAAACAGATTATCACAGGTAATTTGGTACTCCAGGTAGTGCAATCAGGGCACACCCTGGAATTCTAGAGAATACTGTCCATCACCCACGCAAGAAGGAGCATCATCTGCACTTGCAAGAAGTTAAGAAAGAAATTGTTCTCCGCCTTCTGAAATGAGTGGTCCAGAAGGTGCTTAAATCCCAGAATAATCTGGATTTCTATTGCAGTTTCTTCCTGGTCAGAAAGATAAAGGTAGTGGAGACCAATTCTAGACCTTCGAGAACTGAAATCCTTTTGGATGGTGACCCTACAGGAACTCCTAGTGTTTCAATAAGGGGAATTCCTTACCTCTTTGGATCTTCAGTACAGATCTTCAGTACGGTTACTTCCATGTCCCAATACACCTGAATCCCAAGCAATATCTCTGAATCTCCATGGCGATGCAGCGCTACCAATTCACTAAAGCTCAAAACTAATGTGCCTGCCACCTGTGGCCACTTTCTTACACAGATGAGCGTACCCAGTGTACCCATACTTAGACGACTAGCTTGTCAAGGCTTCATTTGAGGAAGACGCCCTAATTTGCACAACCACTTGTATCAGTCTTTTCCATTTGTAGGATCTAACACTGAATGTTCAAAAATCATCTATCTGTTGTATGACGAGACCTCAATTTCTAGGAGCTGTTCAGAGCACACAGATTGGAAAAGTGTCTTCCTCAGCAAAGTGATTTTCAATATGTCAAGCACTGGCGAAGACCTTCTGTTCTAATGAGACAATCCCATTTAAGACCAGCAGAAATCGTTGCCTGGCTTAATGTCATCATTTTTTTTTTCATGTTTAAATATCTTTATTGTGCTTTTCTCATATTTCCTAATTTCTTGTATTGCTGAACTCCCCACCAATACCTTACACAAAAACCAACTGCTTACAATTAGCATCATAATGACATTTGGCATTTCAGTCATGCATTACAGCGATTAATACAGAACATGTAATGTAACAAGTAGTTTGTTTCGGACATCATGAGCTGCTAAGCTCTCTTCGTTTTGTACCACCCTTTGATCTGCAACATTACAGTTCCCAGCTACATACAGTATCGGTAATATCGCATGTTAACATATTCAGTATTTATCGAGTCCATTAGCGTCTGGTGCATTTGGCTTTTGGTGTATGCAGAAGCTGTCAACGCCTTAACATTGCTGTGTTACAGTGTGGGGATTGTTCAGTGGAGAAAAGGTGGAGAACAAGGGCATATGCCACCAAGACATTTACTATTTTTCCTGCAAACAACTAACAACATAATAAAGAAACTTCTATCGATCATAAACAATGTAAGCGACATAACATCTCTGGGTATGAAAATATTTATCTTGTTCTTTCATATATAGTGAGTCGTACATAGAAGGCCCTGGCTCATTCAGATGTTTTAAGCACCTTAGCCTCGTAGCAACGTAGTCATGTGTCAGTGGGGACCTTTCATATCAAGTTTCAACCAGACTTTGGCCTCACAGCCTATATTACTAACTACAGTCACTACTCTCCTGCTGTCTCTAGATCTCCAGTATTCGAATTACACAGCTGCAGGCGGAGCAACAACATCTCCTCCATCCCCCATACTTTTAAAAACTGTGAGTGGCGTATCCCAGCACTGCGCAATTGGGTATTTGTGGAGCCCCGCTATTTTTTCCCCATGCAATGCTGTACTCTCCGCCTGAGCCCATATCGCCAGCGACCTCTTCCAGCTGATTATCGCTGGAGGGTCTGCCTGTTTCCAGTTTTTTGTGATTAGTCTTTTTGCAACTATCAGCCCCAAGTCTCTAAATCGTGAAGTGACTCTGTTTGTCTTTGTCCTACCATATACCCCTAGTATGCAAATTTCCCACGTTGCGGCAGGGGTACATCGGTACAGTGTGCAAGTGCCCCAACCACTGCTTGCCAGTAGTCTTGGAGGGAAGCCGAAGACGACAGCATGTGAAGCAGGTCCACGCCTGGCTGGCGACAGCGCTGACATTCAGAAGTGTCTATGTTAAAAGACTTGTTTATTTTGTCAGGTGAGACGTACGCTCTCTGTATAATGTAAGTTTGTATTAACTTAAATCTAGAGTTTCTAGGTACATGTGTAGAACCAGCCAAAACTACGCTCGACTCCTTGTCCATCCAAGGCTGCCCTCTATCCGCTTCCCAACAGGCACGGAGATGTTGCATCGATCGTAGTGTATGTATGAGTAGCGCCTCTACGAACAAGGTGCACTATGTGGGACCCTCCCCCATAACATGTAAGTACTGTAGTAACAGATGCGTCGGTGGCTCAGTCGCTAAGTCTCCCCAGCGCTCTGAGAGGGCCCGCGTGAGAGAGGTGTGCATCAAGAATTATCCTGTGGGTAAGCCAGTGTCTTCCGCTAACGCCTCAAAAGTTAGTAGCGCACAATCCCTGTACAATTCGCCCAGAGTATCTATACCTGCTGAATGCCAGTGTGTAAGAGCCACCTCGGAGGTACCCACCCTCCCTCTCGGTGTTCCCGGAAGTGGTAGTAGCGGAGCATATGGGAGTGCCGCACGGGTAAGATACAGGCTCCTCCTATAGCATTGGTACGCTTACCCCAAATACAGTTGGGTCGGCCAAGAGGGCTTGGCATCCGGATGTAATGATATATTTGAGACTGGGTCCAGAGCCCCTGCATAGTCGCCGTCTCTTCCAAGCCCCTGCCAGTTAACCACTTTGTCACCCATTGTAACTGGGCTGCTATGTAGTACAGTTCCATGTTAGGCAGGGCCAACCCTCCTTGACCGGTAGGCGCATATAAATTCCACAGCGCCACCCAGGGCCTGCCTTTGTTCCATACTAAGTCTCGTAACAAACTCTCCAGCTCCCTGAATACCCTGGCAGGGACGTAGACCGGGAGAGTCGAGAGATAATACAGAAGCTGGGGCAGGACAATCTTTTTTCAGCAGGGTGACACGGCTTGCCACATTCAATGGGAGTGTATTCCAAAATTGCATTTGTGCTCTGACAGCCGTTATTGCTCTCTCTAAATTGCCCTCCAGCAGGTCATCATACACCAAGGTACCGTAAAGTGGTGGGATACCATTTGAGAAGTGAGCCATTTAGACTCCAGTCCATCTCAGCCATGTCTGCAGTGAAGGGGTAGACTCCCGATTTAGCCCAGTTGACTCAGAGTCCCAACATCTCCTCAAACGCTGGAATATCAGTAATGTCGCGGACATATAGAACCGCGTCATCGGCGTACAGGGAGATGGCATGCACCCCATCTGTATTCCCCATGCTTCACTATCACTGCGGAGCAACATTGCCAGCAGCTCCGTAGCTGACGAGAATAGCAGTGGGGACAACGGGCATCCCTGCCTTATCCCTCGCCGTTCCCTAATGGAGTCCGAGATGAGTCATCCGGTGCAGACTTGGACAGAAGGGCCCTGATATAATAGTTACACCATACTCAAATAGTGACCGCCTAGGTCGTATTTATTTAGTACCGCCACCAAATTGGGCCATTCTAGCGAGTAAAAAGCCTTCTCCAGGTCTAACCCTAAACAACCAGAGCGTGGCCATTTACTTAACGCGTATTGCTGTATCCGGAAGAACCTACAAATATTTAGTGAGGCACTTCTTGCAGGGACAAAGCTGTTCTGGTCCGGGTGCATCAGCGCTTTCACTAAAGGTGAAATGCGCTTAGCAATTATTGACGCAAAGATCTTGTAATCCGTATTTAAAAGCGCCAATGGGCGATAGGAGCCCAAAGACTCAGGATTTTTATTAGGTTTGAGGAGGGATACCAGCAGGGCCTCATTTTGCGTGTCTATAAGCTTGGAATCATCGATCCCAGCCTCGTACACCTTCAATAGCTGAGGTACCAAGATATGCGCATATGCCTTGTAGAATTCCGCCGGTAATACATCAGGTCCCGGTGACTTTCCATTAGGCAGCAAAAATATGCAGTCCCGAACTTCGATCATTCAAGTCCGCTCTTTGTGCACGTGTGAGCTGTGGCAAGTCTATTCCCTTAAGGTATAGCTGTATTTCCAGTGGCGCAACCCACGCGCAAGACTTATACAAGTCCCGATAGTGGCTTATAAATTCCCCATGCATGTCACGCTGTGTATACCCTATACCCCCATTCGCCTTTCGCACGGATGCGACCGGGGACGTTGACTCATTTTGACGTATGAGCCATGTGAGCAGCTTCCCTGCTTTGTCCCCCATGTGATGTGTCCGTGCCGAGTACGCAGCGTAATTGAGACGTCACAACCTCTCCAGTAATCGCGTATGTTCCGACCTATGATGATCTAGCTGTATACAGGATCCGTTGGTCGCCTCCTGCTCACTAGCCGCCAGTCTTCTCTCTAATGTGGTAAGTTCCCTTTCCAGCTGCCTTTGTAAACTCGCCTGTGCACCTAGACAGTGTTGTCTCACTACCACCTTGAGTGCGTCCCACTCTAACAGCGGCGAGGATACTGTGCCCGCGTTTTCATCAAAGTATTGAGCCCTGGCTTAATGTCATCATGCATCAGTTTAGTACTCTTCTGCAGATTCTGGAGGGGGCTAATACAACAGAATACTAAACAATCTCAATGAAAGTCTTATGTTCCAGCCCACCACAGATAAAAAGACTATGATAATGGCGGTATTGATGGAAGTATGGGCATCTCACATGCTGGAATTGTTTGAGAGGTGTTTGGTCAGCAGAAGAGAATCAAACATTTTGGAGCTGTAAGACGTCGGGTTAGGCCTACAAGCATTCCTGCTGAGAGTTGTGATCAGGACAGAGAGCACAACCTCAAGTTACTACATAGCAAAACAGCGAGGCTCAAGGCCTCGTTCGTTCTCACAGGGTGCACAAATTCTGTGGGGCTGGACCTCAGCAAGTGAGGTGAAGCATGTAGTACAGAATATCTAAAGGAGTTCGGAATGACCAGGCAGAGGCACTCATTTGCACTCTGTGAGACTGCCATGAGTGCGAACTCCACTAGGACCTGCAGAAGTATGTCGTCAATGATTGGGGTCATCAACTCAAGACTTGTGTGCCACCATGCAGAACAAGTATGGGCGTTACTAGATGAAAAGGTACTTGCAGCTGGGTTCCAAGGACATTGCCTTCTCAGTGGCATGGTTCAATTACGTCTTTCCACTGTTTCCTCTCATTCTGAGGGTGCTTAGGAAGACCAGAGTAGACCACTATACTCTGATCCGGATTGCCCCATCATAGCCACACAAATTCTACACTCCAAACTCTTCCCCAGGCACAACTGACATATTCTCTACCACAACCTGAAGTCACTCAACTTGACTGCTTGGTTCCTGACCACTTTGAGTTTGGTCATCTAGACATGTTGGATGATCGCAGATATATATTGGTGCAAGTATGAGCACTTGTTCTACAAACACATATAACATTTAATGGAAGCGCCTTTCCTTTTTGTGCAAGGACAAAGGACTTAATCCCATATCGATACAACCCTATAAAGCTTACTGTACATGGCCCAGAAAAGTCTCAATCATCAGTCTGTGTTCACTTGACTTCAACCTACAGATTTGACTTCAACCTACAGATTTAGAAGGACTGACGATGTATTATTATTATTATTCTCCTGAAGAGTCATCAAATAATTGATGAAGAGTCTTTTTAGGTCTTCCCTTCCAGTGAGATGCCCTCCTTTGCCATCTGAGTTTGATACAGTGCTTTGTCAGTTAATGGTGCGGACTGCATGGCTGCTTGCTCTCATTTTAGGAAAGAGAGTTGGTGAGCTGCAAATATTCACCATTAAAGAGTCATACCTCCATTTTACAAAGGACAAGATCATCCCAATGGCATTGGGAGCAAATAAAACGATGAATTTAGGCCCAGATCTCTGTACTGGGGTGAATGTATGACATTGTTCTGCATTCTGTCCATCAATTGTTCTTTTTGCATTTGTCTCCCCTATTTTACAATCAGATTTAACTTTTTGCTGTCATACCTTCCTCAAATCGATGTTGTTTCAGCTTAAACTCGTTTTCATGGTCTGGAAAACAAAACTTAAGAATGGAGGACAGTACTCGACAGCTGACCTATACCACAGTGGCTAAAGACTCATTAGAAACTTTCTCCTGTCACTAAGCGGCGTCCATGATATTGTCTCACAAAAGTAACTTTTATGCCTAGGATGGAGGGATGCAGTGCTGAGCATACAATCCAGGTTGGGTATGTATGTAAATACTTGTGCGAGGGTAGATTCTCTTGCACTCACGTTTTCCAGGACTCCTTAAGGAGGGTACTTCTCTGGGTACACAGATTTGCTAGAGAGAAAGCTGCTTCCAAGGCATGAAGCCTGTAGTAGTAAATACTGTGTTATTCTCTGTTGGTCTCTGGGTGACGGATGGGAAGCACCTCCCCTGCACCGGCGTACCATGCCCCAGTAAAATTGGTACTGCGGTTCACTTTTGGCGTGGTACGGCCCAAAAGTGGCACTTTCCAAGTAATGCTCTTTATGACTCGGTCTTTCAGGCGGAGCTGCGCAACTCCATTGTAGATTACTTTCCACTAAATTCTGGCTCTGTTGATACACAAACCACCTTGTGGGATGCCTTTAAGGCATGCATCGGGAGGGGGGGGGGGGGTTACTATCGCCAAGTATGCAGGAGTCTTGCGTGATATTCACGCCCATTTTGGCGACTTGAGGCTGAACTGCTCATCAATTGAGTGGCAACGCTAATCAGCTGCATCGCTACTCGATCCTGATGGACGAGTTTCGTAAATTGGCAGACAGAGAGGTGGCATACCTTGGAATATATGCACAGGCGCAACTTTGTGGAGAGTGGGAATGGCCTGGCCACACACTGGCCTGCTTGTTACACCCTAATAGGCAAAGTGGATATATAACAGTGCTTCTGGACGCAGGGGGGCAACCGATAGTAGATAACGAGAACATACTGTGGGAACCTATATGCTATTATGAATGGGTTGTATAACTCCCACGTGACAGACGACCCTGCAGCAGTTGCGTAGTATCTGGCCAAGGTGGGAATGGTGTGGCTTGCTGACACTCAGAGGCAGTATCTCAGCAAACCTATCTCCTGAAATGAAATTGTCCAGGCAATAGAAGCCATGGATGGAGCCAACTTTCCCCGGGCTGGACGTCCTTATGACTAATATTTGTAAGGACTATAAACATCTGCTTGCCCCACATCTACAGTTATACACCGATCCTGGATCCCTCCCTCCAACAATTTGCGACACCGTTATCACTCTACTTTTAAAACCCAGCAAGGCACCAAACTTATGGGAATTATATCAATCCCTCCACATTCTCAACCATGATAATAAAACATTTGCTAAGGTCATCCCGTCTCCTGCCTCTGCTCCCCGTTTTGATTCCCTCCTTCAATACCAAATATAAGACACCGTCCAAACCCCCCCCCCCCCCCCCCACCCTCCCTTTGAATCGGCAAACCAGATTACATGCACACCACGCCACTAGAACAGAAAGCTCAGAGTTACACAGTCCTGGAACTAACACCTTCCAGATGACGTTACCCTTGTCGTCCGAATACATCCTTGCGGGGCCCTCTTGAGCTCCCACGACTCATGCAAGGGCCCAATCGTTGTGCTTGACACTCTCAAAGTCTGAATTCCTTAACTTGTCTATCAAATTGTCTCATTCAAACCTTAGTCAGGTCTTGATCTCCTCACTTCCCCCTCTTCCACCAAACTCCATCCCCACCCAGACCTACCCGGCTGATTCTCTAAGACCAGGAAAATCCCTACGCCACAACCGAGGCACCCCGTCATCACCTGCTCCACACTGACCACACGTTTCCACACATTTCTGGAATCTAGACTAGACAGGAGTTCACTGAACATTCTACAACTCAAGGGTGAACTACAAAGACTCACAAACAACACTGCAGAGTTGGTGATCAATCTGTGGCTCAACAGGTCTCCAACGAGTTATAGTCGTACCTACACCCAATCTGCTAATTTCTGCTCTAGGCTGCCTTCCTTTCCTCTCCTCACCTGAGATGGACACCCTGAGCCAAATCCATACTTTTCCTGCGAATCCACACAGAGAACCTAGACACAATACCATAGCCGTAAACAAAGCCAATCTTAAGCGTATTACCATCACACAGACTCCTTCAGCTGACGTCATTACTCATCTCAGATGCATGCTACTCAACTGCAGATCGTCTGTTAAACACATGCCAGATATCTCTGACCTCATCCTTACACATTAGATTGGTCTTGTGATCCTGACAGAAACATGGCTAAATGATGCCTCTGTACATTTACAAACCATTGCTCTATCCGGTTGCAAATACTGATGCATTGATAATGCAAGTAACAACAGACCAATTTGCAAAGTTCACGCAAACTACCAACCACCGGGAGACAACCTACTATTCATTGAACAAATCATGAGTCATCACAACCAATGCTGGACATCATGATACCCAGATCTTCTTTGAAGACTTCAGCCTAAACTGGAATGGCCTAAAGGACCCTGCAGTGAACATCTTTAAAACCATTCTAATCGACCTCGATCTGAGCCGCATTTGTGTCAACTCTACACACAAGGGTAAGACCTTGGACCCAATCATTGCAAAAATGAACAATATCCAACTCAAATCTATCATCCCTTAAGACTGGACAGATCTACCCCGTATCACCTCACTCATTACAGATGCTGTGCGTTTAAAAAAGGGTCAACTAAAGAAACCTAAACAATGGAAAAGGAGCTTACGCAACATAAACCTAAATGATCTGACTTCCCTTAGTAATAACATCCTGCCCTCCAGGTGAACATGAAAGATGTCCACAACTTTACAGACCTTTACAGTACTTCCATTATGAACATCCTAGACTTGCGCCCTTACTACTAAAAATGCAGAAAGACGCTATCTGAGACTAGCTGAACGAGCATGGAGATTCTCTCCGTCCATCGAACACCTGCAAATTCTTAAGATTAGTAGGAAGCACCTATGATTTACACATCATAAGTTCAAAAGCTAATTTCTTTGGATCCCAGCTAGATCTAGCCAGAAACTAACCTAAAAAACTTTTTGAACTTGTCAACCAATAATCGAATAATCAACCTAATCCTTATATAAATGGGTCCAATATGCTCCCAAATTGCGAGGATTTTGCCTCCTTCCTAGTAAAGACGGAAATAATCTAAAATGATCTGCAGACAGCAAGGTAGCTCCTTCTGGTTATACCACAAATCAGCCTCCCTCCTTCACGGATAGCTGAGCCGCCTGGTCTCCCAGGCCACACCCCTAAAAACAACGCTTCTTGGAATGCATTCATAACCTGCAATGAAAGCGATATTCACAACATTCTTACGGCGCTAATACCTTCAAACCACTTCAATGACCCGTAAACATCAAATATCTTCAGGGAGAGCAAATCTTCTTTACTCCCACTTTGGAACAAGATAGTAAATGGCATGCTTTGTCATGGCAGTATTCCAGAATACCTTAAAGTAGGGCAGCTAACTCTTATTCTGAAAAAACTCACTGCAGATCGCTCTGATTTAAACAACTTCTGCCCAATCTTCAACATTCATATTTTGGTTATGCTCCTTGAAAAATGTTTCACTGTCCAACTTTGCAACCAAATAGAACAATTCCAAATTCTAGAACAATTTCCGGCTTCCATCAAGACAACAGCTCTGAATCGTCTCCCACCTACATACTGGCTGACGTGCTAAAAATGCAGGATCAGAATGAATCCTGCCTTTTAATCCTCCTAGACTAATCGTCCACGTTCGATACGGGCAAACATGACAGTCTCCTAGATTTACCTGAACAGAGTGTGGGGTTTTTAGGGTCCTTCCTAAATTGGTTCACCTTGTTTCTCCACAACAGAACTCAAAGAATCAAGATTAACTAGTACATGTCCAATGCCCAACTGGTCACCCTAGGGGTTCCACAGTGGTCCTCTCTTTCACCTACTCTGTTCAACCTATTCATGGAGCTTCTAGCCGAAGCTTTGAAATCCTCAAACATTCATTATCACTTGTATGCTAATGACACCCAATTGTACTTGAAAATCGCTTACCGAGAAGATATTAGGTCCCTCAACACAACTCTACAAAAAATAAAAGACTGGCTGACCCGCAACCACCTCAAACTAAATGCTATCAAAACGAAACTCCTCCTAATCATCCCACCCTTACACTCGCCTGTGATCGAATTATAGATGAAGTATCTAATTTAGGCTCCTCCAACGAGTAGCTTGTGAGCTCCTGGTGCTCTCTAGCTACTTGTAAATAGTTCTCCTGTGTGCAGCCCAGCCTACTACACAGGAAGCTTTTGCTTGACTGAATTAGCGTATGTATACGAAATTTGAAACCTGTGTATTTGAGAAGAAAATTTGTGTATTCTCAGAATTCATAAGCTGATGCTTGGCGCAAAACAGCTGAATTTCCCAAATATATTTAAAACTGACATTTGAATGATAAATCATGGGTCCGTGGAGAGACTTATTACTAACATTATTACCATTGGTGGAAGGGGCATTGCAGCTATATAGGAGGTTTGGATAACTTTTGCCCACATTTCCAGTCATACATTAAGGTTGCGGCCCTTCAAAGGAACATTACTGTAGGTTTGAACTAAGTTACAGTGTTAATTTTATGCATTCTTGGAACTGTTGCAACAATTCCTGCACGGATTTTTGATTGATAATTCCGTTGAAGGGGCTTCTGGATCTTGTAGTTCTACGAGCTAGTAGAGACTGTCTGATGGCTGACATTTAGGTCGTAAGTGCGCCCAGTAGGTGCAATCTGACCCCCCACGGACTTATTACAACTTATTACAAGACTGTTATCTCTTCAATGTGTTCCGGATGGTTTACACAATCTATAATTACATTAGTATCCTGCCAAGTTCGCCGCATCTGCTATATGGGGAAATGTGTTCCTTTTTCAATGTGACATTATGTGGGTTTCCGACTTTCATGAATGAAACAATGAGCACATCTTTTAAAGTATGTCTAATTTTGAGTAGATATTGGGTGGGCTGAATATCTTTGAGAGCTTTGGCGCCGTACTATTATTATATTTACAAATTCACCTAGGAATGTTATTTTTATATGCTCTTTCCCCAGGTTGAGAACGCACTGATAACATCTTTTACTGACAAAATAAGGTGGCTTTGCATTATGCTGCTTTTGATATTTATTGACTTGTCGCACTATGCACTTTAACCTATTTAACATGTATTGAATGTTTTTTTCGGCTATGGATTAATCCATTAGTCTGTTTTCTAGGTTTATCAGTGCCTGCACTTGAGAGGAGGGGTATATATAGTTTTTGAATTCATGGCGCCAAATTAGGTTGATAAAGCCTGCTGCGCAGGCGAAACGCGTCTCTCTGTAATTGCGGGTTCGTGGTAGACCTGAACAAAATAAATTAGCCCTATTCATACCAATCTCGAGTACATGCCACTTTCTCTCTGGAGTTGGATGGATGGTTGTGATATATATATATATATATATATATATATATATATATATATATATATCATGGAGAGGCAGCCCACATTGACAAAAACTTCTTTGCATTACTGGTGTCATCGTTGCCTGATGCACTGAGGTGATTACTGCTTGTAATCTTTAATAGGGTGGCCAATAATGTAATCTTGTCTGATGTGGTTACTGTTACAATACTAATAATCGGGATGATTTTCAGTGAACAAAAGTCACTCTCATTACAGAAAAGGTTGGAGACCCCTGATCTAATTGGATGTATGTCAGTACAACACGATTATTTTGATCGCGGTACTTGACAACGCAGTTTTCACAACGCAAGTCGTTACAACGACTTGTGTTGGAGGGCGCTGGATTGTGGAATAATTTAATGTTCGAGGCATATGGGGTGCAGATGGTACATTTATGAATAGATCGCCATCTGGTGTTGGGCTCGGATGATTGCACTTGTTTTTCACATAACAGTAGGGAAGGTGTTGGAATAGAAAATTAAACTATTCCTTAAGCAAGAGCGCCATCCAGCGCAATTCGTAGTAATGACTTGCGTTGTAATGGCTGCGTTTTAAAGGACACGCGGTGTAAACACCGCGTTGTAAAGGATGTTTCCTGATCTAATTGCTCTTAACTGCTTACCACTCATGTTAGAAATGGCGTTTTCTAGCTAGCAGAAGTAGGTACCTTTGTCCAAGTATGGACCCTTCTTCCTAGTTAGGGTAAGGGGGATGCACTTCTAAAATAGCCACTGCTCACCCCCTTGGTAGCTCGGCACGAGCAGTCATGCTTATCTCAGAGGCAGTGTGTAAAGCAATTGCACATAACCAACAGTAATACTGTGAAAACACTAATAAAGGACACCACACAAGTTTTAGAAAAATAACAAATATTTTATATGTGCAACAAGACCAAATATGATACAAATTCATCATACAGTTCTCACTAATCAAAATTAGACTTAAAATACAGTTCCCTGAAGTCGATAGCTCCGTCGGGGGCTATCACAGTGTTGTGAACAACAAATCTAAACAGATCTGGCTTAACATGGCGTCGCGTGACAGCTACGGTGTCCGAAAGACCTTCAAAACAGTACCTTTTAGAAGTGCAGGGCTCTCATTGAACCCCCAAAGGGCCAGCGTCTGCAGGCGTTGGTTCCGAAAGTCAGTGCAGGAGCCATCAGGCCCCTGAAGTCACATGCGTTGCAGATCGAACTCTTCGCTGTTGAAGTCAGGAGCGCCGGCAATGGAAGGTGTCAGGGCTGTGGTCGAAGTGCAGCGGTGCGGCGTGTGGTGCCCTCAGGTCGCGGTGCAGGCAGCAGCTCGTTGACGGTCGTCCAGCAGCATCGGTGATACCAGAGCTGCAGTGCGAAGTGATGCGATGCTCATCGCGGTGCATGCAGGTCACGGTACAAGCAGTAGCGTTGGCATTGCGGAAGCGCTGTCGTCGGCTGTTGAACTTGAGTCGATGGCATTGGTAGGCCTAGGCTGTGGTGCGGGATGAGGGCGGTGCATCGTGTAACTTACGAGCGGTGCCCTCGAACCACGGTGCAAGCAGCGGCGCGGATGTTAGCGGACAGCGGCGTGAGGCGGTGCAGTGTGCGGTGCAAGCAGCAGCTCGGTGGTAGCGGCGTCAGTGAGACCAGGGTTGCGGTGTGAGGTGCGCCGGTGCCTTCTGTGGTGTCTTTAGGATACAGAGTCGGCAGCAGCGTTGTTGACAGCGTTGGGTTACTTTTTCTTCTGTTGCAGCACAGAACACACAGTCCCCAGTGCTGGTAGCAGATGAACTTGAAGTCAGTGCTGTTCCTGAGACTTCTTGGCAAGATCTACCTCAAGACCTTAGAGATACTCATACAAAGAAGTTGCAGATCCAATCCTTTTACTGCCAAGAGAGAAGCAGCTTTTGCAGGCCTACACTGAAAAGCACACAGCAAAGTGGTAGATCCTCCTCACAGCTTCTCCAGCTCTTCTTCTTGGCAGCCTTCTTAGTCCCAAAAGAGTTCTAAAGTTCTGGGGTCTGGGCTCCAATGTTTATACTCAAAATTCCTTTGTCTGCGCTTAGTCCAAACCAGTTCTGTCCTCTCTGGTCCAGCTTCCCGGCAGGAGATGGAGACAGCATTGTCCAAGTCAGACAGGGCCTATTCAGGTGCAAGGGAAATCTCCTCCCACCACTCTAAATGCAGACCAGACCTATTCAGGTGCCAGTGAAAATTCCTCCCACTACTCTGAATGTAACCCATGTCTATTTTGCCCAGCCCTGGCTCTTTCAGGAAAGGCAGGGCATACATCAACCACCCTCCCAGTGACCCTGTTGGAGAATGCACATCCTCAGCCCCTATCACTCCAAAGCCAAACAATCAGTCCACAAACCAGCAGAGGTACACAGGATGGCTAAGCAAGAAAATACCCACTTTCTAAAAGTGGTATTTTTAAACACACAATATAAAAATCATCTTTACTAAAAAAAATGCATTTTTATAGTCTGAGTTCAGGCATAGTAAACTACATCTTTCTATCTTTTCCCAATGGGAAGTTATATTTATAAGATGTTATAAATTCCCATTCTATCCTGTGGGACAGATAGTCTTTACATAGTGACAAAACAAAATGTACTGTAATTCACTACCAAGACATGCCACACACATCAGTACATGTCCTACCTTTAACATTCACAGCACCCTGCCCACAGGGGTATCTTGGGCCTACCTTAGGGGTGACTTATATGTAACAAAATTGAAGATTAGGGCTTGGCAAGTGGGTGCACTTAATGAAAATTGAAGTAGACAGTGCACACCGGGATGCTAACAGTTTTTGCTTACTTGTACTGAAGTTTAAGAAAACCAGTGTAATAAGGGTGTGCCACACAGTATCTGTGGGCTGGCCGTCCCACATGAAGAATACATGTAAAGAAATCAAGCACAATGGTTGCTGGGAACATAACGTGCACTACAAAGCAATATTTCTAAGTAGTTTGGTACAATTTTTGCACAAAACATATTGATTGAAATCTAAATGTATTCAAAAAAATATTCAGACCCAAGTTGATTCAAAGAAACGTTGTCTTTGTTGATAGATATCCAATTCATGTAATCAAAAACACATCTGTGATTATAAAGATTATACATTATACATGATATTGAGTTTTTTATAAGTAATCCATGTTCCTCAGAAAAAATACAATGCATGAGGAAGTGATACCTGCTGCGCACAGTGAGTGATGATGGGACCAAATGGGCTTCCTTGCTAGCTCTGGTTACCCCCCCTTATCTGGCCTTGGCCCGACCGGAGAGGACTGCTGGGCCCCTGCTGCAAGAACCACCTGAGGAGATTCTTGGTGTCCCTGGCCCCGTGGAGTGACATCATGGGCAGAACGGACAAACCACCCAAGAACCCAGCCACTCAAACCAAAATGGACCGTTTCACCACAGCGGATGTGGGGGCGTCCGCGGGCGCCACGGGCCAAGATCCTCCACCGCCCGCGGACTTGTCCACGATCCTGCAGGCCATCCACGCCTCGCAATCCTCGGTGGAGGGCAAGATCGCGGAGGTGCGAGTGGACATGACCCTCATCCGGCAGGACCTCTGAAATGCCACGGCCCGGATTAAAGAGACTGAAACACGACTTTCCGCTGTGGAGGATGATGTCCAGCAACTCAAAGGGCAAGTAGCCCGTCTCCAGTCGCACACCCAGGAACTACACCGCCGGCCGAAGATGCCGAACATAGGTCCTGGCGCAACAACCTTCGCCTGGTTGGTTTCCCGGAGGGGGCGGAACAGGGCCGTACAGTGGACTTCCTGGAGAGGTGGTTTCGGTCATGGCTCTCGGAGGGTTCTCTCTCCCCATGGTTTGCGATTGAGCGGGCCCACCATTCTCTCGCCCCCAAACCGCCACCGGGTGCTGCCCTCTGACCAATCATCATGCGGGTCCTCAACTTTAAGGACAGGGAGGCTAGCCTGGTCGACGCCCGCAAACAGCAACGGCTCCATTATGACAACTATAATCTTTCTAGATTAAACCCGCGAGGTTCAGGGACAACACCGCTCATTCGGTGATGTCAAACAAAAACTGAGAGCATTCAATGTCCAATATAGGCTCATCTTTCTGGCACGCCTGCGGGTGGTGTTCGCTAACAAGACTCTGTTCTTTGACCCTCCCACTGAGGCCTGGGTTTGGGCGACGGAGGAGTGCCCTCTGCGACTCAATGACCGGAACCTACTGCCTGGGAAGATGAAATGCGGACGGGCCCGCCCGCCCCACGCGCCCCGGCCTCAGCGCAACTTCTACTGCATGCCCAGCCGGACTCTCCGTTGGGCCCTTCTCGACAGCCTATATTGCTCTCCGACGAATCCTCAGCCGGGAGGCGATCCGGCTTATCTGGCATCTGGCCACCCGGACCACGGGGGTGCTTCACCCCAGCCCTCAGTGCTGGACCTCCCAGATACCGATCTTTCCCATAGCCCAACGCTCCTGAGAGACCCTGCTTGAACTCGTCTATGCCTGCCGGGCTTGGCTCCACAGCCGGAGACTGCACCCTGACTTATAGTGTTATTGTTTTTCTTCCCAAAGGACTTGTGTATGTACATCCGGTCATGAGGAGGGGTCCTCCACGCTTTCCCATTCCCGAGCGTTTTAGTTTGGTCTAGTTAATTGGGGGGTCGACAGATGCTTCCGTTCTTGAAGTATAGGGTGGGGGGAGGGGGATGGGAGTGGGTTTGGAATTGGGTTTTTTCATTGTTGTTGCAGGGGGCTGGAAATTGTTGCTGCCAAGGTTTAGTCTTCTATGTTGTTCCTATGTTTTCCTGCACCAGCATTGACAGGGCGTCCCATTCGTCACAGTGTGGGGTGGTGTGCCTGACATCGGGGATCCCAATCGTGCACCTTGGCGTCCCTGCGCCTGGCCGAGCTTCCTTCTGGGGCCTCTCCCCTCTTCCTTGATAGTCTATTGGGATTGCTGACATAGCGCGACAGGGTATATCCTTACACCTCCTGTCTTGGAACATCAATGGTCTCCTTGACAGCCTCAAGCGTGCAGCGGTACTGCAATAGGCGCAACGCCAGGGGGTGGAGGTCCTAATGCTGCAAGAGACGCATCTACTGGGTAACTACTGCCTCTTTTTAGCACGTTATGGGTATGACAGGATCTGGCACTCAGGCTTTGTGTGTGGCTCCCGGGGGGTGGTGATCCTGGTAAGACGCTCCTTTCCCTTTGTGGTCACATGCACCATTCATGATGATCAAGGCACCTTCATGGCTCTGTCAGGTACCCTAAACGGCATACCCCTTAATTTGGTGTCATTCTACTCTCCCCCTTCGTGGCTGACAGCGACCCTTGCCACCTCAGTTGAACTCTTGGCTTCCCTGCCCTTGGGCTCCACTTTCCTGGGGGGAAGACTTCAACGCGGTCTCCTCTCCGGCTCTGGACACAACTGGGCCCCCCTCTCACGGCAGGCTCCCGCAGGCGAAACAACTAACGCATTGGGCTGAATCCCTTGGTCTTTGCGACGGTTGGCGTACATGGCACCCCTCTCGGAAATTTACTCACACCTCGGCGGTGCACCACAGATGCACACACATAGACACCGTTTACATTACCTCGACTGGCTGCCTTATGCTTAAGGTCGTTACTATCCTTCCAAGGGGAATATCGGACCACTCTCCGGTGCAGCTCACTGTGAGCGCCTCCCCCTGCCTCAATGCGTCAGACGTGGAGACTGAACGCATGGTTCCTCCAGGACAAAGAATTCCGGAAAGTGGTAGGGCGGGAACTCCAACCCTACTTTCAACTAAATGTAGGATCGGTGTCTTCGCCGGGCACCTTATGGGAGGCTGGCAAAGCCACGATCCGCGGGGTCGCCAAGGCGCAACTCAAGATCCAGTGGCGCGCGCAGATGGATCAGATCTCCTCACGCGAGGCTCAGGCCTTGCTTCTTGAAAGATCCACTGCCCTGAATCCCGTCACCTCAGATGTGCGGCGCCTTACACAACTCTGTGAAGAGATTTAGCAATTGTCGATAGACGCAGCCAAACTCCTCTGGCGTTCCTCTGTTGCCATGGTGTACGGATGGGGAGACAAGAACGGTTCTTTACTTCACAGACTGGCCAGCTAACCCAGAGCGAACTGCATAATTCCTGAGATCATAGATCCGGAGGGTTCAATATGTAACTCCTCTGCCGCCATGGCCCAGGCCTTCGCTCTGTACTATCTCCGGCTGTACACGGCCGAGACCCCTCATTGTCTCTTTCAGACATTTTGCAAGCTGGAACCAGCCAACTCCCTCGCCTGGATCCAGTTGTCCAGGAAGATCTAGACCGTCCCATTACCCAGGAAGAAATTAAAGTAGCTATTGCCCTTACCTCGTCTGGCAAGACACCGGGTCCGGACGGCTTCCCCCAGGAATACTACGCCCTATTTTGCGGTACACTCACCCCTCATCTCGCTCAGCTAACCAGTGAAGCCATGGAGGAGGGGTCCTTTCCACCTCGTCCCATCTCCCTTATAAATATGGAGCTAAAATTGTACGCCACAATATTTGCTCTTTATATAGGAAACAGCGGTTCCAGTGGAGTAATATAATTACTTGGTTTAGTAACAATAAAGCATAATAGCCAATATAATATAAGGGTTATGTGTGATGTTGGAGAGAAAAGGCAGCTGACAACGAAGGATTTTTGATAGTGCAATTGTATTTTTCAAAAACAAATCAAAATATATACATTTTACAAAATTGTTCCAGTGCAAAGGTGTCCCCAGTGTTACATGAAGAACCAAAGAAACTAAGCAAAAATAATGTGATTACGTGTGACACTATTTACAAGGTTTCTCAACAATAATTGTAGGAGGAAAACGACTATTCTGGATAATCAACAGAAGAGATAGACAGGCACTCATTACAGTCATAAGTGCTGTCTGCAAAGTTTGTTTCCTTTTTTCGTCGACGGCGTTTCGACCCTGCTGTGAATAGAGGGTCTCATCAGCACCATAGGTAGGGGGACATCTAAACAATAAGATAAAGAATGGGTAAGGACTGGACCAAATGTGGTACCCTGGCAATTGAACTTGACAGCTGAAAGGGGATTAATACCTGGTTGAAACAGTGCTTGGTCACATGCGGTGTGAAGTGCCAACCTTGTGAGTGAAAAGGAGTAAAACGGTTTACTCACAGTGAACCCAGCCGGGTTCTTGGCGTGAAGGGAGGCCAGGGGGAGAGAAAAGGCATGGGCATGAGAACAAGTTCATGGCATGATTGCGCGATTACATAGTGATTAAAACGGTGGTCACTGCTTAAGGCAACTTACCACTGGTGTATGTGACTGTGCACTCAGTGGAATCTGATCTTAGGCGCGTTCTCGGCGGAGCGTGGTGATGTTAATTGAAGGATCTGGAAATACATTTCAAGGGATAGTACCTGTGCGAGGGGAAAATCTGTTAGAACCTGCCTCGCTGATGGAAGTGCTCGGGGTAGGGTCTAAGGGTATAGAACTAACCTTGTATAAACGGCTTGATGGCTCTGGAGCAGTGCGAATCAATCTGTCTGCTCCCGTGTAGGATAACGCAGCAACCGGCGTCCTCGCTAGACTACCGTATAACCCTTAGGGTGTGCGCAGTGAGAATAGATGAACACTGCGAGATCGATAGTAAGCCAAGCATGGAAGGGAGTGCAGAGGGGTGGATCTGCCGTGGCATGAGGGAGGGGTGAGGCTCAAAGGAAAATGTTGGGTGAGAGGTGGCAATCTCACTGTTCTGGTCGTTTGCTTGGTCAGAATAATTGATTGCTGGCACAGTTAAAATGTGCCGGTAATTGTATTATTACAGAGTACATTGTGCTTATCAAGGAGAGAAAAATCAGCGTGACGTTGCAATATAACAGTTAAAAAATTGTACACAATCAATGGCAGGAATAACATAAGCCAATACATCCGATGCTTACAAAATGCAGTATACAGCACAGTAAGTGTTTCCGAAGTATCTGCTGGCGGAAGCTGGAAAGTGCTCCCAACGTCTATCGTGTACAGTCAGAGTTAGAGTATATAATGCTACTCGCAAGAGCTAGACAAGCCGGTGCATTTGGTATTTACAAAGTACGATGTACAGCGTAACAGGTGTTCACATAGTAGCGTGCTGGTAGCCGCTTATTTTGCGTATTTTTTGGTGAAGGGCAACATTCAAATGCATATTTGGAGAGTTACAACAATACAAACAATTGCATATACTTACTGGCAAGGAACATGTGAGCCATTGTGTCAGATGTGAGCGTCGGGCAGTGTGAGGAGAATGTACATTGGGAGGAGTAAGATGTAGTCAATTGGTGTGATACCATGTAATAGACATGAAATTGCACGCTTGGGAAAGGAAAACAATGCAAGAAATTGCATATCGTTAATGGCAAGAATCATGTGAACTGCTGTGTCAAATATGAACATGGATCAGTAGGCAACATGAGGAGAATGTACATTCGAGGGAATGTATCATATACTGGACAAGTGCTTATTGTCTGAGGGTGGCGATGAAACTGCGCCATTCCTCTGCAGAATTCCATCCTCTATTGATTGAATCAATCTTGTCAATCCAGTGGCGTTCACGCAGTTGGAGGATTTGGGCAATGTCTCCTCCCCTTTCTGGGATTTTGGCAATATCAATCACTTGCCACTTGACCTCTTCCACTCTATGGTCTTTTTCAATTAAATGTGAGCCCAAGGGCGCTGTCATTACTTGGCGTCTAATGCGACTGCGGTGTTGGCCTATTCTGGCTTTCACGGACTGTTGTGTATGGCCGATGTAGGGGAGTCCACACGGGCACCAACGTTCCGTGTGTTGCAGTTTGAGAAAAAGTCTAGCACATGGTTGCAATTTTCGTGTTTGAATGTGGTCGTGTTAATTGTGTAGGGACAAGCCACACAGTTCCCACATTTGTGGTGGCCTAATACTGGTGGGAGATTCCATGTGGATTCAAGTGCACCTCCTTCCTTTCTTGTGGTTTCTGTAGAGGATCTGACCAGATGGTCCTTCAGGTTTTTGGCCCTTTTGTATGCAAATAATGGCACTTCTATCGATGGGTCTATGCTTCTGATTATGTGCCAGTGTTTAGTGATAAGGTTGCACATTTTGTTGGTGTGTACCCCAAAGGTAGTGACACAGACAATTTTGTTCACTTGTTTTTTGGGTCTTGTGACAAGCAATTCCTCCCTCGGGCAGTACCATGCCCGTTTGAGAGATCTCCTGACAATTTTGTTTGGATATCCTCTAGGTATAAGCTTGGTTTTGAGTATGTCTGCTTCTTTGAGGTAATCTTGCTTGTGAGCACAGTTTCTGCGTATTCTGAGAAACTGCCCAAACGGTAGGCCGTCTCTAAGGGCTCTAGGGTGATAGCTTTTGTAGGATAACAGAGTATTCCTCTCTGTCGGCTTCCTATGGAGGGATGTGTATAGTTTGCCCTCTGTGTGTTGAATATTGAGATCTAGAAAGGCTATTGATGATTTGTGTACAGTGTCAGTAAAGGTCAAATGTGTTTGTATCTGAATCAGTTAGGTTACGAATTCATGGAAGTCATCCTGGCTGCTGCTCCAGACGAGAAAAATATTGTCAATATATCTGTGGCAGCATTTAATATGTGAGCGTAGGGGGTTCATGTTACTTAGTGCATACGTTT
The DNA here is from genome assembly GCF_964261635.1 of Lissotriton helveticus. Lineage (NCBI taxonomy): Eukaryota > Metazoa > Chordata > Amphibia > Caudata > Salamandridae > Lissotriton > Lissotriton helveticus. Next base: position 911,452,423 of record NC_136071.1, on the reverse strand, counting down.
TTTCAACATGATTCATGTAAATATTTGCCAAATATGGGGCAAAAACTGCGCCCATGCTGGTCCCAGAGCATTGTTGGTAATATTGCCCATTGGAAACAAAGTAGTTGGTCTGTAAGGCCACCCGTAGTAGAGATATTATGAATGTGGTGGGGACAGAAAAAGGCCTAGGTCTGGTGTCTAACAGATGTTCAATGACTTGGATGCTTTCATTTTGGGGGATGTTGGTATATAGGGACGATATGTCCAAGGTAGCTAGCCAGTCAGTGGTTAAATTAAATGTTGATACTTCCACCAGATTGATCATGTGCATGGTATTACGGACATAGCTGTCTTGCCCGGGCACAAATTCTTTAATAAAAAAATCTATGTATCTGCCAATGGGTTCTAGGATGGAACTGCAACCAGATAGAATAGTTCTGCCTGGTGGGTTTGTCAGATCTTTGTGTATCTTGGGGAGTGTGTAGAGGACCGGGGTCCTTGGGTTTTCAGCGTTGAGATATTCAAACTCCTTTTTAGTAAGGAACCCCTGTTCAAGGCCTACAGTGGTGATGTGCATTATGGTATTGCGAATCTCAGATAATGGATTTTGGTTCAATTTCTTGTAGTGTTTAATTTCAGAGATCTGTTTGGTTATTTCAGTGTCGTAATCCGCTCGTTCTTGTATTACGATGCCACCCCCTTTATCTTCCGGTTTGAGTATGATGGAAGTGTCATTTATGAGGGTGTTGAGGGCTTGACATTCTTGCAGTGTAATGTTATAGGGTGTGAATTGTTTGGAATTCTTTAGAACTTCTACAGTGTTGAGGATCAATTTTTCAAAGGTAATAAGTTCGGGGGCATGATCCCATTAGTGGGATAAAAGGTGGAGAGTGGTCTAAGTCCTGTTACTGAGTTTTGTGGTTTACCTTCTTGGTTTTTAAAAAATAGTTTGAGGCGGATTTTTCTAAAGAATTGAAACAATTCTGCCTTGAGATTAAAAAAAAATGTTTTCTCTGTGATGACAAAGGAGAGACCTTTACTCAGTAAAGAGATTTCTGAAGAGGATAGTACATGTTTCGATAGATTAAATATGGGGATTGTCTCCATAGTCTCAGTGTGGGATTCTAATATGATTGGGGGCCCCATTGGTAGTGTTTGTTCCTGGTCTGTCGTTCTCCCGGGTATTGGTGCCAAATTCGCTTCTTGTGTCTTCCTCCCCTTTTTAAAAAAGAAGGTTGACCTGGGTGATTGTCAGAACGACTAGGGCCTGCTTGGTTGTCAGAATCGCTTGAGCCTCCTGAAGATTCAGAAAAGGTTACTGGCTGATTTAGTTTGAAGCGACCCCAGGTATTTTGCCTTTTCTGGTTTGGAAAGGTAGTGTAGTAATTATCTTTCAGGTAGGGAAAGGCCTGTTCTTTGTTGTAGTTTTTGATATCTTTAGATACTTTGTCAGCCTTTTTTTTTTAAGTTCAAAGGAGTTGAACTCGTCGATAGATTTATTTAATTTGTCAAGTAGTCTTTTGCCTCGGCTACCCCGTCTCCACCAAGGAGTTCTTTTTCTAGTTCCTCAATTTCTTTGAGTTCTGCTTTTGAGTGTTCTATTGCCGTCCCTACGCCTAGCACCATCCAGTGGCGCGAGCTTGTAATTGAAATGCCACAGAAACTGCCTTTAAATTTTGGATCTTCCCTGAACCCGGCTGGGTTCACTGTGAGTAAACCGTTTTACTCATTTTCACTCACAAGGTTGGCACTTTACACCGTATGTGACCAAGCACTGTTTTAACCTGGTATTAATCCCCTTTCAGCTGTCAAGTTCAATTGCCAGGGTACCACATTTGGTCCAGTCCTTACCCATTCTTTATCTTATTGTTTAGATGTCCCCCTACCTATGGTCCTGATGAGACCCTCTATTCACAGCAGGGTCGAAACGTCGACGACGAAAAAAGGAAACTAACTTTGCAGACAGCACTTATGACTGTAATGAGTGTCTGTCTATCTCTTCTGTTGATTATCCAGAATAGTCGTTTTCCTCCTACAATTATTGTTGAGAAACCTTGTAAATACTGTAATACCACAATTACCGTCTCATTTTAACTGTGCCAGCAATCAATTATTCTGACCAAGCACACGACCAGAACAGTGAGATTGCCACCTCTCACCCAACATTTTCCTTTGAGCCTCACCCCTCCCTCATGCCACGGCGGATCCCCCTCCGCACTCCCTTCCATGCTTGGCTCACTATCGATCTCGCAGTGTTCATCTATTCTCACTGCGCACGCCCTAAGGGTTATACGGTAGTCTAGCGAGGACGCCGGTTACTGTGTTATCCTACAAGGGAGCAGACAGATTGATTTGCACTGCTCCAGAGCCATCAACCCCTGTTCAAGGCCTACAGTGGTGATGTGCATTATGGTATTGCGAATCTCAGATAATGGATTTTGGTTCAATTTCTTGTAGTGTTTAATTTCAGAGATCTGTTTGGTTATTTCAGTGTCGTAATCCGCTCGTTCTTGTATTACGATGCCACCCCCTTTATCTGCCGGTTTGAGTATGATGGAAGTGTCATTTATGAGGGTGTTGAGGGCTTGACATTCTTGCAGTGTAATGTTATAGGGTGTGAATTGTTTGGAATTCTTTAGAACTTCTACAGTGTTGAGGATCAATTTTTCAAAGGTAATAAGTTCGGGGGCATGATCCCATTAGTGGGATAAAAGGTGGAGAGTGGTCTAAGTCCTGTTACTGAGTTTTGTGGTTTACCTTCTTGGTTTTTAAAAAATAGTTTGAGGCGGATTTTTCTAAAGAATTGAAACAATTCTGCCTTGAGATTAAAAAAAAATGTTTTCTCTGTGATGACAAAGGAGAGACCTTTACTCAGTAAAGAGATTTCTGAAGAGGATAGTACATGTTTCGATAGATTAAATATGGGGATTGTCTCCATAGTCTCAGTGTGGGATTCTAATATGATTGGGGGCCCCATTGGTAGTGTTTGTTCCTGGTCTGTCGTTCTCCCGGGTATTGGTGCCAAATTCGCTTCTTGTGTCTTCCTCCCCTTTTTAAAAAAGAAGGTTGACCTGGGTGATTGTCAGAACGACTAGGGCCTGCTTGGTTGTCAGAATCGCTTGAGCCTCCTGAAGATTCAGAAAAGGTTACTGGCTGATTTAGTTTGAAGCGACCCCAGGTATTTTGCCTTTTCTGGTTTGGAAAGGTAGTGTAGTAATTATCTTTCAGGTAGGGAAAGGCCTGTTCTTTGTTGTAGTTTTTGATATCTTTAGATACTTTGTCAGCCTTTTTTTTTTAAGTTCAAAGGAGTTGAACTCGTCGATAGATTTATTTAATTTGTCAAGTAGTCTTTTGCCTCGGCTACCCCGTCTCCACCAAGGAGTTCTTTTTCTAGTTCCTCAATTTCTTTGAGTTCTGCTTTTGAGTGTTCTATTGCCGTCCCTACGCCTAGCACCATCCAGTGGCGCGAGCTTGTAATTGAAATGCCACAGAAACTGCCTTTAAATTTTGGATCTTCCCTGAACCCGGCTGGGTTCACTGTGAGTAAACCGTTTTACTCATTTTCACTCACAAGGTTGGCACTTTACACCGTATGTGACCAAGCACTGTTTTAACCTGGTATTAATCCCCTTTCAGCTGTCAAGTTCAATTGCCAGGGTACCACATTTGGTCCAGTCCTTACCCATTCTTTATCTTATTGTTTAGATGTCCCCCTACCTATGGTCCTGATGAGACCCTCTATTCACAGCAGGGTCGAAACGTCGACGACGAAAAAAGGAAACTAACTTTGCAGACAGCACTTATGACTGTAATGAGTGTCTGTCTATCTCTTCTGTTGATTATCCAGAATAGTCGTTTTCCTCCTACAATTATTGTTGAGAAACCTTGTAAATACTGTAATACCACAATTACCGTCTCATTTTAACTGTGCCAGCAATCAATTATTCTGACCAAGCACACGACCAGAACAGTGAGATTGCCACCTCTCACCCAACATTTTCCTTTGAGCCTCACCCCTCCCTCATGCCACGGCGGATCCCCCTCCGCACTCCCTTCCATGCTTGGCTCACTATCGATCTCGCAGTGTTCATCTATTCTCACTGCGCACGCCCTAAGGGTTATACGGTAGTCTAGCGAGGACGCCGGTTACTGTGTTATCCTACAAGGGAGCAGACAGATTGATTTGCACTGCTCCAGAGCCATCAAGCCGTTTATACAAGGTTAGTGCTATACCGTTAGACCCTACCCCGAGCGTCTGTCTAGCTCTTCTGTTGATTATCCAGAATAGTCGTTTTCCTCCTACAAATATTGTTGAGAAACCTTGTAAATACTGTCACACGTAATCACATTATTTTTGCTTAGTTTCTTTGGTTCTTCGTGTAACACTGGGGACACCTTTGCACTGGAACAATTTTGTAAAATGTATACATTTTGATTTGTTTTTGAAAAATACAATTGCACTATCAAAAATCCTTCGTTGTCAGCTGCCTTTTCTCTCCAACATCACACATAACCCTTATATTATATTGGCTATTATGCTTTATTGTTACTAAACCAAGTAATTATATTACTCCACTGGAACCGCTGTTTCCTATATAAAGTACGCACCCTGGTTCCACAATGAGTAGGGTTCCCTTGTTCCTCCCTTTCGACATTATTGGCTCAGCGCCTTAAGCCGCACTTGCAAATGCTGGTCCACCCCGACCAATGTGGGTTCATGCCATCGCGTGGTACCCTGCATTGTTTGCGGAGGCTTCAATCGGCCCTGGCCCACCGTGGCGCGCTCACTCCCTACCTCGCGCTTCTCCTGGTAAATTTTGAAAAAGCCTTTGAGATTTTGAAAAAGCCTTTAATTCAGTTCACTGGTGGTTCTTAGATGACGTGCTGTTGGATATGGGCTTTGGGCCTAGCTTTCGTGGCTTCATCCGTGTACTGTATGCTTGTCCGAGGGCGCGAGTTCTGGTGAATGGTGTCCTTTCAGAACCCTTTCAGATCTGCAGGTGTACGAGGCAGGGGTGCCCCTTGTCCCCCCTGCTCTTTGCTTTGGTGAAGTAGCTCCTGGCGGTCCTGATACGCTCGTGTGGACGGGTGTGGGGTTGAAAATGGCCCACTACAGACGCAGAACAAATTTGCTTTATACGCTGACGATGTTATGATCTACTTGGCGGATCCCGAGAATCCAGGCCCCCATTGCCTCCGAATCCTCCGGTCTTTCGAGCAGGCTTCCGGCTCAACCTCGATAAATCGTTCCTGGCCCCTTCACGTATCTAGAGAATGCTTTGACTGGCAGTCCAATATATAGCTCCGCCGCCAATCATTCAAGTACCTGGTGATATGGGTGACTTTACTCCCAGAACTCAGCTGGGCTCTTAACGTCACCCCCCTGGTGAAACGGGCTCGGGACCATGGGAAGAGTCGCCCTCTTCAAAATTATGATTCTTCCCAGATTCCTCTACATTCTTCGAAATACCCCACTTAATTTACCACGGGCTTGGTTCCGGGATCTTGACGGCTTGGCGTCTAACTTCCTCTGGGGAAAAGGCAGGTCCCAATTGGCAGTGGGCGTTTGTCGGATCCCTTCTTTTGACGGGGGCCTAGGGATAACCCACCTATACCTCTATTATTTGGCTGCGCGTTTGCTTCCCTTGCACGATTGGTTTAACGGAGGGTGGTCGGATCCGGCGTATAGGCTGGAAATCAGTGAGCTGGGCCTGTCCAATATCCAGGCGATGATGTATGGGGCCCCGGTCCCGTCCCGTATGCCAGAGATGACGCGTTCGGTGTTCTTGGCCTGGCGGGCCGCTTTGCGTCATACCAAGTGGACCCATACACTGACCCGGTGCACCCCCTTGTGGCACGGTACCTTGCTCAGGGAGGTCAATGGGCTGCAGGGATTTCGAGCCTGGGACCTTATAGTTATTTCACAACTGGGTGACGTTTGGGCGGGAGACCACATGCGCACCTTTTGTGACCTCCAGGCTCGGTGTTCCCTACATCACTCACAGTTTTTTCATTATCTACAGCTGCATCATGCACTTCAAACACCTTACAACTGGTGTGAGACTCCCGGATCACAGCTGTCCCGAGGCACAAATTCTGCTGGGGGATTTGGGGAAGGGGGGCATTTCACGAATTTATCGGACACTCATTAACAACACCCCGACATCACTTGAGCGACTAAGAACACAGTGGAGGGATGGGTGGGATCCTTGGAAGAGGAGGATTGGCGCGATGCGCTTATGGCCCCAGTCACTGCCTCCGCCAGATTGCGCATGGCACAGCTCTACTTCCTACATGCCGCTTATCTGACACCGGCGTGCCTGCACAGCGCGGGGCTCCAACCCACATCGGCCTGCGCTAGATGTGGTCACAAACCGGTCGACTTTTTTCACATGGTATGGCAATGCTTTCGCTTGGCTCGATTCTGGGGGGACATAGAGGTGAACCTCACTGAGGTATTGGGGTGGGAGATCCCGCACGACCCAAAATGCGCAATTCTTGGTATCACGGATGGGCTGGATGGGTCCAGAAATGAAAAGCTATTCTATACTACGGTGATGGTGGTGGCCAAGAGAGACATAGCGACTGCTTGGAAGTGCGCTGACCCCCCCAACATTGGGAAATGGCGGGTTGGGGTAGATTGGTGTGCCGCGCAGGAGAAGGCAATGTACGCAGCGCGTGGCTGCCCCATGAATTTCCGTAGGGTTTTGGGGAAGTGGTTGGGGGGCATGGTTTAATTTCTCTGAGGATGCTCAGTTATGCCTATTTGATTCTGTATGCTCATGACTTTTGTGCTTCCCTGATTATTGTCTACATTATTTGTCATCCTAGACAACTGATGTTTTGTTGGTGCTCTGTGTGAAATCAATAAAAATGTGTTTATAAAAAAAACAAAGTTAATACATTAAGTTTCATAAAATATCACAGTAATGCTTGTCTTTGTATTTTCAGATGTCTTTAATTCAAGATCTTAAGCCTTCTTAGCCAACACATGTTTAGTCTCTGTTACAGGGGATTACCCTGCGACTTCTTCAGGGCTGAGGTCAGTTTCAAGTAGTCTCTTAGTTCCGGTGATAATTTCAACCCAGAAGGGGTTCCTATAATTTCTGCGCCTGGAGAGTTAGACTATTTAGTCTTGTGTCCGAATATCTTAATGCGCTTCCAAGTGTAAGGGAGTTTCTTTTAGAATCACTGCCGTATCCGTCAGTATTAGGTAGAACCCCTTGGCTCTCCAGGCCGTGGCGTGTTTGCCTAGGATTTTTGTATATATAGTAGAGTGGTCTGCTGGCCACACATTTGGGGATTTTGTGATTTTTCCCTACCTTATGCACCGTGGCAGATTACCTGCCATAACTGATTTGTACTTGTGATAGACCTTAGAGCGCCATTTTGCCTGTTGCTGACCACCGACTGTGTACCTAATGGTTTCATATTTAGCCTGATTCACTCATAGACAATCTTTACGAGTTGTGTTATTTCACTTGTAGGTTTAGTGTTAACTCTGGGTTAAACAACCCAAATCGGTATTCCGAATGTTTCAGGGACTGGAATTATCGAGTCTGAAATCTCCAGAATGATAATTCTGCACCCAGAAACATTGGAACTCCAAGAAAAGTTGCAGGAGCTGTGGTCGTGGAAAACAAAATTTCACAGCATTGTCTGTTGCCTGCATCAGCTTCAGAGAGAGCAAATAATGCTTCCTCCTGACAGACACAAGTGTTCCCTTAGCCCCTGCCCCCAACCACCACCTTGCCAGCAGTCCTGCTAACATTTTCCGCCTGCTCAGGACAGGCAGAAAATGTCACCGATGTTTTATAATTTTTTTCATTTATTATTTTTGTCAAAATGGTGGGAAGCTGCTCAGATAAGCACCCGGTAAATCTGGATGTGAGCAGTTATTCCGTAGTCCAGGGAAACTCATAATGGCTGGAGTTTGCAGAAGAGATACAGACGGTTAACTCAGTTCCTTCCCTCTGTTATCTCCACTGCATACCCCAGCCAACTCATAGAGTCCTATATGTCTGCAGTGAGGAAAAGACATGCCTCATCTCTGGAGTCTTCCTAACTGAGAGAGCTAGAGTATGGGCACAGTACATGGTATTTTAATAATAGCTTTGAAGGAAGCCAGTACAACAGCCCTCTTTTTTCGCCATGATGGATCTCTGTGGGAAGACATATAGAGATTCACTCAGGATTGTCCCAAAGACCACATACAAGATTTTTCCAAGATAGTCCTTTGAGGTTTTCTGGTGCCATATCAGATAATCAGCACTTTTTCCGACTCACCTGACCTAGCTGTGCCAGTGTGTTGCCATGGCTCTGCCCTAAGAAGGTTTTTATGGCTAATGTCTCTTGTGTAAGGTGCACCACTAAATAAATAACAGCCTGTCTTTTTTTGTCTCTGTCTTATTCAATCCTCATACAGATGAGGGTATTCAGTTTAGGAAGGTCACAGCTGCAACTTTCAAATGTGCTGGACTGTACAGGCAGAGAGACAGGTCTATACCACCGTAGACAGCGGGCTCAGACCACTCAGGAGTCATACCAGCTGCACCTGTGACTACAGCAATAGTAAACACCCTGTCAACAATGGATATACTCTAAGAGCAGAGGTCCCAGGCAACAGTCTTCTTCTACAGAGAAGAACCAGTTGAGCTTGAGGCAACCTTCCATGTGAGATGCCAAATATCGCAAATCATCGCAGTAGCAAAATATTCCCAGCAATAAATGTGTGCCAAATAGTCAGCAGAACCTGCTACTAAACAATGTTAATACTCCTCCAGAAACAAGCCATAGAATTAGTGCCATCTTCCACAGATGGAACGATTTCTACTCTATGTACTTTCCTGTGCCAAGTAAATGTCTGAAGAAGGAATTTGGCCGATTTTGATTCCCAGGCCTGCCAACAAATGAGTCAAAAGGAAAGCAGTTATTCCCACACCTCAAACAGGGAATTAGTTGTGTGCAATGGATCCACAAATTTCTACTTCCACATTCTAGCTGCTAGAAAACACAAAGCTTTTTAGCATTTGTGGGTTAAAGTCACACCAAGTATGCAGTACTCCCTTCCAGTCTGAAACTGTCTCTTCACAATTTGTCCGCGTACATGGCTGCAGTAGCTGCGCATCTGTGGAAATAATGAACATTAACTTCTTCATACCTGGATGACTGGTTTGTGAAGGCCAGACACCTGTAAAAGACCGAAAGCTTAAGACCACATAAATCTACGCTGCTGCCTGGGTCTTAAGCTCTATTTTCTGAAATCCACCATCACACCAGTAGATGTCTCTCTTAGCTAGGAGCAACTTTGTATATAAATCATGAGTGATTCCTTTGGAAGAAATTTACTTTAATTTAACAGAAATGTCATTATCTACAGAAGAGATCTCAATGGTATGCAATATTTACTTTTCTTAACTCCACACCTTGATATTGCATTTATTGTTAAGGTTTGTAGACAATACTTGTAGGTACATAGATGTTGAGTTAAAGGAAATATATAGCTGCCTAAATACGTTTACCTTGATGATGAAGTGACAGTCAATGTCCTCTAGTTGATATACTTGTATGTCAATATTAGAAACTCCATATCAGAAAGCACTACATATTTAAATATCAAAATTTAAGTGAAAAATGTTCTGGCATCCCACTCAAAGGTTAGAATATCCTAACGTTTATAACCAATAAAATTGCATAAGATTCAGAACTAAGATTACAATTCTGTAACTTTTTACTTTGGTTTTTTTTTTATCCTGGAGCACTGCACTCTGTCCATGTGACCTTTTGCTGAATGCAATCCATTTATAATTCAATAATAAAAATAAGTCATTCATGGATTCACATGAACTTTGACTTGTGCCCCTGCCAGTTTGACTCTCAATAGAAGCATGTACATTTTGCCAAAAAACATGTTGCAGACACTGCTGTGAATGTGTAAAACTGTGTATAGGGTCCCACGTGGCAGACACGGGACAGGCTACTGGCCCCAGGCCTGATGGTTGAGGTCATTTGCCACTGGTGTCCAGGGTCCTTCCTACTATGGCTTTGCAAATTTAGCAAAGTACTACCCTTTCCACACTTGACTCTCAGGGGTAGTGAGGGCAAGCAGTCACAACTTTCTCAATACTTTATACTACACAATTCAATTCAACATACTCTGTAGGGATCCTGGTCACAACACTGTCTTTTTTTTATGTATCTTTTTATTTAAAGAAGAAAAACAAGAGGGAATATTACACATATCAGGTGTCCTACAATAGGATAAATTGCAACGGTGTACAGGTGAATAGGCAAATATGACATAATCAATACAAGGAGCGTGGGGCGTCAAAATGAATAGGTATACATAGAACGGAAAATCAATATAATCAACAACCCCGTTGAGCTTGTAGTAGCAAGGCCCGTCCACTCACGTATACAGGATAAAGAGGACCAGAGTAGACACCCAGACATGTGAAAAATAGACTCAGAATAGACAAATCGCCTCTCGTAAAAAGGGAGGGAAAGAAAAAAAGGCCATAGAACTAAATAAAGACAAAATAAACCCCCCCCCCATTCCGCCACCCTGCACCCCTGCAATGGCTACGGCCTAACCCCACTAGCATCGTGCCTGTCGCCCAACAACTAAAACCTAAAGGAAGGAAAAGAGTGGAGGAGGAGATGTCATACAGGCTCCCGGTCCCCTTTATTCCCCGCCAGAAGCAGGCCCCCCTGGATATAGTCAGACCATGTGAAGCCGCAATTAAAAACCAAACGGGGGGGGGGTTAAGAGAACCGTCCGACTCCCGCATCATTTTGGCTATAAGTCCTGTGTCAAATAAAGCCTTTGTTTCAGACCCAGACGATTACACTCAACCCTGGCCACTACGATTTTTCGTGCGAGTTCTCACCGCTCGGGCCGCCATCTCAAGAGGAAAGTCAAAGCGTTCAAAAGAGTCAAAGTCAGTATAATAGGATCGAGTCCAAAGTAGTAATGTTCGAAGACAACGAATCAAACGGAGATGTCTGTCCACCGATAATAAGTTACAAAAACGTATTCGAACCAACTGGGGAGAAAAGAATAAGAAATCACTCCGGAAATCGCTGTGTAAATTGTCCTGGAGTATGAGGTTGTCTGTGTCCATCTTGGGCGGCATCGGCATAGAGTATGGTGAGTTTTCGGTAGTTCCGGGCTCGCTGTCTGTTGTTCGGGGCCGACAAAGCTCAGCAGGTCTGGTTTCCGCACGGGCCCTTTGTATCTGGCATGTTCCGCTTCGCGGTTAAAACGACATATTTCAAATCCATCAAGGGATCGGCGTCCGGTCTCAAACACATAGTGTCAACTGTTACGACCAGTTTATGGATGGCGGCGGTGACTTGCGAGTGAAGCGCCCCAATGGCGGTCATCACGGTCTGCAGCGACGGCGTACTTTTCTCTTGCTCCATCTCCTCTCACAAAGCGACAAAGCAGATCTTTTTAACCCCGGAGGTCGACTACTCCGGTGCAACAGGCACAAGCAGGGCCGACGTTGGCAGTGGGCACTCGTCAATGTCGGGGTCTCAACACCATCGCCTCCAGCGAGGATCCAAGCCCGCCAGCCCCGGGGGCCAAACAGGGCCACCGGGCAACGGACCCCCGCCCACAGCTACCGGTGGGTCTCGCCGCCGTGTCCGTGAAGTCAACCCGGCCACCGCACTACCATCCAATCCAGTCAGGATATTCTTCCACTCCGGGGCGACCGGATGCCGTCCTGGTCTCGCAGCCGATGTTGTTCAACTCCAACCCGGATGGGTTAGAAACAAGGCCCCGGCTTCCACACTGGATTAGGCCGAGAATAAAAACACGCCATAACTTCATCTGTCGAGAAGATGGAAATCTCGGGATTGCATCTTTAATCTCAGTAACCCATCAGCCATATGGGAGTCTGGTTCGAATTCAGGATAGATATCAGGATTCATGAGCTTCTGGCGGAGGTCGGCGGAGCCGGGAGCTTACGCGGCCATCTTGGTTGCTAGCATAGCTCCTCCCCCACAACACTGTCTTGTGGTGCTTCAACCCCGCACCCTTTGGCTCCCCAATGCTATCACTCCCCGGGAGACCCTAGATGAAATTTGCCCCCAGAAATTATGGTAGAAGTATGAATGAGGTTCAGGTGCACCTTACTGGTGTCCCACAAGTCAAATGTGCAACCACTGCACTCTCGTTCTTACCCCTGGTTGTGTAGCTGGTAGCAGTTAAATTATTTGTCCTTCATGCTTGACTAGCGCTTACTTGGCAGGTTGATTCTACTATAGGGGAATACCTGTGGTGCTCTGTTATAGGCACTCAGAGGCTAGGTGTGGCCAGCGTCTGCTTCACTCACAGCAACCTGCATTGACCTGTTGTCCTACAGTGATCTGAATTCTTGTACAGGCGCCAGCTTTGCAGTGGCAGCTCCATCCAACCTAGTAAGCAGAGGCAACCTCGAATGGACTGATAAGAGTACCACTGCAGTTATAGCCCCACTGGAGCCAGCTGAACCTCACAGCAGTTGTATCAACATGCTGGACAGTCTCTCCTCCAAAAAAGCCAGATATAGTCTTTTCTTCTTTTAGCAAGCAGGCAGGCTTGTTTACATTAGGCAGACCCTCCGCTCCTCCAGCAGAAATTACGGACTCGAGATTTTGTCCCCTTATGGCTGGCAGACTGGCTGCCAGACAGACACCAGCTCTGTTTACACAGCAGTCCTTCAAATACTCTGCTGAGCACTCACTTTCATGCTCATGAAGTACTTGAAATTGGGAGAAAGTGTGGTGGCTTGAGCTGTGAGTTTATGGTCTCAAACTTCAGAACCAGTTCGGAGTGGTTCTCCTTTCAAGTTTCCTTCTCAGACTGCTCTCCAGAAGCAACCTTTGTGTGTGAAGTTTCTGCACCTGGCTGTCATACTTTCTGAAGCAGTACTCTGGGAAAGACAAAGCAGCGAGCCTGATTTGGAAACTTCCTTCCGTTGACCAGTATAAACTGTGGTCCCACTCTTCACCCCTATCATCTACTAGATGGCAGTGTTCGGGTAGAATTGATCAGCAGCCTCTTGCTAAGAAAAGTCATAATGTAATTTCTAAAGGTAGCCTTCTCTTTATTCCCTTTTTGTCAATGTCTGGGTCTCCTCCATCCAGCCACTGGAATGCAGTTAATGCATTGTCGCTAACTAAGGAAACTGTCCTCATCCTCCATCTTGAGCCATGGAAAACCAGGGGCCTCAAAAATGGACCCCACTGGTTTCAGAATCCAGGATCATACACACTCAGAATTCTAGCACTCCACACTACACACGCACTCGACATAAACACAGAATATCAGTGTAAGGTTCCCAGTATTAACATAACAGCGGATTACCACATGAAAGGACCAGTAAGCCCTCTCTCACAGACACCGAAAATTACTCTGGTCAATCTCAAAATATGGTATGCTGCCACCATCACTTTTGTTTGCTATACCCAGGACAGGGACTGTAGTACTCTCACCACTATGAGGATATGCTTGATGCACCTCTCCAGGTCACAGGACCTCACATACGTACGAATAGATCTAGGCCTCTGCACACAAGCTAGAATTGCTTTCTGCTTCGTCCAAAATGAAAGTCAGAAAACCAGTAAACATGAAGTCAGGTTCTTAGGGCAATGTAACACACCTGTGATGCAGAAATATTCCTATTGTAACAGGGAGTGTGAGGGGCTTTGCTTCAGAGAGGGATATGAGGACTCCAATGAGCACAAGATGCTGGTGGCTCAGGATGCTAGGGAAACAACTAGCGAAGTTGCAGCTGTCACCTCAGAATAAGATAACCATCTGAAAGACACCTTGAAAGAGGTCCCTGAAAAAGCCTCCGTGAGACCACTTTAACTGATCCTGGCTTTTCCCATCGAAGGAGATTTAATCAACATCAATGCACACTGCCTTATTTGTTATTATTATTTTCCACATCAAGCATCCATGGAAATGTCAACACTTCATGAGTATGCAAATACAGAGGGTGAAGAGTGTTCCCGGTTAATACATATAGTGTACATTATACTGTGCTGTGCCGTTCCCATACTTAGCAAGGTGAATGAATATAGTAGCAGTTACACAAAGATAGTGCAAGAAGTAAAATGTGCATAACTCTTGTGGGCAGAATCGAACCCATATAGATCAGCGAGCCAGGTCTCCGGTACGGGTAGTCTTAGTAGCAGGAGGCTAAGTTGCTTGGTCTGAGTTTTTTTGTGATTAGGCCAATCTGGTCTCCGTCTCTATGTGGAGAAGATAAGTGTGATTTGGCCCCCAGTGCTCCTGTGGACAAGACATAGGCAGCTGCAGCAGCGCATATGTTTCTGTCTTCATGTTGCAAACTGCAATGTCTCTTAGCCATTGAGCCACAGTGGTTGTTCCGGTACGCCCCTTGTCATCGCCACTCTGCACTTAGCTAACAATAGTTCTGTTGCTGTGAGGCATCGGACCCTGGTGTGGCTCTCCCTAATATCGCCCAGCAGGGCTGTCATTGGGTCAATCTGTAGTGTATGCTGTGTTATGTCCGACAACACCCCAAGGACTTAATGCCAGTACCTTAGGATGGGGGGACACTCCAATGCTAAATGTAAAAAAAAACTGCAATGGGTAGTTTACACCGCCAGCAATTGTGTGGGAGTATAGGGTCCATCCTCTGTTGATTTTGGAGGGTAGTGTAGGCAGTATGTAGTAAATTTATAATGTAGCAACGTGTCTGTAATTCATAGACAGTGTCTCTGCTGGTTACAGCAGTATTTCCATTATTTGACAGATAGATGCCTTCCAAGTGCCTGTTCCCAGGCCTCCTTAGCTACATCGGTTTTAGCTGTCTGGATTTGCATAACTTAACCATAGAACTGCGTGACCCAGCGGGTAGTGTCCATGGATGTGAGGAACTCTGTTAGGTGTGTGCATTTAGCGGGCTTCTGCAGAAACCCCAGTCATGCAGCTTTTACTGTATCTTTGAATCTTGCATATATGAATATTTCTAGGGTCATTGCATCCCCTCAGGAGCAGAATTGTTCTAGGGAGAGGAAGTTGCCAGCGATCTACAATTGATCAGACCCATATTTGTTAACCTATTTTGTACCGCACACTCAAGTTAAGAGGGAGAGCAAGATTCACATGTAGTTTAATGGCAGGGAGTAAAGCTCAGTCAAGCAAACCTCATGACACATTTTCCAAATCATTGCAGTGTTTCGTGAAGATAAGGCCACTCTAGGGACTGAAACACATTTTTGGGGTCGAGGACCGCTGCGGTCACCTTGAACTCTGGATCGAGCTGGCTGAGCTTTGCGAAAACTGTGCGTAGGTTCAATGCAATAGGCCTGTGGGGAACAAATCCAGACTGCAATTGAGACAACATAGATTCAAGAAGCTGTGAGAGCCAGGTGGCCAGCACTTTAGCTAGGATTTTATTGTTGCAGTTAAACAGCAAGAGAGGATGATATGATGCACACTTTGTGGGGTCTTTCCCAGTTAAGGAAGCAAAGTAATGAGCGTTTCCTGCATCTTGGGGGGGGGAGTTGACCGTCCTGCATTTCCTTTGTGTAGACCTCAGTAAGATGTGGGACCAGTATGTGTTTATAGGCATTGTAGAACCTGGCAGGAAGCACGTCAGTACCTTGGGCCTTAAAGCCATCTAGTGAGTCTACAACAGAAATGACCTCCTCAGACAAGATGGGTTGATATAGAAATTGACAATGCCCCTCTTCCAGCCATACCAATGCCACTTTATCCAGGTATTCTACAATTTCTGTGGGTGTTCCAATGTTTGCTGTGGCATAGAGTTGAGTGTAGTATTCTTTAAACTCAAAAAGGATGTTGTAGGTGATGTGAACCTCTCCACCACTGCCTCTAAGAGGAGCGACATATGTTCTGGGCCTCTCTCAGGGAAGAAGCCTAGCCAGTGTTCTGACAGGCCTTTCCCCCGCCCCATACTATCTGGTCAACGCATGTTTTCCCAGGTGACAAACCTTCCTATCGGCCAGATCCCAAAATTGCTGTAGGAGCTGACTCTGCTCTTGCACTGGCCTGGATCCTGAGCAGGGACCCGCAAGTCCCCCTCTTGCCGCAAAACATGGTGGTGAATACCCTTCAATACCCCCACATGTTTAAATATGACCTGCCCCCCAGATTTATACTTTGAATACCTCCCACAGAGTGGCATATTTAGCAACGGTCCGGGTATTAAATTGAAAATATTCTAGTATTGCCATCTGGATTTCATCTTTGAAGACCAGGTCTAACAAGGAGGAATGCGGGAACCACTAGTGTGATTTGCAATATTGCGATGTCTGCATGGTGAGTCTAAAGCACACTGTCTTATTGCTTGCACTGAAGGACAACTGTGATTTTGAGAACATTCTGAAAGTTGAAGACCATGGCATAAAAAGATCCCTTCTACACAAAGCCCCCTTTCCATGTTGTGATAATTTTCAGTGTCAATAAATTCAATAACATTGAAATCTTTGATGCGGATTGGTATTCACAGGCATGTAGTCAGCAAGATTATCACCTCCTCAAAATAATGCATTTGGAGGAAACACCAACACTGCACTTGTTTTGATTGCACAACTGCTGCTTAGGAAGTCACTCCAAAAAAGCATAAAGCCTGGACTCTGCCTCATCACTCTCTTGTCCTCCCTCCATGCTGTTCCAGGGCATGGTTGGGAAGCAGTCAAGTTTAATATGCCAATCTAGGGCTACAGTTATATTTGATGATCAAGAGTAATGTTGTTTAGCTGAGCTGACTTCAACTCTTTACTGGATCTCATATGTAAAGAATATGACTATGAATAAAACTACAAAAGGCAAGCCCCTTAAAGAAAGACCAGTGAAAAAATCTTCACTAATAGTCTATTTATTTATGTTTGATATATTGTCAATTAGGCAAAACAACATCAAGACATTACAAGAAGGGTACATCATTCTTTCAAACCAATAGAAAAATTCTCTCATTTGCTTCAAAATAAAAGCCCCTCTAAAATGCATAATTCCCTCTTCAACTTAAATCAGTTCTGTACAATACCATATCCAGTGCAGTGCATTGATAACAACAATATATAGGAAAATGTTCGTCCATCTGTAACTAAAAGTGCTGCAGGATATATAAAGAATAAAAACAAGAAAACTTTATGGATGAATACCTTCTTTTACCTGAAACTGGTTCAGGAAAAAAAGTGTTTTTTCCTCTTTTCTTAGTAGGTATGTACAAATTTACACCCAATCATTTGAACTAATAACATAATCTATCAAATCTGTACTACCAGATTATTTCTCAATTTTTCTCTCTATTTACTGTGCCAAATTCAGTAAAGTGGATGAATTTATTAGCAGAAAAATTCTAAAGCAGCCTGTCTTGTAGATCAGAAGACCCCCCTTTTTGCAATTTTACTTATAAAATTCATAATTTTGCTATATTTAAATATCCAATTTTCTGTTTTTATCACAATATTTAAAAAATGTCCCCAATTTATGAAATAATCTCAGATTTCAGTTTTCATAATACCTGTAAGTAATACATCAACTTTTCGTATCTGCTGTTGCCTAACAGCTGTAAGAAATAATTCCTTTCTTACATTTAAAAATATACGCAAAATACATTCAGGTGCAATAGTTTAATAAACGCAGCGTTAAAGAAGGGACAGATTAGGGAAAGATCAACCTCATCTATTTTCTCATTCTTATTCATCTTCCATTTAATTGATTTAGAACTTGTACCAGTCTTATGTTTGTCATCTGCCTTCTCCTATTCTTATCTGTTATTTTTATGTTAAATATGGTTTCAGTTCACCTTCATGATCTGTATCCAGTAGGTGAGCATATCTTATTCCATTTCCTAACTCTTACCCATTTTCTTCCTTTTTAAGAATGTAAGAATGTAAGCTTGCATAGATTTACTAAATGTAACACATCAACCATCACAAACATTTCTTTCATGTTGTCATGCTAAGTGACTTTATTTGGAAACTGAAGATAAATTTGTATTCTATGCATCATCGATTCCTATACAGCTCCAATGGTACCACACCAGTAATTTGATGTTCTTTGATAGTACTTGAATATTAAATGTGTCACTCATTCCAAACTCAGTGTGCAATGTGCTGAGACCCCCGGAGGTTTAACCAAATTTTCCATATTCTTATTGCAACCATGTAGATTTGCTGGATTTCTTTTCCCCTATAATCCTGCTACCATATAACAACAGGTTAACAATTCTCTTCCTATAAAATACCTTTAGTACCTCCAGCGATTGTGACCCAGTTCATTGTCCATTCATTCCAGGTCTCCAGCCACTGCTTTAGCTCTCTGCTCCAATACGTCAGTGTATCTGATAGAGACATCTAGCCGCATATTCCTTATCCTAGAATCCTCCCCAGGCGCCAGACTGGATGCAGAAGTTTTCCCAGCAGTACTGCCGCACGTCTGTAAAGTGCATTGAGCGACTACGTAGCGACATCATCTCCCAAATGTGACGTCAGCGGAGTCCATGTATGCCCTCTCATGATGCGCCAACTCCGTTAATTCTTTAACACGCGGATCCACACTGCAGTTCCTCCGGCCTTTTTTGGCTTACTTGACATCTTTCTTCGACAGAGCAGTATGCCTTTCTTCGATGTCCTCAGGGTTCAAGCCTTGTGAGTCCTTTAGTGGGCAAATGTCCGTCACAGATCCTCACTCGATTTGTATGTGGTGTCTGGGTGAGCACCACGACTCTTGTCAACAGTGCCAACCAAAAGCATGCAGGAAACATTACATGAAGTTTGTGAGAGCACAGATGTCAGTCTTCAAAGTCTTCTCATCGTCCTCGGTCCCCTTAAGCATTCTAGGGACCGACTGTGCCTCCGTTCTAGGAGCCATTCCCGCTGGCGTCATTCACCTTTGACGTCCGGAGGGAAGTCTTTGCGCTGGCGGTCAAAGTTGCAGCAGCCTCCCGCCTTTGTCGCCTACTGCTGAATCTCACTCTTCTGTGGAAGTGCTGAGGCATGAGTGCCCCCGTGTCTCCCCACCTGACCTGAGGCCGGGGTGTCTTTGACCCGTATGAGACAATATTCTCAAGCTCTTCTTTCTGCTCTTCGGTTGTCACCTCCCTCTGGAGCGCCTTGGGCCCCATGGAAGTGCATGAGGTCGTGCCTGTGATTCCGCCTGCGGGCTCACCCTCTGCTTCATTTTGGCCTCTTGTGTCTGACACCGCAGCGGCGCCCATGCACAGCCCGTCGCAGTTTCCACCTTTGATTCCCGCTTCTGGTCTGTCGACTCCAATGGTGGTGGTGTCAACGCCAATCGACGCTCCTTCTGACCTTGAGGTGTCACCTTCTCTGAGTTGACCAGCTTCCGTTACGGCGTCGGATGTCACGCCGATGGAGCCGGCCATGTCAGACTCCCTTCCTCTGGTTTTTTTTTTCTGAGGTCAATGGTTGTGGAGGTACTAGGGAAGGTGTGGTGTCCTCCTCCATTTCAGGACACAGTACCTCCTCCTATGCCATCTGGCTGGTTACTTGACTTGACTAATGCCAGTGGCTTAGAATCTTCGCCAGCCTCCTGGCTCCTCCTGGTTTGGCTACAGAGGCAAGTTCCGCATTGTTGGACTCGCTCCACCGAGTTTTAATTGCCCTGGATTTGCACCTTTCTTCAGTGGAATTGTCAATAAACCCCTTAATTGGTGTTCTACACCCTATCCCGTTCAATGTTTAGCCTGTACTTCCTTATTGTGTCAGTCGTTTCAATATCATTTTGGGTGCTTAATCTAAACCCAAAACAGGGCTCCCTATGGATCGCTCAATTTCTCACAGGCATCGCCTGGCCCTGGAGGATCCCTCCTTTCTACCGAGACATGCCTCTACTGAAAGCTTTGTGGTTCAGGCTGCTTTAGCCATTCTTCCCCTTGTCCCTCCGGAAAGAGAGGCCAGGAAATGTGATGCTTGTACTAGGTGTGTTTTCTCTTCTAGTGCCGCTCTGCGCGGATCAACACCCCCAACCCACACCCACGCTGTGAGATTTGTGTATAACAGCCATACCTACCAGATAAACCAGGGGCAAAAGCTGAATTGGCTCAGAAGGGTGAACATATAATCCCAGTCAACTGAATCGAATGCCTTCCTGAAGTCTGTCATCAACAGAGCTTGATGGAAAGGCAGCCTGCTGCTTAGTTCTGTTGCATTGTGGACCCTACGTTTATTGTGCTGCGTGGCCCGGCGAGGCATGAACCCAATCTGTTGGCCAGCATCTTGGCAAATTTAACCTCCTAATTCAGAAGAGAGATCAGCCGATAATCCTTGCATTTAGTTCCATCCAGGCCCGGCTTCAGGAGCAGCACTTTCTCAGCCACTCTAAGGCCGCGAGGTATTTCACCCAGAGTAAGAGCCTCTTTAAAAGTGTTTAGCAAAAGGGGGCCCGGATACAGCCGACAGTAGGCTCCAGAACGAGGACGGAAAGCCATTACGCCTAGGGGCTTTACCCATGTATAATTGCCTTAAGGCCTCCCAGAGCTCCTCGCAAGAGACCTCTGCTTCCAGCAGCTCGCAGTCCTAAGGGGATTGGCGCGGCACTGGCACATCACCCACAAATTGATGTAGGTCTGCCAGTGGGCCCATAGGGTCGAAACCATACAGCTCTCCATAATACTCCACAAAGGTGGCTGCCATAGCATCCCTGCCTGTTATCCCTGAGCCCTCTGGGGATTCTAGGAGCGCAACTGAGGTGCCCGGAGTGTGTGGGGTGCATAGCCAGTGTACTGTCTTGTCTGATGCGGAGGCGTGCCACCAGCCATACCGCCCAGGCCTCTAGGGTGAACTCCAGTCTGAGCACAGTTTGAGCGTGGAGAGATACGTGGAGGAGAGCCTCCTCCATAGTTGCTATGTAGTGACCCTCAAGGTCAAGTACCTGTGTCTCAAGGTTTGCGACGCACTGCCGAGCGTGATCTCTCTGTCCCTTGCTGAAACTAATGATGTCGCTATGGAGATTAGCCTTCTGGGCCCCCCAATGGAAAGCCAGTGGATGAGACGATGACTCCCTTTTCCTTCAAATATATCTGCTACATCTATTGACAAGCCTCTCTTTAAAAAACTCCTCTGCCTGAAGACCCCAGCAACTCATGCTCCAAATCCAGTGTCACAGGCGAGTGGTCCGAGAGGCCCTTCACCAGCAGGTGAACTTCGAGGATGCGCTGGCCATCATGCACCTACCATGCGTCTATCAAGGACAAATTGTACAAAAAAGTAGATAATAGAGTTGTGCTGTGACCTACAACGGCAGACTCGCCAGAGCGTTCAAGAGCAGGGGGGCACACGACATTAAGGTCACCCTTCTGTAGCTACTGACACCTCACCCAGAAGACCACCAAGCTTACCCAGGAGTACAGCAGTGAGGGGCGAGGGAGCATATATGCAGAGTAACGAAATTGGGAAGCTCCACAGAGTGTCCGTTACTTCCATGTAGTGACCCATGCTATCATGCCACACCTTGGACACTGCCAGAGTGACATGTCTATGGACCAAAATGGCCACTCCCCATGACCCTCGCTGAAATCCCGAATGGAAGGCTTGTGAAAAACCCTTTCAAGCCAGGAATAGGCAGCTGTTGCCCAGGAGATGGGTCTCCTGGAGCAAGGGGATGTCATAACCAATTCTGTGAGCTGCTTAAAGTACTGCCCTGCATTCAATTTTGTCTAGCGTGCCATTTACATTCTCCGAGAGGAGTGACAAGGTACCGGAGGGCTCGCCTCCCTTCACCCTCCTACTTTTTCTGGTCTGTCAGGCATAATTTGAATTCTTCCCAAACTAGAAGTACTGGCCGTCAGTGCGCCTAGACTGCGATGTGCTAAGGTGCCCACCAGCTGAAACCTGATAGACCCCTAAATAAGGCCAGGGGTGCCTGCCGATTGCGTGACAAGCTGCATTTTCGGAGGGGTTATCAGTCACTGCGGAAGCAACGGTCTGGTAGCGAGATCTATCAGGCCTGAGTGATCTGGCCATCAGCACTCAGCAGCACGGCCGTCGCTGCATGGCTGTGTGCCGCTCACTTTGAGCTCCATCAATGCCACCTCCTCCCCCCAGATGAGTGTCTCTCAGTGTGCCAAATGGGGCATTCCTCTAACCAGTCCCAAACGGCCTCAGGAGTGTCCAAGGAAAAGGTTATTCTTGAAAGATAACCTTCAGATGGGCTGAAAAGAGGAGCATGTATGCAGTGCCCATGGCCTGTAGTTTTTGCTTCGCCTCCAAGAAGGAGCGCTCCTGAACCTTTAGGGTGTAGTCTGGAAAAATAATTTCAGGAGAGGATTAAAACCTTAGCGATCCGCACTGCGTGCCACTTTGTAGACGGTATCTCGGTCTGCATACTTGAGGACTCTGGCAATAAAGGGGTGGGACACCCACCGCGGGCAACTATGAAGCGGTTGCAGACATCTGTAGTGGGTATCCAGCTTTTGAACCATTCAAAGTTGAATGCAGTAGGGGTAGTCTCTTCTGCGCCCTCAGGTATAACCACAATGCTTAGGTTGTTGTGTCTGCCTTCTTCATCCTCCACCTGGGCGTCGAAATGCCCCACCAATCGTTAGTCTCACTAGACAGGATTTGTGCGATTTTACTGCGTCTTCAGTCTCGGATACCTTGACCTCCACCTCTGTAACTCTGTGTACAATATTCCTCAGGTCTTGGCGGATCAGAGCAAGGTCAACTTGGAGTTTCCCCATTTTGGCCTCCATAGTCACCACCTGTCTCTCACAGTTCATCGAGAGCTCCAACTTTCTTGAGACCAATCAGGCCGGCTTTAGACCCGGCCACTCTACGGAGACTGTCATCTTGGCCGTGTTGGATGCCCTGAGAGACGGTGCTGACAAGGGTACCCCCCAGGCCTTGGTTTTATTAGATCTGTCGGCTGCTTTCGACACGGTGGACCACAACATCCTTCTCCACTGTGTCGAGCAAGCTGGCATCCAGGGCCTGGCGCTGGCATGGGTCAAATCCTTCCTGACCGGGAGGTCTCAGACCCTCAGCCTGGGCACTTTTAGAGCTCCTTGGGAGCACTTGCCCTGTGGGGTCCCTCAGGGCTCCTCCCTATCCCCCCTTCTTTTCAATCTTTATCTTCGACCCCTTCTCTTTTCCTTGAGGCAGTGGGACGTCACCGTCTTCAATTACGCGGACGACCTGCAACTCATCTTTCCTCTCGATTCCCCCTCTGCTATTCCCAACTTTCAGGCAGTCATGTCCCACATTTTATTGTGGATGAGCCAAAACCAGCTCAAACTGAATCCCGGAAAGACGGAGCTTCTTCTCCCTGGCAAGAGCTCTACTTACTGGGGTCCGCACTTTTGGCCGGTAGAACTCGGCCCCCCCCCACCCCTGTGGCCTCGGTAAAAAGCCTAGGGGTCACTATCGACTCCGGTCTCTCCCTTGGGCCCCAGGTGGGGACAGTTGTCTCCTCCTGTATGTTCCAGCTGCGCAGGATCAGGAAGGTGGCTTATCTCCTCACTCCTGAAGCCCTCCTGCAAGTAATCATGGCCCTTGTCCTCTCCCGCTTAGATTTTTCGAATGCTATCTATCATGGTCTGCCCAAAACATCTCTTTCCAGACTACAATTCGTTCAAAATCAAGCGGCGAGATTGGCCTGTGGGATTCCGAAATGGCAATCCGCCAAACCCCTCCTTCTAAAACTGCACTGGCTCCCGGTTATCTCGAGGGCAGCCTTTAAGATCGGCTGCCTCACCTTTAAATCTTTATCTGGTTCCTGTCCTGCTTTTCTGAAATCCCTCATCAGGTCCTATAGTCCCTCGCGGAACCTGAGATCCTCTCATCTGCACCTCTTACTCATTCCCCCTGTCAAACTCTGCAGATCCGGAGGCCGGAGATTTGCATTTCTGGCCCCCAAACTTTGGAATTCCTTCCCCCTCTCTCTCAAAACCTCCAACTCCCTCACCCTTTTCCGTAAATCCCTAAAAACTTGGCTTTTTCCTCAATCCGGTTAAAACCCTCCTAGCCCCTCAGTAGTCTGCCAGCGCCAGGAAACCCACGGTGTCAGCGCGCTTTACAAGTTCCCCTTACAATACAATACAATACAATAGTGTCTTTGAGGTCCCGAATTGCCTGCAGAATTAAGGATATCTGTAGCCCCTCAGTAGGTTGTGTTTCTTCCCCAACAGCTCCAGCCTCGTCGGCAGGAGTTTGCTTGGTGAATTTACCTATTTTTTGTTGGGAGTCAGAGCCAGCCGGCTTGTCTTGTACCATCTCAGGTGTTGAAAGTGGACAGTCACTGGAGAAGGGAGCTGGTGGAAAAGATCAGGAGGAGGTTTTTGTCCCCAGCCAGTGCCCAATTTTCTACTGAAAGTGTAGGTTCAATAGCAAGTGGGGAATGGCAAAGGATGTAATTAGCGGTTTAGCATCTCCAGCGGCCACCAGGGTGTAGGTAAGAAGGCCGCCAAGGTGTGTATCAAGTCAGTATAGGCCATACTGTAGCAATTGGACTGGCCCAGGTTTTGTGCATCATTCTATCGAGGTGAGCTGCCAGCAGAGGAGTCGGTGCTGCATGGCTCGAGTATACCACCAGAAGCGAATTCACCCACCGCACTGCCCAGCCACTCCCACCCGTGGCACCACTGGGAGGGCCGATAAGGAGGGGAACAGGGCCCAGCAGACCCACGGCAGCAGCCGTCTGCCAGTGCGAAAGGACTGCAGCGTTAGCTGCGGTCCTCCCATGGA
The DNA here is from genome assembly GCF_964261635.1 of Lissotriton helveticus. NCBI lineage: Eukaryota > Metazoa > Chordata > Amphibia > Caudata > Salamandridae > Lissotriton > Lissotriton helveticus. Next base: position 911,427,748 of record NC_136071.1, on the reverse strand, counting down.
CTCCCCAAGCAGGCTCAAGCCACATAAGCCACCACCCTCATCAGCAAGATTAATAGTGGGGGGGGAAGGGGGAGGCTTGATTGTGCTGCCGGCTGCGGCGATCACCCCTTCATTGTACAGCTGAAACCAATGTGTTGAGTACCTACTGTATTTGTCACCTCCGTGGGTGGGCTCTGTGATTGTAGGAAGTCTTTGAAATCTCTGAGGATATAGGGGGCCCAGTGCAGGGATTGGTGAGACACAGAGCCTACGTGAGGTCGGCCCGGCAGCTGCCGAACAGTCGCAGATGATGAGGCCCAGGCAAGGGGAGTGTTTAAAGGCCAAGAAGGGCTGGAGTCACCATTCACCCATGCGGCCCCCTCTGTGTCCTATCACCCCTTAAGCAGCCAGCTACAGTTCCAAACGTGTGCCATGGAGTGGTTGTGAGTGGTTGTGAGGCAGGCTGCAGCAGGAGCCGGCAGGAGAACCCTGGCGTTTCCTCTCACCTCCTCAGGGGGATCCGGCCCATCGCCTCATGTTGTGCAGGTCTATCTGCTCTGTCGGGTGTCCACCACCACCATCAACAGCCGCTCTCCTAGATTCCAACCAGCAGCACATGACCCTCCGATTCGCTTATGCCCAGTCCAGCTCCCCCGGCCATGAGGCTCGATCCAGAGGTTATGGGGGGATGGGTTCCTCCATCCTGGAGTGGGCTGTCTCCAGAGCTCTGGTGGAACAAGGGAGAGTCTCCCACCGCTGCCCTGCAGGGAGAGCACCACGGCCTGTCTCTTTCTGCACGACGGGCCTGCCGTCCACGTGGCTGTGAGCACCACTCCGGCTATCTCTCCAGAAAGACTGGTTGCGGCACAAAATTATGGCTGGAAGGCACTCTGTGGGAGACGCCTAAAACGATCAACTCGGACGGTCAGACTCTGAGGATCAGGCGGCTGGATGTGGATTACTGACGCGGAGCTCTTCTGGAGAGCGACCGCCATGTTCTGTATCCAAGCCATTCCGCCAACAAGCTATTTTAATAGTTGAGCCTAAAGCTATTTTTTGTGCTCTTCTGAATCAGTTTGAGCAAAGTTATTTTCATTACCTTAAATTTCAGAATTGCTTGTTACAAATTCTTTAAATTCTTTAGAATTCTCTCACTCTTTAAGTCTGTTTAGGTCGAAGCCTATTAGACTGCACAGCTGACTGGTTTTCTAACCACATCTTGAGAACATTCTAAAACCTTCCTTGGGAATGCATTCCGCCCTTTGCTTGCCATTGGCCTTTTAGTTTGTTGCTCACATTTTCTGGCTCTGTGTTTGGTGGCTTTATTTGTTTTAGGCTGTCCAGGTTCAGTTCGTCCCTCCCAAGGAGCAAAGCCTTTTCACACTACCTCTCCTTATATTTTTCAACAAGTGCTCCTTTCTGTAAACCGGCCTGGAAATTCTGTTCCTATCCAGTCACATTTGCTGAGCATTTAAAGACAGAGATCAAATCTCAGGCTGTGTCTTTCGAGGGAGCCTGGTGTTTACTTTTCTTCCCCCGAGTTTAAAGTGAGAGGATTTATTTGACAATTTTGCTGGATACTGGGGGTAAGAAAGGGTTTTTAGCCTAGCATACAACATTTAAAGGAATTGTGCAAATATATCCGAATATATCAGAATTAGCAAAGCACAAATGAAGCACCTTTTTGTTAATTCGGAAGTGTGTTGGAAGCAAATACTTCAATATGCTCAAAATAAATCAATACAGTAGCTGGTGCCATTTCCACATATTCTTGTTTGTGAGCTGTATAGTTTTATTAGTAAAACTATGTCTGTGCAAATGTAATGGTCATTTCAGTTGAAAATGTGTTGTCTGTAATGGCAGTGTGCTACCACACCATGCATACTCCACTCTGTGCCACTCCACTCTACTCTGCACCACTCCACTTTACACCACGGCATGGCACTCTGCGCCAGTGCACTCTACTCCACTCTATGCCACTGCACTCTACGCCACTTCATTCTATATTTCTCCTCTACATCACTCTACTCTAAACCACTGCACTGTTTGCCACTCCACTCTACTCTGCACAATTGAACTCTACTCCACACTGCACTCTATGCCACTATACTCTATGCCAATGCACTCTACTCTGTACCACTCCACTCTACACCACTGCACTCTACACCCCTGAACTCTGTCAGTCCACTGTTCATCACTCTAATCTACTCTGCACCACTGCACTCCATGCCACTGCACTTTACACCACTTAACGCCATTACTCTGTCCGTCTAAACTACGCTACTGCACTCTACCCTACACCACTCCACTCTATGCCACTTCACTTCACCCTACTCTAAAACAGACTGCGCCAGTTCACTCTACGCCGGTGCACTCTACCTCACTGCACTTTACCTCACTCAGCACCACTGTAGCCTGTGCCATTACCCTCTACGCCACTCCTGTCAGTTTTCACCACTCGACTCCGGTGCTGTCTACGCCACTCTACACCACTGCACTCTGACACTCTACTCTGCACATTACTACTCCATACTCTAATCTACGCCGCTGAATTCTGTGCCACTGCACTCACCACTGCATTCTACCACACTATACTCTGCCACACACTACACCTGTGCACTTAACTCTACACCACTCCACTGTATGCAACTCTACTTTATGCCGCTCCATTACACAACAATTTGTGTTACTCCACTCTACGCCTCTCTTCTCTACACCACTAACTTTTAGACATGCTGGTGTACAACATGGCTAAAACACATTGGCAAAGCCAATGCTTGTTTTACTGAAGCCATTTGTAGGAAAGTGCCCCTTTTTGCATGGTTACCCCCATGTTTTGCCTGACATCTGATGCAACCTGACATGATGTGCCCTTGGTCCCTACCAATCAGGCATGAAATTGGCATCACTGGTATCATGGGTGTGAGGAGCTGATATGAAGCATCCAATGGTGCCTACGCAGCTTTGAAGCTGAAAAGGCTCTGGGTCTGTTTGCCTTTTGTTGCAATAGAACGTGCTTCCTGGTCTCTCTGACGCATAGGAAGCGATAATGAATCAAAAAAGAGATTTTCCATCAGAAAAACGGTGGCATCAATTTTCGGTATAGTTCTCACTAATAGAATTTGTCTCTGGTACAAGACTAGAATTGTTGTGCTACTACCACTGAGTAGGTGCAGAACACTTCTGTTTATAGACTGCCAAGGAGGGAGGGAGGATGAGTCTCTGCCCACAGACTAAGAGAAGGAATAATACCTTAAGCCACAAGGGCGAAGTATGTTAAGTGTGGAAACCGGACCGGGACGTGTGCCCCTTCCTGTAAAATTACTACCTAACCAGACATGGAGACCAACATATACAGGGAGCGGAAGTATTTACTGCGTCGGTGAAGACGTCATCGATGCTTATGTGGCACTGTTTTGTCTGCGGACTTAAAGCAGTTGATGTTTGGTTCTGCTAAAACGGTTTAGTTTGTTTCTTGAATATTATTGTATTTTGTAGTTATTAACAAAATTGTAACTAATTAGATCCAAGAAACACGTGTTCAAATTCCGGAATATATATATATTAGATGGTAGTCGAGAGTTGTCTAATTCTCCAGCTAACCATGCTTAAAATGTGTTTCTTAAACTTTTACCAAACCTGATGCTGTATTTTTCCTTTAGGTGGCTTAGACAGCGTGGAGTACTTTGACATCAAACTGAACGAATGGAAGATTGTGTCACCAATGCCCTGGAAGGGCGTGACTGTGAAATGTGCTGCTGTCGGCTCCATGCTTTATGTGCTGGCTGGCTTCCAGGGTGTTGGACGGCTGGGTCACATCTTGGAGTACAACACTGAAACAGACAAGTGGGTGGCCAACTCCAAGGTCCGCGCTTTCCCCGTAACCAGCTGCCTAATTTGTGTGGTTGACACTTGTGGGGCCAATGAAGAAACTTTGGAAACATAACTCTTCTGGAGGCAGAAGGACCCTATGCTTTAAACAGACGGAAGTGGAGCACATTGCTTCAAGCGTCTGGTAAAAAATATATATATATATATATCATCATGACTGTTGTACTACTTACTAAAAATGTATTCTCTTAAAGATCCGCCTTCAGCTTGATAAATTCTCTGCACATTTACCAAAAACGTCTCCTCGGTTCTCAAGCAGGCACAATTTGTTTGAGTAGATGTTTCCATCCCGCATCTTTAACAGCAGGTGCAAAACAAGTTAGTTCTACTCAAAATCGACGCAACTTAAAAAAAAATTCTAAAGAAATGTTTCATTTTATCTGATCCTTTGCTAAGTGAAAAGTTGTCTCATTGAAAAGCCTGTTGGTTTAACACGACTCTGTTGTCCCAAAATAGCCTGAGGGTAGTAGAAAGGAATTGGGCAGTAGTAGTTTATTGAAGTAGGATCACATTAATTTTTACAATCTTGTATACGCTGTGTTTGTTTCTGCTGTGTTTTTTGTACTACTTTGTTACAGCTGTTTCTGCTCCGTTTTAGCTGCCGTCACGTGTGTATTACTTTTCTATTATGCGTGAACTATTATTTAGATCGTTCTGTCTTCTCTAGTTGTCTTTAGAGGACTATTTTTTTTTTTTTTTTTTTGCCGCCTATAAAAGTCATAATTCTGTTTGATCACATGAAGCCCAACTTAACTTGGAAGAAAGTTTAATGAGAGGATGGGCGTAGGATGTGTTTTGCAGTAATGGTGAAGCTGTAATTTAGATTGTCAACGCAATACATATTTAAAAGTGGATGACCAGGATTATCGCAAATATTTATAAACCTGTTGAATCGAAAATGTGGAAATGAAAATTCCTGAAATGAGGAGTTAAATGTTTGTAATGTTTATTTTATGCTTCTGGCACTTACGTTGTCAGAGTCCAAGTTGCAGTGAATTGTGTCACAACACATCAAAAGCATGTCAGTTTGTAGCAAAATTCTCATTTGGAGCTTACTAGTACTAGTTTTTCACTAGTGCCATTTCATGAGGTTACATTTTCATGATAGGCATCACAAATTGGATCTGTACTGGACTGACCTCTGCATTTAACGCAACCTTTTATACTCTCGAATTCTGGGCTTTTCAGTCTTTAGTTTTTTCTTTTATATACAGGCTGGTATAATGAATAACACAAAACCTATTGTGGTATACATTTGGGAACCGAAATAGTTCACAAACTAATGCTAATGTGTTGAAGCTTAGGAAACAAGTGCATGGTTTTCATGTAAAGAGGTTCTCTTCTCAACCTCTAAATATTTTCTTAAATTTTTCACTTGGTACCATGTGTACAATATTGTTCAAAACTGACCACTTTTCCTATATTTAAGATTCAATTCACCTCGTATTTTGGATTATAGATCAAGCAGTCCAGTTATATATATATCAATCCATTTTATTTCTTTGCCACTCATTTTATTCCCGCCAGCAATAGGAATCCTTGTGAAATTATTGTTCCATTGTATGGGACAAGAAATGAAATTCAATTAGTTAGCAAATTACTATGCCCACTAAATTCATTGTGGCATAAGCAAATTCTCGGAAAAGTTACTGTTACACAAACTCGTGTCTGTATTTCTGTATAGAATGGCATAAGTAATCATAAGTTGATGCAGTCTTCCCTCCAGGACCATGGCGAGGAATAGATCAAAAGCTCTTGCCTGCAGTGTTTTGATGACTGAGCAGATGCTGAAAGCAGCGCTTGTGGTAGGAGCAAGCCTCGTGATGCAATCAAAACACAGTGAATAGCCTCCTCTTGAGCTCTGCTTTGTGATACATCATACGTTTTGGGTGTTTTTACTGAGTGAAAATGTTTAAACAATGCAATAAAATGTTTTGTGTAAGTTTGTTTCGCTCAACAAAATTGTTTTGATTTGATTTTTCCTCAAGGATACTTGAGAATTTGGGAACAAGCTACTGCTGATCCAGACTCCTTGTCTTCACTTTAACAAACATGTCATACCAGCAATCAATCTTTTAATAAATGTGTGCTTGTAAGATATGTAATTTTTAACCGAGACACCATAGTAACTTACTGCAGCCAGTGAATACCATCCAAATGCATCCTAACTCGTACATCTTTACTCCATCACACCATTAGGTGCTGCAACCCAAGGTACGATAGGAGCATTACTTTAGTCACTCACACACAACACCAACCCTGTTTTCCACAAAGGCACATGCAAGTACAACTCTGTTTCAACCAAGCACTCCTCCATCAGGTGGCACGCTATCCACCGGATAATGAGCTTCAGGGCACCTCAGTGGGGTATGAAGCGCTTTGCAAATACTGCAACTGCTCTGTATATTTTGATTCATCATTTGAGGTATTTAGATCAAATTCCACCTCAAGGGTTTCAAAACACTTTACATTAAACCTTGATACATACAGTCAAGCATATATTGAGTAGGGGGCAATGCCACGCGAGCACCCAAAATGGCGACCTGGTACGAAGCACTGTCAGGCATGATTTCTTCCCGGCAGAGGGATGACTTCCCATGCAACCAGTGCTGCTTCTACTGATGGGTAAGGGTAGCTGGAAAAGATAGGGCCCAGGGGGAACGCAAAGGGCCAAGCTGTTAAAACCACTGCACTTCATAGAAGAAACCGTAGCCTACACAGGAAGGCGGACCTCCGAGACCAACCAGTGATAAGGACTGCTGGCGAGCCTGAGACAGTCTCCTTTGCCCACCCTCCATGTCGACTGTGTCTAATTTAAAGTACCCTCGGACCCAGACTCCCATTGCATGTTTTGCTGACACTGATCCTCCGGTGTGTGTGGGGCACCCTGCTGGTGAATGCGACACAGAGTGCATGGACCTCTAGGTGGGCTGGCAAGTGCTGAGGACGTGGTGTGCCTGCTGCATGGAGCAATTCTGGCAGCCCAAAGCCTTGTTGTGAGGCAAAAGAATAATCCTTAGCAATGGATTGTAGCCTCGAGTGCGATTTAGTGAAAATATGACACCACTAGCCAGGAAAGAAATGTGTAGTGGCCAACATAAAGAGTTTGTTGCTTACCTGACCCTCAAAGAGATAACACACCCAAATTATACAGATCTTGGCAATGCCTTGTTTGCAATTATACACCTTTGTCTGCCCTTAGGGGGAATAGTGAACGAACTGCATTGTCAAATCTAGGGCTTGGCTGTTTCCCATGTTGAGAATGGCGGTATTACAACAGCTGTACATGGAGCTGCGAAATAACCACCTCAGTTAGCGAGGAACTTCAGTTAAAGATGCAAGTGTAACTATGTGAGGAATCGTGTGGATTGGACAGGCACTCGTTATATGAGCCATAGATGGGCAAAGGCGAACCAAAGCAAGGGAAACTTAACGTTTGGCACCAGGAAGAAATGGTATCTGGCAACAGAGGGGTCCCACTGGCATGGAGGAAACGGGGCCTCAAGTCACTACAACAGCCATTTTGTTAGACCTTGAGGCTAAGCTACAGTCAGTTGATGCAAAACTAGACTCTATCGTGACTCGCCTCAACCGCTTTATGGAATGGATTGACCGGTAAACAATCAAGATAGATGGCACGGAATGCAGTTGCTCTGATCTTGAAGATCATATGACGGACACCAGGGCCAAAGTTACTAGTCTGCAAAAGCTGACCCTGGCCGTCACAAGTGAAGAATGAAGATCTAGATGTGGGATCCAGGCTCAATAATATGCGCATTATGTGTATTGCTGAATCTACAAAGCAGATGGATACCTATGTGGAAACTCTACTCACTTATCTATTTGACCGCAGCACCTTCACAAATCTGTTCTTGGTAGAACGTGTGCATAGGTCACTGGGCCAATGACCACCACTGGGTGCACCTCCTAGGCCAATCTTTGCAAAACTGCTCAATTTTCGTGACCATGGCACTGTTTTGTGACTGGCACAAGAAAAATGTTCTCTTCAAAACCAAGGGTCAATAATGTCTATTGATCCTGTTTTTAATACTGCTGTCTAAAAAGCACGACGCATGTTCACAGAGGTGAAGCATATACTGAGAGTTCTCAATGTTAAGTACTCCATGCTTTAAAGATTGACTTAAGGGCGAGAACACATATTTTTCACAATGCCACAAAACTATCTATAGTCTGTAATACACTTGCTGGCTCCAAAAGATCATCCAAATCACTGAAGGAATCTAAACACAGTAAAAGACACAGAGAGCTGGAAAGTGACTGCAGACGAAGAGTAATGCAGTGCTACAGACATACAACTTTATGTACCCTCGTCTGTAGACAAACAAGATATACAAAAACATAACTAATTGATATGCGGAAACTGCACACATTGTTAACACCTTATGATATCTGTTCATAAAATTTGAAGGTCGCTGGGGACACCCATATGCTGATCATGCTTCAGAGGGATATCACAACACATGGTGTGTATCACCTTTCGTTAGTTGTTTCATTTGCTTTCCTTGACAGGAGTGCACGGAATTTCAGGTTATTGGTTTATGGCACTCAAAGATGGGAGTATCAGTGCGGAGAGGGGTTGGATTCAGGGATAATATTCATTGTTGGAGGGTCGCTTTATGTATTGCTGAAATATTGATTTAGCCTACTAATTAGTTATTGGTTTATACATAGGATGTTTAAGAGTATGTCATGCCTGGTTCTATAGCAAACCATAAAAAAGTGATTACTTTGCTCATGTGGAATATTAGAGGTCTCAACAAGTGACGCAAGGCAAGAAGATTATTGGGTATCTGGATAGGCACGTTCTAGATATTGCTTTCCTGCAAGGGATGCACCTGACACCTGGACACTCATGTTCTTTTAGTTTAAAATGGTTCTCCCACCACAGGTATTTTGCTTCACGTAGTTCATATTTTCAAGAGGCAAGGGGTTTGTATTTTGATGCGCTGGCTTGTTGATTTTAAACTGCAACATAAACATCACAACAGGTTTCTAATCCTGATGGGCACATTAGGAAATGTAATATCTGAAAGTGACTATTAGTTATGGATTACTCACCTTAGAATACCCCCAGGCATCAGACTGGATCCGGAGAATTTTTTCTTCACCAGTACCCCTGCACGTCGGTAGGTGGCGTCGGATGACGTTGTGGTAGCTGGAATGACGACGTAGTATCTACTTAGACGCCGCCCCTGCGCGCTCACGTCAGTTCTTTCTTTTTCCGCGCCAGTCAGCGCAGATCCGGAGAGAGCGGTACCTCGAGTCACTTTATGACTCTATTTTTGCCACTTTTTGTCGACATCTTTTCGAGTCGTTACGACTCCTGGTGCCCAGCGATGTCATCACTGCGTACCAGCTTCAAACCTTGTAGCTCCTGCCACAAGCTGATATTGGTGACGGTCCCCCATCATGTGTGCTTCTGGTGCCTGAAGCACGACCCAAAGTCGTGCTCCAACTGCCGGGCCATGGCCCGAAGTCTTTGCGGGAGCGGTCCCGAAAGCTTCTGGAGGTCTGGCAGTCTGCTCCGCGTCGTTTGAGGTCCTGGTCAAGAGGGAGGTCGCGGGACCAGTCGCAGAGCCATCACCACCACTCCTAGTCGAAGTCTTCGTCTTCGGGTAAGTCGAAGCACAAAAAGAAGGTGGAGAAGCACCGTCGTGGATGGTAGTCGTCCAGCTCCGCCAGCGGAGCCTGTTGGGTCGGCTCTGAGCCTCCCTCCCTTTCCGGGAGCCGGAGGGACCCCTGCCCAACTTCGTAGTTCATATGAAGCCCTCCACTCTAATTTTGGGCAGCCCGACTCCGCCAGTGCGCCTTCGGGCCCTGCGGACTCGGCTTGTGGCTCTAGGCCTTCGATGCTGGTAGCTTCGGCGCCACAGCGCCCCCAGGTATCCAGGCCTGGATCCGGATCGGCGCTGGTCGACCTTGTGATTCCTCCTCCGGCGCCGAATCCATTCGCGACACCTCCGCCCCCTCCGACGCCGGTTGTGTCCCCAACCAACATCGACCCCGGCCTCCACCTCGATGTGGACATGGAGCCGGACCTACGTCGCCGACCTGTACTTTTGTACCCCTGTTCTCCCCTGGTGTTCACTATCGCCCTGAGTGGCTACCAGAGGAGGGAAAGGAGGACTGAGAGGGGTCTGTGGACCCTCTGGACACTTCTACAGACTTTAGCATTCTTTCTCCCCCTACCATGGCTATGGAGGAGGGTGCATCATATGCAGTGGTGTTGCGTAGGGTGGCTGAGGCCTTAAACCTTGAGCTTCCCACGGTGGCTGGAAGGACTAACCTCCTGACCGAGGTGCTTCAATCGGCAGCTGCCTCTTCGGAGCCCCTGCTGCCATTCAGTGAGGCCCTCGAGGACATCCTTTTGGGCACCTGGTCTACGCCCAACACAGGGGCTCCTGTGGTTAGGATGATTGCCCGACGCCACAGCCCGGCCCCCGGCGACTCCATTTTCCTCTCCCAACACCCCACCCCTGAGAGATTGGTGGTCCAAGACTCGATTTCCAAGGGAGCATTCCCTACCGAACCATCTGATAGGGAATCCAAGAAGCTGGACCATCTTGGGAAGATGTTTTCTTCCTCCAGCTTAAGACTGCGGTCGATGAACACTGCATGTCTCTTGGGCCGTTACTCCCATTCTGTGGGGGACACTTTCGCACAGGTGCTGCCACAGTGCCCTGAGGAGGCCCGGGCTGTGCTCTCCTGTGCAGTGGCCGAAGGGAGAGACGCAGCGAAGTTCGCCATCTGATGTGGGCTGGATACCGCTGACTCGCTGGGCAGGACGATTTCAATGTCAGCCCTACGACGCTACGCCTGGCTGAGGTCTACTGGCTTTTCTGGTGATGTCCATGCTACACTTTTGGACATGCCCTTTGATGGCCATTGCTTGTTTGGCGACAAAGCAGACAACGTGCTCGAGATCCTTGGGCCTCTCGTCCCGTACAGTCTGCTTTTCGACCCTTTAGTGGCTATGGAAGGGGTGGCCCACCACGTTCCTCCAAGAGCCACAGGACTTTGCAAGCTGTTCAACCGCTCTGCGGCCGGGGTCGTGGGACCCACCGTCATGGGTCTTTTTGGCCAGAGGGCGGGCCAGTCCACCAGCGCCCCCTCTGCAGCCTTCAAGCCCTCCTAGTCCAACCTTTCAGGGCCACCATTCGCCAGTGGGCGGCAGGATTCACCATCACGTCCCCCACTGGCTCAACATCACGTCAGACAGGTGGATTTTGCATATAGTCCGACAGAGCTACTCCCTCCTCTTCGAGGCTACCCCTCCATCCATGCCACCTCAATTCCATCGCTTGTCGGAGGATCACTTGGCCCTTCTTCAACAGGAAGTTACAGGTCTCTTGTCCAAAGGAGCCATTGAGCGAGTTCCTGTCCCAGAAGTAGGTTGTGGTTGTTGTTCCCACTACTTTCTGGTGCCCAAGAAGGACAAGGGCCTGCGCCCTATCTTGGATCTCAGGAGCATCAACCGCTTCCTCCGGCCAAAATGTTGACATTGGCTCAGGTCCTGTCTGCCCTCGACCCTGGAGACTGGATGGTAGCGTTGGATTTGCAGGGCGCTTATTTTCACATCCCTGTCCTGCCGGCTCACAGGCATTACCTACGATTCATGGTAGGTCACAAGCACTTTCAGTTTACCGTGCTTCCATTTGGCCTTACCAGCGCCCCTCTGGTGTTCACGAAAGTGATGGCGGTGGTCGCAGCTCATCAGCGCATATTAGGGGTTTCAGTCTTCCCCTATCTCGACGACTGGCTGTTGAAGGCGGGCTCATCCCAGGCTGTTGTCTCCAACCTCCAGACTACAGCCAACCTCCTGCATTCGCTGGGGTTCACCATCTACGTGCCGAAGTCACACCTGATTCCCTTTTAGAAGCTCCTTTTCATCGGAGCGGTTCTGGACACAGCGCAGTTTCGAGCTTATCCTCCCGAGCATCGAGTCCGGGATATTCGGGCTATGACTCTGATCTTTTAGCCTCTATCCCAGGTTTCGGTCAGAATGACCCTGAGGCTACTGGGTCTCATGGCCTCCTGCAACCTGCTGGTGGACTATGCCAGGTGGCATATGCAGGCTCTGCAGTGGGACCTGAAGTTCCAGTGGGCACAGCATCCGGGGAATCTATCCCATTGCATCCGGATCTCGGAGGGCACTGCACATCAATTGCAGTGGTGGCTAACGAACCAGGATTGGGTCAACGGCAGGTCCCTCTCCCTTCCCCAGCCAGAATTCACCGTGGTGACAGATGCATCACTTTTGGGGGGGTGGGCGTTGGCCACATGGGAGAGGCCGAGATCAGAGGCCTCTGGTCTCTGGCGGAGTCGGGGCTCCACATCAACCTTCTGGAACTCCAGGCAATCCGTCTTGCGCTGAAGGCATTCCTTTCTTCTGTCAAAGGGAGAGTAGTGTAGGTGTTCACGGACAACACCACCGCCATGTGGTACTGCAACAAACAGGGCAGAGTGGGGTCTTGGACCCTATGTCAGGAGGCACTTCATCTCTGGAAGTGGCTGAAACATCAGGGCATGTCCCTGGTGGTTGAACACCAGGCAGGTTCTCTGAACTCCAGGGCAGACAAACTCAGCCGCCAGTGCATGATGGATCACGAATAGCGTCTTAACTCAGAGGTGGTGCAAGGTATCTTTCAGCGGTGGGGAGAGCCTTGGTTAGATCTATTCGCCACAGAAGAGAACGCACAATGTCAGCAGTTCTGCACGTTGGAATTTCCAAGGCAGCACTCGCTCTGCAACGCTGTTCGTCGCAAGTAGAGTTGCGGTCTTCTATACGCCTTTCCGCCTATACCACTTCTACCCAGAGTGCTGAAGAAGATCAAGCGCGACCGGGTCCAAGTCATTCTTGTGGCCCCGGATTGGGCTCAAAGAGTACGGTAACCTGAGGTCTTACATATGGCCATCGATCCTCCGATAAGACTGTCCCTTCGGGAGGATCTTCTGTCGCAGCAGCAGGGGACAGTCCTCCACCCGAACCTGTACTGCCTCCACCTCCTTGCGTGGAGATTGAGAGGCGACAGTTGACAGCTTTCGACCTTCCTCCCGAAGTCTGTAATGTTATCTTGGCAGCCAGGCGTCCTTCCACTAAAACTGTATGCGCCTGTAGATGGAACAAATTTGTGGCATGGTGCACAGCAAAGGCCGAGGATCCCCTTTCTTCCCCCCTTTCAGAGGTTCTCCTCTTCATTCTTTCTTTGGCCCAGCAGGGCTCTGCTCTGGGCACTCTAAAAGGCTATCTTTTGGCCATTTCGGCATTCTTTCAGCTTCCTAACCAGCCTTCTCTTTTCAAGTCCCCTATTGTAAATTGCTTCCTTAAGGGCCTTACTCACTTGTTTCCTCCAATTCCTTTTGCGATGCACCGTGATGACCTATCTTATGTGCGCTTCCTTCGAGCCTCTACATAACTGTCCTCTCAGACTTCTGATACTTAAAACTGCCTTTTTGGTTGCCATCAGCTTTGCTCGCAGGGTGAGTGAGCTTCAGTCTCTTTCTTCCAAACCTCCTTTCCTGTCTTTTCATCCGGACAAAGTTGTCCTTCGCACTAGGTCTTCTTTCCTTCCCAAAGTGGTTACCTCTTTCCACATAGGACAAACCATCACTCTGCCCACCTTCTTCCCGTCCCTGCATCCTTCTAAAGAGGAAGAGAGGCTCCACCGTCTGGATTCAAAACGTGTGCTTCCATTCTGTCTGCATCACACAAAACAATTCCAGGTGGGTGACCTGCTCTTTGTTGGCTATGTGGGCGCCAAGAAGGTTGGGCCGTGCAAAAACTAACCATCTCACGACGGGTCGTTCTTTGCATCAAAATCTGCTATTCTTTAGCGAAAAAGGAACCTCCAGTGGGATTGCGTGCCCATTGCACCAGGGCGACGGCAGCCACTACTGCTTTGGGACGTTGAGTCCCCCTTCATGACATCTGCCAGGCAGCCACACTGGCTTCCTTGCACATGTTTGCTAAACACTACTGCCTGGACAGCCAAGTCCAGAGAGACAGCTTCTTTGGCCGTTCTGTTCTCCGGGACTTTCTAGTGTGAACTTAGTTCGCAGACCCACCTCCGGGGTTGGTATTGCTGAGGTATTTATTCTAAGGTGAGGAATCCATAACTAATAGTCTCTTTCAGATTAACAAAACAAGTTACTTACCTTCGGTAATGATATATCTGTAAGAGACATGTATTAGTTATGGATTCCTCACTGCCCCACGCATTCTCCCCGTTCTGCGAACTGACTTCTCGGGTAAGGAACTCCCTTTCAGGACTCGAGTTTTGTGCACCAGTGGTCAGTGTCTTGCATGGTTCGGCGCTTCTGGCATGGAATGTCGTGTGCCGTGACGTGAGCTCGCAGGGGCGGCATCTAAGTAGATACCGCAACCTCATTCCAGCAACCACGATGACCACGACAAACGCGGAGTCGACTGACGCCACCTTCCGACACGCAGGGGTACTGCTGAAGAAAAAATTCTCACATGACTATAACATGCCCTGGTCTTGTCTTACACCTGTCAATGTGATATAACTAAAGTGCTTTCCTTTGTTTATGCACTAGACCCCAACTGTCACCAACATCACCTTTGTGTAAAAAATAAAGAAAAACATAAGAAAAACTATGGAATTCCTTCACATCCTTCATTTCGCCATCTGCATCCCACTCACCACACCCTCTCTCATGCTGCAATATGGCATCCTCACCACGTAGTCACTCACTCGACTAAAAAATCAGTCTCCTAACTTCTCCCCAAGATAGTATGCCAGAGGGAGCCAGTAATGTGCCATAGAGCCGCAACATGGATGCATGGAAGTCTTCGATTTTCTGCGGCGTAGCAGACTGCTCTCAAAACTCAGGTTGCCTCTAGATAAGAGTTGGAATCGGCTCTGAAGGGAAACCGCATCGGGAGCGTGACCTGGAGGCAGTTTAATGCCCCCGCTCCTTCTCTGGAGTTCCAGAGTGGTAGGAAAGGACCAAGTCCCATTAAGACATTTTATGATTTTGTTTTTCGATTACTCATCCAAAGACTTCTACCGAGATGATGATCGGCTATGGGAAAGACTTCAGGAGCGGAAAATGGACCTTTCCTTCCACTTTGACGATCAGGGCGCAGAATATTCTGGTATTGGCGATGTAGAGTTTCACCTCACAGTTCCGGATGACCGTGGGATTTTTAAAAACTCAATCTGAAAGAGACACGTTAGTATTAGATTCCTTACCTTAGAATATCCCCAGGCGTCAGACTGGATCCGGAAATGTTTGCGTAGCAGTACCCTTGCGCGTCGGTAGGCGTCGTCCACGGCTCCGCGTCCGTCGTCGGCGTCGTGGGCGCCGTGATGATGTCGTCGGAGTACTTAGACGCCGCCTCCGTGTGCTGACGTCAGTTCTTCTTTTTTCCGTGCCAGCAAGCGCAGATCTGGAAAAAGCAGTAACCCTAGTCATTTTTTGACTAACTTTCTGATCACTTTTGATTGTTCTCGAAGTCTTTCGACTCCGACGGTGCCGTAGGGATGCCCGGCTTTAAGCACTGCGATGATTGCGACCGCCTGATGTCGGTCACGGATCCTCACCGCGTGTGTTTATCTTGTCTCGGCGTCGACCATGACGACAAGGCCTGCTCCGACTGCCAGGCCCTCTCTTCGAAAGCCAGACGGGAGCGGTCCCGCTGGCGGCTCGAACTCCGGCAGTCGGTCCCGCGCCGCGAGAGGTCCCGATCCCATGGGAGGTCGAGGGACAGGTCGCGGGCTCGGAGCCACCACAGTTCCGAGAGTAGGCCGCACTCCTCCGGGTAGAAGTCGTCGTCAGGTAAGCGGCACAAGAAGTCCAAGCGGCGTCATCGCTCTTCGGACTCCCCCCGACGCTCGCACGATGCGGCCGGGGGTTCGGGTGACACCACCCACGCGGCTCCGACGGAGTCGCGGGCGCCGCATCCAGCCCCATACCCTACGGTCCCTGGGCTCAACGCGACGCCGGAGGAGGTCGAGCGCTTCCTCATGGCCATGAGGAAACTCTCTCCTCCGACGGGCTCCGCGGCGCCTTCGGGCCCAGCGGACCCGTCTGGGACCCCTAGCGGGTCGGGGGGATCTGCCAACGCCTTCGGGCCCGGCGCCGCAGGTTCCCGTTATCCCGACGCCGCCGGCGCCTTCGGGCCCGGCGCCGAGGGGTTCAGTTGTTCCAGCGCCGCCGGCGCCTTCGGGCCCGACGCCGCTGGACCTCCTTCGGGATTTGGTTCGTCGCCGGTGGACCTTACGACCTCCCCGGCGTCGGACCCTCAGGTGTCGCCTCCGGCGCCGTCCTCGGGCGGCGCCGTCCCCGGTTCCACCTTCGTTCCTGTTCCGGCGCCGGGACGGCCCCGATGGGCGCCGCTCCAGACGTCGTTTGGAGAGTTTCACTTCTATGAACAGGCCCCATTAGTTGAGAACCCTGAGTTTCAGGAGATGGGTGATGAAGAGGACTGGGAGGGGTCCGAGGACCCTCTGACCAGAGAGTGTCAGTCTCACGAGGACTGGACAGGAGACCTTGGGGAGGCCAGTGGCCTGGACACCTCTCCAGACACTGGTTTTGTCTCCCCTCCTACCGTGGCTTCGGAGGAGGGGGCAACATATAGTGTGGTGCTGATGAGGGCTGCCAAGGCCTTGGGCCTTGAGCTCCCCGTCGCGGCCGTGAGGACTAACCTCCTCACTGAGGTCCTTAAACCGCAGTCAAGCTCGGCCGAGCCTCTGCTGCCCTTTAATGAGGCCTTGACCGACGTTCTTCTGGGCACTTGGTCCAAGCCCGCTACGGGTTCGCCCGTAGATAGGAACGTGGACAGGCGCCACCGCCCAGCCCCGGGCGACCCATGTTTCCTGTCCTCCCACCCTACCCCCGAGAGCCTGGTCATCCAGGCCTCCAATTCCCAGACCGCATTCCCGTCGGCCCCGCCGGACAGGGAATCCAAGAGGTATGACCAGAATGGGAAGAAGATCTTCTCATCCCTTAGTCTGGGCCTGCGGTCTTCCAACACCGCCTGCCTCTTGGGACGTTACACCCACTCTGTGTGGGATAAGGTCGCGGAGGTGCTGCCAGAGTGTCCGTTGGAGGTACGGGCCAAACTCGGCCAAGCCCTTGTGGAGGGCCGGGATGCAGCCAAGTATTCCATCAGGTGTGGGCTGGATACCACCGACTCGCTAGGTAGAGCGATGGCAATGACGGTGGCGGTCAGACGCCACGCCTGGCTGAGGTCCGCCAACTTCTTGGCAGATGTCCAGAACACACTGATGGACATGCCGTTCGATGGCTGTCGCCTCTTTGGCGACAAGGCAGACCATGCGCTTGAGCGCTTTAAGGACTCCAGGGCTACGGCCAAATCCTTGGGCCTCTCGGGCCAGCGCCAGCAATCGGCTGCCTTTCACTCCTTTCGTGGCCACGGAAGGGGTGCGCCCACACGCGCCGCCAGCCACGCTCCGCAGGGCAATACCCAACGCGGTGGCGGCCGTGGGAACCGCCGTCCTGGCGGTCGGGGGCAGCGGCGAGGTCAGTCCACACCTTCCCCCGCAGCATCCGCCTCAAAACCCTCCTAGTCCGTGCTTTCAGGCCCATGTGACGCCAGTGGGGGGCAGGGTTCACCATCACCACCTCCACTGGCGCACTGTCACATCGGACACGTGGGTGCTGCAAATCGTCCGAAGGGGCTACTCCCTCCCCTTCGAGGCGACTCCTCCAGCCATGCCACCGCAGAACCACCGTGTATCGGGGGATCATTTGCGACTTCTGCAGGAGGAAGTTACGGCCCTCTTGGCCAAGGGGGCCATCGAGCGTGTTCCTGGGCCAGAAGTAGGGTGTGGTTGCTACTCCTACTACTTTCTGGTACCCAAGAAGGGCAAAGGGGGCCTACGCCCTATCTTGGACCTAAGGAACGTCAACGGCTTCCTCCGGAAGGAGAAGTTCAAGATGCTGACACTGGCTCAGGTCCTGGCTGCCCTGGAGCCAGGAGACTGGATGGTAGCGTTGGACTTGCAGGACGCTTACTTTCATATCCCCGTCCTGCTTGCCCACCAGCGCTACATGCGGTTCATGTTTGGCCACGAGCACTTTCAATTTACCGCGCTCCCCTTCGGCCTTACCAGCGCCCCACGGGTGTTCACAAAGGTGATGGCGGTGGTCGCAGCTCATCTGCGCAGGTTAGGGGTTTCAGTCTTCCCCTACCTCGACGACTGGTTGTTGAAGGCGGGCTCGCCCCAGACAGTCGTCAGCCACCTCCAGACGACGGCAGACCTCCTGCACCAGCTGGGGTTCTCCATCAATGTGCCGGAGTCACACCTGTGCCCCTCTCAGAAGCTCCTCTTCATCGGAGCGGTTCTGGACTCGGCGCGGTTTCGGGTTTATCCGCCCGAACAGCGGGTCCGGGATATTCAGGCTCTGATTCCCATCTTTCAGCCGTTATCCCGGGTTTCGGTCAGGTTGATGCTGCGGCTTCTGGGGCTGATGGCCTCCTGCATCCTACTGGTGCATCACGCCAGGTGCGGATGCGGGCTCTGCAGTGGGACCTGAAGTTTCAGTGGGCCCAGCATCAGGGCAACCTATCCGACCACGTCCTGATCTCGGAGGGCACTGCGAGACAGCTGCAGTGGTGGCTTACGGACCGCGATTGGGTCAGCGGCAGATCCCTCTCCCTTCCCCAACCGGAGCACGTAGTTGTGACGGACGCGTCCCTCCAGGGCTGGGGAGGCCACATGGGAGAGGCAGAGATCAGAGGCCTCTGGTCTCCGGCGGAGACCCGGCTCCACATCAACCTGTTGGAGCTCCGGGCGATTCGTCTGGCACGGAAGGCATTCCTCCCCTCTGTCCGGGGGAGTGTAGTGCAGGTATTCACGGACAACACCACCGCCATGTGGTACTGCAACAAACAAGGCGGGGTGGGGTTGTGGATCCTTTGTCAAGAGGCTCTTCGCCTTTGGCAATGGCTGGAACGCCAGGGCGTGACCCTGGTGGCTCAACACCTGGCAGGTTCTCTGAACGCCAGGGCGGACGAGCTCAGTCGTCGGTGCATGATGGATCACGAATGGCGTCTGAACTCGGACGTGGCGCAAGGCCTCTTTCAGCGATGGGGAGAGCCTTGGTTAGATCTATTCGCCACCGAAGAGAACGCGCAATGTCATCAGTTCTGCGCGTTGGAATTTCCAAGGCGGCACTCGCTCGGAGACGCTTTTCGTCGCGAGTGGAGTTGCGGTCTGTTGTACGCCTTTCCGCCTATACCACTTCTGCCCAGAGTGCTGAAGAAGGTCAAGCGCGACCGGGCCCAAGTCATCCTTGTGGCTCCGGACTGGGTGAGAAGGTACTGGTATCCAGAGCTACTCAGTATGTCAGTCGATCCCCCGGTTCGTCTGCCTCTTCAGGAGGACCTTCTGTCGCAGCAGCAGGGGACGGTCCTCCACCCGAACCTGTCCAGTTTCCACCTCCATGCTTGGAGATTGAGCGGCGACAGTTGAGGCCATTTGACTTGCCTCCTGAAGTTTGTAACATCATTCTGGCAGCCAGGCGTCCCTCCACAAAGTCGGTATACGCCTGCAGGTGGAACAGATTTGTGGCATGGTGCATAGCAAAGGCTGTGGATCCCCTCAATGCCCCTCTTTCTGAGGTCCTTCTCTTCCTTCTTTCTCTTGCCCAGCAGGGCTCTGCTCTGGGCACTATCAAGGGCTACCTTTCTGCCCTTTCAGCCTTTCTCAGGCTGCCTGATCAATCTTCTTTGTTCAAGTCCCCTATTGTTAATAGATTTCTTAAGGGCATCACACACACGTTTCCTCCTGTTCCGTTTGTGATGCCTCAGTGGGACTTGAACCTGGTTCTTACATTTCTGATGTGCGCTCCCTTTGAGCCACTTCACAACTGTCCTCTTCGCCTTCTGACTTTGAAGACTGCTTTCCTGGTTGCCATCACCACTGCCAGGAGAGTGAGTGAGCTCCAGGCCCTTTCTTGTACTCCACCTTTCCTTTCTGTCCATCCGGACAAAGTGGTGCTGCGTACCAAACCTTCTTTCCTGCCCAAGGTTGTCACGGCCTTCCACATCGGGCAGTCTATCACCTTGCCAACCTTCTTCCCGCCACCCCATCCCTCTAAAGAGGAAGAGCGGCTCCACCGTCTGGACCCAAAACGTGCGCTCTCATTCTACTTGGATCGCACACGCCAGTTCCGGGTGGATGACCAACTCTTTGTTGGTTACGTGGGCGCGAAGTAGGGGAAAGCGGTGCACAGGAGGACCATCTCCCGGTGGATCATCCTGTGTATCCAGGCATGCTACTCCTTGGCTAGGAAGGAGCCTCCTGCTGGATTGCGGGCTCATTCTACCCGAGCCACGGCGACTACCACTGCCCTGGGCAGGGGTGTGCCCTTACAAGACATCTGTCAGGCGGCTACGTGGGCATCGCTGCACACGTTTGCAAGACACTACTGTCTGGACAGCCAAGTCCGGAGGGATGGCTTCTTTGGCCGTTCCGTCCTCCAGGACTTTCTGGTGTGATTATTGGTTCGCAGACCCACCACCGGGGTTGGTATTGCTGGGGTATCTATTCTAAGGTAAGGAATCTATCACTAACGTGTCTCTTTCAGATGCATAAGTTACTACTTGTGTAACGATATATCTGTAAGAGACATTAGTTAGTATTAGATTCCTTACCGACCCACCCATCCTCCCCGTTCTGCGAACCAATATCTAGGGTTAGGGTTGTCCCCTTTCAGGGCCCTAGTTTCAATGGCACCAGTGTTGGTTTTTAACATGGCTCTGCGTTTCTGGCGTGGAAAAGCTGTGTCTAAGAACTGACGTCAGCACGCGGAGGCGCACTCCGACGACGTCATCACGGCGCACACGACGCCGACGACGGACGCGGAGCTGCAGACGACGCCTACCGACGCGCAAGGGTACTGCTACGCAAAAATTTCCGGATCCAGTCTGACGCCTGGGGATATTCTAAGGTAAGGAATCTAATACTAACTAATGTCTCTTACAGATATATCGTTACACAAGTAGTAACTTGTGCTTCACTGCAGGGTTTGGTGCGGTGTTAGAACCCGAGGCACCACAGGCAATCTGTCAGTTGATGTTTAACACCAACTAATATCAGATGCACCAACCAGTTGTTTTCTAGTCCATCAGGAGGAGCTAGTCATGGAAACATTTTGCCACCAATGTCCAAATGTGCTCTGTGGTATGAGTTTAATCAACACACTGTTCCAGGGGAGCGCCAGGGGGAGGGGGCAGAGAAAGGGGGGTTATTAGACATTGTAATGGGATGTGAGTGAGGTGTTACTTCTCAGCGATTTACTCCTTACTCAGGGTGTACCAAGATGACGTGTTCATCTTTGGGTGGATCTGGAACAACATAACGCAAGGCTTAAGTCTGTTTTCAAGAAGTTACATGATTCAGGTCTCACCCTTAGAGTGAACAAGTGCAAATTTGATGTCAAAGAGATAGAGAACCTTGGTCATTCTCTGTCAGCTGCAGGTATCAAGCCCAAGGCATCTTTGGTAAGCTCCATCAACAATCTACGAGCCCCGTCTAATAAGGAGGAGCTTGACAAGTTCCTTGGGATGGCAGAGTTCTTTCACAAATGTGTCCCAAACTTTGCTGGGAAAACATACTGGCACATGCATCAAGGTAGGATTTTACGAGTCCTTAATTGCGATAGTTAAGGAATCGCAATTAAGGACTCGCAAAAGCCTATGCGTGTAGGAATCGCTATAAAAATAGCGATTCCTAATCATTCCTTATTTGCGACTCGCAAATTGCGAGTCGTAAATAAGGAATGGCATCCCATTAATTCCTAATGAATGGGAAATTGCATGCGCAAGTTGCGAGTAACAATAGGTCCTCGCAAATTGTGCATGCAATTTCAGGGTGCAAGGGTGTCAAAAGGACACCCTGTTACACCCCTGAAATTGATCTGTGCACATATGTTGTGCACACACATGCCCAAAGGGCATGTGCATGCGCAACATGACACTTTGAAAAATGCACAGAAGTTTTTGCAAATTACCATGAAGGTCAACTTTATGGTAATTTGCGCCCCCTATTAGCGAAATTGCTAAGTTTTTTACTTTAATGCATTGCATTTAAGGAATCTCAATTTGTGATTCCTTAAATGCAATCGCAATTTAAGTAATCGCAATTTAGAGATTACTTAAATTGCGATTTTTGCATTTGGGATGATGCATCACAAATGCAAAAATACCGGTCACAAAGGGGCGGATTCTGAGAATCTGCCCGTTTGCGATCGGTTTTTCTTTTGATGCATGTGCCTGTTTATCTCTAAGATCACTGCTAAAGAAGGGCAGTGAATTTGTTTGGTCTAAGACCTGTGAGGAGGAGTTTCTTTGCATCAAGAAACACCTTAATGATGCACCTTGTCTAAGTAGTTTTGACCCCACAAAAGTCTCTTATCTTATGACTGATGCGAGTGCGACTGGTTTGAGTGCTGTTGCAGAAGGTTGATGGTGATGAGAAAAACATTTTATTTATTTCCAGGCCGTTGAGAGGTGCCGAGGGTAATTTTTCGGTAGTTGAGAAGGAGGCCCTTGGTGTGTTCTGGGCAGTGCGCAAGCTAAGGAGGTTTTTGTAGGGGAAGGAATTTAAGATATTTACTGACCACAAACCTCTTAAGTATGTTTCCTCAAAGAAAGGAATAGACTTTATTTCCCATCGCATACGGAAATGTGTGGTGGCATTACAAAAATTTGATTTTGACATTTCATATTTGCTTGGTTCCAACAACATCTTGGCAGATTGTCTTTCAGGACTCTGCTGTGAAGATGGTGATTTGATAGATGATGTTGGGTGGTTTGGTGGTGAGGAGCCTGAAGAGGAAGTCAATGTCTGCCTAATCAGTGAAGGTCTCATTTCTGAGAGTTTATGGAGAGAAAATCTTGTGTGTGATGTTGTCTTACAGAAGGTGATCTCCTTAGTCACTGGTGGTTGCTGTGAGAAGAAGGACTGTGAGGAGGGGCTAAGGGGTTTTTGGAATGTTAGGGAAGATCTTTCGGTGGTGGATGGTCTCCTCATGGTAGCAAACTTATTCCGACATTTACCCTGAGGGACAAATTAATAGAAAGTGCTCATGCGTCACACATGTGTATTGCAAAAAGAAAAGAAAGGATCAGGGAGGCATACTGGAGGCCAGCTATGGATGTATATTTGGAGAGATTGGTGCTTGAATAAAGGATACTGAGACTGCCAAGTCCATGTGGGCCTTGCAATTACGTTCCCCTAGAGGTTAAATTTGTCGCTCCTTTTACAGGGCTGGCTCCAAAACTACTGGCTCAGAACATCCCTCTTCATCATATAAAAGTCCCAATCAAACTACCTCCCCCAGAGGATGATTTCGAGGAGGGTACAGAGGTAACAACGGTAAGGGAATAGGGCCCGGTAACATCACCCGCAACTCCCCTACCACCAAGCAGTGACTTCCCTTCACTTTCCCCCGATCATTCCACTCCTGTCAGGGGATGTTCCTCACAGTTCCTACCTGTCTGGAATTCCATCACAACAGACAAGTGGGTAAGACAAATTATCCAGTATGTTTATTGCCTGGAACTTACCTCCACTCCCCCAAATATCCCTCCCAGACAACGTCCAATGTCCTCGGAACATCTGTCTCTTCTCAAACAAGAGTTTCTCTCTCTATTACAAAAACATGCAATAGAACCAGTCCCCTTGCCTCATCAAGGCACAGGGGTTTACTCCCTCTATTTTCTAATTCCAAAAAAGAACGGCTCTCTCAGGCCAATACTGGACCTCAGGCCGTTAAACCTCTACATTCAGTCAGACCACTTCCACATGGTCACACTCCAATAGGTGCTCCCACGGCTTCAACAAGTTGACTTTCTCTCCACTCTGGATTTAAAGGACGCCTATTTTCATATTCCCATTCACCCCGCTCACAGGAAATATTTCAGGTTTGTGGTAGACGGTCAACACTACCATTTCAAAGTCCTCCCGTTCGGGGTGATTACAGCACCCAGAGTCTTCACCAAGTGCCTCGCAGTAGTGGACGCTCACTTACGAAGACAACATATTCACATGTTCCCTTATCTGGACGACTGACTCATAAAAGCCAAGTCACACAGCAACTGTGTGCAACACACATACAAAACAATTCAGTTGCTTCACCACATGGGATTCGCAGTGAACCTCACCAAGTCACACCTCCAACAGTCCAGCACACAGCAATATCTAGGAGCTACAATAGACACTTCAAAAGCTCTAGCATACCCCAACCCAGTCAGGATAAGCAACATGCAAGCTCTAATTTCAAAATTCCAGCCTCAACACTCATTACCAGCTTGGGTGTTCATGCAGCTAATCGGTATGATGGCCTCTTGCATTCTCATTGGCCCTTATGCAAGACTCCAAATGCGTCCCTTACAGGAGTGTTCAGCACGTCAGTGGAGCCAGGCTCAAGGTCAGCTAACAGATCTGGTGTTGGTGGACAGACTCACACATCGCTCTCTGCAGTGGTGGAACACACAACACCTTTCCAAAGGGCAGCCGTTCCTCGACCCGGTTCCACAGATAGTGCTAACAGACGCATCGCTCACCACCTGCGGAGCTCATCTTCAAAACCATACCATTCAGGGCATGTGGACCCATCAGCAAAAACAATTCCACATAAATTACCTGGAATTTTGGGCAATTTTTCTAGCGTTAAAATCCTTTCAATTCCATCTGATAGGCAAAGCTGTCCTGGTCCGTACAGACAACATGACAGCAATGTACTACATACAGAAACAGGGGGAACACACTCTCTGCAGCTTTCACACCTAGCTCAAAGCATATGGAGATGGGCCATTCTGCAAAACATATATATGCTTGAGGAACACCTCCCAGGAGTACACAATCCAATTGCAGATCTGCTTAGTCGTCCAAGACAAAAAGAGCAATTGATGGACAGAATGCAGAACAATGTCATACATTCACCCCACTACAGAGATCTGGGCCTAAATCCATTGTTTTTTTGCTCACCATGCCATTCCAGTTTGGACTCAGCCATATACAAATCAGTCTTGACCCTGCGCCCAATGGGAACAGTCCAGCCCGAACTGCCAGGCCAGGTCCTCCCTGGACTGGAAGCAAGCATCCTAGGACCAGTTTTGGGCTTTCAGCCCTCATCAGCCAGGATAGCTTGACTCCAGTGGCATGGAAAGCACGGGACCCAGAAACCGATCCCAGGATGCTTGTTTCCGGTTCAGGGAAGAAGAGGCTAGGCAGTTCGGGCTGGACTGTTCCCATGAGGCACAGGGCCAAGACTGATTTGCATATAGCTGGGTCTGAACTGAGGTGACGAAGTGAGCTAAAGAATGATGATGGATTCAACCCAGATCTGTGACTAGGGGTGAGTGTCTGAAAAGTTTCAGTGCTCCGTCCATCATCTCCTTGTGTTTGCTATCTTACTTAGATACATCACAAATGGCCATCTCTTTCTATTTCTTATTAACTTCATCATAACCCTTCATGGTGAAAACAATCTGGAGATGGAGTCGATGACCATGCGCACTATCACCCTAAGGAGGTTTCCCCTATCTTGTGACTACAAAGACTTCTTTGAAGACAAAAACAAAGTGCAAACATCCGAGCCCAACACCAGATGGCGATCTATGCACTAGTATGAGTCTACAGCTCTACATGCCAAGAAGAGATGCATACTGGTAAGTAGCATTTTCCTTCTCTATGTTCTGGAATGTGGGGAATGTTGCCAGTCAGTGGGTTTAGAACTGCTTGTATTGGCAGTTAAGCTGGTCCTTTGACTGGATGGGGTCTCTGTAACTTTGTGTCCTAATAAAGCATCTTTACCTCCATAATTACATCTCCTGCTGTGCTTGGTGAGGGGACCCACCTTTACAACGCTCCTCTACATCACGGAGCAATAGTTAAGAAGACTTTGTTAAATGAGAGAGTTTTGGATGAGGTTGCAATTTCAGAGAGTCAGTGCTGGAGAAATTGGAGTCAGCAATCGGGGGGCGGTGGATGTGGCTAGTGACTGGTACATGGACTGCAGTGCCAGGCAGTCAGAGTGGAAGGAATCTGGTCTGGAACAAGAGACATGGTGGGGGTTGAAGTGAGAAGTCCATGATAAGAGTTTGTAAGTTGTTAATAGAGTTTTCTTGAGTTTAATTTATTGTGGTAATTTCTTTTAAGTCATCAAAAAACATTGAGTAAATTGTGGCAGTTAAAATCCTTAGGCTGAGACATTTCTTGATTTAACCTGTGGGTTAAAGCAGGAAGCGTAGGCCCCCACAGGTGCCTTCTACATTTTTAACATCCAAGGATCCTTAAAATTCTGATTTGACCAAGTTAGCCACTAATACTAATGATTCTGTTAATCAAAAATAATTTTCCAATGGATCCTCTTTAGTTGGTGAGGGTTCCGTCCTCATAGTTAAGGGCTTTGCTCCTCTTGGACCTTCCACTGTAGAGGGTGGCAATGCTAGTAGTACAATAGATTCTCTACCACAAATTTTAGTTAATGAGATTCAAGACATGGATGACATGGATGATGACACTGTTGATGATGATGATGTATTGGGGACCAATGGTGATGTTTCTTAATTCTGCTTTGGACCAATACAAAAGAAGCAAAAGATCTCGCCTTCCACTTCAGTGGGAAAGTAGCTAACCAGGCCTGCCGGGACCGGACCCACCATCTGGCTCTCTCGTTTGTCGGTGTGTGGTCTGATCTTTTGGCCTGCTGGGGCCCGACCTCACATTCTTCCGGACCCCAGCTTCGGGGTGATGTGTGCAGGGGTACCCTGAGGCCTGTGCACGGACTGGCTGTCCCCCCTCACTGCGTCCGGAGGGGAGCAGTGCCCCTGTCTGGGTTTGGTCTTGCCTGTGTCACGAGCGAGGAAACCGGTGGGCAGGCTGCCCTGCTCTGTTCGAGCCTGCAGGGGGCTCTCAGTGAAAGCTGTGGCTCCTGCTGAGATTGGTGTTTGGATTGGAGGTTGGCGTGGAGCCTAACGACTGTTCTGTGCTGTGCCTCTGGTCGGTTGGGCCTGAAGCTGGGGCTTCTGTGGATGCCTCACATCGTGGTGCCCTTGTGGTGTGACACAGCCTGTTGACTGGAGGGGGGGCAGCTGGCCCTGCTGTGTTGGTACTACTGGGGGACCCCTCTGTGAGACCCAGAGGTGAATGGGAGACCTTTCTGCGGTGCTTCCTGGGGTTCAGTGGCACTGTGTCGGCAGCCTGGTGGAGGGGATTCATCCTGGGGGTTAATTGACTTCTGTTCTCTATGGTCTCCCCCTGCATCTGTGATGGAGCTGATTTGCTGTCCCCCATGCTGCGCGCTGTCACCTGAGGGGACCCCTTCCCTGAATTCTTTGCCTTCTTCATCCGCCATGCAGGTCGCTTGTTACTCCACTCCCCGAACTGCTGGAGGCTACGTGGTGGCACTGAGAGCAGAGTTCTTTTTCTCTGCATCTTCTGCAGTCCTGTGTTGGTGTCTCAGACTACGTATAGCCTTCTTACTAATGGCTCCCTTGCCTGCCCTTGGCTTTGTCAGTGTTGGGGAGCACTGTAACACAACTTGTGTCTTCACATCAGCATTATGGGTAAGGATAGAACTCAGAGACACCAATGGGATAACACTATCATGCAATTTACCACCACATGTAATTCTACCCATAGGCTCACCCGCCAAGGTTGATCAGAGACCCCTGAACACTCCCCGGAACATCTGGAGAAGCCCTCTCGGGCAACCCTCCTTGAAGCTATCCATGGCCCTAGAGTGGCTCTGGAATGGCAGACGTTATAGAAAAAAGGGGTCCCAGACAGGGAAGAGGAAAATAGATTTCAAAGGTAAATGCTACGTAAATAATCAAAGATAATCAAAAATAAATAATAAAGTACGATGTTTTAATTCACAAGGTACCAAACAACCATAGAAATGGGTTATACACAACAATTTTTGGATTTTTTAATTTTCTTATAACATTATGTGCCCAAATATACAACGCAAGGGAAAGGGGAGTGAGGTACTGTGAAGGGTGTTCAGTGAAAAGTGCAAAAGATTTTTCAATTTCATAACAAACCAATACATTCAATTCTTTATGTTTGTTAAAAACATTGTTCTGAGTGGTCACCCATCAAGGGGCCACAATTAGAAGCATGAATCAAATTTTTTTTTTTTATCCAAAACCAGACTTCTATTATGGCAGCATCAATCTTGCTTTGGGGTAGAAGCTGGTACCGGTGGGGTAAGCGGTCTACGTTTCGACCCTATAGTAGGTAGGGAAAGTTGCCCTTACAAAACGGGTCTTCATCAGGACAGGTGGTGAAGTGGGCAAACTTCCTAAGAAAGAGAAAATTAAAAACGAAATTACACTGGGGTCTACGTGAAAGATCCTTATGTAGCCCTTAGTGGGCCGAAACCCATTAGGGGGAATTTAGAGAAATCTACACGCACAACCAAGAGTACTGTACACCAATGGGCAATCAATACACATCAACTCCAATCTGATAGATGCCAGATTTAACTGGAGCTTAGAAATCCTCGTGATTTCTCTGGAATATATACCTTAAAGCAGAAAATCCCATAAAAACATCATAAAAAATGTATTGCGCGTTGTCTCACCTACAGGAGCCCAACCACGGGTGAACCCGGGAACTCCGTATGTTTTATACTTTCAATCGTCTAGAAATCAAAAAACAGGGGGGGGCCATGTTAGACAATGATTGGAGCACCTCCTCCAAATAGACATCAAGTGACAGTCCCAAAATACACTCCTACATGCTATTCAAAATAGGTACCTGTGCTTTCAGATGGTATTCCGCCTTAAGACGTAATTAGGTTGGCGCTGGAAATACCGGTGCTAAAATGAAGAAACCTTGCGTTAATATGGGAAGCGGGCTGGTAGTTACACTTCCCCACTGTTATGCGAGGTAAACTCACGAGGCAGAAACCAAACGGCACTCACCTCATCTGAATGGAAGTCCGTCCATGATGTTTATAGTATGGGTGGTATCGCGTATGTACGTTTCAGTCTGTTCAGCCAAAGGCTTAAAAAAAACATCAATGTAGCGGCACAAGGGTTCTAAAATCGACCCACAGCCAGAAACAATCGGCCGACCTGGTGGTTTCTGCATATCCTTATGCACCTTGGGGAGCGTATATATAGTAGGTAGTCGGGGATTCTTCTGATTTAGGTATTGATATTCTTGTTCAGATATAAACCCTTGGTCCAAACCTGCTTGGGTCACCTGTTGTATCTCTATCGCAAGTTCTTTGGATGGATCACCTGGCAATTTCCTGTAGCTTATCCCATCATTGAGTTGTCTCAAAATCTCATCTGTGTATTTCGTCACATCCTGGATGATGATGGCTCCTCCCTTGTCCGCTGGTTTCACGATGACATCACGGTTTTCTTTCAGGGATGACAAGGCCATTCTCTCGGTCTTCTTTATGTTATATCTTACATATGCTCTTTCATTCAAAACTTTCTGAACATCACTGGTTACTATGCTTTCATATGCCAGGATCCGTTGTGTCATAGTATGTGTAGGAGGGACAAAAGTGGAAGGTATCCTCAGGCCGGTTGCTGATGTCCTCATTTGTGATGGCCGGTTTTTAAAGAAATACCGCAACCTTATTTTTCTAAAAAATCTGGCCAGTTCAGCCAAGGTGTTGAATTCATTGGGTACTGTAGTAGGGACATATGACAGACCTTTGCTCAGCACGCTCATTTCCTCATCTTTCAAGGTGTATGATGAAAGGTTGATCACGGGAGTAGTTAAAGGCCTCACCATCGATAATTCTTGCGGCGGGTGGACCTCTCTCCGTGTTCCTCTGGGGGGAAGCGTACTTGTTTGGTACCTCTTCCTCTCCCATTGTCGCTTTCCCATCCTACTGGCGGGCCCTGTTGCCCCCTGCTGGCACCTCTGTTCCAGTTGTTCCCACGGCCACGTGGTGGTCTCCATGCACCCTGGCCTAAAAAAGGAATCTGTTGATATGCTGGATAATAGGGGTCTTGATGTCCATAAGATGTACTGGATCCTGCTTGTTCGGATTCTTCCCCCGAACTATAGGAAGAATCAGAGAAGGTGTTGTATGGCCGTCTACCTCTCGGGCCTCTGTTCCCACGATTGGTAAAACGCCCTTGCTGATCTTGTCGATAGTAATCCTCTTGGAGGTAGGGATACGTTTTCTTTTTGTCGTAGAAACGTAGATCCCGTGCAAGTTTCTCTAGTTTTTTCTTTATGGTGGTAGTTTCAAAATCCTGAAGTGTTGCCACAAGTTTGGTCAATGCTTCTTTGGAGTTTGTGAGGGTAGTATCCGATGTAATTTCAGCTTTCAAATCCGAAATTTGTTTTGCAGAAGTCTGAACTTGCTCCGCCGCCGTTTCAATCCCCAGCACCATCCAGTGCCGGGAACAATTGTTAGCGACGAAGCTGAAGCCTTCCCTAAACTTAGGGATTTCAATAAAAATAGCTGGTTCGATTTTAATCTGCAATCCTGTAGGTATAATGTTGGATTGCAAACACTGTGCGAGATAGTGGCCGTGTAGTCGGGTTCGAATCAATTTCTTCTCTAAGCGTTCTAGCTGAGTAACTTTGTCGTTCAGGGTGATATCGATAACAGGTGCATTGGTTGACAAAAAATTGTTAACAGGATCATGCAAGAGTTGGTGTATGTAGTCCTCAGTGTACGTGAGAATTTCTTTATCTACCATCTTCAGCTGGCTGAGATGATTTCACAATGTTCCCCAAGTATATTAGTGTAAAAGGAGAAGAACCTCGCAGGCGTTGCCTGCTCGAAGTATGTTGTAATAAAGGGTTCACCCATTCAAAGTCAGTGGGACCTGGGTAATAGAGCGTTATAGAAAAAAGGGGTCCCAGACAGGGAAGAGGAAAATAGATTTCAAAGGTAAATGCTACGTAAATAATCAAAGATAATCAAAAATAAATAATAAAGTACGATGTTTTAATTCACAAGGTACCAAACAACCATAGAAATGGGTTATACACAACAATTTTTGGATTTTTAAATTTTCTTATAACATCATGTGCCCAAATACACAACGCAAGGGAAAGGGGAGTGAGGTACTGTGAAGGGTGTTCAGTGAAAAGTGCAAAAGATTTTTCAATTTCATAACAAACCAATACATTCAATTCTTTATGTTTGTTAAAAACATTGTTCTGAGTGGTCACCCATCAAGGGGCCACAATTAGCAGCATGAATCAATTTTTTTTTTAATCCAAAACCAGACTTCTATTATGGCAGCATCAATCTTGCTTTGGGGTAGAAGCTGGTACCGGTCTACGTTTCGACCCTATAGTAGGTAGGGAAAGTTGCCCTTACAAAACGGGTCTTCATCAGGACAGGTGGTGAAGTGGGCAAACTTCCTAAGAAAGAGAAAATTAAAAACGAAATTACACTGGGGTCTATGTGAAAGATCCTTATGTAGCCCTTAGTGGGCCAAAACCCATTAGGGGGAATTTAGAGAAATCTACATGCACAACCAAGAGTACTGTACACCAATGGGCAATCAATACACATCAACTCCAATCTGAAAGATGCCAGATTTAACTGGAGCTTAGAAATCCTCGTGATTTCTCTGGAATATATACCTTAAAGCAGAAAATCCCATAAAAACATCATAAAAAATGTATTGCGCGTTGTCTCACCTACAGGAGCCCAACCACGGGTGAACCCGGGAACTCCGTATGTTTTATACTTTCAATCGTCTAGAAATCAAAAAACAGGGGGGGGCCTGAACGACAAAGTTACTCAGCTAGAACGCTTAGAGAAGAAATTGATTCGAACCCGACTACACGGCCACTATCTCGCACAGTGTTTGCAATCCAACATTATACCTACAGGATTGCAGATTAAAATCGAACCAGCTATTTTTATTGAAATCCCTAAGTTTAGGGAAGGCTTCAGCTTCGTCGCTAACAATTGTTCCTGGCACTGGATGGTGCTGGGGATTGAAACGGCGGCGGAGCAAGTCCAGACTCTTGCAAAACAAATTTCGGATTTGAAAGCTGAAATTACATCGGATACTACCCTCACAAACTCCAAAGAAGCATTGACCAAACTTGTGGCAACACTTCAGGATTTTGAAACTACCACCATAAAGAAAAAACTAGAGAAACTTGCACGGGATCTACGTTTCTACGACAAAAAGAAAACGTATCCCTACCTCCAAGAGGATTACTATCGACAAGATCAGCAAGGGCGTTTTACCAATCGTGGGAACAGAGGCCCGAGAGGTAGACGGCCATACAACACCTTCTCTGATTCTTCCTATAGTTCGGGGGAAGAATCCGAACAAGCAGGATCCAGTACATCTTATGGACATCAAGACCCCTATTATCCAGCATATCAACAGATTCCTTTTTTAGGCCAGGGCGCATGGAGACCACCACGTGGCCATGGGAACAACTGGAACAGAGGTGCCAGCAGGGGGCAACAGGGCCCGCCAGTAGGATGGGAAAGCGACAATGGGAGAGGAAGAGGTACCAAACAAGTACGCTTCCCCCCAGAGGAACACGGAGAGAGGTCCACCCGCCGCAAGAATTATCGATGGTGAGGCCTTTAACTACTCCCGTGATCAACCTTTCATCATACACCTTGAAAGATGAGGAAATGAGCGTGCTGAGCAAAGGTCTGTCATATGTCCCTACTACAGTACCCAATGAATTCAACACCTTGGCCGAACTGGCCAGATTTTTTAGAAAAATAAGGTTGCGGTATTTCTTTAAAAACCGGCCATCACAAATGAGGACATCAGCAACCGGCCTGAGGATACCTTCCACTTTTGTCCCTCCTACGCATACTATGACACAACGGATCCTGGCATATGAAAGCATAGTAACCAGTGATGTTCAGAAAGTTTTGAATGAAAGAGCATATGTAAGATATAACATAAAGAAGACCGAGAGAATGGCCTTGTCATCCCTGAAAGAAAACCGTGATGTCATCGTGAAACCAGCGGACAAGGGAGGAGCCATCATCATCCAGGATGTGACGAAATACACAGATGAGATTTTGAGACAACTCAATGATGGGATAAGCTACAGGAAATTGCCAGGTGATCCATCCAAAGAACTTGCGATAGAGATACAACAGGTGACCCAAGCAGGTTTGGACCAAGGGTTTATATCTGAACAAGAATATCAATACCTAAATCAGAAGAATCCCCGACTACCTACTATATATACGCTCCCCAAGGTGCATAAGGATATGCAGAAACCACCAGGTCGGCCGATTGTTTCTGGCTGTGGGTCGATTTTAGAACCCTTGTGCCGCTACATTGATGTTTTTTTGAAGCCTTTGGCTGAACAGACTGAAACGTACATACGCGATACCACCCATACTATAAACATCATGGACGGACGTCCATTCAGATCCAAAGATCAACTCTTGGCAACATGCAACATCGTGTCTTTATACACGAGCATTCCCCAAGACGAAGCACTTGAGGTTGTGGCCATGGCCCTGGAACGCCGTGTAGCACCAGTACGCGTCCCCACTTCATTTATTATCCTACTTTTGAAAATTGCTATGATGCGGAATTTTTTCATTTTTCAGAGTTGTTTTTATTTGCAGACGAAGGGAGTCGCCATGGGGGCAGCTTTCGCTCCTGATCTAGCTATAATATTCATGTCAACATTTGAGAACACCTTCATCCTGAGTGACACCAATCCATACAGATCTAACATCCAATTATGGATGCGATATATTGATGACATCCTTCTAGTATGGACAGGAACTAAGATTGAGATTTTGGCCTTCCATTCATGGCTTAATTTGATATCCCGGGATATCCAGTTCACCATACAATCTGATGAAAGAAAGATTGATTTTTTGGATTTGACTATAGTAGCTGAAAATGATGTACTGTACACTACTCTATTCAGGAAATCTGCAGAACGCAATTCATTGCTACAATATTCCAGTCATCATCCCCGTGGCCTCCGTGGCAACCTGCCTTTCGGACAGTTCTTGAGGATCCGGAGAAACTGCAGCAAGAAGGAACATTATATGGATGAGTCTGCTAAATTGTTGGAACGGTTACTTGAACGTGGGTACCCTAGGCGATTGACCAAAAAGGCGAGGAAGAGAGCGTGGTTCAACCATCGTGAATCACTCCTAGAACCTGCCGAACGATCAAACAACGAAGAACAGCGTATGATATGTGTGACTACCTATTCCACCGAGAGTAATGCTATCAAAAAAATAATCAACAAACACTGGACGCTGATATCGGATGACTTGGGCAGCAGTACCCTACCGATGCATTCTTTCAAAAAAGCCAGAAGCATCCGGGATTATGTGGTATGTGCATATTTGGAAGCTCCGCCTACACCCACCCTAACGTCAATGTGGAATTTGCCACCTATCTTGGGACATTACAAATGTGGCAAATGCAAAGCCTGTCCACAAACTATTCAGACCAAGGAATTTGTTTTCCAACAACATCAGATCAAACTCAAGGCACACACGAATTGTAACACCATGAATGTCGTGTACTGCATCATCTGCCCGTGTGACTTAATCTATGTGGGGCAGACTCAACAACGGGTTAAATCACGTTTTCTGCAACATTGCAGTCGTATTAGATGCAGAGTTGCTGGGGCACCCATGGTGGAACACTGTGAGAGCAAGGACCATGCACCAGAAAGTTTAAAGTGGACTGTCCTTGAACATGTGAATCTGGGACCCAGGGGTGGTAGCATCACCTCCATTCTTAATGTGCGTGAGCTGAAGTGGATTACACTTTTTAAATCAGTACAGAACGGGCTGAATGAGTCAGAAAACAGTTTTGCACAACTAGCCAACCTGTAATCTAATGCTCTTATCTCGTCTCCAAACCTGTATTTTTCTACCTTTTCTATTTTCCAACTGAGGCCCATTGAGTCTTATTCCTTAATGCTTATAACATCGCTTGCAACTGATATACTATGCATCACCTATTAGGTATGTAGTTTTCACCACCCTGCGATGGTAGGTGCACTATATTGAACGTGATCATATGTAACTGGCAATGAGCGTATATACGTAACAGCTTTCACTGCCCTGTGAGGTAAGTGCGCTGTTAATTTCCTTTTTCCAGTCAAGAAGAACTAATTCTAAAACACATTGCAAAATTTCTCTTTGTAACCATTTTACTTGGTATACATATTGAATTTCGAGGTCTATTGTAAAACCTTGACCTAAAAGCAACCGGAGGACGAGCACTTTCTTTCCAAGTGACCCGTAGTGTGTAGTCTTTCTACGGTGTCCATCCCCTCTGGAATGACACACCCCTCAACTACACCTCCTAGTTACCGGCCAGTAATGCAGATATCTGCACGAGCAGTGACGCCGTGAGGTGATACTTCGAGTGATCTGCCGAGTTTCCCCCTTTTTGTCTAGCCTTTTTGCCAAATTTAGGTGAGTGCCGTTTGGTTTCTGCCTCGTGAGTTTACCTCGCATAACAGTGAGGAAGTGTAACTACCAGCCCGCTTCCCATATTAACGCAAGGTTTCTTCATTTTAGCACCGGTATTTCCAGCGCCAACCTAATTACGTCTTAAGGCGGAATACCATCTGAAAGCACAGGTACCTATTTTGAATAGCATGTAGGAGTGTATTTTGGGACTGTCACTTGATGTCTATTTGGAGGAGGTGCTCCAATCATTGTCTAACATGGCCCCCCCCTGTTTTTTGATTTCTAGACGATTGAAAGTATAAAACATACGGAGTTCCCGGGTTCACCCGTGGTTGGGCTCCTGTAGGTGAGACAACGCGCAATACATTTTTTATGATGTTTTTATGGGATTTTCTGCTTTAAGGTATATATTCCAGAGAAATCACGAGGATTTCTAAGCTCCAGTTAAATCCGGCATCTATCAGATTGGAGTTGATGTGTATTGATTGCCCATTGGTGTACAGTACTCTTGGTTGTGCGTGTAGATTTCTCTAAATTCCCCCTAATGGGTTTCGGCCCACTAAGGGCTACATAAGGATCTTTCACATAGACCCCAGTGTAATTTCGTTTTTAATTTTCTCTTTCTTAGGAAGTTTGCCCACTTCACCACCTGTCCTGATGAAGACCCGTTTTGTAAGGGCAACTTTCCCTACCTACTATAGGGTCGAAACGTAGACCGCTTACCCCACTGGTACCAGCTTCTACCCCAAAGCAAGATTGATGCTGCCATAATAGAAGTCTGGTTTTGGATAAAAAAAAAAAATTTGGATTCATGCTGCTAATTGTGGCCCCTTGATGGGTGACCACTCAGAACAATGTTTTTAACAAACATAAAGAATTGAATGTATTGGTTTGTTATGAAATTGAAAAATCTTTTGCACTTTTCACTGAACACCCTTCACAGTACCTCACTCCCCTTTCCCTTGCGTTGTGTATTTGGGCACATAGGCCCACATGCATCAATATCGGCTTTTGCGAGTTCTAAATTGCGAAAAATAACGATTCGCAATTTAGAAATCGCAAAAGCCTATGCATGAATATTTTTGCTTTTTTTTTGCAATTCGGTAAAAATCGCTGTTTTTACCGATTTGCAAAAAAAATGCAAATTTTCAATTGCGAATTCACAATTCCCATTCATTCCTATGGGCCAAAATGCCCATAGGAATGAATGGGAATTGCAAATTCACAATGTGCAATTGCAATTCATCAATGCATTTCAAGGGTGGAGAGGGGGGTCAAAATGACCCCCCCCTGCACCCATGAAATGTACTTTTCAGCATAAGTTACATACACACATGTCCTAAGGACATGTGTGTCTGTAGCTTAACAGTTTAAAAAATGCATTTTTGTGCATTTTTAAACAATTTCGCAAATTACCACGAAGTTGAACTTCGTGGTAATTTGCACTTCCAATTTTAAAAATAGCACATTTTTCTGTAATGATGCATAGCATTTAAGAAATCGCACAATTGCGATTTCTTATATGCTAACGCAATTTTAGAAATCGTAAATAAGATGCGACTTCTAAAATGGCATGATGCATCCCAAACAGCACTTTTGCATTCGCAAACGGCCGATTTTAAGGAATCGCACCGTTTGCGACTACAAAAATGCTTGATGCATGTGGGCCATAATGTTATAAGAAAATTTTAAAAATCCAAAAATTGTTGTGTATAACCCATTTCTATGGTTGTTTGGTACCTTGTGAATTAAAACATCGTACTTTATTATTTATTTTTGATTATCTTTGATTATTTACGTAGCATTTACCTTTGAAATCTATTTTCCTCTTCCCTGTCTGGGACCCCTTTTTTCTATAACGCTCTATTACCCAGGTCCCACTGACTTTGAATGGGTGAACACTTTATTACAACATACTGGAATGGCAGACAGCAGGTGTCTCAAACCAGGTGAATCTGCTGCGAGCTGACCTCCACAAAGTGGCAGATAAAGTCGATATACCACGGAGACCAACATATAACATCTTTGCAAAGCAAGGTAAATCTACATATGCAGCAGGTCTCCCAAATGTCAGTTGTCACAAAGTCCCTGGAGAACCGAGTGGTAGATGCTGAGAGCTGCTCGCCTCGAAGCAATGTGCGCCTCTGAGACGCTCTCTGAGCCCTAGAGACCTGTCCAAATTGTTTGTGGTTGAACGAGCAGACAGCCTTTGCACCTGTGCCCCATACTGGGGCCCCACACAGGGCCCTTATCGCTAGGATCCTGAACTACAGGGCTGCTATCCTGAGGGGCAAAAGAGAAACTTCAATCCCCCAATTTGAAAACAATATTTCGATTTATCCATGCTACACACAAAAGTACAGGAACGGCCTAAATCCTGCCTGGAAGTCAAGTGGAAACCACGAGAGATGAACATCAAATGTATGCTCCTTTAGCCAGTAAAGCTTCGCTTCATAGCCGCTGGGAAATCACACTTTTTTGAGCACCCTGATGAGGTGTGGACCTAGATGGATATGTTGGACAGGGTTCTGGTGCATACTCTGAGTGGCCGAGTCATACTCCATTCGGACAGCGCTAGGAACGCCGAGGCGCGGGGTCACCCTTACTTTCAGGTCTTACCTTTTGGTGATATATACTCTGGATTGTCACGTGTTGGAACTCTTACACGCACATTAGGACGTACCCGTCATCCGTAGACCCTGTGTTCGGCCATTTAGATGCCCACTGTTCATCGTACAGCGGAGCTCTTTGTATTTCACTGTAACTTGAATTGCTTCTCCAATCAACTCAGACCCCAACCGGGTTGGAATTATCACCGGTTTTGGGATTTACCATCTCATCTATTAGGATCTGGCCCTGAAGAGTCAGAGTGGAACGTACTCTGATGAAACACGTGACGGCTGGTGTCTATGCAAAAAAGCATTAAATCAACAAGAAAAGACGTGGCAAACTTTTTGTCTTTCTGTTCTGTGGATTCGCATATTATATGTTGTAACTGTATGTGTGCACAGGTCCTTGGTTTCTACTGCAGATGTTTGGAGTTCCAAACATCAATTTAGGGGTTGTGAGGGTCACCCCTTGCCTGTCAGCACCATATCACTTGATTATCTACTGGTACATTAGCCAGTCATCCTGCAGAGCGCAATTATTCCCTTAACACTAAAGAACCCTTCCTTTGGAAAACAGCATACTCTGAGTGTTGCATACCCCTTCCACAACCACACGACCCAGGGTGCTGGCAGTCGCTCCCGGCGTGGAGCCAACTGTATCCACAGGTCTCTGCGTATTGCACCATAGCCTCCACTACCCTCGAACACTCCTTAGTGCCTGATACTCTGCTGACAATTCTCTGGGTGGAGGAAACTCTGATGCTCCGATATAAAGTAGCGACATTGTACCTGAAACTGAGGTTCCATGACTTGCTTTTTAGGTCGAGCTAATATATCCCGCAGGGATTAATAGCTCGAGATATAGTAGGTGAAACAAACTCTTGAACAAGCGCGGATTCCTCCAAATGCATGTGAAGTATTGAAGCGTGACGCTTCCCCAGCGCGCGCTTGGCCTCACTCACACCCCATATGCTCATTCCCTCCCACTTGCTCGCTCCCCTGCTCAGGCGCCCCCCACCCCCATCTGACTTGAAAGTAAGCCTCGCACACCACCATGCTCTTGAAGCGCGACGCTTCGGCAGCACGCGTTTGGCCTCACTCACACCCTATATGCTCGATGCCTCCCATTCGCTCGCTCCC
Organism: Lissotriton helveticus; assembly: GCF_964261635.1. Classification (NCBI taxonomy): domain Eukaryota; kingdom Metazoa; phylum Chordata; class Amphibia; order Caudata; family Salamandridae; genus Lissotriton; species Lissotriton helveticus. The sequence goes on along the minus strand of NC_136071.1, from coordinate 911,388,716 downwards.
CTGCTTCCCCGCCCCTCCACCCCCATCCGCCTCGCACACCACCATGCTCCTTCCCTCCCACTCGCTCGCTCCCCCGCCCCCCGCCTCCCACTCCCCCCAGTCTGTGCCTCGCATCATCGCATCAGGCCCCATTCATTGCAGTCAAGCCCCTTATCTAAGCGCCCGCCCCCATCCGACTTGTTTTTTTCGCTGTAAAATGAACAGAACAAGAACAGCTTCACACAATGGTTGTTGTGTGCTCGGAACCATGTACATACAAAAACATTGGGTTTCACTCCAATCTCCACCTATTGTGTATTTTCACATAGACATCCGCTCTGCCTTTCCCTCCGTGTCTTTCGTTCCTGTGCTGTTGCAGACACATCACCTTTCTCCAGTGCACACGTGTCCTCCCCTGCCTCACTCTCACAAACCCCTTGTCTTACTTTCACCCCATCCTTTTCCTCCCTTACCAGAACAGACATTATAACTCATTCTCTCCTTTCCTATCCCACAAACAGCATTTCTTTCTCCTCACAGTTTCCTTTATTGTCATTTTCATCACCCACACCAGCAGGCTCGTTCCCACACATTAGGTGTGTGTGTTTCTCACGTCTGTGTCTCGCGCCCGCCCACACAACACTCTTTGTCACTTCAGGCCTGCGTTAACCCTGCTGATACACCGTAGCAGGCTCTCTCCAGGCATTCCCTCTCCTCGGAGCCGCCCCATCCAGATGAATGTTAACAAATACAAGACACGCTACAATGTCAGCTTCAGTGACTGTTGAGACCCGACTCCCAGTCCTAAGATCGGCAGCTCTTACCATTGCGCCACATCTGGTCTCTAGTTTGACATCAGACACCAGCTCCTTTTTTCACTCCAATCTCCACCTATTGTGTATTTTCACATAGACATCAGCTCTGCCTTTCCCTCCATGTCTTTCGTTCCTGTGCTGTTGCAGACACATCACCTTTCTCCAGTGCTCACGTGTCCTCCCCTGCCTCACTCTCACAAACCCCATGTCTTACTTTCACCCCATCCTTTTCCTCCCTTACCAGAACAGACATTATAACTCATTCTCCCCTTTCCTATCCCACAGACAGCATTTCTTTCTCCTCACAGTTTCCTTTATTGTCATTTTCATCACCCACACCAGCAGGCTCGTTCCCACACATTTGGTGTGTGTGTGTTTCTCACATATGTGTCTCGCGCCCACCCACACACCACTCTCTGTCACTTCAGGCCTGCGTTAACCCTGCTGAGACGCCGTAGCAGGCTCTCTCCAGGCATTCCCTCTCCTCGGAGCCGCCCCATCCAGATGAATGTTAACAAATACAAGACACGCTACAATGTCAGCTGCAGTGACTGTTGAGACCTCCAAGGAACATTACTTTTTAGATGTGATAATATATTTGGCATCAAGTCAAATATCTACACAAAAAATTGGCATATTTTTCAGAAGTCCAAAGCCCCTTGAATCTTCTTTTCAGGTTCCGTGCAGATCGGTCAAGAAATGACAACCCTATTTGGGGTCATCTAAAATGAGTATGGGCCCAGAAACAGCAGCCCGTTCACGATTGAGCGTGTGCAAACTCAGAACGCTGTTCCCTATCTGATAATCTGCACTGCATTCTTGACCATGCCATGAAGTGGCTCTGATGTAAAAAATAAACCATGATAGCGACGCCGAGTGGGTTGGATTTTTGCTTGGGCCTTAAGATGAGTTTATTCACTCAAACAACACAGGTAACTTATTCATATGGAGTTTGTTTTGGAAAGTTTTTTTTCAAACGGGATGATGTCTTTTGAAAACTGTTAAATACTGGACTGCCTGCTTGCAGTGAAAAGAAAACACAGGCATTAACATTGTCAATGGTTCTGGCTTTCAAGGAAGGTTTATGGTAATGTGAAGCATTACAAGGAAATAGTGTGAGAATGGATAGGTATTTGTGCGGGGCCAAAGAACTATGGAATAATATTGGCGTAGGGTTAAAGTTCAGGTGACAGGTGCACTCTCCAGCCAGACCTAAAAATGCATTTAGGTTAGTGACTGCATTCCTCCTGTCTGTGTGAGTGAGTTCTAACCCATCCAGCCAGATTTTACGTGATGAGCCTCCCAAGCTGCTCCCCCGCCCCCCGCCATCCCACAAAGCAAGCCAAGAACATCAAAGCGACCGGCCGCTTTGAGTCCATTTGCCACCATCCACTTCCTGCGCTCCGCAGGTCATAAACAGGACCATCTGCTCGTGAATCGGGATGCTGGCATGGTTGCCCAGCCCCCCTCCCAGCGCTGCCTTTCCTCTGCCGGCTTGCTTTACAGGGTATACTCAGACATGAGTCCCTTGCTCACTGCTCCATCAGGATTCAAGCAAGCCGGGCCGACGAGGCTGAAATGCCAGAAACCGGTCCCCGGTAGCTTGTCTCCTTTCTGGTGAAGAATTGGCTTGGTAGTTTGGTCTGCCCTGTTCCCATGATGCACTGGGCCAGGGACAGACTAATTTGCATATAGCCAGGTTCTGAGCTGGGATGGGGCAGTGAGCTAAATAACGGTGATGGATCAAGCCCTGATCTTTGGACTGGGTAAGAGTGGTCTGCTTAATTCAGACACTCTGTTCATCACCACCCCCTTTTCTGAATCGTTTTTGGCCACTATAGGTGTGGCAGGGTATACTCAGACATGAGTCCCTTGCTCACTGCTCCATCAGGATTCAAGCAAGCCGGGCCGACGAGGCTGAAATGCCAGAAACCGGTCCCCGGTAGCTTGTCTCCTTTCTGGTGAAGAATTGGCTTGGTAGTTTGGTCTGCCCTGTTCCCATGATGCACTGGGCCAGGGACAGACTAATTTGCATATAGCCAGGTTCTGAGCTGGGATGGGGCAGTGAGCTAAATAACGGTGATGGATCAAGCCCTGATCTTTGGACTGGGTAAGAGTGGTCTGCTTAATTCAGACACTCTGTTCATCACCACCCCCTTTTCTGAATCGTTTTTGGCCACTATAGGTGTGGCAGGGTATACTCAGACATGAGTCCCTTGCTCACTGCTCCATCAGGATTCAAGCAAGCCGGGCCGACGAGGCTGAAATGCCAGAAACCGGTCCCCGGTAGCTTGTCTCCTTTCTGGTGAAGAATTGGCTTGGTAGTTTAGTCTGCCCTGTTCCCATGATGCACTGGGCCAGGGACAGCCTAATTTGCATATAGCCAGGTTCTGAGCTGGGATGGGGCAGTGAGCTAAATAACGGTGATGGATCAAGCCCTGATGTTTGGACTGGGTAAGAGTGGTCTGCTTAATTCAGACACTCTGTTCATCACCACCCCCTTTTCTGAATCGTTTTTGGCCACTATAGGTGTGGCAGGGTATACTCAGACATGAGTCCCTTGCTCACTGCTCCATCAGGATTCAAGCAAGCCGGGCCGACGAGGCAGAAATGCCAGAAACCGGTCCCCGGTAGCTTGTCTCCTTTCTGGTGAAGAATTGGCTTGGTAGTTTGGTCTGCCCTGTTCCCATGATGCACTGGGCCAGGGACAGACTAATTTGCATATAGCCAGGTTCTGAGCTGGGATGGGGCAGTGAGCTAAATAACGGTGATGGATCAAGCCCTGATCTTTGGACTGGGTAAGAGTGGTCTGCTTAATTCAGACACTCTGTTCATCACCACCCCCTTTTCTGAATCGTTTTTGGCCACTATAGGTGTGGCAGGGTATACTCAGACATGAGTCCCTTGCTCACTGCTCCATCAGGATTCAAGCAAGCCGGGCCGACGAGGCTGAAATGCCAGAAACCGGTCCCCGGTAGCTTGTCTCCTTTCTGGTGAAGAATTGGCTTGGTAGTTTGGTCTGCCCTGTTCCCATGATGCACTGGGCCAGGGACAGACTAATTTGCATATAGCCAGGTTCTGAGCTGGGATGGGGCAGTGAGCTAAATAACGGTGATGGATCAAGCCCTGATCTTTGGACTGGGTAAGAGTGGTCTGCTTAATTCAGACAGTCTGTTCATCACCACCCCCTTTTCTGAATCGTTTTTGGCCACTATAGGTGTGGCAGGGTATACTCAGACATGAGTCCCTTGCTCACTGCTCCATCAGGATTCAAGCAAGCCGGGCCGACGAGGCTGAAATGCCAGAAACCGGTCCCCGGTAGCTTGTCTCCTTTCTGGTGAAGAATTGGCTTGGTAGTTTGGTCTGCCCTGTTCCCATGATGCACTGGGCCAGGGACAGACTAATTTGCATATAGCCAGGTTCTGAGCTGGGATGGGGCAGTGAGCTAAATAACGGTGATGGATCAAGCCCTGATCTTTGGACTGGGTAAGAGTGGTCTGCTTAAATCAGACACTCTGTTCATCACCACCCCCTTTTCTGAATCGTTTTTGGCCACTATAGGTGTGGCAGGGTATACTCAGACATGAGTCCCTTGCTCACTGCTCCATCAGGATTCAAGCAAGCCGGGCCGACGAGGCTGAAATGCCAGAAACCGGTCCCCGGTAGCTTGTCTCCTTTCTGGTGAAGAATTGGCTTGGTAGTTTGGTCTGCCCTGTTCCCATGATGCACTGGGCCAGGGACAGACTAATTTGCATATAGCCAGGTTCTGAGCTGGGATGGGGCAGTGAGCTAAATAACGGTGATGGATCAAGCCCTGATCTTTGGACTGGGTAAGAGTGGTCTGCTTAATTCAGACACTCTGTTCATCACCACCCCCTTTTCTGAATCGGCTTGCTTTACAGTGGCATTTTGCATGCTAGGATATGTAGGTCCACAGTTTATAACGTGAAAATAGAACTTCAAATGCCAACATTCTGCATTTTGTTGACTGTAAAGTTGAGGCTGGATTATTGTGTCTCACACAAAATAAGACCCCTTGGCAGAAGCTAGTACATGTAGCTGGTAATTGACCTAAATAAAAACCTATGTTTTTACTTGCACTTCAGTTAAGATTGCATGGCGTATATAGCAACTTCTTGTGAATAGGCATGCAATGCTGCAGGTAATGTGAATGGAAACAGACTGCAGTCTGTTACTCGTTTTGTTGGGCAACATTTATTTAATGATTTAAATACTAATGTACTCCGTTTTATTTGTTAAAAGATCTTTTTATTGCACAGAAAACAAAGAAAAACGTTGAGACAGCAGCTTGCAGTGCAATGTTAAAACACAAGCACACATTGGCAAATTTCCATCTGATCCCTGAAGCCCCCCTCACCCATCCCCCTCCCCAACCATTCACAAATTATTAACAAAGTCCAGATGTCTTTGGCCCTGAGCATCACTGTCAGTATCAGCCATAGGTGCACATAACTCTCCTCGATACGCGTTCCATTTCCCCTATATTTTAGTCAATTTGTTCGGACAACTCTTACTCTTATAGATTACCACGCCACAGCATCACTCAGCACCACAGAATCACTCATCACCACTGAATGCCACAGCACAACTCAACGCCACAGCATCTCTCAGCACCACTCAACGCCCCAGCACCACTCAAAGCCACAGCATCACTCAACGCCACAGCACCACTCAACGCCACTCAACGCCACAGAAACACTCAACGCCACAGCACCACTCAGCGCACAGCATCCCTCAACGCCACAGCATCACTCAATGCCACAGCATCACTCAACGCCACAGCATCACTCAATGCCACAGCATCACTCAATGCCACAGCATCACTCAATGCCACAGCATCACTCAACACCACAGCATCACTCAACACCACAGCATCACTCAATGCCACAGCACCACGCAAAGCCACAGCACCACTCAACACCACAGCACCACTCAACACCACAGCACCACTCAACGCCACAGCACCGCTCAGCGCACAGCATCCCTCAACACCACAGCATTACTCAACGCCACAGCATTACTCAACACCACAGCATCACTCAACACAACAGCATCACTCAACGCAACAGCACCACGCAAAGCCACAGCACCACTCAACACCACAGCACCACTCAACACCACAGCACCACTCAACACCACAGCACCACTCAACGCCACAGCATCACTCAATGCCACAGCATCACTCAGCGCCACAGAATCACTCAGCGCCACAGAATCACTCAGCACCACTGAATGCCGCAGCACCCCTCAACGCAACAGCACCACTCAATGCCACAGCACCACTCAGCACACAGTATCCCTCAACGCCACAGCATCACTCAACTACCACAGCATTACTCAACGCCACAGCATCACTCAACGCCACAGCATCACTCAACGCCACAGCATCACTCAACGCCACAGCATCACTCAGCACCACTCAACGCCACAGCACCACTCAGCGCCACAGAACCACTCAACACCACAGAACCACTCAACACCACAGCACCACTCAACTCCACAGCACCACTCAACGCTACAGCATCACTCAACGCCACAGCATCACTCAACGCCACAGCATCACTCAGTGCCACAGCATCACTCAGCACAACTGAAGGCCATAGCAACCTTTAACGCCACAGCACCACTCAATGCCACACCACCACTCAACGCCACAGCACCACTCAACGCGACAGCACCACTCAGCGCACAGCATCCCTCAACGCCACAGCATCACTCAATTACCACAGCATTACTCAACGCCACAGCACCACTCAACGCCACAGCACCCTCAACGCCACAGCATCACTCAATGCCACAGAATCACTCAGCACCACTGAATGGCACAGCACCCCTCAACGCCACAGCACCACTCAATGCCACAGCACCACTCAACGCCACAGCACCGCTCAGCGCACAGCATCCCTCAACGCCACTGCATTACTCAACGCCACAGCATTACTCAACTCCACTGCATCACTCAACACCACAGCATCACTCAGCACCACTCAATGCAACAGCACCACTGAACGCCACAGCATCACTCAGCACCACTGAATGCCACAGCATCACTCAGCACCACTGAACGCCACAGCATCACTGAAGGCCACAGCATCCCTCAGCACCACTAAAGGCCACAGCATCACTCAGCACCACTGAACGCAACTGTATCACTCTGTGCAACCTTTCAACAACAACTGGTTCTAATATGTTCTCTCAATGTTTCAAGCTTTATTACAAATGTCACAAAAAGATGTTAATATTTCACTTCTGTTCTTGGATTTTCATCACAATAAAATACACTGAACATAATCTTCCCAAAAGTTATTTACAAAAGTTTAAGCTATTGCCATTATAAATTACAATAACTTTTATTTAAGTATTAATTATTAAAAAAAATAAAATCCATTGTTATTTGTAATATTAATACATCTAAGTCATGTAAATACAACACATATTGCATTACAAATGCTATAGGTGTCACGTTTGCGAAAGTTAAAACTATTGGTATTGTAAATGACAAAGCTATTAATTTCGTTATTTTCAAAACCAACACATAAATACAAAATTTGTCATTTACAATACCATTAGCTCAAACTTTCCGAATGCGAGACCTACTGCATTGCAAATGCTTGTTGTATTGTATGTAAAGTACCTGTGACAGATTGCTGTGTCTTGACCACTAGCCTCTTTCTTTGACCGGGCTGGGGTTCCTTTCCTGGAGACTAGGCCATCGGCAAGGGGTGATCTGGGGATTCTATTTCCCTTGTGTTCTGATTGGAGATCTGTCCTTGTATGTTTCTGTGGCGAGGGAGGTCCTTAGAAATTTCAGTTGACACGTGTTGGTGTCCCTTAGGGGTTGGTCTATGATAGTATTCGTCCTGGCACATTGACTCAATTGGGATTGGATGATGTTAAATTATACTTGTCCAGAGGGGTAAGGAGGGGAGGGAGAGTTCATGCGGGTTTGGTTATGTTGACCTGCAAGTCTGTGCCATGTTGTCACAGGGGTGGGATGCACCAATGTCTAATTGCATCTTGATGGCGAGGAGGAGGACTGGCATGAGTAACTTCATCTCCTGGAATGTGAGAGGCACGTGTATACAAAACGTGATAGGATTCTCTCTGATATTTCCTGCTTGCAAGACACGCATCTCGCTGATGCCGAGGCTCACAAATTGGCCAAAAAATGGAGGGGGCAACTCTAGTATGCAACTACTCGACATACCAGGGATGTCCCTATCTGGAAAACACCAGGAGTCCCCTTCACCTTGTTTACATGGAGGCTGATGTCGAGGGGTGTTACCTTTTGCTAGAGGAAAGACTGGACGGGATAGACGTAGCTATTGTTACCGGTTATGGGTCCAAGATTGATGACGTGTATTTTTCCCAAACGTACAGGAGCTCATCTCGCCGGCACTGGACTGTTCCATCCTCTGGCTCGGCGACTTCAACTGTGTGTTGAACTGGATAGGCACAGTTCGCGCCAGAACACTAAACCTAGGATGACACTTTCTCTGCAAGAGGCTTACACCAACCTGGGAATGTCTGACAGCTTGAGGGATACTACCCCTTCTTGAGGGAATTTACTTGTTACTCAATTACCCATAATACTCACAGTAGGTTACATTGTATTCTTTTGTCAGACTCCCTGGTGGGGAGTGTATCTGCCGTCGCTCTCTTGTGAGGTTGGATGGGGTCAGACTCTGAAGCACGTTGGCTGTAGAGTCCCTCTTAGGATACTCCAAGATGTGGAAGACTGTGAGACACTGCCAGCTGTACTTTTTTAGATCAACTTGTCCACTTCTCACTGAAGATCCACAGAGTGGGAAGCAATTAAGGCTGTGTTTCATAGGTGTTGTGTTGGACTCTCTTTCTGGGTTAGGTGTACTCTTGAGGCTGCATTGTCTCGGTGGAGGAGGGATGGGCATGTTTACAACAGCTCTCACCTGGGTGTCCAGATTATAGGTAGAGGGAATTAAAGGTGCCAGATAGCAGCAATAGGGGACAGATAGGGGAAATACATGTTAAAAGCATACCAACAGCTTCTCCACTGGTTGGGCAACCCCTCTGGGAGGTTCTTAGCAAGGCTTCTTAGGTGGGAAACTCCGGTCTCCCGCATCCTGTACCGTCAGACCCGTCAGGGGTGGGATGTGTATACACAAAAAGGGATAGCTGATAGCTTCAAAACCCACCGAAAACAAGTTTAGCCCTCCCGATCCCATATATGCATTCCTGGTCACGTTGGTGCTTCCCCAGTTGGGTGAGGAAGCAGCTCTGGACATCGAGGCCTAGCTCAGCTTAGAGGAACACCAGGTGGCACTTCAGAAAATACTTAACGGAAAGGCTGCAGATAATCAGATTGACCATGTGTGCATTGCCAAGAGGTTCCAGAGGTGAGATGTGTGAGATGTGAGAATGAGAGAAGCGGACGTGGCGTCAGACCATCCCCTTGTCATGGCTAAGCTAAAGCCTGTCTGTGTACTCAGTAGGCCTCTTAGCTCAGTCTCTGCCCATCGACTCAAGGTCCCCAGGATGCGGAGATCACGCTGGGGTGGACAGCCCACGTCTTTTAGGTACCCAAGCTCTGGAATTCCCCTCCCCCGGAACTACGCCGTCTGGAGCAAGAACTTCCTTTCTCCAAAGCCTTAAAGACCTGGGTATTTAAGGAATAGTGTCAAACCTGGCTGGTCTACGGTAGCTGGAAAGTCCTGGGAGGCCAGTTGGTAGCCATGTCCTATACGAAAACTGCAGAATAGAATATAAAGCTCAAGAAAGCATGAATGGAACAGGCAAAACAATGCCAGTGATATAACACCACCCTTCTCAAAGATGCACAGAAACAAAGTGAATACTCACTCACCCTCAGTAATAAGTGGCAAGTCCTGCAGGAACAAGAGGATGACAGAGACACAGTACAAAGTAAATGGGAGCAGATCAAAGAAACAGTGACATCAACCTGCCAGGAATACTGGGTTCCAAGAAACACTAGCATAAATAATGGGTGTCTAACAAGACTCTCTGCAAAATCCAAGACAGAAAGGAGGGTAAAGCTGAACAAGAGCAGGAAAAGTGAAAGCTCAAGGTGAATACACCACAACTAACAAGGAAGCCAAGATAAGCAGAGACAAGCAATTATTTATCAGTGGTCTTGCTACAGAAGCCCAGGCAGCAGCAAGCCATGGAAACTTGAAAGAACACTGCAACATAATAACGAAAATCTCAGCAAATACAGGAAGTCAGAAAGACCTCTTACAAACAAAGCTGAGAAGACTATCATGGGTAACAAAGGCCAACAACAAAGATGGCTGGACTACTTTCAAGAAAAACTGAACCACCATGTCCTGCAGTCTCCACTAGACATATAGCCAGCTGACACGGACTTGCCAATCGACTGTAGCAGACCAACTAAGGAAGAAATGCAGCAAGCTACCAAACATCTGAGAAATGGGAAGGCAGCAAGACCAGACAACATTCCTGCCGAGGCACTGAAGGCAGATATTAAACCATCAATAGACATGCTCTACCCCATGTTTGGAAGGATCTGGGAACAGGAAAAAGTGCCATCAGAGTGGAAGGAGGGATATCTCGTCAAGCTCTCCAAGAAATGTGACCTGAGTAACCGTGCAAGCTACAGAGGGATAACTCTCCTATGAACCGACG